>NC_140579.1:629721053-630973553 GCF_964204655.1 Triturus cristatus | reverse complement strand
ACAGTCAGCGTGTGTGTGACAGTCAGCGTGTGTGTGACAGTCAGCGTGTGTGTGACAGTCAGCGTGTGTGTGTGTGTCAGTCAGTGTGTGTGTGTGTCAGTCAGTGTGTGTGTGTGTGTGTGTGTGTGTGTGTGTGTGTGTCAGTGTGTGTGTGTGTGTCAGTGTGTGTGTGTGTGTCAGTGTGTGTGTGTGTGTCAGTGTGTGTGTGTGTGTGTGTGTGTCAGTGTGTGTGTGTGTGTCAGTGTGTGTGTGTGTGTCAGTGTGTGTGTGCCAGTGTGTGTGTGTGTGCCAGTGTGTGTCAGTGTGTGTGTGTGCGCCAGTGTGTGTGTGTGTGCGCCAGTGTGTGTGTGTTTGTGTGTGCGCCAGTGTGTGTGTGTGTGTGTGTGTGTGTGTGTGTTACTATCCTTGTGGGGACTTGGGTGTGATAACACACTCACGCTGTGGGGACTTGATTGCACTGTGGGGACCTGAAACCAGGTCCCCACAAGGCAAGAGGACTGGATTGCACTGTGGGGACCTGAACCCAGGTCCCCACAAGGCAATGTCCTTTAAATGATAAAAAATGGCTTCAGGAACATCTGTGTCAATTTTTACAACTTTAAAAAAAATTGCCTTGTGGGGACCTGTGTTTCATAAAGTGTGTTTATATTTTTGCTCAGCTCTGCCCCTGTAGACAGGAGGCGGTACTGCAGTCTTAAACACACTTTGTTCACCAGGAAGGCAAGTTAGCATCAGAAAGCACAGATATTTCAAAGGAAAAGCTGCAAAACCCTGTGTTAAAAAATATTTTTCATGCAAAGTACATTTTCCCCATTTAATAAAGTAAAACTTTATTCACATGAAAATTTTCAATTCAGAATATTTGATTAAAAAAAATTGTTAGTGGATTTATAAACATTGCTAAAAGCAATTTGGGTACGTTTTGAATCCCTGATTACGTCACTATTGCCGTTTGATCCTTATCTGCAATTAAAGAATGATGGTGCATTAAAACAGGATACAATATAAACTGATCTGATCATTTTTTACAAATTTGATTACAGATTAATATGCACTTTGGAATACGTTCTTAAGATGATGGCTAGATGAGTGAGTGCCTAGAGTTGCATTGTGCCAACAGCTATGAACTCTCAAACGCCAAACTGCAGTAATGTCATGCCCACAGCATGGGGAAGTTTAATTTTAACAGAAAAAGCATGTTCTTAGAACATTAGTGACATTCTTAGAAAATATATTCAAATATTGCCATAAAATGACATTACATTTAAAGCCTTTGAATTGCTTAGTTTCCAAACTATTCCCAAAGCTTTACAAATTAAAGCAGCTTCATTACCATTGATGGGTGAAGAACAGTCATATAACAAGCATTGGCAAAGCCAACAGGTGTCACCTATGGTACAGCTACTGGCTTTGACAGAGTTTTTTTGCCCTGTTCAGCAGCGTTCCTGCTCTGCCACATTGATGACATTGAAATTAAAAGTTTTAAAAAGCACTATGATGCAGCCAAAACAGACCACATCATGACACTTATGTTTATTGCTGGCAGTAGGGTGGGGTCGTGTGAGGGGTCAACACGAACAACGGAGGGGGGGGGAACAAAAACTCACTGACGCTGCCACTACTGATCACGGTATATAAAGAAGTTGTCAGAGCCTCCTTGGCCTTATTCAATTATAAAATGCAGACTCTGATATATATTAACCTTAGTGAAGTAGGTGCAGAGGCACAGGGTCCTGGTTCACCGTAATTAGTGGCCATGTTTTAAAAGCCGAAAAAGGGGAGGTGAATAGGAGACCAAATCCCTATCTTGCATTAAGGCTCACAGTGCCCTTACTACTGCATTGGCACCCACACTTATTACAGTCTGGACTTAGTGCCTCAGCTAAGGTGCAAAATTCTGCTGTAAAACGGGCCACCTCATGCTGGTGTCCACTTCAATTTGCCCTTCCTGTGTATTTAAATATAGTTTGCCTTCCAAGATCATACTAATATAACTACGACATGCCTTATGAGTGAGAAGGTCTTCAAGCCGGAAGTGTGGAAAGAATGTGGCGTTATGCTAAAGCTGCAAACTTGGAACTCAATTCTTGACGTTGGCTTGACATCCTGTGATTCTGGTCAAATCACTTAATCTCCCTGTGCCTGAAGAAATTGTACGTGACTTAACTGGTGCTCATGTAAAGTGCTTCAAAGTGGAGTGACACAAGCACAGCACTAGTGGGAATGAGGCATTTACAGAAGTATGTGAGAAGTGTCTTCTGTTGCTTCGTCATGAGAACTTTTGTGTGGGTCATGTCGACTAATGCAACCGCAGCCATGGGTGAGGATGATATAGACTACTGCTCAGGTCTTGAGATCTGCCATGAGGTAGCTGCAGCCTGTGACACATCAGTACTAGACCTACTGAGAAGATGAACTGCCTGTGTGTTCATATTCCTTCCTCTTTCCTTCAATTGGGAATGTTACTATCATCTGCCTTGAGAAGAAACTCAGGCAGGGCTTCAGGGCAATGACCCTCGCACATAACAAATTTCCCATTAACAAGTGAATAGGCCGATGCACCTGAACCTCCTCAAGTTAATTCTACTCCCATAGTGGGAGATGGGCCCAGCTGGTTAGAGCACACCTTTGTAAATAGAAGCAGTATGGGCTGTGCCTGACCTAAGACCTTGAAAGCAACTAGGCAGGGAATGAAGCATCTAAAAAGCCTCACCGATCAAAAATATTTGCTCACGGCATAACATACATCAATATCAAAATGTCCGGAGCACATATTTGCTGTAAACAGCTGAACTATTTTAGCTACTCAAAGCCCCTACTATGACTATACACTTATTCTGTATAAAAACGACTCAATCCTGTAGAGCCTCATACTCCACCCAAGAGAAGAAGGGCTTTCACCGCAGACAGAGTGCATGAAGAATGGACCTGTATATCACATGTAGGGGGTGAAAAATGTCTTGTTTAGAAGTGAAATATTTCTTTGGCATAATATGTTGTTTATGATCATATTGGTCAGCAGTTGGGAGCAGAGATTGTGGGATTCGCTTAACTGCAGACTATTAAGAGTGTTTATAAGTTTTGGAGGCCTACCTTTAGCAAGGAATCTACCATACGTATATTGGAATTGAAGCATGAATGTTGCTGTAATTAGACTGTCATTTAAGGAGGGCAGTACTTTTTAAAATGAGGCACTACACTTAATATTTTGGGTAAGCCTAGAAAATTATTGGTATACATCTAAGAAGAAACAGCCATAGCATGGATATGGGTGCGGGCAGAAAACAGTAGATGTGTATCTGTTTTGGAATGTAATTGCACTACATTACCTACAGCTCATACCCTAGCATGGAAATAGTCTATGTTAGTGGCTAAGCTGTAGACAGTATATTATATAAATACAGCCGTGATGTACTCACATTTTGATCATGTACTGGTGTGGCAATGAGGGGAATTCAATCACCTTTGCCACATAAAATGCGTTTTGTGTCAAACGTTGACGTGAGTGAAGCACCAAATTCTCTGCTCTGTGGTGCACAAACCCACTATCAGGGTGGGAACAGTTCAAAGACAACTATAAGCCACACACAACCAGATCTACTTAACTAATGTTTTCTGCCTTTGCATGAATATCACGTAGAGGGAGGCAGGACACACCTTATAGCCGGGTACAGCGGGAGCGATGAGTAGCTAGTTAACCCTCTCCCCTGAGGGGTGACACCCATGCGTGCTCAATAAACACGACACGTATACCACCTTCTCCGGGGGAAAGGGAAAAAAGGGACAAAGAAACCAAAACGAAATAATCTGCTGCTGTAGAGGCTGGGTAGGACTGTCTTCACTAGATGGACTGTCTCTCGACTAGGCTCCACCCCAAAGACCCTGTAAGTGAAACAAACACACAATGCATCATGCAAGCTCTAAGGACAAACTTCCCCTCTCCCCACACTCCTAGGAAAAGCACACTTACAGAAACAGGCTTCTCTCCTTCGTACAGCAGTCGTGTCCAAAATCAAAACATAAAGCCATGAGGCTTCTGCAGTCTCAATTAATACAGAGAATGTACTTATTTCAAATATTACGGAGTCCAGACGGTAGGAGCAGGACGCATAACCTGTTCTTTCTTTCTTGGTTACGACACCAAGTAACAGGCTGAGTCGAGCAATGTTCTCCTGCTTTCACACCGCTCTCTAACGTCCACGTTGAACCGGAATGAGGGGAAAAGACACTGTACACAACCTCGATATGGTTGTCCTCGTGTTCTCCGCAGTGCAGAGGCTTAGCGCTAGCAAACACGCCGTGGGATAGTTTACAAGGAGTCTGTGCGCGCTCTTTGCCCTTGCTACTGTGGTTTGAATGCTCTCAGCTGTGCAGATGCTTCGCGTTAGCAAAACGCGCTGTGGGGTCGAGTTACAGGAAGTCTGTGCGATTGCTTCGCCCTTGAAGCGGTTATCCAAGTATTCTCCGTGGTGCAGAGACTTCGCTCTGGAAACGTGATGGGAGTCCAATTACAGGGAGCCGGTGCGAGCTCCGGGTCAGCTTGTCAATGGCGCCTGCGCCCAAAGGGATTTCGGTAGGCAACGCGCTATAACTAGAAAGGTACTTGCTACCGGGCCACACGCCCGATGATGTTGTTTCGATAGAATCAGGCGGATGATGGTCTCTCCGAACGAGGGGATATCACTTGTTGGCAAACTCCATAACTCAGGGAATCCCGGAAGTGTTACGAGTGGCAAGCCCCGCGTTCCCAGTGGGCGAAGCTTAAGTAAGCCACTCTCGTAGCGCTCTGAGG
This sequence comes from Triturus cristatus, assembly GCF_964204655.1. NCBI lineage: Eukaryota > Metazoa > Chordata > Amphibia > Caudata > Salamandridae > Triturus > Triturus cristatus. The sequence continues at coordinate 630,968,761 of NC_140579.1, read as the reverse complement.
ATTGTGGGAGCGGTAGTTCTTTTTTTCCCGGTTGCATGGGAGAGGTAGTCCTGATCCCCCCTTAGACATTCACACCACGCTTTCATGTGCTTCCTCTAGTGCTTCTCCTCACCCAGGACCTGACAGTACCCCTTCCCAATGGCCGTCATCTCGACGGATTTCCTGGTTTCATGGGGTAGCGGGAATGAAAGCGCCGGACCAATCTTGGACAATGCAGATTGGTCTCGGGCTCCCATGAACGGTCCTCAGGACCGTAACCCTTCCAATCAACGAGGTAGTGTACTCGTCCTCGGACAATCTTGGAATCTAAGATGCTGTGCACTTCGTATTCCTCTTCTCCTTCTACCTCTATCACGGAGGGTTGGATTGGTAATCTTGTCCCTGGGTGACACGGTTTGAGTAGGGATACGTGAAATACCGGGTGGATTCGCCACTGTAGTGGCAGTATAAGCTTCATGGCTACAGGATTGATGGCCTTGGCTATTATGTAGGGTCCTATGTATTTGGGTTGTAATCAAGTATTTCCTTTGAGTTTTAAATGTTTGGTACTAAGCCACACCCTGTCTCCTACGTGATATACAGGTTCAGGTGTTCTCTTTTTATCTGCCTGTTTCTTGTCTCTTGCATGAGCCTCTTCTAAGTGTTTTTTGGCAGTGTCTAATGTCAGTTTGAGGTGTGCATGGTGTTCTTGTATGGAGGGATGCGTGGATACTACTGGATGTTCAAAAGGTAGCATGTTGGGATGAAACCCCTGGAGACAATGGCAGTGTGAACACCCCAACGAAGTATGGGAAGTATTGTTGTACGCAAATTACGCGGACCACAGTAATCTGCTCCACTCTTCTTAGTGTTGAAGCATGAAACAGCGAAGATATTGTTCTAAAGTTTGGTTGAGCCTTTCAGTTTTTCCATCTGTTTGGGGATGATGGCTGGTAGATAGACGGGCGTCTATTTTCATGATGTCGCATACGTTTTTCCAAAACTTGGACGTGAACTGGGTTCCCCTATCGGTGATGATGACTGACGGCACTCCATGTAGTTTGATGATGTTCTGTAGAAAGATAGAGGCTAAGGCACAGGAAGTGGGTAACTTGGTAAGTGCGAGAAAATGCCCCATCTTGGTTAGATGGTCGATTACCACTAAAATGGTATTATAACCGTGGCTTAGAGGCATTTCCACGATAAAGTCCATAGAGACTGTGTGCCACGGGGCTGGTGGTGTGGGGATAGGTCTGAGTAACCCACTAGGTCGTTGATGTTGTGCCTTGGCTTGCGAACAAATAGAACATTCTGACACGTATGTGGTCACATCCTTATGCATAGATTCCCACCAAAAGTATCTGGATAGGGCAAGTCCCGTTTTATGTATTCCTGGATGTCCCTCCAAGGTGGAGTCGTATATCCACTGTAAGGCCTGTTGTTGGAGTGTCTTTGTGGGAAGAAAGAATTTGTTTTCATGGTACAGTAATCCGTCCTTCTCGTAGCGATGTTGGGGGGCTGCTTGTACCCAAGATGCATGATTGACTAATGAGGCGTGTTCTTTCACTTCTGTAAGAAAGTCTTGGGAGGAGAGTATCGCCACTGTTTCTATAGGAAAGGATGCCTTCTGCAGGATCACAGGAGGTTCTTCTTCCTCCTTGGATACCATGGTTCCGGCAGATGGGGGTCTAGACAGAGCGTCTGCCTTTCCATTCTGGGGGCCTGGTCTATACTTGATAATGAAATCAAAGTCCGCAAAAAATAGAGACCATCGGAGTTGCTCGGGCGCTTTTCAAGAATAACAGGTTTCGGTGGTCAGTATACATCTCTACTGTGTGCTTGGCTCCTAACAGATGGTGTCTCCATTCCTCACAGGCTCTTTTGATGGCCAATAGCTCCTTGTCGAAGATGGTATAGTTGGCCTCACAAGGGGTTAATTTCTTAGAATAGAAAGCGACCGGATGTAATTGACCCGTCTCTGGGTGGCGTTGTGACAATATTCCTCCCACCGCATAATAAGAAACGTCCGTTTCTAGGATAAAGGGTTGTGACGCATCCGGATGTCATAAGATGGGGGCGCACATAAAACGCTGTTTGAGAGTTTGAAAGGAGTCTTCGGCTAGTGGTGACCAGTGGAACACCGCCCCTTTTCTTAGAAGTTGTGTCAATGGTTGAATGATCTTCGAGAAATCTTGTATGAATCTTCGATAAAAATTCACAAAACACAGGAAGCTTTGCAAGGCCTTTACACAGGAAGGAGATTCCCACTCACGAATGGCCAGTGTCTTTTTCGTATCCATACAGAGTCCCTTCGGACCGATAACATACCCCAGGAATTCCACTTCTGGAGTAAGAAAAAAGCATTTTTCGAGTTTTGCATAGAGGGAATGTCTTTGGAGTCTTTCCAAAACGGCTGTCACATGCTTAATGTGGTCTGTCATGGAGGAGGAATACACTAGAATGTCGTCGATATAGACGATACAGGACACATCCAATAATCCTCTCAGCACCTCATCCATAAAATACTGGAAGGCGGCGGGGGCATTGCACAGACCAAATGGCATTACCCGATATTCATATAGGCCAAACTTGGTTCTAAAAGCAGTCTTCCATTCATCCCCCCGCCAAACTCGTACCAAATGATATGCTCCCCTGAGGTCCAATTTAGTGAACACCGAGGCCCCTTTTAACTGATCCAAGAGTACATGAATTAACGGGAGTGGGTACCTGTTCTTCTTGTGATGCGGTTGAGGGCTCTATAATCAATACACGCCCTTAAGCCTCCCTCACGTTTCGGAATGAAAAAAAGGGGGGATGACGCTGGAGAGGTAGAGTGACGAATGAATCCGTTGGCCAAGAGTTTACTCAGATATTGTTGCAGATACGTATTTTCTGCTTCAGTGAGGGCGTATGCGACTGCACGGGATACTGGCTCCAGGTTCGAGGTCAATGACACAGTCATACTCCCTATGAGGGGGAAGTTGACTAGCTTCCTGTTCACTGAATACGTTCTGATATTTCTGGTATTCGTTCGGTAGAATCGTGGTACAATTCACGCTGGCGGGAACGTAACTGTTGGCTAGAAACTCCGCGGGGTTATTTTTCTTTGGCGGTGTTTGTACTGTCTCGAGATTACAATGCTCAGTACAATAGGGAGAGTTCAACGTAACCGTCCTTGCTGCCCACTGTACAAAAGGATCATGGAGCGTGAGCCATGGCATGCCTAATATCAGGGTAAGCTGGGGGGCGTCTATTATATCAAATTGGATGAACTCCCTGTGACATGCTCCGATCCGCATCTGAACCATAGGAGTATGGAATCTTATGGGCCCTGATGTTAATTCTGAGCCGTCCACAGCCTTAACCAACTCTGGTATCTTCTTCTTAATGCATTGCAACCCAATTTCTCGTGCATAGGTTTGATCGATAAAATTGCCTGTTGCTCCAGAGTCCAATAAGGCATGCACAGATATCAGTCCTGCTTCCGGCACATCCAAGGTAACAGACGTTGAGATGGGCAACAGCGTGCTGGACGGTATTAACTGCTGCATGGCAGACGTCATCCTCTTGGGGCCTCAAACAAGGGGTCTGAATCGTGTTTGGGCACTCTAGTTTTCCGACGGGTCTGGAGAGAATACCATTGCAGGTACTTTTTGCTCCCCCTTGCTATCTCGATACGGAAGTCGGGTTTTTGCTTTACATTCCTTGATGAAGTGCCCAGACTTCCCGCAATACAAACACAGACGTTGTTTTCTTCTTTTCTCTCTCTCCTCAGGGGATAATGGTCCTCTGATACCACCTATTTGCATAGGTTCACTCCCTTCCGTGTTGGGGGTGGAACCCTTGTTGACTGCTCGGGAGCGAGGGATAGTGTATTTAACCTCAGAACGTGGTTTATCTCCTTTCCTCTCCTGTAATCTATGATCTAGTTGTACAGTGAGATCAATTAGCTCATCACAAGCTGAGGGCAGATGTACCACTTGGGCCAAGATGTCTTTGAGCTCGCTTCTCAAACCTTGATAATACAGGGAGGATCTTTTTTCCATGGGCCAGTCTGTTTCGGAAATGAGTCTATTAAAGGTAGTGATGTATGTAAGTAAATCCTGACTACCTTGTTTCAATGTGAGCAGTTCCCTTCCCTTCCTATCGAATAGTTTGCGCATCTCGTCACAAAAAGTGTCGAAATCTCGCAGGATTGGGTCATCCCTTTCAATGAGGGGAAAGGACCAACTAGCCGCATTCCCTCCCAGATAGGACATGACGAATGCAGTTTTTGTCTGATCATTATGGAATACTTCTGGCTTACACATGAAGTGCAACTTGCACTGCCCCAAGAAAATACCAAACTTCTTTGGGTCGCCGTAAAATCTTTCGGGTGGCGCTAAGGGCAAGTGTGGGGGCTGAATAACTTGAATGGTTGAAGGGCCCGAACCACCCCCGGTCGCCTGAGCTGACTGTCCTACTCCTAACCCCTGGTGGTTGGGAGGAGGAAGCGTCCAAGGTTTAATGTATTGAGCTCCTCGCGCATCGCTAGACCCAGGACGGGACAACCCTGCGACTTCTCTCCTCATAGTACTCATTTCATTGCGGAGCTCTAAGTTCTCGCCACGAAAGGTTTCTACTTCTATTCACAAGGCAGTTAGCGTTTCCAACACCGAAGTAAGCACGGTGTTGGAATCCATCGTTCAAGCTGTATGTAACCGTGGGCTTGCCACTCTATCACGTAGAGGGAGGCAGGACACACCTTATAGCCGGGTACAGCGGGAACGATGAGTAGCTAGTTAACCCTCTCCCCTGAGGGGTGACACCCATGCGTGCTCAATAAACACGACACGTATCCCACCTTCTCAGGGGGAAAGGGAAAAAAGGGACAAAGAAACCAAAACGAAATAATCTGCTGCTGTAGAGGCTGGGCAGGACTGTCTTCACTAGATGGACTGTCTCTCGACTAGGCTCCACCCCAAAGACCCTGTAAGTGAAACATAAACACACAATGCATCATGCAAGCTCTAAGGACAAACTTCCCCTCTCCCCACTCTCCTAGGAAAAGCACACTTACAGAAACAGGCTTCTCTCCTTCGTACAGCAGTCGTGCCCAAAATCAAAACATAAAGCCATGAGGCTTCTGCCGTCTCAATTAATACAGAGAATGTACTTATCTCAAATATTATGGAGTCCAGACGGTAGGAGCAGGACGCATAACCTGTTCTTTCTTGGTTACGTCACCAAGTAACAGGCTGAGTCGAGCAATGTTCTCCTGCTTTCACACCGCTCTCTAACGTCCACGTTGAACCGGAATGAGGGGAAAAGACACTGTACACACCCTCGATATGGTTGTCCTCGTGTTCTCCGCAGTGCAGAGGCTTAGCGCTAGCAAATACGACGTGGGATAGTTTACAAGGAGTCTGTGCGCGCTCTTTGCCCTTGCTACTGTGGTTCGAATGTTCTCAGCTGTGCAGATGCTTCGCATTAGCAAAACGCGCTGTGGGGTCGAGTTACAGGAAGTCTGTGCGATCGCTTCGCCCTTGAAGCGGTTATCCAAGTATTCTCCGTGGTGCAGAGACTTCGCTCTGGAAACGTGATGGGAGTCCAATTACAGGGAGCCGGTGCGAGCTCCGGGTCAGCTTGTCAATGGCGCCTGCGCCCAAAGGGATTTCGGTAGCGCAACGCGCTATGACTAGAAAGGTACTTGCTACCGGGCCACACGCCCGATGATGTTGTTTCGATAGAATCAGGTGGATGACGGTCTCTCCGAACGAGGGGATATCACTTGTTGGCAACCTCCATAACTCAGGGAATCCCGGAAGTGTTACGAGTGGCAAGCCCCGCGTTCCCAGTGGGCGGAGCTTAAGTAAGCCACTCTCGTAGCGCTCTGAGGATTGTGGGAGCGGTAGTTCTTTTTCCCGGTTGCATGGGAGAGGTAGTCCTGATCCCCCCTTAGACATTCACACCACGCTTTCATGTGCTTCCTCTAGTGCTTCTCCTCACCCAGGACCTGATAATGAAGTTATACCACCAAATGAAACCAGGAGCAAACAATGGGTATACGGAAAAGCCTAGGATATTTCCTGACGTAATTTCTGCAAAAGTATCCACTGGACACAGCTTACCCTTAGCCTCTTGACATTGTGTTGAAGTTTGTACTGGAGAGCTTCATCGTATATAAATTTCACAAAAGACACTACTAGGTTGGCTTAGCACTGTCGGGCAATGCTTAGAATCACACAAAAAAGGCATTATTGGCATGCGACTCTTTGAAAATATGGTGCTGTACTATTTTTACTGTTTGTCCGAGGGAGTGCAATGGAATATTACAAATGTTTATATAGCACTGCGCCATGTTTAGTTTATTTAGATCCCAGAGTGGCACCACAGCTCCATGTTTCTGAACAAGAGAGTAGCCAGAAAATGAACATACTCCCCTATTTTGAACTAAAGCTCTGATGGCATCAAGTAAGTGAGCCCAACCCGCCCTAGAAGAGTCCCCTGGTCTCTTTCATCCAAGCATCATTTCACCCTATCTGTTGATATCCACTATTTCACCTTTACATTGTATCAGTCATTTATTCTTTCATCTGTCATTCATTCTTCCCCATTACATCCATCAAGCCCTCCATCTATCCAGCCTGCCATCCATCCAGTCATTCATCCACTCTGCCATGCATCATCCATTCATCCATCCATCCTTCCACCCACTCTGTCATCCCTTTCTCCATTCTGCCATTCATCCATCATCCACCTTGCCATCCATCTGTTATCCAATCTATCATCCATCCATCCATTCACTCTTCCATTTATCCTCTCTGCCACCCACCAATCCACTCTACCATCTATCTACTCACTCAGCCATCCATCCATCATCATCCATCCATCCACTGTGTCATTTATCTATCCATTCAGCCACCCATCTACTCTGTCATCCATTCACTCATTCATCCAGTCTGCCATACATTAACTCATTCCATCCACTCACCCATCCATCACTTTAATCTGCCAACCTTTCACCTGCCCATCCACCTATTCATTCATTCATCCATCCAGCCAGCAATACCTTTACTCTGCCATCATTTCACCTGTACATTCACCTATCTATCCAGCTTTACTCTGCCATCTATCCATGTCTTACCTCTGCCATCCTTTCACATGTTCATCCACCTATTCATTCACTCTCTCATCCATCCAGCTATTTACTCTGCCATTCTTACACCTATCCTTCAATTTATCTGTCCATCAATTGCTTTGCCATCTATCCATGTCTTACCTCGGCCATCCTTTCACATGTTCATCCACCTATTAAGGTGCTCTCTCATCCATCCAGCCATTTACTCTGCCATCCTTTCACCTGTACATCCAACTATCCATTCATTTCATGCATCCTTTCACCCACTCATCCATCTACCCACCTACTCATACACCCATCTTCATTCCTTTCACCCATCCTTCCTTTAAATATTCCTTCTTTCCTTTTTCTCTTTACCCATCTTTTGTTCTTCCTTTCTCCTGTTTGCTTTTCTATTGAGACAGTATTCCTTTAGTCCACCCAGATGCAGACAGAATAGGAGCATAAAGAACTACAGCCCCCGCTGTAGCTTCTGAAACAACACGACACCCCTGTTTGAGCTGTGCTAGCTTCAGTTTATTCACTAACTTGTACTTCAAGTTATTTCAAGCCCACATAGACATTCTGGGTTAATTCAAAACAGGTACACTGCTCCCTTCAGCATGATATGCCTTCCGGACTCTTTAAGCATGTAACTTGAGTACGAAGAGTCTTAGACTGTCCACTGAACTGTGATCATCCACAACAGGTGTGTTTGTGGATTTGCAGCCAGCCAGGGAAGACTTCTCAAGAGTGGCTGAACATCCCAATAACTACACAGTATCTCTGTTGGGACTTGAACATGTTAGTAACCACACATTATTTATGGGGAGATTTTAACATTATATTCACACACTATCTTTGTGGGGACTTGAATAAGAATAATTTCACACACAATCTGTGTGAGCTCTTGAACAGTCGTATCATCACACACTATTTGTGTGGGCACTTGAACATCATAATCTTCACACACAATCGTTGAGGTGACTCGAACATGACTGCCTTCACACGCAATCTCTTTGAGATCTTAAACATTCCTATAATCACACACTATCTTGGTGGGTACCTGAACATCATTTACTTCACACACAATCTTTTTAAGACTTGAACATTCCTATAATCTTCATTATGATGTTGGTTGGAAAGCATCTGACCGACAGTCGGATCCCCCTAGACCGTGTTGGAACCTATCCACCCGACTCAGTCAGAAACAATTCCGACTGACCGATTATGATGCTCACGGTCAGAAGGTGAATTCCTAATTGGTTCCGACCGGCATTTGGAGAATCCGAGTCGGTCGGAACTGATTCGCACAGCTCAACTGCCAGCGTTTCTGCCTGACCGATTACGATGTCGGATTCCAACAGCCTTTCCGACTTGGTCTGTCTGACACGAAAAGGCTGTTGGAAACTGACTATGGGGGCTCCTAGCAGGCCCCCCTTCATCCTGAGTCCTCTGGTTTGGGCTCAGGGGGATATCCAAGGGACCCCCCCCTGTGTAACCATGCACAGTGTGGCAGGCACCATGGGGAGCCAGCAACAGGGAGCAAGATTTTCCGCAGACACCCATTTTTCCAATAGGAGCCTGTGTTGTCGGTCAAACACAGGCTCCAATTGAAGTCAATGGGAGTTCTTCCGAACGGTGTTTGGAAGCATCTTAATCGGTCGGGCGAGAACCACCGGGCACGAGTCAGTTGGAACCAAATCCGACAAGGAGTCGGGCTGTGTAGTTTCCAACCAACATCGTAATGAGGCTCCAAGTATGTGCAGGGTTGAACATGCCTATAATGCATGTTTGAACGTGAACAATTGTACATTCACATGCTATCTGTGTATGGACATGATGATTATCTTTAAACACTGTTACTGTAGGGACTTGAAGACTAATATAGTTGCACACTATCTCTGTGGGGACTTGAACATAATAAACACACACTATCTTCGTGGCAGCTTGAACACTCCAGTAACCACATACTATGTCTGTGGGGAGATTTGACCATTATATTCACACACTATCTTTGTGGGGACTTGAATATGATTAACTTCACACACAATCTGTGGGAGGTCTTGAACATTCCCATAATCACACATTTCCTGATTCACACAGGTAAACTTACACTTTAGTGTAAGTTTATGACATTTTTCAATTCACAAAGCAATTTTACAAGTAGTATCTTTACAACTCCTTATCTTTTTATGTGCGGAGTCTCTGCCACGGGTTTAGAGGCTCTGCAGCCGTAAAGATAACACTCGTAAAATGCCTTTGTGAATTGAAAAAATTTGTAAGTTTAAACAAAAAATGTAATTTTACCTTTAGGAATCAGGACCACAGTATCTCCGTGATACTAGAACAGCATTTTAGTGGAGACTTGAGCATGATCATCAACCACTATATTTGTGGTGACTTGAACATGATTACCTTCACACACAATGGCTGTGAGGTCTTGAACTTTCCTGTAATCGCTTCATTTCTTTGGGTACTTAAACATCATTATCTACACACAGTATCTTTGTGAAAACGTGAACATCATCTTCATGCTCTATCTTTGTGGGAACTTGATCAATCATTATCTTCTCACACCATCTATTTGAGGTCTTGATTATACCTAAAAAAACACACAATCTTTGGAAAACTTAAAAATCCCAATAATAACATGCCTATAATCACATAGAATTCCTGTTTACATGTGAACATCATTACCTTCACACACTATCTGTGAGGAGACTTAAAGATTATATTTAAACTCTACCACTATACAGACTTAGGGCCTGATTTAGATTTCGGCAGACGGGTTACTCTATCACAACAGTGATGGATATCCTGTCCACTGAAATATAAATCTCATAATATCCTATGGGATTTATATTTTGGCGGACGCGATACCGGTCACTGTTGTGACAGAGTAACCCTTACGCTGAAATCTAAATCAGGCCCTTAAACACTATTGATCTTTGCACACTATCTTTGTGGGGACTTGAACATCCCAATAAACACACACTATCTTTGTGGCAGCTTGAACATCCCATTAACCACACACTATTACTGCTGGGACTTGAGCATCCCTGTAACCACACACTATCTTTGTGGGGACTTGAAAATCCTAATAAACATACACTCTCTTTGTGGGAGCTTAAACATCCCAGTAACCACACACTATCACCGTTGGGACTTGAGCATCCCTGTAACCACACACTATCACCGTTGGGACTTGAGCATCCCTGTAACCACACACTATCTTTGAGGGGACTTGAACATGTTAATAATCACACAATGTGTATGGGGAGATTTGAACATCATATTCACACACTATCTTTGTGGGGACTTGGACAAGATTTATTTCACACACAATCTGTGTGAGTTCTAGAACAGTCCTATAATCATGCACTATCTGTGTGGGGACCTGAACATCATTTACTTCACACGCAATCTTTTTAAAACTTGAACATCCCTATAATAACGCTATGTATGTGCAGGGTTAAACATGCCTGTGATCCCTGTTTGGATGTGAACAATCCTACCTTTAAATGCTATCTGTGTAAGAACATGAAGATTATTTAAACACTATCACTGTTGGGACTTGAACACTACTATAGTTGCACCCTATCTCTGGGGGTACTTAAACATCATAATAAACACACACTATCTTTGTGGCAGCTTGAACATCCTAATAACTACATGCTGTCTCTGTGGGGACTCGAACTTCTCACTAACCACACACTATATGTGGGGAGATTTGACTATTATATTCACACACTGTCTTTGTGGGGACTTGAATATGATTAACTTCACACATAATCTGTGGAAGGTCTTGAACATTCCCATTATCACACAGGGCCTGATTCACAAAGGTAAACCTAAACATTTGTGTAAGTTTGTGACATTTTGCAATTTACAAAGCAATTTTACGAGCTTTATTTGTAAGACTCCCTACCTTTTTATGTGTGGAGTCTCTGCCCCGAGTGCAGAGACTCCTCAGTCATAAGGATACTACTCGTAAAATTCCATGGGAAATTCGAAAAATCGTAAACAAGTGTAAGTTTACCTTTGTGAATCAGGACCACAGTATCTCTCTGATACTAAAACAGCATTACAGTCACACACTCTTTATGGAGACTTGTATATTATTATTATCAACCACTATCTTGAAATGGAAAGGCCTTATTCTACTGCAGCTTTGAAAGCGGATCATGCTGTAAAACAATTGTGTAACCACACTCCAGTCGCACCCTACATGAGGTTACACCTGTTCTGACCACTGCAGTTGCTTTCAGAACCACAGACCAATTAAATCATTTTAAATTTGCCAGACCATGTTTGGCTATGGAAAACCTTATTGCTACTTAGATTTGCAAACCAGCTCTTTTTTTATTTTACACAGTACCATATTATGTGATCACTCTGTAAACACAAAAATCACTGAACTCTGTAGTGCCTGCCCCGCCTGTAACAGGCAACACTGCTGGAAAAATGCTACCTTGGGCGGACGCTGTTCTAGTAGTTTGTTAGCCGGGATGTGGTGTTATACGTATACAATTTCAGTGATGGAATCATCCGCTTCTTCCCTTTACAACAATAATATAACTCTGCACCTACATACTTATTTCTTCAAAATGACCATTTTACTTGAAGCGGTTTATTTAATGTTAATTGGCGAGAAAGCAACGTCTGATGCGAACCTGTTAACTACCTCGACTGCACAGTGCGAGCACCACATAAATGCAAGAATCCACACAGTCCCTTGAAGTCCACTTTTTAATGTCATTAGTAGAATAGAAGCAGTGATTAATCCAGTGGACTACAGAGTGGGCAGCAATCTGCGCACTGAAGCCCAGCAAGAGCCCAGAGTACAGAGAATGATTGCACTTACTACTTCCTGTCCTCTGTTTTCCATCACACTGCAAGTGCACGATGAATGCACACACTCTTTCTATTGGCATTTTCATTTGAGCAGGAAATGGCCCCGTCTGACTCTGACAGAAAAGGAAAGAGGAGAAAGGGTATTGTACAGTAAGCTGTGGGGAACAAACGCTGCTGAAAGCTGCTCTGCTCAGGGCTGCTCAGACAGTACAGTGCTCCAGTCAGTCGAGCAGCCTGGAGGCCTCAGTGCTTTGACCGGGGATAGATCAGGCAGATGTTCCCAGAAGTAGACGTTACGGTGAGTGAGCTAACCGTGGAACGGTTTGTTAGACTGAGCTTTACCTTTAAAGACAGCACTCACCGTGATAAGTTGATCTGATTCAGAGCCTTGTCTGGAGTCACACGATGTCTTGCTGGAGGCTCGACAGAACTTTCTTAAAAACATCCTGCCTGGTGCAAGTCAGGCATGCCAGCCTCCTAAACTACATCACCAGCACTGAGGCTGACTCGCACTATGCAACGTGGACCAGAGGGACACTGAGCAGTGCAACAAGGAGAAGCAAAGCCCCTGCCCGTCGCCTCAATTACTCCAATACTATGTTGTATTTTTTAATGTGGTGACATGGGGCTGTGATGAGGCAAATGATACCTAGAGCAACCCGGCTGCCTGAATGGTAGCTTGATCAATGCAACCCCCAGGCTGCAGCGGCACCGTCATTTTTTTTTTTAGAGTTGTGGCTGCCATGACCATCGAATTGGCCAATAAACTCAGAGTACATTCTATGTAGCATCATTCTCAGACAGCAGAAAGTGTTCACTCTGCCAGATGCGCACTCGCGCCGCGGCTAATGAAGCACCTCTCATGGTAAGGCTCGCACAGCGCTGTTGGTGTCAGCGAGGCGCTATAAATGCATGACTAACCTATTTTAGTGTGGTGATGTGGACACCACATTAAAATGCATGAGGCTACCGCCTGATGCGTGGTACTTGGCAGAACTGACATGCTATCCCTATTTGAACATGAACATCATTACTTTCACACACTTTCTGTGCTGGCTGTGGTGAGACGGACGGAGTTCTTGTGTACGATGTCCCAGGTGGTTGAGGCAGTCCTTCCTCTGGATCTTGTATTTGTCGGGGATGGCGGTTGCGATCTTTGGGGTGGAGGTGGCGTTGGTCAAGGTTTCTGTGAGGAAGGTGACGTCTTGTGACAGGGTGTGGAGCAGGTCCCAGATTTCTACTGCTTGTCTGTGCAGGGAGCATACATTGAGGAGGATGCAGCTCAGGAGTTTGTGTGCGGTGGTTACCGGTGGGTGGGCAGTAGCTGTCGGGGCCCGGAGATGGGTGAAGGTGTGGCAGCAGTGTCGGCAGGAGAACTGGCCATTGGTGGTGTTCAACTTTGACAGCTGGCAGTTGTTTCTTTCAGGGTTTAGTGCGTAGAGGGCAGCTGAGTCATAGCGGTGGGAGGACAGAGAAGCAGGGTAGGACCGTAAATATGAAAGTTCAAAGATTTCAGTGGCAAAATAGCGTCATAAAGCACAAAGACAACTGTGATTTTTTGATCAAGTTTGATCTATATTGGAGGCCTAGGTCAGAGCTCCCAATTTTCCCAGTTTTTGAACTAGTGTAGCTCACTCAGGTAAGATTATTTCATTTGCAATCTTGGAGTTGCTTATGGTAATCATGTTTATACCATTAGGCAAAAGCAGTGACAGATAAGGACAGTTATGGAGGCCCTACAACACTGCACTCCACATTAAGTAGAATCGCCCACATCCAGATATAACTTGGCTGTGATATCTGGATTGAATCTACATTATATTTCAAACAGGGGCTCATGTTAAAGAGGGTGATGACACAGATCTGGTCCATGTAGTAATCCATATAAGTGAGAAAGGGGGGGAAATGCAATTGCCCTGGCATCGGCAGAAAGGGTCCCTGATGTGAGCATGCCCTCCAGAATGCAGGCATTGGCATGGGGGCTCAGGGTTGCTTGTGTTTGGGCTGCACTTTTCTCACTGGAACAGAGTCAAGATTGATTAGCAAATGTCTGGGTCCCAAATGAGGTATCATGATATGGGCAAAATAACGATGGACTTAGTATGTTAGCAGAGTAGCTAAGGGTTATTCGTTTCATCACTTCTGTATTTTATATGTTTCATGAGTGTGGTCATCTGTTAACAGAAAGATAGAGGCTGGATGTGAAGTAATGGGCCATGTGTTTGAAATGGGATATTTACTGAATTTGAGTAGGTGTGTGAAGGGTTCAGAAAGGTAACTTTGTATGTTTTCCAGTCTCATTACAACAGCATGGCTCATATGGACGGTGTTCCTAGCTCAGCTTCCGACTCCAAGAATTCTTGAAGAACAGGTGCCTTTTATTCAAGGAGGCTATGCAATATCCATGTTGTACAAAACATAACAAAAAGACAGGCTTAAACACAGATTACTGATAAGAGACAGACGGCATATTGAATAAATGAACAATTTACAAAAGGAGAGCGGTATTGGATGTGTCAATGTGTTCGTACTGTATATGGAAATACCAGATTCAAATTAACATAGTTTAAAGTCTTACATAGAATGTGCCTCACACCTGAAGTGTTGCACATAATTTATCCCTGCTGAACAGACTCTTACCACAGGTGCAGGGACAGAACTGTGAGATTTATGCATGCAACATTAAATTGTTGGAACATTGCTGTATGTTGGGATAATTGTAGTTGAAAATCTGAACAGATGGGTTAGACCTAATGTAAGGTGTACTGTTAAGCATTGCTTGTTGGGAATCTATGCAGTGTCCCAGTAAGGCAAAATACAGCATAGGTTTGCAGTTCTATGTTTATTAGCGAGAGGAAGTAATGATAAAAGCTGCTGTTATCAACACATGAAATTTCCTCCATATTAGGTGAGCTGTTTCCCAGGAAAGATGGGCAATAACAGCTGGCAACCTTCTTTAAAACAAACTTTATTGGGTTTTGGAAATCAATACAGTACATTTAGTTACTTCATCGATGGACAGTGTTCAATCGTACAGTACTTGTGCCTTATACTCAGTGGTGGCTCCTCTAGGGAGTGCTGCAGGGCGGTGAGGTGGGGGAGGGGCAGGGTGGGGGGGTAGTAAACTCCGGCATACGGCCGAATGAAGTTAAGTAAATACATAAATTAATAAAACAATTTAATTGTGCGCAATGCAGCGCTTGCAATTTAAATTGTTTTATTTATGTACTTAACTCCGTTCTGCCGTATGCCGGAGTTTACTACCCCCCACCATGCCCCTTCCCCACCCGCCCCACCACCCCACAGCACTCCCTCGAGGAGCCGCCACTGCTTATACTGCATCTTTATGTAGTTTAACAGAGGGCATAATCATTGAGAAATGTGTCATTTCATGAGTAGCATTTGATAATATTGTCTGTCTTAAAACCCCATAAATTGGTGAACTTCTAAACTCCATCCCCCCTTCCCACCTACTGATTACAGTCATGAATTAGAGCAAACGGTGGACAGACACTACCAATTTCAGCAATAGGCTATACCCCTCATGTGGTAACAGTGTTGTAACCTCGCAGGGAGTTACAATTTGCAGCAATCAAACAATAGACAAGTCCAGGGCATTAAAGGACTCTAGTACCCAAATCCCAGTCCATGGCTGCTGGCCTCTTCGATAACCCACAGTCCTCTTCCCTGTGGAGCGCTCCACTCTCCACCATTCCCCATCTCTCCATATCCCCCCTCTACCACAAGACAGCAAGGGCAGGATGCCTCTTTGTTATTAGACAATTTGCTAGGAGAAGAGTCCAATCTGCAAATCTCGCTTTTACCTCATAACCTTTTGGATGTGGGTATAGACCCAGAAGACAACTCTCAGTTGTTTGCCAGTTATTACCTCCTATTTCCTCCAGTTATTGTGCTGATGTGTCTAATAGGATGAAAGGGTTGGGCCAGTCCATAACATATGCAATAGGTCAGCATCTTGTTCAGAGCACCTAGGATGTGCCGCAGAGACACTGCATGTAGGTTATGTGGTGCGAGGTAGGCTCAATGTAAAAATTACTATTGTATACATTTGAATATAGAATTTTGGGAGATTTTCTGGGGAAACTCAAAAAGAGAATTCCAGTCTTTGTCCTGTAATTCCCTGCCCATGTCTAATTCCCACTGGCTCTGGAATTGCGAGAGATATTGCTAAGTGTGTGCGTAGGTATCGGTATAGCCATCGTATCTAACCCTGGGCAAAGCACTACGCTACGCTCGTGTAGTTTGCGAAGTTTGCGCTACTTCGCACTATGCAAATTGCACGTAGCACAGTGCAAACACGCGTACCATAGCGTAGTGCAGCTGTCATTTTTTGCTTGCTCGCTGACCTCAACGTCAAGTTGGCGACCGCGAGCAAGCAAAATGACATCCCGGCGAGACATTTTCCTCGTTCGCGATCAGCAACATCAAGTTGCCCATCGCGAGCGTGGAAAATAAACTTCCCGGCGAGATTCTCAACGCAGGGAAGTCAGGTTTCTCATTGCGAGTGGGCGCTTATGCTCGCGACCGCTCGCGATAAACTACCAGTCCGCGTTGAAAAAGCTGCCGCTCGAGTAAAAATCTACTCGAGCGGCAGAAAACTACAGCTTGCACTGTGCAAGATGCCGTTTTCAATGATTGCACAGTGCCGGATGCTTGTCCGCACTGTGCAATCATTGAAAACAGCATCTTGCACAGTGCGAACAGGGTACTAAGCAGTTCGCGAAGTGCTACGCGTAGCTCGCGTAGTGCAAACTGCTCTTTGCGTAGCTACGCATAGCGCTACTTCGCGAACTACGCTCAGGGTTAATATCAAGTGTCCACCATTACCCATGAGAAAAAGCGAATGTACAAACTCATGTGTTGAGGGTTCTGTCCCTGCTGGAGCCCAGTGCAGTTTGACATATCTACTGATATTTGCAAGTGTGAGAAACAGTGAATCAGGCAGCACTGCTCATTTACAAAGTCTGTGTGACTCAGCAGCATCCCATCCCCAAACAGTGCCCCCACCGTTGTTACTCCTGCTTGTTCCCATTTGAGTAGCCGGCGCTGTGTCAGCATTCCTGTTGTGGCAGGGAGACCTATAACAGCTGGCAACTTATTTAGTAGTTGTGAATGCTACTTCTTTGTGGTACCTGTGTCCAGCAGCGACCATATAATCCCAATTTCTGTATACATGCCTAATGTCTCATGTGGCTACCTTGATGTTTTTGCATATGAAATATCAGATGTTACTTAAAAATAACCTACGATGACACGAATGGTTAACTGTGTGCATGCTGGAAATCCTACCATCCCCATAGAAAGAACTTTAGTAAGAAACACAAATTATTTGAGAGTTATGACTAAACAAAGTAAATAACATCACTCTTGTAACCCCAGTACAAAGTTTTTTTAAATCGGTTTTTTATCTTCTTATATTTTTATTATGTTTTACTGAGTGTAGTGCACAACCATTGGTCCTCACCCATCTCAGGGCTGACATTTGCAATCATGTATTTTTGAGATTTTATTATCCTGACAAAAACAATTTGATAACTAAAGAACCATCTCCCTAAAAGTTAATAACATAAATAGCTAACAAAAAAAATCATTTTGGTCGTCCTTTATAGTTTGGCGGAGCAATTAGCAACACTTCTCCACTGCCAAACAAGTAGTGCGACCACTGGGTTTCTGTCAGTTGAGCTTCAACCAACTCCAGTGGAAACCATTGCCCCAGTGGTCTGTCCACTAGACAACCACCAGCTAAAACTGGCACTTGTCCTAGGTTACAGTTACCATCACTGAAATTATCTTTCTGAAGCTGCCATGTGAAGCATACCAGTCCTAGGAAGGAACATTTTTAAATAGCCCTGATGCACAAGAAGAAAACATCCTGTGACCTTTGTTTGTTGCTTGAAGTGTTTTATATTGCTGCAAGGAAAAGAGAATAATGCCATTAGGGCCACTACAACATAGAGGCCTGATCAGAATTATGGGTAATGAAAGTGTAACCGTCATATCAGTGGCCACATTTTCATTACAGTGATCAACACTGAATAGTAAATCATAGCAGCCAATTAATATAAACTGTGCACAGTCTTTCTCTCCTCTCACTTATACGCTCTAATGTCCAGGACAGGATAAGAACACTTCTGGTCACTCATGCACAGCACCAAAATGCTTTCCACAGATCTCACTGCAAAACACCATCATTCCAGCTAAGCCTGTAGCATGCTAACCTTCTGATAATGCACTTCTGTACTCCTCAATGGGGTATGAAGCACTATATGAAAACGATTACAATCATCCAGTTTAATGGTACTATATTTACCCACCCAAGAAGGATGGAAGGCTGAAACATATTCCACTCAGATTCAAACTTGTGCGCATGCAGCTCACACAGACATCATACTACCTGGCGATCCCAAATACATCCACGAGACAGAAACTAGATGTACTTTGGATGAATAGCTGTATAAAAAGTGATATTATTAACTAAGTGTTAAAGGTGTATTTTAAAATGCAATTATTCCTTATCAACATTGTCTGCTCTTGTGTTCAATGCAAACTGAGCAGTTGTCCTTCTAGCATTAACATTCAATCCCATAATGAACATTCACTTTCAACATAAGAAAACACATTGATATGTCCAAAAGTAAAATGTACTTTCTATACGTGATTTGTTGTGGTTTATTGGCACCAATGGACTGCAAGTAAAATTGTGTTGCTTAGCGTTAATACTGAGGCTTGCCCACTTTAGTTATTAATTTCTCTAGCCGTGTCAAACGTTTGCTAAAAGGATACAACCAGTTAAAAGCTGTGGGGACCTAGAGAAGGCAAAACCCACAGTCCAACAGTGCCTGAACAGCCATGTAGGAGCCCTGGAGAGCCTTGGGTCATTGAAGAGAGACAAAAGAGGCAGTGCTTTGAGGCTGCACAGCTTGAGCAGCCTTCAGCCCTAGAAAGCAAAGTATGGAAGAAAAGCAAGGTGGGTCTAATTGGCCCATTAAAACACATACCCAGGCCGCCACTTAACTTCAAGGGTTGTGATCAGAAGTTTTGTAAGCAGGCTGATGAGAAGAGCAAATCCTAGCTGGTCACATGACTACCTTCTCCTACCACTAAAGGTTTGGGCCTTGGAGGTCTGCAACCGGCACCCTTCTACAGTGCAATAGACATATAGAGTCCATTGATTACTTATATGTACAACTACCATATCTGAATACAGTATCTATGTTTATCAAATACTCTCCAGAACTGCTGCACAATCTGATGAATTACGACTTCACCAGCCCTAAAATCCTTATAATCTCCCTAAAAAAACTCAAAGGATCTAAAACTCTCACCATTTCTCTACCAGTTGTCAGTGTAAAACAAAATGTGCGCAAAACTTATTGAATGTACAGTATTGCCTTATTAATGCTAGACCCGTCACCAACCATTCCTCGAACTTCAAAGACTTGATTATCAGCCTGGCTTCAGACTATCCGATTGTCACTCAAACCTTAGTCACAGCCTTCTCTCTTCCGACATTTTACCACATTAGCCCACAGATTACACGCTCAAACTCACCAACAGACCTAAAGGTTGAGTGCATGTCTCACTCATTATCCATAAGAGTAATGTTCACATTCTCAAGCGTACCATCTGTGACAGAAACTCTTTTGAATCCTTGGAAAGACTCTTCCAACCTTTCCATCAAAATCCGTACTTGCTCTCACCCACCTAGTCCTGCACAAATCTTCTTTGAAGACTTCTCTTCTCTCTTAATCAACTTATTCCTGATATCCAGTCGCCTCCTATCCATAGGGGATTCAACTTCAGGCCACAGACCAAACTATCCCACCCTTCAAAGAGTTATTTGGCAAATGCCATAGCAACAGCCTAGAAATAGCAATCACTGCATTCCTTTAAATCAAAAGCCATTGTTAGACACTATAGTTCACCATGCACATAATATCACCCCTGCCATTTGGTATGACCATCACACCATCTTTGATAACCATATTCTTCAATATAGTCCTCTGTAACCAGTGCAATCACTAATAAACACTACACCTCCTACTTCTGCTCCAAGAAAGAAATCAAGTCCTATTCATTTAAATACTTACTGGAGAAAAATCTCTCGCTAGTCATCACCGCTCATTCCCCTCAATTTATCATGAACCCGATGCACTCCACAATTTCCCTTACTGCTGATTCATGTTACCACACCTAAAATTATCTAAAAGAAATATACACAATATGTGGTACTCAAAAGTGCTGAAACTGCTAAAAAAGAAATCCATCAACTGGAATCTGTCTGTTTTCCTGCACTTCCCTCAAACATGCCAGAACCACTTATCTTCAAAACCAAACAAGGCTTTTATTCAGAGCAAATTTAAAATGCATTGAACTGCCCCTGAGATTTCTTTAAGATGTTTAAGAACGTTTCCTTACCTTCAAATGCAAAAATGGTTCAGCTGCCTCTTACCAACAGTTCATAATGCAAAAGTAGGCCCCAGCCAGACCATTGCATTTCATCAACTTCAACCTCCTCCAAACTCCCAAATCCAATTGCAGTTCATATGAGAAATATGCTTCTCAGTTGTCAGGCCCCTCCTGTGGAATAGCCTTCTCATTCATGCATGGCAATCAGCCAATGACACTCAATGGACCTGCCTGACAAGTCAGTATGTGAGCCTGTTTTATGGCAAGGAGGCTGGTTTTTACTGTTAATTTCCTTGATATTACTACAAGCATCGGCTGCAGCAAACACAAATGCATGCATTCTCCCATATCTTCCAAAATATCCATACAGCGTGATTTCGCAAGTTCAACACTGGCCTGATTTGCAATTGTGGGGGGTCACATTTCAGCTGTCTGGTTTGTTAATAGGGGACCACTTTTATTTTGGTGCACATACCAATTTTTCGTTCCCATCCAAACCTGGCTCAAGACCACAACTACTGCAAACCCTGCATTATGTAAACCATTTCCCACCAGACTCTGCAAAAGTCTGCTAACAAAGCCACAGCCCTCCATTCGGCCTAGAACCACCATTCCCAGCAAACTGCATCTTTTGACTTGCTTCTAGTACATTGGACAGAGCAAAGCATTGCTTTAAAGCACTCCCTGGGTTGCCCTCTACTGAGGATCATGGTAGACCCTAGTTCCAAATCCTCTTCTGCCACCTGAACAGCACCAAGCACCTGCAGGGTAATGCTGCCTCTTGTCAATCTACAGTTTGAACATATCTCTGGGCCATCAAAACCTGACCCTCCTGCTTCCGACAATAATACCCTTCTTGCAAACTTCACTACATTCCGAGACAACTATGCAGACTTCCATGGACACATGAATGCACATAAGTATATAACTAAATTATAAGCAGCCTTGTACTCCACGTAACTCGACGTCAACCAACATTAAATGACTAGAAAAAATTGAACAATAGCTTGCCTACCAATTAACTTACTCTACTAAAATCTACACATTTGCATCAATACTATCAAAGATGCAGCAAACAAAAGTGGAATACCCTTCAAGACAATTAATCATTTCACCAAACCCTTACCATAGCGATAAATACCATATTCAACAGAGAAGTGCAATGCTATCATCCTCTTCTTCATGGAAAAAGGTGTAAAGATTTGCCAGCACGTGGACTATACTTCAAATTAATGGCTTGGAAAGTCCCCTTCCCCTCTATCTATGCACAGCAGCCCACCCTAAAACCATAGAAATAATCTCGGCCTATACTCTGTTTTTGGCATTTCATATTTTGTCCTGTTGCCTCTGGCTAGGTTTGGGCTACATACATACATATATACATACATATATACAAACATACATACATACAAGGCTTTAAGTGGGATGGAAAAACTGGGGTCTCTCTCAAAGGGGCATGGTCAATGTAATTAATGGTGTGGCTTAAAAACATGCAAGCTAAAAATCTTTGTTTAGCACAGTGTGCCGCCCGACTTGTATTTTGCTGATCCGGTCATTGCGTCCAGATATATGATACAAGAAGTCACATCATACCTACAAGTCAGGACTATTGGCTTTGTCAATGGTTGCTATTTGCACAAGATAAATAAGCAGCAACTATGGCGTGTATATAATATTGAAAAAACTTTCACTTAAAGCCCCGGTGACACCACGACAATGTTGGTGCTCCTGAGTTTCAAAAAGAGAAGGTAAATCCAGACAGAAAAGGACTCTCTTTAAAAGATTTTCCTTCGTCTACAACGCTCACCACACGCACATTGATGTGCCTGCTGTCACTGCAGTCCGGAAAAAAACACTGGACCACATGTGCCAGGGTACAAAACAGAGCCTGATAGAGACACGTTTCGAGGCCCCCTTAAAAAAAGCAGCCGGTGCTCAGACCCGGTGAGTCCCGGCCAGGGCCGGCTTTAGCACTGGTGGCGCTCTGTGCGACAATGTTTGTTGGCACCCCCACCCCACATGACCACCTCCGCTACGGATTCCCTCACTACCACCATTTGACAGTGCCACTCAAGTCTCCATAACCACTGTCTCTTAGATTGATTTAGTTTTATAGCGCCACTCACAAAAGTTTAAGATGTCAGCATACACTTTACAGTACACACACATTGCACAGAGACAATCAATCATCGGTGTGTAAATCAGTATATAGGAAATGTCACTTAAGACAGAGGTCTACAAAGATTAAGAGTCACATTTCACCCATTCTGGTAGGCAGTATAGTTTAAGAGTGATTGATTTGGAAAAGCACAAATTCAGAATTTAAAATGTAACACCATTATTAGGGGTCTTCTTTAATAATAAGAATTGATTTCTACCCAAATGAACCACTTTTGCAATAGTAGGACATTGAAAGACTGGGCAAAATAAATATAGCTCTAATATTGTCCTTGCTGTTTGCATGAAGCTCTTTGGTGGCAGTTAATAGCTCACTATTAGGATTTTAACTTATAAACTGAAAATAACAAAAGGATCTCTGACAAAAGCGGTAACCCATTGATTGATTTATATTATATGCACTTAGTGATGTGAATGGGACACGTTCGTTGCAGCAGGCAGATAAACCCTCTGCGCTATAATGAGTCGAATCTCTCACTAGACAAAGCTCCGGTCTCTCCAGGAAGAACATTAATCACCGGAGTTGTCATTTTTATTGATGCTGGAAAACTGCTTATTATGTACGCGGCACCAGGTGCTTTTAAAAAGATGAACATGACTCCCCCACCCCAAGTCAGCGCCTGGTGCGCTGGCACAGATTGCACCGCCCTAGAGCCGGCCTTTGACCCGGCCCACTTAAAGCCCTGCATACATACATACATGTATACACACATAGACATACATACAAATACATACATGCATACATACATACATGCATACATAGTTATCAAGTTATTCTACATTCAGCCCTCAACTCATCTGCTTTTCTCATTGTGGTGCTGGTAGTACAATATATGTCAGGGTAAAAATAAAACTACAAGTTTCAGAATGCAAAAAATAAAAAAATGAATACAATGCTGAGAAGCAATGCTAGCACCACATAATACAAAAATATTAAACAAACATTGGACCTATAAAATTGATAATACAGATAAAGCACACACTAGTTCACGTTTCAAAAATTCCCTCTCACTATTACCTATAGACACAGTATTATTCTAAATGAGATTCGATATTAAACTTATTGCATTTACTAGCAATGTATAGTTTAGCGATTTGAATTTCATAGTATTCTTAAAAGTACCTTAGAGTTACTACTGGATTTTCACAATCGATTCCCAAGTCAAAATATCAAGGCTCCAATGCACGCTTTCAAGAACCAAGAAATGAAAGTTCCCGTGCCCCTGTCCCTGTCCTTTCTGCTGACTAGAGAACACGCAGTGTGTATGAATCAGGACAGGCGCGTTAATCTGATGTACCCTGCTACTAAACTCGCCCTTCTTCCGAAGTGCCCCATCCTTTGTGGAACCCTCCCCCATAGTCAGGTTGATTCAGGGGACAGATCCTCTTCTGTCTGACTTTGTTGCCATGACTATGGCCCTGGATCAGGTTTGAATGGGCGCTCTCCCAGGTTCAGCATAACAAAGGGCTGAGAGCTCGAAGCTCCCAGCTTCATTCTGACCTGGCCATTTCACACCCTGAGCCAGGGCGTGCACAGCAGCAAGACATCCAGGGGCAACCGTGCATCCCAGACTGTAGCCGTGTGGGAGGGGATTCAATGGGCTCAACATAAACACCCAAGCTGAAAAATGAACTTTACACGCATCTCTACCTGTTTAACCTTTCATTGTGCGAACGTATACTTCGGAGGCAGCTGTCCAACAAAAGGTTATCAAGTACATCTTCTTATGAAAGACTATGCTAAGACTATTTTCTGTCTTATGACAAAAAATATATTTCTCAGGCTAGGACCTTTTTCGCTACATGTGAAATGCTGCCATGCTGCTAGCTAGCATCATTTTTACTTTACACTAACTAATTTAAAATTGTAAAATACTTGAGGACCCTAATAAATTGTGACAGGAACATTTAGATTGCTGTTTTTTTTTTGCTTCTGGAAACATGGGTTCTATTCCGGAATTCTGCACAAGGCAAAAAGATTATTCAATTTTGCAGTCTCTTTATCTCCCTTTTTATATGTTCTGCTACTCTCCAAGTCCCTATCACATCATGGTTTCTATAATAAAACGTTACTGATAATGCAGACATATTTCTGCAAACAGCATCTCGTTTTAAAATAAACTATTACAATGAAATCATTCTTTATACACCTTAACACTATTCGTTGAATTATATGTTCGAGCTTCAGCAAATGCAAAACATTACATGGCAACAGGATAAGGGGAGAGGAAAGTATACGGAGATTGGACATGGAGTTAGAGATCTCGGCATCGGCTCAACATCTTTTGATTCTGGGCAAATAACCTAATCTTCCTGTGCCTAAAAAGTGAACGTGACCTTGTGTAATGTAATTGGGGCTCAAATAAAAGCACTTAAATACCTTTGGGTATAGATCGTGCTAAATGCAACTACAAATTTAAAAAAGGCAACAGAACTTAATTTTGCTGATTAGTTAAATTCAAACACTGGAAAAAAGAACATGATGACGGAAGGTTGAAATGGAGGCACATGTGGGAAAACAAAGACAACACAAACCATGCATTGGCAAAGCCAATAGGTCTCGCCTATGCAAGAGTTATTGGTTTTGCCTATGTGTTTTAACCATGTTGTACACCAGCATGGCTGCTGTTCAGCATGGCTAAAAGTTAGTGGTATAGAGAAGAGCGGAGTGAAGTGTCATAGAGTCGAATGGTGAAGAGTCGAAAAGAGTGTTGTGACAGAGTGTCATGAATTGGAGTGGCCGAGTGGAGTCACATAGAGTCTTGTTCACTGGAGGGTTGTAGCGTAGAGTGAGCTGGTGTGGAATGCGTTTGCATAGAGTGTTGCAGAGTATAGCGGTATAGAGTGCAGTGGTGTAGAGTACAGAGGCATGGAATTCAGCAGCATACAACACAGTGTCGTATAATGAAGTGGCATAGATTAGAGTGTTGAACAGTAGAGTGCAGTGGTGCAGGGTGAAGTGGTGTAGAGTGGTGTAGAGTGCAGTGGTGCAGGTTAGAGTAGAGTTGCAGAGTGTAGTGGCATAGAGTGGTGCAGAATAGAGTGGCACAGAGTGGCGCACAATAGAATATAGGGCTGTAGTGTGCAGTAGCATAGAGTGAAGTGCTGCAGAGTGCAGTAGCATAGAGTGGAGTAGAATGGAGTGGCCGGGTCTGGTGACTTAGTGGACTGATGTATCTACTGTAGGGGCCTGTGTTTGACCAGGTTCAAATGGTGGTTTATAGTGGAGTGGCATAGAGTGCAGTGGCATAGAGTAGATTGTTTTAGAGTAAAGTGAAGTGGCATAGAGTGTAGTGGTGTAGAGTTGCATACAGTGCAGTGGCATAGAGTAGATTGTTTCAGAGTAGAGTGAAGTGACATTGAGTAGAGTGGAGTGGTGCAGGGTAGACTGTCAGAATGCAGTGGTGTAGAGTGGCATAGAGTAGAATGGCAACGGGTACAATGGGGCAGTGTAGAGTGCAGTGATGTAGAGTGCAGCTGTTTCAAGTAGAGTGACGTAGAGGGCAGTGGCGTCAAGTGGATAGAGTGATATAGAGTGCAGTGGCATAGAGTAAAGTGACGTAGACTGGATTGTTTCAGAGTAAAGTAAAGAGCCATATAGTGTAGTGGCACAGAGTGAAGTTGAGTGGCATAGACTGCAGTTGCATATAGTACAGTGGCGTAGAGTAGATTGTTTCAGAGCAGAGTGAAGTAATGTAGAGTGGAGTTGTTTAGGTAGAGTGCAGTGGCATAGAGTGTGACAGCATGGAATTCAGCGGCGTGCAATGCAGCGTCATAGGATGCAGTGGCGTAGATTAGAGTGGTGCATAGTAAAGCAGTGGTGCAGAGTGGAGTGTGCTGAGTAGAGTGGCAGAGAGTGCAGTTGCATAGAGTGGTGCATAGTGGAATGGTGCAAAGTGCGGTGGCATAGAGTGGAGTGATGCAGATTGCTGCCATGCAAAGTAAAGTGTCAGAGTTCATTGGCATAGAGTGCAGTAGTGCAGAGCAGAGTGCCGTAGAGTGCAGTGGTGTAGTGTGGTGAAGAGTAAATAGGTGTAAAGCACAGTGGCATAGAGTGCAGTGGTACCGAGTGGAGTGCATTGGCGTAGAGTGCATTGGCGTAGAGTGCATTGGCGTAGAGTGCATTGGCGTAGAGTGCATTGGCGTAGAGTGCATTGGCGTAGAGTGCAATAGTTTTGAGTAGAGTGGCATAGTGTAGTGGCATAGAGTGGAGTAGAGTAATAGAGTGCAGTGACATAGAATAGATTGTTTCAGAGTAAAGTGAAGTTGCATTGAGTGGAGTGGTGCAGGATAAAGTGCTGCAGCATAGAGTGGAGTGGAGTGGATTGGTGTAGAATGAATAGGGCAAAGAGTTGAGTGTTACAGAGTAAAATGCATTGGCATGAAGTCTATTAGCATTATGTGCAGTGGTGCAGAGTGGTGTAGAGTGGAGTGGCATAGAGTGGAGTTGTGCAGAGTAGATTAGTGTGAGCTAGATTGTAGTGATGTAGAGGGCAGTGGTGAAGAGTGCAGTAGTGTAGAGCAGAGTGGCATAGAGTTCATTTGAATAGAGTAGAGTGCTGCAGAATAGAGTATAGAGGCGTGGAGTGTAGTGGCATAAAGTGAAGGGGTGCAGAGTGGAGTAGAGTGGACTGGCACAGAGTGCAGGGGCATGGAGTGGTATAAAGTGGAGTGGTGCCGAGTAGAGTGCATTGAAATGGAATGGTGAAGAGCAGAGTGGAGTGGAGTATGCATGGTATGGTAGCACACTGCCATTACAGACAACACATTTTCAATTGAAATGTCCATTACATTTGCACAGACATACTGTTTTACAAATAAAGCTATACAGTACACAAACAATATTGTGTGGAAATTCCATCACCTAGTGTATCGATTTGTTTTGATCTTAAAGAATTTGTTTCCAAAACACTTCAGAATTAACAAGAAATGTGCTTCATTTGTATGTTGCTATTTTGCAATATTCTGAAATACTTGCACAGTTATTTTAAATGTTGTTGTGTGCTAGAAAAAAACCTTTCTTACATCTAGTATCCAGCATGAGCGTCACATAAATCCTCTCACTTTTATGTCCGAAAAAGAAAAGTAAACACCAAGCTCCCTCAGAAGACAGAGCCTGACATTTGACCTCTGTCTTTGAATGCAGAGCAAATGTGACAAGATACTACAAGATGTGCTGTAAATTTGCCTAGACATTCTCTGATGACATTTTTTTCAGCAGATGCACATTCGCAATTGTTTGATTTGCCTTTTGATGAGCAAAGATTGTTCAGCAAGTTTGGACTCTCATCTCCTATCTTTTTGGGACCGGACATCCTTATAATTAGACAGCTGTCTCTGTGGGGGCCTGGCATCCCTATAATCACACACTATCTCTGGGAGGATCCGGGCATCCCTATAATCCCATACTATATCTGTGGGCCCTGGGCATCAATATAGTCGCAAACTATCTTTGTGGGGACTTGAACATGGCTATCACCATGCACTAACTCTACAAGGTCTTCAACATGTCTATCAAAAAAGATTATCCACACACAGACTTGAATTTGACAGTCATCACACCATTTCTCCACAGGTCTATAATCGCTAATTCTATGAGGATGTGACATCCCTGTAATCCTCACTATCACTGTGGGGACTGGAGTTTCACTATAATCACACAATATCGCTACAGGACCTAAACAAGAATATAATGACACAATATTTGTGCTTAGATCTGGCCTTTACTATGAAAACATAGCATCTCTGCAGGGACTTCAGTTTGACTATTATGAACCAGTGTCTCTACTAGGACTTCAACATGACTAGCAGAACACTCTCTATGTGAGGACTTGAACCTGCTTAAAATCACACACCATCTCTGTGGGTATTTGAACATAACTATAATCACATACTACTTCTGGGGGTACTGGATCATGAATATAACCCAACACTATCTCTAGTTGGACTTGAGAGTAACTTTAATTAATGGTATATTTGTGTGGACTTAGTGTAATAAAACCCTATTTCTACCTGGGATTTTACATGACTAGCATAATACACTATTTCATTGGGGACTTGAACATGACTAAAATCAAACAATTAATATGTGGGGACCTTGGCATGACTTTAATAAGTCACTATCTCTGGGAGAAGTTGAACAGGACTATAATCACACACTATATGTGTGGCGACCTGAGCATCAGTCATGACATACTGCCACATATGGCTTCAACATAACTATCATCACACACTATCTATGCAATAACTTGAATATTACTATAATCACACACTATATCTGCAGGGAGTTGAACATAAATATAACCACACACTATGTCTACGGGGCCAGGAGAGTGAGTATGATTAAATGCTATCTCTGTGGGGACCTGGGCATCAATATAATCAATCACACACTATCATTATGAGGAATTGAACATGACTATCATCACACACTATCTCTGTGGGGACTGGGGCATCAATATAATCACACACTTTGTGTGGGGACCAGGGCATCAATATAATCACACACTATCTCTGTGGGGGCCTGGACATCACTATAATCTATCACACACTATCTTTATGAGGAATTGAACATGACTATCATCACACACTATCTCTGTGGGGACTGGGGCATCAATATAATCACACACTTTGTGTGGGGACCAGGGCATCAATATAATCACACACTATCTCTGTGGGGGCCTGGACATCACTATAATCTATCACACACTATCTTTATGAGGAATTGAACATGACTATCATCACACACTATCTCTGTGGGGACCTGTGCATCAACATAACTAGGTACCCAGGGCATTGGTGTATCTAAGGCCTACCAGGGGCTGAAGCATGTATTATGCCACCCCAGGCTTGGCCTAACAATCTGACACAACTGGCTGATCACTCAGCTGGGGTAAGTTGGTGTAATCACCTCTTACTTAGGTGTAGTATACCTATACCTAACCTTAAATGGGACACCTGGTAACCTATGAGTCACTCCTATGGCAGGCCTTAACAATCCTGAAGGCAGAGTGCTTGGTTCCATGTGAGATGGTGCTCTGGCATGAGCTGAGCCTGTCTGCAGTAGTCGGAACAACTTCCTTCTACTGTTTCCAGATATCGTCATACCATATACTCTTAAGTGCATTATGAACCTCGCGGTTAAATGCTATCTTTGGTTTGGCTTTATCAAAACATGTCGAGTAAGGTGTCATACGAATTGGAATACTAACCCCTCGCCAATTCTGGCGACGGGGTTAGCATTCCACCCTTCTAGAGGAACACGACATGTACAGTACCTGAAACCCGGGTAAAATCAGACATAGCCTCAGCTCCACAAAATGGATGCTGCCACCACAGACACAAGTCTGCCCTCCTGCTGCTGGGAGTCCTTCCAGCTTGGGAGACGTGGACAAAGGGTTTCCTGCCAAGGGAGGTGCGAGCACCACCCCAGACAGGATTTTGTGTATTGGTCAGGTAGGGCTTGAAAGAAACCAGACATGCCTGAGGCTCACAAGGAGCCTCGGTGCATATGCCAGTTCAATCCGGTCCTGGGGCACACCAGCCCCGGACCTGGGGCGAGCTGGACAAAGGATTGGGGGTGTAACCACCCCCCTTCCTGGTCCCACCCTTAGGGAGGGACCTAGCAGGTAGTCCGGCCCCTAGAATCCGCTTAAAGGTAGGAGCTGTGTCCTAAGACTTCAGACATCCTGGAATCAACTTAACCACAAGAAGAAGACGGGAACTTCGACGCTCTGCTGCACAGAGGACTGAAGGAAATCTCCCCTATGGTCAGGGAGTGACAATCTTGCTAACGCAAGCACCAACCAGCTATTCGACGTCTGCTTTGCCGCCGCCTCCCGCCGGAGCCCGAGCCCAGAGCCCGACAAGACCTGGACCTCCAGACCTCTCACAGCCCGATCCACAGTCCCTGCAAAGAAGGAACCCGTGGAGGCACCGAGAGACGTGGAGCCAGCCATCTTGAAAGACCGACGACAAGCTGCAAGCGCGACAACAGAGGCTCCCTCCAAGTTGTGCTTTGGGTCCTGAGAAGCCCAACCACCGAGCAGCATCTGCACCAAAGGTGAGCCCTCCAGCATCTCCACGATCTGCGTGGGGCCCCTCTGCACTTTGCATCTCGACGCGCCTGCCCGGTCCCTGGCCCGTTGGCTAGTGGCCATTTTGGCGACCTAACTTGAAATCAACGACGCTGGTCTGGTTGCCCCAGACTGGCCCCAGCTGCTCTCCAAAGGAGCAGCCTCTCTAACCTTGCTGGTCAGAACAATCAGCTTTCTTTACTTTCCACGACTCCTGCCTTTGCCAAGGCTTGTTTGCTTCTTTCGAGTCGCCGACACCGCCGACAGCGAGAGCCTACGTGGGACAGCTCGTGAACCGACTCCTGGACGTCGTCGACCTTCAGGGACCACGTGGCTGCGGAGAGAAGCTACACCTCATCACCTGTTTGCACCCGACATCGCCTGGTACCTACCTGGTGCCACACCGGTCACTGGCTATTGACTGAACACTGTCCCCTCTGCTTTCAGGTCTTCTACAACTCCGATCCACCCTTGGATCCAACGCAGCTCTTCTGGACCGACCGCCTGCAGCATCTTTGTCCTCAGGCTCCATTGAATCGATAGAAGAAACCCGACGCACTTCGAGACCTATGCACCCGCTTCCTGTGGGTGAGGTATAGCTGGCACTCCGGTGCCCAAGTGTAGAGAAACATCTCTAGTGTCTGTGTTTTGAATCTTAAGTTCGTAGTCCATCCAGAAGACCCTTTCTGCAGTAACTTTTGAACTTTTACGCACCCATTGAAAACCTATGGGAGCCCGCGTGTAACTTTCCTCACTGCACACGCGACCCGTGGACCTCCTGGTCACTAACTGAAGTTAGCTCCTTGTAGGCCCAGCGATTCTAGAGGCCCTAGGCCTTTTCCCTTTCCTGTTCGTGGTACTTATACCACTATTTTAGTATATGGTTTGAGTGGCCACCAGGGCCCATCCATATAAAGTGCAACTTCTGTATATTATAACGTTGTCTTGTTTAACGATTTGTGCTCATAAAGAGTCTAGGGGATACTTTGAGAAATAAATACATATATTTTTTGAATATATATCTGTGTGGTGTCCTTTCATTAGTATAAAGGGGGGTTGCAATTGGTAAAACAGCCTGCTTAACACGCTTTAACGAGTTTAGCCTCAAAGACTGCTTAGCCTACGCTACCACTAGGGCAGCTAGTCCGAAAAGGTTGACTTACAACCACACCATAAGGGTTGCTTGGCATGGTACAAGGTGGTCACTTTAACTAGTGAACATCATATACCAGGCCAACTTCTCACAGCCGGGATATCCAGTTGTGCGCTTTATAAGTACTCAATAAAATACTGTACAGGAAAGTGAGAGTGCTGGAGCGGGTAGTACAAAATTTTGTATACCCCCCCCCCCCCATTCTGCATGTTTATATTAATCTGAATAATCAATTAATTGTAATATTATTAATTTGTTTGAAGTGATAACTCACCAACTATATTAACAAAGATTTACACGTGGGAACTGCATCTTGCATGGCTATATTAATTGTAAACTAACTTGAGTATGCATATTAATAGTAGAAAACTAGAATATTGCATGTTATATGTTGCTTTGGTGAAGTATTTGTGATTTGTGCTTTTTTCAGTGAGTATAAACCGCTTTGAGTGTTGCTTCTGCTAGAAAAATACACACACATATATGGGTATTAGCTAGGGGATAACATTTTATTAGCCATTTCTATGTTTTAATTACGTTTTTGTGTTTCTTTTGCTTAAGTTGACCATTTCGGCCTAGACAAGATGGCTGAACGAGACGTTAAACGTGACTGCCCCGACAACGCGAGGTTCTGGGTGAAGTGCGCAGGTGTCACCGCCAACAGCAGTTGCCTTGA
This sequence comes from Triturus cristatus, assembly GCF_964204655.1. Taxonomy (NCBI): domain Eukaryota; kingdom Metazoa; phylum Chordata; class Amphibia; order Caudata; family Salamandridae; genus Triturus; species Triturus cristatus. The sequence continues at coordinate 630,936,314 of NC_140579.1, read as the reverse complement.
CCTGACCCCGGGAGACCACGTACCCTTCAAGGACGCTCCGGGAACTCACCCAAGACTAAGGACAAAGCTCAATTTAAAAGCAGGAACAAGCAAGTTTGATGACTTCATCATTCAACACCCTGAAAACTGTACCCCGCCACCCAAAGTTGACCAATCAGGACTCTCTAAACCCCGATCTTGATACTTTTTGACATTATTTTCATTATAAAAGTAGGTAGGGAACTGAACAAATTCGGACGCTGATGGCTTGCTCTTCTTTGACGAACTCGATTTCCTGACGTTATGCTGACGGAGAGGACGGTGACACTGCTGGACAGCTGTTATCCTGAATCTTTGAGAGACTGAATTGCGGCCTAACTTTGCTGAATAAAATTCTTCCTTGACTGATTGACTTAGAGGACGACTTTAGCCAGAATAGGTAAATATGATGCTCTGAAATTCTGATGATGATTTCTAACTTTTCTTGCAATATTTTTAGATAAAGAATATTTGATTAATTGACAATGTGTTGTGTCGATTATTTGAATAAGAGAATAATGGTAAAGAAGTAATGTGTAGATAGACGAGTTTTTATTCATTAAAATCATAGATCACAACTAAATGATCCATCTCCTTATGAGAGGGATATCTTAGAGTCTGAGGGCAATGTGTTTAAGGGTAATGTAAAGGTATTCCTCTCATGTCAGCGTTGGGAAACGTATTTTCCCTCTGAAAACAGATCAACCGAGTTTAAGTATATTGGTGTTATGGGCCCCACCAATGAATGTATTTGAGTGAATTTGATGACGAGGTAGTTGGTCTGTGCCGAAGGGGGAATTTGATGTTCCGTGCTGCAACAGTTTCCTGGTAGCAAGACGATTGTTTTTATTGTTTTGGTTTGGTGAATATTGCTTGTAAATAGCGTATTGATTATTGGTTATTGATATTGGTTTATGTACTAACATTCTATGTTGAGTCGCGTCGAGTTTTATGTTGTTTGCACGGCTTCTGGGATGTAGGCAGTCGGAAGTCTGTAACGGTTCAGTAGTAGAGCAGAGGTAAGCGCTGTTCTCGGAAAGACGGAATTGTTGTTATCCTGTAGGTACACAGGATACACATGTGACGATTGAAGTTGCATGACGCATTGTCTGGGTTCGATTCGGTGACATCGCCGTGTGTTGCCATTAGAGACATTTTCTGTGTGAGAGAAGTGTGTATGATAGTGAAGGTTACCTGTGAAATTCTGGTCTTAGGTACCAGGGATCCAACTGGCATTCCGATAACGCTTATCACTGGAAAGATAATAGGTACTCTCTGAGCTTGTTAGAAGGACAAAGGAGAGGTAAGCGCTGCTTTGTTAACGTATGTCATAATTCTGTAGCAGGACAGACTGTACGCTGTTCTCAGGAAAGACAGGATTCTGTGTGAATGTACTACATTTTCTTGTGTGAAAGTGCGTGAACGAAATAGCATTCGGGTTAATTGTGAAACTCCGAGTTTATTTCTCAGGAGCATTGGGTCTCCAACTATGTGTCTTAAATACTAGAGAAACGGTTAGCTAATGCTTGTTAGAAGGGTGAAGTAGAGGGATGTGCTACTTTATCAACGGAAGTAACGATTCTGTAGTAGGACAGAGGTAAGCGCTGCTCTCGGGAAAGACTGAATTCTCGCGAGAAAGGTCTATTGCTATTCTTTGGTTAGCGAAGCGGACAATGGAGACGTTTTTATGTTGTTACTAACAGAATTGTGGAAATTGAAACAAAAACTTACTGAGCAGATTTGTAAAGGAGGGGTAGACGGGAGCAGGAGCTGCCGCAGCGGCAGCTGACGTCAGAACGACCGCGCTGGGATTGGACAGTCGGTCAGAAACGTAAAACGCTCCGGATTGGTGCGTTAGTGTGCGCCGCACTAGGAGTGGAGAAATACAGGGTGACGTAAACGCTTCTTATTGGTGCGTTAGTGTGAGTCGCGCTGGGATTTGAGAATTGTGACAGTGACGTAGACGCTCCGGATTGGTGTGTTAGTGTAAGTCACGCTGCAATTGGACAGAGTAGTGGTACAGTCGTAAGGAGAAACTAGTAAGACACGAAGGAAAGGAAAATGTATTACGATCCACCAGAAAAGGAGAAAAAGTCATGGTTTGGTAAAATTAAGAAATGGTTTAAGAAGGACAAACCGATCGTAACTAGGGAAGGACAGTTACTTCCTCCACCGAAAACCCCAGCATCCTTTATGGTTGCAAAATATGGATATCACACCTGTATTTGGTTAGACAACTGGGTTAAGTATACGGAGAAAGACGGAGTGTTGGCTTTCCCAGATCATGCTTCATTTAATTTGGCAGTTTTGAGAAATTTGAGCGAGAGAATGATGAATTTAGAACCGGGACCTAGACCGACTCAATTCGAGGCTTTGACGGAGTGGGAAGACGAAATGCATGACAGAGAAATGGTAGAGGATATAGGTACCTGTTTGGCAGATCATACGGACATTAGACGCATGATGATCGAATGAGAAGGTGGCGGAATGCGAGTATGACTGAGGGTTTGTTTCCCGTAAGAACTGCAGGAGAGAATGAAGGACGAAAGTGTGTAGAAAAGAGGCATAATGTGGAATCGAGAGGGTACGGAGTGAATGAGTCCGAGGATGATGTTCTTGATGATATGTTCTATAAGAATCCACCACCATGCCGACCAAAACCAGAAATATTAACTCCAAGTGCCCCAATAAAAGAAACAGTACGAATCATAAAATCGGAACCAGAGTTCCAAGATTTGGGAAGAAACAATCCTATTGGAGAGGTAGAAAAGAAGTCTGGAGGAAAATTGGATGGAGAAAATTCAGCAGAATTAGCAAAAACAACCCTAGAATTAACGGAGAAAATAAGAGAATTGACTAAGAATTTGGAAGCGGTAACTGTACCAGTGACGATAGGTCCAGTAATGCCTATTTTTGACAAGCAGAAAGACAGCGAACATTGTTTGACAGTCCATTATAAAAGTAATAAACCGGTTGAACAACCAAGAATGAGTCAGAGTGAGAATCCATGGAGACAGACTATGAGAATGATTGAACCGAATTTTTCAAATAACCCGTTTATAGGTCAAAACTGTGCAGAGTAACGTATGACAATGATAGAGACAATGACAGAAACTCAAAAAGATTTTGTACAAGGAAATGTAGAGAAGCCAGTAGGACCATCTACAGAGGAGTTGAGTGAATGGTTGAGAAGCTTGCAAAAGAAAGACAAGGAATCACAGTCAATAGATGTAGCTAAATTACGAATGGTATTGGAAGAATTAATAGTAGGAACTATCCCGACAGAGAAGTTAAAAACCTACCAGGATGAGGAGTTGTTATTTCTGTGCAAAAGCGTAACATGGAGAGCAAAAAGTCTTCATGACAGATTAGAAGAAGTGGCAAATGAAATGGGTATTGATATTGAAAAGGTAAAAGCCCTACAGAAACCCTATCGAGTAGATTTCACCGAAAAAGACATTGAAAACATGAATACCACAGGACGAATAGGACAGATTAAAGAGATAATTATTTTGTTGAGAAAATGGGGAGATGTGGACAAATGGAAGAGCAGATGGTATCGTAAGCGAGACGAAGTTTCAGACAAAATGTTTTCAGCTTATCCTGTGAGAGAGAAAGAGAAGGTTGTGACAGAATGCCCTATATGAGAGATTCCGGGAGGAGGATATGTGCATGTCCCATGGACTAGACAGGATATTTTGTCATTTACGAATGACTTCCCTCGACTGCGTGAAAAAACCCGTTGAGTGGTATAGACAGTTGGACAGATTTGTGAAGCTATCCAAAGTATTGTGGATTGACCTGAATAGCTTGTTTGACATAATAGTACCAGCAGATCTATGGACAGAATGTAAAATAGTAATAGATTGTCCGACACAGGAATACCCAAGGGATCCTAAGACAGGAGCTCCAGGCCCCGAGGTAATGAAGAAATATGAACAGGTGATGGCATTCCTGAATAACAAGGTACCCCCTAAAGAGACAGATTGGGTGAAAATTGACAGAACACATCAAGAAAGCAAAGAATCAGTACATGCCTATTATGAGACGTTAATCTTAGCCTTTAAACAATTCAGTGGAGATGAAAATTTGAGTGACAAGGATTTGAGTCATTTTGTATACAGGTTTGTATATTGTCTTCGTCCAGAAATGAGTGAAATGATAAAACAGCATACGAAGATTGGCAAAATAAGAAAATAGACAAAGTATTGAGACATGCTAAATATTTCAGTGATGAAAGTGAGGCAAAACAGCGAAAACTAAAAGAGAAGGCTATGTGGGCACAAGTAAAGGTAGCCGAGAGACAGGAAGCACAATTAGCGGAACAAGCTGGGTCAAAACAAAGATTTAATCCTGGGAAAAAGAAAGGGAATATTGAGGAAGCTAAAAAGAAATTTCCGTGTCATAATTGCGGTAGGATAGGGCATTGGAAATCCGAGTGTAAGAATCCACCAAGTACTAATGATGAAAATTCATCCTTGAATCCACAGGTGCAGAATGAGGTGAGTGGTCAACAGCAACGACAACAGCAGGGTGTAACACAACAGAATCAGGTGCCAAAACCACCTTTTCTACAGAACAAAAATTGGCAGAAGTATAGTAAGGATGAATGGATTCTACAACGAAGAACAGGTAAATAAGCCGCGACGCGCTAGCGCTGCTTCGCAGTATTGGCTGCAACGCAATGAAAGCGATTCAGAAGAAGGTTATTGACGGTGCCGAAGGGAGGAAGAAGAGTGCGTACTTGGCGCAACTCTAGAAGTAGACCAGACAGGCCCATTTGTAGCTGGAAAAGTTAATAATGAAAATATTACTTTCCTAGTTGATACTGGTGCTACTCGATCAACTGTTAGATCAGCTGATGTCAAGAATCTTCCTCTCTCGGATGAAACGTTCCAAGTAGTTGGGGTCTCCAACAGACAGATTAAAACTTACCTTCCAGAACCAGTGAAAGTTAGTATAGGGAAATTTTCTGAAATGCACAGATTCGTAGTGTGTGACACTAGTCCTGTGAACTTGTTAGGTAGAGATTTATTGTGCAAGATGAATTGCACTATATTTTGTACTCCAGATGGAATAGCCTTTGAAACACAAGATGACTATGTATTGTATAAAATGACAATGGCAAACAGAGAGAGAAAGAGGTTACAGGAACCTATGCTGTATTCAACCCTGACAAACTACTAAAAGAATTGAAACAATCAGTAAAAGCAGAAGTTTGGGACTTCACAGGAGAAGATGTAGGATTGATGAGGAATGTAGATCCAGTAAAGATAACTGTAAAGGAAGGAGTATGTTATCCAAATGTCCCACAATATAAATTGACCCCTGAAATAATCGAAGGAGTTACTCCTGTGATTGAGAAAATGATAAAACAAGAAATTTTGAGAGAAATAATGAGTAGCCAATGTAATTCACCAATAATTGGACTGAAAAAGCCTAGTGGGAAGTTCAGAATAGTGCAAGATCTGAGAAAGATGAACAAAATTGTTGTACCATGTTGTCCCATTGTACTGAATCCATCTGTGATTTTATATCAGATCCCGCATGACGCAGAATGGTACACAGTGATTGATTAGTGCCATGCTTTCTTTTCCATCCCATTGCACCATGACAGTCAGCAAATTTTTGCATTTCGGTGAACGTATTTTGGCGTGGTGCCGAATTCCACAGGGGTATACAGATTGCCCCTCAATATTTAATCCGCTATTGAAAAAGTCTTTGGAGAGTCTAGAAAGGCCTGAAAATTCAGTACTAGTCCAGTATATCGATGACCTACGTGTGGCTTCGAAAACTCGTAAAGCTTGTGAGGTAGACACGGTAGCTTTGCTGAATCATTTGGCAGATGGAGGACTAAAAGTGTCACCATCGAAATTACAATTCTGTAAGAAAGAAGTCCAATATTTGGGACACAGCATTGAGAAAGGACACAGGAAAATAACCATAGATAGAATCAGGATCATAAAAAGAATGAGTCCACCAATGACCCAAAGAGAAGTGAGAATGTTTCTGGGAATGGTTGGATATTGTCGTCAGTGGATAGGTAATTTTTCATTGGTTGCAAAACCTTTGGTACGATTGACAAGAAGTGATGTGAGAGATCCAATTGATTTGAACAAAGAGGAGTTGGCAGCATTCAAGAAATTGAGAGAAGGATTGTGTGAAGCGCCTGCATTAGGAATGCCCGACTATGACAAGGAGTTTGAGTTGTATTGCAGTGAGAGAAATGGATGTGCACTTTCTGTTCTAGTACAGAAGCATGGAAAACTGAGGAAACCAATTGCTTACTTTTCATCCATGTTGGACCCAGTAACTGTAGCCCTTCCTGGGCGTCTAAAAGCAGTAGCTGCTACATGTCGAAGTTTGGAACAGAGTGAAGGAATTGTGATGAGGTACCCTGTGAAAGTGTTTGTGCCTCATGATGTGGAGATTGTTTTAGCAAGGAGTCGTACTCAGTATATGACGCACAGCCGACTGACTAAGTATGAAAAGGTCATTTTGGGTGCAAGAAATGTGAGTCTTGTGAGATGCGTGAATGTGAATCCTTCAACATTGTTGCCTGATGTAGAGCATGTGGAGGTAAGAGATGAAGCAGATCATGATTGTTTGGATGTACTTGATTTTTGTACAAAACCAAGACCTGACATAAAAGATGACCCTTTACCAGAAAGTGATTATGTAATGTTTGTTGATGGATCTTGTTTGAGAACAGATGGAGTGCTGAGTGCAGCATATGCAGTATGTACAGTTGCAGCTGTGATGGAAGCATCGTATTTGAAAGGAGTAAGGTCGGCCCAAGTAGCTGAACTTATTGCCCTGACCAGAGCCTGTAAGATTGGGAAAAGTGTGAGAATGACTGTGAAAACTGATAGCCAGTATGGCTACGGGGTGGTCCATGATTTCGGCCAAATTTGGCAGCAAAGAGGTTTCCTGACCTCAAGTGGGACTCCCATTAAGAATGCTGAAGTGGTTGGAAAGTTGCTTGAGGCAATACAGCTGCCTGGGCATTTGGCTGTGGTAAAATGTGCTGCTCATAGTCGCAGTGGTGATTACATTGCCACTGGAAATAAATTCGCTAATGACATGGCACAGTATTGTGCACGAAATCAGAATTCAATCAACCGGGCAATGGAAAAAGAAACGATTTCTTGTTTCCCAATGTTTACTAACACTGTGGGAACATGGGATGAAGTACGACAATTGCAGGAAGAAGCAGGAGAGGAAAAAGTAAAACAGTGGGTAAAAGCAGGATGTGCACCAAGAGAGAAAGATCATGTGTGGGTCTATCGAGTTGGAAGACCAGTTATGCCTGATAGCATGATGTCTGCCATGGCACAGATGCATCATGGACAGGGACATATAGGGAGAGACGCCATGATTAGGTCTTTTAAACAAACTTGGTATAATGCCAAGTTTAGGCTTGTGGCGGAAAGTATTTGTCAAAGATGTCTAATTTGTCAGCAGTACAATCCCGGAAGAAAGACAGTGGTGAGTCTAGGAACAATAGGTCGAGGGGGAGGGCCTTTCACCAGAATGCAAGTAGATTTCATTGAGATGCCTCCTTGTAACAGGTTGAGGTATGTTTTGGTAATGGTATGCCTATTCTCTAGGTGGGTGGAGGCATTCCCAACAAGAAGAAATGATGGAATGACAGTGGCAAAATTGTTGTTGAGGGAATTCATACCTAGGTTTGGGTTCCCAGTAACAATTGAATCAGACAGAGGAGGACATTTTCATAATGAGATCATAAAACTGATTTGTGAAGCATTGAATGTACGACAAAAACTGCATTGTGCCTATCGACCAGAGGCTTCTGGTGTAGTAGAACAAATGAATGGTACTATCAAAAACAGAATAGGGAAAATGTGTTTAGCCACAGGTATGAAATGGCCCGATGTCTTGCCTCTAGTACTCATGACTATTAGATCAATACCAGACAGAACTTCTGGTTTGAGTCCTCATGAGATCATCATGGGACGCGCAATGAGACATGTATTTATACCAGTCAACAAGCTGATGACAATAACTGATGACATGGTATTGGAATACTGTAAAAGCCTGGCTGACGCAGTTCATTCTGTGTTTCATCAGGTTGGAGCGGATGCCACCACTCTTGAAAAGAAGCCAGTTCATGATCTGAGTCCAGGGGACTGGGTAAGGATAAAAGTACACAGAAGAAGAAACTGTTTGGTTCCCAGGTGGGGAAAACCAAGGCAAGTCATCTTGACTACAACAACAGCTGTGAAGTGTGCTGGATTGAAGAACTGGATCCATGCAAGTCATACTTTGAGAATTCCAAATCCAGTTGATTGTAAAGAAAAGGAGTATTTTGATGAGTCCGAATCCAGTACTGAGTCAGATGATGGAGAACCAAAAGATAAAGAAGGAGAAAACGCTGAAAGGGGGGGGGGGGGGGGGGAAGACAGAGCCAAGGTTAACTTTGGTACCCAGAAGTAACTCACTGAGGAAAAGATTGCAGATTTCTGAATCCAGTTCAGACTCAGAGACAGAACAAAGAGCACATTCGTCTAAGAAAGAACAAAGGAAGAACAAAGAAAAGGACAGTGGAGAGACAATAAAAGAAATCCGTGAGAAGGAAGTGCCAGATGAAAGATTGAGAGAAATTCCACCCGAGACAACACCCTTAGATGGACAGGTGCCAGATACAGAGAGAGAGGGAAAGATTATTGCGGAAGACCCACGAGGAGGTGTAGGGAACGCCAACATCCAGTTAGAAACAGGGACAAGTAATCAGCAGGAAGATTACGTGAAGGAGATTCGAGGAGGGATAGAAGTAGGGAAAATAAAAGAGGTGGAAAAAGAACTCCTTGAAGGTAAAAAGCAAGTCGAAACAGAGTCTGAGGAAAGCGAAGATGAAATACCAGAAGGCTGAGTTCTGAGAAAGCGAGCTTGGAGAACTGAAAAGAATGATAAAGGGAGTAAATTGAAAAGAGCGGCCAAAGACGAGGTGTGGCCAAACAAAATAAAGAGACTGAGGTATCGACTGACCCGTGTAAATTCGCCAAGAGCTGAACAGGTGAATGAAGTAACGAGTCACGAAAAATGGAAAGAAGAAGAACAGACAGTAGTCAATGAAAACAAAAGAAGAAGAAAACCTAACCAGAAGTGTAAGTCACCGGAATGGACATATGTGGCCCTGCCTGAAGTGAAGGAAGAGGCGGATAGCCAAGGAAATCCAGAGGTGGTTGTACCAGAAGTGGTTGAGGAAGACGAAGAATCGGAAATCCTGAGAGTTATCTTGTCCGATATTGGAGAAGAAGCGGATATTCAGGACAACCTGTATGTTGAAAACGAAGGGAAAGTGAAAGATGATGAGATGCCAAACTGAATGAGACAAGAAAATTACTGATGGAAAAACAATAAAATACTGAAAAAAGACAAAACTGGTAGAACCAGGTAGGTGCTTAGAAGCCTTGGGTTAGAAACTAGTTGAGAAGTAGAAGAGGCCAAGTCAAAAGACACGGCTCATTAAGAAAAGATGGCAAACATAGAAAGTAGAAAAAGTAGATGTACCTTCCTTAGAAGATGGTGCAAAATGTGTTGTTGTACAGGATTATTAATGCTTCTTTGGAGTATTCATTGCTCTATTAATTTCATTTAAAGTTACTGTTGATACATTAGAAGGACAGTGATAACATAACTAATATAGGGAAAGTTCAAAAGGTAGTTCCAACTAGAATAGATAAAAACTATTTACATAAAGACAGATCAATAACAGATTTTTCTAACAATGTGTTTTCAAAGTTGTTGTATGAATATGTAAAAACAATGGACGTAAGGGATTGCTACGTATGTATGCAATTACCTGCATCTGGATCTGAAGGAGTGACTTATCACCTTCCTGTAACATATGGAATAACATGTAGTGTAATAGCTAGTTTATTTTAACAGACAGGTAAATTAGAGTATTATTTTTCAGATGTAGATACTATATTTTCACAAGTACCAGCAATTAAACTAAACAAGGTAAAACCTGCAAAGAGACAAATGAACTAACCTTAGAATATATATTTAGAAATAACCTGACTTGCAGTTTAAAGAAAGAGGAGAAGACATTTTTGGATATGGTTGAAGAAAGGAGATTGAAAATGCAAAGGAAGGTTTCAGAAGGGAAGGTGGAGAAAACAGTTTGGGATGTGGAAACGGAGAAACATTTAAGAGGGGAAACGAGTCCAACTATGGCTTTAGATTGGCCTCAGAAAAGGAAATTGTGTATAAGAAGGAATCAGACGGAGTATGACAATTATTTTCTTGGGAATAGTGAGTGCCATGATACATACCGAATCATGGGAGGATGGGGATTTAAAGGTGGAAGAGATCCAGTCTTTCCAGGACTGTATTTCATTTGTGGGAACAGGGCATATTATCGTTTGCCAGACCACTGGTATGGCACATGTTATGTTGGCCTGGTTTTTCCAAAGATTTTTCACATGGATAGAGGAGAAGATGGTGTACATAGTTTAGGTAGTTATTTAGCACGTAGTAAGAAAGAATCTTGGACTGAAATTGTGGGTGACATTTTTGGAGCACTGATACCCGCAGTGGGAATATCTCTGAATGCAAACAAAATTAGAAAACTTTCAACAGTAGTGGATCGCTTGTCAACAAGCACAGCTGGAGGATTCTTATTGGTAAATACTGAAATGGTGCCATGCGTGATATGGTAATGCAAAATAGACTTGCCCTTGATATTTTATTGGCAAAAGAGGGTGGAGTCTGTGGAATGCTGAAAGTTCAACATTGTTGTACTTACATTCCTGACGAAAGTAGAGATTTGAAAATTTATATTAAGAATATTACAGAATTGTATGACGAAACTGTACCACTGGAGGTTGAAGGTGTTTGGGAGAAGATTGGTAAGAAAATATCAGCTATTAAAGACTTTGTAGTAAAATTAGGTAGTACATTTATAGGCAAGATATTGTTTCCATTAACTTGTGTGATTTCTTTAGTATTAATAATTAGACTAGGTTGTATTTGTTGTAGAAAGAATAAAAATCAGAAAAGAATAAAAAGAGAAAACTTAAGGAGAAGGGATAAGAAACCAGAAAGAGAGTTTGAAGAAATAGAACTAGAAGAGTTAAAGGATAGTATGTATAAAACAGCAAAAAGAGAAGAAACAGGGGAAACTGAAATATGAATTAAACAAGAAATCAATTCAAAATTTCCGTAAAAGGGATACAAAATTTTAAATTAGTGTGGTGATAAAATCACCAAAGGGGGGGGGATTGCTGGAGAAGGTAGTACAACATTTTGTATACCCCCCCCATTCTGCATGTTTAGATCAATCCGAATAATCAATTAATTGTAATATTATTAATTTGTTTGAAGTGATAACTCACCAACTATATTAACAAAGAATTACACGTGGGAACTGCATCTTGCATGGCTATATTAATTGTAAACTAACTTGAGTACGCATATTAATAGTAGAAAACTAGAATATTGCATGTTATATGTTGCTTTGGTGATGTATTTGTGATTTGTGCTTTATTCAGTGAGTATAAACCGCTCTGAGTGTTGCTTCTGCTAAAAAAAAACACACACATATGGGTATTAGCGGGGATAACATTTTATTAGCCATTTCTGTTTTAATTACGTTTTTGTGTTTCTTTTGCTTAAATTGACCATTTCGGCCTAGACAAGATGGCTGAACGAGACGTTAAACGTGACTGCCCTGACAACACGAGGTTCTGGGTGAAGTGCGCAGGCGTCACCGCCAGCAGCAGTGGCCTGGACCTGACCCCGGGAGAACATGTACCTTTCAAGGACGCTCCGGGAACCCATCCAAGACTAAGGACAAAGCTCAATTTAAAAGCCGGAACAAGCAAGTTTGATGACTTCATCGTTCAACACCCTGAGAACTCTCTAAACCCCGATCTTGATACTTTTTGACATTATTTTCATTATAAAAGTAGGTAGGGAATTGAACAAATTTGGACGCTGATGGCTTGCTCTTCTTTGACGAACTCGATTTCCTGACGTTATGCTGACGGAGAGGACGGTGACACTGCTGGACAGCAGTTATCCTGAATCTTTGAGAGACTGAATTGCGGCCTAACTTTGCTGAATAAAATTCTTCCTTGACTGATTGACTTAGAGGACGACTTTAGCCAGAATAGGTAAATATGATGCTCTGAAATGTTGATGATGATTTCTAACTTTTCTTGCAATATTTTTAGATAAAGAATATTTGATTAATTGACAATGTGTTCTGTCGATTATTTGAATAAGAGAATAATGGTAAAGAAGTAATGTGTAGATAGACGAGTTTTTATTCATTAAAATCATAGATCACAACTAAATGATCGATCTCCTTATGAGAGGGATATCTTAGAGTCTGAGGGCAATGTGTTTAAGGGTAATGTAAAGGTAATCCTCTCATGTCAGCGTTGGGGAAACGTATTTTCCCCTCAGAAAACAGATCAACCGAGTGTAAGTATATTGGTGTTATGGGCCCCACCAATGAATGTATTTGAGTGAATTGGATGGCGAGGTAGTTGGTCTGTGCCGAAGGGGAATTTGACGTTCCGCGCTACAACAAGAGCACTTACCTCAAATCACACAGTTTAATCTACCCAGAATGCACAACCTCTTCTCCATCTACTGACTAATGGGCTACAATTTAGGCAAAATTTAGGATTATTTTGCCGTCCTTTGAGAAGCCGAGGTTCAGTATCATTAATGCCAGAGAGATGGAAAGAAGGCAGTGTGAAATCAATTGATGAAGAATTAAGGAGAGTTTCCCTGTGGCCAAGGTGTGGTGCAGGCCCATCACCCAAGACTGTAGAAGGGCTCTCCGATAGATGGCGAGCATTTTCTCCAAAGGAATTTTTCTTTTACATCAGGTTTTATTAGACTATTGAAATTCCCTTTTTATCTTTTTTCATTTTTTATTCATATAGACAATGTCCAAAAAGTCTTGCACAATCCTTTGACTTTTAATCCAGAGTACACAGTCAACACTGGTGTTGGGAAAAAACTCTTTTAGAAGGCTTTCAGAAGATGTAGTTTAAATGTCCTCCATTTGTGAAGTTCCTAGCTTCAGACATTCCATATTTTATTCCGTCAGTTGCGCCATTATCACTATGCACAAGGAGATGATGGACTGAGTGCAGGCCAAGACTGATTTGCATACAGCAGGGTCTGAACTGGGGTGGCTAGGTGAGCTAAAGAACGATGATGGATTCAACCCAGATCTGTGACGGAGGTGAGTGCCTGAAAAGTTTCAGCATTCCGTCCCATCATCTCCTTGTGTTTCCATTATCAGTATCAGGAACTCTACGCAATTGCATCTTTACTTTTTATGGGATTCCCTATAGTCAATACTAGACTGTATGTAACGCTTCTAAGAAACTACAGGAATGGAGGGCATTTAAACTGCATCGTTTGAATGGCTTGTGGCTGTGCACTTTGGATTAAAACACAAAGGATTTTGGAAATAATTCAGGACTAGTTGGATATTGTGTCTAAAAAATAAGAGACAAATTAGTTTCAATAGTCTAATGAAACTGATGTAAAGGAGGACCTCCTTTGGAGAAAATTAACCATTACTTTACCAGTAGGGACAGGTTTTGGTGAGACTGGTGCCAGGCTACATATCCCTGTAGCCCCATTTTTACATGGCTAGCCGTACCCAATTCATTGTGTCCAGAAAACATTTTCTTGCCATCATCCATTAGTTTCTGGGAGTTTTAGCACCTATCAGACCCTTTTCTGAAGAAATTGTATCTTAACTCTGCGCCAGGGAGACCGAGGTGTTGTTGATCAAAAACTATAGAAAGACGCCCTCTGCCCCATGGTACTCGAAAGAACTAAAAGCATTAAAAACAGATGCAGATGTCAGGAATAACAAGCATTGAAAATGCAATAAGTCTTGCCTTTGATTAAGTTAAAGCCATTTGCTTTGCTAATGGTATTGTATAGCAAAGCAAATGGCTTTAACTTAATCAAAGGCGAGACCTATTGCATTTTCAATGCTTGTATGTAATAACCTCTACGGAAACAGTTTTCAATAAGACCAACATTGCTTTTGCTCATCACTGCTTACCCTCGTTCAGCAGGAATATGAACGAATAAACAGTGCGGCTGCGAAAAGTTTCAACACAAAGAATTCAAACAGCAGAAGAACATACAGACACAAAGGCATACAAGAATACTCGTGCACCTTTGCAACCACCAGAGTTCTAAGAAGCAAATGAACTTTTCTACAGGGAAAATTGCCAGCGTCAATGGCAGGTTATCATGACATGCATATAACAATCAAACCTAAATCTGATGATATTTAGTAAGGTTTTGCTTCGACGACCGTTCAAATCTACAACAGAGAAAGGTTTAATGAAGTTGATCGTTGCCCAAGTTTAATTGGAGCGGGAACAACCCCAAAATTCATAAAATGTAGGCATCTACACCATGATATTTTCCTCCTGGGAAAAACAAATTAACTAATGCACATTTCAGGTAAACGTGCCCTCGTTTATTTTCTTCAGAAACATACGACCACGACTACCTGTATGCAGGGCGTTACTCATTATTCACTCAAGTGGTACACACAGAAGTTACAGTTTGACACCTTGTACATTTACGAACAACAAACCCCAGCTAGTGGGACAAGTCTTACAGCTAACCGCATCATTATGGAAAACGCTTCTCAACTTAACATGGAGGGCATCGACAGATACAGTGAACTACCAAAACTACAGACTTTTCAAACCTTTGACAACCACGGCCCGATGTTCTACCATCATTTGGGCTCTTCCTTCGATGCTTTTTGGGCACTGAACACAATACCACAAGGTGAAAGGAAAATAAAAAACATGCATCGAGGCTTCCAAGAGTACTTCCATTCGAGATACCCTCACAACACAATTGCCCAGTGAAATAACAATGCCAATTCAGATAACGTGCAATGCAAAAGACCATTGAATCATCTACCTACCGATAGATGGAGACGGGGCTGTCAAACGTATTCCACTGGGAATGAGCACAGAATCCAATACACTCTTGATATCATGCTAAAGGGAAGACATGCAGAACAGATGGCAAGTCAGTCTAGAAGACCACACTCTAGTTTATTCCAACCGACAAAGCCTTTGTTATGCAACCTGTTGCATTTGTAAACAAAGCAGAACGTGTCTATTAGCAGCTTAGAGGAACATTGTCCTTTAACTAGTAGTCTTAAAATGATGCTCAAACTGTATGCATATCACATGGATGGATGTGAAACACTTCTGATATGAAATTAGTTATTGTGCAGTAGATTACTTACATGAAATATATGGATGTGTTCTTAATCAACAACCTTCTGAAAATAGATGCAAAATTGCTAGTTTTTGGTGAAGATGTATTTAAGTCAAACGGGCCTTCCCAGCTATGAATATAATTCACCCAGTACACAAAGGCATAATTCAGGTCTGATTGGTCACATCCAAACTGGGCTAGAGCTAAAATCAGTCTCCTTTAGCCAAGAACTGTTATCAAGTGACACATCCAACGGACATTATCAATATAATAAAAGGGACCGGTACAGAGGTTTCAAGTTCATGACAAATAAAATGATTTTTCCTATTTAATTTAGCCTTATTAATCCAAATACGCACTATTTAAAGAGTCATGCCACAATCACGTAAAACAAAAAAGATAGTTTTGTACCAAGGTCCGTTGGCCAGTACCAATTTCAATGGCCGCGAGTAAATAGAGAAGCTGCATTGTTTTACTGCAACTAAAAAGGAAAACTATTAAGCTGAATATGTCGCCGGTCGCATGCACAAATGCAGTATTCGGGGGGAAAAAAAGAGAAAAAACACATTAAGCTGGATGTGCAGCAGAAGGTGAGTAACGTACATCAGCATCGATCTATCCCGGAACGTGCTTAGATGTCATAACGGATGTGGCTCCCACTGCCACGTTAACAGAGCACGAGGGGCTGTGACCAATGAAAACACACGAAAATCCGTCAATCATACAGAGAGCGGACGGCCTGAAAGTTTCTTTCCACTGCGGAGCCGAGCAGCGTGACCCAGGCCCTCTGTTATTACGGTCAATGAATGGGCCGCAGTCAAATTAGAGCTGCCACTTTAGGTTACGGGTTAGAGAGCTTCTATTGTGCAAGGAAACAAACACACAACCTCCTCAGACACAGCAAGACAACAGGAATGTGAATTTTCCATTGGCTTTCTGTGTGGCGATTATCTTCCGTTTTCATACAGATATGAACAGAGAGATGTGCAGGTCTGGGAGAACGGGGACGTGGGACCGTGCTGAACGGAGCCCCCCTTGTCTTGAGACACCCATACTGCCGCCAGGCAGGCAATTCAGCTTTACGAACACACATTTACGGGTTTCACTAACTGAAAAGCAAATAAAATCGCCCTATTTCTAATCTGAAAGTGCTCGTATTGGGCAGGCACTTTAAATAACGACCATCAACTCGTAGTGGAATGAGCCCTGAGGGAAAATATGCTGAGTTATTTTTGGGAGAGTCTGGCTGGGAAAAGATAGAAGCCAAATGCTGCTTCTTTCTGCCTTTGTCCATTATTATAAATACTTGCTTTGGGAGGGAGTCGAGAGAAGCAGGGCGCCCCACAGGAGATGATTAGCATTTTGGATTCCCTTGGCAAGGTGTTAACACGCTCATAAGATCGCTGCTGCCCGTAGCTCCTTCTGCCCCTCGACTAGTGCCTGTCCTGGAGGAGCTGCGGATGGACAGGACAGATCAATCAACGCACTTATGATAGCAACCCCATCCCCCACTCAAAGTCAGGAAGGGTGACTAATGGGTTGAAATCACCTGAATGGTGAACGTGCGCTGACCTCCCACTGTGGAAGATGCCCCCCCACCACCTCAAGACTGGGCCACCAATCTTAAAAAAACAATGTCGGGAAGTACAGTCGTTCACCCGGCCAGCTATGGATGGCGAGAAGAGATAGTCCCTGACACTAACCCCTCACTCCCGTCGAGAACCACACCAAGCAATGTTTAGCAGGGTTCCTCTTTAACCCAGCTCTGTCCCTTTAAACTTCTAGAAACACCTCCAACCGCAAGGTTGCACACTTTGCTCAACTTGTTCCTCAACAACAGAGACCGCGTGGGGAGCCCCCGCCAGGCTCTTGGGGCCCCATCCCAGTCCGCGGCACAACTTTCCACTGCTTGGATTTAACAAAACAACAAGGGCAGCGCGTGGGCCCCTTAACACCGGATGTATAGGTGTACCGGCAGCCCTCACCCGGGTCCGCCTCCCTCCAGGAGGTAACCCGGGAGCAGACACAGTCGATGGATTATTCACGAAGGCTCAAGTGGGTCACTGAGAAGAGCAATGGCAACTCCAGGTGGTGCCACCCGCGAAGTGCTTGCTCTGTCGCCGCTCGTGCCCCTAACACCCCTTGACCCCGAGGTGTGCCTCAGCGCCCCCTGAAAACTCCCTCACCCTCAAGCTGGACTCGTCGGATCCCCCCACCTGCCATCAGTCTCCCGTGGGGCCTCCCAGCACTCACCAGGTGCTGGTTCTGGCATAATTTATGCAAGAATCCGGGTGGCTGGGGGAGGGGAGCAGGGGGACACACATTCATGCACAAGTTTTTTTCCCCCCTCAAGAAGGCTGTTTCTCCCTCCCTCCTCTCTCTCCACCAGTGCAGGGGTCGACGGGGCTCTGAGTTGTGCGCACTTTCTCCATGTTGTCATAGCCCTCCCCGCGCGTGCTCCCAGATCGTGTCCTTAGGGCTTCGTGAGATGGAGGAGCTGCGGCGCGAACAGTAAATGGCTTACCTCCCATATATTTGTTATTGCTTATTGTAGTGCTGTATGCCTTGATGGAAGTCACCTCCAATCGGACACCAAACAATGTGCACCTTCACACAGCTGCCTCGGCAGGAAAACACACAGGAGTCTGCCGGGATCCCCCTGTCCTCCCTGCGACCCCGTGCGCCTCTGAGATCCGTGCCTGCTTCACAGCTGTCGTGAAGACTTTTCTTATCTGCTTGTTAAATAAACAAGCAGATAAGAAAAGTCTTCACGACAGCTGTGAATCAGGCGAGGCAGTCCACTAAAAAGCCAAAGGGAGGCAACTAAAAACCCTCCTTTCCAATGGGAAGCCAGCGTTTACCATAAACGCCGACGCTACCCAATGGAAAGGAGGGGCGGGGCTCGAGTTTCCTTCTCCAAACTGAGTTGTTCACTATAAGTCTCGCAGGCGAGGAGCGCATGTGCGCTCCAACGCCAGCCGAGACCTAAAAATGGAGAACAAACTACTGACTGGCTGAAAAAATAAATATAAACTACTAATCTGCAACTATAAGTCCATGCTCAAGACAGAAAAATCAAGATACATTACGGATAAAATTACATTTGCTAAAAACTCTTCTAAAGAGTTATTTAAAACAGTGAAAACTCTACTAATAACACCACAGAACCCGACCAATCTCTGTGCAATAAACTAGCCGACTTTTCTCTATTAAAGAAATATGTAATTTTAATTTAATTCACTTCTTCTTTAAAAAGTCCTTCCAGTGGTATACTCACAAGCACACGACTGGATCCACCACAGCCAAAATGGTGGTCATTCCCATATTCAACAACGCCCGCTGGGGTGGCAGGAGTTTTCCCTTTGCCACCTGCAAACTGTGGAATTCTTTGCCCTTTAAGCTTGGAGCACAATTTGAATTGAAACAATTTACAAAACAGCTAAAACTTGGCTCTTTGTTATTGGTAATGTTGACTCTCATATGTGCCATCCTGATTATATACCATGGGTGCCTTGCAAAGCCTGTGTCCTGTATTGGTTGTCAACAATAAAATTATGTAGTGAAAAAAAAAAACTTGGCTCTTTGCACACTCTTCACCCCACTAGGTCTTCCGTATGAGCTTGTTGTCTGACACTTCGGGGATTCACAGGGATTCACAGGCTCTATAAGTCTTTTACTTGTTGAAAATCAGCCACCTTGGGATGGGCACTTGTAGCCCTCTTTTACTTGCTTTTCCCTCTTTGATTGCCTATGTTTGTACTGTAAACCCCATTGTATATGGTGCAACTTTAAAACCTCTCTCTCGATCTACCCTCCCAAAAATCTCATTTTTGAATGTCGGGAATCTGTTTTGTATTACTCATGTAGCCTATATTTCCTGCTTAAGGCTACAACATCAGTGTGATTATGTACACTCAATGCAAAAAGCAAACCTAAATAATCAGCAACAAAAAACAATTATTATAAACGAGTGAGGCTTGGGACAACCGCAGCCTACGGGCACCGCTGTGCAGTTCATATTACGCAGACTTTGGAGCTTGTGTTTAAATTCCGCAAAAGGTTGATAGAGCGCTTACAGCACTCTAAATTGTATGGGTGCACTATACTCATGATTGAAACGCACTCACATGTATTTTGTCGTTTGCAGTGCATTATAATTATTAAGATGCATTTATTCAGGTTCTAATAGCATTGAAATTGTAGTGTGCACATTCAAGTAGGATTTTACATGTATTAGAGACATTTATAATTCCTGTATGTGTAATGTGCAGGATGAAATTATACTCATGTAATGTAATTGTGTTTAGTTTAAATTGCCTGAATTGTAGGCCCAAACTGTTGAGTTTCGTTTCTCCCTTGGTTACTCAAGAATTAAATGAATCCCTTTTGACTCGAAAACAGTGTGTTTTCATCCTACTGCAGGTGCAGGAATTTGGCCTTGTTATTCTTAGATTTGTGGAGGTACCCGGAATGTCTTTGAAGAAGTCTGGAAGGCGAGAAGGGAGGACTCCTTTCGTGCCTGGCCCATCTGAAACCCAAGGCCACTGGAAGACGAAGAAAAATTAATTAAAGCTTCTGTGGAAAGCTACCGAAAACATTGTAATGGAAAATTTTATCACATGACGTATTAGGGTTGAACTTGGTCTTTTTGTATGATGTGAAGGGACAGATTCGAGAGACTTCTGCTAACTTTCGTAGCTCTATAGCTTTAAGCTATTAGACCCATTTGACGTGAGTACCTCTTAGGAAGTCACACATGCGGACACCTTTGGGATATGACAAAAGAGATTGGTAGGATCCTCATTTAGAGTAGTGTAGGGAAAGATATATTTTTTTATTTTCCTCCTAGATGAAGAGAGAATTGGACTATGCTTCTATTCTATGCTGTATTCTGATTTTGGAGTTCATCACTTTATGCCTTTTATGCCGAATGAATTATAGTCGTAGACTCGGCTCAGTATTGATTTTCAAGTATCTCTATACTCTGATATTGAGGTGTGTTTATATTCAATTATTTTTGGCGTTATAATAAACCCACAAAATTGAAATTCGGAGTCTGTGGTCCTTTAGAGTATGACTAAATTGACAGTATAACCTTGAACTGTGTTACTCCCCGCCACCACTTTTAGCAAGCAAATAAAAGACCACCAGTCCCAACTTTAGCGGAGAAAACATGGAATACAAGTTGGCTTAATCAAGGTTGTGCACACGCATACTTCTTGGAGGCCAGGAACTCTGAATGGCAGGGCCTGACCCTGCCAACAAGCACTGCTGTTTATAGGCACGTATACCAACCCCAGGAAAGTACCATCCGAAAACTATTTTAGGGACATAGCTGGAAAAACAGGGCTGGTGAGGTTTCAAGGCCAGGTGACAACCCCTATAAGAACATGTTATGTTATGATAGCTTGCAAAGCGCACAGCTGCCCCAGCAACGTGGCGTCCCGGCGCTAAGCAAAATAGAACCTAAACAGCGAGTATCCCTCCTGAGAAAAGACAGGAAGGGCCAGGGAAGACAGGTGGATCAAAGGCGGGAAACTTAGTGCGGGAACAAATGGGTCTTTAACACTTTTCGGAAAGTCAAATAGTTATCCATGCTCCGGATAGGAAACGGAAGATCATTCCAGAGCTTGGCAGCCAGAACGCGGAACGAGCGACCACCAGCACGGGCCCTCTGTGCACGTGGTATAGAAACCAAATGTTTGCCCGCAGAGCGCAGATGGCGCAAGGGAGTGTAAAACGTAAGCAGGCCAGATATTATACCAGAGGTGGGAGATTTCAGGATCTTAAACGCAAAACAGAGAGATTTAAACTCCACCCGCCTCTCCACTGGCAGCCAGTGTAACCGCAGAATGGTACTAGAGGTGGGGCAGCGACTAGTCATGGCAAGAAGCGTTCTGGCGGCGACATTCTGGTCCCTCTGAAGTCTTGAGATCTCCGTCTTATTAACCCTTAGATAAAGCACACTGGGGTAGTCCAGTCTAGATAGAACAGAAGCTTGCACAATGGTCTGCCAGATGGAAGGGTCAAAGAAACCCAGCATGGGTCTAAGACTGCGCAGAATGCCAAGACATGTCGCCGTCACCCTCTTAGTTTGAGTTTGGAAGCTCAACGCTGAGTCAACCCAACACACACGCACGCAGCATTCACTTGACCGGAAACCTCAACACAGAGACGCACCCGTGTTTTTCGAGAAGGCGGTTTGACCTCCCCAGGGCAAATATGCATTTTAAGTGTCGAATAGTTCCTCCCGCCAGATTCCTGTCAGGAGAGGGGGCAGAGTACACGTTGTAAGGTTATTTCCTCAGGGGAAACAAACTGCCTTTCTGCAATACGCAAAAACCAAAGGGGATGATGGACGGAGTGTTGAACATTGCAAGCACTCACCCCCAATCAACTGATCTGTGTTTAATCCATCATTCTTTAGCTCACTCCGCCATCCCAGTTCAGACATGGCCATATGCAAATCAGTCTGACCCTGTGCCTCATGGGAACAGTCCAGCCCGAAATGCCAAGCCATGTCTTCCCTGGACCGGAAACAAGCATCCTGGGACTGGTTTCTGGCTAATTAGCCGTCATCAGCCAGGCTAGCTTGAAACCAGTGGCAAAGTGAGCAAGGGACCCACGTCTGGGCATACCCTGCCAACTTAGGGCGAACAAAGCAAAACCAAAGGGAATGATGGACGGAGTGTTGAACATTGCAAGCACTCACCCCCAGTCAACGGATCTGGGTTTAATCCATCATCATTCTTTAGTTTACTCCGCCACCCCAGTTCAGCCCGAACTGCCAAGCCATGTCTTCCCTGGACCGGAAACAAGCATCCTGGGACCGGTTTCTGGCTAATCAGCCAGGCTAGCTGGAATCCAGTGGCAAAGTGAGCTAAAGAATGATGATGTATTAAACGCAGATCAGTTGACTGGGGGTGAGTGCTTGCAATGTTCAAC
The DNA here is from genome assembly GCF_964204655.1 of Triturus cristatus. NCBI lineage: Eukaryota > Metazoa > Chordata > Amphibia > Caudata > Salamandridae > Triturus > Triturus cristatus. The sequence goes on along the minus strand of NC_140579.1, from coordinate 630,914,090 downwards.
GCTCCATCCACCATCCCCTTTGGTTTTGCTTTGTTCGCCCCAAGTTGGCAGGGTATGCCCAGATGTGGGTCCCTTGCTCACTTTGCCACTGGATTCAAGCTAGCCTGGCTGATTAGCCAGAAACCGGTCCCAGGATGCTTGTTTCCGGTCCATGGAAGACATGGCTTGACAGTTCGGGCTGGACTGTTCCCACGAGGCACAGAGTCAGACAGATTTGCATAAGGCCATGTCTGAACTGGGGTGGCGGAGTGAGCTAAAGAATGATGATGGATTAAACCCAGATCCGTTGACTGGGGGCGAGTGCTTGCAATGTTCAACACTCCGTCCATCATCTTCTTTGGTTTTGCTTTCTGCAATACGAGCTGGGCGGAGCTCGCAGAGTGACGCGTGAGTGCAACTAAATGAGTAGTGGGTTGTATACATCACGTTCGCTGATCGGAATATAGCACATGGTAGGGGGCGGGCTATCCATAGGGCACGAGGTACCTATAGCAAAACGATGTTTGCATGAGCTTTGAATATCCCCAGCATGAACATGCTGTTATTTCTCAACTGCAGACAATAACGTTGAAACAATCCATAATGTTGCTGATATCACAAACACTACATATGAGAAGTTGGCCTGGTATATGATGCTCACTAGTTAAAGTGATCACCTTGTACCATGCCAAGCAACCCTTATGGTGTGGTTGTAAGTCAACCTTTTCGGACTAGCTGCCCTAGTGGTAGCGTAGGCTAAGCAGTCTTTGAGGCTAAACTCGTGAAGCGTGTTAAGCCAGCTGTTTTACCAACTGCAACCCCCTTTTATACCAATGAAAGGACACCACACAGATATATTCAAAATATATATGTATTTATTTCTCAAAGTAACCCCTAGTCTCTTTATGAGCACAGGAGCACAAATCGTCAAACAAGATTACAGTAGAATACACAGAAGTTGCACTTTATATGGATAGGCCCTGGTGGCCGCTCAAACCATATACTAAAATAGTGGTATAAGTACCACGAACAGAAAAGGGAAAAGGCCTAGGGCCTCTAGAATCGCTGGGCCTACAAGGAGCTAACTTCAGTTAGTGACCAGGAGGTCCACGGGTGGCCTGTGCAGAGCAAATAGTCACACGCGTGCTCCCATAGGTTTCAATGGGTGCGTAAAAAGTACAAAGTTACTGCCAAAAGGATCTTCCGGATGGACTAGGAACTCAAGATTTGGAACACAGGCACTAGAGATGTAATACTACACTTGGGCACAGGAGTGCCAGCTTTACCTCACCCACAGGAAGCGGGTGCATAGGCCTCGAAGTGCGTTGGGTTTCTTCTATCTGTTCCGTGGAGCCTGAAGACAAAGATGCTGCAGGCGGTCGGTCCGGGAGAGATGCGGTGGATCCAAGAGTGGATCGGAGATGTTGAAGACCTGTAAGCAGAGGGGACAGTGTTCACAGTCACTAGCCAGTGACCAGCGTGGCACCAGGTGGGTACCAGGCAATGTCGGGTGCAAACAGGAAGAAAGGTGTAGCTTGTCTCTGCAGCCACGTGGTCCCTGGAGGTCGACGACGTCCAGGAGTCGGTTCACGAGCTGTCCCACGCAGGCTCTCGCTGTCGGCGGTGTCGGCGCCTTGATCGAAGCAAACAAGCCTTGGCAAAAGCAATTGTTGTAGGAGATGAAATAAGCTGATGGTTCTGACCAGCAAGGTCAGAGGGACTGCTCCTTTGGAGGGGAGCAAGGGCCAGTCTGGAGCAACCAGACCAGCGGTGTGTTTCGTAAAGTTCGTCGCCAAGATGGCTACTAGCCAGCGGGCCAGCAACCGGTTAGGCGCGTCGAGTGGCAAAATGCAGAAAGGCCCCACGCAGATCGTGGAGATGCTGGAGGGCTCACCTTTGGTGCAGATGCTGCTCGGGTGTTGGGCTGCTCAGATCCCAAAGCACAACTTGGAGGGAGCCTCGGTTGTTGCACTTGTCAGCTTGTCGTGGTCGTTTCAAGATGGCTAGCTCCACGTGTCTCGGTGCCTCCACGGGTCTCCTCTTTTCAGGGACTGTGGATCGGGCGGTGAGAGGTCTGGAGGTCCAGGTCTTGTCAGTCTCTGGGCTCGGGCTCCGGCGGGAGGCGGCGGCAAAGCAGACGTTGATTCGCTGGATGGTGCTTGCGTTAGCAAGGTGGTCACTCCCTGACCACAGGGGAGATTTCCTTCAGTCTTCTGTGCAGCAGAATGTCGAAGTTTCCGTCTTCTTCTTAGTTTCAAGTTGATTCCAGGATGTCTGAAGTCTTAGGACACAGCTCCTACCTTTAAGCGGATTATAGGGGCCGGACTACCTGCTAGGTCCCTCCCTATGGGTGGGACCAGGAAGGGGGGTGGTTACACCCCCAATCCTTTGTCCAGCTCGCCCCAGGCCCGGGACTGGTGTGCCCCAGGACTGGTTTGAACTGGCATATGCACCGAGGCTCCTTGTGAGCCACAGGCATGTCTGGTTTCTTTCAAGCCCTACCTGACCAATACACAAAATCCTGTCTGGGGTGGTGCATGCACCTCCCCTGGCAGGAAACCTTTTGTCCACACCTCCCAAGCTGGAAGGACTCCCAGCAGCAGGAGGGCAGACTTGTGTCTGTGGTGGCAGCATCCATTTTGTGGAGCTGAGGCTATGTCTGATTTTACCCGGGTTTCAGGTACTGTACATGTCGTGTCCCTCTAGAAGGGTGGAATGCTAACCCCGTCGCCAGAATTGGCGAGGGGTTAGTATTCCAATTCGTATGACACCTTACTCGACATGTTTTGATAAAGCCAAACCAAAGATAGCATTTAACCGCGAGGTTCATAATGCACTTAAGAGTATATGGTATGACGATATCTGGAAACAGTAGAAGGAAGTTGTTCCGACCACTGCAGACAGGCTCAGCTCATGCCAGAGCACCATCTCACATGGAACCAAGCACTCTGCCTTCAGGATTGTTAAGGCCTGCCATAGGAGTGACTTATAGGTTACCAGGTGTCCCATTTAAGGTTAGGTATAGGTATACTACACCTAAGTAAGAGGTGATTACACCAACTTACCCCAGCTGAGTGATCAGCCAGTTGTGTCAGATTGCTAGGCCAAGCCTGGGGTGGCATAATACATGCTTCAGCCCCTGGCAGGCCTTGGGTACACCAATGCCCTGGGTACCTAGTGTACACTGGTACAGGGGCTGACAGGGTGATCCACTTCCAATTGGTTATGCACCTAGGGTGCATAGTTTTAATTTAGTAGAGAGAACAGCAGGCTGGGGGTCTGATTGGCAGGCCCACAGCCTCAATATATCAAAAACCAGTGAAGCAAAAATTTGGGGTGACCATAGGATAGCAGACCCTACTCTCCTACACTACATATGACAGGAGCATTAAACAGGCATTTGAAAAAGACAACTATATTGGGGACCTAACCGTATCCCCTCTCCCAAAGGTTATTGGTGGTTTTTCATGAATGCAGAAAAGCCGTTCTCTGCCAGTACATTTTCAGCTCGTCAAATTGTGATTAAATCAGGTTTTATAATAAATTTGACGCACTAGTACTGGATAATTGTGCACGGACTCCCTAGGTAATTTTAGATGAAGTTTCACCAAATATGCAGCCATATTATCCCTTCGATCGGTTCTAGAGACTCCTAAATCCATCCATCCATCCCCTCTTGTGCATATGATTAAATACGGACCTACTGAAATGTACCCTCGATTTTAGACGGCTCCTTCCACTATTTGAGACTTTAAGAACAAAGAGAAAAATATTCTCACAGGAAGTGCTTGATACCAAAAGTATCTTCTTTACATGGATATTGGCACAAAGAAGATCCAACGTGGTAAACGTCCCAATTATTCAAACAAAGGAAAACATGGCAAATTGGGCCTTGGAATTGTGAGGATGTTAAACATTTCCACCGGGCAGTGAGGGGCCAAGACACTTCTATGAAGATACAGGGGAGGGCGTACAAAGCGTAAAGGCTTCACAGTCCGTAGTACACCCAGAAGAGCCCTACGACCTGCTGATCACAGTGCAGTAAATATGCCAGGCTATTAGGGGAACTGGTTTAAATAAAGCCCCCGAGCTAGATAAAATCCCTGGCGATTTGTACCTGAGCGAGATAGGTATCTGGAGCTCATATTTTTCTGTCATTTTTACAGCCATTATGAAAGAAGTGCATGTCCCACCAACATGGGCAGGTGCCGAAATCACCCCATCTTCAACAAGCATTTGCAATGCAATAGGTCTCGCATTTACGCGAGTTTAAGCTACTGGCATTGTAAATGACAATGCCTTTTATTTATGTTTTAAAAACGAAAACAAAAATAAAAGGCATTGTTATTTGCAATGTCAGTAGCTCAAACCCGCGTAAATGTGAGACCTATTGCATTGCAAATGCTTGTTACTTTAATTTCTGGTGCACTGGATTTTACAGTTTTCTGTAGATTTGATTTGGTATGATAGTCAGTGTCCATTGATGGAAACTACTGCAGGGTTCCTTAACACCTGTGGGACTTTCTTGTCCTTGATGTTCTAGGAGACTTTAAGCACTTACATTGCTGACTCGATATAAATTTATTTTCTGACCTAGTTTTCCGGCACCCCGGTGCCTGAAAGGATTTGGGCAACTTATCAATTGTTATGTGAATATAGCAAGACAGTTAATTGTCGTTTTCAGGTTCTTCCTTTTATGAAAAAGAAAAACATTAATAGCACACAAACATACATTTTTACAAATACTTAAAAAACTCAAAAATATTCTTATTCCGCTTCGATTGTTTATAAATTGTGTACGGCATAGAACACTAGTGTGCAACCTTGGAACACATTCATATTTGTTTCTACTGCAGAGTACCAATTTGTTTCTAGACAGATGAGAACGTTCAAAACATTTGATAAATGCGTAAAAGAAAAGACAAGGTCCAATGTCTTAATTACAGACGTGGAAGAATAAAACTTCTGCTACAATCCCTGCCCTCTTGACCGAACTGGGTGATCCTCGGCAATAACTTGATTTTTGTGTCTTTTTTTCCGTAACGGACAATATTAGTGATACATGTGTTTCGAATGTCTGCCGCAAACAAAAACTTAAAACGTGTGGTTGAGCAGACCATAATGCTGATTCAGAGGTAGTAGAACACATACATTGATGCGGAATCATAATATATATTAATCCCCACTCCGGCATCGGGTCGTGCTTCTTTTTGCTGGTTGTTCAGCCTCCTGCAGAGACCTATGAAAATAGCTCCGATTATACCAGGCGAGCAACACGTGAACCATGAATGCTCCGGCATATTTACACAAATCTCCTTTCACAAGGTATGATTTTCCTAGCTGAAAGCCTACAGAGCCCTGCAGGGGTAACCGTTCGCGGCCCCTTATTCGCCATGATTCCAGCTTGTTTAGAATAAGTGGTGCGCGCCACAGCGAGCGATCCGTTTTCAATTATCACGCCCGTGTCTGGGCACAATAATTGAAAACATATGTGGCCTGTGCAGGTAACCGACACCAATAGGCCGTGGGCGGAGCAAAGGCGGGACATGCACCCGCCTTTGCCCAATTGCGTGCTGTCTTTCTCGGAAAGACGCACACAGAGCCCAATAGCCCTGTACGAAAGCTGACCACACGCAAGAGCATGTGGTCAGCTTTCAGACGCCTCTACAAGAAGTGTCGTGCTGCGCACTGCAACGCTAGGCGCGAGACATAAAAAGGGTTCACTCGACTCGCCTGTAAGTTACAGATCCATAAATCTGATGGATAGTTCATAAAAGTTGTTCTGTAGAGTAAGCCTGGGTAATCTTCAGGATTGGGTCTCAACTGAGGAAGTATTGACTCCTCTCCAGATGTGATTCAAAAAGATGCATCGTTGAACAAGTGTTCCGCCTACAGATGGTCTACTGGAAGACCCTCACTTTGAATGGGTGGGGGGGGTCGACTTTATGTCGTTTTGTAGACCTGCACTCAGCCATTGATTTAGTACTCAGAACAACACACTGACGGGTGCTTGCTGAGAAAGGGGGGGGGGGGGGGGGGGGCATAATTTACCTGACTGACATTATAGCAAGTCTGCACCATAGAAAACATGCGCAGGTAAGGAGTGGCAATGCTGGCGAGCTTACAGAACTCCTCCCCGTCACCGGAGGAGTTAGGCAGGGGTGTGTACTTGCCCCCACACTCTTTACATTATATTAATGGGCTTGTCAAATTCCTGGAACAAGGCGACAATGAGGCTCCTAGATTAGCAAACATGAGGCTTCCTGCTCTGATGTTTGCCGATGACACACTCCTTCTTTCAAAATCCCCTAAGGGACTCCAAAAACTGTAAGATCAATTCGAGTGCTTTTGTAAAGTGAGTGGCCTAGAGATCAATGTGAGTAAGATCAAGTATATGGTCCTGAACCCAGGGCACTCTATCAGGGCCAATCCAATGTTATTAGGGGTCCCTTAGGAGCGGGTGCGTACTTTTGTGTATCCAGGTATGGCATCTACAGAGCACATGGGATGGCAAGCTCACATCACGCAGTGCAAGCTAAAGATGGAACAAATCATGGGTGGGAATAACTAAACTGGCATTAGGCTCAGTTCCGCCCCGTAGAACCTGCACTACAAATTTATAGGCATCAGGCACTAGGGGGCAGTTTTGTATGGTGCGGAACTCTGGGGCCATTTGGGTGTGACCCCACTAACTGTGGTGGAAAATAGGGTAATGTGACAGCTGGTTGGCGTCCCTATAAGTACTCCTTTGCTCCCCCTTAGGTTGGGCTGAGATCACTTTCTGACATGGCGGGCTTGTGCCCTCTGCTTTTTTGGAGGCGGCTCTGGGCGATCCCGGAGCTTGAGTCATACCGGCAAGGACTGGTGGAAATGATCTTACATGCCGGCTCCAGCAATATCCTATGGATAAAGTATGTGAAGACCACCTTGCGAGAGACTGGGATAACCAGCCTAGAGTTGGCACCAGTCGTGGCAGGGGCTGTTCCTAAGGCCCTTATTAAGAGAGCCCACAGGAAGAATAGGGACTCCCTCCTTCATTTTCAGGAGAGTCATGGTACCCCGACTGACTATTTTCTTTCGGTCAAGGACAGCTACATGAAGGAGGATTTCCTGGATGAGATCTAGCCCCCCCCTAGCTAGGTGACTAACTGCAGTTTCGCTATGGTACCTTGCCCCTTAATGCTTTTACTCCCAAGTGGTCACGTGCTTCGAGGGAATTAGACAGACGGTGCCCATGTTGTGGTGCTGCCAACGAGCACGTTTTGATTTTCTGCCCAGCCTACAAGAACTGCAGGAGGTGTTGGATAATCCCACTGTGCTGGAACCTGGGAGTAAGGGAAAACAAAGAAGCCCTTAGGTTGCTGAGATCTGACACCAGCAAATTGTACGTTTTTACATTTACCCAGTATTTGATGGGAACGTGGAGAATGAGGAAAACAATGTGCGTTGCCCCACCAGCGAAGCTGGCAGCGTATTAGTCATCGTCTGATGCAATTGTTTCCGGACTATATTTGACATAATGGTGTGTTATTTTTGCACAACTGTTTTACATTTTTAGCCATAAGTCATACAAATGGAGTAATCCTGCCCTGATCTTGGAATTTTTTACATTTGTGGACAGTACCTTATTTATTGTCCATTGTTACCAACATATGAATGGCTGCGTCCATTATCATTAATTGTAAGTGCTATAGAGTGATGACTTTTCCATATGTTGTTTTTATACGTTAATAACGTTTTTATCGTTTTATGTGCTTTTATGGCCCAAGTGCCAATTAAAGTGCTTTTGATTGGTTATACATTTACTATAAAACATGGTATTCAAAGGAATACAGGTGTTAAAACTGTCCAACGAAGCAGTGATCAATGTGCATTAATAAAATGGTGTAGTACAGATAAAAAACGTCAATAAAGAGTATTGTATTATGGTACTGGTAGAGCACTGAGGACCTTTTGTGGGGAGCTGAAGCCCTTGTCCACGTGGTATCACGCTACACCATGTGGTGTGTTGTTAAAAGTGTGTGCTTTCATTTACGCTTATGTTGAAAGTGTCTCTATTTCTTTAGAAAGTTCGCTATACAGTTGAGCAGAGACAAATAACATCAATAATATCACAGTCGAGAAAAATACAGGGTAAGGCAGCAACCAGATATGGGAGGGTACGACAGCGTGAGGACTGATAAATCTAAAACAATGACAGCAGGAGAGCAGTAGTCATGACGTAATTGACGTGTTAGGTGCCATTACCTTTCAGACAGGGCATGGCACATTCTACGAAGTGAAAGTGGGCCAACCTGAAATGATAACAGACGCTGATGAATTGTCTGGCGTCGTTGTCAGAGCACTGGTGCGACTTGTGAAAGTGCGAACCCACACCCTGTAAGTTGTTTTGGAAGGCCTCCTGTTGTGCAATAAGAAGTCGGCGTATATGGGTTGCCAGCCGAAGGCACGCGTCACTTGCTATGTAACCGCGGTCACAGGAATTAAGCACCCCAAATAAAAGGAATATTATTCTCTGAAGAACGGCAACATCTATGAAAACAGGTGTCAGGAGAATTCCAGTATAACAGGACATTTATTCGGCTGCAAAAGAACTGAAATGTATGTAAGCGAACTGAGCTGCACCTGCCGCGTCGTGCAGCAACAACCTATGGTGGCTTCCTAGTATAGCACGTTGGAAAAGCTTGAGTTCTGAAATGGTGGGACTGTGAAAGGACTATAACGAGTCTAATTGACGTTACGTCAAAGGCAGTGAAGGGTGGTACTGCTAGAAGATTAATTTTTTCCATCCGGAGGGTGAGGGCAAACATGGACAGCTCAATAGGGACCCGCCTATCACCTGCTTTTTAGCACTGACAGTGCTGAGCACCAGCAAGATCCGGCACACTTAAAGCCCTGCTGGTGAGGTCCAGAATCTCTAGAACAGCATGAACTAGCCACGGTGGACCCTGTTTGAGGTAATCAATGGGCAATACCAGCATAAGAACAATGGGTTAGAATGACTGGGCACCGTGAGGGACCATCCTTCAAGTGGGGCCATGGGTGGAACCTGGGTAACAGGAAAGAAAGACTGAGCCCGTGTAGCTGACATCCGGGAGAAAGGAGCTGTGTGTCAGCCGCCCTGGCTGGACCGCACTGGCGCTCAACGTTAGGAAAAGAAGCTGCGTGTGTGGTGCATTGACGGCATCGGCGAGCATGCGGGGCTGAAATCTGGGCAAAGGAAGCAGTGTGTCCGCGGCAGTGCGCTCCGAAGCCCGGGCGCTGAATTCAAGGATAAAGGAGCTGCGTCCGGCCCCAGGGATCCGGTTTTGGAGCCGTGGAGCAGAAGCCGCCGAAATCAAAGAGAAAGGACCAGTGAAAGGGACTGGTGCCCAGCACACCCCTTAAATCTCCCTCTACCCTTCCTCAGCTGGGATAGGAGAACCCATTTCCCCAGCAGCGCCCAGGAGCCTGGTCTGGGTTGCATATTAGATCACAATAATGGCGGCTGGGCGGTCGCCGCCGAACTATCCTGCACAGTACTAGCCCTGTGTGGTGAGGTCTGCTGTGACGCCCCGAGCCGAGAATGGAGAACGCCGCTGACAAGGTGAGCTGCGCACTGCCCATCCCGACGTGGATTCCTGCTCCTCTCCGCAAGTACCAGAGGTCCTGGAGGAGCGCGCTTGTTGTAGCACCCCGGGTGTACAGATTGCGTGAGCGGCCAGTTTTCAGCCTGCGAGGTGGGCCTGTAGGGGGATTCATACCCCGATCACTGCACCACGCTGAGGTGAAGTGGCACATTGCTAACCTGGATCGCATATACTACTGAGCCCATGATCCTGGCCGGTGCGGGGGTGACTGCTACGGCCTGCGGGGTGCGGAGGTATACTCTCGCGCTGTGAGTTATATTTCATTCAACAACGCGTCTTCACTCCCGTGGTGGATTCAGTAGAAAAGTCTGCACTATTGAATTTTGGCCACTATCATGCTACTGTAGAGGGCATTGACACTGGGACTCTTAATCCTGGCTCTGGCTGTGCTGTGGCCCCCGTTACGGCGTTGAAACACAATCGGATTTCAATCTCCTGTTCAGAGGATAAGGTCGTGGTGTGCATATAGCTGGTTAAAGAACTCTGACAATCCTGCTCTTACAATGGGAGACAGCTGGCGTTCGTAATAAAGCTTGGCATTTGCAGATAAGACCGGGCTGCTGACTGCTCTCTTCTGTTTGCTGGCTGGCTGTCGAGTACTACATAATCAAGGATAAGCAGGAAAAGGAAAAGTTGAATTCCTTTTTTTAAAATCGATAGACTTTGTTTAAAAAATTCCGGAAAGTGAAGTTTTATATAGTGCTAACTCGCCGGAATCAGGCTGGGCAGCACGTGAAGGGCATCTGAGCCCTACAACTTCTCACCGCCATCCTTCAGCCCACCGAGCGCCGTGAGGGAAACGGCCGGCCACGCAACTCGGTCTTCATTTCCCAGGTGCCCCGGTGGCAGAGGTGCACCTGGGACGTCGCAGCCTGCGCCCGGAGGCGCTTACAAACACCGGAACGCCTCCTGTCCCGTGGGACGAGCGCGGGGTGCGCCCGGGGCTAAGGGCGGGCCCTTTGTGGCCCTTAGAGGCCTGAAGAGACTGGAGTGGACAGGGCCATAGACTCGGGTCCCTTAGCGCCGGACTTCATTCGTAAAGTGAGACTTTATTTGTTTTATCCTGCTATTTGTGTATAGTGCTACTCTTTTTGCCATTAACCTAACCATACTTGTATATAATGTCTAAATCGAAAGTTGATAAACCCGCTCCTGTGCTAGGGACTATGGATAATTATTTGGTGAAAAAAGTAAACCAAATAAATAATGATCGTAGGGCCTCCTTGGGATTGGGGAGCACATTAGTGGTACAGGAAGATATGCCCCTGCTAGTGGCTGACATAGATGGGGGCACTAACCTGGACATTAGAGATAGGGCTGAGATACCGGTTGTTGCCCAGGTGCATGCAGAGTCACAGGAAGACCTGCCGGATACCTCAATTGAGGAAATAGTGGAGGTACCACCAGCCCCAAGGCCGGTGCGATCCTGTAGGAAAGCACAAATAAAACGGGGTGGGAAGCATAATAAAAAAAGACTAGACACAACTCAGCCAGTTTGCAATGGCTTAAGATCCTCTACACCCGGCAGAAACAATGAGGGTGATGTTAATCTAAATTTTGAGCAATTTGCTCTATTGATTAACACTTTGGAAGTGAAGATAGAGGCTAAACTAGAGGAGATGTTAAGACCCTTGACAACTAAGCTTGACACTTTGGCATTGGAAGTAGATAGACTTGGTGGTTTGTTAACTACACACTTGGCATCAGCTACCACGGTCAGAGCGAAGGTTGTGGAAAAGGGGCAGGAATCTATGATAGGGAATGCACAGCAGATTCCTCAGCAAGTTGCTGTAGCAGTATCTGTTCCTCCTGTGACACCAGCCATACCTGCTCTGCCTACACATCCCACAATAGCTCCGGAGGGTAGACCTGATCTCAGGCACATAAGGAAAAGCCGCTATCTTAATCTCCCACCCGATTGTGCACCATATGTGGCGGTGCTGACAAATGTTCCATCTTGTGATGACCACTCAGCTTTATTAAATGGGGAATCCCACGCCTCATTAAAAAATAAAACAGTCGCATGGCTTAGCAAAAACTGTGGTTTTGCTATTGCATATTCGGACCAAATAATAGCAGTAAGAAGGGTGAATTGGGTTGGTCCGTCTAGAAAAACAAGCAGTGGGGACTGTATTGTTGTCAATTTTAAGCATCCCCAACATGTGGCAACAGTTTTACTAAGAGCATCCTCACTAATGTGCAATATGAATAGTGTATGTGTTCGCCCACTGGGCTATTTTTTTGCACACTTGAGTAAAGACCCGCCTCCTCAAAGGAAAATTAGGCCTGCAAATCCAACTCAGACCCCTGCCTTGGATGCACCATACGTGTACAATGTTGTCAATCAACGTGGGTATGGGCCTTCTGTAGAAACACAGAATAGATTTAAATTTGTTGGCCATTGTAGTAACGGGTTTAATGTGGATATACAGAATAGATATGATGTTCTGTCTGGCTTGGAGGCGTGCGACTGACGTGAGGCGCCTGTGGGTCAGGGTAATGTAATACCAGCTGAGACGGCACCCATCGAGATCACACAGGCTAAAGCAAGCTGTAATAATTTTATTTCCTGGAACATTGCGGGGCTGGCATCAAAGATGGCGGATGACAATTGGATTATGTAAATTAAGCAATTTATGATCATCTGCTTAGAGGAGACCTGGTCAGTGGAATGTGACTTTTTCCTTGAAGGGTACAAGGCCTTTTATGTTCCTGCAATAGCATCAAATAGAGGCAGGGCTAAGGGGGGATTGGTGACTTATTTCCGTCACACTCTCTTGTAAAATTCGTAGAATTTTAACAGCAAACTCTAGATTTATGGGTTTAGTACTGAATGGAGAAAATTGTCTGGCTGGTTTGGTGAACTTTTATAATGCTGTCAATGTTAACACAGGTCCTAACCAAATATCTGCACTAAATGTATTTATGAATTCTTCATTGAGGGAATGCCTCCATAACCTTATGATTATGGGAGATTTTAATGTTCATCCTTGCGGCGACCCCCTGTCGAAATGTTCAATGGATCTGCAGTGTGACCGCCTCGGCGGTTTGCATTTGGAACATACGACGGAAGGGGAACTTTTTAATGATCTACTGAGCAGTCTAGATCTTTCTTTGGCTATGGCACTGAGGGATCCCACAAAGTGCTTTGATACCCCAACTTTTAAAGGTCATGGGAGGGGTACTTTCATTGACTATGTGTTACTCTCTTTGCCTATGCAGTCTTTTGTGGACTCTTTTACCATCGAACAAAGTGAATTCAGTGATCATAACCCACTTACTGTTCATTTGAAGGGTCCCTGGATAATTTAGGAAGACCGGAAATGTATCACTGGCAGGTTGAGCACAACCGATGGGAGACGGCGCCTTAGATGGTCAATGATTACTCCTGACCTATTATACAAAAATATTAGGGCTAACTGCACGGAGGATATTAAGAACTGCACTCAAGAAGGGGCAGACCCGAATCAGGTTCCTAGTGCTTTTCAAAGCTTGTCGGAGAAGGTGTCTGAGCTGATGATGGTCCCAGTAAAGAACACAGAGTATGGGGGACCGAGATGGTTCAATCACGTTTGTTCCAAGGCGGCACGTAATCTAAGGATAGCCTTGGCAGCCAATCCTAGAATAAAAGCGAATGTAAAGTTGTGTCGCAAAGAATACAAGTCTGCCATCGCCCTAAGCAAGGAGTCTTTAAGAGTGGAGGCCTGGGATGAGATTCTTGATCCCTCTACTTTAAAATGTAGCTCTAGATTCTGGGCGGTAGTAAAAAAACCATTTTTGGTCCAGGACCCGGGTGATGGCCTAGAATGCTGCATAACAAAGGAAGAGTGGGAATCACATTTTAAACAATTGTATAGTTGTGTGGTGACTGAAAATGTTAACTTGCTCCCTGGCAATAGTGGTGGAACCATCACGTTTGATAGAGGCGAGGTTATGGAGGGCATAGAGGGACTCACAGCCAGGAAAGCTCCTGGCCCTGATGGGATCCCACCAGACTTATACAAGTCTGAACCTAGCTTTTGGGCACCCATTTTAGAGTCGGTCTTTAACGCAGCTGCTGAAATTGGCTGTCCCCTATCATGGGGAGTCTCAACGATTGTCCCTGTTTTTAAGAAGGGGGATAGGGGCAGTCCTCTTTGTTACAGGCCAATTTCATTAATAGACACTATGGTGAAAGTAGTGGGGAGAATTCTGCTGCAGAGATTGTCAAACTGGGCGTTGGAAAATAACATCATGTCCATCTCCCAGTATGGCTTCTGCAGTGGACGTTCTACTATAACCCAGTACCTTAATCTTTTCTTAATACTAAGTAAATACACTGTTGTTCAGAAGGGCACTGTCCATCTCGCCTTCATGGATCTGTCATCAGCCTTCGATTGTGTCAACAGGGGAAGGCTGTGGTAGTCCATGAGGGAGAAGGGTGTGGACAGTGGGATTGTTAATTTTCTGGTAGACCTACACAGTAACACTAGTGCAAATGTTAGGTATTCGTCGGATCTGTGTACCACTGGAAACTTTGATATCAAGAAGGGTGTGCGCCAAGGTTGTATTCTCGCCCCCTTCCTTTTTAATTTGTATATTAATGAGTTAGATACCGTTTTGCAGAAGGTACAGGCCGACTGTCCTAGAGTTGGTAGGCGGGGTATTCCTGTTCTTTTATATGCAGATGATGCGGTTTTAATCTCTAGAACCGAGAAGGGTCTCCAAGCTTTATTAAATGCTTTTAAATCGTTCATGACAGAAAGAGACCTAATGGTCAACAATTCTAAATCATTTATTATGCAAGTTGGCCTACAGCCAAGAAGGAACTTTGTATTTAAATTGGATGATGTATCTATCCCCATTTCGAAATCGTTCTCGTATCTCGGGGTCCTATTTGATATCAAACTAAGTTGGGGCCCCCACCTGGCCAAAAAGAAAGGGGAACTGGCAAGGGTTAACGCTACCATTTTTAACTTTGCATCGAAATTGGGGAAGAAGCCCAACAATGCCATGATGAAACTCTACAATGCAAAATCAGTGGCAACTGCTGTTTATGGCAGTGAATTATGGGGCTATGTGGCTGGAGAACAGCTACAGGTGGCTGAAAACGCCTTTATGAAGCGTCTTCTATGTGCTCCAATTGGTACATCTAATTTGGCAGTACATGAAGAATTGGGGGCACAATATTTGTGACATTTTTTCCCTGCGCCCTTTGACCTGCTGGGTAAAACTGGCTGAACCAGGACATTCCATTAACCCACTTGATTGTGAGAGATCTTGTGTCCCATGATAAGGCAATGTGCACCCCCTGGTAAAAATATCTGAAATCCTGTTTCTCTCGACTTGGCTGTCTGGAGTTGTTTGAAAATCCAAGCGGGGTTGTAAAAGGGGATGTGGAGGCAATTAAGCGTGCTTTTTATATGGGGAGAAAGGTTCAATGAGAAGGAGAGGAGCTCCTGAAACCCAGTATCAGGAAATATGTCATGTTAAAAACATGCGAGACAATGGAGCCATACCTGACGGGCTCATTTAGCTCCCACGAGAAGTTCCTGCTGACAAGGTTCAGGTTAAATATCTTTCATCATCTGTTAATTAGACCTAAAACAGATATTTTTAACAAGGCTGCAGCTCCCTGTGGCTGCGACGGAAAGTCTCCACAGGACATGCTGCATTTTATATTTTTATGTAAATTTTATGAATACCCGCGCAAACGCTATCTGGTTGCGCTTTTAAAGAAACTTAATTTTAACCAGATCAGACCAGCACTAATGTATTTACAACTTTTGTACAGTGACAGTGTTCTCCATGTAACTGAATTCTTAAAACTGTCTGTTAAATTGAGAACCTGTATGGACCAATGAGGTTGCCTCCTTACTGTTTGATTGCCTCATCTACCTCAGGATCCTATTATATGGACTATACTAGACTTTGCGCTATTTGCACTTTACTGATTATGAATTCATTGTACGGTATTGGTGAAATCCTTTTAACATTTGTTTTTAACTGTGATGTTTATATGTATACTTTTATGGTTTGAATGAAAACCGAAATAACGTTGCGATTGATTGATTGACTGAGGTCAGGCGGCTATAGTAAGGGTTCAAGTGTGCAGGGAGCACACCTGAGGTCAGGTGCCTAGAGCATGGGTTCAAGTGGGCAAGCAGCGGGCCTGAGATCAGGTGGCTATAGGAAGGGTTCAAGTGTTCAGGTAGTGCGCCTGCAATCAGTTTCCATTGAGTTGAAGGACAGCCAGCCTGTTTGCACTCGTCCACATGTTAATGACGGGTATACAATCCATAAATCATTGCAGATTATGGATTTAAGAGGACAAAACATTCACGGACAGTGAACCGTTATGAGGAACTTGGACGTAATCAGGTGCAATACGTAAAAGATTAAAAAGTATGATAAGTCACCAAGCAACAAAGCCAGGACACCAAGCGCATCACAAGTCAGTGGAACAAAATGCCTTGTAAACGTGTGGATGGGGTGGTAGGGTGTGACTACTAGTTAACAAGCAAAGTAAAAAGAGCTGCACGATTCCAGGACTCTGCCACTACTGCCTATAACTTCCTGGTGGTGAACCATGGTAGAATGATTCACCCTCAAATAAGACGAAGATATAACTTTGGCACGCCTTTGGTCTTACTTTATCCCTGGTTAAGACAATACTGGTTCGCTTCACCTGATCGAGTGTAACACTACCAGGAGAGACCGGAACAAAGTATTCCTTTCAGATAAATGCTGAAGTTGGATCATACGAAGCATTACCAGCATGTCCGCATAGCAGGACAAGTGGAAATGGTTTCAAAAGCAGACTGACAGTAGCATCCAAGGAAGGCTTGAGAACATTATTAAGATTCAATCGTGGAAATCCACTGAAAATACACAAGTTACGTGGCCAACCAACCAAGAGTGGGCAAACATTGAGTGCAGAACTAAACATTTGCTAATGGGGCCCAACTTGAAGGCAATTCAATCAATCTGGAGTATATACCCAAATGCTACTCACCCATGAGGGTCTCAAGGCGCTGCTTAAATCCCTTTGTTGCTGTAGCAAGTCTACCAGTCGAACTTGGAGATTTTAGGATTTTAGCTTGAGCCACAATTTTAAAAAAAGTAGCAGAAATGTTGTTGGATGCAGTGGGTGAGTTGAAGCTAATTTAAGGGAGACAAACTTTAGTGAGAGTCCTGAGATCTAAGCACTAACGGAAGACAGAAAACGAGAACAATAATTGTTACCATCGGTGGTAGGATACTGGTCAATGCAAAAGCAACTGTAGAACGATTCTATCCGCTATGAGGGATGTGAAGAATACAAAACTGTGTGTGGTCCTGTCCAAAACCAAATCTATCATATGCCACTTGGAGTGAGCAGGTCTTACGACTTACAGTTTAAAGTGTAAAAACAGTGGAATCTTCTGTAGAAGTTTTAGCTAGGGCAGAATCGGGATAACTTGCCCAAATGAGTAAACCTGCAAGGATAACTAAGCAATTAAGCTAAATTACCAATCCTCAAATTAAATCTAGAAAAGATTCAAGGTTGGTCATCAAAGTCACTGACGGAGTAACGAAACTGAATAGAATATGATCATGGACCAATTTTGGAACAATATACAGTGTATAAAAAAAAAATCACAACCAAAAGGAATTTGTTAGAGGTTTTAGATCACCATTAAACTGGTATCAATTCCTGAAGGCTGGTACCCAAGGATAGGGATGACAAATTAAGGGAATGATGGTCGTGGCTAAATGCCTGTGATCATTCAACAATAACCACGGATTTACCCCAAATCAACACAATGTAGGGACATTTTTAGGTCTCGGCCTGATGTAAGCAGCGCATGCGGTGCTCTCGTCATATGAGGCTTCTTGGAATCGATACGATTCCAGAAGCCTCGTCCCAGCTCTGCCTTCAGTTTTGATTCGTGTGCATCGTTTGGCGTCACAAATTATGCCAAAGGCAGTGCAACGATTGCACTGAAGGCATGTCAATCGCTGCTTGTTGCCACCCTGTCTCCTTTGATCCACGCCCAGCGGGATTGGATCTCTTACTGGCGGCGGGAGACAGTGTCTCCTAAATAGCCGCTACACACTTTTTTGTTAGCATTCGCCTTTGGC
Source organism: Triturus cristatus (assembly GCF_964204655.1). Lineage (NCBI taxonomy): Eukaryota > Metazoa > Chordata > Amphibia > Caudata > Salamandridae > Triturus > Triturus cristatus. The sequence goes on along the minus strand of NC_140579.1, from coordinate 630,896,379 downwards.
AAAGGCAGCCGCGTGTTTATTTTTGCATCGCGCTTTCACTTAAAGTGAAAGAGCGATGCAATTATAAACAACCGGCTGCCTTTGCCAAAGCCGAGAGCTTGCTTTTTCTCTTTTTTTTGTGATTTCTTATAATCATTCTTTTCTGTTGCATTTTGTCTTTCTATGAATTTTGTTTAATTACTACTTTAATTATCACTATTTTATTTTCCCCTTTATTATTCTTGCAAACTCTCTACACAGGCAGGTGTGCACGCATAATAGCTTATTAGGATAGGAATTTTGAAGTGGAGTCTGGAACCATAATCCTATTTTTAGCGATAAACTCTTCTGAAGTTAGAGAAGCGTATCATTTGACTAGGAGTACGAATGGTGCCACCTTGTGGCCATTTTTGGAAAATATGCTGTAATCAACTAGTCGGATTTAAACGATATTAGTGCTGTGTGCGTGGAGGTTATGTCATTATAAAGTAAGCACTACAAAAGCAGTGCCAGTGCTTACTACACGGGCGAGGAAACACTTGGTTCACATTCATGAAACCAGGACACTCCATTCTCTACATGCGGAAAAACACTATAGCAGTAAGCGAGGAGCAGTTTAGGCTAAAATGCCTTTATGACATTAAAGAAAACACAACAGTGATGGGTGGTTCACTTTTAATTTCTCTGAACCACAATCCAAAGGCAGAAAGCAGCCATATGTAAATTTCTATCTATCTTCTATCATCTATCAGACAGACCCATGTCCGCAGGCGCAGTATTTCCTCCTTGAAAGTTTGCACATAAATTATTTTTATAACCCAATTAAGGTAGAAAGTTGGTATTTGAGTCAATCAAATGCTATATGTTACTATATCTTAAAGGCGTATTCGCTCGAACGAAAGCATTAGTGATTGGAAAGACAGTTTAAAAGTGAATAATAGAAAATGTATGTTTCAGAGATTATGTAAATTGCACTAATGTGCATTTTTTCAGTGGCATCAATATGTCATCAAAACCACCACAATATACTTGTGTCTCTAGTCTGCCAGGCTGCCACCCACCTTGCAGTTTTTGGCTGCCTGTACATCCATCCATCCAAGTGTTAGGCTGTCTGTGTACCGACCCGTCCACGGCTCTGGCTGGCAGTACACCCACCATCTATGGATCTGACTGTCAACAGTACTCTACACTGAGGCATCCATGGCTCTGACTTTCTGTACACCCATCCATGTATCCTTTACTCTCTTGCCGTATTTGCGTCTCTCACCTTTCATCTGTCTCTTAGGGTCGAACCAAGGCTCGTGTGTGGCTTGGTGTCAGATTGTTTCTGAAATAGAGACGTGAATTACAGCTCCATGTACGCGCCATGTACACCGCCTTCCTGATTCTGACGTGAAATTACTACTTATCAATGCCACGTGACTCCACAAGAACACACTGTGCTGGAAATATTTGTATGCAAAGTGTTGTCCATGACACGATTCCCGCCGACGGACATAGCTGGGCGCTGTGACCTTTGCAACAACACACAGGCCTCGTCTTTAATTCATCTTGTGTATTTAGTGCTGCGCTTGATGAAACGGCCAATCGGATTCGGGCCTGTTCCAGTAATTAAAGGTGTTCCAGAGAGCAGGATTCGCCACTGAGACAAGTCACTCAGTGGCCCTGTCCACAACCTTGCAGACACGTCCGCCACACTACACAAGGTGAGATACACATTGTGTACACATCGGATCGTAGCCCCACCCCCCCATGAACATACCAAAACTCGATGAAAAGGATGTTCAACCGTCCATCAACCTGTCCACCCAACCCACCCATTTATCAGTCAAAGCGCCCATCAACTGTTATGTGTCTGCCTATCCGTCGATCCGTCCATTCTTCTGTTCATCCATAAGTTTATGTATCTATCCTCCATTTAGTAAATTTATCCATCCTGCACCCCCTACCAACTTACTAAAGCATCGAGAAGCCGTCCTGCCCACTCAGGCTACCCAACCACCATATGGCTGCCCCAAAATAGATTTATCCAACCATTCATCCATCAGTGTGTGCACTCGTTCACCCAATCCACTCAACAATCCATCCTTCCATCCAACCATGGGCTCACAATGGTTCTCAGCCCGTGTGTGCGCGCGAGAGAAGCAGCGTGATTAAAATTGCAATAGGTCTCGCCTTTCATTAAGTTAAAGCCATTTGCTTTGCTATACAATACCATTAGCAAACCAAATGGCTTTAACTTAATCAAAGGCAAGACCTATTGCATTTTCAATGCTGGTTTTATTTTAAAATCGTGATGCAGCCACTCCATGAGTCAATGATTTTGGCCACAGAAGCGGAGTCAGGGCTTAGAGACTGATAATCTAAGACCGGTAATCGAAGAGAAATACAATTTCCTATGGAACACCTCTTCTGTCAAAGCCACTGTGAAGCACCTACCTATAACCCCACATTAGCATAAAAGAAGAGGTGCCCAGTTTAAGCTCATTAGCCCAAAGCAAGTCAGCTTTTTGACTAAAGATCCCATAGTGCGACAGTTCTCAGACTATAAACAGGCGTGATTTTAGCCCTCCGTGCCATGGTGTCCAGTAGGGTAACCTTGGTTCCCTGACTAGATAACAGGCCTGCTCTGTTCCTCGCCACAGCACATAAAACAAGATGTGGTCTAGTTTTAGTTCTCCCACTCTACTGCATGAAGGGATTTTCAAGCATATAAATAGTTTCAATCTATCAGTCCGTTCATGGCGGAACTTACTAACTACCAGGCCTGGATGTTAGCTCCTTGCCCAAATGCAGGATAGGAGTTTTTCCATATGTACCTCATCACCCCAGTTAGTACACGATGGGAGTTCCCCATCAGTGGTCTGTGGTATGGCTCGTAAGTCCTCGCCCCCAGGCATAGTTAGATTTTTTCCCCAGACCCAATGCATGAAGGGATTTCTCCATCTTATGTATGTTCCTCATCTCAATTCATGATGGAGTGCTCCGTGTTCATCTCCTTGACCCAGTGCATTGTCACTTGACCAGCACATTACTGCCACTAGCTACACGGCCTCAAGGGTCAGAGGTGGACAGGTGTGGGCATTGCCGAGAAAGGGGTTGGTAATTGGTGTGGCTAGAAAAGAGTGCAACATGTTGCTTGGCTAACATCAGGGGATGCGAGTCAGTTGTAAGGTAGAGAAAATAATAGCATAGCATAAATGGTGTAGAGGCCATCTTAGAGTAGCAATTAGAGGCAATCCGCGTGGGATTCTTGTGTGATGTGTGTGCGAGGGCCAGACATTTCCTCAGATCGTGGCACAGAGCTTGGTGTGTTCAGAAGGTGGTGTGCGGCTTGGCAGGGTTTGGAAAGCTTTATGGAGGCTAGATGCACGAGTGTGCAGCATGATGGAAGAGGGGCTATGCGTACATGTAGGTGCATGGGCGAGGCCAGAAGTGTATTCTGACCACTGTGCAGCAAGACAGAGGTGCAGCTAAGAGGAGGTCAGGCGAATTCAAATACATACCATTAGTTAACAAGAGGTCAAGAGTACTTGGCTAAGGGCTTGACAATGGGTTTCACCAGGCTCGTCTAAAGACGTCACAGGGGGGGGGGGATGAAGCTAGTGAGGGGAGAGGCTGGTGCAGACTTAGAAGAAGCAGACAATCACTGGTGACTGCTATGTAGCAACCAGGTGCAAAGGGAGGTGGTTCACCGGGTGCACAGACCTAATGATTAGTTCCTCCATGCAGAGTTTGAGGGGGGGGAACTCTAAGCTTGGCTTTCGTTAGCATGTCCCCGTGCCAAATGGGATATACCACCCTATGGAGGGGTCTAGTTTTCTCCTTCTGGTTCCATTCATGACGAGGTTGACTCATCTGTGTAGGAGTCCGACTTTCTCTTCGCCACAAAGCATGATGGGACTTCTGTTCTGTATACACAAACCTGATGTTTATCTCCTCATAGGAGTTATTTCTAGAGCGCCTGGCCACAGTTTTCAGCCCTTTCTTCACACGCATGCCTGGACTTTTTGTTCTTGTCCAGTGCAATGGTGAGTCTCCCACCCTACACAGCACCGGGGTCTGGTCTTCATCTCTTGATGAGGCATAATTGGTATCCCCCACACCATTTAAAAGCTTCAACACAATAAACATTTTAATTTCCAGACATTTTGGGTACTAGCCTGATAATTCCTTGTCCGAGTCTTCAACATGGTTAATAAATGTAAATTGACAGCTATGATCAAGGAATAGGTTTCACCTCCTCGAAGCAACCCTCGATAGGGTCTACCAGTCTTTGACGAGGGCGGCGTTAATGTACACGATTCACCACCCACTGCATTGTGCTAGTTTCCATCCTGCATTCTTCTGATTTTACATTGCGTTGCCACGTTGCTGGATGCACAGGGAGTCCATTTGATCACTTAATGCAATTTAACAGGTACAGTCTACGTTTGCTTCCAATGAACCAACAAGCTTCAATAAACACAGATACAAATGATGTGTACAAAGTGAAATTCAGCTTAGGAAACATGATGTCTTCGGGACATGTAGTAGGGAGGCCATAGCAATACGCCTTCATCCCCGTACTGCACGATGCTATTTCTATGCACGCATATATTAACTTAATACATGATTGCATGAAAGGTTTCCACCAATTCTTCAGTGTATATGTATGTATGTGGTATTTCAATAGCGCAAACCTAGCCAAAAGGCAGCAGCAGAGCAGTAGGTGAAAAGATTTCACAGGTTTTCAGAGGCTACGGTTCCGTTTGCACTGAGAAGTGGCCTCACAAAACTAGACCTGGAGTTTGTTTAGTACATTAGAGAACAAACAGTGCCTCCGCCAGCAGCAAACTGCCCAACGGTGGTGTTTATTCAACCCTTCCACAAGCCCAGGAGGCAAGTAGTTGGGTATATGTGGGTGTGAGAAGTTGGCCTGGTATATGCTGTCCACTAGTTATAGTGGGCACCCTGTACCAGTCCAAACAACCCCTTATTGATCACACTGTGGGAGGGTTGGGTGGGGATAAAGGAAGATGGCGCTCAGGCGTGTGCACTGTACATATGCTTCGTAGTCGGATAAAAGAGGTGCTGCCAGGTCAGGGGTACCAACCCAAGAAAAGACCCCTGCAAACAAGTGGGTCAGACCCACTATAGTAAACAAAAGATTAGGTCCTGCGCACACATTCAAGGATACCACTTTAGATAGTGTCTGGTATAGGAATGAAAAAAGGTTCAGAATCCGTAGGATTTTGGAACAATGATGGTTGACATCAGCAGAAATAGTGAAAAGTATTCTTTATATATGTCAATATCTGACCAATACAGGATATACAGTACATCAACCGACACGTGTTTCGTCACACCGTGTAAAGATATGACTCTTCAGGGCTGTTGACGCAAAGTGCGTGAATGTGGAGATCTTAGTAGGTATGAGAAGTGTAAGGGTGCGGTATCGTGGGACCGACCACCCTGCGTGGAAAAGTTGGGAGGCGGAGTACACCTGCCACTTGGGTAACCGGCTGAAAGCTCGGGTGAGTAGAGGCCCGTATCCTCTACTCACCCGAGCTTTCAGTCGGTTACCCAAGTGGCAGGTGTACTCCGCCTCCCAACTTTTCCACGCAGGGTGGTCGGTCCCACGATACCGCACCCTTACACTTCTCATACCTACTAAGATCTCCACATTCACGCACTTTGCGTCAACAGCCCTGAAGAGTCATATCTTTACACGGTGTGACGAAACACGTGTCGGTTGATGTACTGTATATCCTGTATTGGTCAGATATTGACATATATAAAGAATACTTTTCACTATTTCTGCTGAGGTCAACCTTCATTGTTCCAAAATCCTACGGATTCTGAACCTTTTTTCATTCCTACACCAGACACTATCTAAAGTGGTATCCTTGAATGTGTGCGCAGGACCTAATCTTTTGTTAACCCCTTATTGATGATAGGTTAAAGACAACCTTTATTGAAGGCTATCCTAGTGGTAGCTATGGAGAGCAGCCTTCAGGCTAAGTCTTGAAGGAATGTAAAGCAGCTTGTTTTAGCAGTCTATAAGCTCTTGAATGGCTAAATGAAAGGCAACCACACCAGGTATATATATAAAATAAATGTATTTATTTCTAAACACACCCTCTTAGTCTCTTTATGAGGCTAGAGGTCAAAATACGTAAGTTACACTTCAAATAGTACAGTAAAATAGCACAAATTCACGTCAGGCCCTAGGGGCGAGCCAAACCATATACCAAAATAGTGGTAGAAGAACCACGGCTTAACTAGACAAAGGCCTAGAGCCTGTAGAATCGCTGGGACCCCAAGGAACCACCCAAGGTAGTGACACAGAGGACCCATGGGGGCCGTGTGCAGTGAGAGAACACAGCTGCGAGCTCCCATTAGCTTCTATGGGGAAAGTTGCGGTTAGATTTTTAAAGATTAGGGACACTTAGAAATTAGTCAGGACCAAACCCTTTGGGACTTAGGAAGTTCTAGGGTCAACACCCACGGGAGCACCGGAGTACTCGTGTTACCTCACCCAGGGAAGCCGGGTGCATAGGTGTCAAATGGTGTCGGGCAACGTCTTCGATTTCAATGGGAGCTGGCAAAGAAGTGCTGCTGCTGGGAAGATGCGAAGTGTCCGAAGAGATCCATGCCTAGATCGAATCCGAGAAGAACCTGAAAGCAGAGGGGACAGAGTGTGTCACTAGCCAGTGACCAGGATGACAATAGGCAGATCCCCACCGATGTCGGGTGAAGAAGGTGAAGCTTGACTCTTCAGCCACGAGGACCAGGAGGCGTCGAAGACGACCAGGAGCTGGATTCGAGCTGTCCCACAAAGGATGTCGAGTGCTGTAGCGTCAGTGCCCGGATTGGACACAACAAGCCTTGACAACAGCAACCCACGCAGGAAGGAGAAAGATGCTTCGGTGCAGACCCACAAGGTCAGAGGGACTCACCACTTGGTGGGGAGTCAGGGCACGTCTGGAGCAACCAGGGAAGCCCAAGGAAAATCAAAGTTGCCTTCTCAGGGACCCACCAGTCGACGGACCAGAGATCGCGAAGGAGCCTCGAGAGGAAACACAAAATGGCGGCCCACGGGTCACTCGGGGTGACTAGGCCGACAATCTTTTCTGGATTCTTTGCTCGAGGTGGGGGCTAAAAGTAACCCAAGCACGACTTCAAGAGACGTCGAGAAGTCAATGCACTTGCAAAAGTGCACGGTGACCAAGAGTTCCGATTCCACGCTACTCACAAGGGCTCCGGGTCTCAGCTTTGTTGGGGACTCGGGTCGGCCTCCGAGACGTCTGGAAATCCTCTTCCTGGGCTGCAAATACTTCGGAGTCCGGCGGGAGCTTCGGAGATGCAGACCCGCAAAATGCTTCGTTGGTGCCTGCCAAGCAGGGGAGTCACTCCTAGACCTCAAGGGAGAATTCTTTAGTCCTCTAGTCTTTAATAGAGCGAAGTTCCAGGTTTCAGCTTCAGAGTTTCGTCCAGTGGTATCTAAAATTCTGGTTACAGAGGTTCCTTACTTATACCTAAGGAAGAAGTTGGACTAACTCTGGGGACCCACCTATGGGAAGGTTTGGAAAGAGGGGTGGCTACACCAATTTCCTTTGTCCAGTTTCGCGCCAGAGCAGGGGCTGGAAGCCCCTGAACTGGTTTGAGCTGGACTATGCACAGGGACACCAAATGTGCCATCAGTGGAGGACTTCAAAGCACTCTGAGAGTGCTCCCACCCAGCCCCAATACACATAAGCCTGTCTGGGAAGTGGTTACACCTCCCTGTGACAGGAAACCTATTGTCCAGGCCTCCCCTGCCGGAGTTTCGGTCAGCAGCAGGAGGCCAGACCCATGTCTGTGGCTGCAGCATCCATTTTGTGATGTCAGGGCTCTGTTAAGTTTCTACCAGGTATACCAGTACTGCCATGTCTCTCCCTCTAGAAGGGTGGGATCATATTCTCGCATAAGGAACTGATGTGAGGGTATGATTCCAAGGTGTTTGACACCAAACACGACATGTTTCCGTGGAGCCAGTCCAAAGTTAGCATTAACCGTTTAAGATATAATGCACTGGTCAGGCTGCACCACTGACAACCCCGGAGAAGAGATTCCGAAGGCTGCAGAGGGACTCAGCTCATGCCTGGACACCCTCTCACATATAACCAAGCACCCTGCCTTCAGGATTGATAAGGCCTGCCATAGGGGTGACTGATAGGTTACTATGTGCAGTGATAGGTGAGGTATAGTGAACCTATACCTCAGTAAGGGGTGCATCCACCACCTTACCCAGGCTGCAGTAGTAGACCTGTGGTGTCATTTTGACGGGCTTTCCAGGGGTGGCACAATACATGCTTCAGCCTCTGGTAGGCCTCTGGTGTACCTATGCCCTGGGTACATAGTGTACCATATACTAGGGACTCACAAGGGTACCCCAGAATTCAATCTGGAGTGTACCTAAAGAACATGCAATCAATTTAGAGAGGAAGCAGCTAGGCTGGGGTCCTGAATAGCAGGGCGCGAGCCAGACTAAAGTCGAAAAACAGTGAAACACCAGCAAAAAGTGGGGGTAACGGTTAGAAATGGGATCTCTGGTTGGTTAAGGCTTGCGCCAAAGCCAGGCAGAAACCACCCCTCTAGTCAGAGCAAGGGAGTTACACGCCAAAGATAACCTCTTCTAACCCCCTTGGTAGCTTGGCACGAGCAGTCACGCTTATCCCGGAGGCAATGTGTAAAGCGTTTGCGCACGCACACAGCAACAACACCCCAGGCACCCCACAAAAGGTACTCCACACAAGGTTATATATAAAAATAGCCTTTGTATTATAATAAACACATTAGATCATAATCACATAATATACACTGTGCCAACTGGCACTAGGCAATATTCACAGGGGACTATTTACACATGACAGGGCCAATGGGGCCACTGTCAAAACCATCAAAAATCACCAATTTGTAAATGTAGCACAAATAGTAAATGTAGCGCACAACAAGTCACTACTGGTTAAGTCAGTGTTAGACCTGGCCCCTTGGCGTGAGTCTCCCTTCCTCTTTTTGTCGCTGTGCCTCATGTGTTTTTATGGTGTTGGCCGCTCAGCGCGCTGTGCTGCTGCCAACCAGTGTCGCGGTGCGAGTGCTCCCTATGTAAATTGTATATGTTGGTTGGATTCCATGATTGGATTGTTTGATTTACTGTCAGACCCCAGTAAAATGCGCCGGGGGCGCCAGGGCATGTAAATGCGAACAACGCTGGTGGGCTTGCAGCACTGGTTGTGCCACCCACAGAAGCGGCCGGTAAAATATGTCTGAGGTCTGCCATCGCAGAACCTGCGTGCAGTCTGGTACTGACATGCTGACCGGCAAGTGCCCACACTTGCCAGTCCCTAAAACCTTCCCTTAGCTGCATGTTAGTCACCCCTCTGGTAGGCCCACGGGCAGGGTGCGTTGTAAGCCTAAGGTAGGGCAAGCCCGGATGCGTGGCATGTCCTAGTAGTGAATTACCGCCATCTTGTTGTTCACTACTGCAAGGCTACCCTGTTCTCATAGGCCAGTATGGGCGGCCTGGATTATTACACCCTATGATCCTAACCGACCCAGGGAACATGGTAGAAGATCGAGTTTAGTATGCCTGAACTCGGAATAATAAGGTACATCTTTTCGCAAGGTTTATTTTAATATTCCGGGTTTGCAAATGCCGCTTTTAGAAAGTTGGCCTTTGCTTGCCTAAACCTTTCAGCCGCCTCTGCGTGATGTGTATCTGATGTCTGGCTGGTATGAGTGACAGGGCTGGGGGAACCCAGATGGGCAGGGCTAGGTAGCCTGGTAATGAATAGGACGATCGACAGGTAGATGGGTGGGAGGAGTGCTCCTAGGCTCTGAATAGGACAGTGCTCTGCTACCTCAATGCCGGCTCCGCCCCCTGTGGAGCGTCTGATGACTCTGCCCTGCACTCTGAAAGAAGAAGCCTGCATCGCGTAAACAAAGTGCTCAGAAACCGGACTGAACTAGGCAAGGGCCCCCCTGGCCTGGGAGAACAAAAGATTTGCTGTATAAATGGAGGAGCCCTGCTCCTGAGAAACTAGATCCGCTTTTGACCAAGAAGAATCTCTGCCTGAGGAGGAGGCACCGGGAAAGCTGTAGGAGGAAGACTGCCCCTATCCTGGGGGATTGGCCTGCAGTGGTGACCTTGCTGCCAAAGGAGAGAAGAGAAACTGTTGCTGAAAACTTTACTTTACTTTTACTTTCAAGACTTGTGCTTTTCCAAAACGATCTCCAAGGGCTTGGAACTGAGCTTGCCCCCTGAACTGAGCCCCAGGACCATTGGGCTCTACCTGATCTTCACTCGCCTGCTGCTGGACTGTGGTGTCCTTTCCCTCGCCGGAGCTGTGACCCTCGTGCCCCAGTCCCTCCTTGAGCCGTGACCAGGACTGCTTAGCCGCCCCCGCCTTGGGAAGAGCCTCGCTTGATCGGAGCCGCTCCCCCTACGCTGTGCTGGGCTGCCCCGTCACCTCGCTCGTTGGAGGCTCGCTGTGCACCTTCACCCTCCCGCCGGAATCGGCGTTTGTGAGCATCTCCAAGCCTCGGACGGCCCGGACGTATCTGCGTGCCCGGCTGCCCCGCTTTGTTCACCCGCCACCTGCAACACCCCGCTCTTGTCGTGAGCCTGAAGATCAGACCCCCATCGTGAAGTGTGGGAGCCTCGGACGCCGCCTCGCCCTTCTGTCGAAGGGCCGCTGAAATCCCGCACCCGCCTTTGCGTCAAGAAACAAGGTACTGTACTCACGAACTCGACCGCGAGCTCGCATCGGATCCAGGGTCCGCAACGTTCTTATTTCCCTGTCATCTGCTGTGTGCTTCCTGGGCGCTGCCTCAGCCCAAAGTGCGCTGAGGCCTACAGTTACCTTGTGCCCGCCTAAAGAACTTTCCGTAAAACAAAGAGAACTTTACCGTATTTCCAAGAATTGTGGCCCCATCAGTTCAACGTTACTGGGCCTTGTATTTGAATCTGCTGAATCTACATAAAAGCTTATTTTTATATACTTCCTGATTGGTGTCCGTTTGTGGTGCATGCAAGGGGTTTACTGTATGTGTAATTGCATTTGCTTAACCGTGTACGCCTGAGACTTAGCCTAGACTGCTCGCGCCACGCACCTAGAGGGTGAGCAGGGGTTATTCTGGGGAGTCATCCTTCGCCCTGACAAGAAGTAAAGGGTCCCTGCTTGTTGTGGGTTCACACCTGCGTCAACCGGAGCCCCCTCATTTCTAACAGTCAGGAACTTAGCATGAGATCCTGCAATGTACAGAGGATGCATAAACCACTTTGTGCATGCATCACCTTAGGCATAAACTACATTAGCAACACACAATAGGCATTACGGTGGGCATCACAAGCATAAACACCTAGGAAATAATTGACATAAAAACAGTGTGCCCCAATCAGGGGCACACCGCACTGAAACTGGCCCCAGGCCAACTGGCCTCTCACCGGGGCTCAAATGCCCTTTATCCCGCAAAGTCAGGGCTGGCTCACAAAGAAGCAGAAGCAGAGTGCGCAAATGACCAGGCCTAAACGTGGCAGCTGCCCACTAATTGCTGGCCAGCTGTGAAAAATGAGTATGGGCAGCAGCGTGCCCTCTGAGACCCTCTCTGGGACTCTGAAACTGGAATGGCCCCAAGTGTTGCAGCTGCCTGCGTGCTCGCAGAGCAGCTGAAGATGGCTCAGGCACCACTGTACCCTGTGAGTCCCCCACTGGGACCCTAGAAACAAAGGCCAACGTTGGAGCGGCCCTCTGGCTGGTGGGGCCGCTCATGGCAGAAGCTCTGGCACCAACTGTGCCCTAAAAACGACAATTGCGGCCCCCGTCATTGGAGCAGCCCGCTCCCTTTGCGGGACTGCTCAGGCCCTGTGCCTTCACTGGCACGAACAGGCTGAGGGCGCCAAGAAATGTCCCCAAGCCACACGGGGACTTCGTGCACCAAATGCAGCCTCACCTGGGCTCCATTGTGCTCTCTACGGCCTCCTGCGGTGGCGTCTCGCTCCTTGGTTGCGGACTGCGCTTGGCTGGTATGCGGTGGGGGCAGACACCGGCACTGTGCCTCGAGCCCCCTCTGCTTCAATCTCAAAACTCCTGCAGGCGATTTCAGGCACCGGACCAGGACCGTGCAGGCGGGGTGGGCTCCAGCCTGACTTTAGCACTCGCGAGGCTCTCCCCAGCCTTCGGGAGCCCCGTGTGCCATCCGCCGTGCTGCCTCTCTCCCTTTCGGCCGGACGCGGTTTCCGTCTCGCGGCCCGCCCCCAGAAGGGTGCCTGACTTCCGGTTCAGCCTGGGTCACAGCGGTGAATTCCTTTTCGCAGGCAATACAGGGTAGGCTCCCGTTAAGCAAATAAGTCATAAGCGGGGTGGGCACCCGCCAACAAGCACCGCAATGCGGGGAGGGCACCCGCTTTAAGATAAAAGCAATCCCTGAAGGCAGCAATAACGCAGGGTGGGCACCCGCTTCCACTGGCAGCTCAGAGGAATCCCCACATAGGGATTCCCTCGATAATCCCCGCAGCAGCGCGCTGCACACCGCCAGCTCCTCCATAGGTCAATTTATAATAAAGCGCTCTTCCCAAAATAAAGGTAAGTAAAGCGCTCTTCCAGGCGCTAGGTTCAGGGGGTACAAGGCTGGGCTCAGGCAGGCCAGCACACAGGGCCCTCCAGCAGGGAGGCAGTCCCTTGTGGCGTTTCCTCCTGGAGCCCAGCAGCAGCAGCCCCAAGTGTCAGGACAAGCACAGCAGAGAGAACCTTCTCATGGGGTCACAGCCCCTTCTTTTATACACATTTTTCCTTTGTTCACCCAGCACAGGGCTGGGAGAAAACCAGATGCAACTGGTTTGGGGGAGCTTTGGAGCACTTTAGTTTGCTCAGCTCCTCTCTCCTTTGTTAGGTGGGGGCTAGGTGCTCAGACGCACCCCAGGGGCGGAGCCACCATTGTGGAGGGAAGGCACAGTCCTATTCAGGTCCCAGGTGAAACTCCTCTCTCCCATCTGCATGCAGATCTCTCTATTTACCACTGAGTTGACTCACCCTGGCTCCTGGAGTTCCCCACACCACCCAGCCCCTGTCAATCACAAGCCAGACATGCGCTCCACATCAGGCAGGCAGGAAAAATAGCACACAGAAATGCCAACTTCTAAAATTGGCACTTCTCCACCAATCACAATAAATCTTCGCACACCATTGCGCAGCATTTATTCTCACGAACTTTACACTGGGCCTCAGTGCTAGAGTGCCTAGAGGCCTAAAACCATTAACACTACATTGGGAAAAAAGGCTAGGATAAATGCAAAAAGTTTAGGGGTGAACCTGCCAAAAGGGCGAAGTCCAACTGTAACCATGTGAAGCAGATCCTACCCTCCTACAGTGGGTTTACAGGAAATGTATTTCAAATAACTTTCCACCTTCAGGGAATCCTCCTCCCTCCCAAAGATGTGTATATCAAGTAAATAAACAAAGCCCCGATTGGTGAAATATGCCACTCCCTGCAGCCTTCGTGAACCGACCAATTTTCAAAAAATTATGACAGTGCACTTACCGTCATGGCCCCGGGTCCTCAGCAGGGGGCGAGGGTGCAAACTGAATGTGGAGTCCTCAGCGTTCTGTGAGAGAGTTGCGCACGTCCGCCGGCCCCATCTTCTGACCACTCGTGGCTGACGAGGGGCACTCTTTATCGGGGTGACTCACAGCTCCAAACACCAAGGGCTTGGACTCACTCTCCTTCAGCCACTGTACACCACTTCAGAGCAGCTCACATACCCCTCTCCACCAGCAAGGGATTTGGGGCACTGGTCGCGCTAACCACTGTCTGCTGGCAGTCCCATACAGAAGAACGTCTCGATGTACACCAACTTTAGGTCTACGGTTACCCGAACCGTCTGAACAATGCCTCCCCCTTACTCGTTGTTTTCTTCTATTGGAGGGAGAAACAACTTAATAAAAATAAAAAAATCCAGAAAATCCGCAGCCGAACTTTGTGTCTGGAAACTGGGAGGAAGACAAAGAGGCGCCCCTCAGGAAGGCACCCTTACTGCCCACCCTGTGCAGGAGCCGCGAGTCCTTGAACCGGGTGGGAGGTGGAGGAGGGATGGATCCGGACTGGTCAGGATAGTCCCAGGCCAGACGACCTCTGTGAGTTGAAGAGGAGCTCTTGCGGCCTGGATCCGGTGTCGGGCGACTTCCGGCTAAACGCCGGCCAGGAATCCCCCGGGTCCGGACCGGGCAACCAAGGGCTCTCCTTCTCCACCAGCCTGGGGAGCTTTGATTTCAGCTGAGCTGGGACAGGAGTGAGGATGAGGAAGGGAAATAAAGGGAGCCAAGACGTGGGGGGAGGGTAGGCAGCGGTGGAGTGGACCATGCAGAGAGGGAAATTATATTTGCTGCGTGAGGAGGCCTGGTGTTGAATTTCAGCAGCAATGTCCCAGCTATCCTTCCACCTCCCTCCCTCCTCCTCTTTTCCTTCTACACTCCTCCTTCTCTCCAGTCCCTCCTACTTGTGATCAGGGTCCTAGCGTCCACAGTCACTACAACACGCGGAGAAGGCAGACATTAATGTTTTAGAAGGGGAAAAGTAAGGAATAGTGCAGGGTGTAGTGAGTGAGTCGGACACGTGGCCAGGGCACAGGGACTACGTCATACGTTGTAGAAACAAGTCTGCTGCGAGCGTTCCAGGTTGCAGTGAGAGTACCATTTTGGATGCATTGCTGGCAACTTAGCTGTCACGTGTTCCCCTCTGCCATTAAATTACACCTTTTTCCAGGTCTGGTTCTGTAGCTAAGAGCACATTCTGGGACTTATAGTTCTTTTCACATGAAGTCCTTGGATCCAAAAGTCTAAAGCTGCAAGCCTTGGTGGATTATTTAAAAGAAACCAGGCATGGTGACATTATCGTGACTGTGCTGAATGGATCAACTCAGTAGTTATGTAAGTGTGTCAGGCAGGCGTGGGCAATGACGAGTGCAGTGCGTGTCACACTTGGGAACGATGAACAGTGTAATGTGGAGGGCGAGTAGCAGAGTTCAGTGTCTGAAGCAGCGCACACTTTGCCATTTGTATTGCCTCTTATTGGACAGAGAGGTGGGGAGCACTGCATGGTTGTGCGAATGTGCCTATTTGGTGAAAAGTGTCCATTTCATGGTTACTCAGTGTGTTTTGAAAATCGGAGGAGGTGGTTGTTTAAGGTTCAGTTACTGAGTAAACGCTCACGTAGAACATAGCGGACCAACTGGTATGGTGGCAAGTTCTGGGCAGTCGCCAGGTCTTTAAGTGGGATGAAAAAACTTGGGGGGGGGGGGGGAGACTCTGAAATGTACGTGGTCGATGTAATTAAGGGCGTGGCTTAAAACGCATAAACGAAAAATCTATGCTTAGCATAATGTGCCGCCCTACTGGTATTTTGGTGCTTCTGTCATTGCATCCAGATTTATAATACAACAAGTAACATTACACCTACAACAAGCCATAAAGTCGATATAGGCAACCTACCCCCCCCCCCCCGCAAGAAGAACATAGCATGCACAGTGTGAGAAGTTGGCCTGGTATATGCTGTTCACTATTTAAAGTGGACACCTTGCACCAGTACAATTCGGCTCAGGGGCTACTGCCCCTGCTCTGGGGCGAAACTGCACAAAGGGAAGTGGGTGTAGCCACCCACTCCCCTGACCCTCCCATAGGTGGGGTCATAGAGCTAGTCTCTCCCTTCCTTCTAGTATAAGTAAGGGAACCCTTGCCATTGCAAACTAGATACCCCTGGACGACGCTCTGAAGACGAATCCTGGACCTTCGACGTTCCACAACCTCTGGAAGATGGAAGAATCTCCTTTGGAGTCAAGGAGTGACTCCCCTGCTTGGCAGGCACCAAATCTTGCAATCAACGGTCGAAAACTCCACCGCTCCCGCCGGAGCCCGAAGTCCCTGCAGCCCAGGAAGAGGATTTCCTGACTTCTCCAAGGCCATCGTGAGTCCCCAGCGACGCTGAGGCAAGTGGACCCCACGAGTGACGAGGAACCGCAATCCCTGGGTACCATGCACTATTTTCAAATGCAACCCCTTCACGACGTTCTACGAACCTGTGCTTTGGGCCACGTGTGGTCCACGCCTCTAGCAGGAATCCCTCTGAAGATCAGAGGCCAACCCCGTTCCGAGTGACCGTGGGCCCCTGTTGAGTGGATCCTCCTGAGGCGTCTTCGCGATCTCTTGCTGGTTGGCTTGTGGGTCCCCTGAAGAGTTTCCTACAGATCCAAAGGGCTCCCCTGGTTGCTTCAGGCCTGCCCTGACATACCCTCGCTGGGTGAGTCCCTCAGACCTTGCTGGTCTGTACCGCTGACTTTTTGCCCTTTCCACGAGACTTGCTGTTACCAAGGCTAGTTGGCTCCAATCTGGTCACCGACACCGCAGTAAGCTGCAGACTTCGTAGGACACAACGAATCCAGCTCCTGGTTGTCGTCGACTCCTCCTGGACCTCGTGGCTGAAGAGTCAAGACACCCGTGGATCACCTGAAATCACCCGACGACTGTGGGCATCCATCTTCCTTGCCCCGGGTCCCTGCCAGGTGACTTTGAACACTGTCCCCTCTGCTTTCAGGTTTTCCTTCTTCTGAATCCAGCCTTGGATTGCACCGGACACTTCTCCTGTCGTCACAAGCAGCAAGTCTTCCTTGGCTCCCATTGAAAACGACGCCGTGACCCGACACCAAAAGACACCTATGCACCCGGCCTCCCTGGGTGAGGTAACTCCAGCACTACGGTGCTCCTGTGGGTGTTGGCTCTAGAACTACTTACCCTGTAAGTGACTTGCTTGTAGACTCTCCCGAAGAATCATTAAACTCTTAATTTCTAATCGCGACTTGCTCCATTGAAGTCAATATGGATTCGCGGCTGTGTCCTCACACTGCATGTGTCTCCCGTGGGTCCTTTACTTACCTGCCTTGGGTGGTTTCATCAGGCCCCAGCACTTCTGAAGGCCCTAGGCCTTGTCCCCTTGCAAGTCGTTATCCCTAAGTCTCTTTTTTAGTATATGGTCTGGTACGCCCCATGGGCCCCAGCCATACTTGTGCTTAATTTATTGTGAAACGTTGATTTATGCATATGTTCCTGACTTCTAATCTCATAAAGAGATTAGCAGAGAGTTGTTAGTAATAAATACATATATATTTGATATATATACCTGTGTGGTGTCCTTTCATTTAGTGATTCAAGAGATTATAAGGTAAAACAAGCTGCTTTACGTTCCTCTAAAGTCTTAGCCTGAAGGCTGCTCTCCACAGCTACCACTAGGATAGCTTTCTTTAAAGGTTGTCTTAAACCTACTACCATAAGAGTCGAATTGTACTGGTGCAAGGTGTCCACTTTAAATAGTGAACAGCATATACCAGGCCAACTTCTCACACACAGCAATACAATAAATACACAGGAAATGTTTGTTGGAGAACATTTTGCTGCAGGTTTATTTCATACAAGAAATATATGCCAAGGTGGTGGGTTAACTTACGGGCGATCCAAGGGCAGGCTACGGTGACTAACCTAAGCTGCCCTGCCCGCCTGATGAGCCTACTGCAGCGTGGCCAACCCAATCGGTGCTACCATTTTGTGGGGATTATACCCCTTAAAAACTGTGGACCACCAGTCCATCCCTTTACCCACGCCTTTTTAGGGGCGGAGCGTGTCCAGGCAAGCCCCCGGTTGCTCAGGCTTACAACTGCCCAAAGGACTAGTGGGGCGCCGTTGCTTTCCTCCAGGGTCCTGCCGTAAAGACTCCTGGGGTTGTTTGGCTTCTGCACCCCTATTGTGCTCCTGAAGAGCGTACCCCTAGGTACCATTCAGCCTCTGGATCACCCTGTAACTCCGCCTGCAACACAAATTAACAAGTTAACATGTTTGTTCCTTGGCTACGCACCCCAGCCAGCACTCCGGATATGCGGTAGGTAGGGAGACAGTGTGACCAGGAGAAACCAAAAGGACTGCCAGATGGGCAGGGGCAGGTATAAGTACCTCGCCCCAACCCTCCGATGCAATGGAAGTGACGCGGAATCTGCTCCGGACTTTAGGGATTCCCTGGGGGTCCCCACAACTAGACGTGGGGATGTGCTAATGTGACACTAAGGTGGCTGCCCTTTTGAGCAGGCACACTGCGTGTGCAGCGGGCATCCTCAGAACTATTGGCTTTGTCAATGGTTGTTAGTTGCATAAGATAAATAAAAAACAACTATGGATTCACCGCATATAATATTGAAAATGCTCCTGTTCTGAAATGATGAGACGGTGAAAGTATAACGAGTCTCTTTAAAGTTACATCAAAGGCATTGAAGGGTGGTACTGATGCAGGTAAGATTTATTTTTCACCCTGATGGTGAGGGCAATAATGGAGAGCCCGATAGAGACCTCTCTCAGCACCTGCTTTTTAGAACTGCCGTTGCTAATCACCCCGGCAAGACCCAGTCCACTTAAAGCCCTCTCAATGACTATACAATTTCAGCACAAAGGAACAAAATGTAGGACAAAAAATTAATACAAAAGGTCAGCTTTACAGAAGTACCTCAATTATAAAAATAGACGCCAGTTACAAGTACAAGATAAAATAGATTTATGTTCTTAGGTTTGTATAAATTCAAGAGGTACCAGTTCCAAGTCCAGAGGAGACCCGCCAACAGATAGGATCGAAACGCATTAACAGCTAATCCAGGAAAATAGATGGGCTCTTGAATTTAGGATCAGGAGAACAGACTATTGTATAAGAAATAAATCAATGTATCGTTTTCTTGAAACACTGTTCTATTAGACCCCTTGGCTTCTAACACTGAGAATACTATAGGCTTCAATCAATAAAGCAGAATTATTATTCAGAGAGACATTTTGGAAACCCCTTGGATGTACTAGAAATTGTGGCGGTGGCCCATTATAATGTGAACCCTTTTTGTTTTTTTAAATGCACAAATTCATTCGCACATTCATTCATTCGCACATGCACAATAGGATGCTTTTTTTCCAGGTTCTTTCTGTGTGCGAGTGTATTAGGAGATTGAAAAATAATTTAAACTGAGTACCAAATGTTCATTGCTGTTCTTTGAGTCAGCAAATATAAATGAGTAAAAATGATTCCTCACAAGGTCTTGAATTTCAATTGATATCGAAATGGGAGCGTGGTGCTTGACTAGTGCGCTAGACACGGAGAGTGTAAAGAAGTGCATGGGTAACATAAACCTAGAAGCGGCAGCGGACCCATACAGACCACACCTATCCTGTATTCACCAAACAATTAACAATAAAATATCCTTAACATGTGTCCTCCAAGGTGCAGTTCAAGCCAGGACTATACAAATTAGATACATAGTAAAGATGCACTAAAAGACAGTTTTAAATAAAGAGACCATCAAAAAAACTTCCAAGTTGTGTGCACTTATTCTTATGTTGATCCAAACTTCTTGTAAAAAATATTTATATAGCAAATAACAGCCAACGCGTTTCGTCCAAACACTGGACTTCTTCAGGGCAAAAAGAGAACATATCATCAAAAGCAAATGTACTTGAGCCCGTGCGTTCCTTCAAAGGGTATATAAATACATCTCGGCTGACCAACAGTCCTCCGAGCAGCCAAACAGGTGATGTGATGTCGTATCCCCAGATGAGAGGGCACATATGTATGTGCGCCAAGAATATAATCAAACATCTGAATTTTCAAAGCAATGGAGTCTGAATTGTCAGAGTAATGGGGTCAATCCATCCCATAGGGGCACTTGTTGCGGTGCCACTAAAAAGTAAGTGCAGAGTGCTATATGTGTGTCAGGCAGGAGAACATGCTGCGCCGAATGTGTTTGATAGAGGAGCCTGGCAATTGAATTTGCCAGACACAGCAGCATGGCAAAATGCAGATGGAGGTGAGCGTGATCCAGGTTACATTTGGTGCAGTTAGCGAGCACAATAAAGGGTGCAGTGGCAGAAATGCACAGTTGGATGCCATGTGTGAGCTAAGCGAGTGTCATGAGGCTGCTGTGAGGCTCACCTGTGTTTTCCGCAGGGGTGAAGTGGAAGGAACAGATGCAGAATCCCAACTTCCCTCAACAACCTCCTTCGCCCAACAAGGTCAAAGCTAAAGAGGAGAAGGTAGGGAAGAGGGGGGAAAAACAAGGAAAGGGAGAAGTAGTAGAATCCACTGGTCCATCAGGTGTGCTGTAGCAGTTGTGTCCTAATGAACAAAAGGTATAAAAGGTAAGTATGATCCTAGCGCTACTGGAAGGCTAGATAGAACGTGTGGCTAAAGTAGGTATATACCTGTTGAATGTTTTGATGATAGGATAAGGAAGATATGAAAAACTAGAACTTGAGACTGATACAGTAATATCTAAAAGATAGAAATACACGAGTTAATCATTAGGACTGCAGAATTTAAGCATTAAGCAGTGACAAGTGTGAAACATACTAACCTTAACGGAGGCCACCATCTGGATTCATTAGACCCAAATAAAAACTAGACTATCTAGAACATTCTGTTTGGGAGCAACCTGTAAAGTATAGTAGGAACAAAGGTATTACACTTAAATGGGGTAAAATAGACGCGGTAGGTCTTGAGGCTGAGATCCTAAATAGATTTAGCTCTGAGTACGAGGCATGCTTAACAACAACAACCACACCTGAAAAGGTTATAGGGAATTTTGAATCTTTATGTGGGTATGTAGCCGAACGTCTCACAAAACCGAATGGTAAAAGCAAAATGCTTGGTCCTAGATGGTTTGATGCTGCATGCTCGGCAACACACAGATCTCTGAAAGCAGCATTAAAACAAAAACCCAGGGACATAGAAGCGAATAGAGCATCTAGACTGGCATATAAAGAAGCCATAAGAACAAGGAAGCTGGACTTAAAAAACCAAGCTTGGGAAGATTTAGAGAAGGCCTCGGAATTGAAGGACAGCAGGCTCTTTTGGGAAGTTGTTAATCGCCCCCTTTTTACAGGTAATGGCAAGGATAACATTGTGATGCAGATTGCATGTGAAACATGGGAATCACACTTTGGGAAGATTTTTAATCCACATGGCACTTTACCCAATGAACCATCACCAGGAGACATTAGGGATTTGGTGGTCTCTCAGTCTTCCTTGTCCCTGAGTGCATCGTTCACTTTACAGGAAGTGGAAGATGCTCTGTCGAAAGGCACACCATTAAAAGCACCTGGCCCTGATCTAGTGCCTTTGGACTTTTTTAAACATAATATTAAGGTTTGGGCCCCCTTGTTATTAAATGTTTTTAGAGCAGTCGTTATTAGCCGTATTCCGGCATCATGGAAGGAGGCAGTAGTGGTGCCAATTTTCAAGAAGGGCGATAGATCAGATCCCCGATGCTATCGCCCGATCTCACTAATTGATGCATCGTGTAAGATACTGGGTAGGGTCATTTTAGCTAGATTGGAAACTTGGGCAGATTCGGTGGGCCTCATTGTGGACACCCAATATGGGTTCAGGAAAGGTAAAGGTACTGTAGAACAGTGCCTGAACCTGGCCCTCATCATAGGCAAATACATGCAGGCAAGGAAATCCTCCATCCACCTTTCCTTCATGGACCTTTCAAGTGCATTTGACACTGTGTGTCGGAGCAAGTTGTGGCAAATGATGGAGGTCATGGGTTTCGAGGAACCCTTGGTCACCTTGCTCCGTAGACTTCATGAATCAACCACCGTAGCCATAAGGTTTGGGCCAGGGGGAGAGAAAACTAAGTCTATCCTCTCAACTGAGGGCGTCCGACAAGGATGCATCTTAGCCCCTTTTCTATTTCTTGTGTACACCAATGGCCTGGAAAAATACCTGTTGGATAACTGTCATGACTTTCCAAAGGTCAACGGCAGGAGCATTCCAATGCTCTCTTACGCCGACGACACGGTACTTATGACACTCACAGGAAACAGTATGCAGCACTGTCTTGATGCCTTCCACAAATTCATGTTGGACCTAGACCTTAAGGTAAACTTTGCCAAATCTTTTGCCATGGTCTGTGGCCCAAAGGGCACAAAAACTAGAAAGTTTGTAGTTAACAACTTTACTATTGAAAAGGTTGAAAACTTTAATTATTTGGGTAACCTTTTTAACAACAAACTAAGTTGGGCCCCTCTAATGCAGACCCGAGTCCAAAGTGCTAGTCGCTCTATAGAGAGTTTGTTCCGTTTCTGTGGCAAACTAGGACAAAAACCTGTCATACATTTAAAAACTTTGTATAAAGCTAAATGCTTGTCGGTGGCTACTTATGGGGCAGGAGTTTGGGGGATCGAAAGCCCTGACTCACTACAGATTATGGAGAATACATTTTTAAAGCGTGTATTGGCTACTCCATCAGGCTCCTCAAACAGATTTGTTCACAATGAAATAGGTCTAAGTTATGTGAGTGACACCATTCGCCTTTCTCCTTTATTGTTATGGGGCAAAATATGGCAATCAAAGGACTTACAGCTTACCAGAGATATCGTCCGGGATTGTTTAAGATTGGCAAACATGAAACAGATCCCCTGGCTATCATATGTTGATGAAATGTTTCATAAGTTAGGCCTGGGTGATATTTTTGACAACCCCGAAAACATACAGGGAAACATCAAAGCTGTAATTAAAACAACCTATTGGAAATCACCGTTTGTGAATTCCCTGGTTAGCCCTTATGCTCCTAAGGCTACTTTGTTGCACCAGTTTTATTTATCCTTTACAAACAATGTGCAATGGCGATTCTACCTGACAAGGTTTAGGTTACACACCCTGCATTTTCTCTTTGCGTTCCCTAAACAGGGGGGTTGGTGTGAGAGACTGCCCCCCTGTCCTTGTAATGACAAAGATACCCAAAGCACGATGCATATTGTTCTTTTCTGTCCTCTATATAAGGACCCGAGAATCAGGTTCATTAAGCCGATCCTTAAAGAAAAGCAACCATGCCATTATGAAGAGGGCTATGATTATTTACTATCTCTATCTTCACCTGGTGTTTGCTGTGCAATGCTAAATTTTATAAGGGTGTCACTTCTGATTAGGAAACGTTACGGCTAAATCTGGCACCATGAAGCCGACTTTTGATTAACTATATTGTATATTATTGCATCGTGATTTTCTGATTTTTTTATCTGTTTTAATCGGCATTTTAATGTATGCCCTGGCATGAAGTACCAATGAAATCATTTAATTGATTGGAAGTAATAGCTTTGGGGTTTTATTTGTGATTATTTTTTAGCTAATGAACTCTAACAGTTTAGTGTTATAATTGTAAGAATGCTCTTTAAAATTGATTCTGAAATAATGTTTGTAAATGAAACTGTTTGACTTTTATGATTCCTTTGCTTTGAATCGAATAAAGTTTTGGAAACGAAACGACTATCCTGTACAACTAGGAAAAAAACAAAAAACGTATTTTCCCAAACAGGATAACAATATGATGCACAAAAAGGTGCTGTGTCAGGTTAGGCTTAACCAAGCTAATCAAAAATAAGATTATGATACCTTTCTCATATTTTACAGCATAAGAGAGACAACAACGTTATAGACAAAGCAGAGAAGAAACTGAACGTGCTGCAGAAAGGCAGAATAAGATAAGTATATCTCTGTGACATAAAGCGTACATATATATATCATACATATATAATGTGATCAAGGCTCCACGGAGCCGAAACGCGTAATGGCGACGGTTGATTAAAACACCTTCAGCACTGAACTGGGTCCGTGTCCGTATGTTTGGGAAAAAGGAGGTTTCCAGCAGAGTACACGTTATATATATATATATATATATATATATATATATATATATAGGTTTTACAGATGTTATAGTTAAGGATTAGCATTTATAAAAAATTAGAAATTCACTGAAAAAACCATAGGTTTCAGGGACGTTATAGTTAGTTGGACATTTGACTCATATAATACCAGAGAAATTCGCCCGTTATAGTTAGTTGAGCTAACTATAACTCGCGCGCCCGCAATGCACTGGGGATGACGTCACATATTACATCACTCATGACATGGTCAGTGACATCACTCATGACATCACTGAGGGTATGATGTGCAGAAGCAGCAGTGGCCACTCTGTGCCCCTGACTCGACCTCCGCTATACCTTCGTACCCAAAGAGGTGGACACGTTATTTTTATTTTTTTGGACTGCAAATGAGGCTCTCGTAGCAGCGCTCCTCCACTGCCCTGCCCCCTCACGCGTGCGTCCACGGTCCCTTAAGCAGCCGCTATGACCGTGACTTGCTGCATGAAAGTCATTCCTTGTAGTTTTCGATAACCTCAGCAGATGCCAATTAGCCCTTAAAGCTTCAAAATTAACTTTTCAGATTCATTTCCGAAACCTCGAAATTGTTCTACATCCAAGGGATCAGCCGAATGGCGCCAAACCCTTCGTTCAGGGTGGCGCTCCCTGTAATGCCTGTTAGAGCAGTCCCCCCACAGCCCAGATTTGACGGCCCGCGTAATTGATCATCTCCCGCCTGCCCTGGCCTCCTTATTTGAGAAATACCTTCTCTTGGACGGCCTCATCCCCCAACCTGGTCTCCTCCCTACTTTATCCTGTAAAAAGGCCTGTCGCTACCTTCTTCTTCAATACCTAAGTTGTCCCCCGAGGCGCGCTTTTTGTCCAACCCTATTCAGCGTGTATGTGCTTGCTTTAGGATTACCCAGCCTTGTCCACTATGCTCGTCCCTTCGCCCTGAAACCACGACCCTCCTTCCTTGCTTCTACAACATCGTGCTCCCAACCCCTGACCCCCCCCCCCACAGCATTCCTTCACCTCCATTGAGCCTCCCACAGTCCGGGAAACAAATCCGCTTTAAAGGCCTCCCCCTGTACCCATCCCCCTTGCGCCTACTCCCCTTGCCATGCGACCCTCCCCCATCCATCCAAATTTGCACCCCATCCCCCCCGCTCGCGGCGCCGCTAAAAGGTCCGTCAAGTGGCACCCATATTCCCCGTGAGACCGCAAACACTCTGGTCCGCGCCTTTATGCCCCCCCTTTGTGTCACCCCAAACCGAATTCCTCTTTTTGATACTGTGGGTGATTAATACTCTGTCCAGGATCACCAGATGTTGTTGAGCCACGCCTGCGATCTAAACATTATTCCCCCGCTTTAACGTCGGGAGTTCTGAACCCAAGGCCCCTCCGCTCCTGCATCCAACCACCAAATACACTACAACCAAGCCGAGGCTCCCACAGCAGCCCCCTCCCCACTTCACCGCAACCCGCCAGCACCTACCCTCTGGAACCAACCCAACCATGCCAGTCCGATCCACTTGCATGGCCAACCCCGCTCCAACCCGTGACAAGCACCACAACACCCGTCCTCCAACCCCAGGATGCGCACCTCCCACACATATCTCCTGCAATCCTGTCTCCCTCCTTGCCCAGCATGCTCACCACGAATTGCAAACTTCCACTGCCACCACCAGGCCAGCCCCAACACCCCAGCCCCACCATTAACCCACACCATCTCCCGCACCTTGCTCCACTCCTGCCTATATGTGTTTCGTCCATCTAGAATTTTTCCAACGCTTTATATGTAGTGAAAGATTTATTTTGCCTGATCTCTATGAAGTAATACTGCATATTACAGAATGGAAATCTCTAATAAATGCGTAAGTACAAATAATCTAGGACTCTGCAGAAGAGTGTTCAGCTGTAGTGTCCTTGAATATAGACTCTTATGTGAGTGTTTTGTTTTGGTACGTTTGTGGAGGGTAAGGTCTTGTGATGATCATTACAGGTGGCAGAGATTTTTTATTTATCATGCTGCTTATATAGCAAGGACTTCATTGCATGGGTAGCACATCACTTCACATACAAAGACAGATTTCATAGATCTAGATAACAGCACAGAGAATTACATCGCAGATGCAAAATTGCGAGGAAAATAGAACAAGAATAGAAGCTACCGTAGCAAGGGATGGGTCCAATAATTATCCTGTTGCAAATGGAGCATGAATAGTGAAGTTTTAGAGCCTTGCAGAAGGCTAGGGAGTTTCCATTGCATCGCGGTTCTTCGAGGAGGTTATTATAAGTCTTGGGACTTGATAGGAGAACGTTTAAGGAGCTTTTGATATTTTTTTTACTTCACTTTCGTGAAATAGTGTTTTTTGTCTAATGTTTCTCTGGCCTCTTGTGATATGGAGCTTGTTTTTTAGGTATGAGTAGGAGGGCCAGCTAAGGTGAATCGCCTTGTGAGTGAACAGACTATTTTGAATTAATTTCGAGCCTCATGTAGCTGCCTGTGTAGGTCTCTTTAAATGGATGTGATGTCTATTTTTATTGCTCCCTTCACCAAGTGAGAAGCAGTGTAAGATGGCTGAGAGGTGCTGCCGAATATTTGGTGGGGCCAGCTAGCATGGTGTTGGCATCATCAAGGTGAGATTGCACCAGTGAATGAACTGGTTTTAGCCCGCTAATATATGTGGGTTTGCACAGTTTGAGCTATTGACATTGCAAATGATAATGCCTTTTATTTTTGTTTTCGTTTTTAAAACATAAATAAAAAGCATAGTCATTTACAATGCCAATATCTCAAATTTTAATAATGCGAGACCTATTGCATTGCAAATGCTTGTTATATACAGCGAACTGTTCCCCTGTTGGTAAAAATAGTGCCAACGCGTTTTGAAACCCTTTTTGTTTTAGGGCTTCTCTTCAGGGCTGTGACTGGATTCTGTTATTCCTAAAGGATATTTCTTCATTTCTTCATACTGGTAAAGTGCCCGATTTATTCATGCTGACGACTGAAAGGCTCGTGGCTCCTGTTATTGCTGACAGAGCTAGAAGAGTTTTGTTGGACCTGGCCCTTTTGTCAGGTTCACACCTAAACTTTTTGCATTTATCCTAGCCTTTTTCCCTATGTAGTGTTAGTAGTTTTAGCCCTCTAGGCACTTTAGCGCTGTGTCCCAGTGTAAAGTGCATGCGCTCTGTGTTACCTTTAGTGAGACTGGCCTGCCCTCCCGTAGGAATGCATCGGGGATATGTGTGTCCATGGTAATTCCTGGTGTGAGAGGAGTACAGGGTCAAGTTTAGTATGTGCGAACTCGTAAGAATAAATGCTGCGCAATGGTGTGTGCAGATTTATTATAACTATAGGAGAAATACCACTTCTAGAAGTTAGCATTTCTGTGTGCTATTTTGCCTGCCTGCCTGATGTGGAGTGCATGTCTGGCTTTTGATTGACAGGGGCTGAGAGGGCTGGGGAATTCCAGGAGCCAGGATGAGCCTGCCCAGTGGTGAATAGGGAGATCTGCATGTAGATGGGAGGGAAGAGTTGCACCTGGGACCTGAATCGGGCTGTGCCTTCCCTTCACAATGCTGGCTCAGCCGCCTGTGGTGCGTCTGAGCACCTAGCCCCCACCTGACAAAAGAGAAAGGAGCTGAGCACAACAAAGTGCTCCAAAGCTCCCCCAAACCAGTTGCATCTGGTTTTCCCCCAGCCCTGTGCTGGGTGAACAAAGGCAAAATGTGCATAAAAGAAGGGGCTGTGACCCCATGAATTGGTTCTCTGTTGTGCCTGACTTGAGGGGGGCCTGCTGCTGCTGCTGGGCGCCAGGAGGAGCCACCACTAGGGACTGCCTCCCTGCTGGAGGGCCCTGTGAGCTGGCCTTCCTGGGCCCAGCCTTTGCCCCCCCCTTCATTCCAAAAGACTTTCTCTGGACTTTGTGCTAAAGCACCTGAGAAGCGCTATATCTTTATTTTCTGGTGAGCGCTCTACTTTTCTGCCCAAGAGGAGCAGCGCTTCTGTTTTTCACCTGCAGCACGAAGCTGCGATCCTCTCTGAAAGGGAATCCCCGGCGTGGAGATTCCCCCGCAACTTTACTTATTTACGGTGCGGGAGCCCACCCCGCATTGCCAGCCGCATTGGTGAGAGGACGGGAGCCTACCTCGTAGTAGCGATTTTCTATATTCTACCGCGGGTGCCCACCCCGCATATGGACACTTTAAAAAACTAGCGGGTACCCACTCCACATTTTTAAGGTCCCCAGAATCACCGCCGCAACCCGGGGAGATGGAACGCCGCCAAGACCGGAAGTCAGGCCGCGTGTTGCCTGACGTGGGGCGGGACTTCCGCTGTCCCGAGGGAAGCCCCGCGCCCACGGAATCCCCAGAGAACAAGCTGGAAGCCGACGGGAGCCCACCCTGCGCTCCGGTGCCCAGAGGAAAAGCCGGAAGCCGACGGGAGCCCACCCGGCACTCCGATGCACAAAGGAGAAGTGAGCCGGAAGAAGAGTCCGTGCCGTTAGGGAGAGCCACGCACCTGCACCGGAGGAGGCGTCCCCAGAATTGAGGAGAGTCCCGCGTGGCGAAGCCTGGAGATCAGAGGAGCGTCCCCAGACAGCCCGGTGAGTGGGACTCGGTTGCGAAGGGGTTGGGGGGTGTGTTGGGGCACATTGCCGGTGCCCGCCCCCCTCCTGCCAGTACTTACTTCTTTGGGAGCACAGCTGCTGAGCGGATTCCCAGGAGGGCGAGCCGCTCCACCGTTGGGCGTGAGTTTTGTTCAAGGAGCCCCAGAGTGGGGCCCGCATCTACCTGTGCCCGTTCTTTTTGTTCTTGTGTGGGCATATTTGTTTCAGAGCCTGTGTGATCCAACGTGTGGGCATTGAGGTGCCCAGGCCCCATTTCTCCCAGCTGCCCCGTTCACAGAGGGCAGCTGCACCAAAAGGGCAAGTGTTATTGTTCAAGAGCCCCAGAGCAGGGCTCAGGCCATTTTCCCCGCTGCCCCACCTGATAGAGGGCAGCGGCCACGGTTGGCGCAGATTGATTTAGGAGTCCCTGAGAGGGACAGAGTTGGACAGGGAGTGCCTGTGTCCACATTTTGGCCTTCACAGCTGCCCAGCAATTAGTGGGCAGCTGCCACGTTTAGGGCTGAACTTTTGCGCACTCTACTTTCGCTGCATGCGCAGCCAGCCCTGACATTTGCAGGACATAGGGCCTTTTTGAGCCCCTGTGAGAGGCCAGTTGGCCTGGGGACAGTTTTCATGTGTTGTGCTCCCCGCTTGGGGCACACTGTGGTTATGCCTAAATGTGATATCTACTGCGCAATGCCTTTATGCCCTGATCTATGCCTCTAATGATGTTTATGGTTATGAGGTTTGTGCGAAATATAGTTATTCTAAGGGTTTTTAGGCCTAATATGTTTAATGCCTAATGTGATTATTATTGCATAGTGTGTTCCTAACTTTTACCAGTAGTTACTGGTTGCGCTCTACATTTATTATTTGTGCTACATTTACAATTGGTGATGTGTGATTGTTCTGACAGTGGCCCAGTGGCCCTGTCGTGTATATAATCCCCTGTAGATACTGCCCGGAGCCAGTTGGCACAGTGTATATTATGTGATTATGATCTAATGTGTTTATTATAATACAAAGGCTATTTTAATATATAACCTTGTGTGGAGTTCCTTTTGTGGTGTGCCTGGGGTGTTGTTGATGTGTGCGCGCGCAAACGCTTTACACATTGCCTCTTGGATAAGCCTGACTGCTCGTGCCAAGCTACCAAGGGGGTGAGCCGGGGTTATCTTTGGCGTGTAACTTCCTTGCCCTGACTAGAGTGGTGGTTTCTGCCTGGCATTGGCGCGAGCCTTAGCCAACCAGAAATCCCATTTCTAACAAGTTTGAATAAGGCAGGTTTTTGTTTGGAGACCGAACGTACAAGGACATCCATTTTATTCATTTCTTTCAAGGATGTTGTACAAAAAAGGCATTTCACTATGCCGGCTTCAATCTGAGCGTGGGCCTAGTCCTCCTTGTGCCATAGGACTCAAGCTGTACCCTATTAACCAAGCCCAAGTAGGCCAAAAGCAGCCTGGGGTTATTTCTGTTCCTGTTCAGGGAGCACCTGGCCTCTCAGTTTGGGCCGGACTGTACCTTTTCAGGACCAAGAAGGATTTACTTATGGCTGATTTGGTTCCTGACTGAGGTGACGTGGTGGGCAACAAAATCGATGGATTGGAATGAAGCCCTCAGTCATTACCAGTGACTGAGATGAATTCAAGCGTTCTCACCCATCAGTGTTTTGTCTTATGCACAGTGCATGCCTCTGACACTCCCGTGGATTACAGAGGCCCACTCAGTCAAGCACAACAATGAATGAATGATTGAATGTATAGTGCAGCCTCGCATCCGTGCTGTCTCTCACTGCTTTTCAAGCCATCACATGCTTAGGTGCCCCGACCTATGACCAGGTTAGCACACCTAGTCTCTCAAGCACAACACTTCCCACATCGACTACACAGAAATGCAACACTCGTCCATCAGGGTTATGAGGCGCAATAGGAAAGGAATTAAAACTACAATGTACTGAGTATAAGGACAAAGTGCTCCGGCGCCAGGGGTAGGGCACCTTTTACAAACCACTGCAATTAGGTACTTTAATCAAGCTGGTTAATTAAAAGAAGAAGAAAAGACTACAATTCCCAAAATGCCTCAGCTTTTTTAAAGAACCCCAGGGCTGGAAAACTGATGTCCCCAGTGACCCTGTTCCTCTTGGTTTTGGCATTCATCAGGAAGTGACGAAAGTGGCACAAAGGTGGGAGGTGCCGGTAGAGTGAAAGAGAAACTCAGTGAAATAGTTGGTGGGTTTAGCAGCGGCTGCTGAGTCTGTTTATGTGTCATCTATAAGCCTGCCAGTGGGGCCCTCCCATCTTTTCCTCCTGCTGAGGTGGCTAACAATGAATACCCAGTAGTACAGTGACAGTCTATTAAGAACTCGACAAGGTAAGTTGAGTTCAAAGCGCGGTTTATTTTATAAATAATGCACCCACGACCGGAGCCATCCAAACGCGAAGAAACCAACGTCCAGAGTGACGTTCAGAAGGAATCTCCACGATTGGAAAGCAACGCTCTGGAATGCACACAATGACATGAAATAGAACAGCAAGAGTCGCGTGCTATCACGCGACTCATAACACATATCGAAAATGAAAACACTGTAATGCATCTCTATAACACAGTCACACGACGATGGACAGCAGTGAGTAATGGGAATGCTTATCACTAGGGGCTTCTGAGTGACTGAAATAGACGAGAGTGAAGCTCGAGTTCTCTATAATGTCACTGAGATCGGGAGGGGATTAACGCCCCCTTGACTCACAGGCACCCACCTATAACTACTTTACGTTGTATTTGGGTTCCTAATCTGTCCACCAACAGACATTTCTAGGCGTTGTAAACACGGAAGTAAACATGGGCTGGCGGAGGAAGGCTTCCGCCCCAGGATTGAGCATTGTGACGTCACAGCGTCTCACTACTGTCACGTAACTGCAGAGGATAATAGCATTTTGAAAAGCCTGCAGGGTCGTAGGTGGGAATGGGGCTCACATACAACATGCAATACAAATAGCGCCTCGAGACAAGTCACTCTGCTGTGTGTGCAACAAAAATAGTAAAATCCAAGATATGGGCACTTGAAGAGAAATGTGGGAGCCGTCTTAAAAGTATTAGGAATAGTGTGTTCAGCAACCTTATGCACAGCTCCCACCATGGGTGTACGAACAGTGCACCACGAAACTGAATTCACCTCTGTAGTAAGTTAATATTTATTAATTCATGTCCATTAGTGTATTGTTACTTTAAGGAATTTTAGTTATGTAAGTATTCAGTGTGACTCGGTCCTGTTCTAGAATGTTGGTGTGACATTCAGATTGAGACTGAGTTTCTGATGTGATCAGTCGTGGGTCATCTTTATCGGAATAAACTATATTCATTTGCCTAATCCTTCGCTTCTGCAAGTTATTTGGATCATAACCTTGAAAGGCCTTACTACATATTTTGGCGACGAACTGGGATTTCACCATTCGGGCAGAGTGTTTTCGATTCTCTGAATTGCGCTTAACTGAGAAGAATTTTGAAAAAAAGAAAAAAGACCCACCGACTGCTGCACCCATTGGATTGCTTGATTTATTCTCGAAGTTCAGCACTCGTGAGTACAAAGAATATTTAACCATCTGTTTCTCCATCAAACAATGATTCTCATACCTTTCACGCATTCCTCTTCCTCACAGTCAAGGACCTCTTGATTCTGATGATGTGTTTGAATGTGTTTTCTCTGTTGATGATGTCGTACAAAGCTACAAAACCACTCAGGAAGATTGGGTGTGAAGTTTTGAACAAGATGATTGCTTGCAGAAAGTCAAAAGGTTTCTAGTCAATGGTTGGCCCTTAGATCGGAGTCTATCTGTAGAAGAACATTTTTTTTCACAGATTGCTTATGAATTATCCTGTTCTAATGATATTTTAATTCGGCAAGATACATTTGTTCCTCCCAGAGGTATTAGAGACAGGATAATTTCTCTAGCTCATGAGGGACATCCAGGTACCACTGCTACTGTCAACACAATTAAACAAATGTATTGGTGGCCTGGTATTGACAATCAAGTCAAAACTCATGTTAACCAATGTCCTCAATGTCTTTGCTCCGACAAACATTGGAAGTCTTCTAATTCCCCTCTTTGTCCTGTCCAATGGTCTTCTGCAGCATGGAAAAAAATTGGTTTAGATTATTCCGGTCCATTTTCTGTTTTCAATTCGGAAAAATAATATCTAATTGTGGCTGTAGATTATTTCTCAAAATGGATCTATTTTTCTTTTGTCAAAAATGCAGAATCTGATACTGCCATTTTATTTTTGCAACACCTATTTTACACTGAAGGAACACCTGATGACATTTTAACTGACAATGGTTCTCATTTTACTACTCATGATTTTGACTTGTTTTTAAGGAAATTAGATATCAAACATACCCTAGCTCCTTGGTACAGTCCATCTACAAATGGACTTGTTGAGCGTGCTAACCGTTTGTTAAAAGATGCTGTACAAACAGCTGTTAGTAGTGGATTAAACATTCCCTCCTTTTTATTCCAGAAAGTCTGGAACTACAATACAATACCACACACTACCACAGGTGTTTCACCTTTTATGTTGTTAAGAGGCCGCATACCAACTTCTAAACTCAAACCTTCATGGTTACTTGAGAAATCTTCTCATGTTCCTCTTGATTTAAACAAAATTAGAGATAGTGTAATTCAAAAACAAGACAGTTATAAACATGATTATGATAAACGCATGCATGTTTCTGATAAACCTTTATTTCCTGGTAATTGGGTTTTGATCAGGAAACCCATTAAAGTTTCTAAAGGTCACTCAAAATTTTCATCTCCTGTTCAAGTTATAAGAGTTTCTCATATGTCCGTTCTTCTACAGGATAGAGGTTGGTGGAACAGAAATGCACTTATTAAAATAACCAATAGACAAGCTGCCATTATTCGTGAGAACAAACATAACACTAATGTAATTGAAAATTTGGATTCAGATTGGTTTGGTGTCTGTGACAATATTTGCACGCAAACTAGTTCCTCTATTCACTCATCTCTTAGTCATTCGGATCAGTCTGATAGAGGTGATTCTATTGTAACATCATCACATCAAGCTTCACCTTGTTCAACATCTCATAAAGGAGAAGGTGATGGTAGTAGTAGGAATTTTGGAGGCTCTAGAATAAGGTCAGGACCTCTCCGTTTCCGTGATTACGTCATGACTTCATTAATAATTTTATTCTTTTTTTTAATGTCATTTTTGTTTACATTTTATTGTTTTCTTTTCTCAAAGATATTCCATTGTAGTTTGAGTTAATTTCTTTTCTGTGTAAAAGGGAGGATGTGTAGTAAGTTAATATTTATTAATTCATGTCCATTAGTGTATTGTTACTTTAAGGAATTTTAGTTATGTAAGTATTCAGTGTGACTCGGTCCTGTTCTAGAATGTTGGTGT
Source organism: Triturus cristatus (assembly GCF_964204655.1). Taxonomy (NCBI): domain Eukaryota; kingdom Metazoa; phylum Chordata; class Amphibia; order Caudata; family Salamandridae; genus Triturus; species Triturus cristatus. The sequence continues at coordinate 630,862,628 of NC_140579.1, read as the reverse complement.
GATATTCAGATTGAGACTGAGTTTCTGATGTGATCAGTCGTGGGTCATCTTTATCGGAATACACTATATTCATTTGCCTAATCCTTCGCTTCTGCAAGTTATTTGGATTATCACCTTGAAAGGCCTTACTACAACCTCTAGGCGCCTTCTGCGTCTGAAAGGAAGCATGGAGGGACAGAGGTGGGTAGGTCTAGGGATAAACTGGGAGGACAGGCGAGTCGGTGCCTCCGAAAGAGCCTGGGGCCGATGCCGACATACAGGGACTTGGAAAGAAGCTCAGAACCCGGACCAGCACCTGCCCTGCTAAAGAGGACACACCTGCAAGGGCATGCTCCCCCTTGCGGGCATCTTGGCGCTGAGTAACAGATGCTTATTGTTGGCCATTCAAAGGGACACGTCCAAAGGGTGGGTGCAGAAGCTGGGACTCGAACCAGTGGGTCGCAATCTCCGGAGTGGATGCATCGGTGTCCTAGCCTAGCACTGGGCAGGGGGGTCGGTGTAGGTAGGCTCTGAAATCTCACCACCCTGTTGCTGCGTTAAAGTTTGCGGTCAGTGGGTCCTGATGAAAGTTAACTATCATGTGGCATACGCTCTGCAGCCTTGATGGTTGTCATATGTTCGGTTCCAATACTGTACCGGGTGCGTAACCACTCCCATTTTTGCAGAAATGATGCCCAAAAAGTTAAGCCATGTGCCTAGGATCACGCCATGTGGCGATCGTTGGTATTATACCTCAAGTATTCCGGTTCTATAACCTATGACACTCTCTGCTCTCGGGCGAGACATAACAAACTTTGTAACTGGCTGAGACGGGCTGGCCTATCGAGAACTCTTGAGTGTTTCAACAGACAGTACCTCCCGCATCTCAAAGACACGTGTGGTTGAGCGTCATATGTTAGGCCGAGCCGGAGAGGGATACATTTACAGAGTGACAAATGAGCAGAACCTCACATTTGACTGACACGTTGTTGACTCTCTCCCGGCGCTGCAAGCCTTGGGCGGCATGACTGTCTCTGCTTTTGTAAGCCCCGCCACAGTGGCCCAGGGCTCTAACTCGCCCGCGCTCTACCTTTTGGACACTGGTGCACAGTGGCAGGCAGTGTGAACGTGTTTTCACGTGGTGGACCCCTCTGTTTCCAGTTACCCACTGACAGATTTCAAACGCATTAAACGGTCGCGCAAGCGCCTAGATGGCATTCTGTTTGCACTCTGCACTACACAAACATTCAGAGGTACCGCGGTCCATATTTTGTTTTTTAGGTCTCGCCTGACCCAGCGCATGCGCTGGTCTGGCGAGACTTATTGAGAGGGCTCCAAAAAGTGCTACCAGGCCAGCCTAGAGCTACAGTGCATGTGCGCGTGCGCGCGCGCCAGTTTTACCGCGATTACTTTCACTTTAGCGGCGGCACGGCCGCTTTGATGTTTGATCGAGATCACTTTCACTTTTGCGGCCGCGCGGCGTTACTTTTACTGCCACGTGGCCAATGCTTGTTGTTTTTTTGGTCCCACTTGGTGCTTTCGCATGTTAAGGCGTTTGTTTTGTGACTGTAATTTCCAGAGCAGTTCAGGAGTCCGTTTTTCATATCCCTGCTCCTGCCTGAGACCCGGAGGCGGGATCCGAGCCACACATGGCCAGACTGGCAGGTGAAGCCTTGCAGGCTGGGAGCAGCTGTACAGGGCTCTTGAACACATCAGCTGCTCGGCGTGTACAAAGAAGCCGGGCTTTCTTATCTCAAATACCATACAGGGGGATGGACTGATGGAAGTTGGCTGAACGAGGTGGGAGCATTCCTTTCTTCCCTCCAGAAGGGCTACCATTATATCTGGCAATTGACATTGTGTAGCGCCAGGTTTCCACATATCTGACATTTTCCTCATAAATGTACAGCCCCGCATTAGCTGCAGGTTCACCTTCATCCTTTTCGCTATCGTATTATGTTGTAGATTTACAAAGCACTACCCCGGACAAGGCTTTGAAGTGCTTTGCTAGCGGACTTGCAACTCTGCTGAGCCTGGAGTTACTTTGTAGAGCTAGCTGTAACTGCTGCATTTGGAGGCAAATAATGCACAGTCCCTCGAATTATATGGTAGAGAGAGACAAAATTATGCGGCAAGAAGCGCGAAATTTATGCAGCAAATACATTTCTGGCAGTATTACTTCGCTATTTTGTGGGTTTTTTCACAATGTTAACACTTCTGGGGCAAATGTTTCACCTGATTAGCATTAGGTGAACAGGGTTAATGTCTGAACACAGCAACGAGCAACTGGAAAGTGACACTGTGCACTAACACCGATAGCAGCATTTCCGGACCCTTTTAATTAGTTTGAGTTAGAAAAAGACATAGATGCTGGATTATGTGAGCTATCTCAACTCTTTGCCAGGGCCTCGAAGGTCTTTGTGGTCTGGATTCCTCTACATTCGCTTGCCACATCAGTGTAATCTAAAGAGTAGTTATGTGGCATAAGAAATACATTAATAGTATATGTACGGCCTCAATAAGGCTGAGAGATCTCTGTCCTGACCCTAGAAGATGCGATCGTAGAGAGAGATAGCTCTGCTGTTTATGAAGGTCGCTGTGAATACGTTTGTAACATGTGGTTAGTTCCTTCTACAGCACGAGAGCAGATTAATTTAAATATTATCGTTTCAAAGCTAGTTTGGCGTTCTCTAGCCATGTTCCTGATCTGGGCTAACCAAATCAAACCTGGGGTTTGCAGACTTCAGCCTCATGTGACGCCAGTTTTATGGTCAGTTACCAAGAATTGGCTTCTGCCTTGGGTAGGGGTATTGTACAAGTTACAGCGCATTGGCATGCAGCTTTAAGAGTTTCATTTTTTTCTTGGTTTGGATGGTAATGCAGACGTGACATCCCTGCTACAGTGTGCCAGTCTGTGGCCAGGAGGGCCATGCCAAGGTGGCGACGGGCAAAGAATCCCAGTAAACAAAATACCCTTGTCTGTGCCAGGCCTTCATTAGAAGGGATTCTGTGCTGGTAGAAAACAACCTGGGATGCTTCCAGCAAAGGAGGGGGTGTAGTCTTGTGATATAAAGATGATTCTAGATCCAGGAGACCAGGCTTCTCAACCTGATTTTTACATGTGACACATGGTGTGATCCTAAGCACATCAACCTATCTGTCAAAATTTAAAAAATAAATTAAAACGGACTAATGCCTGAAGCTCTAAAGAAATAACTAGACATTTGCAATTTGAGAATACAAGGCTAGGAACGCTCAGTGGCATGTTGTGCATGGATCAGTAATCGAAACAGGTGACATTTCAAAAGTATGACATTTCAATCAATAAGCGAGGCAGACGTCTTTGACAGACTCTTACTGATAAACTTTCTGAAAATGCATACATTCACATCTAACTTCATTAAAAATAGGCTATTCAGATAAAATCGCCAACCATAACAAACAAGCATTGGCATAGACAATAGGTCTCGCCTTTGGGACCTTATGTGTTTAGCCATGCAACAGCTGATGTTGTTGCACCAAGGATATTGTGCTGCATAACTAAATACTTAAAAGGTCCCAACAGCGAGACCTATTGGCTATGCCAATGCTTGTGCGCGGGCGCGCGCTTACGAGCAGAGGCTTTCTTCTTCATGCTCATTAAGCGCATCTCTCGCCACGCTTTTTTGCCAACGCCATCACTTTCACTTTCGCGGCCATCTGCCTCCCAGCGCGATCACTGCTGCGCGCGCAGAGCGCATCTGCCGTCCTCGCTATCACGTTCACTTCTGATTTCAGGGCCGCAGGGCCGTTACTTGTACGGCTGCGCGGCCAATGCTTGTTTAATTAAGAAGCAATCACCGAGCATGCAAAATACATCCCATCACCCCAGAAAATATAGTGGTTATCACTATAATCCATGCAGTGCCTTGCGAAATCAAGAAAGACACTGACAGCGCGGCCAAAAGTTGAGGAAGGGTCGATACCGAGCATAGCTGTTAATGCCACATTAGCTGTAATGGAGCGCTTCACATCCCGTTACAGTTTGGGTTTAATTTTAGGAATTTGGTACAGCCACGACTGAGAAGTCACTAGCACTAACTTTACCCTTATGGCTGAATCTCAGTTATAGCAGAAGATGCTTTAGTGAAAAGCACTTGCCATTTGAGAAGCAGTTTTATTTTAAGCCTGGCCGAAATTTCAATACACCGGTGTAATCTGTGAAATTATGCTAAATTACACGCAATTTCGTGTAAATAGGGGTTGCGCAGATAAAAATCCCTCCTCAAAAATGACAGAATGTTTACGACTCTTGTTAACATCCGTTGGGTTTTTTGTGCTTTTTATTTTTTATTTTTGCGCAAAGTGCTTGAGGCGAGAATGCATGTTCACTATAATATTTTTTGTCTTGCATAATTTTAACGAAATTTTCCACAATTACGCAAAAGTAATTTATATGAGTTTCACACACCCCTAATTTATTTGTGCAAGGCTTTTATGGCAAGTCAAGGGGCTTGCTGTATGGGGATACTGAAGTAGGTTGTGCCACAGTGGTTTACTGTGCCACCGGTATACATGAGGTTTGCTCTGGCTGGTGGTAAATCCAGTGTAATTGCTGGTTTAAGGCTTGGGAAAATAAAGCACGCATCTTGCTTTGCCCTTCTTCACCACCTTGTGGCGGCATATTGTATGACACATTGCAGACCTGCCAAAGAGATATTCGGTACTGCCCAAAGATACGATTTGCTCTCATTTCAATCAGTCAGTGCCAGAAATGCTTTGTGCATACACCATAATTTACCACGCCAGCATCTGAAGACAGTACTGATACATTCAAATTCACCATTGCACATGGCTGCTTGACTGCACCCGTCATCTATGCCCCGTAAGTGATTACACCAACAGTCACACGCAGCCTTACCTTTTTTTTTTTTTTTTTTTATTTAATGCGTTTTTATATAGCGCTGACTTTACCCGAAGGTGTCAGAGCGCTTCACAATAGCAGCAGTAATGATACATACGGAGCAAAAATACAAGTGAGCATGTTACAAAATCAAATGGTACGTTACATGAGGCAGTAGTGACAATTGTGCAAGTATCAAGGGCAAGCAAAATACAAGAGGTAGCAAACGATACGTTACAAACGGAAAAAGTGCCGTGTGCAGGTTACAAGAGCATACAAAGTACACGTAGAGGTCAAAAGAAAAAAAATTGCAATAAATGGCCGACACTCAGAACACTAAAACAAAAGTTACGTTACATGAGGCAGTGGTGGCCGTAGTGCATGTATCAAAAGCAAACAAAATACAAGAGGTAGCATACGATACGTTACAAAAGGAGAAAGTGACATGTGTGCAAGTTACAAAAGCGATCAAAATACAAGTAAAAGTATAATACTGCAATATATGGCAGACACTCAAAACACAAAACACACTGAGAAGGCACTTCTATAGGCATGGAGAACAGAATTTCCTATAATGGAAGGACTTTCTTCAGAAAATATAGGGCGTGAATTAAATTTGGAAGTGTCTTTGAAGGAGGAGAGATTTGAGGTCAGTTTTGAAGGCCTGGGAAGAGGTGGTGGTCCGGAGCTGAGGCGGAAGTGAGTTCCAAATTCTCACCGCGTTGCCTGAAAAGGATTGGGCCATCGATCTTTCCTTCTTGAAAGTGGGAGGTTCAAGCAATACATTTTCTGCATTCCGTGATGGTCTGGAGCCACCAGAGAGTTTCAGTTTATCCGCCAGGTAGCGAGGGGAGGATGAGTGCAAGGCTTTGTGGGTGATACAGGCAGTCTTGTAGATAGATCTTGCCTCTATGGGAAGCCAACGGAGGGTGGATAAAATGGGTGTGATGTGGTCGCTTCTTTTGGCCCCTTTCTTCTTGCTACTGGCGGGTGACGCTGTTTTAGTGGGTTGGCGTCTTTTGAGAAGGCTCACAACTGTGCATTTAAGATGCTGTGTCACTCGGCGTGTTGTGTGTCCCAAAGAGTGATGGTGAGCGTGTCTAGAGTGGAGGGGGGAGCCAGAGGCAGCAGAGTCGTATTGCTGACTTTGCACGCAGTATACATTACAGACATGAAAAGCAACATTGAATGGCTGTGGTGTGATTGCATTGCTTGCCTACCGGGGAAATGCTAGCTTTGGCTCAGAACACTTTCTTTTCACATCAACCAGTTACATGGTTTCAGGGGGGGGGGGGTTGCACATATCACAGAGGCAGCACAGTTCAACATACTACCCTGAACAGCTTAAGCCAGATGTTACTATTCACTTGAGTAATCTGTGTTACTGTGTGATGTACTGCAGTTCCACGCTGCACTTGCAGAATCATATATGTAAAGGGATGCTGCAGTAAGGGGGAAGAAAAGACCTGTAAATAGAGTAGAGCTCGCTTCCTTCCCGCCAACTCGATGTCAGTTGATGATCCAGTAACATATACACCTTTACCAGTACAAGGTCACCATCGTATGGAGCCGACAAGCATCACCACCAAAGCAGCAATGTGTAAACCAAAACTCACCCAGCCAGTGTCAACAAAGCATTTAGGTATGGTCGGAAAAAAACAGGAAATTGACTGTTGAAGATCACGAAAGTGGGCAGAGTTTTCGCTTTGGAGCCAATTTCTTATTTCTTTAATTTGTTGAAAGACAAAGAAAAAATTACAAGATGCATTCATTTTTATTAGCGATAGGTAAAAGCACTACACGAGTGACAGGTCAGTAAACTATACTTTCTTAACGGTGGAGATGTCAGCCAGTGCCCAATGATACCCTGCCTACATGACCATAGCAGTGCACTGTACCACCTGCCCCTCAAGTGGGAGTTGGAGTTCTGGGCCTCTTGATGACGGCCATCTTGGTTTACTTCAACAATCCGTTTTGTGCAAGCCAACTTTGATGGTCTGCGAGTTGGGGCACACAACAAGTGTTTAAGACCGACCCACAGAGGATAGCAAAATGTCTCTGTACCGGAGCTAGGAGCCACAATTGAGGGAGATGAGACACAATTCGCACATTCTCCCAAATTACTGTAGAGTACATTCATTGGAGAGGCTTGGATCATTACTAAAGCAACAAGGAGGTGTACTGCTCTTAACTATATAATTGTAAGCTTTATGTACAGGTTGAACAATAGGCTACTTCAGTACAATTATTGGCCATCCTCATTTCTGTACAGGCACATTGGTCCTTTACCTGAGTGACACTGGTGCAGCCTTTGAGTTCGAAAGAGAAATGCATTTTGGCAAGCTAATTATCGTTTTACTACCATGATTTTTGCAAATGCTAATCATATAGCTTGTGTGTCTAATGAGGAAATACAACGTCATTTGTTGGTAGGGATCCAACCTCTATTCATCAACAATCACTATATATAGAGCATTCATCATTTTTTCATTTTTAATGGCTGTTATTGAAAAAATATCTGAAACATTTTTTGTTCGTTACTTTCCAAAGACATATAGTCCGCATTTATAAACTCTTTTACATAAAAAACACTTTTTGTCGTTCACGGATGTTTTCCTTATACAGTCCAATCTTTTAAAGTTCAAGGATCAAAAAACATAAGTTATTAAAAACAAGTCCATCATATGCAATACAGCCACAGCCTACACGTTTCACGTTAAACTTACAGCTTCTAAAGGGCTTAAATATTACGCAGTCCTTCTTACGATAATCCAGTTGCTACATGTACCAAGATCCTTCAAATTTAACGACAGAGAAATCTTCTTCGGGCCAAACCTGTGCTCTGAGGTATGTTGTATAGGTTTAGTTCCAGCCCTCTGTGAGGTGACATGGGTCTTATGCTTCCATGTACTGGCCTAATTTGACCTCTGACTATTGTGTTTCTGGCCTAAGCAACCCTGTTTTCTAGTGCCATAGCAATGACTGTGGGTCTCTGCCTGCCATGTCACCAGAAGTCTACTGGTGCCTTTTTCGCCGGGCTGCTGATTGATGTTGTTAGGTCGAGCCTGGGCAGCTTATGCGCTGCACCGCAATGCATGCTGTGTAAAATTATGGATTTGAAGCTCCAACGACTCCCCGCCCATATTTATTATTGGCTTGTATCATTGTCCTTTGTAAATGCTGGCTTCTGATTCGTTAATAGGCTTGTTAGTCCCTCCTTAGTACCGCCTTGTCTTCATTTGTAACCTCCCATGAGGACTGGCCCTTTTACTTCTGTTGTTACACAGCATGTCTTATTAAGTCTGTAAGCACTATCTTCTTTAATGAGTTTCTCCTACTACACTCATAACTTGCTTTCCTGCAACATTCAGCACGCCAAGCACGCTTTCACTTTCCAAGCAGCCCAGAACAATGGCGGCCGCTTCTTGGAAATGAAATAGGTCTCACATTTACAAGAGTTTAAGCTATTGGCATTGTAAATGACAATTTATTCTCTTTATGTGTTAATTATCAAAACAGATAAATAAAAGGCGTTGTCATTTACAATGCGAATAGCTTAAACTCTCGCAAATGCGAGACCTATTGCATTACAAATGCTTGTTGGGTCTACTGTAAAGGCTGCAGATAGCAGAGGCCCAACCATGCCTGTCCCTGGCTCCGGGGATGGCAAATGCTTTGTCTGTCACGTATGTTACATGTCTTTCTCATTCCAAAAGCGCCCCCTTTCTTGCTCTCTAGCAATCGGCACAGCTGTGCCCCCCTCCCACGACATTTCCTTCCAAAGAAATAAAATCGCTACCGTACTAATCCGGGGTGCTTTAGTTGAATTGCAAAGTAACTGACCTCTAGTACATTTTCAATATGGTTTCCTACGGATACATACACATTTTTATCAGTCAAACTGATTGTCACCCAAACTTCAATAAAGTAATGTAACAAAAAAAAGCACACAGTAAGTGTAATATGGGGTAATGTATTTTATGTGGTTATTACTTTAAGGAACGTAGAGTGTTGTCGTATTCTTCTGATTAGAATGTTTGTGGATGGCTTAGTGAAGAACCTGCTGTGGAGTCTGGAAGCAGGAGGTCGTGGGTCCTGTACTTCAAATAAACTTATTTGGATATTTTACAACTCGTTTGGATTCCTTCGTGTGAACCATACTACATTTTATGGCGACGATTCTTCAGTAATTGGACCCACCTACATACTTCTTGTTTGCGTGAGTTTTCACCGCAAAGATAAAGAAATGAAGAGGAAGGAGATAAAACAGAGAAGAATTCATTCGTATGCTGGAAATCGATTGCGGAGCTCAGCAGATTTGAAGGAACATTGTGGTAATGTACTGTTTCCATTCTATTACAGGACCGGAGGCTTCAGATTATGCTTCTCTTTCATTTACTGCAAACAAACAGCAGCCAATAAGAGACATTATAACAGTATAACACAACATTCCCAGAATGCTTAGTGTGACAGGAAAAAACAATAACCATAGAGACTAGCTCTATATAACAGTCCTCAAACCGGAACACCTCCTCTTTCTTTGCTGCTCTTCACAGAGATAAGTGCTCGATTTACATCTTGCTTTGTCTCTTGCTTTGTTTATGTCTGTTTTATTGTATTTTTGCAGCCTGTATTGTTTCAGCATTTGAATATTACCGCTGGTTTGGCTAGGCGCGCTTAGTTCGATTTTTTACATTGCGCTGTGCTCGCGCGCCTATGTGGCCGATCGGAAGGTGGAGTTTCAGTTTCTAAGACGCTCCTCACCTTCCGATCGCTGTTTCCCCAATGCCAGTGATTTTCGTCGCGTTACAGGCGGCAGGCGGTGCTTTCCCTGATTCAAGCCCGCATTTGCTGTGAGCCTCACGTAGCCCAATTAGGCTTCTTTTGGGCTACGCGAAGCCTACTTAATTTCCTCCTTGCTCCGCGCGCATATACCCTTGCGCGTCGTAGCTACAGGTTGTTTTCCTCTGTGGTACCCTTGTTTGACGCCTTGTCCAGGCTATAAATCGGTGCAGGCCCCCAGCTGGGTGCAGGCTGGTAGAAGGTTTGAGGCTCTGACTGCCCTTTGGGTTTCTGATTACAGCATTGCAGAGGAGCACAGTATTTCTTACGTCTGGAAGTGACTTTTGCACCAGGGTTGCTCCCCCTTGACTAATCCCCTTGGGATTCATACTTTTATAGTTGGTCTTAACTTGTCACCTTCTCTTCGGTGGACATGGAAGACTGGGCCTATTTTTAGGAGGATGAGTATGGGTACTATGAGGAGGAGCATGCCCCCCTCCTCGAGGACAACCTTGTGCAGGCTTTAGACGCCTCTGTCCAGGACTCCGTCACGAAGGCGGTGGAAGTGGCGGTCCCTAAGACCGTAAATAAAGCCTTGGCTGCGGCACTGAAGCCTATTACAGCACAGCTAGAAACGTTTGCGAAGCGCCATGGCTTATTGCAGCAAGATGCAACACAGGCCTCTACTTCCTCTGGGGGTATATCTAAGTCTTCCACACTACCCCCCGTCGAACAGAGATCACCCATATTAGGGGGCTCCTAATCCTCTATCCGCTGCGCCCAAGATAGTCACGGATACAGATACCGACACGGACACGGACTCCTCCAGTCACACTCTGTCCCCCAAAAAGAAAAAGAAAAAAAGTCAGTGGTGCGCCCTCAGTCTCCCCCAGTCTATCAGCCTTCTACCCCCTTTGACTTCAATCCACAAGACATAGTGCACCCCAGGTCTTCGGATTGGGCCCCTCCGCCAGAGGTGGAGGACTACATCCATCAAAACCTGCGTCGTAGCTTCGACAGGGATGTTAGGAACCGTCTAAGATCTGAATGCCCCCGTCCGGATGTTCCAGACAAAGTCGCAGAAGCCCCTGATATCGATCCTAATATGTTGGCTTTCTTGAAAAAGTTCCAGAAGGATCCTAAGAGAGGCATCGACCGCGCTTGGCGTGGGTGCCAAGATAAGTTATTAGACACCATCGGCCCCTTGTCTAAGATCTTGGAGATGGCTCTGGTGGCCAAAGAGTCTGGAGCATTGATTGACCCTGACATCCTCGCAGGTTGGACCCAACGCGCTATCTGTTTCTTAGGCAATGCAAATTGCACCATTTCAGCCGAACACAGGAAATCTCTCCTGATGCGCATGGATACTAACTTGACTGAGTTGGCTGGGGCTGAACTGGGTCCCCTGGCGGACGGCTTGCTGTTCGGGGACCGTTTTGTGAAGGACGTCTCCAAATACGTAAGGACTTTCACTAGCTTAGACAAGGCCCAATCGAATATCAAGAGAGTATTCACTACAGGCCTTTTTGGAAGGGCCGGGCGAGGCAGGGGCCGCTCGCCAGGCCGCCAGTACCACCAGGGTCCCGCGAAAGGTGGCTATGGACGAGGCCACGGAGACTTTCAAGATTCTACCAGAGGCGGAACATTCTATCCCACGAGGTGCTCCAACCATCGTGGTTTCCATCGAGGGGGCCAGAGGGGAAACTCCAGTCCTCAAATTACCTCAGGTAAGCCCAATGCCTTTGTCTGTTTATCCTCTGGGGGGTCGGATTCGCCATTTCATTCACAATTGGCAGGCCATTACTCAGGAGGCTTGGGTTCTTCAAACCGTGCAGGGCTTTCACATAGACTTTTATCAAACTCCTTTTCAAGGGTCTCCTCCCCCTCCGCTATATTTTTCCCAACAAGACGTGCATTTTATAGATCAAGAATTAAACGAGTTGCTGCAGAAGCACGTGGTGGCCTATTGCGAAGACGACGGTCCGGTGGGCTTCTGCAACACCGTCTTCCTCGTGCAAAAGAGGGGTGGAGGTTTTCGGTTGGTTCTCAACCTGAAGGAGTTCAATTGCTTTGTTCTTTACCATCACTTCAAGATGGAGGGTATCCATCTTCTGGCGGATCTCTTGAGGCAGGCGGACTGGCTAGTCCGTCTCGACCTCAAGGACGCATACCTTACAGTGCCCATTTTTCCTCCCCATCGCAGATTTCTACAGTTTCTGTGGCGCGGCAGGCACCTGGAATATTTGGTCCTACCATTTGGTCTTTCCTCGGCTCCGTGGTGTTTCACCAAACTCCTGAAGCCGGTGGTGGTGCATCTCCGGGAGCAGGGTATACGTCTCATAATCTATTGCGACGATATCCTGATTATGGCTCCCTCGGCGCATCTAGCATCCCTTCACCTTCGGATGGCAATGTCGCTACTGGAGTGTCTGGGTTTTGTAGTGAACATGGAGAAATCAGTGCTCACTCTGACACAATCCCTGGAGTTCTTGGGGTTTGTAATCAATACGCAGTCAGCACAATTACTTCTGCCCAAACAGAAAATCAGGGACCTGAAGAAGGAACTGAGGAAGACTCTGGACACGCAGGTGATGTCACTGAGGGCGATCGCGCGTCTGGTGGGCCTACTGGCATCATCCATTCAAGCGATATTTCCGGGTCCTTTACACTACCGAGCCCTACAGAGTCTGAAAATCAGACACCTCCAGAAGGGACTCTCCTATTCAGACCTCGTCCCACTCACGGAGGAAGCCCGTGTGGAGATCCAATGGTGGTTGACCCATGTGGAGGCATGGAACGGTCGGGCGATCTTCGGATCTCACCCCGAGGTGATCATAGAGTCGGATGCCGGCCGGTCGGGCTGGGGTGCCCGCTGCGGAGAGGTGACTACGGGGGGCAGGTGGTCTCTCCAGGAGTTGGATCTTCATATCAATTGTCTCGAGCTCCTGGCGGGCTCATTTGCGATTCGCACTCTCTCCCCCAGGAAGGTTTCATGCTGTATTCTGTTGCGAATGGACAACATTTCAGCTGTACGTTATATCAACAAACTGGGGGGTACCAGATCCCCGATGTTGGTGGAAATCGCCAAAGACTTTTGGCATTATTGCCTAGCGCACCAGATATCGGTTATTGCGGAATACCTTCCGGGCGAGACAATGCGGTGGCGGATTGGCAATCGCACCATTTGAAGGATTACAGCGATTGGAAGCTTCACCCCTCCCTGTTTCTCCAGATCCAAGCTCTGTGGGGTCCATTCCACACGGATCTTTTTGCCTCCAGACTGAACTTTCAGTTGGAGACGTTCTTCAGCTGGAGGCCGGATCCCTTAGCAAGGGCAATGGATGCATTCACTCAGGATTGGTCCCGGAGTCTTCATTACGCATTTCCCCCTTTTGTTCTGATACCCAGGGTGGCGAATCAGGTTTCCCGGCAGGAAACGGAGGTTGTGCTGATTTCTCCGGTTTGGAAATCACAGCCGTGGTTCACAGTTCTCCTGGAGATGGCATGCAATTGTCCGCTTCGCCTCCCATGCTTCCCTCGGATGCGCCAGGGCCCTCAGGGAGAGCTCCACTAGCTAGTTCTAGCGGGTCAACTAACCCTGATGGCCTGGAGGCTTTCCGGCAACAGTGGTCGTTGCCAGGAATTTCGGAGCAAGCTTCCAGTTTTATTCAACAAGCTTGGGCCCCTTCAACCAGAAAGAGATACGGGTCTGCCTGGAAGGCTTGGTTGGGTTGGTACTTGGAGAAACACCTGGATCCCGTGGAAGCAGATATCTCTCACATATTGAATTTTCTCTCTCACAAGGCCGCCGAAGGTCTATCAGGTCACGCGCAACTGGATGGCAGGCCGGTGGGTATGCATCCGGTGGTGTGCAAGCTTTTGAAAGGAATTTGCGTCTCCAATCCACCTAAAGCTAAGTATACTTCCTTGTGGGATGTTTCAAAAGTTTTGAATCTGTTTGATGCATGGCCTAATAATGAATTATTATCTCGTAAACAATTGTCAGCTAAGCTAGCCACGTTGTTATGTTTATCCTCCTGCCGCAGGGTGTCTGATGTTAGAGTGCCTGACTTAGAGGGTAGAATTTTTTCCCCTGAAGGAGTGTCCTTTGTTATCACTGCTCGTACCAAAACTTTTTCCAGGTCTATTGATTACAATGCGTTTCCTTTGAATGAGAAACTTTGTGTGGTCAGATGGCTTAAGGTAATTGAAGATTGTACACGTTCTCTTCACCCTTCTGGTTGTTCCAGGTTGCTTATTGCCTTACAGAAACCGTTTAAACCGGTTACTTCCGCTACTATTGCCAGATGGTTGAGATTTGTTATGTCAGAAGCAGGCATTGACATTAATTTGTTTGGAGCACATTCAGTTAGAGGTGCTATGGCCTCTAAGTCAATCATGCTTGGTACCAGTATACACGATATCATGAAAGCTGCCGACTGGTCTTCCAGTTCTTCTTTCAAACAATTTTATTACAAACCTGTGGGAGATGTAGCCTCTGTGGTGTTACATAAGTGTTAAACTAGCATAATCTGAAGCCTCCGGTCCTGTAATAGAATAAAAAATTAGCTAGCATTCGCGCCAAGAATTTTCAATTCTATTAAGGACACGGGGGCGAGGATTATCCCGCCCAGGTAAAACAGACTAACTGTTATGATTCATACTGTCATGTTACCCACTCTGAGTTACCTGTCAATGGCAACTATTACAAATAGGATCTTTCTGTTTCAGGCGCCGATCAGAAAGGAGATTAGACCATGGTGGGGCCCTCGGAGGAGTTGGTTTGACGATCTTCACTTTCCAGTTGTACGGTTCCTATGCTTCCAGCATCCTGGAGTGGTTTGGATGTTTTGCCGTTGTTTTTTGGACTTATACTAATAGACTTGGACTCTGCTCGTTGGGCAAAGAAAGAGGAGGTGTTCCGGTTTGAGGACTGTTATATGGTTATTGTTTTTTCCTGTCACACTAAGCATTCTGGGAATGTTGTGTTATACTGTTATAATGTCTCTTATTGGCTGCTGTTTGTTTGCAGTAAATGAAAGAGAAGCATAATCCTCGCCTCTGTGTCCTTAATAGAATTGAAAATTCTTGGCGCGAATGCTAGCTAATTTTTTATTCTTTGCTAATGAGCGCGTAAGATATCTATACCGGCATCGCTTTATTTATTCTTAAAACGGCTGCACGTTTAGGAGTGCATTGTTTGAATTGGATACTCGCGCTTACCGGCTAAAGCTTGAGCGACGATCACTATGAGCGGATGTAGGAGAGTAGGATCTGCACTTATGTTGCCCCCACTTTTTTTCTGATGTATACACTGGTTTCTGGCTATAGTCTGGCTGGGTCCCTGCTAATCAGGGCCCCAGTCGCACTGATCTCTCTAAACAACTTGGAGTGCATATTAGATGCACTAGTGATTGGATACTGTGGTACCTTATGAGCCCCTAGTATATGGTACCTTAGGTACCTAGGGCATTGGTACTTCACAGGCCTACCAGGGGCTGCAGCATGTATTATGCCACCCCTGGGAAGCATTCACAATCTGACACCACAGGCCTGCTACTGCAGCCTGTGTGAGGAGTGTTAGCACTCCTCACTGAGGTATAGGTTCCTATATCTCACCATACACACACATATAAACCTATCAGCCACCCCTATTGCAGGCCCTAACAATCCTGAGGGCAGGGTGCTTGGTTTACTATGTGAGGGGGTGCTTCTGCATGAGCAGGACCCCTCTGCAGCTGGCAAAGTCTATTCTCTGCTGCTGTGTGTGGATGTGGTTAAACCATATACTCTTAAGTGCATTATAACCTCGCGGTAAATGCCAACTTTGGAATGACTGCATCAAAACATGTCGTGTTTGGTGTCAAACAACTTGGAATCATACCTCCACACCAGTAACTGGTGTGGGAGTATGATCCCACCCTTCTAGAGGGGATGACATGTACCCACTGTACTAAACGGTAGAAATCTCCTAGAGCCCTGGCATCACAAAATGGATGCCAGCAGCACAGACACTGGGCTGCCCTCCTGCTGCTGACCGAAACTCGCAGTGGAGGAAGCCCAAAAAAAGGTATCCTGTCACAGGGAGGTGTCACCACCTCCCAGACAGGATTTAGTGTATTGGAGCTGGGTGGGTGCACTCTTAGAGTGCTTTCAAGTCCTGCACTGGGGGAGCAGTAGGCTCCTCTGTGCATATGCCAGCTCAAACTGGTTCAGGGGCTACCTGCCCCTGCTCTGGCGTGAAACTGGACAAAGGGAAGTGGGTGTAACCACCCACTACCCTGACCCGCCTAGAGGAGTGGTCATAGAGCTAGTCCCTCCCCTATCTTCGCTATAAGATACCAAGCATTGCCAATGCAATTCAGATTACCTTGGACGACGCTTTACAAAGAAGAATCCTGGCCCTTCGACGTTCCACTATCTCTGGAAGACTGAAGAATCTCCCTTGGAGTCAAGGAGTGACTCCCCTGCTTGGCAGGCACCTGTAACTTCAATCAACGGTTGCAAACTTCACCGCTCCCGCCGGAGTTCGAAGTCCCTGCGTCCCCTGAAATATATTTCCTGACCTCTCGACGGCCGTTTTGAGTCCCCAGCGAAGCTGTGGCATCTGGACCCCACGAGTGACGAGGAACAGCAATACCAGGGAACCATTCACTGATTTCGAGTGCAAACCCTAAACAACGTTCTACGAACTTGTGCTTTGGACAATCTGTAGTCCAAGTCCCTAGCAGGTCTGGTTCTGAAAATCAGCAGCCTACCCCACCCCGAGTGACCGTGGGCTCCTGTGAAACTTTTCCTGCAAAGGCATCTTCGCGGTTACTTGCCCGTTGGCTAATGACTCACCCGAAGACTTTCTCATCGACTTCAAGGGCTCTCCTGGTTGCTCCGGGCCTGCCCTCACTTCGTGGGACCCTCCGAATCCAGCTGCTGGTCATCTTCAATCCCTCCTGGACCTCGTGAGCGAAGAGACAAATCACCATCGATGACCTGAAACGACGCGACATCTGTGGTCATCCATCCTGCTGGCCACCGGTCACTGGCAAGTGACTTTGAACCCTGTCCCCTCAATTTTCAGGTCCACTTCATCTTCAATCCACCTTCAGATTCCAGCGGACACCTCTTCAGTCGTCTCAAGCAGCAAGTCTTCATTGGTCTATATTGAAAACAGCATCGCGACCAGACACCAAAAGACACCTCTGCACCCGGCTTCCCTGGGTGAGGTAACTCGTGCACTCTGGTGCCCAAGTGTACGTTGGCCTTCGAAATACTTACCCTGTAAGTGGCTTGCTTGTTGACTTCTTCGAAGTGCCCTAAAACTTTAAAATACAAACCGCGACTTGCTCCATTGTAACCTATAGGAAACCCGCGGCTGTGTTTAGACACTGCACGCGTCTCCCATGGGCTTGTTACTTACCTGCTAACACTACAGTAGTGAAGCCCCAGCGATTCCCAAGGCCCTAGGCTTTGTCATTTTGCAAGTCAACTTTGTTAAACCATTTTCTTAGTATATGGTCTGGTACGCCCCTAGGGCTACAGCCATATTTGTGCTTAATTTATTGAAAACTGTTGACATTTGAATGTGTATCTGGGTTCTATTCTCATAAAGAGATTAGTAGAGTGTATCTAGAAATAAATACATATATATTTGATATATATACCTGTGTGGTGTCCTTTTCATTTGGTAATTCAAGAGATTATAAGGTAAAACAAGCTGCTTTACATGCCTCAGAGACTTAGCCTGAAGGCTGCTCTCCACAGCTACCACTAGGATAGCTTTCTTTAAAAGGTTGTCTTAAACCTATCTACCATAAGAGTCGAATTGGACTGGTGCAAGGTGGCCACTATAACTAGTGACCAGCAAGTGCCAGGCCAACTTCTCACAGAGGACCTCTGCTTGGAATGTGTGTGTGTGTGTGCTAGAACGTCACAGATAGCACGTCATAACGCTCACCAACGCGACTGCAACAACAGCTATTATCTCTAGAAAGCACGTTAACCATGTTTGTAAGCCATTTTTTTTGTTTGTAAAACACGGACGTTTGTGAATAACTCTTCATTTACATCGTGTTCACGGTAGAATGCTGAAGAGCCCTGTCATCACAAAATGGATGCCACCAGCACAGACACTGGGCTGCCCTCCTGCTGCTGACCGAAACTCGCAGTGGAGGAGGCCCAACAATAGGCATCCTGTCACAGGGAGGTGTAACCACCTTCCAGACAGGATTTAGTGTATTGGGACTGGGTGGGTGCACTCCTAGAGTGCTTTGAAGTCCTGCACTGGGGGAGCAGTAGGCTACTCTGTGCATATGCCAGCTCAAACCTGTTCAGGGGCTACCAGCCCCTGCTCTGGCGTGAAGCTGGACAAAGGGAAGTGGGTGTAGCCACCCACTCCCCTGACCCTCCCGTAGGAGTGGTCATAGAGCTAGTCCCTCCCTTCCTAGTAGTATAAGTTAGGGAACCCTTGCCATTGCAAACTAGATATCCCTGGACGATGCTCTGAAGAAGAATACTGGACCTTCGATGTTCCACTACCTTTGGAAGACTGAAGAATCTCCCTTGGAGTCAAGGAGTGACTCCCCTGCTTGGCAGGCACCAAATCTTTGCATCAACAGTCACAAACTTTCCCGCTCCCTCCGGAGTCCGAAGCCTCTGCAGCCCCGGAAGTGGATTTCCTGACTTCTCAACGGCCATCGTGAGTCCCCAGCGAAGGGTACCGTTGTAGGAGAGTAGGGTCTGCTATCCTATGGTCACCCCAAATTTTTGCTTTTTGCTTCACTGGTTTTTGACATATTGAGGCTGTGGGCCTGCTAATCAGACCCCCAGCCTGCTGTTCTCTCTACTAAATTGACACTATGCACCCTAGGTGCATAACCAATTGGAATTGGATCACCCTGTGAGCCCCTGTACCAGTGTACACTAGGTACCCAGGGCATTGGTGTATCTAAGGCCTACCAGGGGCTGAAGCATGTATTGTGCCACCCCTGGCCTGGCCTAGCAATTTGACACAACTGGCTGATCACTCAGCTGGGGTAAGTTGGTGTAACCACCTCTTACTTAGGTGTAGTATACCTATACCTAACCTTAAATGGGACACCTGGTAACCTATAAGTCACTCCTATGGCAGGCCTTGACAATCCTGAAGGCAGAGTGCTTGATTCCATGTGAGATGGTGCTCTGGCATGAGCTGAGCCTGTCTGCAGTGGTCGGAACAACTTCCTTCTACCGTTTCCAGATATCGTCATACCATATACTCTTAAGTGCATTATGAACCTCGCGGTTAAATGCTATCTTTGGTTTGGCTTTATCAAAACATGTCGAGTAAGGTGTCATACGAATTGGAATACTAACCCCTCGCCAATTCTGGCGACGGGGTTAGCATTCCACCCTTCTAGAGGGACACGACATGTACAGTACCTGAAACCCGGGTAAAATCAGACATAGCCTCAGCTCCACAAAATGGATGCTGCCACCACAGACACAAGTCTGCCCTCCTGCTGCTGGGAGTCCTTCCAGCTTGGGAGACGTGGACAAAGGGTTTCCTGCCAGGGGAGGTGCGTGCACCACCCCAGACAGGATTTTGTGTATTGGTCAGGTAGGGCTTGAATGGAATCAGACATGCCTGAGGCTCACAAGGAGCCTCGGTGCATATGCCAGTCCAAACCGGTCCTGGGGCACACCAGTCCCGGACCTGGGGCGAGCTGGACAAAGGATTGGGGGTGTAACCACCCCCCTTCCTGGTCCCACCCTTAGGGAGGGACCTAGCAGGTAGTCCGGCCCCTAGAATCCGCTTAAAGGTAGGAGCTGTGTCCTAAGACTTCAGACATCCTGGAATCAACTTAACTACAAGAAGAAGACGGGAACTTCGACGCTCTGCTGCACAGAGGACAGAAGGAAATCTCCCCTATGGTCAGGGAGTGACCATCTTGCTAACGCAAGCACCAACCAGCTACTCGACGTCTGCTTTGCCGCCGCCTCCTGCCGGAGCCCGAGCCCAGAGCCCGACAAGACCTGGACCTCCAGACCTCTCACCGCCCGATCCACAGTCCCTGAAAAGAAGGAACCCGTGGAGGCACCGAGACACATGGAGCCAGCCATCTTGAAAGACCCACGACAAGCTGCAAGCGCGACAACAGAGGCTCCCTCCGAGTTGTGCTTTGGGTCCTGAGAAGCCCAACATCCGAGCAGAATCTGCACCAAAGGTGAGCCCTCCAGCATCTCCACGATCTGCGTGGGGCCCCTCTGCACTTTGCAACACGACGCGCCTGCCCGGTCCCTGACCCGTTGGCTAGTGGCCATTTTGGCGACGAACCTTGAAATCTACGACGCTGGTCTGGTTGCTCCAGACTGGCCCTTGCTCCCCTCCAAAGGAGCCGCCCCTCTGACCTTGCTGGTCAGAGTAATCAGCTTTCTTCATTCTTCACGACTTCTGCTTTTGCCAAGGCTTGTTTGCTTCCTTCGAGTCGCCGACACCGCCGACAGCGAGAACCTGCATTGGACAGCTCGTGAACCGACTCCTGGACGTCGTCGACCTTCAGGGACCACGTGGCTGCAGAGACAAGCTACACCTCATCACCTGTTTGCACCCATCGCCTGGTACCTACCTGGTGCCTTGCCGGTCACTGGCTAGTGACTGTGAACACTGTCCCCTCTGCTTTCAGGTCTTCTACAACTCCGATCCACCCTTGGATCCACCGCATCTCTTCTGGACCGACCGCCTGCAGCATCTTTGTCACCAGGCTCCATTGAACAGATAGACGAAACCCGACGCACTTTGAGACCTATGCACCCGCTTCCTGTGGGTGAGGTAAAGCTGGCACTCCGGTGCACAAGTGTAGAGTAACATCTCTAATGCCTAGATCTGAAGTCTTGATTTCGTAGTTCAACCAGAATACCCTTTTAGCAGTAACTTTTGAACTTTTACGCACCCATTGAAAACCTATGGGAGCCCGCGTGTAACTTTCCTCACTGCACACGTGACCCGTGGACCTCCTTGTCACTAACTGAGGTTAGCTCCTTGTAGGCCCAGCGATTCTAGAGGCCCTAGGCCTTTTCCCTTTCCTGTTCGTGGTACTTATACCACTATTTTAGTATATGGTTTGAGTGGCCACCAGGGCCCATCCATATAAAGTGCAACTTCTGTATATTGTAATACTTTCTTGTTTAACGATTTGTGCTCCTGTGTTCATAAAGAGTCTAGGGGATACTTTGAGTAATAAATACATATATATTTTGAATATATATCTGTGTGGTGTCCTTTCATTGGTATAAAAGGGGGTTACATATGGTAAAACAGCTTGCTTAACACGCTTTAACGAGTTTAGCCTCAAAGACTGCTTAGCCTACGCTACCACTAGGGCAGCTAGTCCGAAAAGGTTGACTTACAACCACACCATAAGGGTTGCTTGGCATGGTACAAGGTGGTCACTTTAACTAGTGAACATCATATACCAGGCCAACTTCCCACATTGGTGAGCAGCGGTTGGATTTGAGCTTGCTGTGTTTTACCATTGTAATCTCTTTGTTACCAATTGAAAGATCACATAGGTACCTGTAGGTACATATAAAGCAAGATTAGATATACTTAAGTTCTACTGAACTTAGTTGTTGTAGAGCAAAGGGAGTAGCACACCCTGACTACAACTACTAGATAGGTTTAGTAGGAAAACCCAAGTGTAGGTAGTTGCAACACATCCACCCACACTTAAGAGCAATGGCTGGGGCAGAGGGGTCCAATGTACCCATCTCTGTCGAGAGTGACCCCCAGAGGGCACCAACCATCTTTGCTACCCTAAATCAAAATGAGCTCAGGCAGTTGGCAAATATCAGGGGCCTTAAACAGCCCAGGAACCCTACCTCTGCTGAACTCAGAGAACTCTTACAGGCTGATGAAGATCAGAGAGCTCTCAAGAAAGCCTCCCAGTTAGACCCCTTAGGGACAGGAACAGGACGCCCTCCTTCTGAAGATGCCACTGAAGTACCCCTTTCCCACAGTCGCCCCTTAGTTGAGAATCTGACTACAGATGATGAGAATCAGCATAGGGACATTGATGACAAAGGGGGTGAATCTGACAGTAGTAGTAGTTCAGATGGGAGAGATAGCCCAGTGCCAGGTGCCAGACCTGGCTCAGCTAACTTAAGGCTACTGGGGACTGATAATGGGTTCACCCCATTGGATCTCCCTAGTGGACTTAACCAGGGGTTTGGGAGGCAGAGGAATTACTCAGGTGACTCTAATGCTTCTCATGCCTCTAGAGGCTCTCAAGGTCACTCCAGAAGAAGGATGACCAGCCCTCGGATGAGGGAGCATGAGGCCAGAATGAAGGAAGCTCAGCTGAGAATCAGGAGACAGGAGCTAGACGTAGCCCCGATGGAAGAGAAACTGAACAAGGCTAGGCAACCTAGAGAGAGTGGGTCTATACCCACTGGTGGCAGCATTGTCCCTAAGGACAAAGATAGGGTCTTTGACAATAGGAACCTGTCCAAGGTTGTGCCCCCCTACAAAAGTGGGGATGATATCCACAAATGGATGACTGCTCTTGAGAGAGCCTGCAAAGTGCAGCAGGTTCCTGAAGACCAGTGGGCAGCAATCTTATGGCTCTCCTTTGAAGGTAGAGGCAGAGATAGACTCCTCACTGTTAGGGAGGAGGATGTCAGAAACTACAGAGCCCTGAAGAGTGTCCTAGTTGATGGGTTAGGCTTAACCACTGAACAGTACAGGTTAATGTTCAGAGATACCCAGAAGACACAGACTCAGGACTGGTCTGAATACATTGAATGTGCCACTAAGGCTTTGGAGGGTTGGTTGCTGGGAAGTAAGGTATCTGATTATACAGGATTGTCCAATTTGATGATGAGAGAACAGATTTTAAATAACTGTCAAAACCAGCAACTGCATCAACACTTGGTTGACTCAGATCTGACCTCTCCCCAAGAATTGGGAAAGAAGGCAGACAAATGGGTCAGAACCAGGGTTAAGCAAAAGAACCAGAACCAGGGCCAAGGGGGTGATCAGAAGAAAACAGACCAAAAGGGTGGAGATCAGAAATCCAAAGACCAGAAGTCTTCAACAGGGCCCCAAACTAGTACTAACGAGGGTGGGTCCCAACCTAAAGGGAAGAAGAAAGAAGGTCCAAAGAAACCCTGGTGCAAATCTTGCAAGAATACAACTCACTGGACTAGTGATTGTAAGAAGGGTGGAGCCCCCAACACTGTTGCCCCTAAGGCACCTGCTCCCAGTACTACTGTTAGCAGTGTTGGTCCCCAGACAAAGGGTGTAGTGGGAATCACTATGGGAACTGAAGGAGATTCTGACTTAGACAGAACCCTGACACAGGCAGTCTTGATCTGTGATGGGGACATGGATTTGTCCCTGACTGTGAGCCCCAGTAACCTGGGCAAGTACAGACAGACTCCTTTAATAAATGAAAAAGTGGCTCAAGCCTACAGGGACACATGTGCCAGTGTCACTATGGTGACACCAGGCTTTGTGGACCCTGGACAGTACATACCAGGTGAGAATTACCTGGTGACCAATGCCAGCAATGCCACTACTTCACATAGTGTGGCAGTTGTTAACTTCTCATGGGGAGGGGTAACTGGCCTCAAAAGGGTTGTGGTTAGTGCAGGCCTCCCAGTAGAATGTTTGTTGGGCAATGACCTAGAGAGTTCTCTATGGTCAGAAGTGGAGTACAGGACACATGCAGAGATGTTAGGTATATCACCACATGTCCTTGCTGTGACCAGGTCACAGGCCAAAAAGTGCCTCACTGAACCACAGGTCTTGGATCCTGGAACAATGGACCAATCACCTACCAAGAAGAAGAACAGGAGGGTAAGGCTGTGCCTTCCCCCCTGCCTCCAAGTGATGATCAGCCTTCCCAGGAAGATGATCTAGAGAACCCTGAAGGAACTGTCCCTGAAGAGCTTGAACCTGATCGGGTTGAGTTTCTGGGGACAGGGGGACCTTCCAGGGCTGACTTGGGGCAGGCTCAGTTAACCTGTCCATCTCTTGAACCCCTCAGACAGCTGGCTGCTGCTGAGGCTGCTGGGAATGCTCAAGGTACCCATAAAGTGTATTGGGATGAAGGGCTCCTTTATTCAGAGGCTAGAGACCCAAAACCTGGTGCCACCAGGAGGTTGGTTATACCTCTGCAATTTAGGGGCTTCCTTCTTACCTTGGCCCATGATATTCCTCTAGCAGGACACTTAGGCCAGAACAAGACTTGGGACATGCTTGTCCCTCACTTTCACTGGCCTCACATGAATGAAGATACCAAGGAGTTTTGTCGCTCCTGTGTAACCTGCCAAGCCAGTGGCAAATCAGGTGGCACAACAAAGGCCCCCCTAATACCACTACCTGTGGTGGGGGTCCCCTTTGAAAGAGTGGGAATAGATATAGTGGGTCCCATGGATCCTCCCACTGCATCTGGGCACAGATTTATACTGGTGGTAGTGGATCATGCCACCAGGTATCCAGAGGCAATTCCCCTTAGGACCACTACAGCTCCTGTTGTGGCCAGGGCCCTGCTGGGAGTATTCTCCAAAATGGGGTTTCCTAAGGAGGTGGTTTCTGACAGAGGTACCAACTTCATGTCAGGATACTTGACAGCTATGTGGAAGGAATGTGGTGTCAACTACAAGTTCACCATTCCTTATCACCCACAATGCAATGGGCTTGTTGAGAGATTCAACAAGACCCTAAAGGGTATGATCAAAGGATTACCTGAAAAGCTCAGGCGAAGATGGGACATCCTTCTACCCTGCCTTCTGTTTGCTTACAGAGAGGTCCCACAAAAAGGAGTTGGATACAGCCCCTTTGAATTGTTGTTTGGGCACCCTGTAAGAGGCCCACTGTGTTTAGTGAAGGAAGGATGGGAGTTACCTCTCAAAAAGCCTAAACAAGACATAGTGGACTATGTACTTGGTCTCCGCTCCAGGATGGCTGAGTATATGGAAAATGTGAGAAGGGAAAACAGCTGGTGTGCACTCGAATAATAGAAGTAATCCCAAATTTAATGGATAGTTCACAAACCTAAGTAAAGCTTAGTGTGCTGACCCTGAGGTGATTCCACCCACCACCTGAATTCAAAAGCGTAAGGGACTAGAGCAAAATGTTCTAGACAGGGAATGCACTACTTATGAAACTCAGAAAATGAGTAAAGGACGAGTAAGACATCATTATCAATTTAACCCAACAGGGAATTAAGTACACCATGTAATCATCTATGAGTTGTTTGAAAGTGAAACGAATGAGTCTTCTTTTGTTCTTGTAGCAGTGTTGATTTATTCACACTTCTATCAAAATCAAAGCGCAATTAAAGATGCATATATACAGCGTACTATATTACAAATGGTATAGCTCAATTTTCATATTTTCCCAATGCATTTCGGCCGTGATGTTCGCCCTTCTTCAGGGGATATCTGAAAGTAAAACATCAATCAATCATGTGCGTGATAACTGATCAAAAGCAACATTATGACAATTTTAAGGAAGGCGATTTTGACGTCACATGGGTCTTACAACAAAATAGAGCAGTGGAGAATTTCATAATTGTCATATGAAGACCAAGAGGGGGTGTAGTCCCGGCAAGAGAGCAGCGTGATTATGAACAGAAAAGTGGAAGACACCGTGTCTGACTCAGAGTCGAACGTGCACAGAAACAAACGAAAACCACCACCAAAGCTGAACGGCGGATAAATACCTTGAAGAGCTAGAGTCTCTAGAATTAATCTAGAAGTGTAAACAAGGGGAACCACAATCTAAAAAAATGAAAGACGTAGTGTTAAGAAAATGTGCCAACGGAACACTGATGCGGTAGTACCATGAGCAAAGAAAGCGCTTACCAAGAATAATGCTGGCCCTAACGGACAATGAGCAACAGTCGAGAACTGTATTAACAATGGCGCGGAAACAGCGCGGTAATGTGAAATGTAGCAGCCTGCAAGGTAACGAGTGGGAAAGATTAGACTCAGCGGTTAATATACCGCAAAAACTCAGAACTGCAAAAACAAGTCAATCATAGTACCTGGAAGTAACTGCGGATATCTACCAAATTCGTCCGTTTGTTCAAAGGGCAAGAAGTTAATCCACACGTGGATACCAGTTGAGTACGGGATCGCAGTTAAAACAAAAGTGAGGGCGGGCTTATAAACACGGGAGACAGTTGCGGCCATATTGAATCGGGAAGTGGGAAACAAGTGCAACGAAAGAGGGACTAGTAAACACAAAGGACAGTGGCGGCCATATTGAATTTTCGGTAATAGAATACATAAGGCAACAGAGGAAGCAAAGAAAGCGAGAAGAGTGGAGAAACATGCAACAATGTAGTATAACGTGCGCGATTCAAGAAATATCACAAATCCTGCCTATTTACAATCTAGTAAACTAGATTAATTCTAGAGACTCTAGCTCTTCAAGGTATTTATCCGCCGTTCAGCTTTGGTGGTGGTTTTCGTTTGTTTCTGTGCACGTTCGACTCTGAGTCAGACACGGTGTCTTCCACTTTTCTGTTCATAATCACGCTGCTCTCTTGCCCGGACTACACCCCCTCTTGGTCTTCATATGACAATTATGAAATTCTCCACTGCTCTATTTTGTTGTAAGACCCATGTGACGTCAAAATCGCCTTCCTTAAAATTGTCATACTGTTGCTTTTGATCAGTTATCACGCACATGATTGATTGATGTTTTACTTTCAGATATCCCCTGAAGAAGGGCGAACATCACGCCCGAAATGCATTGGGAAAATATGAAAATTGAGCTATACCATTTGTAATATAGTACGCTGTATATATGCATCTTTAATTGCGCTTTGATTTTGATAGAAGTGTGAATAAATCAACACTGCTACAAGAACAAAAGAAGACTCATTCGTTTCACTTTCAAACAACTCATAGATGATTACATGGTGTACTTAATTCCCCGTTGGGTTAAATTGATAATGATGTCTTACTCGTCCTTTACTCATTTTCTGAGTTTCATAAGTAGTGCATTCCCTGTCTAGAACATTTTGCTCTAGTCCCTTACGCTTGAGTATATGGAAAAGGCATCCAAAAACCTTGAGGCAAGCCAGGCCTTACAGAAAGCTTGGCATGACCAAAAGGCTGTCTTGGTTGAGTATCAGCCAGGACAGAAGGTATGGGTGTTGGAGCCAGTGGCCCCAGCAGCACTCCAAGACAAATGGTCTGGACCCCATACAATCCTGGAAAAGAAGGGAGAGGTTACCTACTTGGTGGACCTAGGAACTCCCAGGAGTCCCCACAGGGTACTCCATGTTAACAGGTTAAAAGCATATGTTGACAGGGCAGACATGGGCTTGCTGATGGCTACAGATGAGGGACAGGAGGAAGAGAGTGACCCTCTCCCAGACTTGTTGTCTCAGAACCCTGAAGATGGTTCAGTTGAAGGAGTGACCCTTGGAGGCAACCTCACTGATCATCAGCAGATTGAATGTAGACAGGTTCTACAATCATTTCAACATATGTTTTTATTGATACCTAGTCAAACTGACTGGTGTACCCATGTGGTGGACACTGGTGACAGTCTTCCTGTAAAGAACAAACTTTACAGACAACCTGACCACGTCAGGGACTGTATAAAGGCTGAGGTACACAAAATGCTGGAATTGGGTGTCATTGAACCCTCAGAGAGCCCCTGGGCTAGCCCAGTGGTTCTGGTCCCCAAACCTCACACCAAAGATGGCAAGAGAGAGATGAGGTTCTGTGTGGATTACAGAGGACTCAATGCTGTCACTAGGACAGATGCACATCCTGTTCCGAGGGCAGATGAGCTCATAGATAAACTGGCTTCTGCTAAGTTTTTGAGCACATTTGATTTGACAGCTGGCTATTGGCAAATCAGGTTAGCTGAGGAGTCTAAGGCCAAAACAGCATTCTCAACCCCAGGAGGACACTACCAATTTTTGGTGATGCCCTTTGGTCTGAAGAATGCACCTGCCACCTTCCAAAGGTTGGTGAATCAAGTCCTTACTGGGTTGGATGACTTTTGTGCAGCATATCTTGATGACATTGCTGTCTTTAGCTCCACCTGGGAGGATCACCTGATCCACCTGAAGAAGGTACTTGGGGCTCTGCAAAATGCAGGCCTCACTATCAAGGCTACTAAGTGCCAGATAGGGCAGAGTAAGGTTGTGTATTTGGGCCACCTTGTAGGTGGAGGCCAAGTTCAACCACTGGAGAGTAAGATACAATCCATCAAGGACTGGTCCCCTCCAACCACCCAGACTCAAGTTCGAGCTTTCTTGGGCTTGACTGGGTACTACAGGAAGTTTGTTAAGAACTATGGGTCCATTGTGACTCCTCTTAATGATCTGACATCCAAGAAGATGCCCAAAAAGGTTCAGTGGACAGTAAGCTGTCAAAAGGCATTTGATGACCTGAAGAAGGCCATGTGCTCTGCACCTATCCTGAAAAGTCCTGACTACTCCAAAGAGTTTATTGTCCAAATAGATGCTTCTGAGTTGGGTGTGGGAGCTGTGCTGTCACAACTTAATGTAGATGGTCAAGACCAACCCATTGCTTTTATTAGCAGAAGGTTGACCCCCAGAGAGAAGAATTGGTCAGCTATTGAGAGGGAGGCCTTTGCTGTGGTGTGGGCCCTGAAGAAGCTGAGGCCATACTTGTTTGGCACTCACTTCAAGATTCAGACCGACCATAAGCCCCTCTTGTGGCTAAATCAGATGAAGGGTGAAAACCCCAAACTGCTTAGGTGGTCCATTTCCCTACAGGGGATGGACTTTACAGTGGAGCACCGGCCAGGTAGAGACCATGGGCATGCAGATGGTCTCTCCAGGTACTTCCACTTAGGACATGAAGACGAGACTGGTCAAGGCTAGTTTAATGTCCCTGCGTTTGGGGGGGGGGGGTTGTGTAGGAGAGTAGGGTCTGCTATCCTATGGTCACCCCAAATTTTTGCTTTTTGCTTCACTGGTTTTTGACATATTGAGGCTGTGGGCCTGCTAATCAGACCCCCAGCCTGCTGTTCCCTCTACTAAATTGACACTATGCACCCTAGGTGCATAACCAATTGGAATTGGATCCCCCTGTGAGCCCCTGTACCAGTGTACACTAGGTACCCAGGGCATTGGTGTATCTAAGGCCTACCAGGGGCTGAAGCATGTACTGTGCCACCCCTGGCCTTGCCTAGCAATTTGACACAACTGGCTGATCACTCAGCTGGGGTAAGTTGGTGTAACCACCTCTTACTTAGGTGTAGTATACCTATACCTAACCTTAAATGGGACACCTGGTAACCTATAAGTCACTCCTATGGCAGGCCTTGACAATTCTGAAGGCAGAGTGCTTGGCTCCATGTGAGATGGTGCTCTGGCATGAGCTGAGCCTGTCTGCAGTGGTCGGAACAACTTCCTTCTACTGTTTCCAGATATCGTCATACCATATACTCTTAAGTGCATTATGAACCTCGCGGTTAAATGCTATCTTTGGTTTGGCTTTATCAAAACATGTCGAGTAAGGTGTCATACGAATTGGAATACTAACCCCTCGCCAATTCTGGCGACGGGGTTAGCATTCCACCCTTCTAGAGGGACACGACATGTACAGTACCTGAAACCCGGGTAAAATCCGACATAGCCTCAGCTCCACAAAATGGATGCTGCCACCACAGACACAAGTCTGCCCTCCTGCTGCTGGGAGTCCTTCCAGCTTGGGAGACGTGGACAAAGGGTTTCCTGCCAGGGGAGGTGCGTGCACCACCCCAGACAGGATTTTGTGTATTGGTCAGGTAGGGCTTGAATGGAATCAGACATACCTGAGGCTCACAAGGAGCCTCGGTGCATATGCCAGTCCAAACCGGTCCTGGGGCACACCAGTCCCGGACCAAGGGCGAGCTGGACAAAGGATTGGGGGTGTAACCACCCCCCTTCCTGGTCCCACCCTTAGGGAGGGACCTAGCAGGTAGTCCGGCCCCTAGAATCCGCTTAAAGGTAGGAGCGGTGTCCTAAGACTTCAGACATCCTGGAAGCAACTTAACTACAAGAAGAAGACGGGAACTTCGATGCTCAGCTGCACAGAGGACAGAAGGAAATCTCCCCTATGGTCAGGGAGTGACCATCTTGCTAACGCGAGCACCAACCAGCTACTCGACGTCTGCTTTGCCGCCGCCTCCTGCCGGAGCCCGAGCCCAGAGCCCGACAAGACCTGGACCTCCAGACCTCTCACTGCCCGATCCACAGTCCCTGAAAAGAAGGAACCCGTGGAGGCACCGAGACACGTGGAGCCAGCCATCTTGAAAGACCCACGACAAGCTGCAAGCGCGACAACAGAGGCTCCCTCCGAGTTGTGCTTTGGGTCCTGAGAAGCCCAACATCCAAGCAGCATCTGCACCAAAGGTGAGCCCTCCAGCATCTCCACGATCTGCGTGGGCCCCTCTGCACTTTGCAACTCGACGCGCCTGCCCGGTCCCTGGCCCGTTGGCTAGTGGCCATTTTGGCGACGAACCTTGAAATCTACGATGCTGGTCTGGTTGCTCCAGATTGGCCCTTGCTCCCCTCCAAAGGAGCCGCCCCTCTGACCTTGCTGGTCAGAGTAATCAGCTTTCTTCATTCTTCACGACTTCTGCTTTTGCCAAGGCTTGTTTGCTTCCTTCGAGTCGCCGACACCGCCGACAGCGAGAGCCTGCATGGGACAGCTCGTGAACCGACTCCTGGACGTCGTCGACCTTCAGGGACCACGTGGCTGCAGAGACAAGCTACACCTCATCACCTGTTTGCACCCGACATCGCCTGGTACCTACCTGGTTCCTTGCCGGTCACTGGCTAGTGACTGTGAACACTGTCCCCTCTGCTTTCAGGTCTTCTACAACTCTGATCCACCCTTGGATCCACCGCATCTCTTCTGGACCGGCCGCCTGCAGCATCTTTGTCACCAGGCTCCATTGAACAGATAGACGAAACCCGACGCACTTCGAGACCTATGTACCCGCTTCCTGTGGGTGAGGTAAAGCTGGCACTCCGGTGCACAAGTGTAGAGTAACATCTCTAATGCCTAGATCTGAAGTCTTGATTTCGTAGTTCAACCAGAAGACCCTTTTAGCAGTAACTTTTGAACTTTTACGCACCCATTGAAAACCTATGGGAGCCCGCGTGTAACTTTCCTCACTGCACACGCGACCCGTGGACCTCCTGGTCACTAACTGAGGTTACCTCCTTGTAGGCCCAGCGATTCTAGAGGCCCTAGGCCTTTTCCCTTTCCTGTTCGTGGTACTTATACCACTATTTTAGTATATGGTTTGAGTGGCCACCAGGGCCCATCCATATAAAGTGCAACTTCTGTATATTGTAATACGTTCTTGTTTAACGATTTGTGCTCCTGTGCTCATAAAGAGTCTAGGGGATACTTTGAGTAATAAATACATATATATTTTGAATATATATCTGTGTGGTGTCCTTTCATTGGTATAAAAGGGGGTTACATATGGTAAAACAGCTTGCTTAACACGCTTTAACGAGTTTAGCCTCAAAGACTGCTTAGCCTACGCTACCACTAGGGCAGCTAGTCCGAAAAGGTTGACTTACAACCACACCATAAGGGTTGCTTGGCATTGTACAAGGTGGTCACTTTAACTAGTGAACATCATATACCAGGCCAACTTCCCACAACCGTGCACTATTGTCGAGTGCAACCCCTTCACGACGTTCAACGAACTTGTGCTTTAGACCACATGTGGTCCAAGCCTCCAGCAGGATTTCCCCAGAAAATCAGAGGCCTACCTCATCCCGAGTGACCGTGGGCTCCTGGTGAGTGAATCCTCCCGAGGTGTCTTCGCGATCCCTTGCCGGTTGGCTTGTGGGTCCCCAGAAGACTTTTCTACAGATCCAAAGGGCTCCCCTGATTGCTCCAGGCCTGCCCTGACTTACCCTCGCTGGGTGAGTCCCTCAGACCTTGCTGGTCTGCACCGCTAACTTTCGTCAATTTCCCAAGAAATGCGCATGCGCGGGCGTCCGCGCATGCGCATTTGTCATAAGAAGTTGGAAATGAGGAAGAGGGAGCGCCGGAGACGCCGCGCTTCAGGTAAGTCTCTTTAATTTTTATTTATTTTACATGCGGGTATGATTTAAAAGGAGGGCGGGCGGGAGGCGGGTGGCACGTAGTGGGGCTACGCGGAGCGCGTAGTGTGCGTAGATTTGGGCACACTACGTGCTGCTTCATGTAGCCCCACTACGCCCACTACGCCCACCCTTACTTCTTATACCTCTTTTTTTAGTATATGGTCTGGTACGCCCCTTGGGCCCCAGCCATATAAGTGCTTAACTTGTTGTGAAATGTTGATTTGTGCATATGTCCTTGCCTTCTAATCTCATAAAGAGATTAGTAGATTGTGTCTAGTAATAAATACATATATATTTTATATATATACCTGTGTGGTGTCCTTTCATTTAGTGATTCAAGAGATTATAAGGTAAAACAAGCTGCTTTACATTCCTCTGAGACTTAGCCTGAAGGCTGCTCTCCACAGCTACCACTAGGATAGCTTTCTTTAAAAGGTTGTCTTAAACCTATCTACCATAAGAGTCGAATTGTACTGGTGCAAGTTGGCCACTTTAACTAGTGACCAGCATATACCAGGCCAACTTCTCACATTGTTGGGCAGCGTGTGGGATTACAGCTTGCCATTGTTTTACCAGAAAATCTCTATTTGAATTACTAACTGAAAACCACTAAAGGTACTCAAGTTACATATAAAGTCAAGCTTAGTATCAATAAGTTCTACTGAACTTAGAGCTGTGTGTGAAGGGATAGAACACCCTTGCTACAGCTCAAGCTAGGATCAGTAGGCCATAAACTAGTGTAGGTAGTACAACACTGCACAACAATAGAATGTCCTTAAGGGTTGGAACCAGTGGGTCCACCCAGCCTAAGTATCAGGACATGACTTTCTTTGACCTGAAAGCCATGTGTGCTGCAAGGCACCTGAGGATAGGACAGAGTCCCTCCACACTACACCTGATAGATCTGCTGACAGCAGATGATCTTAGATTAGCTCTAGGAGCTAAGGGGTCTGAATCGGGGAGTGGGTCAGCTATAGTCTCTGGGTAAGATGATGAAAATCAAGTCGACCTGGACTCTGTGGTTGAAGGGCCAGATCCACAGGGATCTGAAAAGGACAGAGGAATCTCCCTAAGAGAGCTGACAGAGTGGAAGAGAGGCCTAGGTCCCCTCCAAGGGAATCTGACCAATCCTATCACTCTGGCAGAGAATCTGTCCAGCAGAGGAACTCATACTTTAATAGAAGAGAGACCTCCTCTGAAAGAATGTACAAACTGCTGCAGTATGAGGAAGCAAGAGTTGCCCTCAAGGCCAAGCAGTTGGCATTAGACAATGAAGTCTTTGAGCTCCAGAGAGCTTCTAAAAGAGAGGGGTTAGAACCCCTTGGTGGCAGCAACAGTGTCCCTAGAGTCAGAGATTACATTCCAGACCATAGGAACCTGTCCAAGGTTGTTCCTCCCTACCAGAGTGGGGATGATATCCCCAAATGGATAACTGCTATGGAGAGGGCCTGTAGAGTATAGCAGGTCCCCAGAAACAGTGGGCAGCAATCTTGTGGCTCTCCTTTTCAGATAAAGGCACAGACAAGCTCCTCACTGTTAGAGAAGAGGATGCTGATGATTATGAAGTCCTGAAGAGTGCATTAATAGATGGGGTTGGCTTAACCACTTAACAGTACAGGTTGAAGTTCAGAGACACCCAGAAAGCACAGACTAAGGACTGGACTGACTTTGTAGATTGTGCAACCAAGGCTCTGGAGGGTTGGCTGGTTGGTAGTAGAGTTACTGATTTTAAGGGATTGTATAATCTTATGATGAGAGAACAGATCCTTAATAATTGCCAAAACCAGTTGTTGCATCAGTACCTGGTGGACTCTGATCTGACCTCTCCCCAAGAATTGGGAAAGAAGGCAGACAAATGGGTCAGAACCAGGGTGAGGCAGAAAACCCAGAACCAAGGGGGTGACACTAAGAAGAAAGATCCTAAAGGCTCTGAGAAAGGTGGGGATAAGTCAAAAGACCAGAAGTCTTCACCAGGGTCCCAAAAATCTGCATCTGGTGGGGATTCACAGTCTAACAAAGGGAAAGGCCAAAAGAAGCCCTGGTGCAAATTCTGTAAACAGAAAGGGCACTGGACTTCTGACTGTAACAAGTCCAAAGACCAAACCACCACCACTCCTGCCCCTAAGGCAACTGTTCCCCCTAGTACAGCTACTGGTGGAGGTGGTAATCAGAATAAGGGTGTAGTAGGGTTGACCCTGAAGTGGACTCTGGCCTAGTCAGAGTACCCACTCAGGCATTGCTGATTTGTGATGGAGACATTGATATGTCCTTCCTAGTGAGCCCCCGTAATCTAAGCAAATACAAACAGAAGCCTGTAATAAATGGCAAACAGGCTTTGGCATTCAGGGACACAGGTACTAGTGTCACCATGGTGGCAGAGGATCTTTTGGACCCTGGGCAGATCATCTTGGGTGAAATGTACCAGTTACCAATGCAAGCAATGTCAGGACCATCCATAGTGTGGCAGTTGTGAATTTCTCCTGGGGAGGGGTAACTGGCCTTAAGAAGGTTGTAGTCAGTGCAGACCTCCATGTCGAATGTCTATTGGGCAATGATCTAGAGACTTCAGCCTGGTCTGAAGTAGAGTTATGGACTCATGCTGAGATTTTGGGCATACCTGCAGAGGTATTTGCTGTGACCAGGTCACAGGCCAAAATACATAACACTGAACCAGCTCTGGATCCTGAAACTATGGACCAGGTGCTTCCCAAGAGAAGGAGCAGTAGGGTTAAGGCAGTGTCTTCCCTTCTGTCTCAGATCACAGATTCACCTCCTGAGGGAGGGGAAGCAGATCCTGAAGAAGGAACTGCCCGAGAGGGACTTGAGCCTGATCAGGTTGAGTTCTTGGGGGCAGGGGGACCTTCTAGGGAAGGAGCCACAGTGCTGCCCCTCTCTTGAACCCACCAGACTGCAGGCTGCTGCTGAGGCTGCTTGGAGTGCTAGTGGGTCCCATAAAGTTTATTGGGATGAGGGACTCCTATATTCTGAGGCTACAGATCCAACCCCTGGAGCCACCAGGTGGTTGGTAATTCCTCGGAAGTTTACGGGGTTCCTCTTGACCCTAGCACATGATATCCCTTTAGCAGGTCACTTGGGCCAAAACAAGACCGGGGACAGGCTTGTTCCACATTTTCATTGGCCACATATGTCAGAGGACACCAAGGAGTTTTGCCGCTCCTGTGTAACTTGCCAAGCCAGTGGCAAGTCAGGTGGCACAACAAAGGCCCCCCTGATACCACTACCTGTGGTGGGGGTACCCTTTGAAAGGATAGGGATTGACATTGTTGGTCCCCTTGACCCTCCAACAGCATCTGGGCACAGGTTTATCCTGGTGGTAGTGGATCATGCCACCAGGTACCCATAAGCAATTCCCCTGAGGATCACTACAGCCCCTGTGGTGGCAAGAGCCCTCAGTGGAGTTTTCTCCAGAGTGGGTTTCCCAAAGGAGGTCATATCTGACAGAGGTACCAACTTCATGTCAGGATATCTAAACGCAATGTGGAAGGAGTGTGGTGCAAATTATAAATTCACTACTCCCTATCACCCACAATGCAATGGGTTAGTTGAACGTTTCAACAAAACCCTAAAGGGAATGATTAAAGGCCTCCCAGAAAAGCTTAGGGGAAAATGGGACCTTTTACTTCCCTGCCTTCTGTTTGCATACAGAGAGGTTCCACAGAAGGGGGTTGGTTACAGCCCATTTGAACTTCTGTTTGGGCATCCTGTAAGAGGTCCATTATGTTTGGTGAAGGAGGGCTGGAAGTTACCTCTCAAACCTCCCAAACAGGATGTGATGGACTATGTACTTGGTCTCCGCTCCAGGATGGCCGAATACATGAAGAAGGCAACTAAAAACCTGGAGGCCAGACAAGAACTGCAAAAAACTTGGCATGACCAAAAGACTGTGTACCAGCCAGGACAGAAAGTGTGGGTGTTGGAGCCTGTGGCCCCAGCCGCTCTCCAAGACAAGTGGAGTGGCCCCCATACAATTGTTGAGAAAAAGGGAGAAATCACCTACCTGGTGAATCTTGGAACTCCCAGGAGACACCTGAGGGTGCTCCATGTCAACAGATTGAAACCATATGTTGACAGGGCTGACATGGGCTTGCTCATGGCAACTGATGAGGAACAAGAGGAAGAGAGTGACCCTCTCCCTGACCTGCTCTCACAGAACCCTGATGATGGGTCAGTAGATGGTGTTGCTTTGGCAAGCAGCCTCACTGATCATCAGCAAACCGAATGCAGACAAGTTCTGCAACAGTTGAGACATATGTTTAGCCTGACCCCTAGTCAGACTTCCTGGTGCACCCATGAGGTGGACACTGGAGACAGTCTGCCTGTCAAGAGTAAAATCTACAGGCAACCTGACCATGTCAGGGACTGTATCAGGACTGAAGTCCAGAAAATTTTGGAACTAGGTGTGATTGAGCCTTCAGGTAGCCCTTGGGCTAGTCCAGTAGTCCTAGTACCCAAATCTCATACCCAGGGTGTTAAGAAAGAAATGAGGTTTTGTGTAGACTACAGAGGCCTCAATGCAGTCACCAGGACTGATACCTATCCAATTCCCAGGGCAGATGAACTGATTGATACTTTGGCCTCAGCCAAGTATCTGAGTACATTTGACCTAACAGCTGGCTACTGGCAGATCAGGTTAGCTAAGGATGCCAAGGCCAAAACAGCATTTTCGACCCCTGGTGGGCACTACCACTTTGTGGTGATGCCCTTTGGTTTAAAGAATGCACCTGCCACTTTTCAGAGGTTGGGAAACAAAGTTCTGAGAAGGGTGGAAACTTATTGCTCAGCTTATCTAGATGATATTGCTGTCTTTAGTTCCTCCTGGCAGGATCACCTGTTCCACCTCAGAAATGTTTTGGAGGCTCTGCAAAAAGCAGGCCTCACTATCAAGGCCACTAAGTGCCAGATAGGGCAGAGTCAGATTGTGTACCTGGGCCACCTTGTAGGTGGAGGCCAGGTTCAGCCTTTACACAGCAAAATCCTGGAATGGGTTGCTCCAACCACCCAGACACAGGTGAGAGCCTTTTTGGTCCTGACGGGGTATTATAGGAGGTTTGTTAAGGGATATGGATCTATAGTGACCCCCTTAAATGATCTTACCTCAAAGAAAATGCCAAAAAAAGGTTCAGTGGACAGCTAGCTGTCAGAAGGCATTTAAAGACCTAAAGCAGGCCATGTGCACTGCCCCCATCTTACAGAGTCCAGACTACACCAAAAAGTTCATTGTCCAAACAGATGCTTCTGAGCTGGGTGTGGGAGCTGTACTGTCTCAACTGAATGATGAAGGTCAAGACCAGCCAGTAGCTTTTATTAGCAGAAGGCTGACACCTAGAGAGAAACGTTGGTCAGCTATAGAGAGGGAGGCCTTTGCTGTGGGCCCTGAAGAAGCTGAGGCCATACTTGTTTGGCACTCACTTCATAGTTCAGACTGACCACAAGCCCCTCCTATGGCTTAAACAGATGAGAGGTGAACACCCAAACCTTTTAAGGTGGTCCATTTCCCTACAGGGGATGGACTATACAGTGGAACATAGACTTGGGACCCAACATGCCAATGCAGATGGACTCTCAAGGTATTTCCACAGAACACGAAGACTCAACTGGTCAAGGTTAGTTTAGCGTCCCTGCGTTTGGGGGGGGGGGGGTTGTGTAGGATAGCAGGATCTGCACTTATGTTGCCCCCACTTTTTTTCTGATGTTTACACCGGTTTCTGGCTATAGTCTGGCTGGGTCCCTGCTAATCAGGGCCCCAGCCTCTCTGTTCTCTCTAACCAACTTGTGTAGGAGAGTAGGATCTGCACTTATGTTGCCCCCACTTTTTTTCTGATGTATACACTGGTTTCTGGCTATAGTCTGGCTGGGTCCCTGCTAATCAGGGCCTCAGTCTCACTGATCTCTCTAAACAACTTGGTGTGCATATTAGATGCACTAGTGATTGGATACTGTGGTACCTTATGAGCCCCTAGTATATGGTACCTTAGGTACCTAGGGCATTGGTACTTCACAGGCCTACCAGGGGCTGCAGCATGTATTATGCCACCCCTGGGAAGCATTCACAATCTGACACCACAGGCCTGCTACTGCAGCCTGTGTGAGGTAGTGTTAGCACTCCTCACTGAGGTATAGGTTCCTATATCTCACCATACACACACATATAAACCTATCAGCCACCCCTATTGCAGGCCCTAACAATCCTGAGGGCAGGGTGCTTGGTTTACTATGTGAGGGGGTGCTTCTGCATGAGCAGGACCCCTCTGCAGCTGGCAGAGTCTATTCTCTGCTGCTGTTTGTGGATGCGGTTAAACCATATACTCTTAAGTGCATTATAACCTCGTGGTAAATGCTAACTTTGGAATGACTGTATCAAAACATGTCGTGTTTGGTGTCAAACAACTTGGAATCATACCCCCACACCAGTAACTGGTGTGGGAGTATGATCCCACCCTTCTAGAGGGGATGACATGTACCCACTGTACTAAACGGTAGAAATCTTCTAGAGCCCTGGCATCACAAAATGGATGCCACCAGCACAGACACTGGGCTGCCCTCCTGCTGCTGACCGAAACTCGCAGTGGAGGAAGCCCAACAAAAGGTATCCTGTCACAGGGAGGTGTCACCACCTCCCAGACAGGATTTAGTGTATTGGAGCTGGGTGGGTGCACTCTTAGAGTGCTTTGAAGTTCTGCACTGGGGGAGCAGTAGGCTCCTCTGTGCATATGCCAGCTCAAACTGGTTCAGGGACAACCTGCCCCTGCTCTGGCGTGAAACTGGACAAAGGGAAGTGGGTGTAACCACCCACTACCCTGACCCTCCTGGAGGAGTGGTCATAGAGCTAGTCCCTCCCCTATCTTCGCTATAAGATACCAATCATTGCCAATGCAATTCAGATTACCTTGGACGACGCTCTACAAAGAAGAATCCTGGCCCTTCAACGTTCCACTATCTCTGGAAGACTGAAGAATCTCCCTTGGAGTCAAGGAGTGACTCCCCTGCTTGGCAGGCACCTGTAATGTCACTCGACGGTTGCAAACTTCACCGCTCCCGCCAGAGTTCGAAGTCCCTGCGTCCCCTGAAGTATATTTCCTGACCTCTCGACGGCCGTTTTGTGTCCCCAGCGAAGCTGTGGCATCTGGACCCCACGAGTGACGAGGAACAGCAATACCAGGGAACCGTTCACTGATTTCGAGTGCAAACCCTAAACAACGTTCTACGAACTTGTGCTTTGGACCATCTGTAGTCCAAGGCCCTAGCAGGTCTGGTTCTGAAAATCAGCAGCTTACCCCGTCCCGAGTGACCGTGGGCTCCTGTGAAACATTTCCTGCAAAGGCATCTTCGCGGTTACTTGCCCGTTGGCTAGTGACTCACCCGAAGACTTTCTCATCGACTTCAAGGGCTCTCCTTGTTGCTCCGGGCCTGCCCTCACTTCATGGGACCCTCCGAATCCATCTGCTGGTCATCTTCAATCCCTCCTGGACCTCGTGAGCGAAGAGACAAATGACCATCGACGACCTGAAACGACGCGACATCTGTGGTCATCCATCCTGCTGGCCACCGGTCACTGGCAAGTGACTTTGAACCCTGTCCCCTCAATTTTCAGGTCCACTTCATCTTCAATCCACCTTCAGATTCCAGCGGACACCTCTTCACTCGTCTCAAGCAGCAAGTCTTCATTGGTCTATATTGAAAACAGCATCGCGACCCAACACCAAAAGACACCTATGCACCCGGCTTCCCTGGGTGAGGTAACTCGTGCACTCCGGTGCCCAAGTGTGTGTTGGCCTTCGAAATACTTACCCTGTAAGTGGCTTGCTTGTTGACTTCTTCGAAGTGTCCTAAAACTTTAAAATACAAACCGCGACTTGCTCCATTGTAACCTATAGGAAACCCACGGCTGTGTTTAGACACTGCACGCGTCTCCCATGGGCTTGTTACTTACCTGCTAACACTACAGTAATGAAGCCCCAGCGATTACCAAGGCCCTAGGCTTTGTCATTTTGCAAGTCGACTTTGTTAAACCATTTTCTTAGTATATGGTCTGGTACGCCCCTAGGGCTACAGCCATATTTGTGCTTAATTTATTGAGAACTGTTGACATTTGAATGTGTATCTGGGTTCTATTCTCATAAAGAGATTAGTAGAGTGTATCTAGAAATAAATACATATATATTTGATATATATACCTGTGTGGTGTCCTTTTCATTTGGTAATTCAAGAGATTATAAGGTAAAACAAGCTGCTTTACATTCCTCAGAGACTTAGCCTGAAGGCTGCTCTCCACAGCTACCACTAGGATAGCTTTCTTTATTAGGTGTTCTTAAACCTATCTACCATAAGAGTCGAATTGGACTGGTGCAAGGTGGCCACTATAACTAGTGACCAGCATATGCCAGGCCAACTTCTCACAGAGGACCTCTGCTTGGAATGTGTGTGTGTGTGTGCTGGAACGTCACAGATAGCACGTCATAACGCTCACCAACGCGACTGCAACAACAGCTATTATCTCTAGAAAGCACGTTAACCATGTTTGTAAGCCATTTTTTTGTTTGTAAAACACGGACGTTTGTGAATAACTCTTCATTTACATCGTGTACACGGTAGAATGCTGAAGAGCCCTGTCATCACAAAATGGATGCCACCAGCACAGACACTGGGCTGCCCTCCTGCTGCTGACCGAAACTCGCAGTGGAGGAGGCCCAACAATAGGCATCCTGTCACAGGGAGGTGTAACCACCTTCCAGACAGGATTTAGTGTATTGGGGTTGGGTGGGTGCACTCCTAGAGTGCTTTGAAGTCCTGCACTGGGGGAGCAGTAGGCTACTCTGTGCATATGCCAGCTCAAACCGGTTCAGGGGCTACCAGCCCCTGCTCTGGCGTGAAGCTGGACAAAGGGAAGTGGGTGTAGCCACCCACTCCCCTGACCCTCCCGTAGGAGTGGTCATAGAGCTAGTCCCACCCTTCCTAGTAGTATAAGTTAGGGAACCCTTGCCATTGCAAACTAGATATCCCTGGACGATGCTCTGAAGAAGAATACTGGACCTTCAAAGTTCCACTACCTTTGGAAGACTGAAGAATCTCCCTTGGAGTCAAGGAGTGACTCCCCTGCTTGGCAGGCACCAAATCTTTGCATCAACAGTCACAAACTTTCCCGCTCCCGCCGGAGTCCGAAGCCTCTGCAGCCCCGGAAGTGGATTTCCTGACTTCTCAACGGCCATCGTGAGTCCCCAGCGAAGCTGAGGCAAGTGGACTCCACGAGTGATGAGGAACAGCAATACCCGGGTACCGTGCACTATTGTCGAGTGCAACCCCTTCACGACGTTCAACGAACTTGTGCTTTAGACCACATGTGGTCCAAGCCTCCAGCAGGATTTCCTTCAAAAATCAGAGGCCTACCTCATCCCGAGTGACTGTGGGCTCCTGGTGAGTGAATCCTCCCGAGGTGTCTTCGCGATCCCTTGCTGGTTGGCTTGTGGGTCCCCAGAAGACTTTTCAACAGATCCAAAGGGCTCCCCTGATTGCTCCAGGCCTGCCCTGACTTACCCTCGCTGGGTGAGTCCCTCAGACCTTGCTGGTCTGCACCGCTAACTTTCGTCAATTTCCACATGACTTGCTGTTGCCAAGGCTTGTTGGCTCCAATCTGTGTTGCCAACACCTCAGTAAGCTGCAGACTTTGTGGGACACTTCGAATCCAGCTTCTGGTCATCGTCGACGCCTCCTGGACCT
The DNA here is from genome assembly GCF_964204655.1 of Triturus cristatus. Lineage (NCBI taxonomy): Eukaryota > Metazoa > Chordata > Amphibia > Caudata > Salamandridae > Triturus > Triturus cristatus. The sequence goes on along the minus strand of NC_140579.1, from coordinate 630,821,162 downwards.
CGTGGCTGAAGAGTCAAGACACCCATGATCACCTGAAATCACCCGACTACTGTGGGCATCCAGCTTCCTGGCCCCGGGTCACTGGCTAGTGACTTTGAACATTGTCTCCTCTGCTTTCAGGTCTTCTTTCTTCAGAATCCATCCTTGGATTCCACCGGACACTTCTCCCGTCTTCACAAACAGCAAGTCTTCTTTGGCTCCCATTGAAAATGACGCCGCGACCCAACACCAAAAGACACCTATGCACCCGGCTTCCCTGGGTGAGGTAACTCGAGTATTCCGGTGCTCCTGTGTGTGTTGGCTCTAGAACTACTTACCCTGTAAGTGACTTGCTTGTAGACTCTACCGAAGTATCCTAAAACTTTAAAATTCCAACCGCAACGTGCTCCATTGAAGTCTATTGGGATCCACGGCTGTGTTCTCACACTGCATGCGTCTCCCGTGGGTTCTTTACTTACCTGCTTTGGGTGGATTAGTGAGGCCCCAGCGCTTCTGAAGACCTTAGGCCTTCTCCCTTCTCAAGTCGTTCTTATTAACCCTGGGCCTAACACTACGCTTCGCCCACGTAGTGTACGTAGCGCTGCCTGCTTCGCAGTTTTCGAAGTAGGCGAAGCAGGCAGCGCTACGCACATGCCAGGGCGAAGCTGCCTGCCGCCCGCCACCCGCCTCCCGCTTGCCCTCCATTTAAATCATACCCGCATGTAAAACTAAATAAAAATGCGCGGGCGTCCGCGCATGCGCATTTGTCATAAGAAGTTGGAAATGAGGAAGAGGGAGCGCCGGAGACGCCGCGCTTCAGGTAAGTTTTTTAAATTTTTATTTATTTTACATGCGGGTATGATTTAAAAGGAGGGCGGGCGGGAGGTGGGTGGCACGTAGTGGGGCTACGCGGAGCGCGTAGTGTGCGTAGATTTGGGCACACTACGTGCTGCTTCACGTAGCCCCACTACGCCCACTACACCCACCCTTACTTCTTATACCTCTTTTTTAGTATATGGTCTGGTACGCCCCTTGGGCCCCAGCCATATAAGTGCTTAACTTGTTGTGAAATGTTGATTTTTGCATATGTCCTTGCCTTCTAATCTCATAAAGAGATTAGTAGATTGTGTCTAGTAATAAATACATATATATTTTATATATATACCTGTGTGGTGTCCTTTCATTTAGTGATTCAAGAGATTATAAGGTAAAACAAGCTGCTTTACATTCCTCTGAGACTTAGCCTGAAGGCTGCTCTCCACAGCTACCACTAGGATAGCTTTCTTTAAAAGGTTGTCTTAAACCTATCTACCATAAGAGTCGAATTGTACTGGTGCAAGGTGGCCACTTTAACTAGTGACCAGCATATACCAGGCCAACTTCTCACATTGTTGGGCAGCGTGTGGGATTACAGCTTGCCATTGTTTTACCAGAAAATCTCTATTTGAATTACTAACTGAAAACCACTAAAGGTACTCAAGTTACATATAAAGTCAAGCTTAGTATCAATAAGTTCTACTGAACTTAGAGCTGTGTGTGAAGGGATAGCACACCCTTGCTACAGCTCAAGCTAGGATCAGTAGGCCACAAACTAGTGTAGGTAGTACAACACTGCACAACACTAGAATGTCCTTAAGGGTTGGAACCAGTGGGTCCACCCAGCCTAAGTATCAGGACATGACTTTCTTTGACCTGAAAACCATGTGTGCTGAAAGGCACCTGAGGATAGGACAGAGTCCCTCCACACTACACCTGATAGATCTGCTGACAGCAGATGATCTTAGATTAGCTCTAGGAGCTAAGGGGTCTGAATCAGGGAGTGGGTCAGCTATAGTCTCTGGGCCAGATGAAGAAAATCAAGTCGACCTGGACTCTGTGGTTGAAGGGCCAGATCCACAGGGATCTGAAAAGGACAGAGGAATTCTCCCTAAGAGAGCTGACAGAGTGGAAGAGAGGCCTAGGTTCCCTCCAAGGGAATCTGACCACTCCTATCACTCTGGCAGAGAATCTGTCCAGCAGAGGAACTCATACTTTAATAGAAGAGAGGCCTCCTCTGAAAGAATGTACAAACTGCTGCAGTATGAGGAAGCAAGAGTTGCCCTCAGGCCAAGCAGTTGGCATTAGACAAAGAAGTCTTTGAGCTCCAGAGAGCTTCTAAAAGAGAGGGGTTAGACCTCCCTGGTGGCAGCAACAGTGTCCCTAGAGTCAGAGATTACATTCCAGACCATAGGAACCTGTCCAAGGTTGTTCCTCCCTACCAGAATGGGGATAATATCCACAAATGGATAACTGCTATGGAGAGGGCCTGTAGAGTACAGCATGTCCCCCAGAAACAGTGGGCAGCAATCTTGTGGCTCTCCTTTTCAGATAAAGGCACATCCAAGCTCCTCACTGTTAGAGAAGAGGATGCTGATGATTATGAAGTCCTGAAGAGTGCATTAATAGATGGGGTTGGCTTAACCACTTAACAGTACAGGTTGAAGTTCAGAGACACCCAGAAAGCACAGACTAAGGACTGGACTGACTTTGTAGATTGTGCAACCAAGGCTCTGGAGGGTTGGCTGGTTGGTAGTAGAGTTACTGATTTTAAGGTATTGTATAATCTTATGATGAGAGAACAGATCCTTAATAATTGCCAAAACCAGTTGTTGCATCAGTACCTGGTGGACTCTGATCTGACCTCTCCCCAAGAATTAGGAAAGAAGGCAGACAAATGGATCAGAACCAGGGTGAGGCAGAAAATCCAGAACCAAGGGTGTGACACTAAGAAGAAAGATCCTAAAGGCTCTGAGAAAGGTGGGGATAAGTCAAAAGACCAGAAGTCTTCACCAGGGCCCCAAAAATCTGCATCTGGTGGGATTCACAGTCTAACAAAGGGAAAGGCCAAAAGAAGCCCTGGTGCAAATTCTGTAAACAGAAAGGGCACTGGATTTCTGACTGTAACAAGTCCAAAGACCAAACCACCACCACTCCTGCCCCTAAGGCAACTGTTCCCCCTAGTACAGCTACTGGTGGAGGTGGTAATCAGAATAAGGGTGTAGTAGGGTTGACCCTGGGTTCTGAAGTGGACTCTGGCCTAGTCAGAGTACCCACTCAGGCATTGCTGATTTGTGATGGAGACATTGATATGTCCTTCCTAGTGAGCCCCAGTAATCTGGGCAAATACAAACAGCAGCCTGTAATAAATGGCAAACAGGCTTTGGCATTCAGGGACACAGGTGCTAGTGTCACCATGGTGGCAGAGGATCTTGTGGACCCTGGGCAGATCATCCTGGGTGAAATGTACCAGGTTACCAATGCAAGCAATGTCAGGACCATCCATAGTGTGGCAGTTGTGAATTTCTCCTGGGGAGGGGTAACTGGCCTTAAGAAGGTTGTAGTCAGTGCAGACCTCCATGTCGAATGTCTATTGGGCAATGATCTAGAGACTTCAGCCTGGTCTGAAGTAGAGTTATGGACTCATGCTGAGATGTTGGGCATACCTGCAGAGGTATTTGCTGTGACCAGGTCACAGGCCAAAATACATAACACTGAACCAGCTCTGGTTCCTGAAACTATGGACCAGGTGCTTCCCAAGAGAAGGAGCAGTAGGGTTAAGGCAGTGTCTTCCGCTCTGTCTCAGATCACAGATTCACCTCCTGAGGGAGGGGAAGCAGATCCTGAAGAAGGAACTGCCCCAGAGGGACTTGAGCCTGATCAGGTTGAGTTCTTGGGGGCAGGGGGACCTTCTAGGGAAGGAGCCACAGTGCTGCCCCTCTCTTGAACCCATCAGACTGCAGGCTGCTGCTGAGGCTGCTGGGAGTGCTAGTGGGTCCCATAAAGTTTATTGGGATGAGGGACTCCTATATTCTGAGGCTACAGATCCAACCCCTGGAGCCACCAGGAGGTTGGTAATACCTCGGAAGTTTACGGGGTTCCTCTTGACCCTAGCACATGATATCCCTTTAGCAGGTCACTTGGGCCAAAACAAGACCGGGGACAGGCTTGTTCCACATTTTCATTGGCCACATATGTCAGAGGACACCAAGGAGTTTTGCCGCTCCTGTGTAACTTGCCAAGCCAGTGGCAAGTCAGGTGGCACAACAAAGGCCCCCCTGATACCACTACCTGTGGTGGGGGTACCCTTTGAAAGGATAGGGATTGACATTGTTGGTCCCCTTGACCCTCCAACAGCATCTGGGCACAGGTTTATCCTGGTGGTAGTGGATCATGCCACCAGGTACCCATAAGCAATTCCCCTGAGGATCACTACAGCCCCTGTGGTGGCAAGCGCCCTCATTGGAGTTTTCTCCAGAGTGGGTTTCCCAAAGGAGGTCATATCTGACAGAGGTACCAACTTCATGTCAGGATATCTAAAATCAATGTGGAAGGAGTGTGGTGTAAAGTATAAATTCACTACTCCCTATCACCCACAATGCAATGGGTTAGTTGAACGTTTCAACAAAACCCTAAAGGGAATAATTAAAGGCCTCCCAGAAAAGCTTAGGGGAAAATGGGACCTTTTACTTCCCTGCCTTCTGTTTGCATACAGAGAGGTTCCACAGAAGGGGGTTGGTTACAGCCCATTTGAACTTCTGTTTGGGCATCCTGTAAGAGGTCCATTATGTTTGGTGAAGGAGGGCTGGGAGTTACCTCTCAAACCTCCCAAACAGGATATGATGGACTATGTACTTGGTCTCCGCTCCAGGATGGCCGAATACATGAAGAAGGCAACTAAAAACCTGGAGGCCAGGCAAGAACTGCATGACCAAAAGGCTGTGCTGACTGTGTACCAGCCAGGACAGAAAGTGTGGGTGTTGGAGCCTGTGGCCCCAGCAGCTCTCCAAGACAAGTGGAGTGGCCCCAATACAGTATGATCCCACCCTTCTAGAAGGGATGACATGTACCCACTGTACTAAACTGTAGAAATCTCCTAGAGCCCTGGCATCACAAAATGGATGCCTGCAGCACAGACACTGGGCTGCCCTCCTGCTGCTGACCGAAACTCGCAGTGGAGGAAGCCCAACAAAAGGCATCCTGTCACAGGGAGGTGTCACCACCTCCCAGACAGGATTTAGTGTATTGGAGCTGGGTGGGTGCACTCTTAGAGTGCTTTGAAGTCCTGCACTGGGGGAGCAGTAGGCTCCTCTGTGCATATGCCAGCTCGAACCGGTTCAGGGGCTTCCTGCCCCTGATCTGGTGCGAAACTGGACAAAGGGAAGTGGATGTAACCACCCACTACACTGACCCACCTAGAGGAGTGGTCATAGAGCTAGTCCCTCCCCTGTCTTCACTATAAGATAGCAAGCATTGCCAATGCAATTCAAATTACCCTGGACGACGCTCTACAAAGAAGAATCCTGGCCCTTCGACGTTCCACTATCTCTGGAAGACTGAAGAATTTCCCTTGAAGTCAAGGAGTGACTCCCCTGCTTGGCAGGCACCTATAACCTCAATCAACGGTTGCAAACTTCACCGCTCCCGCTGGAGTCCAAAGTCCCTGCAGCCCCAGAAGCAGATTTCCTGACCTCTCGATGGCCATTTTGAGTCCCCAGCGAAGCTGTGGCATCTGGACACCACGAGTGACGAGGAACGGCAATACCTGGGAGCCGTGCACTGATTTCGAGTGCAAACCCTAAACAATGTTCTACGAACTTGTGCTTTGGACCATTTGTGGCCCAAGTCCCTAGCAGGCCTTGTTTTAAAAATCAGCGGCCTACCCCGTCCCGAGTGACCGTGGGCTCCGGTGAAACTTTTCCTGCGAAGGCATCTTTGCGGTTACTTGCCCATTACCTAGTGACTCCCCCGAAGACTTTCTAACCAACTTCAAGGGCTCTTCTGGTTGCTCCAGGCCTGCCCTCACTTTCCCTCGCTGGGTAAGTCCATCAGACCTTGCTGGTCTGCATCACCGACTATCTTCAGTCCACACGAGACTTGCAGTTGCCAAGGCTTGTTGGCTCCAATCCGGTTGCCGACACCGTCATCAGCTGCCGACGTTGTGGGACACTCTGAATCCAGCTGCTGGTCATCATCGATCCCTCCTGGAGCTCGTGAGCGAAGAGACAAAACACCATCGACGACCTGAAGCGACACAACATCTGTGGTCATCCATCCTGCTGGCCACCGGTCACTGGCAAGTGACTTTGAACACTGTCCCTTCAATTTTCAGATCCTCTTCATCTTCAATCCACCTTCGGATACCAGCGGACACCTCTTCAGTCGTCTCAAGCAGCAAGTCTTCATTGGTCTCCATTGAAAACAGCATCGCGACCCGACACCAAAAGACACCTATGCACCCGGCTTCCCTGGGTGAGGTAACTCGTGCACTCTGGTGCCCAAGTGTGTCTTGGCCCTCGAAATACTTACCCTGTAAGTGGCTTGCTTGTTGACTTCTTCAAAGTGCCCTAAAACTTTAAAATACAAACTGCGACTTGCTCCATTGTAACCTATAGGAAACCCGCGGCTGTGTTTAGACACTGCACGCGTCTCCCGTGGGCTTGTTACTTACCTGCTAACACTGCAGTAGTGAAGCCCCAGCGATTCCCAAGGCCCTAGGCTTTGTCATTTTGCAAGTCGACTTTGTTAAACCATTTGTTTAGTATATGGTCTGGTACGCCCCTAGGGCTCCAGCCATATTTGTGCTTAATTTATTGAGAACTGTTGACATTTGAATGTGTATCTGGGTTCTAATCTCAAAAAGAGATTAGTAGAGTGTATCTAGAAATAAATACATATATATTTGATATATATACCTGTGTAGTGTCCTTTTCATTTGGTAATTCAAGAGATTATAAGGTAAAACAAACTGCTTTACATTCCTCAGAGACTTAGCCTGAAGGCTGCTCTCCACAGCTACCAATAGGATAGCTTTCTTTAAAAGGTTGTCTTAAACCTATCTACCATAAGAGTCGAATTGGACTGGTGCAAGGTGGCCACTATAACTAGTGACAAGCATATGCCAGGCCAACTTCTCACAACTTGGAGTGCATATTAGATGCACTAGTGATTGGATACTGTGGTACCTTATGAGCCCCTAGTATATGGTACCTTAGGTACCAAGGGCATAGGTAATTCACAGGGCTACCAGGGGCTGAAGCATGTATTATGCCACCCCTGGGAAGCAGACTAAATCTGACACCGCAGGCCTGCTACTGCAGCCTGGGTGAGGTAGTGTTAGCACACCTCACTGAGGTATAGGTTCCCTATATCTCACCTTACACACACATATAAACCTATCAGTCACCCCTAAGGCAGGCCCTATCAATCCTGAGGGTAGGGTGCTTGGTTTCCATGTGAGGGGGTGCCTCTGCCTGAGCAGGGCCCCTCTGCAGCTCTCAGAGTCCATTCTTTGTAGCTGTTTGTGGATGCGGTTAAACCATATACTCTTAAGTGCATTATAACCTAGCGGTAAATGCTAACTTTGGGATGCATCAGAACATGTCGTGTTTGGTGTCAAATGCTTTGGAATCATACCCCCACACCAGTAACTGGTGTGGGAGTATGATCCCGCCCTTCTAGAGGGATAGACATGTACCCACTGTGGAAACACTGTAGAATCCTGAAGAGCCCTGGCATCACAATATGGATGCCACCAGCACAGACACTGGGCTGCCCTCCTGCTGCTTACAGAAACTCACAGTGGAGGAGGCCCAACAATAGGCATCCTGTCACAGGGAGGTGTAACCACCTTCTAGACAGGATTTAGTGTATTGGGGCTGGGTGGGTGCACTCCTAGAGTGCTTTGAAGTCCTGCACTGGGGGAGCAGGAGGCTCCCCTGTGCATATGCCAGCTAAAACCGATTCAGGGGCTACCTGCCCCTGCTCTGGCGTGATGCTGGACAAAGGGAAGTGGGTGTAGCCACCCACAACCCTGACCCTCCCATAGGAGTGGTCATAGAGCTAGTCCCTCCCTTCCTTGTAGTATAAGTTAGGGAACCCTTGCCATTGCAAACTAAATATCCCTGGACGATGCTCTGAAGAAGAATCCTGGACCTTCGACGTTCCACTACCTTTGGAAGACTGAAGAATCTCCCTTGGAGTCAAGGAGTGACTTGGCAGGCACCAAAACTTTGCATCAACGGTCGCAAACTTTCCCACTCCTGCCGGAGTCTGAAGTCCCTGCAGCCCCGAAGGTGGATTTCCTGACTTCTCAACGGTCATCATGAGTCCCCAGCGAAGCTGAGGCAAGTGGACCCCACGAGTGACGAGGAACAGCGATACCCGGGTAACGTGCACTATTGTCGAGTGCAACCCCTTCACGATGTTCAACGAACTTGTGCTTTGGACCACGTGTGGTCCAAGCCTCCAGCAGGATTTCCTCTGAAAATCAGAGGCCTACCTCGTCCCAAGTGACCGTGGGCTCCTCCCGAGGCGTCTTCGCGATCCCTTGCCGGTTGGCTTGTGGGTCCCCAGAAGACTTTTCTACAGAACCAAAGGGCTCCTCTGGTTGCTTTAGGCCTGCCCTGACTTACCCTCGCTGGGTGAGTCCCTCAGACCTTGCTGGTCTGCACTGCTGGCTTTCTTCACTTTCCACGAGACTTGCTGTTGCCAAGGCTTGTTGGCTCCAATCCGGTTGCCGACACCATAGTAAGCTGCAGACTTCGTGGGTCACTCCGAATCCAGCTCCTGGTCAATATTGACGCCTCCTGGACCTCGTGGCTGAAGAGTCAAGACACCCGTGATCACCTAAAATCACCCGGCTACTGTGGGCATCCAGCTTCCTGGCCCCGGGTCACTGGCTAGTGACTTTGAACACTGTCTCCTCTGCTTTCAGGTCTTCTTTCTTCAGAATCCAGCCTTGGATTCCAGCGGACACTTCTCCCGTCTTCACAAGCTGCAAGTCTTCTTTGGCTCCCATTGAAAACGACGCCCCGACCCGACACCAAAAGACACCTATGCACCCGGCATCCCTGGGTGAGGTAACTCGAGTATTCCGGTGCTCCTGTGTGTGTTGGCTCTAGAACTACATACCCTGTAAGTGACTTGCTTGTAGATTCTCCCGAAGTATCCTAAAACTTTAAAATTCCAACCGCGACTTGCTCCATTGAAGTCTATTGGGATCCACGGCTGTGTTCTCACACTGCATGCGTCTCCCGTGGGTCCTTTACTTACCTGCCTTGGGTGGATTAGTGAGGCCCCAGCGCTTCTGAAGACCTTAGGCCTTCTCCCTTCTCAAGTCGTTCTTCTTATACCTCTTTTTTAGTATATGGTCTGGTACGCCCCTAGAGCCCCAGCCATATAAGTGCTTAACTTTTTGTGAAATGTTGATTTGTGCATATGTCCTTGCCTTCTAATCTCATAAAGAGATTAGTAGTGTGTGTCTAGTAATAAATACATATATATTTTATATATATACCTGTGTGGTGTCCTTTCATTTAGTGATTCAAGAGATTATATGGTAAAACAAGCTGCTTTACATTCCTCTGAGACTTAGCCTGAAGGCTGCTCTCCACAGCTACCACTAGGATAGCTTTCTTTAAAATGTTGTCTTAAACCTATCTACCATAAGAGTCGAATTGTACTGGTGCAAGGTGGCCACTTTAACTAGTGACCAGCCTATACCAGGCGACCTTCTCACATTTGATGTTAGCATTATGTTCAAAGGGAGAAATATTTTTACAAAAATTTACGTTGCAGTTAAATGGAATGACAGTCAATATTAACAAATGTAAATTTTTATCACGAGAAGTCAATTATTTAGGGCATAATATCTCGAAAGAAGGTATCAAACCTAAGGTATCTTTGTTGAAAGGAATTAATGAGGCACCTATTCCCACTGACAAGGATTCACTTAGAGCTTTTTTAGGCTTAAGTGAATATTATGCACGTTTTGTTCAGGGATATGCTGTCATTGTCCAAGCTTTAATGAATCTTTTGAAGAAAAATGCCAAGTTCGTCTGGTCTGATGAATGTCAAGAAGTGTTTGAATCGGTTAACAAATTGATTACTACTGCTCCAGCCATTAAACCGTTTACGCATGGGGCAAAATGTATAATTACTGTAGATGCAAGTGCTAAGGGTTTGGGTGCAGTTCTAAGCCAAATGGTGGAAGGTCAAGAGTGAACCATTGCTTTTGCTTCAAGTACCGTAAATATTGCTGAAAAGAATTATAGTACAATCGAACGTGAAGCACTTGCGTGTTCATGGGCATCCGAGAAATTCAAAATGTACATTTGGGGAACGAAATTTGAGTTGCATACCTATCACAAACCCCTAATATATGTGTTAGGTGATAGTTGTTCTAATAAGGCTTCTTCAAGATTGATAAGGTTATTAGCAAGATTACAAGAATTTAATTTCGATATAAAATACATTCCAGGAGGCAAAAATGTCAGAGCAGACTGTTTATCACGTTTACCGGTGGAGGGTGATTGTGTTTATGATGGTGAGAAAACTGATTGGGAGGATTTGGAGTATGTATTCACAGTTAGTGATATTAATGAACAATTTAAGATATCAGAAAAAGAATGGTTGGAAAGTTGTGACAAAGATGATTGTATGGTTCAGGTAAAGAAGTTTTTCATTGAAGGTTGGCCAGGTAATAGGTGTATGTCCATGGATTTAAAATGTTTTTCTCAAGTAGCATCAGAATTATCCCTAGTCAATAATATCTTGGTTAGACAAAATTTGTTTGTTCCTCCCGTGAGTCTCAGATCTAAAATTATTTCATTGGCCCATGAGGGACATTTGGGGATTTCAGCTACAGTGAAGAAAATCAAACAAATGTATTGGTGGCCAGGAATTGATGGTCAAGTCAAGAGATATGTGGAAATGTGTGCTGAATGTTTATGCTCTGATAAACATTGGAGAACTTCAACATCTCCTTTATGTCCTGTGAGTTGGCCAAGTAATGCTTGGGAAAAAATAGGTCTGGATTTCACAGGTCCGTTCAATGTTTTTGGATGTGACAAAAGATTTCTTATAGCTGCCATTGACTACTATTCTAAGTGGTTGTATTTTTCTTTTGTAAAAAGTGTGGATTCTTCTTCAGTGGTTTCATTTTTGAAACATCTGTTTTGTATTGAGGGTAGAGTCAAGGAGGTGGTTACTGATAATGGATCTCATTTTATTTCTGAAGAGTTTACAAAATGTCTTGACAAACATGATGTTAGGCACATTCGGGCACCTTTATATAGTCCAGCTTCTAGCGGTCTGGTGGAAAGGGCCAATCGGTTAATAAAAGAGGGTGTTCAAACTGCAGTTGCTAACAATCTAGATTCAGTGGAATACTTACACTTTAAAGTTTGGAATTACCACATTACTCCACAAAGTACCACAGATGTTGCTCCATTTGTTTTATTAAGAGGGAGAAAACCTATTTCTGCCATTAGTCCAACATGGTTATTAGACAAAGTGGAACGTTTTCATAATATTGACTTACAAGGTGTGCGGGAACATGTTAGAGAGAAACAGAATAGTTATAAACGTAATTATGACAGAAGAATGCATGTAAAAGAAGGAACGTTGAACATTGGAGATTGGGTTTTAATTAAAAAAACAAACAAGGTTAGTAAAGGACAGTCCAAATTTTCAGAACCAGTAAAAGTTAAAAAAATTAATAGAACAGCAGTTGTATTACAGAATAGAGGATGGTGGAATAGTAATGCTTTAGTTAAGGTAATTGGGGAACAAGCAAGAATTATTTCACAAAAAATTGGCTCTGCTGGAGCGTATGAAAGACATGATTGGTTTGATTAAGATACCTTAACACATTCAGGTAACAATGTAAATGTGCAAACTTCTGGAGATAGTAATAACTTGGACAGAGGTGATATTGCAACTAATGTTGATAGGCCTGCAACATCAACTAGTACTACTTCTGGCAGTGGTGGAGACAATTTGCTTAGAAGTAGTTCAAGAGTAAGATCTGCTCCTATCCACTCCAGAGATTATGTGTATTATTAATCAAACATTGTATAGGTGAATAATTATTATTATTATTTTTTTTTATTAAGGAAAGGGGTGTGTGTAATATGGGGTAATGTATTTTATGTTGTTATTACTTTAAGGAACGTAGAGTGTTGTCGTATTCTTCTGATTAGAATGTTTGTGGATGGCTTAGTGAAGAACCTGCTGTGGAGTCTGGAAGCAGGAGGTCGTGGGTCCTGTACTTCAAATAAACTTATTTGGATATTTTACAACCTCGTTTGGATTCCTTCGTGTGAACCATACTACAGTAAGGAGTGAATCTGTCGGGTCAGGAAGTGAGATCCGGAGACAAACCAGGTCCACAGGAGCGAGGATAGGATCCCCACCCTCCCGTAAGGTAGGTCTACCGGTCGGTACTAGAAAAGTCCACGACCAGAGAAAGATACCTCTAGGGAGGGAGGAGACGACAGCAGGACCACGTGATCAGAAGGGCAGCAGGGAGCTGAAGGGATAATGCTGTAGCACACAAAATAATAAACAGGAGAGACAAAGACAAAGGGGACAGGTTAGTTCTGGACTGAGAGACGTCGTTTGTGGAGTTCCCCTTTAATTAAGGACAGTTGTGCACCTCCTCATACTCACATAGCGGGTTAATTCTCCAAAGTTTAAACAAGGTCCCAAGCGTTTCTAGTTCCCCAAAAATAAGGCAAAGGAAACGAAGGTTCTTTGACCCGGAGTTGGCATTCACTCGAGGTCCATGAAGTGAATTCTACAGAACTCAGTCTTTAGCAAGCAGTGTTTCCGAAAGACTCTTGGTTGTGTGACACATAAACAAAGTGTCTTTCCGAATGTACAATGTTCTTAGCCACATTCAGGGCTACAGGCACAAAAATAACACAAAACGAAAATACCGGACTCTTGATCTCAGCAGGCACGAAGGGTCCGTAGAAGGCAGGGTTGTCGTCAGGGAGTCTGCTGGTCGTTCGTCTCAAGCAAGGAGAGCACGTCAACTTCTAGAGCGGTAGCAGTGCGGGAAATGTCACAGGAAGATTCCCCGCGAAGGGTGAAGTTGTTACGCTTGTCGGGATATGTGAGACGCCGAGGGGGTCAGGAGGCAGCCAAAGAATCCAGGTTTCATTTGTCGAAGCCTCGACAAACGGTCTTTGCAGGGTGCAGCGAAAGGAAGACAAGCGTCCCCAGGGTCGGGAAAGCGAGCGGCGTTGCAGGGTGCAGCGAAAGGAAGACAAGCGTCCCCAGGGTCGGGAAAGCGAGCGGCGTTGCAGGGGAGTGAACACAAGGCGTGGTCCAGCACAGCTGAGGAAAGCCAAGCGCCGTAGTGAAGGAAGACGCCCGGTTTAAACGGACCGTGCAAGGCAGCATGGGAAGGCACACAACTCCACCCCCAGACTCAGGGCATTATGGGAGACGTAGTGCCGGATGTGGGAAAGTAGAAATAAGGCAAGAAGCTTGACGGGTAACAGAATCCAAGGCCGTTAAATCTTTCTTCCGTCACCAGAAACTTTTTGCAGCCTGATTTTAATATGCTATGGACACCGGATTTATGTATGTATACACCACATATGTGTGTAGCACCAACACAGTGTATTGGAGAGCTTTAGGCACTACAATAAAGCAACAATGCAAAAATATATATATAAATTTAGTAATTGAACGAAGGCCCACTGTGATCTACTGACTGAGCTAACGTCAGGATTTAGTTTTTAAACTCGTGCAATTATCCTGCATCCGGGCCACTTTCAGGCACTATACACGTGTAGGAAATTCAAAACAAACCGCTAACGCCAGGGAGACACAGAAAACAGAAATCTGTGTAGATAACCCTCCTCCTTAGGGCCACATCTGATCACTTTCCTCCCTCCCAAAGGGCCTCGCCTTATCGAGGGGTTTGCTCCTCTGCAAATAAGCCCTAAACAGTGGTGGTGCCGTAATCCAGGGGTGCAGCATTGAGTCAGGGGCGCAGCGGAATCCTCGGCGCCCCCCTATACCCAGGTGTCTTACCTCCTCTGGGGCCCTTTCCTCTCTGCTTCCTCAGCAGAGTGTCCCTCTCAGCAGTGCCGGCAAGGGCCCGACAGCGCAGTGCTCCAGGGGTGCAGCAGTAATCTAGGGGGTACAGTAGATCCCCCGATGATCCCTTCTCTCTCCCAGGTCCTAGCCTCCTCTGTGGGTGGGGTGAAGAGATTTTCGCATGTAACCCCTCAACATATCAACTCACAAGACATCCTGATCAGCAGCGGATGGTGCAGTGAATCTGGGGTGCAGATCTCCAGGGGTGCACTGAACCCCCAGTGTCCTAGGCCCATGCCTCCTGCGGGGCCCTCCTTCCTCGAAGCTCAGCTCCCCAGCACTGCCGAGTGGTGTCATCCAGGGCGGAGAACGCAGGGGTGCAGCTGTGGTTCAGGGGGGAAGCGGGTCCCTTCGGGCCCCCCTCTCCTCCGGGGGGGACTGCCCTCTGTGCCTCTCCTGCAGAGCAATAAGTTTGTGCTCATGCTCTGCGCCTTCCGCCTCCTGCTTCCTCCTCCTCCTCTGCCTGCGATTCTGAGAGGCTGATCTGGCAGGCGGCCAGCCTACACCAAAGCACACAGGCACGCGCAGTCTGGACTCCTTAAAGGGCCAGGCCGAGGTTAACCCCTTCCTGCCCAGCCATGCAAACCGTGTCTGCCACGCTGCCCTGCGCCCCAAGTGCCGGTGAGACCATGAGAACTCACTAGGACTGACTGTTCATGGCCAATCCCAGCGCCACAAATCACAAGTTGATGAAACATAAATGTAAATATTGCACTATTTAGGTTGTGTATTACGCCTCGAGTCACAAACGCATACTGCCGTTTTCACACGCCCGACAGTACAGTTTACTTTCACTTCGACAAAGTACCTTGACTTGTTTTTTTAACTCCAGATGGCCCGAATAAATAACATTTGACAGTGTAAGAGAAGACGCTTAGATTGTTGTTACACTGCTGGTTATTAGTCCCTTCAGTGTGGTAAATCCGTGCTTGGCATTATACTTGGCGTCAATAGTTGTTTTGTGTGAGCAGTTGTGTTGCGTTTGGTGGCCTTTGGGGTAAAATCTTGTGAATATAAAAGACAAGTGCTCGCCAGGCAGCCGCGGTTTATTTTTGCATCGCGCTTTCATTTTAAAGTGAAAGCAAGATGCAAAAATAAACACGCGGCGGAGCTTGTCTTTATGGGGCCATGTGTTTGAAACACATGGCCCCATAAAGATAAGAAACCTTTTGCGACGGGAGGAAAGCAGGCGAGCCCGTCCAAGTGGGCCGTCTGAAAAAGCCAAAAGTACACGTCATAAAAAGCTCTTTTCCAATGGCTGGCCACCGTTTAGCATAAACGGTGACGCCAGCCAATGGAAAAGAGGGGCGGGGCTTAAAGCCCGTTACAGAAGTTACTCAAAATCATTAAATCTCGCCGAGCAAGCTGCGCATGTGCGCAGCCACGCCAGCCGAGACCTAAAAATCATTTGATTGGTTCATAACATTTCCCATTGTAACAGTTGGAGGACCCCACCCATTTTAGTCATTCTCTCTACAGCGTTTGATGAGAGACACCTCTTCTGCTTAGAGAGCTTTTTTGAAAAGTTTTTTGCTGTGTACACATATCTTATAGTACACACAACATGCAACGATCATCTTGATCAATATTCATGCTCTGTACAGTAGCCTTCCACGTGTGATGGCCATGCATCTGAAACGTTACATCAAAAAACAAATGTGTGTTACATGATGCCCCTGGTGTGTGTGTGTGTGTGCGCATTATTGTGCTGCCTTTCGGCCTGGGTATTGGTGGCTCAAAGGGGTATCATCAGCCACGGGCTTTACCAGTATAGTAGTGCGTCATATGTGAGACTTTCAGATTCACGTTTGACATGCATTGCTTGACTGTAATAAGCGTTATCACTGTGTATGACGTAGCCTCACTGCTGATCCTCCTTCCATCCGAGCACATTGACATGTGTGCGCTTCGCGATAGCAACACTTTCAATAATACCGCACACCATTGACATGCGTGTCTGCGCATATCCACAAGCTTGACAATGACATGTGATGTTGTCCATTCAATGTTTTCGGACAGCATCTCATTAGCGATAGTTGCTGCCCTCCCGGTACATGCTGTATTAATGTAAATTGCGGATTGTGCGACGTCAAAACTGCAACAGGGACACACACATAAGTACACTTCCTGCCCAGGCAGGAACTGAGCAACGCCCAGGTCCCCAGAATAATTATTCACACCCCTACGCTGGCCTGGCGTACACAAGCCCAGCCCACTTTGCGTACGTATAAATAGGATAACGACGCCGCCACATGTCCCAGTTCTTCCACACTGCCTCAGGTGATATGGCCGCATCCACCTCGCATATCACAATGCGCAATAAAAAAAAGGGATCCATGAGGTGTACCGGCCGTCGTGTTTGGACACACACCAATGACAGCAGGTGAGCAGTGGGGTCTGGGTGCACATGGGCTGCAATTGAGCACGGTGAGGCGGGAGGGGTGGGGTGCATCAGCCTGGGTGCGCAGGTACGAACAAGCGATGTTGCCGTGAGTAATGATGTGATCTCTGACCTCCTTCAGTCACATCTCTGTCTCATTTTAAGGACCTGCTGGACCGTACTGTAGGCCTGAGCCAGCGGGCAGCGCTGCTCTACAGACACGTGGTGTTGGCTTTTGGGGCACTGTAGTGAGCTGACTACTAAGTGTACATGCACACAGGCTTGCGCCACTGCATTGCACGCACACATTATGCTTCTAGCATGCGCTCTGTTCCTTTGCATGTGAACGTTGGCATAATATATTATTATTTAACCTTGTGTATTCTCGTGCACTCCAACTCCTCTTTGAACCATGATTACCACTAACAGTTGGTAGATTGTACTTCAAGAAAGAAGAATGCACTCAATTGGTGTTCTCTATTAAGCTTGAAATAAACCTTCATTTACCTCAAGACGTTTCCAGCATTATATTATTTCTCCCTTTTCAGACACTGAGTTAGTGGCACCATAATCGGCGGAGCGGATGCTCAGCCCATGATGAGGCCCTGGGCATTCTGACGCCTTCCATCGTGGTATCAAGACACCGTCCCCAACCGGAGACTTGCTGTGCCACCCTGAGAGTGGCACCCCAGAGTTGGAGCTCGCACCGGCACATCGTTGGACACACCGGTTGTGGCAGGTGAGCAAAGAAGCCTCCGTGCGCAGGAGCTACAATTGACTACAGTGCGGGGGAAGGGGCTGGGGTGCAGCAGCCTGGGTGAACAGGTGCAGGCAAGCGATGTTGCCGTAGATAATAATGTAATCTCTGGCCTCATTGATATCTCTGTTTCATTTTAAAGACTTGCTGGACCGCACTCTTTCTCGCAAACCCCAGCGTCCCAGACACACTGTTGACGGGAGGTGAACAGTGAGGGCTGGGTTCAGTAGGCCGACGCTCTGTCTCCTCCTCCCTCTGTTCTTTTGACTCTCCCTCCCCTTCTCCCTTCCACCCACTCGCTCTCTGTCCCGTTCTCACTTTCTTCCTTTCATTCTGACTACCTTTCTTTTTCACTTGGACATGGCACACATACTTACATTTCTTTTTTGTCTTGCAGGTTTTGTACGCTGCTTCCGGAGGAGTCCCACACACTTATTTCATGTTTTACTGTTTGTTCGAATAAAGGTGCGTTTCCATTTATTTGTGTTGTTTAATAAAAGTTATTTTTTTTACCAATAAATAAGTGAGTGTATGGGTCTTCTTTTTCTGACACTTGTCTGTAGTTTATTGTGAACATCGGCGGTTGATAGGAGGTTAAAAGGGAAAACATTTGTAATTTTGCAGTGCACCTACCAAATATAAACCAACAGACTATTACATAAATGAAGCCTAGGTAATTCTACAACTGCAAGGGTTCTATGAGTGTATCACTTTATAACACCATGAGTACTGCCTGTTTGATTACAGAACCAATAAGGCACTGCCTAGGGCCACCGAGGCTTCAGGGACTGGCGACGCCCACCCTGCATATTTAAGTAAAGTCCCAGAGGGTGGCGATCCCCGGACTTGAGTTGGCCTTGAAGCCCCCCGAACTATTAATAAACAATACCCGGGGAGGTGGCGATCCCCTAGGCTGCGAAACGTCTCTTTGCCCTCCCATGCCTAATTTACATGTGAGATTAAGGCCCCAAGTACTGCAGAGACCCCGCAATATAATAATAGGATTGGCCCCGGAACATTACCCACCAGGGGGCTCATTTAAATGAATGGGTGAGACCCCCCTTCATTTTTTTCTCTTCCATTTTTACCATCCGAATCCACTTTATTGAAGCGATACGAGGTTTTCCTCCTCCCGCTTCAACAAGGCAAACAACGATTTGCTATCACAGGGTGGAAGCCATGCTCCCGCCCTGTAATAGCAAACATAAATGTCCCGCGGATGCACACCCCGGGACGTAGTATGAGCTGCGCCTGGGAGGTGGCGCTCCATAGAGACATGATGCATTGGTTACTGCATAACTACAGAATTAGTATAAACGCATACTAACACTTCTTGCACACGTGTTGTACAGCGACCAGAGTGTAGTGAAGAGGCAGAGAAAGCCCAAAATCCAAAAATTTAAATCCTACCAGAGGTCGGATGACATAGTTCGATGAGCCGACGACCCTGGGATGAGTAGAAACAGCTTCACCAAGAAAACGGGTCTTCAGAAGAACGCAAGGAAGCTCAAAATATTGGTGAGTGCTGCCTTCTTTTTACCTTCTCCTGCTCATTGCCAAATTTATGTAGTGAAGAGGAAGACAGCAGTGGATCCGATAAGTAGATTTATTGCAGGAAAAGAAGACAGCTTAAACAGCCACCAACAGGAGCAGACAGCAAGGCAACCGTCTTCTCCAGCACCGTGTACAAACTCCCCAAGATTCCCCTCATGACAGCCCTACATTTTAACATTACATACTTACATTCTAGTAGCATTACATACTAACATTCTACTATGACTTACATTGGAATACTACACAGAGCACATGACTTTACAGCAATGAGCTCATGGTTTCATCTACGAGTCTTGAGACCGGTAGGGGTGAGTAGTTCGCTTCCCACTCCCTGTATTGTATAAACGCAAACTAACACTGCTTCCACAGGTATGCTACAGCGCCCAGAGCACATCACTTTACAGCAATGAGCTCAAAGTTTAATCCCCGGGTCTTCAGATCAGTAGGGGTGAGAAGTTCACTTCCCACTCCCCGTATAGTATAAATGCATACTAACACTACTTACACAGTTATACTGCAGCGGCCGGTATGCCACAGTGCCCAGAGCCCATCACTTTACAGCAATCAGCTCGGTTTGATCCCTGAGTCTTCACACCGGTAGGCGTGAGTACTTCGCTTCCCACTTCCGGTATAGTATAAACGCACGGTAGGGGTCAGTAGTTCGCTTCCCACTCCCTATATGGTATAAATGCCTACTAACACTACTTGCACAGGTATGCTACAAAGACCAGAGCACATCACTTTACAGCAATTAGCTCACGGTTTAGGCTCTCGATTTCATACCCGAGTGTAGCAGCATCTCATCTCAGCACCATGTCACTCTGAGCAACACCGCACTTTCAGACCGGTAGGAGTGACTACTTCACTTTGCACTCCCCCACAGAGGTTACAGTGCTCCTATCCTCCTGTTTCCTACTCTTTTTGCCCTTTTTTCCTCTTACTCGTTTCAACGGAATCACAAAATGGCTGCCAACACTTCCTAGTTGCAACAGCTCGCAGCCAATAAGCAGCAAGCTTGTGCTCGTAACGCCTCAGCCAATCAGATGGCAGAATTCCCAAATATCGATATCTGCAAATTTCGATATTTCTCCAAAACTACTGAACGGATTTACACCAAATAAACAAAAGCGTGCTTTCTAGACCAAGACACTTCTCCCTGCCAAACTTGGGGTAATACCTTTCACCCGTTCGACCTGTAGCCTTGTCTAAAGTTTCCTATGGAAATTGCATGGAGAAAACACATTTTGGGACCCCCCTTTTTCTCGCCCCCCCTTGACGAATCACCCCCAAACTGTCAACATAGGAGCTGCTATGAACAAATAATTAGTTTGGAAAATTTCATGAAGATTCATCAAACGACACCAAAGTTATAAGCAAAACAAAAAATGTTCTTCTTATGGAAACTTGGTCCTAACTATAACTACCTACTGGCGACCGCCAGTAGGTAATATATATATACTGCAATTCTGACCCACGACCCGGCTGGCACACGCGCAACAAGGCTGGAACGTTTTAAGGGGACCCGAGGGAGATCTGCGATCAACTTTCACAAGGACTCTTTATTTTTGACACTCGGCACCTTTCAATTAATCACTATCACCCACAGAGGTTTTATTTTTCAGTCCCTCCCAGGCAACACTGAACCGGCAATACAGCATTCTGGGAGCTGTAGTTGTAATGCAGCGGAGTTGCAAACATGTGACCATTGGTCAGCGGACTACCGCCAATTGGAGAGACTGTGGTCAGTGAAAGGTGGGGGTGGAGCCATACCTTGTACACAGCGGCATCTGAGGAAGGCCCAAAAGGCTGAAATGCATTATGCGTAAGCTGTTTCAATAAAGATATCCCGACGCTTCCCCCGAGTGGCCTCTACCTCTTCTTTGTTGGAGTGGAATATTGTGGATATTTTCGCGCCTGCCAGAGGCGCTTTAGAGGCTCCGTTCCCTCAAGAGGCCGGAGTATCACTGGCACCTGCTGCAGCTTTCTGCATCGTCAAGGGATTGACATGACCCCGGCCCGCCAGGAAGTGCAAGCAATGCCATGGGTTGCTGCGGAATGCAGGCCGTTATTAACGGCGAGTCAGGTTCACTGCAATTCTGACCCACGACCCAGCTGGCACACGCGCAACAAGGCTGGAAAGTTTTAAGGGGACCGAGGGAGATCTGCAATCAACTTTCACAAGGACTCTTTATTTTTGACACTCGGCACCTTTCAATTAATCACCATCACCCACAGAGGTTTTATTTTTCAGTCCCTCCCAGGCAACACTTAACCGGCACTACAGTATTCTGGGAGCTGTAGTTGTACTGCAGCAGAGTTGCAAACATGTGACCATTGGTCAGCGGACCACCGCCAATGGGAGATTCTGTGGGCAGTGAAAGGTGGGGGTGGAGCCATACCTTGTACACAGCGGCATCTGAGGAAGGCCCAAAAGGCTGAAATGCATTACGCGTAAGCTGTTTCAATAAATATCTCCCGACGCTTCCCCCGAGTGGCCTCTACCTCTTCTTTGTTGGAGAGGAATGCTGTGGAGATATATATATATATATTCACTGAAAAAACCATAGGTTTCACACACGTTATAGTTAGGAATTAGCATTTAAAAAACCTTGCAAATTCACTGAAAAAACCATAGGTTTCACACAAGTTATAGTTAGCTGTACATTTCACTCGTAAAAAAACAATGAAATTCCACGTTATAGTTAGTGCAGGCAACTATAACTCACACGACCGCAATCCTCTGCTGATGACATATGTGTCTTTATGAAAAAAAAATATTTGTAATATATGTATAGCTAAAATTTAATGGAAGAAGACATGGGCAAATAAGTGTCTAAATACAGTATTAGCATCAGCAGAGGATTGCGGTCGCGTGAGTTATAGTTGCCTGCACTAACTATAACGTGGAATTTCATTGGTTTTTTACGAGTGAAATGTACAGCTAACTATAACTTGTGTGAAACCTATGGTTTTTTCAGTGAATTTGCAAGGTTTTTTAAATGCTAATTCCTAACTATAACGTGTGTGAAACCTATGGTTTTTTCAGTGAATTTGTACGGATTTTTAAATGCTAAGTTACTTTACGCCGTTCGTGCCGTGCGCGCCCACTTCACGCAGTTCGTTCCGTGCGCGCCCACTTTACACAGTTAGTGCCGTGCCCACGTTACGCTGGATGGGCCATGTACGCACGATGCGCTTCGCGCACCGTCCGCACACGGAGGACATATTATGCGCTTCGTTGTGAAAGGTTATCTATTAAATGCTCAAGTTGCAGATATGCCATGGACAAAAGGAAAGCGCATTCGGAGTTTTTAAAAAAAAATAAAATTCTTTTTTGGCCTTGGGGGTCCTTCTGGGACACCCTAACCTAGGCTAGGTGGTTAGGAGCTGTCTAGCCTGCCCCTTTTCATGTTATCCAACTTTGTTTTTCCTCCCCCCCTCAGAGTGCGAGAGAGAAAATGGCGGCCGACACTTCCTGGTTTCGACCGATTCGAATGTTTACTTTGATCTAACAACCAATCAGAAACGCGCTCGTGCACGGCACCGTACGCGTACGGTAAGCTTACCGTAAGCTTACGGTAAGCGCACGGAGCGCTGCCACAGATATATATATTGATTTAAATGCTATTTTCTCAGGAACTACTGAACAGATTTACACCAGACCTACAAAAGGCACTTCCTTGACCTTATGGCTACCTCTCTGCCAAATTACAAGTAATTCTGTTCAGCCGTTCGGGCTGTAGCTGTGTCTAAAGGTCCTATGGAAAAATGCATGGGGAAAACGCGTTTTGGGACCCCCCTTTTTTCTCAGCCCCCGCTTGACGAATCACCCCGAGACTTTCAGGGTAGGAGCGGAGCGTAGCGCCCCATTAGTTTTGAAAATTTCGCGAGGATTCGTCAACCGGCGCCAAAGTTATTCAAAATAGAATGTTGCGGATTTCCTATGGAAACAGGGTCCTAACTATAACTACCTACTGGCGACCGCCAGTAGGTAATATATATATATATATATATATATATATATATATTCACTGAAAAAAACGTAGGTTTCATGCACGTTATAGTTGGGAATTGGCATTTAAAAAAACCTTAGAAATTCACCAAAAAAACCATAGGTTTCAGGGGCGTTATAGTTAGCTGGACATTTCCCTCATACAAAACCCTAGAAATTCCCCCGTTATAGTTAGTTCAGCTATCTATAACTCGCGCCCCCGCAATGCACTGCTGATGACGTCACATATTACATCACTCATGACCTGGTCAGTGACATCACTGATGACATCACTGATGACATCTCAAATGACATGATGACATCACTGATGACATCATCCAGTGAGTGTGTGTTTCTGTAAAGTTTAAATATGTTACATATATATAGGGAAAGGCCTATGGAAGAATGAGTGGGTGTATAAGTGTGTGAATGGATGATTTTGTAGGTGCGTGACTGACTCTATAAGTGAGTCGTTAAACGTATCTTACTGCAGACTAGTGACTAAACTGTGTGAATGTCTGTATCTGTCTGTCTGTTGGTGTATAAGTGGCTGCATGGTTTTGTGAATAGCTATATGAGTGTCTATATGGGTTATTGATTGGTTGTATGAGTATCTGTATGGGTGCCTGAGTGTTTGTGTGGGTGGGGTGTGTGTGACTGTGCATAGATGTGTGAGTGGGTGATTCTATGGGTGCATGGTTTTAAGAGTGCATCTGTGATGGACTGTATGGTTGGGTGAGTGTATGTATGGGTGTGTTAGTGATTGAATGTATATCTCAGTGGTACATGTGTGTGTAACTACATATGTGAAAGGCTGTATATATGTGTGTAAGAGTATATAACTGGCTATATGTGAGAGTGTGTGATTGTGAGAGTGGCTGTATGGATGAGTGTGTACTTGTATCAGTAATTGTATAAGAGCGTAAGAATGTGGTAGTATTTTTATGAGTAAGTGAACTTGTGTGTGTATAATTGTATAGATGAGTAAATGGGAGTGTGATTAATTATTTGCATGACTGACTAGGTGTGTGAGTACCTCTATGGATGATTAGCGGTGTGTGAGTGTCTATATAGGTGTATAAATGCATATGATAGTCCTGTACTAAGTAACTGTAAGTATGAGTGACTGTACAGGTGAGTGATTGGATGTGTGTGTAGACCTAAGAGTCAATGAGTGGGTATGTTGTTATTGGTATTGGAGTATCTATGGTTTTGAGAATGGCCGTCTGAAATTTTGAGTCGGTGTATCAAAGGTAATATTAGGGTGTGAGAAGATGCACTAATTTATCACATGGATGACATCATCAGTGATGTCATCAGTGATGTCATTTGAGATGTCATCAGTGATGTCATCAGTGATGCCACTGACCATGTCATGAGTGATGTAATATGTGACGTCATCAGTAGTGCATTGCAGGGGCCGGGGAATTTCTAGGGTTTTGTACGAGGGAAATGTGCAGCTAACTATAACGCCCCTGAAACCTATGTTTTTTTTAGTGAATTTCTAAGCTTTTTTAAGTGCCAATTCCTAACTATAACATGCATGAAACCTATGGTTTTTTCACTGAATTTCAAAGGTTTTTTAAATGCTAATTCTTATCTATAACTTATCTCTAAAGCTATGATGTTTAATGATTTTCATTGGATTTCTCAATTTTTCTATTTCAGTGTGTCAATTCCTTTATTTTTTTTAAATACTTTTTTATCACCATTTTTGTAACTTATTTTTTCAATTAATTCTTTTAAAAAGTAAAAAATATTATTTGTTTTTATTGTTTGTTTTTTTTTAAATGTAAATTTTGAAAAAATATTGTAAAATATTTTTTGAACTATGTTTTCAAAACTTTATTTTTTATTTTTTTCAATTTTTGGGGGATTCTCGCACCCTATGCGCACCGTTCTCGATCCCTGCGTGAAAGCATCTGCGTACAGTATGCTTTGGGTATTTTCGTGCGCGATTGCTATGCGACCGGTACGCGACTCCAAGCCTATACGCAACACGTACGAAGCACGTTACGTGGCGCTTGCACGCTTCCACGATACGTCATATGCGTGATGTTTATTTCCCAAAAATTTCAGGTTTTTTTCCTTGGATCCGCACACCCAACACGCTAGGAACCGCGCACCCAACGCGAGAGAAATCGTGCACCCAACGCGTTAGGATGCGCGACTCCTAATTTTACCGTAAAAAACAAAATAGCCTTCTGGGACCCCCTAAGCAACACTAGAGGGTCAGAGTATTTGAACCCTTCCTCCTTTACATCTTTCACACACTTATTTCCCTTACTTAATCCGCCTCGCTTCTACCGAGGCACAAAATGGTTGCCAACAGTTCCTGGTTTCGAATGTAGACAGACACTTGACAGCCAATTAGCATTCAGCGTGTGTTTGGGAGGGTGCGCGCTCGGTTCGCAGAGGGTGTGCTTAGGGTGCGCATAGGTCGCGCGGATCCTCCGAGGCCATAGATATATCTATCTTTTTTACTCAAATTTTCTCAGGAACTACTGAACGGATCTACACCATTTATGCAAAAGGCACGAGTCTGAACTGAGGACTACCTCTTTGCCAAATTTGGTGTAATTTCGTTCAGCAGTTCAGGCTGTAGCTGCGTCAACAGGTCCTACGGGAAATTGCATGGGGAAAACGCGTTTTGGGAACCCTCTTTTTTCTCAGCCCACGCTTGACGAATCGCCACAAAACTTTCAGGATAGGAGCGGACCAGAGCTGGCCAAAAGTTTTAAAAATTTAGCAAAGATTCGTCAACCGGCGCCAGACTTATTGGGAAAAGAATGTTGCAGATTTCCTATGGAAAATAGGTCCTAACTATAACTTCCTACTGGTGACCGCCAGTAGGTAATATGTATATATATATATATATATATATCTACACACACATACTACCGTAGGCTGAGGATAACGATTCTTTAAATACTTCTCTATATGATTCCTATTTCAGGTTCCAGAAGAGCAGCATTAGGGAAGGCTGTTCGTGAAGAAACAAAGCGAGGCTGCCAGTGGGGAAACGCCGACACAGCCACAAGCCCCGGAAACAAAGCAAATGACCCAGAAGACAAGACTTGTGAAGACGTCGAGAGAACGCTCAAGGACGTTTCAACTCTCCGACGCAGATATGGGATAGCAGGTAAGTACATGCTTAGGGAAACTGAGGGAGGCCTAGCAGGAGGAGACCATCCCCTTTTGTAGGTTTCCTTTACCGCCTTCGCCTGCATACGTGTCTCGGCCAGCGGGGCGTGTACTGGATGCCGCAGCTGGGGCAGCTAGTGAGGCTGCAGGCGGGGCGGCCAATGCAGCCGCGGGCGAGGCAGCCCGACAGTATACCCCCTCTAAGAAACTCCCTAACAGGCTTGGGTTTGGAGAGATGGCGCCTGTGAAACAACTACACAAGGCAGGGAGCATGAAACTGAGAGGCTGGCTCCCATGTACGTTCATCAGGTCCATCGCTCTTCCAATGGATCAAATACTGAAGCTTACGCCTTACCCTACAAGAGTCTACAATATAGGCAACTTCGTACTCAGGTTCAACATTCACCAAAACAGGGGGAGTTTGCACAGGAACGATAGTGCCAGGAATCACAGGGTTTAGTAGTAAAGACACATGAGAAACGAAATGGATTTTCAAGGAGGCAAGGAAGTCCAACTTAATGGCAACAGAATTTACCACCTTAGAAATAACATTGGGACCAAAAAGCGAGGTTTAAATTTGCTTGACTCTTTGATCTTAATATTTCTAGTGGACAACCAGACTTTGTCTTCAACCGTATAATCAGGAGGTGGTCTCCGATGGTGATCAGCGTCCTCCTTATACATACTCTTTGCCTCCTCCAAATTATGTCTGGCCTTAGTATGTATGTCTTGGAGCTGTGTCGCAAGTTCCATAGCAACAGGAGTGGCAGTAGGCGCAGGAGGAGACACAAACCCACAACGGGGGTAAAAACCATAATTGAAAAAAAATGGCGATGTACCTATGGAAGAATGTTCCCCATTGTTATATGCAAACTCTGCAGTCCAAAGAAAGGTATCCCTATCAGTGTGCAACAGCTGGCATCTTAAATATTGTTCAATACATTGATTTACGCTTTCAGTTTGGCCATCTGTCTGGGGGTGATCAGCAGAAGTGTGTCTTACATTTATTTGTAGCAAGGTATTCAACCCTTTCCAGAATTTAGAAACAAACTGGGGGCCTCAATCTGAAACAATAACAGAAGGAAGACCATGAATACGCACCACATGTTGGAGAAAAACAAAAGCAAGGTCCTTAGAGTCAGGTAAGTCCTTCAAAGGTATGAAGTGAGACATTTTCGATAGCATAGCAACAACCATAAATATAACAGTATGCCCTTGCTTAGTGGGTGGAAGTTCTACAATAAAATCCATAGAGATGGAGTGCCATGGTGTAGGAGGCATGGGCATAGGAGTTAAAAGCCCCGCCGGGACTTTGAGCACATACATAGCATTGTTGAACATACAGATGAGTGTCCTGACTCATAGATAGCCACCAAAAGTATCTTTAGGTAAAGCAAGGGTTTTTTTTAAACCCGGGTGACCTGCTAGCACAAGTAAATTACACCATTCTAGTGCTTGTAACTTCATGACCTTAGTGGGGAGGACTAGACCACCTTGAATGTAGAAAAGATTGTTAATTCTAACTCCTTTGTGTTTGGTTTTGTACTCCTTGATGTCCTCAGTTCCTTGTGCTTGAAGCGCTTTCTTCAAAAATGAGTCCTCTAAACAGGTACCTCCCAAGATGCGTTCAGGACTTATTATGATGGGTTGTTCATGAGTAAACGAGGCATTGGGTAATTCATATCCATATCGTGATAGGGTGTCTGCTTTGCCATGTTTGGAACCCGCCTGAAACTGTATGACATAATCAAAGTTGCTGAAATAATGTGTCCATCGTAACTGCCTCATGGATTAGGCCCTAGCTGCTTTCAGAAACTGTAGATTTCTGTGATCTGTGATGACAGTGACTGTGTGTAAAGCTCCCAATAAGTATTGGCGCCGTTCCTCAAAGGCACGTTACATTGCCAACAATTTTCTGTCTCCCACAAATAATTTATATCAGGCGGTGTGAGTTTATGTGAGTAGAAGGCAACGGGATGCAATTGTCCTGTATGCCTATCTCTCTGGGACAATGCTCCTCCTATAGCCACTTGGGATTCATCTGCTTCCACTATAAATGGCTGAGAGGAGACTGGATCAGAACAGGGGCTGTGACAAAGGATTTTTTTGGGCTGGAAAGAGCTTCTTAAGCAGCGGGTGTCCACAAAAAAAGTATCCCTTTTTTCAGGAGTCTAGTGATAGGGGATGCCAACAATGCAAATCCATATATGAACCTTCTATAGAAATTAGCGAAGCCCAAAAAACTCTGCACTTCTTTCACAGAGCCAGGAGAGGGCCAATTTGTAATGGCTGCCACCTTTTGGGGATCCATGGTCACTCCTTTTAATGACAACACAAACCCCAAAAAGGTTACTTCAGAAACATGGAATTCACACATGTCTAATTTCACATAAAGGTTGTTGTCTCTGAGGCATTCTAACACGCTTTTCACATGCCCAATGTGTTCTTTGGTGGAAGAGGAATAGATTAGAATGTCATCTATATAGGCAATGGTATTCACATCCGATGTCTCTCTCAACACGTCATCACTGTGTTTGTCAGAATCCACTTTCTTTCTTCTAAAAGAGAGGAATTTAGGGCCAAATGTATCAAAGAGTTTTACCCATTCTGTCTCTATGGGAAAATGTGTTCATACATATGGCCCTTAGTCCCTGAACGTCCTTTTTCACGTTTCCGCTCATGTAGTCTGTGATCCAACTTAACCACTAAATCTATTAAGACATTACATGAGTCAGGAGGACCCACTACTTGAGCTAACATGTCCTTTAATTCATCCCTTAACACCTTGTAAAATATCACACTAGGTGTGGCTTCAGGCCATCCAGCCTCAGCAATCAACCTGTTAAAACAGGAGACATAGGTCATGAGATCTTTTGATACTTGCTTGAGATTCAGTAATTCTGCTTCAACAGACTGCATGAATAAATGTCTGTCGAACAAGCGTCTCAACACCTCCTTGAAGGCCATATAATCATACAACAAAGGATCGTTACGACCCACAAGAGGGATAGACCATGTAGCTGCCGTTCCTCACAAATAAGACAAAACAAAAGTAATCTTTGATTGCTCAGTAGGGAAACAAGAAGCCTTACACATAAAGTGCAACTGGTATTGGTTGATAAAAGTGGCAAATTTAGCAGAATCACTTAGGAACCTTTCTGGTGGTGCTACTGCTAACAGTATGGTAGAAGGGGTTGTAATATGGTATACTGGAGAAGTACTTACGGGGGAAGGAGGTTGTGAATGAAAGAAAGTACTATGAGCTCCAGACACAGGATCTGATGAGGGAGACGTCGGAGAGGCATTTTGTAAGGCATCAACTCTAAGAGTCAAGGCTTGCGTTTCTTTTGTGCCACATCAGCCAAGGTAATCTGTCGTTCCTTCATTACGCCCAGGCAGAAATATAAAACGTGGGCTTCGCGGTCTGTGAGGCTCACCTGAGTTTTCCGCAGGGGCGAAGTGTAAAGAGCAGATGCTGAATCCAAACATCCCTCACCCACCTCCTTCACCCAACAAGGTCAAAGCAAAAGAGGAGAAGGTGGGGAAAAGGGGAAAACAAAACAAGGAAAGGGAGAAGGATTGCAATCCACTGGTCCGTCAGGTGTGCTGTAGCAGTTATGTCCTCATGCACAAAAGGTATAAAAGCTAAGTATGATCCTAGCGCTACTGGAAGGCTAGATAGAACGTGTGGTTAAAGTTGGTATGTAACTGTTGAATGTTTTGATGATAGGAAAAGGAAGATATGAACAACTAGAACTTGAGACTGATACAGTGATATCTAAAAGGTAGAAATATACGAGTTAATCATTAGGACTGCACACTTTAATCATTAAACAATGACAAGTGTGAAACATACTAACCTTAACGGAGGCCACCATCTGGATTCATTAGACCCAAATAAAAACTAGACTATCCTGTACAACTAGGAAAAAACAAAAAAAGGATTTTCCCAAACAGGATAATAAAATGATGCACAAAAGGTGCTGTCAGGTTAGGCTTAACCAAGCTAATCAAAAATAAGATTATGATACCTTTCTCTTATTTTACAGCATAAGAGAAACAACAGCGTTATAGACAAAGCAGAGAAGAAACTGAACATGCTGCAGAAAGGCAGAATCAGATAAGAATATCTCTGTGACATAAAGCGTACACTTATATATATTATCTACTGGCGGTCGCCAGTAGATAGTTATAGTTAGGACCTATTTTCCATAGGAAATCCGCAACATTCTATTCCCAATAAGTCTGGCGCCGATTGACGAATCTTCGCGAAATTTTCCAAACTTTTGGCCAGCTCTGCTCCGCTCCTACCCTGAAAGTTTCGTGGTGATTCGTCAAGCGGGGGCCGAGAAAAAAGGGGGGTCCCAAGACGCATTTTCCCCATACAATTTCCCATAGGATCTGTTGTCGCAGCTACAGCCTGAACTGCTGAACGGAATTACACCAAATTTGGCAAAGAGGTAGTCCTCAGTTCAGACTCGTGCCTTTTGCATAAATGGTGTGAATCTGTTCAGTAGTTCCTGAGAAAATTAGAGTAAAATAGTTAGTGATATCTATGGCCGGGGAGGATCCGCGCACCCTACCCACACCGTAAGCGAACCCTCCCCGAACCGAGCGCGCACGCTGACGATCACACGCTGAATGCTAATTGCCTGTCGAGTGTCTGTCTACATTCGAAACCAGGAACTGTTGGCGGCCATTTTCTGCCTCGGTAGAAGCGTGGGTAAGAAGCAAGGGGAATAACTATGTGTAAAACATATAAAGGGGGCAGAGTGGAAATACTCTGACCCTCTAGATCTGCTTAGGGGGTCCCTGGGGCCCCCTCTTTTTTTTTTTTTAAACGACGAAATGCGCGCAGGGTGCGCGCATCCTATCGCGTTGGGTTCACGGATTCTCTCGCGTTGGGTGAGCGGTTCCTAACGCGTTGGGTGCGCGGACCCAAGGAAAAACAAAAAATTGACATTTTTGGGAGATAAACATCAAGCTTAAGTGTTTTGTTCTTGAGTGGCTCTAAAAAGAGCCATTGTGTTAATTGAGTTTTTTTGGTACTTATAAGTAAGTACCTATACAGAGTCTAAAGTTGTTGAGGAAGACTGTTTCCTTCATCAGTAAAGTGTACTCCATCTCTCCTATACATCTCTTGCATATGAAAGCGCAGATTGTTATTGAAAATGGACCCCATTCTATAGTCTCGGAGAAAAGCAGAAACAGATTTATTCACATGTTTCCTAGCTTTCTCAATTCGTGGACAAAAATGATCGGACCAGTTCCATTTCTGCCTTTGGCATATGTTAGAATACACAAAGGCAGTTTTGGGGAAAAGTGAAATCAGTTCTGCAAAGGTGTCCTTCATAAGCATTTCCAGACCTACCCCAGTCAAATCAAATCAGCTTTATTCGATTAAAAGTAATTAATCATAAAAGCAAGAGTACACAATACATAAAACAATACACAAATTACATTAAAATTGATTCCTAAGTTTGTAAATAGACTTTAAAAATGCACTAACAGAGGCCATGATGTAGACTGACTCTAACATTTGCAGGGCTATAAACGCTGGTCGGCAGTGCCTCAAGCCAAAAGATTTCAAAACCGGGAGGATCCACCTTTTCCTAGGGATAGAATAAAATTTACACAAGAACATAACATGTAATGTAGATTGGATCGATACTTCATCACATGGGCAATTACATAGGAATTTGGACCAATCGTTCTGCTCAGGGAAACTTAGTAGCCTATGAATAATTCCCAAGCGGAAACGAACTAACAGAAATCAAATCAAAATCGCCTAAAACAGTTGTAATGTAGGGTTGAATCGTTAAGTGGGTGAGTATCAGCGGGTGTGCCTGTACAGAGGTCTTCTTCAATTCTGTTACCAATCTAAGGTCATTTAAATGGCCCATGCACAATTTTTTCAAGTCCCTTCTTGCAATTAAACGTAAAGTGGTAGGATCATTAAAAAACTCCTGATGGTCTAGGTTCTGAAAAAAGGATTTAATGTATACTAGCCATCTGATCCTCAACACCCCTTCTAGCTTCATGAGGTCTAAAATAATAGAACGATTCAGAGACAAATTTTCCGAAGTCCAAATCCTATGCCATTCTAGTATCGGTTGTATTTTTATAGTATCCTCCAAGTAAACGATACCCAATTCTGCGTGGCATATATATGTTGATGTGGAGTCTGGTACGGCCAATAAAAACCTTAGGAATTTGTTTTCCACGACCTGTAAAGAAGTAACATCAACAATCCCCCAGACACCAGCTCCATAAGTGGCAACAGACACACATTTGGCATTGTAAATTTTTAGCAACTCAAACGGGGGCCTCCTACCCAGTTTCTTGCTAAAATTAGAAAGGGCAATCACAGTTCTAGCAAACAGGATCCTCCTAGCTTTCACTGCTTGTTGCCAACTAGAATTGTGGTCAAATAGTATGCCCAGATAAGAGAACGTTTTAGTGTATTCAATGGACTTATTGTATACAAACATATTCTTTGGCCTCTTGTTCTTACTATTACCACTGATGATAGCAAAAGTTTTGGAAACATTTATAGACAGACCTAGGTTTGACATGAAATTTGCAAAAGAAGACATTAGTCTTTGTAAAGCCAGAGGCGTGCGAGCCATTAACACGGCGTCATCGGCATATAACAATGCCGGAATAGATCTTGTTTCTATTTGAGGTAGGTCTCTACAATTTTGTACTAAATGTTTTTCCAGGCCATTAATGTATAAGGTAAAAAAGAAAGGAGCGAGAACACAGCCCTGTCTCACTCCTTTCCCTATCTTAAAGTCAGTAGTACATTGGCCCCCTACCCCATAGCGTACCCTTGCCTTGGCCCCTGCATAAAGCTGTTTAAGGAAAGAAACTATTAAAGTGTCCACACCTAAATCTTCTAAAATTTTCCACAACTTAGTGTAGACAACACAGTCGAACGCTGATGATAAATCAACAAAAATTAAATATAAATTACCCCTTTTTGCCTCTGTGTACTTGTTGATTAAAAGATTTAAATTAAGACCCTGATCCACTGTCCCCATACCCTTGCGAAATCCATATTGTGTATCACAAATTATTCCCAAATCCTCTGCCCATTCTTGTAGCCTATTAAGTATGACTCTTCCAACAATTTTCACGGAAGAGTCTAACAGGGAAGTAGGGCGGTAATAGGCCGGGTTAGTTCTATCTCCTTTTTTAAAAATGGGGACTAAAATAGAAATTAACCAATTTGGTGGGAAACCATACAAACTACATGCGTTAAAAAACAATATTAAAAGCGGTCCCCACAACTCAATGGTATATTTAAAAAGATCTGCTGAAATACCGTCCGGCCCTGGTGCCTTACCCCCTTGACTAACTAATATAGCATCAGTTACTTCCTGAAGTTCAAAAACTAAGTACTCCTTGTATTCTACCCCCTGAAATGGCGGCTCGATTGCAGGTGGCCCTAATACTTCCGAGGCGACAGTTGGACAGTTATAGAGATTTGTATAATGACTGATCCAGTCTTGTTCAGGGATTGCTATCTCTATACTGGCCCTGTCTATATCGACCAAGAACGGAGCGTTCACGGCCTTCCAAAAAGCTGAGGAGTCACGCAACACGAATGCATCATGCAATGCTGACCACATCTCCCTTTTTAACTAATTTTTCCTATTTTTCAGCACCAATTTGTACTCCCTTCTTGCTTTACTAATATCAATTTGATTTTCGTTTATGGCATGGAGCGCATGTTTCAACTTTGAATATGCTTGGGTGCACTGGTGATCGAACCATCCTGACTTCGTAGGTTTGCTTCTGTTAGTTTCAACAAAAAGGGCCTTCTTAATAGATGCTGCGACTACTACAAAGTTCTCCACGATATCTCTTTGATCGCCCTGGTCGTTTAGGCAATATACAATATTAGCATAGCAATCTCTGACGATTTTACCCATAACTTCTTCTTGGTTCACACTCACCCAACTTAGTGCATATCCATTCTGCCTACTGAGTTCAATATTATCAACATTATTAATATTTCTATCCTTCTTTCTAATGGGTTGGCGTTGCACCGTCAAACTTATGCTTAATGGAAATGGTCACTTAAGACTAAATCGTGTGTGTGAAAATTCATCACCCTAGAAGAATGTCTATTAGACAGCAAAATAAAATCTATTGTGGAGAAGACACCACGACCGTTAAAAGTTGGGCAGTAGGGTCTCATAGGAGTAGTTAGCATGTTACCGAAGCCCATGTCCTGTGTTAGTAGCATATCGTTAAAGAGATCCCCTTGTATTGTGTGAGCAAAATGCGGAAAGCCTTTTTCATCATTAACATCATGCATTAGGCCACAAATCCCTTTTCCTGTATATTGACATAGTGAACAATTAAAATCTCCCCCCCACAAGATAACTACATCCTTTTCCGTTGAATCCTGAAGCCATACTAATCTACACATCAAAGACTTCAGGATACTTGCAAACTGTGACTGTGGGACATTATTATAGAAACTAACTATAATCAACATTAAAAGTGAATCACAGGTTAAGCACATAACTTGATAATAAGGACCATCAAAGAAATTACATTTATCATAATTCAACAAGTTTGAAATGTATGTACAAAAAACCCCCTTCGCTCTACCACAGGGAGATGGAACTGCTGGGGTGTGAAAAGTTCTATATCCTTCCAGGTGAATAGCCTCTACTGACCATGTTTCCTGAAAGCAAAGGATTTCGAAATTCCTTACGAAATCCAGCCATATATCATTTAACAACTTCGATTTCAAACCCGCAATGTTCCAGTAAACAATTTGTAGTCCCTCAGACCTAGTTCTGGAATTATCACCCCCGCATATGGCTTCTAAAGTTATTGAGGGTATCAGTCGAGAAAAATTATTATGTGGGATGAGTATAGACCCCGAACTAGAAATCGGCGTAATATTAACACGGGCAGGTAAAAACTTCTGTAACTCATGAGGATTGTTGTTATTCGTAATTATCTCAGGAGGCATTATAGGGGTCGTGAATTCAAAACCAAAACTGCCATTTGTGTTAGGTGAACTAGGCATGATAACAGCCTTACTGGTTCTTTTACCCCCGGCCTCATTATGGGTACGATTTAGGGTAGAATTTTTCGTAGGGTCCGCCAAGTGGGCTACTTTATTGTTATCATGTGACATCACCCCAATGTCTTGGATCAAGTTACCCCCTATTCTATCCATGCTACTAAGTCAATCTACTTCCTCTAGAGAAGGTAGGAGCTCATAGCGGTTGTGTGTTTGTACAGAATACCTACAACCATGTTCCTTAATTAGGGCCCTTTTTTCCAACACACAAGGTTTATAAAAGAAGCCCAAAGGAACCACACTGATGTTACCCAAAGCCATGGGGTGATGTTCCATTTTACTCAATATCCAGTGTACTAATTGCGGGGTTTTAAAGTTCAAGATCACGCAATCACCTGGTGTTTCTTTTATGTCTCTCCCCACCCAGCTTACCCTTCTTGCCATTTTAAACTCTGCAAACAGTCTGTCCGTTTCACCTACCCTAGTCCCCAGCCATGCTAATGACTTATTTCTCAGCACATACCACGGTTCATAAACATCATTTCTCAGTCTTGGAACGTTAGTTAAAATCACTGTGTATGGGGTAGCGGCAGGTGGTAAGTCCAATGGAGGGCGGTTAGTTCATACTCTGAGTTTACGGCCGGATCTACACTACATTGATTAATACCTTCTATATGGTTACTCGTCACGGTTTGCCTACAGTGTAATAGATTTATGATACTATCCTGAGGGGCTGGAGCGTGGCCACCGGTAAGCCCAAGGTTCACCTGTGTACTCCCTAGGTTTGATATGGGCTTTGACTGGTCCTTATTAGTCCTGGGTTTAATGGCACCGTGATTTAATGTTGGTGCTTCAATGATTTTTAAAGATTTGGAATGGTTAGATAGTGACTCTTCAATCGCTCCAAGTCTGGTTATAATATTACTTAAAGAGTCTCTGAAAAATGTATCCATTGCCTCGATTTTACATTTTATTGCCGTCACGTTGTTCTGTGTAAGTACTTGTAGGGGAGTTGACTCAGTTCCCCAAGTTGCTTTTTTAGATTTTGGGGGAGGCTTATTAGTGCCCTTTTTTACTACCTTCTGCTGGGCCACCTTAGTCCTTACAGTGGTTTCTGCCGCTATATCTAGGTCAGAAGTCGGATTTTTCGTGCGTTTAGTAGGTGGTTGAAACTCTACATCCTGATCGGTAAAGGAGACATGATCTGAAATATTCAAAACACACCCATTACTTTCTACATTTAAATCATATAATATTTGTTTATTTGTATTCGGGAGTAAGTCCCCAGAACCGGCTGTACTAGCCGTGTTATCACGGGAGATGGCTTCTTCCACTGACACAATTTGCTCCTCCAAGGCTCCCATTGCTCCCGTTAAATAATTTAAAATAGAGGCACATGGTCCCTCCCCCGATTTGGGCTGCTTCTTAGACTGTGAGCTTGAGGCTTTTCTTTTCACCATTTTTCTTACATTAGCACAATGACCTAGAGGCAGCAGATCTACAATGCAAAACAATACCACTTGGGGGGACTCAGTGCCTAGATGTTAAATTTTCGTTTTAAAAATAAGGTAGTAAAACCAGTGTCACAGACAGTAGGCAATAGTCAATAGACGGTCTAGTATAAATACACAAACTATTCACGTCCGATATAATGTCTGATACGTTGGCGTGATAAATGACAGTACCTTGTCTAGCGAAAGTCCGAACATGTGGAACCAAAGTGCCAAAGTCTGTGGCCCAGCCCAGTCTACTCCTGGCTATGACGGACTAAAACGGGCCTGTCTTGGCCCGGTCCGAGCCCGCGCGCGTCCCACGCTGCGGGACCTCCTCTCTGCTGATAAGGGCTCCGCCAGGGGCCGTAGTAAAAGTGCAAGGTGCAATTCAAGGTGCCCAGGGGCTGTGCAAATGACGCTGTAGTCCTCGGACTCACCAGAGGTCTCCCGCGCTGCGGGACCTCCTCTCTGCTTATAAGGGCTCTGCCAGGGGCCGTAGTAAAAGTGCAAGGTGTAATTCAAGGTGCCCAGGGGCTGTGCAAATGACGCTGTATTCCTCGAATTCACCAGAGGTCTCCCGCGCTGCGGGACCTCCTCTCTGCTGATAAGGGCTCCGCCAGGGGTCGTAGTAAAAGTGCAAGGTGCAATTCAAGGTGCCCAGGGGCTGTGCAAATGACGCTGTATTCCTCGGACTCACCAGAGGTCTCCCGCGCCGCGGGACCTCCTCTCTGCTGATAAGGGATCCGCCAGGGGCCGTAGTAAAAGTACAAGGTGCAATTCAAGGTGCCCAGGGGCAGTGCAAATGACGCTGTATTCCTCGGACTCAACAGAGGTCTCCCACGCTGCGGGACCTCCTCTCTGCTGATAAGGGATCCACCAGGGGCCGTAGTAAAAGTGCAAGGTGCAATTCAAGGTGCCCAGGGGCTGTGCAAATGACGCTGTATTCCTCGGTCTCACCAGAGGTCTCCTGCGCTGCGGGACCTCCTCTCTGCTGATAAGGGCTCCGCCAGGGGCCGTTGTAAAAGTGCAAGGTGCCATTCAAGGTGCCCAGGGGCTGTGCAAATGACGCTGTATTCCTCGGACTCACCAGTCAAAGTGCCTAGGTCATTGCCACCACAGTGCACTATTATGAGGTCAGGGTGTTGGATATGCATGAAGGATTTCACGAATGGCATCAATTGGTGCCACTTTAACCCTCTCTGTCCAATCCATGTAATGTCTACATTTGGCAAACCTAGGTCTTTGTGAATGCCTTTGTTTTCTGCATACCTTTGGCTCCAGAAAATATAGCTGTGTCCCACAATCCACACTCTAAGCATCTTGAAAGGAGGTCTGGATGCACTCAGATGGTCTCTGTAAATGAAATGGCAGTTTGGAAAGTAAGATTTCTCTAAAATGGTGGCTAAGATGCAGTTTTGAAAAAAGACAAGAAATCATTGGTTGTTTGACAACCTTCTACACTGAAAGGTAGGGTGCATATTTCTGTTTTTTAAATGCATGATTCCTATTGGTTAACAAAAACTGATTGTAAGGAACATTATATATGATAAGCTGATATGTTGAAAAGTCAACCACACTTGCTGTCTTGATTAGCAACATTGTGTGCTGAACTTGTGACCTGTGTGCTCAGTACAGTGTTCCATGACCTGTTTCTATGGTAACAGGCAGAAGGCAGATTGGGGGAAGGGTTCACATTTATGTCATTTGGAAAGGGTTGAAATGTTTAACCAATAGAAATGTGTGTTTGGTTTTGAATTTATGTGGGAAGGAATGTGATTTGATGTTTACATGTATATGTGGGAAAAATGAGAGGGGAACTTTGCCATTCTTTGGTTTTGCTGACAGGTGCACAGTGCAGAGATTCTGTATAAGAAAATCTGGTGTGTGACTGATATACTTCTTAATCTACAAAACTACTTGAAAGGTGAGTTATTTAATTGAGAGGAGGTCTTTTGTGATAAGCATTTGTGTTTTTCATGTGTTTGCAGGGAGATAACTGTGCTGTTTTTATATTTTGGTACAATTAGAAATCAGTGATTGTTTATGAATTTGTGAAATGAGTTATGTTTCTACACTAAAATGTAGTACTCCTTCTAGATGAAGAAAGGTGTTTTGGTATAGTGCAAGTGATAGTGTTGTCTAGAATCACACAATGAGTCTGTGTGCATTTGGGAGTCACTGTGAGAGAAGCATTTGGTAACATCATGTATTTGCTGACAGATAACTGTTTTAAAACCTGTCATGTTGTGAAGTTTTAGTAGCATTAGAAACCAGTCTTTGCTTATGCATTGATAAAATGAGTCATGTTTTGACACTAATGTGCTGTACTTTAATATGTAGATTGTGTGCAGTCCCCTTGCCCCTTCCACAGTAGTTAATCATCATCATTTCAACTTTATTTCGGCCACTTGGGCCATAAAAGAATAAAAGAGATAAACATACAATAAATAACATGTTATGCACCACATTAAAATACTCATTTAGAGTTAGCAGCATAGCAACATTCAGATCAGTCCATCCTCAATTTTTGGGCTTTACATGACGGTTGCGGCTGATCCACATAGCTGTTAAAAATTTCGCTACCGCAAATACTATTGGTGGTGATAAGTCAATTTTTAAAATCCTATAAGCTGAAATGTAATGCTTAAAACCCAGGTTTTTTAAAAGTGGAAGAAGCCAGTATCTCCGTGGTCTGTGGTAGGCTTGGCAGAAGAAAATTATATGCAAGTCAGACTCTGATGGGTGGCCACACGCTGGGCATAGAGTTGTTGAGTTAGGCGACCAGCTGACAGTATGGGCTCCAAGAGGCAAAGTACCGTAGCGCCATTGTAGGTAAAGCTTCCTGGTTAATGTTGGTTCAATATCATCTAGGACTGGTTCCCGGGTGTATGTATCTTTAAATGCCAGGAACTGTTCAGTAAGGGACCCAGCCCTAGCCTTCATAACTAGGGCACGTAAATTGTGCTCAAAGTAAGCTGAGGAGATAGTTTTGCGGGAAGACATTGGGCATGTATTAACTGGGTCAGTCCACAGATCAGATCTTCCTATTAATTCACAGGAATGTTTAATATAAGCAAGCCATGGTACTTGATCAATTCTTATAAGGCGCAGAATATCTTGTAGCTCTTTTCTGTAATTCTCAAGCTCTGGGGTACGCCATAATTTATGCCAGAAAATTAGAGGTTTGAGGCCTAGTTCCACCGCAATGGGTTTTAAGCCCAAGTCCAATCTTAAGGGTAATAGCGGGGTGCTTGATGGTAGAGCTGTCAGCTGCCTCAAGAAGTTGTTCTCTACAACCTGTATTTTCTGGATAGGTACATGTCCCCAGATTTCGCCCCCATATAGCCCAGCCGCCCTAGCCTGGGTTTTGTAAATGTGAAGGCGTGGGCCTAATGGTTTGTAGCTCAGCCCACTCAGCATCCTGGAAATGGCGCCCGTCATCTGGGTTAGCTTCAGATTCACTTTTGTCTGATGTGAATCCCACCTCATTAGGGGATTAAAGATAACCCCCAAGTATTCAAAGGTGTACACCCTCTCAAGACTGGAAGTCCCTATCCGCGGGCTAGATCGGGTAGAGGCAGGTGGGTTGAAGATCATATATTTTGTTTTTGTAGTGTTGATCTCCAAACCATGCGACTTGCAGAAGTCGACAAAGCCGTCAAGGACCCTTTGTATACCCATAGGTCATTTGGAGAGCAACAGGGTATCATCAGCAAACATAATTGCCGGTACCCTGTTGCCCGCCAACCTTGGGGCGTCGATGTTACTAATCCCGTCAAGATGGTTAAAGATCCCGTTGACAAAGAGGCAAAAAAGGGTGGGTGCAAGCACACAACCCTGTCTAACCCCCCTGTCAACGGGAAAAGGATCTGAAAGGGTACCTCCTCTGCCACATCTTACCCTTGCGTAGTTGCCCTGATGTAGTTTTTCCAGAATAAAGAGTAGATCAGCAGGAACCCCTGTAGCTGCCAAAACTGCCCAGAGTTTGTCCCTAGGGACTAAATCAAACGCCGCCCGCAGGTCGACGAATATTGTGTATAGACTGCCCCCCTCGATTGTTACTGTTTTCCAGTAGAGAAGATTCAATCGGAAGATCTGGTCCACCGTCGAAACCCCCCTTCTGAAACCTGCCTGAAAGGGACTCAAGATGTTATTGTCATCGATCCAGTCCTGAAGCCGGTTCAGAATCACTCTACCAAAGATCTTTTGTGAGACATCTATGAGGCTTATGGGTCTGTAATTGGCTGGGAGCAGAGGAGAGCCCTTCTTAAAAATGGGAACAATCTCTGCGCCCAGCCAAGTAGCAGGAATCTCCATGCCTCGCAGAATGTGGTTAAATAATAAAACCAGATATGGAGTCCAGACATCCACCTCCTGCTTAAAAAGGTCACCTGGGATACCATCCAACCCTGGGGCCTTGCCTGAAGCTAATCCAGCTATAGCCGCTCTAACCTCCTTGAATGTAAACAGGGAGATTTCTTTAGGATCCTCAGTACATAAAGGGTAGAAAGCAGCCTGCTCCCCATCTGGTAGTTGGTATAGCGATTTAAAATGATCAGACCATGCACTAGGTGAAATGTTCGGCTCCAGTGCAGGGGCCAATTCCAGTGAGCCAGTGTTCCCTGTTCGCCAAAATGTTCGTGAGTCCCCCCTGGCTAATGATACAGAAAGGGATTCCCATTTCTGGTGTTCCCATTCTCTTTTCGCATTACAGATTAAAGTTTTGTAAGCGGATCTCTTGGCTCTAATTATCTCGCTTCCCAGACCTGCTTTGATAGAGGTCAAGAGGCTTGATTTTGCAGTACGACAGGTCCTATTATACCAAATTGGGCCAGCTGCACAGGCAGTTGGCCTCCTTAGGGTACGAGTAAGTGTTGCAGACACTGTCTCAGAGAGGGTTCTATGGCACTGCCCTACTTGTTCATGGTTACTCTGGTTTATATCATTAACCATGATTTCCTGAACTTTTTCGAGTATAGGGACAACCCTTTGATAGAGTATGGGTATCCTCTCTGGGTTAGAGATGAATATCTCCCACTTTACTCTTCGTTTATTTTGAGTCAGGCCAAGACCGGTATCCCGGGAATCCCTCAATTCCAGCCTAGAATCTATACCAGGATGAGCAAATTCTAGTTTCAGTGCATTATGGTCACTGTCATCCCTAGGCAATACCCAGAAGTCAATGATACTTGACCACATTGGTAGTGGGGCCAGTATATAGTCCAGTCTTGACTCCCTACCCTTGCTGTTAAAAGTGAAGCTAGCTGGGTTATCTGAGGTAGACCTGCCGTTACATGCCCTCAGACCAAATTTTAAGGTTAAGGCGGTAACTTGTGTAGCTAGGGGGGTCCAAGCTCTGGGGGCTGTTGCTCGCAGGGGGGGTATGGACCACTCCATGTCCTCCTCCATTGCTAAATCCAACAGTAATCCCGGAAGGGGCTCATAATGGGAGTTAAGATCTCCTCCTATCAAGAAGTGAGTGCCCTGTGGAATGTCATCTAAAACTCCTGAGAGCTCCTCTATCGTACTTGAAGTCTGGGAAATCTTGGTTGGCCTGGAGTATACATTAATTAGCAGAAGGCTGTTTGCGTTCGGCCAGTCAAGCCGAACCATAAGAATGTTCGGCGAATTTTGTGGATATACAATAGCCTTACAGCCCAGATCGGTGGCTACCCAGGTAGCCAGACCACCTGAGGGGCGTCCAATGCCGGCCCATGTTGCCTGCACAGAAAATGCAGCGAAGCCTGTTTGGGTGAGATGTTCTCTCACCCAGGTTTCCT
This sequence comes from Triturus cristatus, assembly GCF_964204655.1. Lineage (NCBI taxonomy): Eukaryota > Metazoa > Chordata > Amphibia > Caudata > Salamandridae > Triturus > Triturus cristatus. The sequence continues at coordinate 630,779,103 of NC_140579.1, read as the reverse complement.
GAAAGAGGCAAATGTCTTGGGCCTGGATAAATTCTCTCCATTCTGGGCAGTTGGCTTTATTTACCAAACCTGCCACATTCCAGGACAGGATCTTGAGGGAGGGACGGTTAGATATTTCCGGAGCAATAATTGCAGAGACATCGTTCTCCCCCCTATCCTGGCCTGGAAATTCCAAAGCCCGTGATTTCGCCAGTTGGGGTGCAGATACCTCATGCGGGCAACACGTTGGGAGAAAAGAACCCATGTTTTTATCCCTAACTTGATGTACTCCAAGTATTTTTATATTTTCAGAAGGAGTAGTTGGCCTAAACGGTTTGTTAATAATGTCATTGGGCCCTGTTGTTACCGCCCCTTTCGACTTTATTGGTCAATCGACCATATCAAGACTGCTAAATCTATTATGAGTTAATAAGCAGTCAAAGCGTGGAGGCTTGGGGTGTGGAATTGCTCTAAAAACTGAGGGGGCCTGATTTCTAGACCTTCTGGACACAAGTTCCCAACAATCTTCTCCCCGTTCAGGATCAACGGTTGGATAAAAAAAGGATAGAGGGAGGGAATGAATCTGTGATCCTTGGGGCTGATAGGGCCAACTGCAAATGTGCGAGACAGTAAGAGGATCTCTAAAATTAATCAGTGCACAATCTCCCTGGATTGACTTCCTGGTATGTCCTATCCAGGGGATTCGTCTTACCATCAAAATCTCGCTAAATATTCCTTCTGGCAACGGCCTATTCCTAGAGAGCCAGTGGATTACCTTATTCTTCAGTGCCTCCGCCGGCTCTCTAGTAGAGGAATTTAATTTGGGGATGCCAGCTAAAATTACAGTATAAGGCATTGCTTCTGGTGGTAGATCGATAGTTCTATAGTTATGATCAATGCCATTAGTGCCCATAGAAGGTGTGTCTTTCTTCAGTGGGCCACTTGAGCCGAGGGCTTTAGTTATGGGGCTATAGTTTGGGGGCACTGCAGGGACGTTGGAAAGCTGCTGCAATTGGCTGGGATGTAAGGTCGAGCTACCCAGCGCCCCTTTGGTGTCAGATGTAGAGATGTTGATGGGATGTGTGGATTTATTTTGTGGGATCTGGTTTATTGTGCCAGAGCCCTCGTCGACACGGGTAAAATCCATCTTACGCTGCACTAAGGCCTTTTCTATCTTAACTAGACAGTTTAAGATGGGGTTAAGTAAATCCCTCAGAAGTGTACCTATATTCGATAGTGTTAAGCCCTCATCTCCCGCGGTATCAAATGTAATTAGTTTATTTTTGGACTGAGCGCCGGAGGATGAGTTGGCTTGCTTTAGGGGTTTCGTCGTGGCTTTTCTGGCTATACTAGCAGTATTGTTGCCTCGAGGAGGGATATGTTTGAAATTCTTAGTTTTAACTCCTCTTATGCTTTGTGCCCCTTTTTTTGTCTTAGGGATTGCCCCTTCCCTCTCGTAAGCGGTAGTTAATTTATGCTGGTCTGTGGAGATTGGAGTTGGTACTCTGTCAGAAAGACTAGGTTCGATAATGGTAGGAATTATGGACGAACTAGGTAGTGGGAGGGATAGTAGACTGGGATCAGAATGGATGGAAAAATCATGAGTTGTTAAAGAGTCATTTAGAGTAACAAGTAACGAATCTTCAACTGTATTAGTCGCTATTTCTGTTGCCCCCCCCCCATCCAACGTTGTGGCCCTGGCAAGAGGGGCCGGAGATGTTACATGTTGAAGAGGGCCCAAAGAGGATCTTCTAGCCCACTCTAACTCTTGGGAAATTCGCCTTTCTAATATTGAGATTTCATCTATGAGAAGGGATCCCGCTTTCACAAAATATGTGTCCAGAGTACCTGAGGGGGCCCCCTTGGCCGCCGAGGATTTGCTCCTAGTTGTCCTTGATGACATCCTCAGTCTCTCGGGTGTAGGGAGCGTATCAATAGGGATCAGCGATTGATCGTGGTCCCTCGCCTTCCTCGTCCGTCCTCGAACGGCCTCAAACGGCCCGCTCTTTTCCCGGTCTTAGCCCCGTGCTGAGACCCGCGCGCGTCCCGCTAGCGCGTGTAGGCAGGGAGACGTACATATAATGGAGGGCAACGGTGTTGGGGGAGGAGTCAGGAAGAGGACCAGGTGCGGCTGATCTGCTTCGTGCACAGCACCCTGGTCCTCGCAGTCCTGAATACGCCGGTTCTTGCAGGGTCAGCACACCAACAATGCCCCAAGTGACAGCAGCAGAGTCCCGGTCCCTCGAGCGGCTCCCGCGAAGCGGGGGCCGCGAGGCGCGGTGTTGATTTCAAGAAAGCTGGGATGAAAGTCCAAGGAATCCCTCCAATGGGCAGCAGCACCAGCCAAGTTCACAGACGGAGCCCACGATACTGGGGCTACACCGCCTGTTTAAGGTGTTGGGGGAGGAGTCAGGAAGAGGACCAGGTGCGGCTGATCTGCTTCGTGCACAGCACCCTGGTCCTCGCAGTCCTGAATACGCCGGTTCTTGCAGGGTCAGCACACCAACAATGCCCCAAGTGACAGCAGCAGAGTCCCGGTCCCTCGAGCGGCTCCCGCGAAGCGGGGGCCGCGAGGCGCGGTGTTGATTTCAAGAAAGCTGGGATGAAAGTCCAAGGAATCCCTCCAATGGGCAGCAGCACCAGCCAAGTTCACAGACGGAGCCCACGATACTGGGGCTACACCGCCTGTTTAAGGTGTTGGGGGAGGAGTCAGGAAGAGGACCAGGTGCGGCTGATCTGCTTCATGCACAGCACCCTGGTCCTCGCAGTCCTGAATACGCCGGTTCTTGCAGGGTCAGCACACCAACAATGCCCCAAGTGACAGCAGCAGAGTCCCGGTCCCTTGAGCGGCTCCCGCGAAGCGGGGGCCGCGAGGCGCGGTGTTGATTTCAAGAAAGCTGGGATGAAAGTCCAAGGAATCCCTCCAATGGGCAGCAGCACCAGCCAAGTTCACAGACGGAGCTGTTAATGAGTTTTGGTAAGCTGCTAGGGATAGTGTTGCTTGTCTAGAATCACACTGTGAGTCTGTGTGCATTTGGGAACCACTGTGAGAGAAGCATTTGGTAACATCGTGTATTAGCTGACAGATAACTGTTTTAAAACCTGTCTTGTTGTCAAGTTTTAGTAGTATTAGAAGGCAGTTTTTGCTTATGCTTTGATTAAATGAGTCAGGCTTTGACACTAAAGTGCAGTTCTGAAATATGTAGATTGTGTGCAGTTCCCTTACCACTTCCACAGTAGTGAATGAGTTTTGATAGTGGTTGTTGTCTAGAATCACACTGTGAGTCTGTGTGCATTTGTGTAACCACTGTGAGAGAAGCATTTGAGTACTTAATTTCTTTGAATATGCATAACTGATTAAAAAATTCCTGTTCTCAATTCCTGTTCTCAAGTTTAGGTACAATTAAAAGGTAGTCATTCCTTATGTATTCACCGAGGAACTGTCCTTGCAATGCTGTAAACATTCAGTTAATATTCAAGTAGTAATGGAGTGAGGCAGGCCTTTGCACATGAATTGATTCAAATGCTTATCTACTATGCATGCAGTTCTCTAACCATCTACATAGTTCTCTTTCGTACCTTTAATTCCACAGTCAGTATCCATACACTTCAAGCAAACACCCTGTCACTCCCCATGCACTCCTCTAGTGACCAATTCAGCACCATGTACTAATCCATTCATTGCGCAAAACCCCAAGCACTTATAAATTCTCCCAGGCACTCTCTTTGCAGTACTTTAATCATTCAGTCAGTGTCTAAGTACTCATGGTGTGAGCCAGGCCTTTCAACATGGACTGCTTTAAACCCTATACAGTATGCATACAGGCTTCTAGTCGCCTACACACTTGTCTTTCACTTCTTTAATTAACTAGTCAGTATCTATATATGTCAATAAACATCTTGTCAGTCATCTTGCACTCATCCAGTGACTGATTCAGTACCATGTACTATTCTCTTCACTGTGCGTTAACTGAAAATTTAAAAGTTTTACCCAGGCACTGTCCTAGCAGTAGTCTAATGATTTAGTCAGTTTCCAAGTACTCATGTTGTGAACCATGCATTACCACATAGACTGCTTCAAATGTCTGTGCAGTATGCATGCAGTCTTCTAACATACTATACACTTGTCTTTAACAGCTTCAATTCCCCAGTCAGTATCCATGTACTTCCAGCAAACATTCTGTCACTCCCCTTGCACTGTTCCAGTGACCCCTTCAGCACCATGTAGTAATGCATTCACTGCGCCAAAACTGAAACACTTATAAATTCACCCAGGCACTCTTCTTGCAATAGTATAATCATTCAGTCAGTACCCAAGTACTAATGGAGTGAGACAGGCCTTTGTACATGGATTGATTCAAACGTGTTTCCACTATGCATGGAGGCCTCTAAGTACCAACACAATTGTCTTTCAGACCTTCAATTTCCCAGTCATTATCTATAAACTCCAATAAACACTCTGTCACTTCAATTGCACACATCCACTGACTCATATGGCACTAAGTACTAATCTATTCACTGCACCAAAACCCAAAAACTTAAAAAGATTCACCCAGTCACTCTTTTTGTAGTACTGTAATGATTCAGTCAGTACTCAGGTAGTTTTGCAGTGATCCAAGTGTTACTCTATGGACTGTTTTAAACGTCTATCTACTATGCATGTAGGTCTCTAGCCACCTACATACCTGTCTTTCACACTTTCCATATTACAGACAGTATTCATACAGTTCCCACAAACACTCTGTCACTCTCCTTATACTTCTCCAGTGACCCATTCAGCACCATGTACTAATCCATTCACTGTGCCAAATTCTAAACACTTATAAATTCACCCAGGCACTCTCCTTGCAGTACTCTAATCATTCAGTCAGTACCCAAGTACTCATGCAGTGAGCCAGGCCTTAGTACATGGACTACTTCAAACGCCTATGCACTATGAATGCAGTTCTCTAACCATCTACACACTTCTCTTTCACACCTTCAATTCCCCAGTCAGTATAGATACACTCCAGCAAACACCTTATCACTCCTCTTGCACTCCTCCAGTGATCCATTCAGCACCATGTACTAATGCATTTACTGCACCAAAAGCCAACCACTTATAAATTCACCCAGGCACTCTCCTTGCAGTACTCTAATCATTCTGTCAGTACCCAAGTATTCATGCATTGAGTCAGGCCTTAGCACATAGACTGCTTCAAACGCCTATTCACTATGCATGCAGTCCTCTAACCACCTACACAGTTGTTTTTCACACCTTCAATTCCCCAGTCAGTATTCATTCACTTCCAGCAAACACCCTGTCACTCCTTTTGTACTCCTCTAGTGACCCTTTCAGCACCATGTACTAATCCATTCACTGTGCTAAAACCCAAACACTTATAAATTCACCAAGGCACTCTCCTTGCAGTACTCTAATCATTCAGTCAGTGCCCAAGTATTCATGCACTGAGCCAGGCCTTAGCACATGGACTGCTTCAAACGCCTATCCACTATGCATGCAGTCCTCTAACCACCTACATACTTGTCTTTCACACCTTCAATTTCCCAGTCAGTATATATACACTCCAGCAAACACCCTGTCACTCCCCTTGTACTTCTCTAGTGAACCATTCAGTACCATGTACTAATCCATTCACTGTGCCAAAACACAAACACTTATAAATCTACCCATGCACTCTCCTTGCAGTACTGTAATCATTCAGTCAGTACCCAAGTACTCATTCAGCGACCCAGGCCTTAGCACATGGACTGCTTCAAACGCCTATCCACTATGCATGCAGTCCTCTAACCACCTACACACTTGTCTTTCACACCTTCAATTCCCCAGTCAGTATAGATACACTCCAGAAAACACCTTATCACTCCCCTTGCACTCCTCCAGTGATCCATTCAGCACCATGTACTAATGTATTTACTGCACCAAAAGCCAACCACTTATAAATTCACCCAGGCACTCTCCTTGCAGTACTCTAATCATTCTGTCAGTACCCAAGTATTCATGCATTGAGTCAGGCCTTAGCACATAGACTGCTTCAAACGCCTATTCACTATGCATGCAGTCCTCTAACCACCTACACAGTTGTTTTTCACACCTTCAATTCTCCAGTCAGTATTCATTCACTTCCAGCAAACACCCTGTCACTCCTTTTGTACTCCTCTAGTGACCCATTCAGCACCATGTACTAATCCATTCACTGTGCCAAAACCCAAACACTTATAAATTCCCCCATGCACTCTCCTTGCAGTACTGTATTCATTCAGTCAGTACCCAAGTGCTCATTCAGTGACCAGGCCTTAGCACATGGACTGCTGCAAACCCCTATCCACTATGCATGCAGTCCTCTAACCACCTACACACTTGTCTTTCACACCTTCAATTCCCCAGTCAGTATTCATACACTCCAGCAAACACCCTTTCACTCTCTTTGCACTCCTCTAGTGACCCATTCAGTACCAAGTACTAATCCATTCACTGCACCAAAAGCCAACCACTTATAAATTCACCCAGGCACTCTCATTGCAGTACTCTAATTATTCAGTCAGTACCCAAGTACTCATGCAGTGAGCCAGGCATTAGCACATGGACTGCTTCAAACGCCTATCCACTATGCATGCAGTCCTCTAATCACCTACACACTTGTCTTTCACACCTTCAATTCCCCAGTCAGTATTCATACACTTCTAGCAAACACCCTGTCACTCACCCAGTGTGTTTCCTTATAGTACTGTAATCATTCAGTCAGTTAGCATGTAGTCTTTTAGTGAGGTAGGCTTTAGGGCATGAACTGCTTCAAAGTAGTATGCACTATGCATGTAGTGTTTTAACCATTGTCACACTTGTGCTTCTGGGCTATAGTTTCTTAGTCAGTTTTTATATAAAATGTGTTTCTACAGTAATAGAATATTATAAATTTGAAAGTTATTAATATACATTTATTTGTGATTCTTTTTTACAGATACTGTTTTTCAACGTTAAAATAGAGAAATCATGCCAGAAAGAAAAAGAAAAAGAAAAGAACAGAGACAGGAGGATTACTTGAAGAAACATCAACCACAAGTATTGAATGTACAAGATAATGTGGCTAAAGGAAAAAATCTTCTGGTAAGATCACAAAGCAATTTATTAAAAATGTTTGTAAGATCAAACAGAATGTACATAATGCTGGAACTACTGAGAATGCTTCAAGTAACAAAAAAATTCAAAATAAGAGGAAAAGCAAAAAAGCAAATGGTCAGTCAAAGGAGATAAAGTACGGTAAAAGAAGGCAAAATCAGAATAAGGAATTACGCAAAAAAAATATTTTACAAGAGAGTAGTGCATAATTTGCTGAAAGATGTGAAGAAATATAAAAAGAAAGCTTTATTTTATAAAAAGAAGAAGCATATTGAAAACATTGTGGAAAAGGCTTTTGAAATAAAAAGGAAACTGTTTATTTTAGTATTAAACAGAATTCGATCACTAGATAAACCAATCCATGTAACGAAGAGAGTTATTCACAGAGCGAAAAATTATTGTATGCAGTTGACACCAGTGGTAGAGGTTATGAGGTTAGAGACGGTTGTCCAATTGAGAAAGAGAAAATGGTTGAAAGAAATGCAGAAGAAGTGATAGCTGATGAAGTTTTAGGGAGATGTGCTAAAAACACTGTGTACACTTGGGATTGCAGTAGTACTTGCAGTGTACGACAGGAATCGATTGAAAAATGCTGTAGTTTTTTACGAGCCTATACTAAAAAAAGTGTAAAACAAAAGATTAAGCTGTTGCAAGGACTAGACCCTTGCAGAGTGAGAAAACATACTGGTTTGCAAGGTCATTCTCTGGCTTGTCTTTCTAGGAAAGTTTGTCAAAGTGTTTTTCACCATTTCAGAATGCTGGCAGTACATTATACTCAAATGCGGAAGTTAGTGAGAAGGTTGTATTATGCAAAAAGTCCAGCACTAAAGTTAAGTGAGTTGAACAGTGCTCTTTTGCGTGGGTCAGTATCAGATGTGAAGCAGGTCTGTGATGATATTGAGTTTTGTTACTTTAGTCCTCAGCAAGAGAGTGAAGAAACTGACACATTAGTAGAACAAAATGTTGAAGACAATGTACAACCCGTAATTACAGAAAAATTTGAGGATGAATTCACAAAGTTTAAGGTAATTTCAGGTGAAAGACCAAATGTTTCTTGTATTTGTTGTCGGCGAAGTCACTATAAAAATCAGACTAGGGGTGTCAATCTGTATTTAAAAAGTGAAATAGAAGATAATGATACGTGGATTGAATTTGCAACTTATTTGTTGGTAGAGGGTTGTTTTGATTTGGGATCTGAGCAGCGTATTTGCAAATATTGTTATAACAAATTAGATGAGAATAAAATGCCTGCTAGAGCTGTTCATAATAATCTAGAGTTGGTTGCTATTCCACCAGAGCTGATAGATTCAAATACGTCTGAGTCTATTCTCATACAATGTGTTCACCCGTTTCAGGCTATTGTTCGTATGGAGCCCAAAACAGGTAAATTACCTCCATCAGAGTTGCAAAGAGGATTGAAAGGAAGAGTTGTGTATTTACCGTTAGATTTAAGGAAAAATATTGAAACTATTGGTGTAGACCATGCAGAAAATGAGCCACTAGTCATTCTAGTCAATGGTGTTCCTACTAAGAATAGGAAAATTTGGCAAGAGTTAGTGGATGTTAGAAAAGTGCAAAAGGCGTCATTGTATCTGTTAAAAAATAATGAGTACTATAGAAATGTGTTTGTTGGAGAAGAAGAAATAGATTTAGCAGAAGATACTGAAACAATAAGTGGACAAATAGAAAAAGTGGACATGTCCAGATGTGAAGAGATCTATGACCATTACAGTGTACATCCACTTCATTCCAAAGAGGTGATGAGGAATACAATTGAGTTGTTTCAAATGAAAAAAGCAACAGGAAGTCCCATGAGTGTATGGGAAGAGAGCTTGGAAGCTCGTTGTTTCCCGCAGTTGTTTCCAACAGAAAAAGGTGGACGATATGATGAACGTCCTGTGCAGATTTCTGCATCTGAATATCGGACAACAAGATTATATGCAGAAGATCCAAGATTTCGACAATATATCCCTTATATGTTTCATCTACTGTTTGAAAGTGACTTGTCTGGACTTTCATATGCAGTAAATAACATTTTAAAAACTGGAATGCATCTTCAAAATGTAACTGCAAAGGATTTTATGGATAAAGTGCATCAGAGAGATGATCATTTAGAATCTCAGTTGATTAATCTGATGGCATGTCAGCATGGGACTAATGAATATTGGTACTGTCGACATGGAGAACTGAAATGTATGCTACGGAACTTGGGAACTCCTATATGGTTTGTTACACTAAGCTGTGCTGAGTATGCTTGGGATGATTTACTTGAATTTCTTCGAGAGGCAAATTCCAATATAAAAAATATTGAATACAAGACACCTGGAGAATTGTGCTCTTTGGATCCTGTCAATGTATGCAGATATTTCTTTTTTTTTTTTTTTTTTTTTTTTGAAAACCTTTATTGACAGTTCAATAGAGAACAAGTATGGGCCTACAACCCCCCGGGGCCGGCCGCTAAGCAATCAGAGCAAAAACAGGCAAGTGTAAACACAGTCAGCACATCGGGGAGCAGAATCGTGATGCTAATACTGTGAACAGCGTAGGTAGGGCACCAGGAGAAAAAGGTTTTCGTTTTATAATGAAACGAGGCAGAAGGATCAGGTGCCAGACAATTTTCAAACAGCAATTACAGGTATGCAGAGTAATAGACGTAAACGATTTACAGCAATCTATTAGGTCAATGGCGCAAACACAAGAACATCAGGATGAGGAAGAATATCATAAGCAGTTGCGCCTGCAGTCCCCCGCCAGAACACCCCGGAAATTGTGATACACATGGAGCGGCAACGAGTCATAGCAAAGGAGGTGTATCACACTGATCCCAGAAAAAGAAAAACAAAAAGAATCAGAAAAGAAAAAGGAGGCCATAGAAAAAGAGATAAAAGACGAAAGAATCCCCTCCCCCAACCCCCCACCCTGCACCTCTGCAGATGAGTACGGCCCCCCCCCCAGCAGTGTGCCTGTCGCCCTGGAACCAGACCCGAAATATAGGAGAATAGGGAAAAAGAAGTAGGAAAAGAACCCCACCAGACGGGGGGGTAGAGAAAGTATTAATAAACTGGAGGAGGGCCTTCAAAACATACCCCCGGCTTCTCCCTCCCGCACGGTAAGTTTCCCCCAAAGTGAACAATAAACAGCACAAAAGCGATCTTCTCAAAGAAAGATGGGGAGCATTATGCACCTATTATGCTGTTAGCTATGCCAGGAGAGCACGCAACCCCTGAGCCCGCCCGTCCACTAGATGACCACCCCTGAAGGATCAGCCTTATCCCTGACCACTCTTTGGAATTCTGCCCATGCCTACCCCTCGACCCAGCACCATATCCGACGTTCCAAGGTAGAGGATTGTCCAAAAACGTCCGAGAAGCGACGCACACAGGCGGGGTGGAAGTCTCTGAGCATCAACACAGTCCGCAGCGTGGAGAAACAGGCTTCCCAGTGCTGCCCCAGGATATGCACTGCACTCAAGGTCCAGGAAGGCAGAAGCAGCCAAAGCAGACAATAGTTGCTGGAGTTGTCCCTGGGTCGCAGGAGGGCACGTACGGGACGAGGCTACCACATCCCACTCAGGTCCAATGCCTCCAGGACAGATCAGGCCCTCAGCTGGACGAACACACTGTAGCATACTGGCCTGAGTGTCCAGCCGTGCACTAACCTCAGGGGTGGCCGCCAAAGTGTCCTCCTGTGCGCAGTGTGGGTAGTCCCTGTGTACGTGCGGACAGGCGGGCCGCCATTGCCCCAACGCCGACGCCACACCGTCGAGCTTACCCCCCAAGACCCCAACACCATGAATCAAGGAGGAGTGAAGAGCACCAAGGGCCTCGAGGAGGTCGCCGCACCCCGGCACAGCTCTCTGCGATCGCGCCGCCACACTCCCAAAAGTCGCACTCTCACAAGCCCGCTGCGACCCAGCGGACAGGATGGTAGGCTTCATCGCAACAAGATGGCCGCCAAGTATGCCCGACCCTCACCGGGGCCGGGACCCTGGGACAAGCGTCTCGATGGCCACGTCGCTGGTGACCGGGTTCCGGGGGCAGGCGAAAAGTTATCCGTTGCGTGGTCACGGGCAACAGTCGTCCCCACTACGGACCCGCTCCCGTAAAAATCCGGGGGTGGCCCGCAATGATCAGGGCAGGATACGGGCGGCGGCCGGGCAGCTCACCATCAAAGGCAGGGGCAGCCACCGGAGGATCTGAGAATTGCACCCACGGGCATGCACTCGGTCCACTACACTTGACAGTAGAAGCGACCACGACGAAATGTAGGCCGAGTTTGGCACCGCTCCGGTGGACCGCCTCCGCCCAGTCACAACAGGCCGCTGTTGTTGAACTGCCACCCGGCCACAGCGTCCACTTGAGGTCCCGGCTCCAGGGCCGCGCAGGCCGCAAAGTTCAAATGAAAGTTTCTCCGGCGATACCGCAGCCAGAAACCTCGGAGTCACACAGTCGGGTGCCACTCTCCTTCAGAAACACGACCGCGTAGCACAGGTTGAGGATCTCGTGCAGGATATCCGTGCGGGATGCGGAGGTTCACGGAGCCGGGAGTCTACGCTGCCTTCCCGGTCGCCATCTTGGCTCCTCCCCGTATGCAGATATTTCAATCATAGATTTGAAGCTATGATGTCTTTCATCTGCAATAAAAAGAATCCTCCTCTTGGAGAAGTTGTGGATTTCTTTTGGAGAAAGGAGTATCAAGCAAGAGGTGCTTCTCATATACATATGTTGTTATGGATCAAGGACGCCCCCAAATTTGGAACAGATTCAGATGAAACTGTTTTGTCTTTCATTGAAGATATTGATTGCAATGAATGAGGTGGAAACAGCAATGTATCAAGCTCAAGAAGATGCAATACAGTTAGGAAACTTGGAAGAACAACTAAGGTGCCGATTCCGATCCGGTAAAAAAAATTCCCGTACGAATCGTATCTGTATTTTTTTACATACGAATCGTACAAGTCCCGTACAAACGGGCAAGTACGATTCGTACGTGGAAAATACATACGAATGACATCGGGAAAAGTCTACGACACGTCCCCGGACAGTTTTACGTACGATTCGTAAAACTGAAGTCCGAGCGCACAAGTACGATCCATACCGTCCGTCCGAATATACAAACGCATGTAATACGCTCCGTTCGAATATACAACCGCATGTGAAACGTCCCGTATGGAGCGAACTGTGTACCACCCCTACCCCGGGCACACCTGGGCGAGGGGTACGAGTCGTACGCCCCCCCACCAGCCTCCCACCCCTCCCGTGTACATCTGCACCGTACCCCCAGCCCCCCCATGTCCGCACCATACCCCCACCCCCGTATGTACGGTGCGTACCCCCCGTATGTACGGTGCGTACCCCCACCCCCCGTATGTACGGTGCGTACCCCCACCCCCGTATGTACGGTGCGTACCCCCGATGTACGGTGCGTACCCCCACCCCCGTATGTACGGTGCGTACCCCCAGCGTACATACGGGGGGTGGGGGTATGCACCGTACATCGGGGGTACGCACCATACATACGGGGGGTGGGGGTACGCACCGTACATACGGGGGTACGCACCGTACATACGGGGGTGGGGGGTACGCACTGTACATACGGGGGGTGGGGGTACGCACCGTACATACGGGGGGTGGGGGTATGCACCATACATACGGGGGGTACGCATCGTACATACGGGGGGTGGGGGTATGCACCGTACATACGGGGGTGGGGGTACGCACCGTACATACGGGGGGGTACAGTGCGTACAGGTATGGGTGCTGGGGTACAGCGCGGACATGGGGGGGGCTGGGGGTACGGTGCGGACGTGTAGGGATGGGGGTACGGTGCGTACCGGGCCCCCTTTTCGCCGTGCATCGTGGCGTACTTAGCTTTTCCGGCACTCTTTGGGTCCCGTAAAAATATTGCCGTGCGAAGTGCTGTGGGTACGAATCGTACTTGCTGGTCCGTAAAACCCTGCCTGACTCCGTGTGAATGTCGCGTACGCGGTTTCCCAGATCGGAATTGTGGGTATATTTTAGCCGGTCGGTGTTTTTTACGATTCGTACGGAAATGGTATTTCTGTACGAATCGTACTTGCGGGTTTGTAAGGTGGTTTTCCCGGGTACGAGTCGGACGGAGAAAACGCTCCGTCCGACGGTTCGTACCCGGGTTTTACCGGATCGGAATCGACACCTAAATGTTGAACAGAAACAAATATATCAGCAAGTGAAAGAGCAGATTGACCATGGATTACTTCATGAAAAGAGAGGGTGCTCATGTACATCATTTCAACCTATCCGAATGTATGTGAGTGGTCAAGCTGGAACAGGAAAAAGTTTCTTAATTAAAGTAATTACAAGTTATCTGCAGAAAACAACTGATTCGCATTTGTCTTGTGTTGTCACTGCTTCAACTGGGTTGGCAGCACATAACATTAAAGGAATTACTTTACATTGTTTACTAAGGCTGCCAGTAGAGCATGAGAACAAATTGGAATACCACAAGCTATCTGGAGAAGCTTGTTGTGAAGTTTCAAGAGTCCTGAAGAAAATGAAACTTCTCATTATTGATGAGGTGAGCATGGTCTCAAACTTGATGCTTGCCTTTGTGCATTTAAGAATGCAGCAAATTCTTAAAACTGAGTATGACGTGTTATTTGGAGGAAAACACGTCATAGTTTTTGGAGATCTACTGCAACTGACTCCGGTAAAAGGACAACCGGTATTTAAAACACTAGCCCATGAAGATACCAGAAAGTCTCTTGGCAGTGTTGGTAATGTGAACATTTGGACTCATTTTGAATACAAAGAACTGACAACAAATATGCGACAGGCAAATGATGCTGAATATGGAAGTATTCTTCAAGATATAAGAATTGGAATTCTTTCAAAACAAGGCAAACAAGCTTTGGAGAGTCGATTACTTTGCAATGTCTTTCCAAATGAAAATGCAGTTCCTGCAAAAGTGTACGTGGAAATTGCTAAAAATAAATCAGTGATTTGCTTAATGCCAACACTGCGCGAGTGTTCCATATTCAACGAAGAACTATTGAAACTGGAAAATGAAGAAATTGTAAAAATGGAAGCCATCGATAAAATACAGCATGAAGGAATCACTATTATTTTGACGGGAAAGTTGAGATCAAAACTGGATTGTTTAGAAAAAAAAATATCTAAAACTGCTGGTTTAGAAAAGACACTATATGCGTGTGTAAACTGTCGGGTAATTTTAAGGCGTAATTTGGATGTAGAGAAAGTTTTAGTTAATGGTGCAATGGGTAAAGTGGTGGATTTTGTGAATTATCAGAAAAAAGAAGGAATTGAACTTTTAAAAATTAAATTTGATCAGATTGATGAAGTTAAAGAAATTGGTCGTTGTTCAGTACGTTTTTTGCTTGTTAAAGATTTATATGTCCGTAGGAAACAATTTCCATTTACTCTGGCATACGCAGTGACTATTCATAAATCTCAAGGATTAAGTGTAGACAGTGCATTGGTGAACATTGGATCTACCGTATTTAAAGAGGGTATAGCATATGTTGCTTTGTCGCGAGTCAGAACATTATCTGGTTTGTTTTTGATTGATTTTGATGAGACGAAGGTTACTGCAGATGCAAACTGTGTAAAAGAGTATAATAGGTTAGGAAGGGTTTATGCTCCAAATTTAGGTCAATATCCTGTATTTGAAAAGCGTGTGGTTGGTCGAAAAAGAAGGTTAGAGAATATCTGTTCTGAAGGTGTCAAGAAGGGAAAAGAACAAGATAATGTTGTGATTGCAGGTAAAAAGAAATTGGACACTGTTGAAGAGATTGTTGGTTATCAGTTTGAAAATAGTTCAGGTGTCGACTGCTATGCTAATGTAGTGGTCAATGTTGTGTTTTATCTGGAAGGATTGCGAGAACAAATTATGTAGAATCGGCAAAAAATATTTTGTTCTCTTTTGCATTCTGTTTATGAAAAGTTGACAACAGATACAAGTAAAATACAATCTGTTTAATATGTTCGTAGTCTTCTGGATGTGTGTTCTGGTTCTACACAATTTTCACAAAATATCCAACAAGATGCTCAGGAATTTTTTATGTATATGCTTACCATTTTTGAAAATGAAGGTGTAGAAATAGAAAATATTTTTGGCCTTTCTTACAAATGGGAACATCATTGTGAAAATTGCATGTATACATGTAGCACCAATGTAGACACTGAGAGATTTCTGTATTTAACATTACCAGACTGTAAATCAGTGTCTTTCAATAAATTAGTTAAAGGTGCAAATCAAAACATGGAGTGTAGCCAATGTAAATGAGAAATGTTATCCACATTATTCTTAACAAAATATGGAAAATACATAATTTTAATGATGCAACGTTGTACAGCTGACGGAAGAAAATTGGATACTTTAATAAAGCAATTTGTAGCAGCACAACTATCAATATCAGGAAGGACTTTTGTAGCAATTGCTATAATTTTCCATGATGGTCCTTCCACCACATCTGGACATTACACTGCCTATCTAAAATGTGACAAAGGCTGGACACTTTGTAATGATTCCCAGTTGGTTTTTAAACAATGTTTGCCTAGGGAATTACAAAATTCCTACCTAATATTTTTAAAGTCAAAGTTTTAAGAAGATAATTCATTCTCTGAGGAATTTATTATTATAATTTAATAGTACTACCATTGGACAATTTACATAAAGAAGGAGTGCAAAAATACCATTTGGCCTCAAGGAAAGGTATATTTCTGAATTATGGACTTTTTGGTGGTCATTGATTTGGTGAATATTTTAAAGCGGCAATATTTACAGTTTTTATAAGTTAAGGTTATAACATTTTGTAAGCCGTAAGCATTTCATATATGTGTGATTTGTATTTTCTGGTATTTTACTGAGAATAGCATGTTGTTGTTTTTTTTAACAATCTTTCTGATTGTTTTTTTTTGCCCGCTGTTAAGTGATGAGTACGATTGAAATCACTATTTCTAGTGAAATTCAATATATTCTGAGAACAGCAAAAAAGGCAAACAAATTACTTTGTGGAAATTATGCTGTGTTGTAAAAAATGTATTATTACATGTTATAATTTTTTTTTTCTTTTCTTTCACAGATCCACATTTTAAAATAAGCAATTTATATCAATTTAGATTGCAATGAAAATCTGAAAAAAATGTATACCATTTTTTATTCCTATTACTGTGAAGGTAAGTTTAACTAAGTCTCAATATGCAGACTAAGGAGGTCTGCACGAAGCTACAAAGTTGTAAAACACGTTTCTAAAAACACTATGTTTATACCTATGTAGTTTTGAAATCTGACCATAATCAGATATCATGTGACCTGAAAAAAAAGAGATTTGAGGGGTTCATAATATTTCCCATTGTACCTATTGAAGGACCGCAATCATTTCAATCATTCTTCTTTGAGCATCTTTGCAGACAAAACTCTGTGCTTACCTTCTATCATTCGCAAGGAATTTTAAAACCGGAAATATGTCACTTTTTGTAACATAGTTATTGCGCAAGACATTCTTTCATATTTACAAAGAGAGGAAAAGGCACTCTGTGTACTTTTTCTACTCCGTATAAATACAACCTCATCATACACACCACTTTGCGTTGAAAGGGTGTTCTATAAGTGTTGTTGTGCATGATTGCACTGAATACTCATAGAACAAGACACATCTCTAGATTTATCATAAATCATAAATCTCGATATGTGTGTGAATGTTGCACCATTCTAAAATTGGTGTAGGAAAGCACAACAAGGAGAATTGTTTTCATTTCTCCACATTTTTATATCTTCAATGCATGCTAAAATGTTCAGCATACATTGAAGGAGAAAAATGCATTTTCTCATTGTTTTTGTGCAGGAAGGTGTGTCTTCCTGCAGAAAAACAAACAGCACATGACACAGATATCCTTGACTATGGCGCAAGGGTGCCTGTGTCACCACATGGCTGCAGTTTAAGCAGCCGTGCAGAGAGAAGCATAGATTTTCAACATATTTATGTACATATGTTGCATCCCTGTGCTTCGGAAGTACTACAGCACACTACGGTTAAAGAGGTTACTGTGTGATGCTGCAGCACTTCCTCATAGTTCTGCACTTATACATTCACCATACGCTACTAATGCATTAATTCAGTCAATTACGTACTATACATGCATTCATCTAAACTTTCACACACTAACAAAGAAATTTAGCTCTTTTTTTAAACCAGGAAAGTTAGTTCTTAGAAGAACTTTTTTTTTTCTTCTTTCTTCTTTTATATTTTTTTTTTGTTTTTCCAACGATTTTGTGATTTTTTTGGTTTTTCTGGAAAAAAAAACAAAAAACAAAAACGGAGGAACAAAACAATGAACTTCAGGGAAAAAAAATAACATAAAATAAAAACTAGCAATGGTGACTTTCTTGCCGGCGGCAGATCAGATCGATCGACTGCTCCCCGTAGCACAAAGTCGTATTGCACTTAGTGCAGAGCACTTTTAAAAATTGAAATTGAGGACGGATGTCCAAGTTTTGGGCTGACGGATGCACTCTTGAAGTGCTCGGCTGCGATGAGGTGGAAGGCGCAGGAGCAGGAGTGTTTCTCATACGTCGGCATTCTTCTTGTGCAAGATTGACAGGATGAAGGGTCTGTAGGTGCTTCATCATGCTGGCTGTCCCGCATGAGTATTTCTTTGTCGGATCCCCTCGAGAGAGCACTTTTTTACAAATCTTGCACGTGACTAAGGTGGCATTGGTCTTCGTTTGCCCCTCGGGAAAAGTAAAAAATTTCCACAACACTGAAGAAAAACGTGGTGTGCGTGGTGGCTCCTCCAAAAATTCATCCTCAGATGTATGAGGAGATGCAGGTGATGCCTGCTGCCCTGAAGCCATTGTTAGGAGAAAAAAGTTAAAGCTAAGTGTAAACTTAGTCCAAAAAATCTTCTTCTCTGCAAAGAGATGCTCCTCCAAAGAAGGTGAAAGAAGAATGATTGAAATAGGTGGGGTCTTTCAGTAGTTAGAACAGGAAGTGTAATGAACCAATCAAATCTCTTTTTTTGCAGGTCACATGGGATCCGCGCACCCTTCGCTTACGCAGCACGCACCCAGCGCGCATCCGTGAAATTGAATTAAAAAGAAATATAGGATTAGATGTAAAAATATATTACTTTTAAGACTAGTTTAGAGTTTGTCTTCAAGTAATATTCACATGAAATACATATATATATGTTTTTTTTAAATGTTAAATATTTCGCGGGATCCGCGCACCTACCGCGTCTTGCACGCACATGACGCATCGCGGAAGCGCATATACGTCGCGTTACGTACATCGAACGTGTGGCGTATAGGCTGGGAGTCGCGTACCGGTCGCATTGCGATCATGCAAAAAACACGCACCCAACACATACCATGCACGGATGCTATCGCGTGGGGGTCGAGAACGGTGCGCATAGGGTGCGCGGATCCAAAAAACATGGAAAAAAATATATAAAATAAAGTTTTGAACATATAGTTAAAAAAATATTTTTAAAAATATAAAAAAATATGTTTGAAAAACCCAATAAAAACAAATAATATTTTTTAATTTTGAAAAGATTTAAATGAAAAAATAGGTTAAAAAATAGTGTTAAAAAAGAATTAAAAAAAAACATAATTAATGAAATTGACACACTGAAATTGAAATATATAGAAATCCAATGAAAATCATTAAACATGATATCTTTAGAGATAAGTTATAGATAGGAATTAGCATTTAAAAAACCTTTGAAATTCTTTTTTTTTTGGTTTATTATTGTTTTAATGTCATTTCTTTTTTTTTTTTAACTTTATTCAGGTTTTAATTTTTTGATGATCACCACAAACTCATAAAACATATTTATACAGTGAGGTTTCAACCAAATTTCTTAGCAATCCAAAAATCATAAAGGAGATAAGCATTCAGAAACTCTAACTCCGATTAACATTCAAATACAAAGGCATACAATAGTAAGCAGTAATACGTCTGCTCCCTAATATAATCCAAAAATTAGATTAAACAAGGCTCTGTCATGAGTCGAACATAGAGCTGCCCCCAGAGTTTTAAAACATTTAGGCTAATATGACACCGAATATCTTCCCCAGTCCTTCTCAGCTTATAAACCAAGGTTATTTCGTTTTCTATGACTCCTTCCACCTCGCTAAGGGAGCCCAGATGCGACGTCCCAGCAATCTCTTCTTTTTACCCTTTCTCTCATATATAGCTCTTTCCAGAATAAACAGTGAGAGTAACCACGAAAACCACTGCTGAAATGTATGGGGGAGTGGATCGAGCCAGGCAGAAGCAATGCTTATCCGCACTACAGCCATGGCCAGAAAAAGAAATTGATAAGCCGGATCTTGCAGTTCACCACTGCTAACTCCAAGCAAAATCAAAGCGGGGGTTAGTGTAACTTTCAGCCCTAATGACGAGTCTAAGAGTTTCGTAATAGAATCTAGCAGATTTTCAAGACGTGAGCAGGATGCGAACATATGTCCCTACCGACCCACCCCACTGTGCTATTCTCGCCGGGGTATAATAAAGTGCAAAAGCAGTCTTATAGTCCTGTGCTTGAAGCCCAGCTGAGCACATAACTGTGTGGCCTAATTCTAGAGAGTCGAGGAACCTCTCTGGCTCAGCACCCACCCGTTTCATCTATTTTCCCGCATGTATGGCTAAATCATCTTGCTTCAATGAAACCAGTTCAGCATATAATAACCTAATACCACCCTTCCTGCTACCTCTGATAGTGTCTATAACTTTGTTTTTACTAAACCCATTAAACCCCCCCACCTTCTTACTAAAATAACTACGCAACTGCAAAAATGTAAATAAATTACCTCTATCCAGTCCATACTCCGACTGTATATCACAAAACTGGCGAAAGCCTTCATTCTCTATTAGATACCCAACCTTCCGTACCCCCCTCTATGACCAATCTGCCATAATCTCATCAGAAATAATTTCCGGAAGCATGGGATTTTTATAAAGCTGGGTGTAGTAGTTAATCTTCCCAAGACCAGTCTTTTTTTTCAGTGCAGCCCAGATATTAAAGGCGGCCACAAGAGTCTTAAATTTCGTCTTTTTATAGTAACTAGACTCAGTAAATTTCATAAAGCAATTCTCGGCATGTTCCCCAAGCAGTAACTTATATAAATCGGGGAGCACTATATCCTCTTCACCATCATCTGGAGGTGTACCAAATAATATACTCATATACGGGAGAGCTGCTGCCCAATAATAGGTTCTAAAATCAGGAACGGCAAAGCCCCCCCGCTCTCGTGGGAGTGACATAAACCTAGTTTTCCCATGCGACCAGACGAATCAGTTCACTATATTCTCCAACGTTACAAACCAGTGTTTCTCAAATTCCATCGGTATTGCCCTAAACAAATAGAGGATTTTTGGTAAAAACATCATCTTCACCACATTGCAGCGGCCCACTAATGAGAGGTGTAAATTGTTAATTCTATCAAAATCGGATCTCGCCTTCCTGATTACCGGCTCGATATTCATCGCTACCAAACTCCCCAAATCTGGCATAATCGTAATTCCTAAATACACTGCTGATTCAGTTACTCGAGGGTCAGCCATAATAACATGCCTGTTCTTTATAATTTGAGTTTTAGCATTATTTAATGCATACCCTGAGAATCTACCGAAATCCTGTGCTACCGCCTCCACCACCCACAATGCAGTAAAAGGATTTGCCGTAACAATAGCCACATCGTCCGCATAGGCCAACACTTTAGATTCCAGGCCCTGACACACAATAGGCTGAATTCCGATGTTGACCTTGAATAGTCGGATTATAATAATAGTAATAATAATAGTAATATATATATTTATATATATTTATATATATATATATATATATGTATATAGCGAAAAACAGGGGTGAGCATGGGCATCCCTGCCTTGTTCCACTCTCAATAATAAAAGGTACGGTATAACCACCATTTGACCTTAGGCGAGCTGTGGGTGCCTTATATAATGCCTGAATAGCTTTGATAAAACCTCCCCCCATGCCAAACCATTTCATAGTTGCCCACAGCAAATCCCTTCTCAGCATCCAATAGCAAAGCAGCCATAGGGTCCCCTGAGATCTCTGTTGCATCAAAAAGTGTGATTACTCGGCGGACATGCTGTGTTGTTCCCCGACCTATTATGAACCCATGTTGTCAGGGGTGGATTGTTTTCATCTTGATATTGTTTAACCTTGTTACCATAGCTTTTTAAAAAAATGTAACATCGCTGTTTAAAAGAGTTATGGGCCTATATGAGCCTCCCTCTGTGGTTTGTCTTTTTTTTTTTTAATTCTCCGGCGCAGGTCCCCCCTTTGAGCTTGCCAAGATCAGGTCCTATTATATCTATAAAAGTTTTATAAAACTCTAAGGGGATCTGATCAGGACCAGCAGCTTACTAGATGGTAGATTCTGCAAAGCACTCATTATTTCCTGTTGTGTCAAAACCGTCTCGAGTGCCCCCCTATCTGTTGGATCAATCCGATGCAGGGGTACCTTATCTAGATACTCTTGTTTTGCAATCGGCGTCTCTGAGGATTCTTTACTATAAAGCTGTTGATAAAAATGCCGAAACGTCTCCCGGATCCCCGGGGAATCAGCAACTATACTCCTAATAGCATCTAAAATTTCTGATATCTCTCCTGCAGCAGCTTTTTGTCTTAATCTCACAGCCAGGGTATGCCCAACCCGCTCGCTAAACTCATGGCAGTGTTCTCTTTTTGCCAAAAAGGTTTCTGCAGCTTTAGCAGCAATCCGTTCTCCAGCTTCAGCCTTATTTACAGCCAACTGTAGAATTATATCCTCAGTTGGTCTACCCATATTAACAGCCGAGGTCAACGCCTCTTCTTTTTTTTTTTTTTTTTTAAATTTTTATTGAACAGGCTGGTGAGTGAAAACATACATTAATACATGTGTTTGTTTACAAAAAAGGGAGAAGAAAGAAGAGAAAAAAAAAAAAAAAAAAACCCAGTAGACAAAATTAAACACGGAGGGGGAGCAACACTATTCCATAAATGATCCCCAGTTCTTTACGTGTTTCATCAAAGACCGAGTCCCCCTAAGATTGGCTAGTGCCGCCTCCATTGAGTAGATCTCAGTTACCAGTGTCCACCAATCCCACACTGATGGCGGATCAGAGCGAGTCCAGGCTCTGGCGAGAGTTAATTTGGCACAAGACATAAGAATTGAAGCCAGAGCAGCCTGGGGAAAAAGAGTGGGATGGATATCTAGTAAAACCAAGGAAGCAGTAAATGGATGGAGCTGAATTGACCTGATTTTGAGAACCTTGCGGATGTCAGACCAGTAATCCTTAAGGGTGGGACAAGAAAACAGCATGTGAACCAAGTCAGCTGCATGGGCAAAGCATTTGGGGCATTTAGTGTGATCATTGACAGAGTTGTTAAGAGACCATCTAGAGATGATTTCCGGTGTATAATATAGCATGCAAGTCGTTCTAAATTGCTGTAACCTCAGGCTAGAAGTGTGAACGCTGTTATTAATATTCGATGTGGAGCGTTCTATATCTTTTGATGTAACGTTTGTGCCTAATAGCCTACCCCATTTGACAGCTAATTTAGAGCAGTCGTTTGGTTTAAAGTTGATTAAAAGACTATAAGTGTTACTTATTGCAGATTTAGTTGTTGAAGAATAAAAGTGTGCCCAGATATCGCAATCAGTAATCTCGAATAGTTTTTTTTTATTCACTAAATAATCATGTATCTGTCGATGTTTAAATCTCATAGCTTCGGGGAGGTCATAAAGAAGTTTAAGTGTGTTAAAATCTAAAAAGCCTTGCGTGCCATATAAGTCCCCTAGCTGCCGAATACCCCATCTTGTCCAACTTTGAGAATTATGTTCGTTAAAGATTCCGGGAAGACCCGGGTTGCCCCACAGCGGTAGTTTAGGGTGAAAAAAAGTAGTTTTACAAAAGGTGAGTATGTTATCCCAAATCTTTACTATGTCTCTTGCGGTCTTGAATTTTACTCTTTTAAAGTAGTTGGGGTCGTTGACTCGTAGTAAGAACATATTGGAATCATGTTTCAACATAAAAGAATGAAAGAAAAATGCTCCACCCTGGTTTAATAGAGAGCGAATACGAAAAACAAAAGCAGACCAAAAGTATAATTTAAAATAAGGAAAGTTAAGCCCTCCCAAATTGGTATTATTTTTCAAAGAGTTCAATGACCTCCTCGCTTTTTTGTAGCCCCAAATAAAACTACTAAATGCACCGTCTAGCTGTTTGAAAAACAAATTATTTAAAGCCAACGGAATGGAACGGAATAGGTACACGAATTTGGGTAATACCTTCATCTTGATTAAGTTGATTCTGCCGATAATATTTAATGGTAGTCTGTGCCATTTTTTTAATAGTAAGATAGTAGATTTAACTAATGCACTATAATTTATGTTATTGATTTCTTGGATTTTAGCCGTCAGCTTAACTCCTAAATAGGTGGCACTTTTGCATATCTCAGGGACTGTGACGGCAGGAGTATGATTGGCTATGATTTGGGTCTTCTGTAGATTGAGTTTATAACCGGAAACGATCCCAAATTTTTCGGCCTCAGAGGCTATGCCTTGAAGTGCCGCCACAATATCCTGTGAATAAACCGCAATGTCGTCGGCATATGCAGTTATTTTTAGTGTTTGAGTGCCTGATCTAAAAGGAACAATTTGAGTTTGTAACTGGAGGGCATGCAGAAATGGTTCCAATGATAGGGCAAATAAGAGAGGCGAGAGAGGGCAGCCCTGGCGGGTACCCCGTAAAATTGAAAACTCTTGAGAGGACAAGCCCCCGTAAGATGTATAAGCTGTTGGATTATCGTACAAGGCCTGTATAGCTCGTAGAAATTGTCCCCCGAAGCCCAGCTTAGAGAGGACACACCAAAGGTAATCCCAACCCACTCGGTCAAAAGCCTTCTCGGCATCTAATAAGATCATGCCGAGTGGGGTGGATTCTATTTCTGCTACATCAAATGCCGTAATAGCCATGTTTACGTGTGCTGTTGTGTCCCTCCCTATTATAAACCCGTGTTGTTGAGGGTTAACAATTAGAGGAAGGAAGGGGGATAGTCTTATAGCTAATATTTTAGCAAATATTTTGGCATCAGTATTGATCAACGATATAGGTCGGTATGATCCTCTCTCCTCCTTTGGTTTATTCTTTTTCAGAAAAAATATTATTTTAGCCCTATTCCAAGATTTAGGGGCCTTTCCATTACGACCGATAACTTGCATTACCTCCAGTAACAAAGGTCCTAATTCAGCTATGCAGATTTTGTAAATCTCCAAAGGAATTGTGTCCTCCCCTGCAGCTTTCCCTACTGGTAGTAGTTCTATTGCCCGATGTAGTTCGGCTCCTGTGATAATATCTGACATCGATTCTTGCATTGTGTTAGACTGTGGTTTGGTTAAGAACTTCTGAACATAGTCTTGGATTGCTTCTAAGTTGGAAGTGCTTTCTGGGGTGTATAATGTGCTGTAATAATCCGCAAATTGTTCTACTATTTCTTTCTGCTGATTAAACATTTTACCGTCACTACCCGGATGCTTGTGATCAGTGTGTGGGCTCTGTCCTCGGCAACCCTATAGGCGAGGATTTTGCCGATTTTATCTCCACTATCATATTGTGAGATCTTATACTTATGAATATTTGCGCTGCTCTTTTGGATAAATTTATTTTTAGCCTCGTTCTTAAGTGAACAGAGTTTAAGGCCAATCTCTGTGATCCCAGGTAAATTTAATCGGAGTGCAGAAGCCAAAATTTCTTCTTGGGTTGCAATTTTAGAGATAATCTGTGCCTTATGCTTTCTGTGTTCAATATTTTTCCTGATCACGTATGCTTGAGTGAAGCCCCTGATGCTCGCTTTGCAGGTGTCCCAGACCGTAAGACAAGGAGCAGATTTGACGTTAATATACAGAAATTCAGTCAAATGTGATTTGAGTTGTTTCACAAATTGTGCGTCTGAGAGTAAGTGTCTGGGAAAAGAAAATGATCTGGGAGGGGTCCTAATATGTGATGTAGTAATTACTAGAATTATAGCATTGTGATCAGATGAAATTCGAGGGCATAGGATCATCGTGCTATGTTTTAATAGGTTGTCGCTAATTAATGCCATATCCAGCCTAGAGCAAGATCTGTGTGGTGCTGAATAATACGTATATCCTGGAGTGTTCGGATGTAGGTATCGCCAAGCATCCTTGATGTTGTGAATACGACAAATGTCGGATATGGATGACCTGGTTTTACGCATCCTGTAAGAATTTCCTGGGTGAGTTGAGTCTATTTTGTCATCCATTATACAGTTGAAGTCCCCCATAATGATGGGTTCACCTTTGAAATTCACTGAAAAAACCATAGGTTTCATGCACGTTATAGTTAGGAATTGGCATTTAAAAAACCTTAGAAATTCACTGAAAAAACCATAGGTTTCAGGGGCGTTATAGTTAGCTGGACATTTCCCCCGTACAAAACCCTAGAAATTCCCCTGTTATAGTTAGTTTAGCTAACTATAACTCGCGCCCCCGCAATGCACTGCTGATGACGTCACATATTACATCACTCATGACATGGTCAGTGACATCACTGATGACATCTGAAATGACATCACTGATAACGTCATCCAGTGAGTGTGTGTTTCTGTAAATTTTAAACATGTTTAATATATATAGGGAAAAACCTATGGAAGAATGAGTGGATGTATAAGTGTGTGAATGGATGATCTAGTAGGTGCGTGACTGACTCTATAAGTGAGTCATTAAACGTATCTTACTGCAGACTAGTGACTAAACTGTGTGAATGTCTGTATCTGTCTGTCTGTTGGTGTATAAGCGGCTGCATGGTTTTGTGAATAGCTATATGAGTGTCTGTATGGGTTATTGATTGGTTGTCTGAGTATCTGTATGGGTGCCTGAGTGTTTGTGTGGGTGGGGTGTGTGTGACTCTGTGCATACATGTGTGAGTGGGTGATTCTATGGGTGCATGGTTTTAAGAGTGCATCTGTGATGGACTGTATGGTTGGGTGAGTGTATGTATGGGTGTGTTAGTGATTGAATGTATATCTCAGTGGTACATGTGTGAGTAACTACATATGTGAAAGGCAGTATATATGTGTGTAAGAGTATATAAGTGGGCATATGTGAGAGTGTGTGATTGTGAGAGTGGCTCTATAGATGAGTGTGTGCTTGTATCAGTGATTGTATAAGAGCGTAAGAATGTGGTACTATTTTTATGAGTAAGTGAACTTGTGTGTGTATAACTGCATAGGTGATTAAATGGGAGTGTGATTAATTATTTGCATGACTGACTAGGTGTGAGAGTACCTCTATGGATGATTGGTGGTATGTGAGTGTCTCTGTAGGTGTATAAATGCATATGATAGTCCTGTACTGAGTGACTGTAAGCATGAGTGACTGTACAGGTGAGTGAGTGGATGTGTGTGTAGATCTAAGAGTCAATGAGTGGGTATGTAATTATTGGTATTGGAGTATCTATGGTTTTGAGAATGGACGTCTGAAATTTTGATTGAGTATATCAAAGGGTGTGAGAAGATGCACTAATTTATCACATGGATGATGTCATCAGTGATGTCATCAGTGATGTCATTTCAGATGTCATCAGTGAGGGCATCAGTGATGTCACTGACCATGTCATGAGTGATGTAATATGTGATGTCATCAGCAGTGCATTGCGGGGGCGCGAGTTATAGTTAGCTGAACTAACTATAACGGGGGAATTTCTAGGGTTTTGTACGAGGGAAATGTCCTGCTAACTATAACGCCCCTGAAACCTTTGGTTTTTTCAGTGAATATATATATATATATATCTATATATATATACTACCGTAGGCTGAAGACAACGATTCTTTAAATACTTCTCTTTATGATTCCTATTTCAGGTTCCATAAGAACAGCGTTAGGGAAGGCTGTTCGTGAAGAAACAAAGCGAGACTGCCAGCGGGGAAATGCCGACACAGCCACAAACCGGAAAAGAAACAAATGAACCGGAAGAAACGCCTTGCGAAGAGGTTGGGAGAAGCACGCCTAAGTTCCAGCTCTCCGATGCAGATACGGGATAGCAGGTAAGTGCTGGCTTAGGGAAACTGAGGGAGGCCTAGCGCGAGGTCCGTGAAGGGACACAAAGCACGTTTCCGTCGGAGACCAACCCCTTTTGTAGGTTTCCTGTACCACCTTCGCCGGTCGACGTGTCTCGGCCAGCGGACATGTACTGGAGACCGCAGGCAGGGTAGGTAGTGAGACTGCAGGAGGGGCGGCCCGTGCGGCCTCGGACGAGCCAGCCCGACAGCCACGAACCAGTGTATTATTTAATGTCTCAGACTAGTGTGCAGTGAGTGTTCTTAATTGGGTGGCAATGTCCTCAGCATGATGTAATGAAAGCGTGAAACAGGTGTGTTGGACCCAGTGAAGGGAGGCGTGAGTTTGTTAGTGGCGTGAGGGAAAGGATGCATAAATGTGTCTCAATGAGGCACAGGGTGCATTACTGTGCAGTGGTGTAACATTAGCTTCTGCAGCCCCTGTGGTGCAGGATGAGGGGGGCCTAGCTCCAGGGGGGCACCTCTGGCACTGTGCAAGGGCAGCAGGCCCTTGGCTTGATGGTGGAAGGTGCAGAATAGATGGCAGCTTTCCTAATCGATGTTTGAGGAGTTTTGTTTTTCTTTGATGCACCGCGAGTACCCCAAGTTGAAGTAAGTTTGTTTGCTAAGTGTTTTATAACCGTTTATGGTCATCCATGCATGGCTCCGTTTTACTTTTACGGCTTTGTTGTCTATTAGCGAGAGGGTCCTAATTATCCTTCGTACTGCTTTTTTTAAAAGCGCATGAGAGGTTGGTGTATCCCAGAGCTGGAAGAGCCCTGTAGTTGCGAGGCTGCTCTTTAAATAGTTCCTGGCAGGCCATTGTGAGCTAAGCTGTAACTCGTTCCAGAGTAGATGGTTTAAGGTGTTCTTGGGGGCATGCCTAATTTTGTACCAGCTAGTTAGGTAAGCTCCCTGTCTTGCTAGCTGTTGATTAATGAGCCCAAAATCCAGTCTAATCTGAACCGCCGAGGCATAAGTAGGTATGTTAAAGAGGATCCTGTAAGCTCTGATGATAGTGCTGTCTAGAGTTTTAGAGTCTCTTCCTCTCAGAGGTACCCTTCCATATAAGATGGTCGGTAAAATCTTTGCTTGAGCGACCTGATGTAAAGGAGAGAGACTGGGACCTGTCAGCTTAGTTTCTAGTTGTTTCAGAGATGTTGCTAGGCCCAAACTTCTCCTTCTGATTGATTTGAGCTGGTTGGAAAATTGACCGCCGTTATCAATGTTTATGCCTTAATTTTTATAGTTTGTGACATTCTTAATTTCAACGTTCCCCAGATGCCAAGCACAGAATCCTTTTAAAGATCTTTTTATAGGCATGGTTTTAATTTTGTCAAAATTTACTTCCAGGAAGTTCTCTGTGGCGTAGCTCTCTAGTGCGTTCAGGAGGTGCTGCAACCCTACTTGCGTGTGGCTGATCAGGACCACATCGCCTGCGTATAAAATGCTGGACAAGCCCTTGCCACCTATTCTTGGGGCATGTGCATTGGATGAGTTTTAGAGATTGCGTCAGATCTGCCACGTACAATTTGAATAGGGTTAGTGCAAGCACACAGCCCTGTTTGAGCCCGTTAGTCATGTGATACACCTCGATAGATGTATGCCATCACCCAATTTAACCTGCACCCAGGTATCAGTGTGTAATTGTATTATCATACCGAGTAGAGAATTTGGGATATTCCAAGTGGCCAGTTTTTTCCACAGCCTTGCCCGATCTATGTTATCGAATGCAGTTTTGAAGTCTACTGATTATTGCAGCACATGTATTCTATGCCAGAATAACGTTGTTTCAATGAATATATTGAAAACGTCCTACTGTGTATTCTGTATACTTCTCTGAGCACGAGTAAACATAAGTGACTGAGCGAAATGTTCTGATCTGTTTCCATGATCCCTGAGGGTCAGGGTTGTCATGTTCAGTAGTTGCCAGAAACCATTCTCTCCTTGGTAAGGTTAGGGGGGCTTAAGGTGGCACTGTGAGCTTGCTGGTCTCTAGGCCAACATATCCTACGAGGGTGCCCAGAATAAGTCTAGGCATTTTGCCCAAAGTTTATGTTGTCCAACAAACACGCAGATCCTATGGATTAGTAGGAACTATACGACATGGCACCACCAACGTTGGTTGGGTTCTTATTCAACAGCCTACCTGAATAGTTCAGTTGTGCTTTTCTCAGAGAGCCCTACCCACCTCCAAACTGGAGACATCTGTGATGGGAAGAAAAATCCTCCTCAGCTGTGTAGGTACACCCTATGTATTGGCTGAAGGTCGTTCAAGCATGCAGGATAAGGTTATCCCACATTGTGCTAAACCCTATCTCCATAAATTAATTTAATAAATTATCCTTTTTCTTTTAACAATGACCGAGCAATCTGAGGACATTGAAGAACAAGAGATTAGACTAAACATTACGGAAAATTGCAGACATGCAGTTACTATGAAATTATTACATTACGGCCGCCTGGAAACGGGTGGGGAAGTAACCTTCGAGGTTGATGAACATAAAGCATTCAGAACAGATGTGTTCTACTCCTATGTTCAGTTCCCGGTTGCAGATTCACATACACAATTGTTTCACACTTACATTGAGGATGAAACACCAGAGGAATACTTCACATATGTGGACATAGAAATTCATTTAACTTACCAAGAACACATAAATTGGTTGAAAGCCCCCCCCCCCCCCCATACTGTAGAATGTGAGACTTGGTCCGCTCAGTAAAGAAGGAGCGATTTGGTCGGTCCTAGCAGTTTATACACCACATCCTAATTTTGCCAATTTAGATGCAGCAGAAATAACAACAGTATGCGAAGATCTAGTAAAAAGTTACAGAAACCTCATGCAGTACATTTTGCGAACACTCACAGTTAACCCTGCGCGAACTGCTCAGGCTGCACAACCTCAATTGGCTGCTTTGGGTATCCGTCCTCAAACGCTAAATGCCGTTATGGAAAAAGTTCCCACCAGTCGGGAACAAATTCTGTTCTGGATAGCACAGAAAACAAGTCAGCTTGAAGCGGATTTTCCCCATACTGGACCGCAGGACAAACTCAGAATATTAACAATTTGCTTGCCGATGGGGCACAGTCTTCGCTGCAGTTTATACCAGAACTCAGGGTACCCCTTCAATAGCAGTTTTACCGGATGTACAGAATGAGTACGGGGCAGGACCTGCCTTTGACCTAGGGATGAAACTGATGGGCAACTTTGCCGCTGTATCAACATATTTTGTTAAGTAACATAAAAGGGGAAGCAGCATCATTGGCTATACACTAACATCTGAGAGAATTCACTCCTTCGTAGCAGAAGCGGGAATCACCTAAACTTATCGAAGAAACCTATGCTACTCTAGACAGAGATAATCTGGGGGCCAGACCTCGGAAACCACAGGTTAAGAGTAAATCTGAAAAGGATAACTTGAAGCAGGCACATGATTCTTCAAAGAAGAAATGGGACAATAAACAAAAAAATAAGAAACAAAATAAGAAACAATCACAGGATGGGTCTCCTCAGCAGGAATCCACTGATAAAAAATTAATTTTAAGGAACTGTGATAATATTAGAAAGCCTGACAGGTATCAGGATACTGATACAGTTGCTCTTGTTCCTTTCAGGATTCATCCAATACGCGTTCAGAGAGAGGTGGACAATCAGAGCGCAGATCAGAAAAGCACATGAAGCCGAAAAGAGATACACATCACACTTCAGACTACATCCTTAAGGAGGACAAACCAAAGACTCAAAAACCTAATTTCAAAAATAAGAAAGTAGCAGGGATTAAAATAAGATATGCCCAGACTACTGAATGGAGAATGGGCAGTGACGATGCTGGACAGCGCTGCCGAAGTCACAATAGCTCTCCAGAAACTGATGGATTATCTGGTAGTAGTAACACTGAATGAGCATATCACGGTGGAAACACCTGATACAAGGGCAAGTGTCCCACATCGTTTATATGAAATAACACTCCAAATGGAGTGGGACATACCCAAGAACATCAAGGCTCTCTTTTGGGAGGACCTAACTTACTGTTACGACATTCTTTTGGCTGGAAAGGATTGGCCACCTGAGTTCATATGGAGTGCCCTTTAGGAGAAATTATACTTTTACCTGCTTTCTCTGACTTTGTTTCAGAATCAGTTAAACATTCATACGCCAAGGAGTGGGATGGTGAGTCTCCTCATCACGAAATCCTAATAAAATGAGTTCCTCAACCCCAGAGACAGTACCCAATAAAACATGAAGCTAAAAAGCAAGTTAGGAAAATCCTAGAACAACTTGAATACAACACGATGATGAAAACTGTCTTGGACCAACTAGTCCCCTGAAACTAAAAAGGTTCAGAGACACCTCCTCAAGATCCTGGTTCAACAAAGAACTCAACTCTGAAAGAAGACAAGTAAGAGCTGCTGAAAGACTCTGGGGAGCTAACCCATCCACAACCCACCTCTAGAAGCTCAGAAGAGAACGCAGGAATTACAAAAAACACATCCTAAAAGAGAAAGCCACCTTCTTCCGTAATGCCCTGGACTAAACAAAAAAGTCCCAAAGAGCTTTTTAACATCATCAAACAATAAACCTTCACACCTACCAAAGAACCCCCCCTTCTCCAAACTATGCTGTAACAACTTGTCAGAATTCTTCAATGACAAAATCACGAAGATCGAGTTCTCCCTGGACTGTCACCCACGGACTCACACTAGCAACTCTTCCACCACAATGGAGATAAACTTCACCCAAGATCACTCCTCGATCCCCCAAACAGAGGCCCCTCCCCAAGTAACTACTGGTATCAACCAATGCCATAGGCCCTCCTCGGTACCCATGAGCTGGAAGGCTTTCAACCCACTCACAGAAGAGGACATCTCCATGGTGATTGCCAAATCCAAGATCTCCTCCCACTACGCAGACCCACTCCCTGATGACATTTATAAATCCCGAGCCATCAACAGTTGCTGCCTGCTCATCCTCCTAGACCTATCAGTGGCTTCGACACAGTAGACCATAGGTTACTTTTGGACGCCCTGCAACAACGAATCAGAGCAGACAGCACTGTTTTGCAATGGTTGACCTCATTTCTGCATAACAGATCTTAACAACTCGATGTCTGATTTTTCACCTAGCACCCGGGGTGTCCCACAAGGCTCAGTCCCCTCTCCGACACTGTTCAACATTTACATGGACCCCTCACCGCAATTCTTAGACAGGCAATTATTGTCTATCACCCGTATGCCGACAACACCCAGCTCTACCTATAAATCTCCTTCCTGAACGACATACGCTTAATATGGCACTCATAAAAGTACAAAACTGGCTTTCACACAACCAACTCATACTCAACCAAGAAAAAAAAAAATGTTCTTTTCCAACTATGATCACTCACCACAGGTCCAAAAATGGATAAATAACTTTTGGGATGATCCTGTATTACTGAGTTCCATAGATATTATCGTTCTATTTACGACGATAAAAATAAGTATCTATCTTCACGATTCCGCAACGCCATTTGACCTATAGATAATATCGTTTTATTCACGGCGACAATAATAAGTTCCTATTTTTATCATGCTGCAATGCCATCTGACTTATTTTGTAAATCGATTAACCAATATAAACTCATTAGCATCTTTTTATAAGTCACCAGACACAACAAAAGATCCATTAGCAGATATCTAACTGAGAATCTCTGTTTATTCACATTTTTTCTAGATGGCTGTGATCCAGGGGCATACCAACAACAGATACTCTACTACCATATACTCACCTGGGTCCATAAACACACACAATGTCAAGTAAATTGCTGGACTGGCTTTTTATAAGTTTATTCACAATGTATAGGATTAGTCTAGAATACCTTTACTAACCCTTCACAGATCAAAATGTTATTTCCTCTGGTCGATGGACCATTAGTTGAACTAATTGATGGTGATAATGAACATAATTCTAACCTTTCTATATTTCGAAGTAAATAACCACAGACTCGGGAAAAGTTTGAAGTCTTTATCTAAATCAAATGCATCAGAACCACTTCAAAAACACAGTACAGACACCCTCATTCGAAGGAGAGAAAATTCAATTGTCAAAACACATACTTCGGACTCAATGTATTGACATATGCTCTGAAAAGGAGAGGACAGAGAGAAAAGAACATCTGCAAATATCATGAAATATAATTACCAAGAATGGTGTGAAGACCAACCCCCTGGCCAAAGGGCTGGTAAGGGTCCCCTGGGATAGTTCAGGCGACAAAGACTTCAGGACAGGATGGGTAGTTGACCTCTCTAGAACCGACGATTGTGCCGCACCCCTCTCTGACACTCTCTTCCTCCTCGACATTCTTCCGCAATATTCTGATCTAACCCAATTAAATTAGGATAGAAAGTTCTGCTTCAGGCTCTGCATTCGATTCTTCATCAGCATCTCACAGCATCTCTCCCAGCATCAGCATCACCCGCTACACCGACAGCATCCCTTCTCGCATCATCTCTCGTGCTCTTGTGCTAACTAACTAACTAAAGTTACCTTAATTATGCCTTTCGTTCTGCATGTTCCACCCACTAAAGTTTCAATATCGTAAAAATTTGAAATCTAATAGGTCATGCAAGGGGAGAGATCAACACACCATGCTTGCATGTCACTTTATTCAGTTAAACCATTGTTCACAAACCCATCCCCTTAATTTTTATTCAGAACTTTATTTTCCCACCCGCATGTATATTTCATTTGCAACACTTGTTAAAACGTTAATATGTAAGTCTACTCCGCTAAACTTTTCACCATCCGTTATCAGGCTGGGACACTTTGCGTCCTTGACTTTTGTTCAACCTCTGAGTCGTCATTCCGAGTTCATTTTCAGTTGACATGCGCAGATATCACATAGCTCAGCTTACTTCAGTTATACACAAGAGGCCCAAATGCGCACTAATAATAGAGTCAGAAAGACAAATGTTACTTTAAAAAATAAATGGTTTCACTGTATACCACCCATCTCTACTCTATTCCCCTTTATTTATTAATACTTTTCCCACATTAGCAAAATAGCTCGTTTTCGCTTCAGCTAAGCAGATGCCATGCACGCGAGCTTTTAAGCCGCCATGTTAGTGCCTTCTGCTCATGCGCAAGAATTTCCCTCCAAGCGTTAACTCGTCATATTGCGTAGATGCAGTTGACACATGTGCAGTAAAGATTTCCCGTTTAAAGCGGTTTTAGTCCTTCGTTCATGTTATTAACTTTAGTAAACACATAAGCAAGCTTCACTAACCCGCGTGTTCATGTGGTGCGCATTAGTTTAACACAAACAATTTTAATAACTTGTTAGTAAGTTAAAGGAGCGGATTGCGTTCGAGCAAGTCTCTTGTCTACGAGTCCTTGCTCCATCAATCCCCTCTCTGATGGCATTTTCAGCCATCACAAAATTACCCATCCCAAACCAGATGCCAACTTTCAGTACTTCTCATTCTCTTTCTCCTCTTTTGCTTTCTCATTTTCATCTTTATTTTCAAAATCTCTCATCTTTTTGTAGATTCTCCCTCTAGATTTCCTTCATCTGTATCTCATCGTTTTCCGCTTTCTTTTCTTTCCTTTTCCATTAACTTCATATTTCCGTCCCTTTACTTTGCTTCTGCAACACTTACACCAAATCATTATTGTTAAAACTATTATCATTATTCCAAATACTGGAAGAATTATTTGACCTAAAATGCTTTTCCCTAAATCAGAAAACCAAGTCCCTATTGACGAAATACTTTTTGTTAGTCTTTCCCATACACTGACAACCTCCTGTGATTTCAAATCTTCATGAAGTTATGTAATATTCTTAATATACCCCCTAATTTCTTTGCTCTTATCAGGAACGTAAGTACAACAATGTTGCACTTTCAGCATTCTACAGACTCCGCCCTCTTTTGCCAATAAGATATCAAGCGCATGTCGGTTTTGTAAAACCATTGACTTAATCACAACCATCTCCATATTAATCATCAAGAAACCCCCAGCAGTTTATAAGAGTATGGGCTGTACTAAGGAACGGAAGAAAGTCTGGGGGCCTTGGCTGAAATACAAAGCGACAGAGAGAGAGCCTGGGGCATAAATTCAATACCTGGATGCCCCACTTGTGTTCGCAAATGTTTTAACTTGCATAGTATAATGTTATTCCCTGACATGCTGATTGAACACTGTCCGACAATGTATGGTAATATGAGCGATGTTAATAAAAAGAGGTTGAAACCCCCAGGAGTATCAGTCGAGAGACGATCAACTCCTGTCGACAATTTACAAATTCTGTGTGAATTCAGAATGACTCCCACTGAAGGTATCAATGCACCAAATATATCACCTACTATTTCTGAAAAACAAGCTCTCTTTCTTTGTGTTAGTCCATTAGTGTTTTCATTGCTTCCAGTGCTTCTTTTTACCTGACAATTTTTTGGAAATACTATCCAAAGTAGCAGCTTCCGTACCACCGTGCAGGTAGCTTATAATATGCATTATTCCCACACACGTAGTAAACCCCAGGAAATACTGGAACAGTTCCCCCTTTTAGTCCCCAACCTCCCAAAATTAGGAAGTTATGTTCACATTCACTGGAACCAATAAATACATTATTATAATCTGTCTTTAACCTATGGAGGCAGGTTTTCCCTTTCTTCACAAAGTCTAGGGACATCGCAGCATGAGCTATGCCAGCTGTATAAATTCCCTCTTTCTCAGCCCATGGAGGTACATGGGTTTTCTGTTCAGCAGCTTTCTTTTGGAAATCCTGTCTCCTTTCCTCAACTAAATTCAAAAATACTTTCTCTTCTTCACGTCATATACATGTTAATTATTCTTGTGTGCTTTTACTATATCTATTGATTTCATTGTTATGAAAAATTCACTGATAAACTGTGCATCTTGACTACTAAGTACTGGATTCATATTCTTTCGAATAGGAAGTTCTGAGAATACTACATCTAAATTTGAATAATAATACTGAAGTTTTCCGGTTCTATAGAACAGACTTGCTAGTACACTACATGATATACCATATGTTAGAGGTAAGTAGTAATATGTAACACCTTCTGACACCGGCGGAGCGACAGTTCACTTTCCACTCAGCGGCACATAACAGTTTGTCAAGGATAGACCACTTTGTGGCCTCCCCGGAATGCCTCAGACATGTAGACCTAGTGGACATCAAGCCCAGAGGTATATCAGATCACTCACCAGTGGTCTTAACGTACACGTATCGTCAGGGGGGACGGCAGCGAATATTTCCCATATTTCCGGGCTACCTGAAAGTCCCTGGGATTATGAAATCGATAAGCAAATCCACAAAGCACTATTTCAGGGAAAATGCCGGATCAGTTGGCTCCCCGTCCACCCTCTGGGAGGCCCATAAAACTGTCCTCCGAGGGCACGCAATCTCCGCGATATCAGGCCATAAACGTGAACAGCGGCGGGAACTAGATGCCTTGGAATCAGACCTCCAAGAGGCAGACACAAGGTATTCGCAGGACCCAACACCTGATACGGCCCGCACCCTGTGCCACCAACAACAACTGTATAGGGAGCAACTGAAGGGGGTGACCGCGCTAGGCCTGTCAGCCACGCGATATAAAATATACGAGGCCGGTGATAAGGCAGGGAAGTTATTGGCGTGGCTCGATAAAAAAGAGAGAGATAGGAAGTGGATTGCGCAGATCAGACTGACGGATAACACGCTGAACGCTGAACCGCGAGCCATCATACACAGGCTGGCGCAGCACTTCCAACAGGTGTACACGTCACAATCAGCGATGACACTGGAAGAGGTGCTGACCTATATCAAGGATGTAGCGATGCCCAAGCTCGCCCCAGAGTCAGCCCTCACACTGGAGGCGGATCTGACGGCGGAGGAGCTCCAGGTGGCGATCAGCTCCTTACAGACGGGAAAGGCGTTGGGACCAAATGGAATCCCCGTAGAGCTCCATAAGAGGCTTGCGGGGGCACTGGCTCTGCACTTGCTTACCATGTACTGTGATAGTTTGACGAAGGGAGAACTCCAGCGGGATCAACGTGTGGCCACGATAGTGGCGATCCCGAAGCCAGGGAAGTCCCCAGAAGAGTGCACATCATACCGTCCCATTTCCCTCATTAATGCGGAGGCGAAAATATTAGCGAAGGTCCTGGCACTACGGCTTACTCCGCATCTCACGACCCTGGTTCACCCAGATCTATCGGGGTTTATGCCTAATAGAAATACGGCGTTGAATCTAAGGTGACTGCATGGAGTGATGGCCCGTGTGCCTTATCTTCAAAAACCGGCAGTTATCCTCTCACTGGACGCCCGTATGGCGTTCGACATGGTGGAGTGGCCCTTCCTATTTGCGGTGCTCGTGCATCTGGGATTCGGCCCAAGGTTTTGTGCGTGGGTGCGTCTACTCTACACAAAGCCGCTGGCCCACGTGGCAGCTAACGGCCACATATCCAAGGACTTCCCACTGTCTCGCGGCACGCGTCAGGGGTGTCCGCTGTCGCCGTTACTGTTTGCGCTAGTGCTTGAGCCACTGGCGGCATGGATCAGGTGGGAGCCGCAGATACGCGGACTGCAGTGGACGGCAGATTGGGAAGATCGCATATCACTCTATGCGGATGATATTCTGCTTTACCTGGCCTCACCCAGGCGCTCCATCCTGGTACTTCTCAATTTATTTGAACAATTTGGTCGCGCATCAGAGTACACTATTAATTGGTCTAAATCTATCCTCTTTGTGATACGGGGCCCACCGCCGCAACTCCCGGGAGATTGTCCACTGCAGATCTCGGTGGCGGGATTCCGATATCTGGGAATCTATATTACAGCGCATCCCGATTAATTTCTTAAGCACAATCTCATGCCACCCCTGGAACGCCTCAGAAGAGACGCCGCCCACTGGGGGACTCTCCCCCTGACGCTGCTGGGGAAGGCAGCCCTTTTTAAGATGATGGCACTGCCCCGATTCCTATATGCCCTCGAAAATGCGCCATATCCGGTGCCGCCCACGGACTTTAAACGCATTACGGCTCAGGTCACGGGGCTACTGTGGGGGAACAAACCGGCACGCATCGCGCAACGCAAGCTAAATAACGGGTGGTTTGACGGGGGCATTGCGCTACCAAACATCCAGCTCTATTACTGGGCGGCACACTTGAAAGTCATTAATCAATGGGTGCATGCTCCGCAGACGAATCCCGCCTATAAGGCTGATAGATATGGGTTCGGGGCTGACGGCATGCTGTCAGCACTTTATAACAAAAAGCGTACACCATTGTTACTCGGACCCACTCAACTAACGGTAAACATCTGGCATGAAGCGCACAGAAAGCTGGGATGGACAGGGAAAATAACACAGCTCACCCCTCTGTGGGTGACCCGAAGGCTGGGTAACTTGGGACAGTTCAGGGTCTTTGACAAGTGGGATGCAATTGGAATATCAACAGTGGGTGATCTGTGGCACAAGGGAGGGATCGCCACGTACGAGCATCTCAGGGCACAATTTGATCTGGCGCCCACTGAGCGCTTTAGATATCTCCAAATTCGACATGCGCTGCAAGCGGCCATACCACCCGGCACGAAGGTCTCGGAGGCCACCCCCTTGGAGGACAGGCTTCTAACAGATTGTATGTATAAGCGCGCCATTTCATTCACATATAAAAAGTTAGTAAACAACCTCCCCGACCCGCATGAGGTGCTCAGGAGAAAGTGGGAGCGCGAGGTTGGCGATTTCGAGGACTATGAATGGCGGGAGGCGTTGGCATCACCACGGGAGGTGGGGATACCGTCAAGGCTAAAACTTGTGCAACTAAAAATCCTACATAGAACTTATTATACAAACGCATCTTATGCACGATAGGGTCTGTGCCCCATCCGTACTGCCTGAGACACTGTGGGGAAGAGGGTACCTTCCTCCATACCTTATGGGAATGCCCCAAGATAATGGAGTATTGGACAAAAGTGATCAGGACCATATCGCAGGTGGTGGGAGTATCAGTGACACCCGAGCCCCGAAGATGCATTTTAAACATATGGGAGCCAAATGACCTCACGCGCTCAGCACAGCAATGGGCAACAATGGGAATAATGGTGGCAAAGCGCAACATTGCACAAAAGTGGGGAGGGAGGGAGACACCATCACTGGCCGCATGGTGCGGAGATCTAGATCTGGCTATGGTGGCAGAGAAAGCGGTGTTTATAAATCGGGACTGCCCTGGGAAGTGGAACGCGAAATGGGGGGCATGGAATAAATACAGGGGAAACATTTGTGAACCCCCAGAACCCGAAGCAGAGGAGGACTCCGATGATGAAAGTAGAGAAGAGCTGGAGGTGTAATATGGGGACAGTTGTCAGTCACAGGACGGGTTTACGACTTTCTAAAACCAAGTGTTATCATTTTCATTACTGTCAGGAAATGGTTTATATGTATTTGTATCGATATGTCAGTAAGATATGTGCCTTGAAGATGAACACAATAAAAACAGTTTAAAAAAAAAAAACATAAAAATCACTAATCTCCATTGTATCCACATACTGAAATAACAATTTTGTGAAAGCATTTAAAGACGTGTCATTATCTAATATTGTGTCATGAAAATCTGTCTCATCTGGTGCTTCTATTTCTACTCTATCTCCTTTTACTGTATCTGTTTTCCAATCAGTAACTGTATCATTCTTCTTACTTGTTATCATAAAATAAGGCACTGCTACTGTTAGTAATAGTCATATTGAAATCACTAATAGAATACAACATATGCAAGCTCTACAGCATCTTCGTTTTAAACTTCGTTTTGGTTACTCAGTGACTTCATTTTTCACCATTTTGATCTAAGATTTCTCTTCTTTTCTGTACTTCAATTGGAATTTGAAACTCTTGTTTTCAAGGTGGCCTCACTTTCCCTTCATCAATCTGTGCAGCCTCTACTTCTTCTGACTCTTCACTCAAGTCAAAATTTTCGAATTCTTCTAAAATTACTTAGGTCCACTCAGGGCCCTTGTATTTGTTGTTCAAATTTCTCAGTCTTGGGCTTCTTCGAGTGTTTCTCACAATCGACTGTTTGGACTGAGTTTGGCTAGTAACCTCATTCACTTGCTCTGGTTTTTCTCTTGTTTTTCTCAGATAGTATCTCAATCTTTTCACTCCACCTAGCCAGTTGTCCCCTTTTCTGACCCTTTTAATCTGAACTGCACTTTCACCCTCTTCGTCTTTTTCTACAGTTCTTTTATATTCAGGGTGTCTAGGCACAATCTGTTCTTCTTCTTCTGAATCACTTTCTACCTGTTCCTGTTCAGTTCTTATGTCATCCATCTGAACCTGTTCTTCTTCCTCTATCTGGTCCTGTTCGGGTCTTAGTTTTAATTGATCTTCTTCTTCTGCCCAAACTTGTTCTTCTCCTAACTGGTCCTGTTCAGGTCTTATTACAATTTGTTCTTCTGCTGCCTGAACGTGTTCTTCTTTTCCTGTCTGTCCCTCCTCAGGTCTTTGAATGGATCTGTTCACCTCTGCCTGAGTATGTTCTTCTCTCCCTGTCTGGCCCTGCTCAGGGTTTTGGGTAGCTTTGTTCTCTTCTAACTGAGCGTGTTCTTCTGCACCTATCTGATCCTCACTACTTTCCTGTCTTTCTAATCTGGTTCTTCTTCTTGTTTGAATAACAACTTCAGGTGTGTCAATCACTGGTATCCATTCCCCCTGACTTGTGCTCGGTTGTTCTTCGTCTATCACTTCAGAATCTATCACTCTAGATTCTTCGACTTCACAACCTTCAGCAGTCTCAATTGGTTCAATCAGTTGCTGTTCTTCTTCAGTGGGGCCTGGAACTCTTTTGGTATGGCTTGCATGAATCCAATTGGGTAAACCTGCACACTTCACTGCTGTAGAAGTGACCAGTATGACTTGACGTGGTTTATCCCACCTGGGTGCTAAGCACGATTTTCTGGGGTGTTTCTTCACTACCACCCAGTCTCCAGGATTCAAATCATGCACCTGCGTTGGCTGCCTGGCAACTGCGTCTTCTCCAACCTGGTGAGAGACAGAACGCACTAGGTCAGCCAATCCTTTGCAATAGTCCAATACCAAATCATCAGTTATATTCATCAATTTATGTCCAGGAATGTATGCGTGTCTCATTGCCCTTCCATTGAGAATTACATGTGGACTCAATCCTGTTTTCCTGTCAGGAATACTTTGGAGTCCCATCAACACAAGAGGCAATCCATCTGGCCATTTCAGTGATGTGGATGCACACACTTTTCCTAACCTTGATTGTGCCATTTATTTGCTCAACCACTCCAGAAGCCTCTGGGTGGTATGCACAGTTCAGTTTCTGTTCAATATTGAATGCTTCACAGATTAAACAAATTATTTCATTATTAAAATGAGGTCCTCTATCTGATTCCAAAGTGACTGGAAAACCAAAACGAGGTATCCACTCCCTCAACAGTAATTTAGCAACTGTGTGACTGTCATTTCTTCTGGTGGGATATGCCTCTACCCATTTTGAGAACAGGCAAACTATGACAAGGACATACTTCATTTTTGTTGCTTGGAGGCAACTCTATGAAGTCAAGCTGCAATCTCGTGAATGGTCCTTCTACCTTTCCAATTTTTCCCCAACTGACCACTGTCTTCCTGCCGGGATTTTGCTGCTGACAAATTAAGCATCTCTGGCAAAGACTCTCTGCGACTACCCTAAACTTTGGATTATACCAATTTTGTCTGAATAGTCGAATCATTGCATCCCTACCAACATGTGGGTCCCCATGATACATTCTTGCCATTTGAGAGAGTAGGCAGTCTGGCATGACTGGTCTGCCATCAATGTATACCCATACATCATCTTCTGTCCTCCTTTCACAACCTGATTTTATCCAGATTTCTTTTTCATTTGCCTCAACTTCATCCTGCAATTGTCTAACCTCATCCCATGTTTCTAGTGCTGAGAAAAACATAAGTTGGCAGCTGATTTCACTTGTTTCAATTTTTCTGTTTCGGGCTATGTTATTTCTTGCACAATTTTTAGCAATTTAGTCAGCTTATCTGTTACCTGCCGCCACATAGTCATTTCCTGACTGGTGAGCAGCACACTTGACCACAGCTATTTCTTTTGGCAATTGTATTGATTCCAACAATTCTTTCACATTTTTACAATTTCTGATAGGAGATCCTGAAGAAGTCAGCAATCCCCTCTGCATCCAGTGCTGGCCGAAGCCGTGCACAACCCCGAAACCATATTGACTATCAGTAAATATGGTTATTCTCCAATTTTTCCCAATGTTGCATGCCTTTGTTAAGGCCACCAATTCGGCTACTTGTGCAGACTTGACTCCCGGTAAACAGGATGAGTCCTCTTCCCTCTGTTCTCAGGCAGGAGCCATCTACAAATAGTTCATGATCTGGCTTTTTCAAGGGCTCTTCTTTTATATCGGGACAGGGCTTGGTACACATCTCAGTTACTTCCAACCAATCATGATCCACTTAATCTTTCACTTCTTCACAACATGGATCTGGTAATATGTAGCAGGGTTCATCATTGTACATCTTATTACTGTCACATTTTCTGCTCCAAGATTCACTCTTTCATACTTAGTCATCTGACTAAGGGTAAGGTGCTGTGTTCGAGTTCTGGTTAAAAGAATCTCGACTGAATGTGGAACATAAACTTTGACTGAATGTCCCATCACAATCGACTCACTTTGCTCCAGTAGCAGCTACTGCTTTTAAGCAGCCAGGTAAAGCTGAAGCCACTGGATCCAAAGTAGCTGAAAAATATGCTAGTGGTCGTCGGCTTAATCCTTGTCTTTGAGTCAAAACTGAAAGTGCACAACTTTCTCCTTCACAACAGAACAATGCAAATTCTTTCGTATAATCAGGCATGCCTAAGGCAGGGGCCTCACACAGACAATTTCACAAACGCTTCCACGCACTCATCTTTCCAAACAATCGGATCCTTTGCTTTTTTCCAAGTTAACTGAATCAATGGTTTTGCTAGCAGGGAAAATCCTATAAACCACTGCCTACAGTACCCAACTACTCCGAGAAACATTCTCATCTCCCTTTGTGTCTGCGGTAACTGCATTTGCTTGATTATCTTTATTCTCTCTGGGGTCACTTTTGTCACTCCTCTTTCTATTTTGTGGCCTGAATATTTAACTTCTTGCTGACAGAACTGCAATTTCTCTGGAGACACCTTGTGTCCTCCTTCGGCCAAATGGTTCAGCAAGGCAATTGTATCAGTGACACAATCTTCTCGTGATTTTGATGCCACCAGTAGGTCATCAATGTACCAAACCAAAACTGAATTTCTGGGCATGACCAATTTCTCTAGACACTTTTTCAGTGTTTGATTAAAAATCGAAGGACTCTCTGTATACCCTTGAGGAACTCTGCACAACTCCAAAACACGGTCTTCGAACTTAAATGCGAATAAATACTGGCTGTCTGGGTGCAAAGGAATAGTAAAGAAGGCTTGGCATAAATCAATTACTGTAAAATCAGACTGCATTCCAGTGTATCTGAAAAAGGATCACTGCTGGATTTGGCACTACTGGACAACAAGGCACTACAATTTTGTTTATTTTTCGTAAATCCTGTACTATTCTGTACTTCCCACTAGGCTTTTTAAGTCCTATTATTGGCGAATTACAAGGACTACTCATTATTTCTTTCAGAATTCCTTGTTTAATCATTCGGTCAATTTCTGGAGCAACTCCTGCTTTCACTTCCGGAGTCATTTTGTATTGTCGTGTGTTTGGACAAACTGCACCTTACTTCATCGCCACTTTCACTGGATCTTTTTTTTTGCAGAGTTTTATATAGCGCAAACTTGACCCGAATCCAATCGGGTATCAGAGCGCTTTACATAGTACCAGTTACGTTACATGAGGACACACATACATTTTTTGTTAGGCACGGGGAGGAGATTAAGTGATTTGCCCAGAATCACAGGATGTTCAGCGTCATTACTGAGACTCGAACCCAGTTCCCCAGGTCCGAGGTCGAGCACCCTAGCCGTTAGGCCAACTCCTCTCCCCAGTCTACATTTGTCATCAACCCAATATCCTTTCCTGTAAAATCCCACACTTCTGGGTTTACTGTTGTTCTTAACTCTTCTGGCAGTTCACTTTCAGTCATCAATGAAAACATCTCATCTACTTCTGTACCTTGCTTGGCTAACAACATTTTGTATACAATATCTTCATCAGGGGTTTGAAAAGCGACACCATCTGGTGTACAGTAGATTGCGTAGTTCATCTTGCACAATATTTACTGGACTAGAATCACACACTGCAAATCGATGCATGTCTTTAAAATTTCCAATATGTACTTCCATTGGCTTTGTTATTGGGGTTCTGATCTGTTGATTTTACACTCCTACTACTTGGATGGAATCTCCCGAGAGGGGTAGGTTTGGGATGTCTGCTGTTCTCACAGTAGAACGGGTAG
The DNA here is from genome assembly GCF_964204655.1 of Triturus cristatus. Lineage (NCBI taxonomy): Eukaryota > Metazoa > Chordata > Amphibia > Caudata > Salamandridae > Triturus > Triturus cristatus. Next base: position 630,734,477 of record NC_140579.1, on the reverse strand, counting down.
CGCCAGTATCCAATAGAACAGTGATAACACTACCTTCCACTTTCCCATCAATAAATGGACCTGCCTGATCTACCGGCAAGGATACGCCAAGCACGCACTCCTCTTCCTCCCCCCTTAGGTACCGTCATTGCAAATAATTCATCTTGTTATCATTGTTCTGTAAAAGATATTGTAAAACCACAGAATTTTTGTTACCACTTCCTCCTTGATATCCGGCGTCCGCACTGTATTTTTGTTGGTTCACAAAGTTTGGCATAGGAGCTGGTAGCACCTGATACTGTGGATTAACTACCTGCTGCGGCTGATTCATAACCACTTCATTCTGCTTCTGTGGATTTAAATTTTGGTTTGGCCCATTATTATTCTGAATGCTCTTACACTCGTTCTTCTAATGTCCAAGCTTTCCCCACGCATGACAAGGAAACTTATTCTTCGCTTTCTCTCTATTCATTCGTCCTCTAATTTTACCACCATTCGCCACTTAATCATTCTGATTCTGCTCTTTCACCTGATTATCAGTCTGGGTATGTGATTTATTTTCCTTCTGGTCTGCCAATTTCACTTGTGCCCACATCATTTTCTCTTTTACCTTTCTACGCCTTGCCTCAATATCATTCCTGTAATACTTTGCATATTTAAAAATGTCATCTATCGACTTGCTCTGCCAGCACAACATGTGCTGTTGAATCATCTGACTAATCTCTGATTTCAAGCCATACACAAACCGATACACAAAATGTCCCATATCCTTATCACCAATGTTCTCAAAGCCACTATACTGCATAAACACCAGTAGCAACCACTCATAATATGCATGTACACTCTCATTTGAGTTGTTCTATCTATCTTTACCCAATCTGTTTCTTTAGGCGGGATTTTCCCTTTCAGAAAAGTAATTATTTCTTCATCACCTCATCTGAGGGTGCTCCTGTTTTAGAATCTCTTGGACACGCCTCCCTTGGCCAATCAACTGTAATCTTACATTCTGCCCATAAATCAGCAGGTACCACCATATCAAACAGACCATCCAGATCCTTCAACAGAACCTTCGAAACTTTCACAAATCTTTCAACCTGTTTGTGCCATTCTACAGGCTTCTCTCTTAACCTAGGGAAATCATTTGTAAATGACAAAATATCCTGTCTGCTCCATGGAACATGAACATATCCACCACCAGGAACTTCTCTCATAGGACACAATCTTTCTGCCTTTTCTGATTCTTTTAACAAGAATGTAGATGACGCTTCCTTTGCCTGTGCTTCCTCCTTCTTTCTTGTCCACCTAGTTCTCCACTTGTCAATGTCTCCCCACTTCTGCAAAATGTTCATTAACTCTTTCAGCTGTAGTTTTCTTCCAGACACATTCATATTCTCCAAATCCTTATCAGTAAACTCCACTCTATATGGTTTCTGTAAAAATTTTGATCTCCCTATATCCACTCCAATTTCTGAAGCAAGCTTTGTCCATCTCTCATGAAGCAATTTTGCATTTCTGGTTATGCTCCTACATATAAACAACAACTCTTCCTCATTGTAAAGATTCAACCTATCTATTCCCACATTTCCAGCAATCATTTCTTCCAACTCCACTTTCAATTTGTAAATAACTAAAATCTTTGGTGTTGAGCTTTTTTTTTCTATTCCCTGTGCCCATCTCTCCAAATCTTTTGGAGTGACCGCTGTCGAACTTCTAGTTCCTAAAGGTACCATAGACCTTTTTTCTCTCAAACTTCCGGGTCTAATTCTTTTAGGGGTCTCAGTTAGATTTTCCCTTATTGGAAGGTCCATTAATGAAATGACTGAACCGCACTCACTGGCCTGATCATCTGATATTACTATCTCTTTTCTTGGATTACTCAAAGGAGTTGTTACAGCTTGGGTTTTTGGGCAATTCACTTTGTCTCCATATAACCCATAGTCACTGGTACTGTCAATGCTTCAGGGTTTAAATTAAATAGATTTATTTTCTGTACTAATTCCTACTTATTTCTATTTAATACTTCTCTTTCTTTGTCTTGAAGCACCCTATTAACTGATGTATCATGTAAAATGTGAGGTATTAAGGGTGTTCCCATTACCGGTGCACTTGGGTTGACTCTACTGGGTCCTTCTTGGTACGGTGGAGGATTTTTCGTTAAAATCTTCTATCAATTTATCATCTTGACTCACCATATCCTGTCACATTCATGTGTTTCGTTTTCTCCTTACACTTGCCTCCAGACTGTTCCTCAGCCATTAACATTGGGTATAAACCTTCTGATACCATGGCTCTTCTCCATTGCTTCATCTGACCTTCATGTGACTCACGCAAAAATCGGGGAAAAATCCTTTATATCTCCCACCTCTGCATTTCTCTCATTCATATGATTCAGTCTCCCATTCTTCTAAAGCCTCATACTGGGTTAACCTAGGCCTTGGTTCCAAATCATTCATTCTCATCCTAATATTCTGAAGAATTCTCCCATTAAACGTACCATTAACAGGAAAAGCTAGCACTCCATCACCTTTCATATATTCTATCCAATTTTCCAACCATACACATGTATGATATCCTCTTTCCATCATCATAAAAGAAGCAGGCGTTTTCGGTGGCGGAATCGGAATTCCCTCTCTAGTTAACACAGGCTTATCTTTCTTAAAGAAATTCTTAATTTTCTTTATTAATGACATTTTTCTCTTTTCTCCATACATTCTAGATGAACGATGTATAAAATTGTATTCCGCAAACCCTTGAAATCTTCTATCTGCGTGACTCACACTAGCAGTCAAATCAGAATCCAGCATACAATTTCTCTTTCGACCAATCCTAGCACGGCTTCTATTTATTCAACCAATCAAACTCAGGCTCACACTCGTGGTCTGACCAATGCTTGCGCGGCCTTTTGTGACGTAAGTATTGCTCCTCACTACTGACCCCTCCTTTACAAAGCTGCCTCTGTCTCACGCCCGCTGTTTCAACCAATCCCAGTGCGGCTCACTGTGACGTCAGTGCAACTCCGGCGACTGACCCTCCCTTCACAAGGTAATACGAAAACGTATTTCTTAATACTTTTCATTAAATTCTTCGTTAATAACAACATAAAAACATTCGCTACTCTGCCTGTTCCACTAAACAATGGATGGATTTTCGACTTATTCTGGAGTCTCAGAATTGCTCCTCTTCTACTGTGAGTAAAAACCTCTGTTTACCCTTCATTCAAGCTCGGAAGAGCCTGTTACTCCTTCAGTGTTACCCTTACTAGGAAATAAGACCAACGTTTCACCAGCGAACTCTCTGCTATCACTCACACTCTACTATTATACGAAAATAGTCCCTAATTTAACACTGCCAGCCCTGCGTAGCTTCTCAGTGCTATTCCAACAGATGAGTAACCTCACTGCAGTGTGGCTTCTGTCACCACCCGCTATTCATTACCCGGCAATTTTCCAGACAACATAAAACAAGACGCTAGGGTGCCGATTCCGATCCGTTAAAACCTGGGTACGAGCCGTCGGACGGAACGTTTTCTCCGTCCGACTCGTACCCGGGAAAAATACCTAACAAACATGCAAGTACGATTCGTACGCAAACACCATTTGCGTACGAATCGTAAAAATCACCGACCGACCTAAAAATACCCACAATTCTGATCTGGGACACCGCGGACGTGATGTCCGGACGGAGTCAGGCAGCGTTTCACGAACCAGCAAGTACGATTCGTGCCGACGTCACTCCGCACGGACAATATTTTACGGCAGCCAAAAACTGCCGGGAAATCAGGACGACGCGCAGAAGGAGCACCTGTACGCGACGGACAGCCATGGACCCCAACCTACGTGTCATCCTGGCCCTCATAGCAGTCCACCTGGTGTACAGGAACCGACGCAGACGCCGCAGAAGGTCAGGACAACACCCAGGGGCAAAGGGGGGCAGGGGCAGGAAACATAAGCCCCACCCAAGTCCAAAATCACACATGCCCTGTACATACCTGACCCCCAGGGCCTGGTCACTTCGGGGTTGAGGGCGTCTCCACCAAGGCCTGCGTCCGCCACAACGGAAGTCAACATGGACGCGAACCGGCATCACAACAATTGTGGTACGCACCGTACCCACGCCTTAAGAGCGTGGGTACGGGTTGTACCATGCCCACCCCTACGTCACCCCAACAATGGCGGTACGGCCCGTACCCACATGGGTACGGGCCGTACCGCCATTGTTGGGGTGACGTAGGGGTGGGCGTGGTACGACCCGTACCCACGCTCCTAAGGCGTGGGTACGGGCCGTACCCCTACGGCACCCCAACAATGGCGGTACGGCCCGTACCCATGTCCCAAAGGCATGGGTACGGGCCGTACCGCCATTGTTGGGGTGACGTAAGGGTACGGACCGTACCCACGCCTGAAGAGCGTGGGTACGGCCCATACCACGCGTACTCCTACGTCACCGCCACAATGGTGGCACGGCCCGTACCCAGGCCCCCCGAGCGTGGGTACGGCCCGTACCACCATTGCAGTGGTGATGTAGGGGTACGCGTGGTACGGGCCGTACCCACGTCCTAAAGGCATGGGTACGGTACGTACCCCTACGGCACCCCAACAATGGGGGTATGACTCGTACCCACATCCTAAAGACCTGGGTATGGGCCGTACCTCTACGTCACCGCCACAATGGTGGTACGGCCCGTACCCATGACCCACAGGCATGGGTACGGCCCGTAGCACCATTGCAGTGGTGATGCAGGGGTACGCTTGGTACGAGCCATACCCACGTCCTAAAGGCATGGGTATGGTACGTACCCCTACGGCACCCCAACAATGGGGGTACGACCCGTACCCACGTCCAAACGGCATGGGTAAGGGCCGTCCCGCCATTGTTGGGGTGCCGTAGGGGTAGGGCCCATACCCAGGCCGTAGGACGTGGGTACGGCTCGTACCACGCCAGTGGACAGACACATAGGGGTGTGTGGCCATCAACCCCAGCAGTGCCCAGACATAGGAGGGGTGGGTGCCTATCACTCCCAGCAGTGCCCAGACATAGGAGGGGTGGGTGCAGAGTCCTCCCAGCAGTGCCCAGACATAGGAGGGGTGGGTGCAGAGTCCTCCCAGCAGTGCCCAGACATAGGAGGGGTGGGTGCCTATCACTCCCAGCAGTGCCCAGACATAGGAGAGGTGGGTGCAGAGTCCCGCCAGCAGTGCCCAGACATAGGAGGGGTGGGTGCAGAGTCCCCCCCAGCAGTGCCCAGACATAGGAGGGGTGAGTGCCTATCACTCCCAGCAGTGCCCAGACATAGGAGGGGTGGGTGCAGAGTCCCCCCAGCAGTGCCCAGACATAGGAGGGGTGGGTGCAGAGTCCTCCCAGCAGTGCTCAGACATAGGAGGGGTGGGTGCGGAGTCCCCCCAGCAGTGCCCAGACATAGGAGGGGTGGGTGCAGAGTCCTCCCAGCAGTGCCCAGACATAGGAGGGGTGGGTGCAGAGTCCCCCCAGCAGTGCCCAGACATAGGAGGGGTGGGTGCAGAGTCCTCCCAGCAGTGCCCAGACATAGGAGGGGTGGGTGCCTATCACTCCCAGCAGTGCCCAGACATAGGAGGGGTGGGTGCAGAGTCCTCCCAGCAGTGCCCAGACATAGGAGGGGTGTGTGCAGAGTCCCCCCAGCAGTGGCCAGACATAGGAGGGGTGGGTGCCTATCACTCTCAGCAGTGCCCAGACATAGGAGGGGTGTGTGCAGAGTCCCCCCAGCAGTGCACAGACATAGGAGGGGTGGGTGCCTATCACTCCCAGCAGTGCCCAGACATAGGAGGGGTGGGTGCAGAGTCCCCCCAGCAGTGGCCAGACATAGGAGGGGTGGGTGCCTATCACTCCCAGCAGTGCCCAGACATAGGAGGGGTGGGTGCAGAGTCCCCCCAGCAAGGCCCAGACATAGGAGGGGTGGGTGCCTATCACTCCCAGCAGTGCCCAGACATAGGAGGGGTGGGTGCAGAGTCCTCCCAGCAGTGCCCAGACATAGGAGGGGTGGGTGCAGAGTCCCCCCAGCAGTGGACAGAGACATGGTGGTGTGTACACCATCCTACAATTAGCAAAACACCATGGGTGCATGAAGGCATACACAAAGTGCGACAATGTTGAGAGTGGCATGCCAACACATCACTGACAGCAGTGTCCCACTCCCATGAGGGTGGATGTCCATCCCCCCACTGCATGACACACCACATGTGGGTGTGATGACAAATGACACATGCATACCCACCCCTGGTGCTGGCAGCACAATACACACAATGAGAGCATGCAACAAGACTGTATACTCATGTGCCACCCTACTAAACTAAGAGACCCAAAGGGAACACACACTGTCACGCACATTCCAGGACTGATAAGAATGTACAGGTGCTGGGGCAGCCAACAAGTTGTGTGCCTCCCATGGAAGGAAAAGGGTGGAGTACCCACAGATACAATGCCCACAATTGTCAGTCAGGTGACCAAAGACCCTGCAGAACACGTAACACATGTGTGCGAGGCTGGGAGTACACACATGCGTAGGGCGTAAAAGGGAACATGTCCACATGAAGTCATGTCAATATACTCCATACACTAGTACAGTGACCACCAAGGATGCCACAAATGATGCAGGTGGAGACATTGCTGAGCATGCATGGCCAAAGTTGAAGGGATCCGTCACACACCCAGGATATGTAGACACCGCTCAGCACAACAATTGGGAAACAGCCTGCAGGGAAGATGTCAGGGTCCATAGAGGAAGGAACACACCTTGGGACAAAATCACCATACAGTAAGAGCACACATGGATTATTTGCAGAGCCCTTGTGATGGCACACAGATACCAGGGTCCACCCCATGAGCAGCACACTACAACTTTTCCCAGACACCCAACACATTATCACCACCCCAACTCAGGGAGCAGCAGCACCAACAGCAATACCAGAAAAGCAATAGTGTGCAAACGAAAAACAAAATGCTTATTCAGCAGAAAATAATATTTGCTAAATGAATGTCCAGAATATAGAGGGCCCATAGGCCAGGCCATGTGAAAAGTCCTGGTGGGGGACACTTAGGGACGTGTCTCCCCTAGCTTGCCTGCACAGTTCAGTGTTCCATTTCATCCACAGAAGGGGGGGCATCATGGGGGGGGGGGGGGGGGGAAGGACCAGGCATCGCAGGGACAGGAGGGGCAAGTGTAGGTGTTGTGGGTGCAGAGACGGACGACTCCACCGCCAAAGGTGGTGGTGAGGATGGCGCTGCATACGGTGGCAAGGTCTCCCAGCGTCTCCCCTGCACCCGAATGAACCACAGGCCCCCAGGAGGGGGGGGGGGTCGGAGGGATGGGTTGCAGCGCTACTGGGGGAGGGTGTGGACGGGGGGACTCAACTCCCCTGCCCGGGGACTCTCTCGACCGCTTGCGGGGTGGTGTCACACTGGGGCTGAGGGACAGACTGGCCATGAAGGACTCCTTGTCCGACTGTTGGGCAGGGGAGCTAAGGGGAGTGGTTTTGGAGGAAGTGGGTCTTGAGGACTGCGGACTCCCACTGTGGCTGCGTGCTTGCCGTTTGCCCCCCGACCCAGTGGCTGTGCCTACTTCCCCCTGTGTGTGCGTGACAGGAGGTGTGCGCTTGGCCTTCCCTGGTGGTGTGCTGCCTGTGTCTGGTGGGGTGCGTGCATGGGGACGTCTGGGTGTGCGTGGGACAGGCATGGGAGTGGGAAGTGTGGATGGTGCAGGGGTAGGGGGGGACGGAGCGCTGCTGGATATCCACTGCTGCAGTCAGTGACGAGTCTATGGACTTCATCAACATCCGTTGATCAGACATCGCTGCTGACATGCCCTCCATGTACGACACCATCTGTGTCAGCAGTCTGGTGTGGCCATGGAGGACATTAAGCACCGATGTCTGACCAACCTGCAACAGCCGCAGAATGTCCACAGACTCGGCATTGACGGCAGCAGGGGAGACAGGGGCAGGGGGTGCGGTGCCTGGCCCGAAGGAGACCTGTTGGCGCCTAGCACGGAGGGAAGGGACCCGAGCAAGTGGGAGGCCGGTGATGGGAATGGAGGAGGCGGTGACAGATGGAGTGCTGCTTTCAGCTCTGGGAGCAGCATCCGCCCCCTGTGGGAGCTCAGCCTAGGACCCGTCAGCGTCATATTCGGTGGTGAGACTGGACAGGCCCTCCGCTTCACCTCCCTCGGCCTCCGTGCCAATCGCTGAGCCAGACTCGCCAGCACTGGTGGCACCGCTGCTGGATCCCTCCTCAAGGTCCGTGCCAGTGTCTCCCTCGGTTTCCCCCGACGATACTGTGGGCAAGGTGAAGAGACAGGACATAATCAGACACCTGTATACATATGACACATGATTTAAAACTACATAGGTCACAGTGCAAAGCATGAAAGGCAACATGAGTAACATCTACAATACTACGCACATATGTAGGCCCTGCACCACACAGTTGGTTGACCCACCATGCCACTGAGAAACAATGGAGAGCATGACACAACAGCAAAGAACTTGATATCAAATTAGACAGAGGAGCTAGCCTCTGGGGACAGTCGAGTACTGCATCTGGACCACACACCGTAGCCAAAAAAGGGATGAGGAGGAACCATGTCTTTTAACTTTTGGCACATGCTGCTTAGCAAATACATTAAACCCTGCCCAACATGACTGGGTCACTGCATGTTGAGTGTATGTTCAGACAATCATTTCACACAGGCCAGACCTGGCAAGGACACATACGGTTTGGACATGTAGGCCTTGCCCGCACAAACCCCCCCCCTACCTGAGACAATGTGAGTGACACAGAGGAAGCACTTACACCTCTTATTCGGGGATTACTAAAATGCCCTTCAATGAATCCTGAATGTACACAAACTAACCCTCGTGCGCCTGTCCACACATATAATTGACAAACAACCATCATCAGATAGTTGTACCAAAACACACAGGCACCGGCCACTGTGAGTATGCACAAGCCAAATTGGGTCACCCTGTACAGTGGACACATGTAGCACACTTTACGTAAATACAAATGAGGCCAGGGTACAATGCCACAGAGCCCAACCTATGCTGAAGACACAGAGAATGTCCACATTGTTGGATGACACACATGATACCTAGGAAAAGGTGCCCCAGGGGACTGTAGTGGCCACACTCCTCCATGGTCCTGGATGGATATGACTGCAACAGAAGCAAACGTCCCTGCACTATGCATATCTCACACTCATGCACATCATGTCTGAGGGCACAACATTGGTCATGCATGCTGTAAGGCAGTACACTTTTCAGACACACTCCTATGTCGGGACTCAGCATCAGTGCCAACTAACATGGACCCCACATTGACTGAACTGGCCAGGGCACAGGCAAGGATGCAACACATGTTACACACCACCCCCACACATGATGCTGCAAGCATTGGGCACTTGGATTAACTGACAGCCTAGATAACCTTGTGCAAGAGTGACTACACACAGACCAGGGAACACATGTCAAGGAGGGGAAGGTAGGAAGAACAGCACCGGTTGACTTGGGGGAACAGGATATGTACTGCACATATGAACCCTGGCAGTGTATCCATGCAACTGCGCACTTCCAAAAGCTGGTGACACACAACAAACACACATGTACCTACCCCCTTCCTGCTGCTGCTTCTCCGCTAAGCGCCTGTCCAAGTCAGGGAAGACCACCGCCAGGACACGCTTCATCTGGTGGGTCAGACGCCGGCGCCCACGGTTCTTATGGCTCTCTGGTGAGTCCCCCAGCAGGACCCGGGCGATCCTCCTGGTCCAGCACCGGATATCCTGCCAGCGTTTCCTCACCTGGGCCAGGTGCCGCCTCCGACCCTCCACCGACCTCACGGCACTGACGGCTTGCTTCCAGATCTCCCCCTTGGCATAGACGCCTATCTGTGAGGATGCCAAAGTGAGACAACATCAATACACCTGCTCCATGTCACAGAGACACACATTTGAACAATTTGGCTGGTTTGAACAGGGCATAGTATGCAGCAAACTCATTGCACCTTTGTCATAGGGACATCATCCTCTGGGGACGGCCAAATGCACTACGTGGCATTGAAAGTACACAGGTGGAATGAGGGGTGCAACACAATCACTGATCCCGGCTCACATTGTGCATCACAAGCTACACCACGATTATGTACAGCACCTCAAAGCAGTCACATGCCCCAGGCCACTGACGCAACCTCAGCAGGGTACACAGACACACACAGCCACAGGACAATCACCTGCCATTGGCAACTGCGGGTACAAACATCACTCTGCATATGTGCCACTAGACTGGGGGGTGTCACAGGTGTGGGGCAGGCTCAGCACGTCAGACATACAGCATTGCTCCCTGCACACATCAGATGGGTAGGGTATATGCATCCATCATTCAGCTGTGGTGCAACATTCCACATAGACACTCACCCACATGACAGGGGACTTACACACACACCAATGTCCAGGGGACGAACACATCATTTGGACACTCTCACCACAGGTACACTCAACTCACACACATCTGTGGGTACAGTCACCTGTCACACTGGGGGGACCACAGAATCACATCAGGACTGTAGAAACAACATTCCCAAGAGGATTAGCCAGGCTGAATGTGGCATGCACCATGCAGTGATTGTCACAGTAAGCACTATGCAAGTGAGGAGTGCAGACATGCACTACAGCATGCTCTGCATGGGAGACATGAGGCATTCCCCCCCCTGGGACCCACTCCAAAGAACATTGCATTTCTGTCACACCTGGACACAATGCCAGAAGTGACAGTCACAAAAAAGGGGCACAGTCTAAGCTAATGGAGTCAGCACTCACCTGCTCCCCTGGTCTCCCATACAGGCAAGGGAACTGTGGGAATATCACATCCAGCAGTGCCTGGTTCTCCTCCTGGGTGAATGGCTGTGCCCTCTCCACAGACCTGGACATGGTGCCAGAGGAATCACGAGCAGCAGCAGTGGTGTGGAATGAAAGGTTGTGCAGGCAAGTGCTCTCTCATGGGGCCTGGCTGCCTTATATTTGCCTTGCTGGCCAGTTTCATTTACAGGAGTACAGAGTGATTGGTCAATCTCATTTGCATCCTACGTTTCCTCCAATCCCTTTAAACCTACCCCAGTGGGTGCCTTTGCATGTTTTAAAAAATGAGCATGATGTCAAGTCAACAACCACTTTGCAACTTTGTATATTGTCTCCAACCGACTTCTGCTGGCCACCTGATGAAAAAATTTGAACTTGAAACTGGGTCTCCATGACAACCAGCATGCATTTAGGCCCTTATAATTGTCCCTCATGTGTCCCCTATGTAATTTCACTATACACACACAGGTACGGAGCGTTCCACGCCCCTAGGGCACCACTACTCCAGTGATACGGTCCGTACAGGCGTCTGTAGGGTCCGTATCACCATGGTTGTGTCGCCGTACGCGTACGCCATAGGGATACGGTCCGTACACGCGTGTGTAGGGGCCGTATCACTATGGTTGTGTCGCCGTACGCGTACGCCATAGTGATACGGCCCCTACACCAGCGTGTACGGACCGTCTCACTATGGCGTACGCCTACGGCGACACAACCATAGTGGTTCGGACCCTACAGACGCCTGTACGGACCGTATCCCTATGGCGTACGCCTACGGCGACACAACCATAGTGGTACGGACCCAACAGACGCCTGTACGGACCGTATCCCTATGGCGTATGCCTACGGCGACACAACCATAGAGGTACGGACCCTACACATGCGTGTACGGACCGTATCCCTATGGCGTACGCCTACGGCGACACAACCATAGTGGTACGGACCCTACACATGTGTGTACGGACCGTATCCCTATGGCGTATGCCTACGGCGACACAACCATAGTGGTAGGGACCCTACAGATGCCTGTACGGACCGTATCCCTAGGGTGTACGCCTACGAAGACACAACCATAGTGGTACGGACCCTACACACGCGTGTACGGACCGTATCCCTATGGCGTACGCCTACGGCGACACAACCATAGTGGTACGGACCCTACACACACGTGTACGGACCGTATCCCTATGACGTACGCCTACGGCGACACAACCATAGTGGTACGGACCCTACAGACGCCTGTTTGGACCGTATCCCTAGGGCGTACGCCTACGGTGACACAACCATAGTGATAAGGACCCTACACACGCCCTCAGAGCGCGTGTATGGTGCGTTTCACACCTTACACTGGTGACAGGCGGCACACAGAAAGGAATTGAGCTGTCATACTTGGCCGAGGCTGGACATCAAGTCATTGTCAGTGCAGTCCTACATGTCTCGGGCCTAGGTGTGTCAGGCTGTGATGTGGCACAAATCTCCTTATGTTTGAACCCAATAGATGTGCGATGAGCTGTGTACACATGTCATGTGTCAAGGTGCACTATGTGCCACACATCCCTTTCACACCTCTGACATGTGTGCATGTAGTACAGACTTGTTGAGCACTGCGTCACTGGCATGGCACAGTCGCCAACACCCGCAACTGTCCCCTGATGCCAGGTACACGGATAATGACACCTGACATGTGACTACCGGCGTTGCACGATGTGAGTATGTCATGTGTGTGTCATGTGTTCCCATAAGCTTGCTGTTGGTGTTCCGTCAAATGCATCTGCAGTTGCTGCATCCAACATGTGCATGTGTGTGGATGGGCATGGCACACTATAATGCACACCAGGACACATGTGGAATCAGACGTAACGTGTGTATGTATGCATCGAACATGGACTTGCGAGACAAGGACATATCTGCGTAGTATCAATGTATGTGTGATCAGTTTTGACATGTACCCCTTCATGGCAAGGTGTGTGGTCTGTCCTTTTTTCAGGGACATGTGACCTGTGCCTCTAGTGTTCCGCAACCTGTCTGTATGATAAACATCCTTATTCTGCACACATGTGGATGTCTGTCACTCCTGTAATGCGTCTGCCTGTTCACTTACACTAGCCCACAGCTAGTTTCATGCCATGTCATGTTGAGCTTGTGAATCCACGTTTGTAGCTGGCTCTTGGTAGGAGTGTCACCTGCCTGGCATACGTGTCCAGGATATATTGCACAGACCTGACTCTGCATGTAGCATATGTGTATTGGCTGTTCAACATGTGTTCAGTACATTGACAGTGTTGTTGTACTGTACTCACTCTTCGTTGTCCCTTCCAAATTACTGTAGGGCTCCGCCTCTCCCCCGACCAATCCCAGACTTGGCTGCCCTGAGGGAACGTGACTGTATACGCCGCTACCGCTTCACCCAACGGTTGATTCTGAACTTGACAGCAAGGCTGGCACCACACCTCCAACCGCTACACAGGTATCCTACTTCACTGACACCCAAGATGAAGGTGATGGCAGCCCTACATTTCTTTGCCATGGGTACGTTTCAAGAGACCATAGCTCATGTTGGTGGCATGTCCCAGACCATGTTCAGCCGTGTCCTGCATGATTTTTTAGAGGCCATGTTGCTTCACCTGGATGAGTTCATTTATTTCCCAACTCCTGAGCAGTTGACAGGTGTCAAGGGTGACTTCTATGCCCTGGGAGGGATGCCCCATGTCATTGGGTCTATTGATGGGACACATGTGGCTTTGGTACCACCACAGGCACAGGAGGTAGCCTATAGAAACAGGAAACATTACCACTCCATTAATGCCCTTGTGGTGTGTCTTGCTAACATGGTGATTTCCCATGTCTGTGCTCGTTTTCCAGGATCAGCACACGATGCCTACATCATGAGGCGCAGCAGGGTGCCTGAAATGATGCTGCAGCTGCGCAACGAACGAGCATGTCTTGTTGGTGGGTATACTCTGTTACTCCTGTATTTAGCGTCATCTTTCTGTCTTACTGCTTCTCCTGACCCACTTCTGTCCATGATGTTTCCATGTAGGGGACTCTGGCTATCCCAACATGCCATGGCTGATCACGCCTCTCCGCAACACCAGAACGGCTGCCAATCACCGGTACAACAACGCCCATGGGCAGACCAGGCGAGTGATAGAGAGGACCTTTGGCCTCCTGAAGAGCCGATTCCGGTGCCTCCACAAGACCGGCGGCGCACTCCCATATGCACCGGTAAAGGTCTGCAAAATCTTCCTCGTGTGCTGCATGCTGCACAACATGGCAGTGGAGAAAGCTGTGCCACTCATCCTGGATCCGGAGGAGCAGGAACATCCACCCATGGAGGACGAGGGGATTGGTGACGAGGCAAGTGATGTTGAGGAGGAGGAGGAAGAGGACATCCGAAGTCGGCTCATAAGCAACTTCTTTGCTTAGTGGTGAGTTGCAGTGTCTGAGTGTGCACGCATTGAGCCTTGTGTGGCATGTGTTGCAATGTGTGGGTCCATCTGCATGTATGGCAAGTGAGTCAGAGGTGTGTTTGGATGTGTCATTCGAGTGATGGTGTAATAACAGTATGTCTTACCTGAGACACTATTTTCACCTAGCATGTTGACAACCTTATACGTGTCGAGTACATGCCCATGCATGCGGATGTGCTTCTTTTGGCTCACTACTTGTGTGTCTCTCATCCCCAGGTATTTGCGCATGCTGTCTGCTGGTGGCATTGTTGTGCTCCTGCTATTCCTCATGAATACAGCAACGTGTGCTGAATCAGCGTAACATGCACGGACATGTCGAAAAATCACCTTAGGGTAAGGGATGCACCACGGCTTTTTGGGTGTGCTATTTGTTTGGAATGTGTGTGCACTGCTCCTGTTCATGTTTGGTTACTTAGCATACATGTAGAATCACCATGGGTCACATGACATGGAGCTGGATTCACCTGAATTGATAGTCACACTTGGTGACAGTCATCTGTAATGTGATTGTGGATTGTGATGAAGGCATCAAAGTGTGTAACACTGCCCTTGGAAACATACGGGATGCACCGTGTTGACATAGTGTGGGACATCCCCATTAGTGGCTCAATGGTGAATTGCAGCCTCTCTGTGAGCAGCACGGGGTGTTTGCCTCAAACCCGTCACTTGTGTGCCAGTTCTATGGGTTTCCTGCATCTGTGGTGCAAAGGGGGGTGCCAGTGTAGGTTCCACATGTTCATCCACATGACCTGTGCATCTATTAATATAGATGCATTTGCCTTCCGGCACACATGACTAATAAAGGTGTCTGTGAGAAGTTGGCCTGGTATATGCTGTTAACTAGTTCTAGTGACCACCTTGTACCATGCCAAGCAACCCTTATGGTGTGGTTGTAAGTCAACCTTTTCGGACTAGCTGCCCTAGTGGTAGCGTAGGCTAAGCAGTCTTTGAGGCTAAACTCGTGATGCGTGTTAAGCAAGCTGTTTTACCAATAGTAACCCCCTTTTATACCAATGAAAGGACACCACACAGATATATATTCAAAATATATATGTATTTATTTCTCAAAGTAACCCCTAGTCTCTTTATGAGCACAGGAGCACAAATCGTCAAACAAGATTATCACAGAATACACAGAAGTTGCACTTTATATGGATAGGCCCTGGTGGCCACTCGAACCATATACTAAAATAGTGGTATAAGTACCACGAACAGAAAAGGGAAAAGGCCTAGGGCCTCTAGAATCGCTGGGCCTACAAGGAGCTAACGTCAGTTAGTGACCAGGAGGTCCACGGGTGGCGTGTGCAGAGCAAATAGTCACACGCGTGCTCCCATAGGTTTCAATGGGTGCGTAAAAAGTACAAAGTTACTGCAAAAGGAATCTTCCGGATGACCTAGGAACTTAAGATTTGGAACACAGGCACTAGAGATGTAATACTACACTTGGGCACAGGTGTGCCAGCTTTACCTCACCCACAGGAAGCGGGTGCATAGGCCTCGAAGTGCGTCGGGTTTCTTCTATCTGTTCCGTGGGGCCTGTAGACAAAAGTGCTGCAGGCGGTCGGTCGGGAAGAGATGCAGTGGATCCAAGAGTGGATCGGAGATGTTGAAGACCTGTAAGCAGAGGGGACAGTGTTCACAGTCACTAGCCAGTGACCAGCGTGGCACCAGGTGGGTACCAGGCGATGTCGGGTGCAAACAGGAAGGAAGGTGTAGCTTGACTCTGCAGCCATGTGGTCCCTGAAGGTCGACGACGTCCAGGAGTCGAGTCACGAGCTGTCCCACGCAGGCTCTCGCTGTCGGCGGTGTCGGCGACTTGATCGAAGCAAACAAGCCTTGGCAAAAGCAATTGTTGTAGGCAAGGAGTTTAAGCTGATGGTTCTGACCAGCAAGGTCAGAGGAACTGCTCCTTTGGAGGGGAGCAAGGGCCAGTCTGGAGCAACCAGACCAGCGGTGTTTGTCGTAGATTTCGTCGCCAAGATGGCCACTAGCCAGCGGGCCAGCAACCGGTTAGGCGCGTCGAGTGGCAAAATGCAGAAGGGCCCCACGCAGATCGTGGAGATGCTGGAGGGCTCACCTTTGGTGCAGATGCTGCTCGAGGGTTGGGCTTCTCAGGACCCAAAGCACAACTTGGAAGGAGCCTCGGTTGTTGCACTGGTCAGCTTGTCGTAGTCGTTTCAAGATGGCTGGCTCCACGTGTCTCGGTGCCTCCACGGGTCTCCTCTTTGCAGGGACTGTGGATCGGGCGGTGAGAGGTCTGGAGGTCCAGGTCTTGTCAGTCTCTGGGCTCGGGCTCCGGCGGGAGGCGGCGGCAAAGCAGACGTTGATTCGCTGGATGGTGCTTGCGTTAGCAAGGTGGTCACTCCCTGACCACAGGGGAGATTGGCTTCAGTCCTCTGTGCAGCAGAGCGTCGAAGTTCCCGTCTTCTTCTTAGTTTTAAGTTGATTCCAGGATGTCTGAAGTCTTAGGACACAGCTCCTACCTTTATTCGGATTCTAGGGGCCGGACTACCTGCTAGGTCCCTCCCTATGGGTGGGACCAGGAAGGGGGGTGGTTACACCCCCAATCCTTTGTCCAGCTCGCCCCAGGCCCGGGACTGGTGTGCCCCAGGACCGGTTTGAACTGGCATATGCACCGAGGCTCCTTGTGAGCCACAGGCATGTCTGGTTTCTTTCAAGCCCTACCTGACCAATACACAAAATCCTGTCTGGGGTGGTGCACGCACCTCCCCTGGCAGGAAACCCTTTGTCCACACCTCCCAAGCTGGAAGGACTCCCAGCAGCAGGAGGGCAGACTTGTGTCTGTGGTGGCAGCATCCATTTTGTGGAGCTGAGGCTATGTCTGATTTTACCCGGGTTTCAGGCACTGTACATGTCGTGTCCCTCTAGAAGGGTGGAATGCTAACCCCGTCGCCAGAATTGGCGAGGGGTTAGTATTCCAATTCGTATGACACCTTACTCGACATGTTTTGATAAAGCCAAACCAAAGATAGCATTTAACCGCGAGGTTCATAATGCACTTAAGAGTATATGGTATGACGATATCTGGAAACAGTAGAAGGAAGTTGTTCCGACCACTGTAGACAGGCTCAGCTCATGCCAGAGCACCATCTCACATGGAACCAAGCACTCTGCCTTCAGGATTGTTAAGGCCTGCCATAGGAGTGACTTATAGGTTACCAGGTGTCCCATTTAAGGTTAGGTATAGGTATACTACACCTAAGTAAGAGGTGATTACACCAACTTACCCCAGCTGAGTGATCAGCCAGTTGTGTCAAATTGTTAGGCCAAGCCTGGGGTGGCATAATACATGCTGCAGCCCTTGGCAGGCCTTGGGTACACCAATGCCCTGGGTACCTAGTGTACACTGGTACAGGGGCTGACAGGGTGATCCACTTCCAATTGGTTATGCACCTAGGGTGCATAGTTTTAATTTAGTAGAGAGAACAGCAGGCTGGGGGTCTGATTGGCAGGCCCACAGCCTCAATATGTCAAAAACCAGTGAAGCAAAAAGCAAAAATTTGGGGTGACCATAGGATAGCAGACCCTACTCTCCTACACAACCCCCCCCCAAACGCTGGGACATTAAACTAGCCTTGACCAGTCTCGTCTTCATGTCCTAAGTGGAAGTACCTGGAGAGACCATCTGCATTCCCATGGTCAGTACCTGGCCGGTGCTCCACTGTAAAGTCCATCCCCTGTAGGGAAATGGACCACCTAAGCAGTTTGGGGTTTTCACCCTTCATCTGATTTAGCCACAAGAGGGGCTTATGGTCGGTCTGAATCTTGAAGTGAGTGCCAAACAAGTATGGCCTCAGCTTCTTCAGGGCCCACACCACAGCAAAGGCCTCCCTCTCAATAGCTGACCAATTCTTCTCTCTGGGGGTCAACCTTCTGCTAATAAAAGCAATGGGTTGGTCTTGACCATCTACATTAAGTTGTGACAGCACAGCTCCCACACCCAACTCAGAAGCATCTGTTTGGACAATAAACTCTTTGGAGTAGTCAGGACTTTTCAGGATAGGTGCAGAGCACATGGCCTCCTTCAGGTCATCAAATGCCTTTTGACAGCTTACTGTCCACTGAACCTTTTTGGGCATCTTCTTGGATGTCAGATCATTAAGAGGAGTCACAATGGACCCATAGTTCTTAACAAACTTCCTGTAGTACCCAGTCAAGCCCAAGAAAGCTCGAACTTGAGTCTGGGTGGTTGGAGGGGACCAGTCCTTGATGGATTGTATCTTACTCTCCAGTGGTTGAACTTGGCCTCCACCTACAAGGTGGCCCAAATATACAACCTTACTCTGCCCTATCTGGCACTTAGTAGCCTTGATAGTGAGGCCTGCCCTTTGCAGAGCCTCAAGAGCCTTCTTCAGGTGGATCAGGTGATCCTCCCAGGTGGAGCTAAAGACAGCAATGTCATCAAGATATGCTGCGCAAAAGTCATCCAACCCAGTAAGGACTTGGTTCACCAGCCTTTGGAAGGTGGCAGGTGCATTCTTCAGACCAAAGGGCATCACCACAAACTGGTAGTGCCCACCTGGGGTTGAGAATGCTGTTTTGGCCTTAGACTCTTCAGCTAATCTGATTTGCCAATAGCCAGCTGTTAAGTCAAATGTGCTCAAAAACTTTGCAGAAGCTAGTTTGTCTATGAGCTCATCTGCCCTTGGAATAGGGTGTGCATCTGTCCTGGTGACAGCATTGAGTCCTCTGTAATCCACACAGAACCTCATCTCTCTCTTGCCATCTTTGGTGTGAGGTTTGGGGACCAGAACCACTGGGCTAGCCCAGGGGCTCTCTGAGGGTTCAATGACACCTAATTCCAGCATTTTATGTACCTCAGCCTTTATACAGTCCCTGACGTGGTCAGGTTGTCTGTAAAGTTTGTTCTTTACAGGCAGACTGTCACCAGTGTCCACCACATGGGTACACCAGTCAGTTTGACTAGGTATCAAGGAAAACATATGTGAAAATGATTGTAGAACCTGTCTACATTCAGTCTGCTGATGGGCAGTGAGGTTGCCTCCAAGGGTCACTCCTTCAACTGAGCCATCTTCAGGGTTCTGAGACAACAGGTCTGGGAGAGGGTCACTCTCTTCCTCCTGTCCCTCATCTGTAGCCATGAGCAAGCCCATGTCTGCCCTGTCAACATATGCTTTAAGCCTGTTAACATGGAGTACCCTGTGGGGACTCCTGGGAGTTCCTAGGTCGACCAAGTAGGTGACCTCTCCCTTCTTTTCCAGGATTGTATGGGGTCCAGACCATTTGTCTTGGAGTGCTGCTGGGGCCACTGGCTCCAACACCCATACCTTCTGTCCTGGCTGAAACTCAACCAAGACAGCCTTTTGGTCATGCCAAGCTTTCTGTAAGGCCTGGCTTGCCTCAAGGTTTTTGGATGCCTTCTCCATATACTCAGCCATCCTGGAGCGGAGACCAAGTACATAGTCCACTATGTCTAGCTTAGGCTTTTTGAGAGGTAACTCCCAGCCTTCCTTCACCAAACACAGTGGGCCTCTCACAGGGTGCCCAAACAACAATTCAAAGGGGCTGTAGCCAACTCCTTTTTGTGGGACCTCTCTGTAAGCAAACAGAAGGCAGGGTAGAAGGATGTCCCATCTTCGCCTGAGCTTTTCAGGTAATCCTTTGATCATACCCTTTAGGGTCTTGTTGAATCTCTCAACAAGCCCATTGCATTGTGGGTGATAAGGGGTGGTGAACTTGTAGTTGACACCACATTCCTTCCACATAGCTGTTAAGTATCCTGACATAAAGTTGGTACCTCTGTCAGATACTACCTCCTTAGGAAACCCCACTCTGGAGAATACTCCCAGCAGGGCCCTGGCCACAACAGGAGCTGTAGTGGTCCTAAGGGGAATTGCCTCTGGATACCTGGTGGCATGATCCACTACCACCAGTATAAATCTGTGCCCAGATGCAGTGGGAGGATCCATAGGACCCACTATGTCTATTCCCACTCTTTCAAAGGGAACCCCCACCACAGGTAGTGGTATCAGGGGGGCCTTTGTTGTGCCACCTGATTTGCCACTGGCTTGGCAGGTAACACAGGAGCGACAAAACTCCTTTGTATCTTCATTCATATGAGGCCAGTGAAAGTGAGGGACAAGTCTGTCCCAGGTCTTGTTCTGGCCTAGGTGTCCTGCTAAAGGAATATCATGGGCCAAGGTAAGAAGGAAGCCCCTAAATTGCAGAGGTATAACCAACCTCCTGGTTGCACCAGGCTTGGGGTCTCTAGCCTCTGAATAAAGGAGCCCTTCATCCCAATACACTTTATGGGTACCTTGAGCATTCCCAGCAGCCTCAGCAGCAGCCAGCTGTCTGAGGGGTTCAAGAGAGGGACAGGATAACTGAGCCTGCCTCAAGTCAGCCCTTGAAGGTCCCCCTGTCCCCAGAAACTCAACCTGGTCAGGTTCAAGCTCTTCAGGGACAGTTCCTTCAGGGTCCTCTAGATCAGCTTCCTGGGAAGGCTGATCATCACTCTGAGGCAGGGGGGAAGGCACAGCCTTGACCCTCCTGTTCTTCTTCTTGGTAGGTGCTTGGTCCATTGTTCCAGGATCCAAGACCTGTGGTTCAGTGAGGCACTTTTTGGCCTGTGACCTGGTCACAGCAAGGACATGTGATGATATACCTAACATCTCTGCATGAGTCCTGTACTCCACTTCTGACCATAGAGAACTCTCTAGGTCATTGCCCAACAAACATTCTACTGGGAGGTCTGCACTAACCACAACCCTTTTGAGGCCAGTTACCCCTCCCCATGAGAAGTTAACAACTGCCACACTATGTGAAGTAGTGGCATTGCTGGCATTGGTCACCAGGTAGTTCTCACCTGGTATGTACTGTCCAGGGTCCACAAAGCCTGGTGTCACCATAGTGACACTGGCACATGTGTCCCTGTAGGCTTGAGCCACTTTGTCATTAATTAAAGGAGTCTGTCTGTACTTGCCCAGGTTACTGGGGCTCACAGTCAGGGACAAATCAATGTCCCCATCACAGATCAAGACTGCCTGTGTCAGGGTTCTGTCTAAGTCAGAATCTCCTTCAGTTCCCATAGTGATTCCCACTACACCCTTTGTCTGGGGACCAACACTGCTAACAGTAGTACTGGGAGCAGGTGCCTTAGGGGCAACAGTGTTGGGGGCTCCACCCTTTTTGCAATCACTAGTCCAGTGAGTTGTATTTTTACAATGATTGCACCAGGGTTTCTTCTGACCTTCTTTCTTCTTCTTGGACTGTTGGGACCCACCCTCCTTAGTAGTAGTTTGGGGCCCTGTTGAAGACTTCTGGTCTTTAGGTTTCTGATCTCCACCCTTTTGGTCTGTTTTCTTCTGATCACCCCCTTGGCCCTGGTTCTGGTTCTTTTGCTTAACCCTGGTTCTGACCCATTTGTCTGCCTTCTTTCCCAATTCTTGGGGAGAGGTCAGATCAGAGTCAACCAAGTGTTGATGCAGTTGCTGGTTTTGACAGTTATTTAAAATCTGTTCTCTCATCATCAAATTATACAATCCTGTAAAATCAGATACCTTACTTCCCAGCAACCAACCCTCCAAAGCCTTAGTGGCACATTCAATGTATTCAGACCAGTCCTGAGTCTGTGTCTTTTGGGTGTCTCTGAACATTAACCTGTACTGCTCAGTGGTTAAGCCTAACCCATCAACTAGAACACTCTTCAGGACTCTGTAGTTTCTGACATCCTCTTCTCTAACAGTGAGGAGTCTGTCTCTGCCTCTTCCCTCAAAGGAGAGCCAGAGGATTGCTGCCCACTGGTCTTCAGGAACCTGCTGTACTTTGCAGGCCCTCTCAAGAGCAGTTATCCACTTGTGGATGTCATCCCCACTTTTGTAGGGGGGCACAACCTTAGACAGGTTTCTATTATCGAAAACCCTATCTTTGTCCTTAGGGACAATGCTGCCACCAGTGGGTATAGACCCACTCTCTTTATGCTGTCTAGCCTTGCTAAGTTTCTCTTCCATCAGGGCTACTTCTAGCTCCTGCTTCCTGATCCTCAGCTGAGCTTCTTGCATCTTGGCCTCATGTTCCCTCCTCTGAGGGGTGGTCATCCTTCTCCTGGAGTGACCTTGAGAGCCTCTAGAGCCATGGGAAGCATTGGAGTCACCTGAGCGATTCTTTTGCCTTCCAAGCCCTGTGTTAAGTCCACTGGGGAGATCCAGTGGGGTGAACCCACTGTCAGTCCCCAATAGCCTTAGTTTAGCTGGGCCAAGTATAACACTTGGCACTGGGCTAGTTCTCCCTTCATCCTCACTACTGTCAGTATCCTTTTCACTCTCATCCTCTGTGGTAGGCATCCCATCTAAGGGGTGACTATTGGGAAGGGGTACTTCAGTGGCATCTTCAGAAGGGGGGCCTCCTGTTCCTGTCCCTAAGGGGGCTAACTGGGAAGCTTTCCTGAGCTCTTTTTGATTTTCATCTTCTTGCAAGAGCTCTCTGAGCAAAGCAGAGGTAGGGTTCTTGGGCTGTTTAAGGCCTCTAAGAGTTGCCAGCTGCCTGAGCTCATTTTGATTAAGGGTAGCATAGATGGATGGTGCCCTCGGGGGGTCACTCTCAACAGAGATGGGTACAGTGGACCCCTCTGCCCCAGCCATTGCTCTTAAGTGTGGGTGGATGTGTTGCAATCTACCTACACTTGGGTTTACCTACTAAACCTATCTAGTAGTTGTAGTCAGGGTGTGCTACTCCCTTTGCTCTACAACAACTAAGTTCAGTAGAACTTAAGTATATCTAATCTTGTTTTATATGTACCTACAGGTACCTATGTGATCTTTCAATTGGTAACCAAGAGATTACAATGGTAAAACACAGCAAGCTCAAATCCAACCGCTGCTCACCAATGTGAGAAGTTGGCCTGGTATATGCTGTTCACTAGTTCTAGTGACCACCTTGTACCATGCCAAGCAACCCTTATGGTGTGGTTGTAAGTCAACCTTTTCGGACTAGCTGCCCTAGTGGTAGCGTAGGCTAAGCAGTCTTTGAGGCTAAACTCGTGATGCGTGTTAAGCAAGCTGTTTTACCAATAGTAACCCCCTTTTATACCAATGAAAGGACACCACACAGATATATATTCAAAATATATATGTATTTATTTCTCAAAGTAACCCCTAGTCTCTTTATGAGCACAGGAGCACAAATCGTCAAACAAGATTATCACAGAATACACAGAAGTTGCACTTTATATGGATAGGCCCTGGTG
The DNA here is from genome assembly GCF_964204655.1 of Triturus cristatus. Taxonomy (NCBI): domain Eukaryota; kingdom Metazoa; phylum Chordata; class Amphibia; order Caudata; family Salamandridae; genus Triturus; species Triturus cristatus. Next base: position 630,710,929 of record NC_140579.1, on the reverse strand, counting down.
GCCACTCGAACCATATACTAAAATAGTGGTATAAGTACCACGAACAGAAAAGGGAAAAGGCCTAGGGCCTCTAGAATCGCTGGGCCTACAAGGAGCTAACGTCAGTTAGTGACCAGGAGGTCCACGGGTGGCGTGTGCAGAGCAAATAGTCACACGCGTGCTCCCATAGGTTTCAATGGGTGCGTAAAAAGTACAAAGTTACTGCAAAAGGAATCTTCCGGATGACCTAGGAACTTAAGATTTGGAACACAGGCACTAGAGATGTAATACTACACTTGGGCACAGGTGTGCCAGCTTTACCTCACCCACAGGAAGCGGGTGCATAGGCCTCGAAGTGCGTCGGGTTTCTTCTATCTGTTCCGTGGGGCCTGTAGACAAAAGTGCTGCAGGCGGTCGGTCGGGAAGAGATGCAGTGGATCCAAGAGTGGATCGGAGATGTTGAAGACCTGTAAGCAGAGGGGACAGTGTTCACAGTCACTAGCCAGTGACCAGCGTGGCACCAGGTGGGTACCAGGCGATGTCGGGTGCAAACAGGAAGGAAGGTGTAGCTTGACTCTGCAGCCACGTGGTCCCTGAAGGTCGACGACGTCCAGGAGTCGAGTCACGAGCTGTCCCACGCAGGCTCTCGCTGTCGGCGGTGTCGGCGACTTGATCGAAGCAAACAAGCCTTGGCAAAAGCAATTGTTGTAGGCAAGGAGTTTAAGCTGATGGTTCTGACCAGCAAGGTCAGAGGAACTGCTCCTTTGGAGGGGAGCAAGGGCCAGTCTGGAGCAACCAGACCAGCGGTGTTTGTCGTAGATTTCGTCGCCAAGATGGCCACTAGCCAGCGGGCCAGCAACCGGTTAGGCGCGTCGAGTGGCAAAATGCAGAAGGGCCCCACGCAGATCGTGGAGATGCTGGAGGGCTCACCTTTGGTGCAGATGCTGCTCGAGGGTTGGGCTTCTCAGGACCCAAAGCACAACTTGGAGGGAGCCTCGGTTGTTGCACTGGTCAGCTTGTCGTAGTCGTTTCAAGATGGCTGGCTCCACGTGTCTCGGTGCCTCCACGGGTCTCCTCTTTGCAGGGACTGTGGATCGGGCGGTGAGAGGTCTGGAGGTCCAGGTCTTGTCAGTCTCTGGGCTCGGGCTCCGGCGGGAGGCGGCGGCAAAGCAGACGTTGATTCGCTGGATGGTGCTTGCGTTAGCAAGGTGGTCACTCCCTGACCACAGGGGAGATTGGCTTCAGTCCTCTGTGCAGCAGAGCGTCGAAGTTCCCGTCTTCTTCTTAGTTTTAAGTTGATTCCAGGATGTCTGAAGTCTTAGGACACAGCTCCTACCTTTATTCGGATTCTAGGGGCCGGACTACCTGCTAGGTCCCTCCCTATGGGTGGGACCAGGAAGGGGGGTGGTTACACCCCCAATCCTTTGTCCAGCTCGCCCCAGGCCCGGGACTGGTGTGCCCCAGGACCGGTTTGAACTGGCATATGCACCGAGGCTCCTTGTGAGCCACAGGCATGTCTGGTTTCTTTCAAGCCCTACCTGACCAATACACAAAATCCTGTCTGGGGTGGTGCACGCACCTCCCCTGGCAGGAAACCCTTTGTCCACACCTCCCAAGCTGGAAGGACTCCCAGCAGCAGGAGGGCAGACTTGTGTCTGTGGTGGCAGCATCCATTTTGTGGAGCTGAGGCTATGTCTGATTTTACCCGGGTTTCAGGCACTGTACATGTCGTGTCCCTCTAGAAGGGTGGAATGCTAACCCCGTCGCCAGAATTGGCGAGGGGTTAGTATTCCAATTCGTATGACACCTTACTCGACATGTTTTGATAAAGCCAAACCAAAGATAGCATTTAACCGCGAGGTTCATAATGCACTTAAGAGTATATGGTATGACGATATCTGGAAACAGTAGAAGGAAGTTGTTCCGACCACTGTAGACAGGCTCAGCTCATGCCAGAGCACCATCTCACATGGAACCAAGCACTCTGCCTTCAGGATTGTTAAGGCCTGCCATAGGAGTGACTTATAGGTTACCAGGTGTCCCATTTAAGGTTAGGTATAGGTATACTACACCTAAGTAAGAGGTGATTACACCAACTTACCCCAGCTGAGTGATCAGCCAGTTGTGTCAAATTGTTAGGCCAAGCCTGGGGTGGCATAATACATGCTGCAGCCCTTGGCAGGCCTTGGGTACACCAATGCCCTGGGTACCTAGTGTACACTGGTACAGGGGCTGACAGGGTGATCCACTTCCAATTGGTTATGCACCTAGGGTGCATAGTTTTAATTTAGTAGAGAGAACAGCAGGCTGGGGGTCTGATTGGCAGGCCCACAGCCTCAATATGTCAAAAACCAGTGAAGCAAAAAGCAAAAATTTGGGGTGACCATAGGATAGCAGACCCTACTCTCCTACAGTGTCCCTCAGCCTCCAAGGTGCCTCATCTCTGTCAATGCAGGTCTCTTGCCACTGTGCATGCGGCATGTCTAGCATAGTTGTCACAGATTGTGCATATGAGTCTATGTGTAGAGTAGCAAGATGCAAGCTGTTTGTCAGGGATTATGATATGTATTGTGCATGATGTACATGGCTGTGTAGGTATTTTGGCATCTCAGTCCCCACAACGGCCACTTTGCTGCATGTGCATCCAGTGTCTGTGTGTGTGCCATGTTGAACCAGACACTCCTCCCTTCTCATACACCTTTTGCAGTAGTCCTTTATGACATGCTTGTGTTAGTGTGCAACTTGTGGCATGGTTTTCAGGACATGGCGCCTGCTGCTGCAGGCCCTGCAGCAAGGGCACACAGAGTTTCTATATTTGCCCTCACACACACGCCTCTAAGACGCACCCCACTTCCTCCCTCCACCCATTCATTTTGGTGTAATCTGCTTGTGTGTGACACAGTTGCGGTGGGAAAGGCTGGACCGTCTGCACATGCTACGTGCACATTGCACGTGCCTCATGTCCTTGCATGTGCCACATCACGCTACACCATGATGTTGAGGCCACCCACCAAGCAATGTCCATCCAATACATCTGTCGCATGCACTAAGGCATGCACTCATCGCCCACACAACACCTTCGCATAATGAGTGTGCAACTCCAACTGTCTACACAGCGCTGGCACGCCTTCCAGGCCCTGTCACACCAACCAGGTCATGTCCCTCCTACTCCCCACCGGCTCTGTACCCCAACATGGCCATGTGAGTGGTACTCCAGGCCTCTGCATGTAGTATGGTGTTGTTGTGGGACACATGGCACAGGTATCATGTCTCAGCGTGTCAGTCTACAATGTGTCCAGGATCCCCCTCTACACCATGACATGCGCACTGCATCTCATCATCATCTGGTGTCCCATTGACAGGCAGGTGCTCCTCACCCTCCCCAAAGACGCAGTCCTTGCCAGCTCTCATATTGAATAATGCATGGTATCCATTGGCAGATGGCTGCACGTTGGCCACCTGATGCTGGACTTCTACACGACTGAGCTGTTCATCTGCAGATTGTCCCCTTACAGCTGGGTCAACTGCTTGTGTCCCACCCGCAAGGGCCCTGCACAGGCACACAGTGTCCACGCACACGAGCTGGTGTGCATCATGGAATGCTTGCTCACATGTGCTCTGCTGATCACCAGCATCTGTACCTCAGGCTTCAGCACACTCTGCATTATGCACAAGATCCACAGTTCAATCCACCTCAAGGCAAGACAGACAATCCCCCAGGTCAACTTCAACATCCGTGTCTAATCCTACCCTGCACTCTAGGGAGAAGTACGTTACAACTCCCATGAGACTTTTCCACATCCAGGGTGCATCTGCACACCTCTGCTTCAACATCCGGCGACCCAGCCACATCACCGTCCAACAGAGATAGCTGCAATGGATCACTGTCAGCTGCAGGTTGACCTTCACAATCCACGCCCACACTCAGGATGCAGCCCACGACCACGCCCCCAACACAACCTTGTGGCACTGTCATCCAAGACCCCATTGTGCCATCTCCATGCCTGCCCACCATTCTCCACATCCACCTGACTCCTGCTTGCAGGACATAGTTCTCCCACCTGGCTACACATACCTGGGACTCCCACCCCAGGACACTCCACATGATCCCTGACCTCTGCGCATGACTGTTGCTCTTCGAAATAGGTCTGTCCGCACAGTTGTGCAGGCACCCTCTCAGCTGGTTGGGCCCATCACGGGTGAGTATGGTGCTCCATGTCTGTATTGGATGATACATTGTGACCCATGTGTGTCCTGTGCCAGACTCAGACCCCAGGGTATGCATGGTTGGAGTTACTTAAAAACTCAGGCATGGTTTGACTTTCCAACACACACATGTAATGGAATAATGCTAAATGACGGCATCATCTCGTGATTTCTAAGATTTTTATTAGTGGTGGGGTACGTGTTTGGGGGGATGTAAAGTGGTGCTCGCCGGGTGTCTGTAATCCAAAGTTCACAGGGGGAGTTGGGATCCTTGCCATTGGAAGTCATCAGAGTCCATGCCACAGTCTTTGTCAACATTGGTCAGACAGTGACCAGCAAGTCCATGTGGCAGAGAATGTCATTGGATGAGGTGCTGCTGTTGCGCCAGAGGGCCAGGTGCCAGGCCAGGTGACCTGGGAGATGGTGATGGTCCGCTGACTCTCACGGTCTTTTGCGTGGACGACCCACCTTCCTCCGGGGACCCTCAGAAGCAGGCCGTGACGATGTCTGGGATGCTCCGTCGGACGAATCCTCCTCCTCCTGATCCGTCCCTGTGGCTGGTGGTGATCTACGCCTGGTGGCACAGGGAGGGTTGCCCATGTTTTCGGCAATCCGACGGAGTACACGGGTCATGTCCGTTTGCACCGCCACGAGCTCAGCCAGTCTTGCCTCCATCCGTCCTTGGTGTTGCTGTTGACTGGCATATTGCTCGGCCTGCACGTTCTTAATCTGATTGAGGGCCTTCACGGCCTGGCTGATGCCCCTGGTGTCACACCGGTATGTGTCCAGGATGTTGTGGACGTGTGACATAACCGGTTCCTCAGCTGTCTGGTCAGGTTCGCGCCTCCGCCGTCCTCCACTCCCACCACCCCTGCCCACTTGAGCCTGGCCTGCCGTTGTGGGCACATCGGGTCTCCGGGACCCCTGAGGGATGGCATTTGCGGGGTCGCCTGCCTCCTCCTGGGTGCCCGGGGTACCTTGTCCCTCCTGGTCAGACTGGCTGCGTTGTGTGCGAGCAGGGCTTCTGTGTGTATCCTGGGATGTGGCAGGAATGGGGGTGGTGGTTGGCACAGTTGTACCTGACGCAGGTGCTGCAGGTGCTTGGGCACCAGAGGGGCCAGGTTGGTCGGGGTCATCCACGGTGTGGTGAGAGTCGTCGCTGCCGGTGGGATCATCTTCACGCGGAGCCTGGTCCTGTGATTCTTCCCCCCAGTGTTGGGGGGAGATCGACGACGTTGCCCTGTGTGTGAGAGAGAGACAATGTTAATGGTGTTACATGCGTCATCCATGTTTCATACATATTCAAGTTGGCACAGTTCCTCTGGGTAGTTGGATATGTCTAGCATTCCTCTCACAGTGCACTTGTGGATGGGTATGTTGCGGGGGACAGATTGATATGTACTCCTGGTTATTTGGCCTGTCTGATGAGTGTTGGGATGCTTATTTGGCTATGGATTGGTCTTGTTGTGTCACATATCCATTGTGGGAGTGCCAATTTGCGTTGGCTGCCCCGGGGGTGTGTGCTTGTGTAAGGGGGGGGTGTGTGTGTGACCGGGCATGCTGTTGGGTGTGGTGTGATTTGTCATTGGGTCTACCAGGTGATGTGTCTATCCCCTCATGGTGCCTGCTGGCATGACAGTGAATGTGAGTTCCTGTGGTAGGTAGGTGGCATGTGGAGTTGGTGTTTGAGTGTACAGTGGTTACAGGTTTGCCTTGTGCTTGAAGTACTGGGGTTTTTAGGACCCCAGCGGTGCCAGGGGTAGCACCATATGACTTCGAGTTCTTCCTGTCTTGGACCACAGAAACACAGAGTCTTGTGGTGGCGTCAAAGATCTATTTTATTATGACTGCAGTCAGTAACAGGTATCCTAGAAGTACACACGAGTATGTTCTCAGGAGACTGCTCGAAGAAACAAAACCAGTCTTCTCCTTATATACAAAATATCATGCTTCAGGCACACATTCCTCGTTTTACGATATGGTCATTCATATGTATTCATTACAAACGAAAAGGCAGAGTCATGATGACCATCCCACATTTCAGTTCAGCCAGCCCACAATTATTTACCCAGCGAGGCTCAGATCCCTCATCAGATATCAGCAGACCCCAATAAACACGGGCACCTCCTCCTCGTAAAACAGGCGACAAAGCAGGAAGCAGAGTCAGGTGTGAAAGAGATTAGTCGGGGGCTTGTGTGGGATGAAAGGCTTTATGGTGTGTCAAACCCTGATGCTAATCACAGGTGGCCGTAGGAAGGGGAGCTCGTGAGACCGGACTGACCTCGGGCAGTGGAGCCAGTTCGCACAGGTCACAGAGAAGTCAATAGAAGGTACATGTGTTCTGAAGGCCTGTGCATGTCCTTAATGTGCAGCCTATGTGAGGGCAACCATAAGATGGCTACCACTTTAAAATGGAACCCACGAAGTCAATGTGTAATATCGTATACAAAGTGAATTTATCGATGAAACGTTATGCAAAACACTTGTACATACCGCATTGGCCATTCGTGGTTCGCTGATACCGAAATAGGCAGGGTAGGGCCATGCCTCCTACGTGGTCCCAAAATTTAAAGTATCACAGACCCTCCTTTTGCCCTTACATAGGCAATAACTATACTCATATTAATCCGAGTCCAGGTCTATATTCATAAGGTCATGGAGTTGTTGCTGTAGCATCATCCTATTGCTTAGCTCGTCCCTCGTTACAGGTTTCCTTATACACGATGTAGCACAGAGGCCACATACTGTAGGAGCACACTGTACACACAGACAGAACAGGAAAAGAATGGCTAAGATCATTCCAATGACCATTAGAATCTTCCATCCCCAGGCAGATATCAGTTCCCAGAACCACCCCATCAGTGACCAATCTCCTTTATCCACGTGAATAGATTCAGATATTTTATGCAGTTTGGAGATGGCTTGATAAACTGTTGGAGCGTTATCTGGTATGAAAATGCAACAGCTAGATTGGATGACCTTACATACCCCACCACGGTCTGCAAGTATGACGTCTAGAACCATACGGTTCTGCAAAGTCATGAGGCGATCCGCTTGGAGCTCAGCTGTCAAATTACCAAGGGCACCAGCCGTTACATTAACAGTGGATTCAACCACACAAGTCAGTTGTCTCAGGTTCCTACTATTGACCATCGGTCCCCAAAACGGCAGGAAACCCATAAAGAAGTCTCCCGCTTCCTGACCGGCAGTATCCTCCTGACTAACAACGCCTCTCACAACTCTGGTCTTGTGATAATCAGAGGCAGCAGTAAATGTTGGCGGTAGCAAATTTGCAATATAACATGTGCCCGAGAAATCAGGGGGCAACCATGTATATGCTCGGTCATTGCAAACAAAATATGTACCCTTGGCAGCCAAAAACGCAGGGGAAAACTGTGATGGAAAAGTGTACGTTTCAGTACAGTCACTTTTCCCCAGTTGAGCTCTTGGATTCTGACCATTACCTTGCAAACAGAACCGACCTGTGTGGGGTACAACCCAAATTGGGGATGAAATTTTGCGCTGCTTTTCGCCCAGACTAATGCTATACCCCGTCGCGTTCCAACCTACATAAGCTCGCAATTCATTCTTGGGAATAGATGAGTATGCGTCGATATCTCTGCTCATATCAGCAACTCCTTTCATTAAGGCCTTATTGTTTGTGCTAGGTCTGATGGAACGCGGTTGTCGCGGGGAGTAGGCATCTAATGCAAAAAGAAACATAGTCTGGAATGCCCATGACGATCCATTATAGCTAAACGGCAGCACTAGATATGGGATACCCTTATTAATGGTATTTGGCATTAAACCACACGCCCAGCAATTGGTTGTATTCATAACTAGTTGGTGCTGGTGCAGGAGTTGAATAAACGAGTTGTTTACGAACTCAGACCGTCTAGCTTGTTCGTGTTCAGGCAGAGGGTGGAAAGAGTGTAAGGAGACAGTAGGAGGAGGCATAGGCTGTACAGTGGGTGCAAATGGCACTTGAGAGGACAATAATACATATCCCACAGTAAACATCATCATACTAACTAGTGCAAACAGACATAATAATACAAAACGTTTGCTTTTCATTATTTTACATATTTTTTTCTTAAAGTTCATTTCCTCAGCGGGTCTCTCCATCTTAAAAAACTCCATCCTCTAATCGTGCTGTTCGCGGCGGGTGAGTTTCTTCTGCTTAGGAATACACCTGTCAGTCCAGGGAACGCCCCAGACTAACCAGAACTGTTGACCTAACGTCTCCGGCTTGTACCCCAAAGTCTTGGCACCGCGACCCTACAGCTGAACCCGGATGGTGGTTCGAAACAGAAAAAACTAAAATAAGAAAGTTTCTCAGATGAGAGAGAGCTGTACTGTCAAAAATATCAAAGAAAAATAATTTTTATTTGTCCATAGTTCTAGGCCTCAAGTTATAGCGTTCTCGTCCGGGTACTGTCTGATCTTGAAACAAAAGTTCAGGCTCTGTAGTATCCAATCGGATTGACGGTGGCACTGCTTCTTGCAGAATATTGTCACTTTCTTGCTCAGAGCTTGTTCCTTTCACACGCGCATCGCTAAAAGGCAGAAAACGAGGCACGGTCTCAGTTTCAGAATCAGCGATCCCCTCCTGGACCCACCGGTCATATGGCAAAGGCAAAGGGACTCTTTTACAGTGGACACCGTGGATCCAGTTCTTCTTTCCTTTCACTCGGTGTAGGAGAGTAGGGTCTGCTATCCTATGGTCACCCCAAATTTTTGCTTTTTGCTTCACTGGTTTTTGACATATTGAGGCTGTGGGCCTGCCAATCAGACCCCCAGCCTGCTGTTCTCTCTACTAAATTAAAACTATGCACCCTAGGTGCATAACCAATTGGAAGTGGATCACCCTGTCAGCCCCTGTACCAGTGTACACTAGGTACCCAGGGCATTGGTGTACCCAAGGCCTGCCAGGGGCTGAAGCATGTATTATGCCACCCCAGGCTTGGCCTAACAATTTGACACAACTGGCTGATCACTCAGCTGGGGTAAGTTGGTGTAAACACCCCTTACTTAGGTGTAGTATACCTATACCTAACCTTAAATGGGACACATGTTAACCTATAAGTCACTCCTATGGCAGGCCTTAACAATCCTGAAGGCAGAGTGCTTGGTTCCATGTGAGATGGTGCTCTGGCATGAGCTGAGCCTGTTTGCAGTGGTCGGAACCCCTTCCTTCTACTGTTTCCAGATATCGTCATACCATATACTCTTAAGTGCATTATGAACCTCGCGGTTAAATGCTATCTTTGGTTTGGCTTTATCAAAACATGTCGAGTAAGGTGTCATACGAATTGGAATACTAACCCCTCGCCAATTCTGGCGACGGGGTTAGCATTCCACCCTTCTAGAGGGACACGACATGTACAGTACCTGAAACCCGGGTAAAATCAGACATAGCCTCAGCTCCACAAAATGGATGCTGCCACCACAGACACAAGTCTGCCCTCCTGCTGCTGGGAGTCCTTCCAGCTGGGGAGGTGTGGACAAAGGGTTTCCTGCCAGGGGAGGTGCATGCACCACCCCAGACAGGATTTTGTGTATTGGTCAGGTAGGGCTTGAAAGAAACCAGACATGCCTGTGGCTCACAAGGAGCCTCGGTGCATATGCCAGTTCAAACCGGTCCTGGGGCACACCAGTCCCGGGCCTGGGGCGAGCTGGACAAAGGATTGGGGGTGTAACCACCCCCCTTCCTGGTCCCACCCTTAGGGAGGGACCTAGCAGGTAGTCCGGCCCCTAGAATCCGCTTAAAGGTAGGAGCTGTGTCCTAAGACTTCAGACATCCTGGAATCAACTTGAAACTAAGAAGAAGACGGGAACTTCGACATTCTGCTGCACAGAAGACTGAAGGAAATCTCCCCTGTGGTCAGGGAGTGACCACCTTGCTAACGCAAGCACCATCCAGCAAATCAACGTCCGCTTTGCCGCCGCCTCCCGCCGGAGCCTGAGCCCAGAGACTGACAAGACCTGGACCTCCAGACCTCTCACCGCCCGATCCACAGTCCCTGAAAAGAGGAGACCCGTGGAGGCACCGAGACACGTGGAGCCAGCCATCTTGAAACGACCACGACAAGCTGACAAGTGCAACAATCGAGGCTCCCTCCAAGTTGTGCTTTGGGATCTGAGAAGCCCAACCCTCGAGCAGCATCTGCACCAAAGGTGAGCCCTCCAGCATCTCCACGATCTGCGTGGGGCCCTTCTGCATTTTGCCACTCGACGCGCCTAACCGGTTGCTGGCCCGCTGGCTAGTAGCCATCTTGGCGACGAACTTCACGAAATACACCGCTGGTCTGGTTGCTCCAGACTGGCCCTTGCTCCCCTCCAAAGGAGCAGTCCCTCTGACCTTGCTGGTCAGAGCCATCAGCTTATTTCATCTCCTACAACAATTGCTTTTGCCAAGGCTTCTTTGCTTCGATCAAGTCGCCGACACCGCCGACAGCGAGAGCCTGCGTGGGACAGCTCGTGAACCGACTCCTGGACGTCGTCGACCTCCAGGGACCACGTGGCTGCAGAGACAAGCTACACCTTTCTTCCTGTTTGCACCCGACATTGCCTGGTACCCACCTGGTGCCACGCTGGTCACTGGCTAGTGACTGTGAACCCTGTCCCCTCTGCTTACAGGTCTTCAACATCTCCGATCCACTCTTGGATCCACCGCATCTCTCCCGGACCGACCGCCTGCAGCATCTTTGTCCACAGGCTCCACGGAACAGATAGAATAAACCCGACGCACTTCGAGGCCTATGCACCCGCTTCCTGTGGGTGAGGTAAAGCTGGCACTCCTGTGCCCAAGTGTAGTATTACATCTCTAGTGCCTGTGTTCCAAATCTTGAGCTCCTAGTCCATACGGAAGATCCTCTTTGCAGTAACTTTGTACTTTTTACGCACCCATTGAAACCTATGGGAGCACGCGTGTGACTATTTGCTCTGCACACGCCACCCGTGGACCTCCTGGTCACTAACTGAAGTTAGCTCCTTGTAGGCCCAGCGATTCTAGAGGCCCTAGGCCTTTTCCCTTTTCTGTTCGTGGTACTTATACCACTATTTTAGTATATGGTTTGAGCGGCCACCAGGGCCTATCCATATAAAGTGCAACTTCTGTGTATTCTACTGTAATCTTGTTTGACGATTTGTGCTCCTGTGCTCATAAAGAGACTAGGGGTTACTTTGAGAAATAAATACATATATATTTTGAATATATATCTGTGTGGTGTCCTTTCATTGGTATAAAAGGGGGTTGCATTTGGTAAAACAGCTGGCTTAACACGCTTCACGAGTTTAGCCTCAAAGACTGCTTAGCCTACGCTACCACTAGGGCAGCTAGTCCGAAAAGGTTGACTTACAACCACACCATAAGGGATGCTTGGCATGGTACAAGGTGATCACTTTAACTAGTGAGCATCATATACCAGGCCAACTTCTCACATTGGTGAGCAGCGGTTGGATTTGAGCTTGCTGTGTTTTACCATTGTAATCTCTTGGTTACCAATTGAAAGATCACATAGGTACCTGTAGGTACATATAAAACAAGATTAGATATACATAAGTTCTACTGAACTTAGTTGTTGTAGAGCAAAGGGAGCAGCACACCCTGACTACAACTACTAGATAGGTTTAGTAGGTAAACCCAAGTGTAGGTAGATTGCAACACATCCACCCACAATTAAGAGCAATGGCTGGGGCAGAGGGGTCCACTGTACCTATCTCTGTTGAGAGTGATCCCCAGAGGGCACCATCCATCTTTGCTACCCTTAACCAGAATGAGCTCAGGCATTTGGCAACTCTTAGAGGCCTTAAACAGCCCAAGAACCCTACCTCTGCTGAGCTCAGAGAACTCTTGCAAAATGATGAAAATCAGAGAGAGCTCAAGAAAGCTTCCCAGTTAGCCCCCTTAGGGTCAGGAACAGGAGGCCCCCCTTCTGAAGATGCTACAGAGGTACCCAGTTCCAATAGTCACCCCTTAGATGGCAATAATACCATAGAGGATGAGAGTGATAAAGGTACTGATACAGAGAGTAGTAATGATGAAGGGAGAACTAGCCCAGTGCCAAGTGTTATACTTGGCCCAGCTAAACTAAGGCTATTGGGGACTGACAATGGGATCATCCCATTGGATCTCCCCAGTGGACTTAACCAGGGGCTTGGGAGGCAAAGGAATCGCTCAGGTGACTCTAATGCTTCTCATGCCTCTAGAGGCTCTCAAGGTCACTCCAGGAAAAGGATGACCACCCCTCAGAGGAGGGAACATGAGGCCAGAATGCAGGAAGCCCAGCTGAGGATCAGGAAGCAGAAGCTAGAGGTAGCCCTGATGGAAGAAAAACTGAACAAGGCTAGGCAACCTAGAGAGAGTGGGTCTATACCCACTGGTGGCAGCATTGTCCCTAAGGACAAAGATAGGGTCTTTGATAATAGGAACCTGTCTAAGGTTGTGCCCCCCTACAAAAGTGGGGATGACATCCACAAATGGATGACTGCTCTTGAGAGAGCCTGCAAAGTACAGCAGGTTCCTGAAGACCAGTGGGCAGCAATCCTCTGGCTCTCCTTTGAAGGAAGAGGCAGAGACAGACTCCTCACTGTTAGAGAAGAGGATGTCAGAAATTACAGAGTCCTGAAGAGTGTTCTGGTTGATGGGTTAGGCTTAACCACTGAACAGTACAGGTTAATGTTCAGAGACACCCAAAAGACACAGACTCAGGACTGGTCTGAATACATTGAATGTGCCACTAAGGCTTTGGAGGGTTGGTTGCTGGGAAGTAAGGTATCTGATTTTACAGGATTGTATAATTTGATGATGAGAGAACAGATTTTAAATAACTGTCAAAACCAGCAACTGCATCAACACTTGGTTGACTCTGATCTGACCTCTCCCCAAGAATTGGGAAAGAAGGCAGACAAATGGGTCAGAACCAGGGTTAAGCAAAAGAACCAGAACCAGGGCCAAGGGGGTGATCAGAAGAAAACAGACCAAAAGGGTGGAGATCAGAAATCTAAAGACCAGAAGTCTTCAACAGGGCCCCAAACTACTGCTAAGGAGGGTGGGTCCCAACAACAATCCAAGGGAAAGAAGAAAGAAGGTCAAAAGAAACCCTGGTGCAATCATTGCAAGAATACAACTCACTGGATTAGTGATTGTAAGAAGGGTGGAGCCCCCAACACTGTTGCCCCTAAGGCACCTGCTCCCAGTACTACTGTTAGCAGTGTTGGTCCCCAGACAAAGGGTGTAGTGGGAATCACTATGGGAACTGAAGGAGATTCTGACTTAGACAGAACCCTGACACAGGCAGTCTTGATCTGTGATGGGGACATTGATTTGTCCCTGACTGTGAGCCCCAGTAACCTGGGCAAGTACAGACAGACTCCTTTAATTAATGAAAAAGTGGCTCAGGCCTACAGGGACACATGTGCCAGTGTCACTATGGTGACACCAGGCTTTGTGGACCCTGGACAGTACATACCAGGTGAGAATTACCTGGTGACCAATGCCAGCAATGCCACTACTTCACATAGTGTGGCAGTTGTTAACTTCTCGTGGGGAGGGGTAACTGGCCTCAAAAGGGTTGTGGTTAGTGCAGACCTCCCAGTAGAATGTTTGTTGGGCAATGACCTAGAGAGTTCTCTATGGTCAGAAGTGGAGTACAGGACTCATGCAGAGATGTTAGGTATATCATCACATGTCCTTGCTGTGACCAGGTCACAGGCCAAAAAGTGCCTCACTGAACCTCAGGTCTTGGATCCTGGAACAATGGACCAATCACCTACCAAGAAGAAGAACAGGAGGGTCAAGGCTGTGCCTTCCCCCCTGCCTCAGAGTGATGATCAGCCTTCCCAGGAAGCTGATCTAGAGGACCCTGAAGGAACTGTCCCTGAAGAGCTTGAACCTGATCAGGTTGAGTTTCTGGGGACAGGGGGACCTTCAAGGGCTGACTTGAGGCAGGCTCAGTTATCCTGTCCCTCTCTTGAACCCCTCAGACAGCTGGCTGCTGCTGAGGCTGCTGGGAATGCTCAAGGTACCCATAAAGTGTATTGGGATGAAGGGCTCCTTTATTCAGAGGCTAGAGATCCCAAGCCTGGTGCTACCAGGAGGTTGGTTATACCTCTGCAATTTAGGGGCTTCCTTCTTACCTTGGCCCATGATATTCCTTTAGCAGGACACTTAGGCCAGAACAAGACTTGGGACAGGCTTGTCCCTCACTTTCACTGGCCTCATATGAATGAAGATACAAAGGAGTTTTGTCGCTCCTGTGTGACCTGCCAAGCCAGTGGCAAATCAGGTGGCACAACAAAGGCCCCCCTAATACCACTACCTGTGGTGGGGGTCCCCTTTGAAAGAGTGGGAATAGATATAGTGGGTCCCATGGATCCTCCCACTGCATCTGGGCACAGATTTATACTGGTGGTAGTTGATCATGCCACCAGGTATCCAGAGGCAATTCCCCTTAGGACCACTACAGCTCCTGTTGTGGCCAGGGCCCTGCTGGGAGTATTCTCCAGAGTGGGGTTTCCTAAGGAGGTAGTTTCTGACAGAGGTACCAACTTCATGTCAGGATACTTGACAGCTATGTGGAAGGAATGTGGTGTCAACTACAAGTTCACCACCCCTTATCACCCACAATGCAATGGGCTTGTTGAGAGATTCAACAAGACCCTAAAGGGTATGATCAAAGGATTACCTGAAAAGCTCAGGCGAAGATGGGACATCCTTCTACCTTTGCTTACAGAGAGGTCCCACAAAAAGGAGTTGGCTACAGCCCCTTTGAATTATTGTTTGGGCACCCTGTAAGAGGCCCACTGTGTTTAGTGAAGGAAGGATGGGAGTTACCTCTCAAAAAGCCTAAGCAAGACATAGTGGACTATGTACTTGGTCTCCGCTCCAGGATGGCTGAGTATATGGAGAAGGCATCCAAAAACCTTGAGGCAAGCCAGGCCTTACAGAAAGCTTGGCATGACCAAAAGGCTGTCTTGGTTGAGTTTCAGCCAGGACAGAAGGTATGGGTGTTGGAGCCAGTGGCCCCAGCAGCACTCCAAGACAAATGGTCTGGACCCCATACAATCCTGGAAAAGAAGGGAGAGGTCACCTACTTGGTAGACCTAGGAACTCCCAGGAGTCCCCACAGGGTACTCCATGTTAACAGGCTTAAAGCATATGTTGACAGGGCAGACATGGGCTTGCTCATGGCTACAGATGAGGGACAGGAGGAAGATAGTGACCCTCTCCCAGACCTGTTGTCTCAGAACCCTGAAGATGGCTCAGTTGAAGGAGTGACCCTTGGAGGCAACCTCACTGCCCATCAGCAGACTGAATGTAGACAGGTTCTACAATCATTTTCACATATGTTTTCCTTGATACCTAGTCAAACTGACTGGTGTACCCATGTGGTGGACACTGGTGACAGTCTGCCTGTAAAGAACAAGCTTTACAGACAACCTGACCACGTCAAGAACTGTATAAAGGCTGAGGTACATAAAATGCTGGAATTAGGTGTCACTGAACCCTCAGAGAGCCCCTGGGCTAGCCCAGTGGTTCTGGTCCCCAAACCTCACACCAAAGATGGCAAGAGAGAGATGAGGTTCTGCGTGGACTACAGGGGTCTCAATGCTGTCACCAGGACAGATGCACACCCTATTCCAAGGGCAGATGAGCTCATAGACAAACTAGCTTCTGCAAAGTTTTTGAGCACATTTGACTTGACAGCTGGCTATTGGCAAATCAGATTAGCTGAGGAGTCTAAGGCCAAAACAGCATTCTCAACCCCAGGTGGGCACTACCAGTTTGTAGTGATGCCCTTTGGTCTGACGAATGCACCTGCCACCTTCCAAAGGCTGGTGAACCAAGTCCTTACTGGGTTGGATGACTTTTGCGCAGCATATCTTGATGACATTGCTGTCTTTAGCTCCACCTGGGAGGATCACCTGATCCACCTGAAGAAGGATCTTGAGGCTCTGCAAAGGGCAGGCCTCACTATCAAGGCCACTAAGTGCCAGATAGGGCAGAGTAAGGTTGTATATTTGGGCCACCTTGTAGGTGGAGGCCAAGTTCAACCACTGGAGAGTAAGATACAATCCATCAAGGACTGGTCTCCTCCAACCACCCAGACTCAAGTTCGAGCTTTCTTGTGCTTGACTGGGTACTACAGGAAGTTTGTTAAGAACTATGGGTCCATTGTGACTCCTCTTAATGATCTGACATCCAAGAAGATGCCCAAAAAGGTTCAGTGGACAGTAAGCTGTCAAAAGGCATTTGATGACCTGAAGGAGGCCATGTGCTCTGCACCTATCCTGAAAAGTCCTGACTACTCCAAAGAGTTTATTGTCCAAACAGATGCTTCTGAGTTGGGTGTGGGAGCTGTGCTGTCACAACTTAATGTAGATGGTCAAGACCAACCCATTGCTTTTATTAGCAGAAGGTTGACCCCAGAGAGAAGAATTGGTCAGCTATTGAGAGGGAGGCCTTTGCTGTGGGGTGGGCCCTGAAGAAGCTGAGGCCATACTTGTTTGGCACTCACTTCAAGATTCAGACCGACCATAAGCCCCTCTTGTGGCTAAATCAGATGAAGGGTGAAAAGCCCAAACTGCTTAGGTGGTCCATTTCCCTACAGGGTATGGACTTTACAGTGGAGCACCGGCCAGGTACTGACCATGGGAATGCAGATGGTCTCTCCAGGTACTTCCACTTAGGACATGAAGACGAGACTGGTCGAGGCTAGTTTAATGTCCCAGCGTTTGGTGGGGGGGGGGTTGTGTAGGAGAGTAGGGTCTGCTATCCTATGGTCACCCCAAATTTTTGCTTTTTGCTTCACTGGTTTTTGACATATTGAGGCTGTGGGCCTGCCAATCAGACCCCCAGCCTGCTGTTCTCTCTACTAAATTAAAACTATGCACCCTAGGTGCATAACCAATTGGAAGTGGATCACCCTGTCAGCCCCTGTACCAGTGTACACTAGGTACCCAGGGCATTGGTGTACCCAAGGCCTGCCAGGGGCTGAAGCATGTATTATGCCACCCCAGGCTTGGCCTAACAATTTGACACAACTGGCTGATCACTCAGCTGGGGTAAGTTGGTGTAAACACCCCTTACTTAGGTGTAGTATACCTATACCTAACCTTAAATGGGACACATGTTAACCTATAAGTCACTCCTATGGCAGGCCTTAACAATCCTGAAGGCAGAGTGCTTGGTTCCATGTGAGATGGTGCTCTGGCATGAGCTGAGCCTGTCTGCAGTGGTCGGAACCCCTTCCTTCTACTGTTTCCAGATATCGTCATACCATATACTCTTAAGTGCATTATGAACCTCGCGGTTAAATGCTATCTTTGGTTTGGCTTTATCAAAACATGTCGAGTAAGGTGTCATACGAATTGGAATACTAACCCCTCGCCAATTCTGGCGACGGGTTTAGCATTCCACCCTTCTAGAGGGACACGACATGTACAGTACCTGAAACCCGGGTAAAATCAGACATAGCCTCAGCTCCACAAAATGGATGCTGCCACCACAGACACAAGTCTGCCCTCCTGCTGCTGGGAGTCCTTCCAGCTGGGGAGGTGTGGACAAAGGGTTTCCTGCCAGGGGAGGTGCATGCACCACCCCAGACAGGATTTTGTGTATTGGTCAGGTAGGGCTTGAAAGAAACCAGACATGCCTGTGGCTCACAAGGAGCCTTGGTGCATATGCCAGTTCAAACCGGTCCTGGGGCACACCAGTCCCGGGCCTGGGGCGAGCTGGACAAAGGATTGGGGGTGTTACCACCCCCCTTCCTGGTCCCACCCTTAGGGAGGGACCTAGCAGGTAGTCCGGCCCCTAGAATCCGCTTAAAGGTAGGAGCTGTGTCCTAAGACTTCAGACATCCTGGAATCAACTTGAAACTAAGAAGAAGACGGGAACTTCGACATTCTGCTGCACAGAAGACTGAAGGAAATCTCCCCTGTGGTCAGGGAGTGACCACCTTGCTAACGCAAGCACCATCCAGCAAATCAACGTCCGCTTTGCCGCCGCCTCCCGCCGGAGCCCGAGCCCAGAGACTGACAAGACCTGGACCTCCAGACCTCTCACCGCCCGATCCACAGTCCCTGAAAAGAGGAGACCCGTGGAGGCACCGAGACACGTGGAGCCCTCCAAGTTGTGCTTTGGGATCTGAGAAGCCCAACCCTCGAGCAGCATCTGCACCAAAGGTGAGCCCTCCAGCATCTCCACGATCTGCGTGGGGCCCTTCTGCATTTTGCCACTCGACGCGCCTAACCGGTTGCTGGCCCGCTGGCTAGTAGCCATCTTGGCGACGAACTTCACGAAATACACCGCTGGTCTGGTTGCTCCAGACTGGCCCTTGCTCCCCTCCAAAGGAGCAGTCCCTCTGACCTTGCTGGTCAGAGCCATCCGCTTATTTCATCTCCTACAACAATTGCTTTTGCCAAGGCTTGTTTGCTTCGATCAAGTCGCCGCCACCGCCGACAGCGAGAGCCTGAGTGGGACAGCTCGTGAACCGACTCCTGGACGTCGTCGACCTCCAGGGACCACGTGGCTGCAGAGACAAGCTACACCTTTCTTCCTGTTTGCACCCGACATTGCCTGGTACCCACCTGGTGCCACGCTGGTCACTGGCTAGTGACTGTGAACCCTGTCCCCTCTGCTTACAGGTCTTCAACATCTCCGATCCACTCTTGGATCCACCGCATCTCTCCCGGACCGACCGCCTGCAGCATCTTTGTCCACAGGCTCCACGGAACAGATAGAAGAAACCCGACGCACTTCGAGGCCTATGCACCCGCTTCCTGTGGGTGAGGTAAAGCTGGCACTCCTGTGCCCAAGTGTAGTATTACATCTCTAGTGCCTGTGTTCCAAATCTTGAGCTCCTAGTCCATCCGGAAGATCCTCTTTGCAGTAACTTTGTACTTTTTACGCACCCATTGAAACCTATGGGAGCACGCGTGTGACTATTTGCTCTGCACACGCCACCCGTGGACCTCCTGGTCACTAACTGAAGTTAGCTCCTTGTAGGCCCAGCGATTCTAGAGGCCCTAGGCCTTTTCCCTTTTCTGTTCGTGGTACTTATACCACTATTTTAGTATATGGTTTGAGCGGCCACCAGGGCCTATCCATATAAAGTGCAACTTCTGTGTATTCTACTGTAATCTTGTTTGACGATTTGTGCTCCTGTGCTCATAAAGAGACTAGGGGTTACTTTGAGAAATAAATACATATATATTTTGAATATATATCTGTGTGGTGTCCTTTCATTGGTATAAAAGGGGGTTGCATTTGGTAAAACAGCTGGCTTAACACGCTTCACGAGTTTAGCCTCAAAGACTGCTTAGCCTACGCTACCACTAGGGCAGCTAGTCCGAAAAGGTTGACTTACAACCACACCATAAGGGATGCTTGGCATGGTACAAGGTGATCACTTTAACTAGTGAGCATCATATACCAGGCCAACTTCTCACATTGGTGAGCAGCGGTTGGATTTGAGCTTGCTGTGTTTTACCATTGTAATCTCTTGGTTACCAATTGAAAGATCACATAGGTACCTGTAGGTACATATAAAACAAGATTAGATATACATAAGTTCTACTGAACTTAGTTGTTGTAGAGCAAAGGGAGTAGCACACCCTGACTACAACTACTAGATAGGTTTAGTAGGTAAACCCAAGTGTAGGTAGATTGCAACACATCCACCCACAATTAAGAGCAATGGCTGGGGCAGAGGGGTCCACTGTACCTATCTCTGTTGAGAGTGACCCCCAGAGGGCACCATCCATCTTTGCTACCCTTAACCAGAATGAGCTCAGGCATTTGGCAACTCTTAGAGGCCTTAAACAGCCCAAGAACCCTACCTCTGCTGAGCTCAGAGAACTCTTGCAAAATGATGAAAATCAGAGAGAGCTCAAGAAAGCTTCCCAGTTAGCCCCCTTAGGGTCAGGAACAGGAGGCCCCCCTTCTGAAGATGCTACAGAGGTACCCAGTTCCAATAGTCACCCCTTAGATGGAAATAATACCATAGAGGATGAGAGTGATAAAGGTACTGATACAGAGAGTAGTAATGATGAAGGGAGAACTAGCCCAGTGCCAAGTGTTATACTTGGCCCAGCTAAACTAAGGCTATTGGGGACTGACAATGGGATCATCCCATTGGATCTCCCCAGTGGACTTAACCAGGGGCTTGGGAGGCAAAGGAATCGCTCAGGTGACTCTAATGCTTCTCATGCCTCTAGAGGCTCTCAAGGTCACTCCAGGAAAAGGATGACCACCCCTCAGAGGAGGGAACATGAGGCCAGAATGCAGGAAGCCCAGCTGAGGATCAGGAAGCAGAAGCTAGAGGTAGCCCTGATGGAAGAAAAACTGAACAAGGCTAGGCAACCTAGAGAGAGTGGGTCTATACCCACTGGTGGCAGCATTGTCCCTAAGGACAAAGATAGGGTCTTTGATAATAGGAACCTGTCTAAGGTTGTGCCCCCCTACAAAAGTGGGGATGACATCCACAAATGGATGACTGCTCTTGAGAGAGCCTGCAAAGTACAGCAGGTTCCTGAAGACCAGTGGGCAGCAATCCTCTGGCTCTCCTTTGAAGGAAGAGGCAGAGACAGACTCCTCACTGTTAGAGAAGAGGATGTCAGAAATTACAGAGTCCTGAAGAGTGTTCTGGTTGATGGGTTAGGCTTAACCACTGAACAGTACAGGTTAATGTTCAGAGACACCCAAAAGACACAGACTCAGGACTGGTCTGAATACATTGAATGTGCCACTAAGGCTTTGGAGGGTTGGTTGCTGGGAAGTAAGGTATCTGATTTTACAGGATTGTATAATTTGATGATGAGAGAACAGATTTTAAATAACTGTCAAAACCAGCAACTGCATCAACACTTGGTTGACTCTGATCTGACCTCTCCCCAAGAATTGGGAAAGAAGGCAGACAAATGGGTCAGAACCAGGGTTAAGCAAAAGAACCAGAACCAGGGCCAAGGGGGTGATCAGAAGAAAACAGACCAAAAGGGTGGAGATCAGAAATCTAAAGACCAGAAGTCTTCAACAGGGCCCCAAACTACTGCTAAGGAGGGTGGGTCCCAACAACAATCCAAGGGAAAGAAGAAAGAAGGTCAAAAGAAACCCTGGTGCAATCATTGCAAGAATACAACTCACTGGATTAGTGATTGTAAGAAGGGTGGAGCCCCCAACACTGTTGCCCCTAAGGCACCTGCTCCCAGTACTACTGTTAGCAGTGTTGGTCCCCAGACAAAGGGTGTAGTGGGAATCACTATGGGAACTGAAGGAGATTCTGACTTAGACAGAACCCTGACACAGGCAGTCTTGATCTGTGATGGGGATATTGATTTGTCCCTGACTGTGAGTCCCAGTAACCTGGGCAAGTACAGACAGACTCCTTTAATTAATGAAAAAGTGGCTCAAGCCTACAGGGACACATGTGCCAGTGTCACTATGGTGACACCAGGCTTTGTGGACCCTGGACAGTACATACCAGGTGAGAATTACCTGGTGACCAATGCCAGCAATGCCACTACTTCACATAGTGTGGCAGTTGTTAACTTCTCGTGGGGAGGGGTAACTGGCCTCAAAAGGGTTGTGGTTAGTGCAGACCTCCCAGTAGAATGTTTGTTGGGCAATGACCTAGAGAGTTCTCTATGGTCAGAAGTGGAGTACAGGACTCATGCAGAGATGTTAGGTATATCATCACATGTCCTTGCTGTGACCAGGTCACAGGCCAAAAAGTGCCTCACTGAACCTCAGGTCTTGGATCCTGGAACAATGGACCAATCACCTACCAAGAAGAAGAACAGGAGGGTCAAGGCTGTGCCTTCCCCCCTGCCTCAGAGTGATGATCAGCCTTCCCAGGAAGCTGATCTAGAGGACCCTGAAGGAACTGTCCCTGAAGAGCTTGAACCTGATCAGGTTGAGTTTCTGGGGACAGGGGGACCTTCAAGGGCTGACTTGAGGCAGGCTCAGTTATCCTGTCTCTCTCTTGAACCCCTCAGACAGCTGGCTGCTGCTGAGGCTGCTGGGAATGCTCAAGGTACCCATAAAGTGTATTGGGATGAAGGGCTCCTTTATTCAGAGGCTAGAGACCCCAAGCCTGGTGCTACCAGGAGGTTGGTTATACCTCTGCAATTTAGGGGCTTCCTTCTTACCTTGGCCCATGATATTCCTTTAGCAGGACACTTAGGCCAGAACAAGACTTGGGACAGGCTTGTCCCTCACTTTCACTGGCCTCATATGAATGAAGATACAAAGGAGTTTTGTCGCTCCTGTGTGACCTGCCAAGCCAGTGGCAAATCAGGTGGCACAACAAAGGCCCCCCTAATACCACTACCTGTGGTGGGGGTCCCCTTTGAAAGAGTGGGAATAGATATAGTGGGTCCCATGGATCCTCCCACTGCATCTGGGCACAGATTTATACTGGTGGTAGTGGATCATGCCACCAGGTATCCAGAGGCAATTCCCCTTAGGACCACTACAGCTCCTGTTGTGGCCAGGGCCCTGCTGGGAGTATTCTCCAGAGTGGGGTTTCCTAAGGAGGTAGTTTCTGACAGAGGTACCAACTTCATGTCAGGATACTTGACAGCTATGTGGAAGGAATGTGGTGTCAACTACAAGTTCACCACCCCTTATCACCCACAATGCAATGGGCTTGTTGAGAGATTCAACAAGACCCTAAAGGGTATGATCAAAGGATTACCTGAAAAGCTCAGGCGAAGATGGGACATCCTTCTACCTTTGCTTACAGAGAGGTCCCACAAAAAGGAGTTGGCTACAGCCCCTTTGAATTATTGTTTGGGCACCCTGTAAGAGGCCCACTGTGTTTAGTGAAGGAAGGATGGGAGTTACCTCTCAAAAAGCCTAAGCAAGACATAGTGGACTATGTACTTGGTCTCCGCTCCAGGATGGCTGAGTATATGGAGAAGGCATCCAAAAACCTTGAGGCAAGCCAGGCCTTACAGAAAGCTTGGCATGACCAAAAGGCTGTCTTGGTTGAGTTTCAGCCAGGACAGAAGGTATGGGTGTTGGAGCCAGTGGCCCCAGCAGCACTCCAAGACAAATGGTCTGGACCCCATACAATCCTGGAAAAGAAGGGAGAGGTCACCTACTTGGTAGACCTAGGAACTCCCAGGAGTCCCCACAGGGTACTCCATGTTAACAGGCTTAAAGCATATGTTGACAGGGCAGACATGGGCTTGCTCATGGCTACAGATGAGGGACAGGAGGAAGAGAGTGACCCTCTCCCAGACCTGTTGTCTCAGAACCCTGAAGATGGCTCAGTTGAAGGAGTGACCCTTGGAGGCAACCTCACTGCCCATCAGCAGACTGAATGTAGACAGGTTCTACAATCATTTTCACATATGTTTTCCTTGATACCTAGTCAAACTGACTGGTGTACCCATGTGGTGGACACTGGTGACAGTCTGCCTGTAAAGAACAAGCTTTACAGGCAACCTGACCACGTCAGGGACTGTATAAAGGCTGAGGTACATAAAATGCTGGAATTAGGTGTCATTGAACCCTCAGAGAGCCCCTGGGCTAGCCCAGTGGTTCTGGTCCCCAAACCTCACACCAAAGATGGCAAGAGAGAGATGAGGTTCTGTGTGGACTACAGGGGTCTCAATGCTGTCACCAGGACAGATGCACACCCTATTCCAAGGGCAGATGAGCTCATAGACAAACTAGCTTCTGCAAAGTTTTTGAGCACATTTGACTTGACAGCTGGCTATTGGCAAATCAGATTAGCTGAGGAGTCTAAGGCAAAAACAGCATTCTCAACCCCAGGTGGGCACTACCAGTTTGTAGTGATGCCCTTTGGTCTGAAGAATGCACCTGCCACCTTCCAAAGGCTGGTGAACCAAGTCCTTACTGGGTTGGATGACTTTTGCGCAGCATATCTTGATGACATTGCTGTCTTTAGCTCCACCTGGGAGGATCACCTGATCCACCTGAAGAAGGCTCTTGAGGCTCTGCAAAGGGCAGGCCTCACTATCAAGGCCACTAAGTGCCAGATAGGGCAGAGTAAGGTTGTATATTTGGGCCACCTTGTAGGTGGAGGCCAAGTTCAACCACTGGAGAGTAAGATACAATCCATCAAGGACTGGTCTCCTCCAACCACCCAGACTCAAGTTCAAGCTTTCTTGGGCTTGACTGGGTACTACAGGAAGTTTGTTAAGAACTATGGGTCCATTGTGACTCCTCTTAATGATCTGACATCCAAGAAGATGCCCAAAAAGGTTCAGTGGACAGTAAGCTGTCAAAAGGCATTTGATGACCTGAAGGAGGCCATGTGCTCTGCACCTATCCTGAAAAGTCCTGACTACTCCAAAGAGTTTATTGTCCAAACAGATCCTTCTGAGTTGGGTGTGGGAGCTGTGCTGTCACAACTTAATGTAGATGGTCAAGACCAACCCATTGCTTTTATTAGCAGAAGGTTGACCCCCAGAGAGAAGAATTGGTCAGCTATTGAGAGGGAGGCCTTTGCTGTGGGGTGGGCCCTGAAGAAGCTGAGGCCATACTTGTTTGGCACTCACTTCAAGATTCAGACCGACCATAAGCCCCTCTTGTGGCTAAATCAGATGAAGGGTGAAAACCCCAAACTGCTTAGGTGGTCCATTTCCCTACAGGGTATGGACTTTACAGTGGAGCACCGGCCAGGTACTGACCATGGGAATGCAGATGGTCTCTCCAGGTACTTCCACTTAGGACATGAAGACGAGACTGGTCGAGGCTAGTTTAATGTCCCAGCGTTTGGGGGGGGGTTGTGTAGGAGAGTAGGGTCTGCTATCCTATGGTCACCCCAAATTTTTGCTTTTTGCTTCACTGGTTTTTGACATATTTGAGGCTGTGGGCCTGCCAATCAGACCCCCAGCCTGCTGTTCTCTCTACTAAATTAAAACTATGCACCCTAGGTGCATAACCAATTGGAAGTGGATCACCCTGTCAGCCCCTGTACCAGTGTACACTAGGTACCCAGGGCATTGGTGTACCCAAGGCCTGCCAGGGGCTGAAGCATGTATTATGCCACCCCAGGCTTGGCCTAACAATTTGACACAACTGGCTGATCACTCAGCTGGGGTAAGTTGGTGTAAACACCCCTTACTTAGGTGTAGTATACCTATACCTAACCTTAAATGGGACACATGTTAACCTATAAGTCACTCCTATGGCAGGCCTTAACAATCCTGAAGGCAGAGTGCTTGGTTCCATGTGAGATGGTGCTCTGGCATGAGCTGAGCCTGTCTGCAGTGGTCGGAACCCCTTCCTTCTACTGTTTCCAGATATCGTCATACCATATACTCTTAAGTGCATTATGAACCTCGCGGTTAAATGCTATCTTTGGTTTGGCTTTATCAAAACATGTCGAGTAAGGTGTCATACGAATTGGAATACTAACCCCTCGCCAATTCTGGCGACGGGGTTAGCATTCCACCCTTCTAGAGGGACACGACATGTACAGTACCTGAAACCCGGGTAAAATCAGACATAGCCTCAGCTCCACAAAATGGATGCTGCCACCACAGACACAAGTCTGCCCTCCTGCTGCTGGGAGTCCTTCCAGCTGGGGAGGTGTGGACAAAGGGTTTCCTGCCAGGGGAGGTGCATGCACCACCCCAGACAGGATTTTGTGTATTGGTCAGGTAGGGCTTGAAAGAAACCAGACATGCCTGTGGCTCACAAGGAGCCTCGGTGCATATGCCAGTTCAAACCGGTCCTGGGGCACACCAGTCCCGGGCCTGGGGCGAGCTGGACAAAGGATTGGGGGTGTAACCACCCCCCTTCCTGGTCCCACCCTTAGGGAGGGACCTAGCAGGTAGTCCGACCCCTAGAATCCGCTTAAAGGTAGGAGCTGTGTCCTAAGACTTCAGACATCCTGGAATCAACTTGAAACTAAGAAGAAGACGGGAACTTCGACATTCTGCTGCACAGAAGACTGAAGGAAATCTCCCCTGTGGTCAGGGAGTGACCACCTTGCTAACGCAAGCACCATCCAGCAAATCAACGTCCGCTTTGCCGCCGCCTCCCGCCGGAGCCCGAGCCCAGAGACTGACAAGACCTGGACCTCCAGACCTCTCACCGCCCGATCCACAGTCCCTGAAAAGAGGAGACCCGTGGAGGCACCGAGACACGTGGAGCCCTCCAAGTTGTGCTTTGGGATCTGAGAAGCCCAACCCTCGAGCAGCATCTGCACCAAAGGTGAGCCCTCCAGCATCTCCACGATCTGCGTGGGGCCCTTCTGCATTTTGCCACTCGACGCGCCTAACCGGTTGCTGGCCCGCTGGCTAGTAGCCATCTTGGCGACGAACTTCACGAAATACACCGCTGGTCTGGTTGCTCCAGACTGGCCCTTGCTCCCCTCCAAAGGAGCAGTCCCTCTGACCTTGCTGGTCAGAGCCATCAGCTTATTTCATCTCCTACAACAATTGCTTTTGCCAAGGCTTGTTTGCTTCGATCAAGTCGCCGACACCGCCGACAGCGAGAGCCTGCGTGGGACAGCTCGTGAACCGACTCCTGGACGTCGTCGACCTCCAGGGACCACGTGGCTGCAGAGACAAGCTACACCTTTCTTCCTGTTTGCACCCGACATTGCCTGGTACCCACCTGGTGCCACGCTGGTCACTGGCTAGTGACTGTGAACCCTGTCCCCTCTGCTTACAGGTCTTCAACATCTCCGATCCACTCTTGAATCCACCGCATCTCTCCCGGACCGACCGCCTGCAGCATCTTTGTCCACAGGCTCCACGGAACAGATAGAAGAAACCCGACGCACTTCGAGGCCTATGCACCCGCTTCCTGTGGGTGAGGTAAAGCTGGCACTCCTGTGCCCAAGTGTAGTATTACATCTCTAGTGCCTGTGTTCCAAATCTTGAGCTCCTAGTCCATCCGGAAGATCCTCTTTGCAGTAACTTTGTACTTTTTACGCACCCATTGAAACCTATGGGAGCACGCGTGTGACTATTTGCTCTGCACACGCCACCCGTGGACCTCCTGGTCACTAACTGAAGTTAGCTCCTTGTAGGCCCAGCGATTCTAGAGGCCCTAGGCCTTTTCCCTTTTCTGTTCGTGGTACTTATACCACTATTTTAGTATATGGTTTGAGCGGCCACCAGGGCCTATCCATATAAAGTGCAACTTCTGTGTATTCTACTGTAATCTTGTTTGACGATTTGTGCTCCTGTGCTCATAAAGAGACTAGGGGTTACTTTGAGAAATAAATACATATATATTTTGAATATATATCTGTGTGGTGTCCTTTCATTGGTATAAAAGGGGGTTGCATTTGGTAAAACAGCTGGCTTAACACGCTTCACGAGTTTAGCCTCAAAGACTGCTTAGCCTACTCTACCACTAGGGCAGCTAGTCCGAAAAGGTTGACTTACAACCACACCATAAGGGTTGCTTGACATGGTACAAGGTGATCACTTTAACTAGTGAGCATCATATACCAGGCCAACTTCTCACACTCGGACAGCCGATCTTGTAGAAAGAAGGACGAGATGGGGGCCGGTCCAACGGGGCTCATCATTCTTTGCCCGTTGAGAATTCTTCACCAGCACCCATGTTCCAGGATTGATAGGGTGTCCTGGAGCTTCAGAGGCTTGAGGCAGAGTATCGTGCACCTGTTGGTGTAAAACACGCAATTTAGCCGTCAATTCATGCAGATAATCAAGCAGTATTGGATGTTCGATTTCACTGAATTTTGTAGGCCTTGGCACTCCCCATATATTGGCCGGGCGGCCAAACACTATTTCATACGGACTAAGTCCCACTCGTGAGTGCACAGTCATTCTTGTTGACAGGAGTGCTAAAGGCAGCGCGTCAGGCCAGAGCTTGCTTGAATCTTAGCCAATTTAAGTTTTAAGGTGCCGTTATAGCACTCTACTAATCCAGCTGATTAAGGTGCCGTTATAGCACTCTACTAATCCAGCTGATTGGGGGTGATTTGCAGCGTGAAATTTCTGCTGAATCCCTAGCCCCTCACATACTTCTTTCATCACTCGACCCACAAATTCACTCCCATTATCACTCCAGACCATTCTCGGCATTCCAAACCTAGGGAAAAATTCTTTGACAAGGGCTTTAGCTGTGGACAAGGCAGTATTGTCTTTTAAGGGGTATGCTTCTATCCACTTTGAGAAGGCACAGACAACAACGAGTACATATTTTAAATTGTTGCACCTTTCCATGTGGATGAAATCTAGCTGCAAAACCTCGAACGGATACGTTGGAGGTGCAAAATGACCAGCTGGAGTTGGGGTTCCCCTACCAGGATTGTATTTCAGACACACCATGCAATTCTTGACCACATTCTCTGCACATTTGGGAATTCCAGCATTTTGCCATACTGGAGCCAACAACTTGCAAATCCCTTTTACACTAATATGGGCCATTCCATGAGCCATCGTCACCACTGCAAGCACATACGCATCGGGTAACAACCAACGCTGATGTTCTGACAAATCGACCCAACAACCTTTTTCATCCAATCTACCCGTACTTTCTCTCCACTTGCTCAATTCTTTCTCTGTGGCTTCAGCTTGAAGGGACTTCACGCTCTCTATCGTGTCTTCACACATTCCAACATCACCAACCCATCTTGCAGGGCCTGCAACATACATTCGAATATTTACATTCTTTGCTGTTTCTTTCGCAACTTCATCAGCAAATGCATTACCACGACCGACATCATCTGTAACTTTCTTGTGTGCACTGCATTTTACAATCGCAACTTGTAGCGGCAAGGTCAGTGACTCAAGGAGATCATTCACCAACTGACCATTCTGAATTTTGGTTCCATGCGAAGTCAGGAATCCACGTTCTTTCCACAAGCGCCCAAAACTATGGGCCACGCCAAAAGCATACTGACTATCTGTGTATATGTTCACCCTCATACCTTTCGACAACACACATGCTCTCGTGAGTGCAATTAGCTCTGCTGCTTGAGCCGAGTTATGTGGTATACGTGCGGTTTCAACAACCGTGTGCAAAGTCGTGACAGCATATGCAGCAGTTGTATCACCATTCGGAAGCTTGAAGCATGAACCATCCACCCATAAGGTACCATCACACTCAGTCAAGGCAGTATCTTTAAGATCCACTCTCCCTTTTGTTTCTTCTTCTGTTCTAAACAGACAATCATGCTGTTCAATCTCATCTGTGTCTGCGGCAATTGGCAATAAGGTAGCTGGATTCAATGTGTTGCATCTTTTTATGTGTACATGACTCGCTAATAATGTCAACTCATAACCTGACAATCGAGCACTAGTTAAGTGCTGTGTCTTGGTCCTGTTCAACAACGTGTCCACTGCGTGCGGAACCATCACGTGTTATTCATTACTAACCCAGCAGACTGTCGAATAGAGACAGCTGCTGCCGCTGTGGCTCTCAAACAACTTGGCAAGGCCTTAGCTACCGGATCCAAGGTCGATGAAAAATACGCACATGGGCGCTGTTTGTCTCCAAAAGACTGTGTCAACACTGACAATGCACAACCTTCTTTCTCGTGAACATACAATGTAAAAGGCTTGCTGTAGTCGGGAGTGCCCAACACAGGAGCTGAACATAATGCCTCACGCAATTCAGAAAAACTTTTCTGCCACTCTTCAGACCATGGGACGAGATTCGGTGTATCTTTACATGTCAATGCTATTAAAGGTTTTGCCAGCAAAGAAAAACTCGGGATCCACTGCCTACAGTAGGAAGTAATACCCAAGAAAGCACGCACTTCTCTCTGTGTTCTTGGCACGCTCAATTTTGCAATGGCCTGAATTCTTTCTGGGGTCAGATTCCTTCCCTCCTTCGAAAAGAGATGACCTAAGTAGGTCACTTCTTGTCGACAATATTGCAGTTTTGAGAGAGACACTTTGTGATGGAAGGCAGACAAATGACGCAACATGACACCGTAGCTTCTTTACAAATCTCCTCACTATCCGCGGCGATTAGTAAATCGTCAACATACTGGATAAGGGTGGCACCACTAGGTAAAACAATTGCATCAAGCTGTGCTTTTAAAGCTTGGCTGTATATTGATGGGCTTTCACAGTAGCCTTGAGGAGCGCGTTTAAAACGGAAGCTACGACCTCCTAGGCTAAAACCAAAAATGTCCCTACTTTCCTCTGCAATCGGGATGCTAAAGAAAGCATTCTTTAAATCAACCACTGAGAACCAAGCAGCGGAAGCTGGAATCATAGTTAACAAAGCAGTTATATCAGGGACAACTGGAAACTGTGGCACAACAATATTATTTACCTCTCTAAGATCGATCACAAATCTGTAAACAGGTGGCTGTGAAGGGTCAGTACGTTTTAAAACAGGCAAGACAGGGCTATTGCAAACGTTACCTCTTGTCTCTTCAATTACATCCTTTTCAATCAGATCATAGATAATCGCTAGCAACGCTTTTTCACCTTCATTAGAGATCTTGTACTGGGGAATGCGTGGTAATTTAACATTGGCTTTCAAAGTTACCACGTATGGCGGTATTTCCAAAAGGCCCACATCATTAAGACCAGAAGCCCGAAGAGCATCCGGAAGAGACAACAATTCAGCTGGCAGTTCATTCCTTGACAAATACATTGGAGAAATCACTTCCCTACCAAGTGTAAGTTGTACTCCCGAGGGGGAACAATATAATGTCGCATGTAATCTCTTCAACAAATCTAATCCTAACAGGTTTTCACCACAACCTGTCGTTAGGATAAGGGGTGCTTTCAGCTCACAAGGTCCAACAGAAAGGGGCATAGGACTAGAGATTGGGTTCCTAACCGGGGCGCCAGAAAAACCTACTGAAAAATTCATGTCGCCAGACAAAGGTGCGCCAGGGAGTTTTGAATGCATAATTGAACTTTTTGCAGCACCAGTATCCAACAGAAAAGGTACTGACACACCCGCTGTAGTCACCTTGACATACGGTCCACTCTGATCCACTGGCACTGAAACAACTCCCTCTCTTTGTCTACGGCTATCCTAGTAATCATTACTTTCTGCATTTTCATCTTCTGTATAATAGTCATTGTTATAGTACTGAGCTGTCCTACCAGTTGCATTGCCTTGCTGATCAAAACTATTAATCGTATTTTGAGATGGAAGAGGACGCGCGTTCTGGGGAACATTCCCGCGTCCCCTACCTCTAGGAGCTTGTTGACCACCTCTACCTCTGGTGCTAAAAGCGCCATTAGCGCGCTGTAACAGAATAGGACAACTATACTTGAAATGACCCTCTTCCTTGCAATATGAACATTGATTAGGGCCCACAGGAACACGTGGTTGAGAATACTCGTACCTTTGCACGTTTCTCTGAAACTGTGGCTGTTGCTGATAATTACTCTGGCCACCACGTGGCGGGTAAGCTTGCTGTAAAAGGACCTTCGTTTTTAATTCTTTCGTTTTCTTGTCTGCTTTATCTTTCTCATCCTTATCTCTATTTTCGTAATACTGTGCAGTAGCCAGTATTTGCGCTGATGAGGAAACAGCCCAAGAACTCTCTGAATCTTTTAACTTCTTACACAACTCGGGAAGCAAATTATGCACAAATTTATCAACAAATAATCGTTGACCACCTTCCGTACTCATATCTTGACCACTGTGGTCAATAAACGTTTCCTCAAACCTGGTGAAGAAATCAGACACTGTTTCATCTTTCTTCTGCTTACACGCAGACAATTTATCCCAATTCACATGCATCGCGGGCATTAAAGTCTTCATGTAAGTAATGATTCTAGCAGGGAGTTCTGCTACCAAAGGGTCAGGCTTGGCACCACCATCTTGTCCATCATTAGCAATAATAATATTAGCCCATGTGTCACCTAACTCTGCAGCATGATCTGCATTACGAATCAATCCCCACAAAGGCTGTGAAACAACATTTCCAAACAACATATCTATGTCAGCTAGATTCATGATACATGATCCTGCCGTCTGTGAAGTACTGGGTATTTTAAGCCCAGCGGTGCAGGGGAACACACCCTATGACTTCGGGGTTCTTCCTGTTTCAGACCTACAGAAACACAGAGTCTTCTGGGTGAAGTCAAAGATCAATTTATTGGCTGCAGACCAATTACAGGTATCCTAGAAGTACAACAGCGTGTATGTTCTCAGGAGACTGCTGAAAATCACAGAAACGGGCTTCTCCTTAAATACAGAATTTCCTGCTTCAGGCATACATTCCTAGGTTTATGGTATGGTCATTTAAAGTATACATTACAAACGAAAAGGCAGAGTCATGATGACCATCCCACATTCCAGTTAAGCCAGCCCGCAATTATTTACCCAGATAGGCTCATATCCCACATCAGATATCGATAGGCCCCAATAAACATGAGCATCTCCTGTTTTGGGAAACAAGCCATAAAGCAGGAACAGTCAGGTGTGAAAGAGATTAGCTGGAGGCTTGTGTAGGATGAAAAGACTTTATGGTGTGTCAAGCCCTGATGCTAATCACAGGTGGCCAGAGGACGGGGAACTCGTGAGACCAGTTTGACCTGGGGCGGCGGAGCCAAGCTGGCCAGGTCACAGAAAAGTCAAAGAAAGGCACATGTGCTCTAAAAAGGCCCGTTTTCGCTTCATGCTATATAGCCTATGTGAGGGCAACCATAAGATGGCCACCGATACAAAATGGAACCCACGTAGTGATGTAAAATAGCGTATACACAGTGCATTCATAGCTAAAACGTTACACAAAGCACTTGTACATACCGCATTAACCATTCGTGGTTCACTATTACCGAGATAGACAGGGGTAGGGCCCTGCCTCCTACGCGGTCCCAAATTCTAAAGTACGACAGACCCTCCTTTTGCCCTTACATAGGCAATAACTATACTCATTTCAATCCGAGTCTAGGTCAATATTCACGAAGTCATGGAGATGTTGCTGTAGCATCATCCTATTACTTAGCTCGTCCCTCGATACAGGTTTCCTTACACATAATGTAGCACAGAGGCCACATATCGCTGGAGCACACTGTACGCACAGACAGAACAGGAAAAGGATGGCTAAGATCATTCCAATGACCATCAGAACTTTCCAACCCCAGGCAGATATCAGTTCCCAGAACCACCCCACCAGTGACCAATCTCCTTTATCCGCGTGTATGGACTCAAGATATTTTATGCAGTTTGGAGATGGCTTGATAAACTGTTGGAGCGTTGTCTGGTATGAAAATACAACAACTGGATTGGATAACCTTACATACCCCACCACGGTCTGCAAGTATGACGTCTAGAACCATGCGGTTCTGCAAAGTCATGAGGCGATCCGCTTGGAGCTCAGCTGTCAAATTACCAAGGGCACCAGCCGTAACATTAACAGTGGATTCAACCACACGAGTCAGTTGTCTCAGGTTCCTACTATTGACCATAGGTCCCCAAAACGGCAGGAAACCCAAAAAGAAATCTCCCGCTTCCTGACCGGCAGTATCTTCCTTACTAATCACGCCTCTCACAACTCTGGTCTTGTGATAGTCAGAGGCGGCAGTAAATGTTGGCGGTAGCAGATTTGCAATATAACATGTGCCCGAGAAATCAGGGGGCAACCATGTATATGCTCGGTCATTGCAGATAAAATATGTATTTCTCAACAATAAGGAGCTCCAGGGGAAGGAACTAGTGGGTCATCCCCCACTCAAACTACTATATAACACAGCGGACCCACTAGCAAGCGTACAGTGCTTATTTATTTAATATAATGTGCTGCCAGGAATGGGGAGGGAAAACTCATCTCATCACAACCACCCCCAAAAAATCTATATTTGTGAGGTGGATTCCTGATAGCCAAATATCTGTACTATTTATTTAAAAAAGCTGTGATTATTGCAAGAACCCTCAGCTTGTGAACCACAGTTATCAATTGTAAAACTGTGGCAACCTCCACCATGGAAATTAGTGGGAGAAGAGGTGAAGAAACAAAGAATTGGAAAAAATGTTCAGAACAAGGGAGCACCTCACGTGCGCACCACCATAGCGGGCTGACACTGGTTAGATGATTGCCAGTACTGCCACGTTTCTCATCATCGGTTGCCACCTTGTTCAACAAAAATTGGAAACTGTACCAACAAAAGTTGAAAAAAACACAAAACGGTGAAAAGAAGGAGTGATCAAATGCACACCAAAGTCCTGACTTTAAAATTGAAAGTGGGCCATGACTACCACAACTTTATTTTCTACTCATGGACCACTTCAACAATAAAAAGTACTGTGATTAAACAGACACGAAGTCAAACGCCAACATGTTTCATTGCCTTACATGTGCGGCAAATTCTTCAGGGCAACAGGACTTCATTCACCATTTCAGCAAATTTTATGCTGGATTTGTTTGTGACTGCAAGAGATAAAAAACACAGCAATGGGTTCCTGCAATAACTCACTGAGGGATAGGGCACAGTCACACACACTATGTCATCTTATAGAAGAATGTATGAAGAAAGTAGGAGTATGTCATTACCCGTTGTCAGCCCAAGCATCTCATACCGGCTCGACAGCGTCTTATTACGGGCTGTGATTCTAAGTTTCATCAGCCTCGTTGTAGCCACTGGGCATTCTGCAAGGCAATACCAAAACCTCTATTGTTATTTCAGTTATGGGTATTGTACCCGTTTACCTATTCAGAAACGAGTATCAACCATGCATGTCTAAATCATGGTATTTTTTAAAAAAACTTAACAAAGTATCCAAACGTGTCCACAGTATCGAGACTCAAGGCATAGCACCCAACAGCCATAGAGCACTCACACCTCCGTATCCTGCAATATCAGGATCATGATTAGCCATGGTTTGTTACACCGCATCGGTCACTGATTTTTGCAACTGACAAAGCCTTTATGTATATACACAGTCTCAAGCCGCCAGGCATTTCACCCAACAACCATAGGGCACTCATATCTCCGTGTTCTACAATGTCAGAATCACGATTAACCGCGGTTTGTTACACCGCATCAATCATCGGTACTGCACATGAAGATGTTGACTCAACCCCATAGTAGCCCGCATACTATCAGGAACCCACGTTCCATGTACCGCTGAGGATGGGAACTAACCCCTCCTTATGTCTGGATATCAGAGTCTAGGGGCCATCGGGAGTGATATTGGGCCACCAGAGGAACTCATGATACGCCACACTGACCCCACACTCATACGTCTCACCGTTAATCCTGGCAACACGAGCTTCGTATCAGCCACCCTGACTGTTGCAACCCGGGTCTCAAATACACCCGCCGTCACACGCGTAACGTCTACCAGCTGATGGACATGTCATGTGATAAATCCCGTAAATGGAGGCGCCATCTTGGAAAGGTGCTGAAGTCCAAATTTCCCATCCAAACGGGACATGCCTGGCACATTACACTTTGAACACCACACATTTGTATATAGTCAATCGTAGGGGCCTGAATAACTACATTGGCACATGAGTTGAAGTGAAATAAGGGACTCCACTCACCCAGTTTTTGAGCTAAGGGTCTTCCTTACTAATCACGCCTCTCACAACTCTGGTCTTGTGATAGTCAGAGGCGGCAGTAAATGTTGGCGGTAGCAGATTTGCAATATAACATGTGCCTGAGAAATCAGGGGGCAACCATGTATATGCTCGGTCATTGCAGATAAAATATGTACCCTTGGCAGCCAAAACCGCAGGGGAAAACTGTGACGGAAAAGTGTACGTTTCAGTACAGTCACTTCTTCCCAGTTGAGCTCTAGGATTCTGACCATTACCTTGCAAACAGAACCGACCTATGTGGGGTACGACCCAGATTGGGGATGAGATTTTCCGCTGTCTTTCACCTAGACTAATACTATACCCCGTCGCGTTCCACCTTACATAAGCTCTCAATTCTTCTTTGGGAATGGATGAGTATGCATCGATATCTCTACTCATATCGGCAACTCCTTTCATTAAAGCCTTATTCTATTGGTGCTAGGTCTGATGGAACGCGGTTGTCGCGGGGAGTACGCATCTAGTGCATAGAGAAACATGGTTTGGAATGCCCATGACGATCCATTGTAACTATACGGCAGCACCAGATAGGGAATACCCTTATTAATGGTATGTGGCATTAAACCGCACACCCAACAATTTGTTGTATTCATGACTAGTTGGTGCTGGTGCAGGAGCTGAATAAACGAGTTATTCACAAACTCTGATCGTCTAACTTGTTCATGTTCAGGCAGAGGGTGAAAAGAGTGTGAGGAGATAGTAGGAGGAGGTATAGGCTGTACAGTGGGGGCAATGGGCTCTTGAGAGGAGAAGAATACAAATCCTACAGTAAACACTACCATACTACATAATACAAACAGGCATAAAAATACAAAACGTTTGCTTTTCATTATTTTACATATTCTTGCTTTAAAGTTCATTTCCTCAGTGAGTCTCTCCATCTTACAAAACTCCATCCTCTAATCGTGCCGCTCGCGGCGGGTGAGTATCTTCTGCTAAGGAGTACGCCTGTCAGTCCAGGGAACGCCCTAGACCAACCAGAACCGTCGACCTAACGTCTTCGGCCTGTACCCCAAAGTCTTGGCACCGCGACCCTGCGGCTGAACCCGGATGGTGGTTCGAAAAACAAAAATCAAGAAAGTCCTTCAGATGGGAGAGCTCTGGTTATCAAAAAATAAAAAGGTAAAAGAAAAAGAATATTTATTTGTCCATGGGCCTTGGTCTTAGATTGTAATGAAAACGGCCAGGTACTGTTTGATCTTGAAACAAAAGTTCAAGCTCTGTAGTGTCCAATCGAATTGACGGTGGCACAGCTTCTTGCAAAATATCGTCACTTTCCTGCGCTGAAGTTGTGCCTTTTATGCGTGCATCACTGAACGGCACAAAACGAGGTACAGTGTCTGTTTCAGAGTCTGCGATACCCTCCTGGACCCACTGGTCATACGACAGAGGCCAAGGGATCCTCTTCACGTGGGCGCCGTGGATCCAGTTCCTTTTCCCCTTTACTCGAACAGCTGATCTTGTAGACAGTAGTACGAGGTGAGGGCCAATCCAGCGGGGCTCATCGTTGGTTTTCCGCTGAAAGTTTTTGATGAGCACCCACGCGCCAGGGTCAATGGGGTGTCTTGGAGCCTCAGAGGCCGGGGGGAGAGTATCGTGCACCTGTTGGTGTAAAACACGCAGTTTAACCGTCAAATCATACAAGTAATCAAGCAGTACTGGGTGTTCGATTTCACTGAATTTCGTCGGTCTTGGCACACCCCATACATTGGCCGGGCGGCCAAAAACAACCTCATAAGGACTAAGTCCCACTCGTGAGTGCACGGTCATTCTAGTGGACAGGAGTGCTAGAGGCAGAGCGTCAGGCCATTTAAGACCTGAGGTCGCTTGGATTTTGGCCAGTTTGAGTTTAAGAGCGCCATTGTAGCGCTCCACTAATCCAGCTGATTGGGGGTGATTTGCAGCGTGAAATTTCTGCCTTATACCTAGTCCCTCACACACATTCTTCATCACTTGGCCCACAAACTCACTCCCATTATCACTCCACACCATTCTTGGCATTCCAAACCTAGGGAAAAATTCCTTCACAAGGGCTTTGGCTGTGGATAGAGCAGTGTTATCTTTTAGAGGATAGGCCTCTATCCATTTTGAGAAAGCGCAAACAACCACCAATACATATTTCAGGTTGTTGCACCTTTCCATGTGGATAAAATCTAGCTGCAAAACTTCAAATGGATATGATGGAGGCGCAAAATGACCAGCTGGAGTTGGGGTTCCCCTACCAGGGTTGTACTTCAAGCATACCATACAATTCTTGACCACATTCTCTGCACACTTAGGAATTCCAGCATTCTGCCATACTGGAGCCAACAACTTACAGATTCCTTTCGTACTGATGTGTGCCATTCCATGTGCCATAGTAACCACTGGAAGCAAATATGCATCAGGCAACAACCATCGCCTATGTTCTGACAAATCAATCCAACAACCATTCTCATCCAACTTACCCATACTTTCTCTCCACTTGCTCAACTCTTTCTCAGTGGCTTCAGCTTGAAGGGACTTTACACTTTCTATTGTGTTTTCACACATTCCAACATCACCAACCCATCTGGCAGGGCCTGCAACATACATTCGAGTCTTCACATCTTTTGCTGTTTCTTTCGCGACTTCATCAGCAAACGCATTACCACGACCAACATCATCAGTGATTTTCTTGTGCGCACTGCATTTCATAATCGCAACTTGCAACAGTAGGGTCAGCGACTCAAGGAGATCATTCACCAACTTGCCATTCTGAATCTTAGCTCCATGCGAAGTCAGGAACCCACGTTCTTTCCACAATCGCCCAAAATTATGAGCCACGCCAAAGGCGTACTGGCTGTCTGTATATATGTTCACTTTCATTCCTTCAGACAACACGCATGCTCTCGTAAGGGCAATCAATTCTGCTGCTTGAGCCAAATTCTGTGGCACACGCGCAGTTTCAACAATCGTGTGCAAAGTCGTAATAGCATATGCAGCAGTCGTATCACCATTCGGAAGCTTGAAACACGAACCATCCACCCATAAAGTACCATCACACTCAGTTAGGGGAGTATCTTTAAGATCTACTCTCCCTTTCGTTTCTTCTTCTGTTCTGAACAGACAATCATGTTGCTTAATCTCATCTAGGTCTGCTGGAATTGGTAATAGTGTAGCTGGATTCAATGTGTTGCATCTCTTTATGTGTATATGATTTGCTAACAGTGTCAGCTCATAACCAGATAATCGCGCACTAGTTAAGTGTTGTGTCTTGGTCCTGTTTAACAATGTGTCCACAGCATGTGGGACCATAACAATCAATGTGTTATCCATTACTAGTCCAGCAGACTGTCCAATAGACATAGCTGCGGCGGCTGTGGCTCTCAGACAACTTGGCAATGCCCTCGCTACAGGGTCCAAGGTTGACGAAAAATACGCGCATGGACGCGGTCTGTTGCCAAAAGGCTGTGTTAACACTGATAATGCGCAACCATCTTTCTCATGAACATACAATGTAAAAGGCTTGCTGTAGTCAGGGGTACCCAACACAGGAGCTGAACACAATGCATTACGCAATTCCAAAAAACTCTTCTGACACTCTTCAGACCATGGAATAGGATTCGGTGTGTCTTTGCATGTCAATGCTAACAAAGGTTTTGCCAACAAGGAAAAATTAGGAATCCAATGCCTACAGTATGAAGTAATGCCCAAGAAAGCACGCACTTCTCTCTGTGTTCTTGGCACACTCAACTGTGCAATGGCTTGAATTCTTTCTGGGGTCAGTTTCCTTCCCTCCTTCGATAAGAGATGACCTAAGTAGGTCACTTCTTGTCGACAATATTGCAGCTTTGAGAGAGACACTTTGTGATGGAAGGCAGACAAATGACGCAACGATGACAAGGTAGCGTTTTTGCAAATCTTTTCAGTATCCGCGGCGATTAGTGAATCGCCGACGTACTGAATGAGGAT
This sequence comes from Triturus cristatus, assembly GCF_964204655.1. NCBI lineage: Eukaryota > Metazoa > Chordata > Amphibia > Caudata > Salamandridae > Triturus > Triturus cristatus. The sequence goes on along the minus strand of NC_140579.1, from coordinate 630,671,327 downwards.
AGCGCCACTTGGTAAAACCAGTGCATCAAGCTGCGCTTTTAGAGCCTGACTGTATATTGATGGACTCTCACAGTAGCCCTGGGGAGCGCGTTTAAAGCGGAAGCTGCGACCTCCTAAACTAAAGCCAAAAATGTCTCTGCTCTCCTCTGCAATTGGGATGCTAAAGAAAGCATTCTTTAGATCGATCACTGAGAACCATGCAGCGGAGGCTGGAATCATGGTTAACAAGGCAGTTATATCAGGGACAACTGGAAACTGTGGCACAACAATCTTATTAACCTCTCTAAGATCAATCACAAATCTGTAAACAGGTGGCTGTGAAGGGTCCGTTCGTTTTAAGACAGGTAAAACAGGACTATTGCAAACGTTGCCTCTTGTCTCTTCAATTACACCCTTTTGAATCAAATCACTGACAATTGCTAACAACGCTCTCTGACCTTCATTGGAGATCTTGTACTGGGGAATATGTGGCAATCTGACATTGGCTTTTAAAGTGACCACATATGGCGGTATTTCCAAGAGACCCACATCATTGGGCCCAGTAGCCCAAAGGACATCCGGAAGGGATGACAATTCAGGTGGCATTGCATTTTTAGACAAATACTTTGGGGAAATCACTTTCTTGCCTAATGTAAGTTGTACTCCTGAGGGAGAACAATATAGCGTCGCATGCAATCTTTTTAGCAAATCTAAGCCTAGCAAATTTTCACCACAACCTGTTGTTAGGATGAGGGGTGCTTTTAGCTCACAAGGTCCAACAGAAAGTGACATAGGACTAGAAATCGGGTTCCTAACTGGGGTGCCAGAAAAACCTACTGAGACATTCATTTCGCCAGACAAAGGCGCGCCAGGGAGTTTTGAATGCATGATTGAACTCTTTGCAGCACCAGTATCCAGCAGAAAGGGCTCCGTTACATTTGCTGTAGTTACTTTAACATAGGGTCCACTCTGATCCACTGGCACTGAAACAACTCCCTCTCTCTGTCTACGGCGGTCCTAGTAATCATCATCTTCTACATTGTCATCTTCTGCATAATAATCGTTATTGTAGTACTGAGCTGTATTACCAGTCGCGTTGGCTTGCTGATCAAAGCTATTTATGGTATTTTGAGGCGGAAGAGGACGCGCGTTCTGGGGAATATTTCCACGCCCTCTACCCCTAGGAGCTTGCTGACCACCTCTACCTCTTGCGCCATACGCATTACTGTTACGCTGCATTAATTTAGGGCAACTATATTTAAAATGACCTTCCTCTTTGCAATATGAACATTGGTTGGGACCTACAGGGATTCGTGGTTGATAATACCCATTCATTTGCTGATTATTCTGAAACTGTTGGGGCTGCTGATAGATACCTTGTGTTTGCCTATAATTATTCTGTCCTCCACGTGGCGGATAGGCCTGCTGTAAAAGGACCTTTGTCTTTAGCTCTTTCGTTTTCTTATCTGTTCTATCCTTCTCATCTTTGTCTCTATTCTCATAATACTGTGCAGTAGCCAGTATTTGCGCTGAAGAGGAAACAGCCCAAGAACTTTCTGAGTCTTTTAATTTCTTACACAACTCAGGAAGTAGATTCTGCACAAATTTATCAACAAATAACCGTTGGCCACCTTCAGTGCTCATGTCTTGACCACTGTGGTCGATAAACGTTTCTTCAAACCTGGTAAAGAAATCAGACACTGTCTCATCTTTCTTCTGCTTACATGCGGATAGTTTATCCCAATTTACGCGCATCGCAGGCATTATAGTTTTCATGTAGGTAATAATTCGACCAGGGAGCTCTGCTACCAAAGGCTCAGGTTTTGCGCCACCAACTTGTCTAGCGTCCGCAGCAGCGATATTAGCCCATGTGTCACCCAATTCTACAGCGTGATCTACATTACGAATGGATCCCCATAAAGGCTGTGGAACCACATTCCCAAACAGCATATCTATGTCGGCCAAATTCATGACACACGACTCTGCAGTTTGGGATAACTCCTTATAATAACCGGTAGGGTTTTTACGGGGGTCAGGCATTGTCTGTTTAAGCGCTATTACTTCAGATCGTTTCCAAGGGACATGCACCCAAACACGCTGAAAATGTGCTGGGACAGCTGGATTAGCATTCGGATCAGCAGGTCTCCAAACTGGGGGAACCTCACGCATCGGATATTGGCGCGCTTTTACCTCCTTCCCCACAGGGAAATCCTGGTCAAACAATGATTGCTGACAATCGCCATTTCTGAGGGACAGTAAAGTCGCAACTGCTTTATCTACCTTGGGGCCCACAATTACACCTGTTTCGAAATCAAATCGCACTCGACACAATTCCTGTGGGTTTGGGTTTGCACCCTTATCCTCCAATTCCTCACAGAGGAATTCACACATTTTATCAAAGACATACCTCTGTTTTGGGGCATCCCATTGGTGAAAAACGTTAACAACCGATTCCACATCATAGAGTGAAGGGAAACCAATCCACCTACGCGCCAAATGATCTAACACCTCTTTCTCTTCGGGACCAGGTAGCTGACTGCGCAATTGCTTACGCTGTAAACCAGGTGTCGCACTAGATGACCCAAAGAGAGGCGACATTAAACTAGTAACTACATTAGCTAGTCGTTGTCGTGCTGAAGGAGAAGTTGAGGCGAAAACAGGGGGATAGACAGAGGGAAGAAAAACAGATTCAGATACAGGTACCTGGGTAGTGTAAGAAGGAGCGCCAGGGGAAACCGCTGGTGTGCTAGGCAAAGGCGCAAGAAGCACGGGGGTAACAGGTAGCAAAACTGGCGGCCCTTGAGAGGGCTGTACTGCAGGGATAGGAGCCAGCTGAGGAGGAGCTGGCGGCTGTGGGAAGGCTTGCGGCATATTTACTGGAGGCTGCGCATTTACAAGCTGTGGAGGTACGGTGGCATTTTGCGCATACGGGGGTGGCGAACTTAACAAATGGGACATTAGGGAATCTTTCTCATTCTCTTTTGTCTCCTCTTGCACAAGGGGTGACAAAACAGGGTAACATTTATCAATCCCTAGTTTGCGCTGTCTGTGCAATTGCTCATTCATTTGTTCCTCCTCGTTATCTTTAAATTGCACAGCTGCTTGCATCACTGACATACCTCTCTCTCTCTTATTCCTTTTCGCTAGCTTTATTTCCTTCTGTTTGGCTTCCTTTCGCCATAGGCGGAAAGAATCAAACATCGCCGGCCGGGCTTTCTTTTTAAACAATTTAACTTCCAAATTATCTAAGATATCTGTATCGAAACTACCATTTTGGGGCCATTTTAAAACACCGTCCTTTCTAGTATATCGGATCCATATTTCATTATATGCAATGGGGCCCACGCCATGTTTTACATAAAGCTCATAAGTTGGAGTTCCAATTGGAGGAACCGGACATGAATCCTCCAACTGGAAATCCCTTCCACAACCCAAACAAAACAATCTACAAAATACACTAGAACCAGGCATCTTCGCTCACTAGTCTAGTTTCAAACGTCAAAGGATTATCGAATACGATAGTCTCGTGAATACACGAGTCCTCTGGCTTTGGGACTTGCAAGCACCAAATCGAAATGATCCCGAAGGATACCAAATTCAAACTAGGAGACGCTCCACTTATACTTAACTGAATATTGATGATCGATGGCGTCACCAGAAGACTCTCTCGATTGTTTCGCTCTACCAAAAAATCGTCAAGGGTCCAAAACAGGGCGATTAATCAGGGCAGCAGTCCTTCGTAGCCGTCGGGACGCGGAGAACCTCGCAGAAAAGACTTTAGGACCACGTCGACATGCAGGGGTCGATGAAGTGGCGGCCTTCCTCCAGAATTTCCACACGAAGCTCCTCACGAACCTCTGGCTTGGACCGGTACCGCTGAAATCGCGCCGAGTTGGGCGCCAACTGAAGTACTGGGTATTTTAAGCCCAGCGGTGCAGGGGAACACACCCTATGACTTCGGGGTTCTTCCGGTTTCAGACCTACAGAAACACAGAGTCTTCTGGGTGAAGTCAAAGATCAGTTTATTGGCTGCAGATCAATTACAGGTATCCTAGAAGTACAACAGCGTGTATGTTCTCAGGAGACTGCTGAAAATCACAGAAACGGGCTTCTCCTTAAATACAGAATTTCCTGCTTCAGGCATACATTCCTAGGTTTATGGTATGGTCATTTAAAGTATACATTACAAACGAAAAGGCAGAGTCATGATGACCATCCCACATTCCAGTTAAGCCAGCCCGCAATTATTTACCCAGCAAGGCTCAGATCCCACATCAGATATCGATAGGCCCCAATAAACATGAGCATCTCCTATTTTGGGAAACAAGCCATAAAGCAGGAACAGTCAGGTGTGAAAGAGATTAGCTGGAGGCTTGTGTAGGATGAAAAGACTTTATGGTGTGTCAAGCCCTGATGCTAATCACAGGTGGCCAGAGGACGGGGAACTCGTGAGACCAGTTTGACCTGGGGCGGCGGAGCCAAGCTGCCCAGGTCACAGAAAAGTCAAAGGAAGGCACATGTGCTCTACAAAGGCCCGTTTTCGCTTCATGCTATATAGCCTATGTGAGGGCAACCATAAGATGGCCACCGATACAAAATGGAACCCACGTAGTGATGTAAAATAGTGTATACACAGTGCATTCATAGCTAAAACGTTACACAAAGCACTTGTACATACCGCATTAACCATTCGTGGTTCACTATTACCGAGATAGACAGGGGTAGGGCCCTGCCTCCTACGCGGTCCCAAATTCTAAAGTACGACATCTGTGACAACTCCTTATAATATCCTGCAGGGTTTTTACGGGGATCAGGCAATGTCTGTTTAAGCGCTATTACTTCAGATCGTTTCCAAGGGACATGCACCCAAACACGCTGGAAATGAGCTGGAGCAGCAAGAATACCGTTATTGGGATCAGCCGCAACGGCTTCTTTCCATACCGGAGGGACTTCTCTCATAGGGTATTGTCGCACTTTTTTACCATAGGGGTCATGCTCAAACAGTTGTTGGGAAGGATCCTCAATCCTAAAAGACAACAACGCCACAACTGCTTTTTCGACATCAGAACCCACAATCGTGCCTTTTTCGAATTCAAACCGTAAACGACACAACTCCTGTGGAATTGCTTCTAAGCCATTATCCTCTAATTCCTGACAAAGAAAAGCACACATCTGTTCAAAAACGTATCTCTGCTTTGGTGCTTCCCATTGATGAAAAACACTTAGAACAGATTCCACATCATATCTCGAAGGGTAAACAATCCATCTATGTGCCATGCGGTCTAATACTTCTCTCTCTTCAGAACCAGGCAGCTGACTACGCAACTGCTTTCGTTGTGAGCCAGGGATCACACTAGATAACCCAAGGAGAGGCGACACAAAACTAGTAACCGCACTAGTTATGCGTTGTCGTGCAGAAGGAGAATCTGACATAAGAACAGGGGAGAAAACAGAGGGAAGCACAGTAGGTGTAGATGCAGATGCAAGGACAGTATCGGGAAGAGCGCCAAGGGAGGCAGTTGATGGGGCAGGCAAAGTCGCAGAAGGCAAAGGGGATGCAGGCAGCAAAGTCGGCGGCCCTTGAGGGGGCTGCACCACAAGAGCAGGCGCCGGCTGAGGAGGAGCTGGCGGCTGCAGGAAAGCTTGCGGCACATTAACTGGAGGCTGTGCATTCAAGGGTTGCGGAGGTGCTGTAGCACTCTGCGCATACGGAGGTGGCGAACTCAGCAAATGTGACATTAGGGGATCTTTCTCCTTTTCTTTTAACACATTTTGTTGAAGGTGCGGTAAAACTGGGTAACATTTATCGATCCCTAGTTTACGTTGCCTATGTAACTGCTCATTCATTTGTTCCTCCTCATTATCTTTAAATTGTACAGCTGCTTGCATTATCAACATACCTTTTTCTCTCTTATTTCTTTTTGCTAATTTAATTTCCTTCTGTTTGGCTTCCTTTCGCCATAGGCGGAAAGAATCAAACATCGCCGGCCGGGCTTTCTTTTTAAATAATTTAACTTCCAAATTGTCTAAGATATCTGTATCGAAACTACCGTTTTGGGGCCATTTTAAAACACCGTTCTTCCTGGTGTATCGGATCCATACTTCATTATATGCAATGGGGCCCACGCCATGTTTTACATAAAGCTCCAATTGGAGGAACCGGACACGAATCCTCTAATTGGGAATCCCTTTTACAAACCAAACAAAACAAGTTTCCAAATATACTAGAACCAGGCATCTTTGCTCACTAGTCTAGTTTCAAACTTCAAAGGATTATCAAAACGCGATAGTCTCGTGAATACACGAGTCCTTCGGCTTTGGCGCTTGCAAGCTCCAAATCAAAGCCATCCCGAAGGGATACCAAAACTAAGAACCAAACTAAGAATTAGGAGACGCTCCAATTATACTTAACTGAGGTATCGATTACATCACCAGAAGACTCGTTAATCGTTTCGCTCTACCAAATTATCAAGGGTCCAAAACAGGGCGATAGTCAGGGCAGCAGTCCTTCGTAGCCATCAGCAAGCGGGGAACCTCGCAGCAAAGACTTTCGGACCACGTCGACATGCAGGGGTCGATGAAGTGGCGGCCTTTCTCCAGAATTTCCACACGAAGCTCCTCACGAACCTCTGGCTTGGACCAGTACCGCTGAAATCGCCCCGAGTTGGGCGCCAACTGAAGTACTGGGGTTTTTAGGACCCCAGTGGTGCCAGGGGTAGCACCCTATGACTTCGAGTTCTTCCTGTCTTGGACCACAGAAACACAGAGTCTTGTGGTGGCGTCAAAGATCGATTTTATTATGACTGCAGTCAGTAACAGGTATCCTAGAAGTACACACGAGTATGTTCTCAGGAGACTGCTCGAAGAAACAAAACCAGTCTTCTCCTTATTTACAAAATATCATGCTTCAGGCACACATTCCTCGTTTTACGATATAATCATTCATATGTATTCATTACAAACGAAAAGGCAATGATGACCATCCCACATTTCAGTTCAGCCAGCCTACAATTATTTACCCAGCGAGGCTCAGATCCCTCATCAGATATCAGCAGACCCCAATAAACACGGGCACCTCCTCCTCGTAAAACAGGCGACAAAGCAGGAAGCAGAGTCAGGTGTGAAAGAGATTAGTCGGGGGCTTGTGTGGGATGAAAGGCTTTATGGTGTGTCAAACCCTGATGCTAATCACAGGTGGCCGTAGGAAGGGGAGCTCGTGAGACCGGACTGACCTCGGGCAGTGGAGCCAGTTCGCACAGGTCACAGAGAAGTCAATAGAAGGTACATGTGTTCTGAAGGCCTGTGCATGTCCTTAATGTGCAGCCTATGTGAGGGCAACCATAAGATGGCTACCGCTCTAAAATGAAACCCACAAAGTCAATGTGTAATATCGTATACAAAGTGAATTTATCGATGAAACGTTATGCAAAACACTTGTACATACCGCATTGGCCATTCGCGGTTCGCTGATACCGAAATAGGCAGGGTAGGGCCATGCCTCCTACGTGGTCCCAAAATTTAAAGTACCACATGCTGTCTACAGCAGGGCCAAGTGTCATCTACCTTGTCTGTACTTGGCAAGTCCCTGTGCATTGTGCATGGTGCATGGGTATGTCCCTTGGCCACAGCTGTCAACACTTTTCCTATGTGTGACACACTCTTTGTTGTTGCATCAGTTTTGAACGCAGTGAGCAGTGTAGCAAGCGTGCATAGCGAGCGCTGCAGAACCGACTTACGTGTTGCACTGTACGTGGCCAAATTTTGCTTTTTCATGTCTATTGGAGAATGCAGGTAGGTAACTTATGCATTTGTGACTGGGTTCTAACAAATTTTATATCAAAAAAGAGTGGATCACTTGAACCTGTTGTCCAGGGTTTGGTGGTTATCCGGCCGTTCCTTAAAAAACCCTCATTCACGTTTTTAGGTGGATTGTCTGGCGGTATATCTTGGTTCTCCGCCTCGATAACGTGATTGCATCTTCATCGGGTTTAGTGTTGTGCTACCTCCACCTAGAGGAAAACCACTGGATATTACAGTAGCGATCAGAGATCAAAAATGGACAGAGTGCTCATGTGTCGTGAAACAGTGGAAGTTAAAAAGGGATGTTTTCTCATGCTACCTGGACTTTAGTCTTTATTGTTGTCTGGTGCGTGGAAAAAGAATAAAAAATAGGGGAGATTGTACAGCAAGGGCAGTTAATGTGTCCGCTGTACAGTCAGTCCAATAGGTGGGTCGACATGTTTCAGCTCTTTACGTGCCCAGAAGGGTCAGGTGAGCTTTCATCAGGACCAGGGGGTGTTGTCTTAAAGAAGGATGTTGTCCACTTTAAGGGTGAGGAGTTCGGAATATTTATCACTGATCTCCTAGTAAAAGGTTTAGTACCTATGGTGAAAAAGAGGACGAATAACAAATGATCTGTTGGTAAAAATATAATTTCTTTAACAACTGATTCTTTCTTAGAGATTCTTTAAAAAAAGGGGGTTTCTACCCAGAGTACATGACGAGAAACAAGCAACATGGCAATTCTTTATATACAGTAAGAGCTGCAAGTTGAGTTCGAACACGCCACTGGTTACATAGCAAGTATAGATGGCAAATCTTTGCAATGATATCTGTATGTGATGTCTAATGGTTCAGCTGAGGGCATTTCAGAGGAGTTATTCTGGTTAATAAAGGAATATACTTTTCTACGGAAAGTTATACGTAAGGTTATCTCAGAGATTCATTTTGAGTCCTAAACGTAAAACATAAATATCCATGTGATCTTTGTGTTGAGGGTCATTGTACAATGTGTTGCAAATTACGGGCTGTATGGAGTGCTGTGTTACGGAGAAATACTCTGGTGGTTACAAAACAGCAGTGATGACTATGATTTGTCATGTGTACAGATGATAATCACTGGGAAGGGTCTATTGTCCATAAATATTGTAAACTCCATGACCACTGATAATGTACCACTCACGTCGATTTTTAACAGAAAATATGGCGGCATACTCGAGCGTGCTCATTCATACATTCACTCGATCTGTAAACACACGTTTCTCTCGATATAAAAAGCACCCGTTGTAGGGCTTCTGAGACCCAAACAGTGCTTCAGTTATATTGCATGATTGTTGTTTAGGCAGTACTTCGAGGCTCAATTAAGAACACAGAGAGAGGCGACACACAGCACGCGCAAGTTATATAAACAGTCATTGCTTGGGTGGCCTTCGTACCTTAAAAGCTCCGATTTCGGGCTTCTTAGGAAGAATGGCAGCGTAGTCAGGCTGTGAGGGGAGGTCGGAGGAGAGGGGTGAGAACAAAGTGAGATTTAAAAAATAACCAAAGAAGTCTTGAATTAACGTTACGTGTCTCCGTCTCCAGGGTTTTCTCCATACCGGGAGTTCCGCTCTGCACGACTTGTGCTGACGCTGTCTTCCTGCTTGATGGAGATTGCCCGGACTCGAACGTTTTTATGCACTAAGATCATGGTTTCACTTAGGAACGGTTGGTCTTGTAAAAGGTTGAGTAAATCTCGTGTGTCTTTTAAATAAGTTGGAGTCTGTTGTACCATAGGTCTAAGATATTGGTCTGCAAATTGAGAGAGAGGTTCTAGAAGAGAGCCTATTCCGGAAACAATTGGACGTCCAGGTGGTGGGCGTTGGTTTTTGTGTACCTTAGGTAAGGAATAAAAATATGGTATGCTTGGGGAGTCAGTTCTTAAGAATGAAGCCTCATTCTTAGTGATCCAGTTGTTTGTCTCTGCTTCCTCTACCATTAGGTTGATAGTTCTTTTTAACCTCGGAGTTGGGTCTTCACTGATGACTTTATAGAATTTTTCGTCAGATAGTAATCTCAGGCACTGGTCGTTATAGTGGTCTTTGTCCATGAGTCCTAAACGTAAAACATAAATATCCATGTGATCTCAAAATGAATCTCTGAGATAACCTTACGTATAACTTTCCTCAATTTGCAGACCAATATCTTAGACCTATGGTTCCTAAGTGAAACCATGATCTTAGTCTCACTAGATGTGGAAAGCCTCTATACCAGCCTGCCTCAACAAGAAACTTTGAACACCCTGGAAGACTTACTCTTCGCACACGACTGGCAATACCACACCCCCAGACACTTCATCCTAGAATGCTGTAGAATGGCCCTGACTGAGAATTATTTTGAATATAACAACACTCTTTACCAGCAGTGCCATGGTACTTCCATGGGAAGTACCTTTGCGCCGAGCGTGGCAGGTCTATATGTAAGTAATTTTGAAAAGACACATATCCAGAACGTCAACAATCCATTCCACACCAGGATCACCTTCTGGAAGAGATATATTGACGACATCATCATGTTCTGGGAAGGAACAGAAGAAGATCTAAGAGATTTTCACAATTGGCTAAACACACGAGACGAATGTCTAAAGTTTACCATCAACACAAACAAGGACCACCTGGATTTTCTTGATCTATATATTTATGTAATCGATAATACCATCAAAACAAAAACCTTTTTTAAACCCACGACTAAGAACAGCCTTCTCTCTTTCAACAGCTTCCATCCCCGCCCACTCAGAGAAAATTTACCCTACAGTCAGTTCCTGCGCCTAAAAAGGAACTGCAGTGAGCTGAGTGAATACAAAGAACAAGCTGAAGACTTGCGCATAAAACTACTCAAACGCGATTACCCTACGAAAATTGTAAACAAATGTCAAAAGAGAGCAAGAAATCAACATAGAGAGAGCCTGCTAGAAGTAATACCTAAAACACAACCATCTGATCAAGTAACATGTGTTACAACATATAACACAGCCAGTAACATAATCAAGAAAATAATCAACAAGAACTGGCGCATTCTGACCTCGGGTGATCTAAATTGGCCAAAACCACGCTTCGCAAACAGGAGAACTCAGAATTTTAAGGACATGCTAGTACACACTCGTCCTTTCGAAAAAAAGACACTTACAACTACAAGTACTTTATGGAACCTGCCACCAGTGGTAGGCCATTTCCCGTGTGGACACTGCTCCGTCTGTCATTTAACAGAAACAACAAAATCCATTGAATTGACACCTGACTTGATGTGGAAGATGAGACAACATACCAACTGTAACACCACCCATGTTATCTACATGATTACCTGCCCGTGTAATCTGAGATACATTGGAATGACGTGTCGCAAGATAAAACAGCGAATCTGCGAACATAGAAGCAACGTCAGATGTAAACGTCACACCACCAAAATGAGCAGTCACTTTATCAACCACCCACATACGCTTGATGACCTCAAGTGGATAGTCATAGAGTCTATGGTGGCTGGGTCACAAAATGTCGAGAAACGTCTCTTTACACAAGAACAAAGATGGGTACACCGTCTAAAAACAAATATAACAGGTTTGAACGATGATATCCCCTGGTTAAGTGTATCGTGAACATGTCAAAAACTAATTTACTTTATGGCCAGAAACGATGCTCCGTACAATGATACCAAAACGATTTTCAAACAAACTTTATTGGCACTCTAATGATTAACAATCTCTTAAAACCCAAGCCAACACAATCCTCATTATGAATTTGGTAATATTACCATTAATCACGCCTTGCCTGAGAATTTGTCTTTTTTTCAAAACAGGTGTAGTGGTAATTTATAATTTATCATTTCCAAATTTCAATAGTCATATACACCATTTCCAACACTGGCGACACTTTTAACACTGTTTTTAGTGGCCTATACAGATAAAGACTGTGAAAACCGACAGCCCTGTATACTGCTGCCCTAATCAATAGTCTTTTTTCACTCCTAACTGCATAAAAACGTTCGAGTCCGGGCAATCTCCATCAAGCAGGAAGACAGCGTCAGCACAAGTCGTGCAGAGCGGAACTCCCGGTATGGAGAAAACCCTGGAGACGGAGACACGTAACGTTAATTCAAGACTTCTTTGGTTATTTTTTAAATCTCACTTTGTTCTCACCCCTCTCCTCCGACCTCCCCTCACAGCCTGACTACGCTGCCATTCTTCCTAAGAAGCCCGAAATCGGAGCTTTTAAGGTACGAAGGCCACCCAAGCAATGACTGTTTATATAACTTGCGCGTGCTGTGTGTCGCCTCTCTCTGTGTTCTTAATTGAGCCTCGAAGTACTGCCTAAACAACAATCATGCAATATAACAGAAGCACTGTTTGGGTCTCAGAAGCCCTACAACGGGTGCTTTTTATATCGAGAGAAACGTGTGTTTACAGATCGAGTGAATGTATGAATGAGCACGCTCGAGTATGCCGCCATATTTTCTGTTAAAAATCGACGTGAGTGGTACATTATCAGTGGTCATGGAGTTTACAATATTTATGGACAATAGACCCTTCCCAGTGATTATCATCTGTACACATGACAAATCATAGTCATCACTGCTGTTTTGTAACCACCAGAGTATTTCTCCGTAACACAGCACTCCATACAGCCCGTAATTTGCAACACATTGTACAATGACCCTCAACACAAAGATCACATGGATATTTATGTTTTACGTTTAGGACTCAAAATGAATCTCTGAGATAACCTTACGTATAACTTTCCGTAGAAAAGTATATTCCTTTATTAACCAGAATAACTCCTCTGAAATGCCCTCAGCTGAACCATTAGACATCACATACAGATATCATTGCAAAGATTTGCCATCTATACTTGCTATGTAACCAGTGGCGTGTTCGAACTCAACTTGCAGCTCTTACTGTATATAAAGAATTGCCATGTTGCTTGTTTCTCGTCATGTACTCTGGGTAGAAACCCCCTTTTTTTAAAGAATCTCTAAGAAAGAATCAGTTGTTAAAGAAATTATATTTTTACCAACAGATCATTTGTTATTCGTCCTCTTTTTCACCATAGGTACTAAACCTTTTACTAGGAGATCAGTGATAAATATTCCGAACTCCTCACCCTTAAAGTGGACAACATCCTTCTTTAAGACAACACCCCCTGGTCCTGATGAAAGCTCACCTGACCCTTCTGGGCACGTAAAGAGCTGAAACATGTCGACCCACCTATTGGACTGACTGTACAGCGGACACATTAACTGCCCTTGCTGTACAATCTCCCCTATTTTTTATTCTTTTTCCACGCACCAGACAACAATAAAGACTAAAGTCCAGGTAGCATGAGAAAACATCCCTTTTTAACTTCCACTGTTTCACGACACATGAGCACTCTGTCCATTTTTGATCTCTGATCGCTACTGTAATATCCAGTGGTTTTCCTCCAGGTGGAGGTAGCACAACACTAAACCCGATGATGATGCAATCACGTTATCGAGGCGGAGAACCAAGATATACCGCCAGACAATCCACCTAAAAACGTGAATGAGGGTTTTTTAAGGAACGGCCGGATAACCACCAAACCCTGGACAACAGGTTCAAGTGATCCACTCTTTTTTGATATAAAACTATTAATTGGAAGGCGACTGGATCACGTATCCTTCTTATTCCCTACCAACTGATTAGCCATGGGTTCTAACAAACACAGTGAGTGGGTATACTGGGTGTGAGGTTAGGTTTGTGCCTGCAGCAAGGATCGACTCGTGCACAGCTTGACACATGGCCCAGTGCTTTCCAAACGAATGAGGGGTGTTTCACGCACTGCCAGACCTTGTCAACATGCACACAGTCCACCTGCTGATGAGCGGACAACCCCCACACCACCCAAGGGTGATTTTGTCTCCCTCTGTCTCCCTCTCTCCCTCCCTCTGTCACCCTCCTCCCTCTGTCTGTCTCCCTCTGTCGCCCTCTGTCTCCCTCCCTCTCTCTTCCTCTCCCTCCGTCTGTCTGTCTCCCTCTGTCGCTCTCTGTCGCCCTCTGTCTCCCTCCCTCTCTCTCCCTCTCCCTCCCTCTGTCTGTCTCCCTCTGTCTCCCTCCCTCTCTCTCCCTCTCCCTCCCTCTGTCTGTCTCCCTCTGTCGCCCTCTGTCTCCCTCCCTCTCCGTCTGTCTGTCTCCCTATGTCGCTCTCTGTATCCCTCCCGATCTCTCCCTCCGTCTGTCTGTCACCCTCTGTCGCCCTCTGTCTCCCTCCCTCTCTCTCCCTCCCTCTGTCTGTCTCCCTCTGTCGCCCTCTGTCTCCCTCCCTCTCTCTCCCTCCCTCTGTCTGTCTCCCTCTGTCACCCTCTGTCTCCCTCCCTCTCTCTCCCTCTCCCTCCGTCTGTCTGTCTCCCTCTGTCTCCCTCTGTCGCCCTCTGTCTCCCTCCCTCTCTCTCCCTCTCCCTCCGTCTGTCACCCTCTGTTGCCCTCTGTCGCCCTCTGTCTCCCTCCCTCTCTCTCCCTCCGTCTGTTTGTCTCCCTCTGTCGCACTCCGTCGCCCTCTGTCTCCCTCCCTCTCTCTCTCTCCCTCTCCCTCCCTCAGTCTGTCTCCCTCTGTCGCCCTCTGTCTCCCTCCATCTCTCTCCCTCTCCCTCCGTCTGTCTGTCACCCTCTGTCACCTCAGCCCAGCTTCCTGGGCACACACACTTTGCAGGTCTTTCAAAGGCCATTGGCTTGTTCATGTGGCTTTGTTTAGAATCTCCCGGACCCCATTGGGCAGAGTGTCTGTGAGTCTGCGCTGCAGCGGCGGTGTGTGCTGACACTCTTTCACAGTGATGCCTCTTCATTAGCTGTTGTTATGTGCAAATTGGGCCTTCATACCCATGTCATCCTGCAACGCGGCCGCCATTTGCAGGCGACACAGTACAGTGTCGGGACACACTGTTTGTATAGCTGTGCCCTAGGCCATATGGGCTGAGGGCATTGGTGTCTGCTTCTGAGTTGCACAGTGTGATTTTGGAGGCCCCCCCTCCCGGCATGACGGACATCCTGTCTTGTGTTGGTGTTTTGTGTGGCCTGTGACTTGGCATGGCCTTGCTTGGTGCATGGGGCATGGAGCTGCTAGTGGCATGTGTGTGTTTTTGGAGTGTGGTTGTGTCCGGTGATGGCTTTGGGGTAGTTGCGTGCATTATTGTGAGTTGGGTTGTTGATGCGGTTCCCCCCATGTGGGGTGAGTTGACTCCTCCTACTCCGTGTACTCCCACCGGCGGCAGCGTGCGCATCACCTTCTCCTCCCAGGGATGGTAGTGTACCGGTCTGCGGGGCGGGCCACCTCCAGTGATGTTCCCCTGGTTGTATTCGTCTGTCATTTTGCGGCAGACCGTCCTCCGCAGATCGTACCACCTGGCTTGGCATTCATGCCTGGTCCTTCTGATGGACGCAACAGCATTCACCCTGTCGACGATCCTCTGCCACATGGCTGATTTTTCGGATATGCTGGTCTGTCTGACCAATGTTCCAAAGAGCTGTGGCTCGACTCTGATGATTTCGTTGACAATGATCTCCAGCTCCGCTGTTGTGAACTTTGGATTCCTGTCTGTGGGCATGGTGTGGGGTGTGGGTGTGGATGGTTGTGGGTGTGTGTGTGTGTGGTTGTGAAGGTGTGTGTGTGAATGTGATGAGGGGGTGTTTGTGAAGGTGTGCAAGTGTAAGGTGTAGTAAAGGTTCAAGTATGGTGCTGTGGCTTGTCTGTGGGGTCTGGCAGCAGTGGGTCTGTTGCAAAGGCTCATGGTTTGTGTGTGTGGGCCCTTTTTATTGGTCCATTTGTGGATGTGGCTGTGTTTGAACTTTGGGTGGGTGTGTTATAAGGAGTGGTTGTGTTTTGGGCCTCTGTTTACCTGTTTGGCTGTTGCAGGTCAGTGTATTGGATGTGTTTGGGCTTGTTGGACGTGTTGTGTGATTCGAATTGACTCTCCTTGTAGTGTTTTGCAGTGTCCTGGTTCAGTACGTGTGTTTTTCGCGTCTGTGAGGTGCGTACATCGGCCATGTTGTTGTACAGTGCTCACATTTGCTATGGCTTGGTACGACTCGTACATGCGCAAGGCTGGGTGAGGGTGCTGGTGTAGGGGCCTTGGGTAGGGTGCGTACAGGCACGGGCAGGGTGTAGGGGCCTGGGGGTACATGCCGTACATACGTGAACCGAGGGTACGGCGCGTACATGGGGGGGGCTGGGGGTACGGTGCGTACATACGGGGTGTTGGGGTTACGGTGTGTGCCCCCATCCCCATATGGTCGGTGCGTACCCCCAGCCCCCGTATTTAGGCACCGTCCCCCAGCACATACCCACATCCCCCGTATGTACGCGCAGTACCCCCAGCCCCCGTATGTACCACCACCCCTGTAGGTACGCTGTGGACCCCCGCACCGTACATACGGGGGGTGGGGGTACGCTCCGTACCTACGGGGGTGGTGGTACGCTCCGTACCTGGGGGTGTACGCTCCGTACCTACGGGGGTGGTGGTACGCTCCGTACCTATAGGGGAGGTGGGGGTAGGCTTCGTACCTACGGGGTGGGGTGGGGGTACAGTGCGGACATGGGGGGGTGCTGGGGTACGGCGCGTATGTGGGGGGGTGTGCTGGGGGGTGTTCAGCGCGTATGCGGGCACATATTTGGACGTCTCCATAGTTGCTATAGGAGTTCGCACGGTGTTTTTTCCATACGGTTGTGCATTCGGACGGACGGGACGGATCGTACTTGCGCGCTCGGACTTCAGTTTCCCGATTCATATGTAAAACTGTCCGGGGACGTGTCGGACACTTTTTCCGACCCGAGGACGTGTCGGGGAATTTTCCCAATGCGATTCGTATGGATTTTTTCACATACGAATCGTACTTGCCAGTTTGTACGGGACATGTACGATTCGTACGGAAAAAAATCCAGATACGATTCGTATGGGGAATATTTTTAACGGATCGGAATCGGCACCTAACTCTTTTGTTAAACATAAATCAATAATCAATATTTATCACCAAACTAGTCAATAATAACCATGCCTCTGCTACCAGAAAACTGATCCAGTGGCGTGCCAATAACAGATACTCTACTACCATATACTCACCTGGGCCCATAAACACATACAATGTCAAGTATTCCGCTGTACTGTTTTTTATAAGTTTCTTCACAATGTATAGGATTAGTCTAAAATACCTTCACTAACCCTTCACAGATCAAAAAGTTCTTTCCTCTGGTCGATAGACCATTAGTTGAACTAATTGATGGTGATAATGAACATAATTCTAACCTTTCTATATTTCGAAGTAAATAACCACAGACTCGGAAAAAGTTTTAGGTCTTTATCTAAATTAAATGCATGTGAACCACTTCAAGAACACAGTACAGACACCCTCATTCGTAGGAGGGAAAATTAAATTATCAAAACACATACTTCGGACTCAATGCAATGACTTATGCTCTGAAAAGGAGAGGACAGAGAGAAAAGGAACATCTGCAAATATCATGAAATATAATTGCCAAGAATGGTGTGGAGACCAACTCCCTGGCCAAAGGGCTGGTCAGGGTCCCCCAGGACAGTTCAGGCGACAAAGACTTCAGGACAGGATTCAGGATAGGATAGTTGACCTGTCTAGAACCGACGATTGCGCCGCACCCTTCTCTGACACTCTCTACCTCCTCGAGATTCTTCCACAATCTTCTGATCTAACCCAATTAAATTAGGATAGAAAGTTCTGCTTCAGGCACTGCATTCGATTCTTCATCAGCATCTCACAGCATCTATCCCAGTATCAGCATCACCCGCTACACCGACAGCATCCCTTCTCGCATCATCTCTTGTGCTCTTGTGCTAACCAACTAACTAAAGTTACCTTAATTATACCTTTCGTTCTGCATGTTCCACCCACTAAAGTTTCAATATCGTAAAAATTTGAAATCTAATTGGTCATGCAAGGGGAAAGATCAACACACCATGCTTACATGTCACTTTATTCAGTTAAACCATTGTTCACAAACCCATCCCCTTAATTTTATTTTGCCATCCGCATTCACATTTCATTTGCAACATTTGTTAAAACTTTAATATGTAAGTCCACTCTGTTGAACGTTTCACCATCCGTTCTCAGGCTGGGACACTTTGCGTCCTTGACTTTTGTTCAACCTCTGAGTCGTCATTCCGAGTTCACTTTCAGTTGACATGTGCAGATATCACATGGCTCAGCTTACTTCAGTTATACACGAGCAGGCCCAAATGCGCACTAATGATAAGGTCAGAAAGACAAATGTTACTTTAAAAAATAAATGGTTTCACTGTATACCACCCATCTCTACTCTATTCCCCCCTTTATTTATTAATACTTTTCCCGCATTAGCATTAGTAAAATAGCTAGTTTTCGCTTCAGCTAAGCAGATGCCATGCACGCGAGCTTTAGAGCCGCCATGTTAGTGCCTTCTGCTCATGCGCAAGAATTTCCCTCCAAGCGTTAACTCTTCCTACTGCGTAGATTCAGTTGACGCATGCACAGTAAAGATTCCCTGTTTAAAGCGGTTTTAGTCCTTCGTTCATGTTATTAACGTTAGTAAACACAAAAGCAAGCTTCACTAACCCGCGTGTTCGTGTGGTGTGCATTATTTTAACACAAACATTTTTAATAACTTGTTAGTAAGTTAAAGGAGTGGATTGCGTCTGAGCAAGTCTCTTTTCTACGAGCCCTTGCTCCATCAATTGCATTCTGTTAAACATTATGTTAACTAGTTTGCTAACAACGAGAACGTACATTGTTCACCATCAAGCTCTATTTTTGTCTTATTGCAATAGTTGGCTGCGATAGATTCAGATTATTTCCACTGTAGGTTTAGAGATTCCATCATGTATCATACTTTCTCTTTACAGTTGGGGCATCTTTCCTGGACGCAGTGGTTCATCTAATAAGATCTTTGGATCTTTACCGAGAGTCAGTAGACATCCCATAAAGAACACACTATCTTTACAGTCGGGGGCATCTTTCCTGACATGACACCTTTTAAGGTAGTTCTTTTAATTGAGGTAAAAGACAATCTATTATAGATATATAAAGATTACTAACAGCCCCTTTTCTGTTTGGTTCCATTTAGACTGGTTGGCACACAGAATAGACTCATCTGCTCACCTTTGAGCAGTGTGGTGTTTCCAGTACCAGGTGGATGTCTATACCACCTAAGATACATACAAGAAATATGTAAGGTATTACGGGAATATTGGATAGATGTCTATCTATGCATAAATAAAGTACATCAGAAGAGATAGGTTCAACGGACAGGCCTCGCTGTAAGACCCGTCCCCTTTTTCTGCACACTGAGCATCGCGTGCAGTTAACCTAATCCCTAGCGCGATTTCTTCGCATTGAGTGTCACTGCCACATTTCACCTGCGATCCGAGCATTGACTATTAGTCACCATTGAGAGGACAACGTTCCGTTGCCCCTACACCGATATTCTATTATACCTAGGTGCACAGCTTCTCACATATGACTGCACCTGTGGTAGACCTAAAGGCACTCACTTGTCCTTCGAGCACATCAGTTTCAATTTGCTGATCTGTAGATCACGTTTTGTGTGACAGACATTGATATCTCTCTTATGTTTTGTCTTTGTGTTTGTTTGTCACTTGATATCATCAGAGTAAACTCGTTCCTCTCCCCACAATTAACTTTCCTGGCGGAGTTCACACTACTCAGTGTGTTTTTTGATTTTTTCACACATCAGCCCACGGTTGGGTGTACCTTAGTGCGTGCACACCACCGGGGCTACGCACATCCCCCTCTGGTCCTGACGAATGCCCGATTAACAATCTATGAGGCAGAAACATGTTGACCGCCACGGAGTGAACCAGGTCTTTTATTTTTTTGACCCTCACTCCTTTTTATTCCTTGCCTTTTAAGCAAAATTAATAAAGTTTCTTTTTTGACTTGATTGGTTATTTTAAATTCACTTTCCCCACACAACCAACCCAGCTCCGCAGTAACCTGGCGTCGCAGCACACTGGGATGACATTCGGTCGTCCCAGTGGAAGCCCAATGATGAAGCATGTCACCAACCAGGTTGGTGAGTGAGGGCTTTTTTCATACCCACTGGATATTGTTCCAAATTTGCCAAGCTTACTTCCTATGAACATAACGGTTCACAGGGAATCTGAGGCTCGTTGCTCGATTGATCGATGTTTCACATTGATTAGAGTGCCCCTTCTTGTACACTGGCTTTATTGTTTATTGAGATAGGTTCATTGTCATTATTTAAACATTCCCTGTCATTTTTTTACAGCTTGAATTAGTCGGTCTTGTTTGAATCCCTTGCTTCCCCCCATAAACTTTCAGTGAGAAATATTACAGTTGATAAGAATTTTGAGTTCGCTCTCTTTTTTCCACTGGCCAAACAGCTCCATCAATTTATTTCTCCATGAGAGCATTCACTTTATTTTTTTTTATTTTTTTATTTTACAGAGTTTTATATAGCGCGAACTTGACCCGAATAGGGCATCAGAGCGCTTTACATACAACCAGTTGCATTACATGAGGACACATTAATTTTTATGTGTTAGGCACGGGGAGATTAAGTGATTTGCCCAGAATCACAGGCTGTTCAGCGTCATTGCCGAGACTCGAAGCCCAGTTCCCCACAGATTCGAGGTCACCCGCCCTGGTTGTTAGGCCAACTCCTCTCCCCAGGTCTCATTTTTTTATATTCTTTTTTCCTTGCTATGTAGTGTCACTGTGTATTTCCCAGTGTTCAATTTGATGGAAACTGACTCTCTGGTGAAGGCCCAAGTGGTGTGGCTCTGCTATTCGCTGTTATTCTTTCTACAAACACCCGGGTTCTTTGGTTTTTACAAGTCCATTTTAAGGCTAAGTGTTCACTTTTATTTATAGACATGTTATCTTAGGCTTTCCTGATGAAGGCGCTGTAGTTGCCGAAACATGCATAGAAACAACACAATAGGATCCATCCTTGATCAAAGCCACCTGATTGTCTCTCAATTTGGAAATATTTGTTACTTTATTATCTCTTTTTTGTGTTTTTTTCCTTATGTTATTGAATTGTGTTAAATATCTAGACAGTCATGGTTCTCTATGCTATGACTTTAATTGGGAATATTTTTCCAATCTAACTTATCCTGCATGATTATCGTCACATTATTTCTATAATAGACACAATATACTGTTATAACTTACATGTTGCCATTCCTCTTCCCTAGCTACGTCTTCCCTACTGCTCAGCCAGGATGAGTGCTGGAATGTGTGATGATGTCATGGAATGCTTGGGTGCTTGGTTATGTGTGTCAGTTGGTGGATGCAGGCTGAGCAGCAGGAAGGCTGCTCCTGGTGGGGCTATACTTCCATCTACACTTTCATCTACTTATCTTCTTCTGTCAAACTTACTCTGGAACTAAGCCTGAATAAAGCTATCCTCTTTTATACACCTGACTCAGTGGACTTCTGTTTACAACATTTTTTGGCGACGATTTTAAAGAACCTATGCATTGAGGAAGGATGGCTGTGCTCTGCACTCTGGAACTAAGGAACCTAGTAAAGAGATTGGAATTACTGAAACCTTAAGGAAAAGGAAACGTTAAGGAAATGCCCTGCTCAGCCCCACCAGTGTCCCTCATCAACAGGACAGCCTGCAGCCTAGGGCGTTTGACCTTCTACTACTGTGGAGTTTGCTGTCATTATGCGGCCTTGGAAGAGTTGTTTCTGTCCTGCAGCCTGGCGTCTCTATTAACAAGATTTTACCAGAGCATCAACAGGTTAAAGAGCATTCCCCGTTAACGCTACATGCTATACATTTGTTGTTAGACAAGATGTGTCCTTACTACAGTCATGAGAGAGGTTACTGAATTGGATGCAGAGCATACTGAGTTTAAAACTTTATGGCACCCCTGAGGAATTGGCAGCAGCGAGGTGTGTAGGGAAATTGGCAGCAATGACGTGTGCTTGGAAAAACGGTACCCCTGGTGTGATTAAAGATGCGGAGGCTGGTGATGCCTCTGAACCTGTGGTTTAATGCCCAAGTGCCGTCTGTTGAGAACTTTTGGGTGAGCTGTTATCGTTTGTACAATTGTCACTCCTGCCCCTTAACGTTTGCCCCTTTAACTGCTCTGCTACTTTTAATTGTGGCACAAGCTCTTCTCAATGCGCGCAGCCTTACCGATCCTGTGATACCTCCATGCTATCTTCTATGATGTGTGCCCCTTGCTCTTGTGGACGTTTTGCTGCACGCTGATGCCGCTAGCCATCCAGTGTCGCGTCATTGATGCGTGCCACCATCTTCTGTTTGGAGCTTCACTCCTACTTTGCAACCTTTGTTGTGGTGTACACCTTTTGCCAATAAAGTTTTGTGAACGTCAAAATACTCCGGTTGGCCGCAGTTTGTGTCGAGGTTTCAGACTGTCTGCACCCCATGCAGACTTTCAGCAACTAACGTTTTTGCGGGTTGGAAATGTGGAGGAGCATGTTTAAAAAAAATATATATATATATATCGGCCATCATGGTGAGTCTCACATTTGCCCACAGTGGTGTAGAGCCGGTGTGGCAAGAAAGGGAGGAGGACGTTGCACAGTTGGCTGAAAAGAAAATAGTATTTTTGGGTCACGATTAGGTGTTCCTGCCAGAACACACTGAAGAGACTCAGGTGGCATGTCTTCCCTACTTCCCACTGGATGCCGGCACCCGTGTGGAGTTTTGAGTGGAGACCTCGGGTGAGAGATCGCTCACCGCAGTGAAAGACTTCCTTTTAGCTTTTTTTCAATTGCTACAATACTGTTTTGTGGGGGGAAGTGTGTACCCTTTTACATTGACCTTGTGGGGTATTACGTGAGGTTGTAGGGCGGTTAGCACCCCAATGCTGGTTCATCGGGAAGTGTTTTTCCCTATTGTGTTAGGTTGTGGGGTGGTTAGTGACCCAGTTCTGTTCCACAGGGTGATGTATGCCCTGTTACGTGTAGGTGGTGGGGTGGTGAGTGCCCCAGTCCTGTTCCACAGGGTGGTGTGTACCCTGTTACGTGTAGGTTGTGGGGTGGTGAGTACCCCAGTTCTGTTCCACAGGGTGGTGTGTACCCTGTTACGTGTAGGTTGTGGGGTGGTGAGTACCTCAGTTCTGTTTTATAGGGCGTGAGTACCCTTTTATAGTAAGGTTGTGGGGTGGTGAATACCCAAGTTCTGTTTTATAGGGCTTGAGTACCCTTTTGTAGTGAGGTTGTGGGGTGGTGAGTGCCCCAGTTCTGTTACACAGGGTGGTGTTTTACAGTGAGGTTGTGGGGTGGTGAGTGCCCCAGTTCTGCTCCACAGGGTGGTGTGTACCCTGTTACGTGTAGATTGTGGAACGGTGAGTGCCTCAGTTCTGTTCCACAGGGTGCTGTGTACCCTGTTACGTGTAGGTTGTGGGGCGGTGAGTGATCCAGTTCTGGAGGTTGTGGGGTCGTTAGTGCCCCAGTGCGGTCTTGTGGGTGCCCAATATTTAGAGCCATAGGTTTAGTGGTGTTTTAAGCCAAGTATTCGCGTTGCTCTTTTCTTAATTTTCCTTAAGGGAGGGGGATGGGGCGTGTTTATGCATGTATATTTTGAAATGTGTTTTTACATGTATATTTTGGAATGTTCCTTCCATATTTCCTGACGTAATGATATTTGTACATTTCATGCATGTATAATTCGGAATATTCCTACCATCTTTTCTGATGTAATGTATTTAATGATGTTTCCGTTTATGTGCATCATTTCTGCATTTAGTTTCCCTAAGGAAGGGGGATTTGTTATAACTTACTTGTTGTCATTCCTCTTCCCTAGCTACATCTTCCCTACTGCTCAGCCAGGATGAGTGCTGGAATGTGTGATGATGTCATGGAATGCTTGGGTGCTTGGTTATGTGTGGAAGTGTCGGTTGGTGGATGCAGGCTGAGCAACAGGGAGGCTGCTCCTGGAGGAGCTATACTTCAATCTACACTTTCGTCTACTTATCTTCTTCTGTCAAACTTACCCTGGAACTAAGCCTGAATAGAGCTATCCCCTTTTATACACCTGGCTCAGTGGACTTCCATTTACAACATATAGTTGACGTGATTGTTTGACTGTAGTTGTTCATTGATAGACATGTATTCAATGGAGCATATGTCTTGTTTTTTTGTTTTTTCAAAACTTTTGCCATGCAACTTTACTAGCAGAATGCATAATACATTTTTGGATAATTTATATTAATAAAAGTCTTTTTTTATGGTTTATAAGTGATCACTTTGCCTTTTTCAGCATCATGTTGCAATAATGTCATATAATGCAAATTAGAAGATTAATTGCCTAGGGATTTGCTTTTTACAATTAAATAACCTTGACGCCCTGAACTGCAAGCTTACTCTGGCGGACTCCACCAAATCTATGGGGATCTCTCTGGAGTTAAGATTAAACTTGAGCTCACACATAAGGTCCACTGCAAAGGGCTGTTTTTATAGCCTAAAACTCCTCAACAAACCAAGTCCCCCCCCCACCCCCCCCACCCCCCCCCACCCCCACCCCCCCCAAATGGCCTAAAAATCACACTGCAAGCACTGGTTCTGTCCAGACTAGACTATGGAAATGTCACACTCAGAGGAGTAGCTAAAGTACAAGGAGCCCCCATGAGAGCCACCCTAAATGCAGCAGCAAGAATGGTTACTGGAGCAAAGAAACATGGTCACATCTCCCCCGCACTGCATAATCTGACGTGGCAACCAATTGAAGCATGCCTGTCTCACCTACAGAGCCCTACACACTAGTAAACCAGATTACCTTGCAGCCAAACTAATAAAAGCAGGCCAATTGAGAAATCTCAGAAGTTCCAACACACTTCTTCTCACCCTCCCCAAAAGACATAAACAAAAAGCCCTCTCTCGCTCTTTCTCAGGCCATGCTCCTCAAAATCTGGACCTCACCGCCAGTACATATCAGAACTAACCCCTCCTTCACGAACTCCAAGAGACAACTAAACAAATTTCTCCTAAACCAGCACCTTTATCCCTCCTGGAAATAGCTCATTAATCGCACCATGGAAACTCCACCCAGTTATATGTACTTCTCCTGCAAGGTCTACACAATGACTTGATGCTCAGCTCCACTATCATAATGCATTCTCAATTAATAATAATAACTAGACTATCTAAACTGTATTTTTATTGTACTGTGGTTTACTGTTAATTCTCTAGACTCTTGAAACTGTATTTTTATTGTACTGTGGTTTACTGATAATTGTCTAGACTCTTGGAACTATATTTTTATTATACTGTGATTGACTGATTATTGTTGTGGTATTGCTGTAAAGCGCTACGATACTCTCGGGTCTTGCCAGCGCTATATAATACTCTCAAAATAAAATAAAAAATATAATGACGTTGCACCCGTTTGAGGAATGACCGCACATTTCAGCAGCCTTCTTCAACTGGTTTATTTCAGGAAGGAGTGAACGTTTTGCGGGGTTAGCTGAAGGGGGTGTAAAGAACACAATGGGAGTCTCAAAACATGCTTAAACCAAATATCTTTCAGATACACTTTATATATTACGGTGCGTATATGTTTATTTTGTGTAGTGCAGGTAAGCAATATAATAATTGTATAAGTTTTAATATACTTAAAGTTGGTAATATTTGTTATTGTGGTATTTTTGCAAAATATGGAGGTATTTCACAATAGGACCATGGTACATAGTTATCACAGGTTATTAGCTGGTTAAGTAATCATTGGTTTTACAAAAGTCAAAGGAAGACATGTTTTTTGCTGTTGTGCGTAATTCAAAAATATCGAACCTAATACCTACATCGGAAGGCGTGATGCCTTCCGATGTAGGTAAGTATTAGGTTCGATCTTTTTGCCCTAACTATTACCACTTTAGAAATGTGGTAATAGGTAGAGCAAACTATTTACATGTTTCCAGATATTTGTTTTAAAAACTACGGAGAAGTGAGGGAGTACTGCGGTATCCCAAACAAATGTTCGAAGGTTAACTTTTTTGATTATAAACCTTCCTATTTTTTTAAACCAGTGTACGGTGAACTGCGTTTTTTTAAGTAGCAACTCCATTTACATTTTTGTCCATATTTAAATACATAAAAAATTGAAGAAACACTTTAGCACATTATATTATTAAAATAAAGTTTCTAATAGTCTATTTCCAAATATTATTTTTCGGTGCCGCGGTACTCCACTTTTAAAATATATATATATATATATAAACTTGTAAATATTTTTCCCTCCCTATTACCACTTTACTAAAGGGGTAATAGGTATGGGAAAATACCAAACCTAATACTAACCTCCATTGAATAACATAATGCAGAACAAAGGAAAACGTGAGGTGAAAACAAGATGGCTGCCTTTAACTTTTGTATACGCAGTCATTAGCCAATCAACTAATGACTTGTCATCTCTTTATAACTCGGGAGTACTGAGGTTCTGCTGTGACCACAGATATACCTAAATTAAAATCACTTAAAACTTATGAAATACCTACTCTACTTAGCTGCAGTACCCCACAGAATCATCTGCGCACCATAATATATAATCCTTTCAAATTTCATCAAAATCTGACTGACGGTTTGCGTGCTATATAAATGCATTGGATTTTACAACTGTTGTGGGACCTCCCTTTTTTCCTTCCACCCCCTTGACGAAACGTCCCAAAGCATTCAGGACTCCAAGAATTAAACGGGGACACTAGGTCTCCAACGTTTTGCAGACATTCATCTAACAAATTATTCAGGGGCAAAACCCCAAAAATCTCTCTCTGGTCACCCTAAATCGGAGGTCTTTAAACTTTTTTTGCTCTAAGCCCCCCCAAAGCAAAATGTTTTGAAGTCGGAACCCCCTCCCTCCAAAAATGTATGGCAAGAATAGGGAGAGTGTGAGGGGCAGGGGTGAGCTCCGGAACGGAGCTTTGGAGATAATTTCAGTGGTATTTTTCTGTTGGTCATAACTAAAACAGAAAATGGCAAAAAAAACTAGGCCCCATATTTGGGTTATTGTGAGCCTGGGTCCCAATGCAACTACACCTGCTGCACAAAAAGCCCTTTAGAAAAAGCCTCAAAAACTCCCCACCTTCTTAAAGGCATCTCTCTGAGGAAGCTGTCTCTATCAATCAATTAATCAATTTGGATTTTTATAGCATAGTGCAGGGTATCCAGTTTCTGACCATTTGTAATCTGAAAAAATTACCTGACCCCCCCTCCCCCTCCCTCACCCCCACATAGAACCACTTCTTCTGGGCTATCGCTTTGATGCTATCCAAGGATTTCACTATTTTCCTCTTTCGCCTGGACCATTACTCTGAAGCCCATGGGGTCCGGACTATCAGAGAGCTCTGTTTGAACGTGACCCTGCTGGACTCCTCCCTGTCATCCACTCGACTCACCTTGAAGGACATCTGCATGTAAACAGTACTTGAGACATTTGCGCCTCCCTGGGAATGCGCCCCACAGTTTGAAGACCTCTGCCCTAACTATAATTACAGAATGGCTACCGCCACTCTGTAATATGTATATATACATATCATACATATCCTGCTTCCCAAAAGGAGAGGGCACACACACGAAGTCTGCAGAATCAAAAAAATATCTTTATTGCTTTGGCCTGACGCCTCCCTCGACCAGGCACATAAGAGAGACACGTTTTGGCAGCCTAGCTGCCTTTATCAATCTAAAATCCGCCATGTTAACAATTCATTTAAATAATAGAACGTAGTAAACATAGAAGATGCACTTCCTCAATCTTTGCAATTCGTCCCCTCGTAAATGCAGTCAAATGTTGCACAAACTACCAGTTTTCTAAAATGGAAAAATCCATATGTCGATCTTCAATATAAGCATTCAACCAACTGGATATTATTCAATTCACTGGCAAG
The DNA here is from genome assembly GCF_964204655.1 of Triturus cristatus. Taxonomy (NCBI): domain Eukaryota; kingdom Metazoa; phylum Chordata; class Amphibia; order Caudata; family Salamandridae; genus Triturus; species Triturus cristatus. Next base: position 630,643,685 of record NC_140579.1, on the reverse strand, counting down.
CTTCGTGATAGTGCCGATTCCCATTAGTTTCAGCTTCACTTATAAACAAGCATTTGCAATGCAATAGGTCTCGCATTTGCGAGAGTTAAAGCTATTGGCATTGTAAATGACAATGCCCTTTTATTTATGTGATGTTTTTTAAAACATAAATAAAAGGCATTGTCATTTACAATGGCAATAGCTTAAACTGCCACAAATATGAGACCTGTTGCATTGCAAATGCTTATTTTGGCTGTTTGTGGGCCTGTTTTTTGATCTTCCGGGCCGGTTTTTACTGTTAATTTCCCGGATATTAAAACAAACACTGCCTGCAAATCCACACAGTCTTCCATACCTTGCAAAACACATATACAGTGTGCCTTTACAAGTTCAGAATTGGCCCAAATTGCAACATGACCCAATTTTTTAGCTTTCTACTACAGTATTGACGGCCACTTTTATTTTGGTGCCTGGGCCTTTTCGGTCCCAATCCGACCGTGCTTGGAAACATAGGGTCTATAGTGGTGCAATGTGCCGTGGAGTGGGCCTACATTGAGCTCAACAGACATTCCTGCTCGTCAGTATCTTTGGATATATATTTACACTTTCTTTTTGGATAAATTTAGAACAAGCCCCTCCCACTCCTTTAAGGAAAACCCATCCAGAAAAAGTGTGTACGAGAAAATGAATGAGTGAGTTGGTGTGTGAGAGAGCTAGTGAGATGGTGGGTGAGGTGGTAGGTTGTGAATGAGTGGCTAGGTAAATGAGAGGAGGTGGGTCGATGGATCAGTGAGTGAATGTATCATGGAATGATTGGTTGGTGAGTGAGACAGATGATGTGTGAGTGGCTAGTGGGTGGGGGAGCGAATAAGTGGTGGGTAAATGGGTTGATTCAGAGTGAGTGACTAATTGGATGGTTCTGAGTGAGTTGACTTGTACATGTAAATTGATACTTGTATAGCGCACTACTCACCCACAAGGGTCTCAAGGTGCTTGTACGAATACCGCTGTGGAACCCATCCTGGCTTTCCCTGTGAGGCGTCCACTCCTGGGCACCCCCAAGGTGGAGGCCAGGCATCCTTAGCGTTGTGGGGTCGTTGTGGAGATTAAGCAAGCTATTGCCCAGAGTTGCAGAGTGGGACTCCATGATTGGAATAGGCACCGAGGCGAGAATTATCAGGTCCATGGAATTTTTGAGCCCAAGACCCGCCGAGGCGGGGAATTGAACCCTGGTCCCGGGCTAGACCTCTGCATCAGGGTCTGCCGCTCTAATCATTGAGCCACACTTCTCCACTTGTGTATCATACAGTGCCAACTGAATGGCCACTAGGTGCTTCTGTGAATCAGTGGTTTGTTTTTGGTGCTGGTGAAATGTGCTGGATTGTAAGCACTGGGTTAAGCGAGTCTACACTACTCTCTGTTAGAAATTTTGGTTCAGAGCCCTCGGACTGGATAGGTGTATAAGACAAGACCCCTATGGATATTTATTGTATAGTGCCCTATAGATATGTTGGTGTACATTATAGATAGATTTATATTTATGTGTGTTTACCGAGATTTATGGATGATTGTTTCAAGTGTGTGGATCCCTATAGATCCGAGGCATACAGAGCTCTATAGTAGTTTTTTTGTTCAGGGGGACGAGTGCATAGTAGTTATTTTGGCGCACAGAGCCCAATAGAAATGTTGGTGCGGACAACCTTTTGGATGTATATGAACGTGTGTGTTTTGTGCATAGTCTCCGTGGCTGCTTGGTGCACAGAAGAGGGCCCTGCAGATTGAGAAGCACTATAAATATGCTTGTGTGTTTTAGACGTGCAGAGCCCTGTGGATACTTGGGTGCACGGATCCCTAGAGATGCTTTGGTGTGCAGAGGTCAGTGGGACGGTCAGTATTCCTAGAGATATTCTGTGCACGGAGACCTGGTGAGTATTTCGCGCACTGTGCCCCTTTAGAATGATGCTTAGGTGTAACAAGCCCTGCTGGGGTTTGGGTGAACAGAGAGCTCTGTGGAAGGTAATGGGCACAGGCAACGGAAATACTTTATTATTCTCAGTCTGAGTACTAAGAATGCCAGACTCACTGTGAGAACAAGCAGCCCCGAGGCAGCATCTGTGATTCATTGGACAGTGGCTGTCATGAAGCCCTTCAACTGGCTGGGGGAGTCTTATCAGCAGGCCTTGGGATACCTGATAGAGACACGCGCACTCTCACGGGACACACCGAGTCCAACACACACATACACACCATTGCACGCACACACACACACACACACTATTGCACGCAGACACACACACTAGTGCACGCACACACACCATTTCATGCACACGCACATATTGCACGCAGGCAAATAAAACTGCTTACATCAAAGTATAAAAATCACAAACTCTGCCTGACAAGGGGGTAAAAAAAACCTCCGTTCACTATCTCATTTTTTTTCGTTTTTGGCAAAATGTCGCATTGTAAAGCTTTGCCCGCACAGCAAACGTGAGGAGACGGCAAAGAGAAGTCCAGGCGCGTGCACATGCCCTGTCTGAGCGCGTGCAGGCACGGCAAAGAAGAGATGGCAAAGAGGAGTCCAGGCGCGTGCAGGGCAGGCATGCCGAATGAAGACGCGGCGGAAGCGCTGCTCCAGGGCATCGGCGGCTGACCTGCTGCACTGCCGGAGGACTTGGATGGACACAGTGGTGAGTGTGGGGCGGCATGAGCAGGCTGCGGGCGTGACGGTGGACCGTGTTACAAGACTGCCTAAACGTCCAGTGTTGCGCAGGTCCTGTGTTGCGCTGATGCCGTGCGTGAGCAGAATCGCCAGTCATTGTGGTCGGGGCCTAAAGGAGACAGGGCGGACACAAACACCGCTTCCAAAGAAGACAGACAGAAAAACCAACCACTATAGATCTCGCCAAGGCGAGCAACGCATGTGCTGCAACTCAGGCGAGACCTAAAAACTGGGGGTGATTTGACTGAGGCTGTATCTGCAACATCCGTCGTAAATGCTCTTTATCTGTTAATTAACACATAACTTAAATTCCATGTGTTGCCTTTAGATCGCGGCATTAAAAAAACTCCATTTAATGTCCGGGAGTTCAACAACTTTACATATTTGTTCCGTGATATATATATTATATATTACCTACTGGCGGTTGCCAGTAGGTAGTTATAGTTAGGACCCATTTTCCATAGGAAATCCGCAACATTCTATTCCAAATAACTTTGGCACCGGTTGACGAATCTTCGCGAAATTTTCAAAACATTTGGCCAGCTCCAGTCCGCTCCTATCCTGAAAGTCTCAGTGTGATTCGTCAAGCGGGGGCCAAGAAAAAAGGGGGGTCCCTAAATATGTTTTCCCATGCAATTTTCCATAGGAACCTTTAGTCGCAGCTACAGCCTGTACTGCTGAACGGAATTACACCAAAGTTGGCAAAAAGGTAGCCCTTGGTTCAGAGTCGTGCATTTTGGTTAAATGGTGTAAATCCGTTCAGTAGTTCCTGAGAAAATCAAAAGTAAAATCACATATATAGCTGGGCGGAGCCTAATCACACATCTCATCGTGAGATCTAATTGGCTGTCAGCACTTCATCCAAGAAGTGTTGGCAGCCATCTTGGGACCAATATACATGATAGCACCACATTAAAAAGCATTGAAGTTAATAGAAGGTTTTAAGACTTTAGTTACATTATAAATCATTTGTTGATGGTACCATACTCATTTTAGGAATTGTGGTGTGTTCTAAGGTGATTTTGCCATGTGAAAAAGCCTTCTGCTGGGATATCATAAATCATGTTTGAGAGAAAACTATTTTCTCATGCTTTTCCCACAGAGGTTTGGAAGGTGATCTATAAGCTAAACTGAGAGCATATTTTCTGTAAATTCACATTATCTTTCTCAGTCATGTGAGAATGAAGTCTGACATTCTCAGTAAAACATGTACATCCAAAAAGGGCAGAGACTGTCAGTTGATTCCTTTGTGTTCTACTGCAGCATCCCAGAGTGTTCTAAAGAACAACTAGAGCGCTAACAGTCCTACTTATGACAAACGTATTGCACACCTGAAGCTATCTTGATTGGAATAAAGTGGTAACTCTTAAAGCATTTAATTTAAAAAGGAACAAAATGAGGGGGTTCATTTTGCCATAGAAAGTATGATTAGTGCTGCAGAAAGAAAAATTAGGGCACATTTTGAGTGACTTCTCAAATCCTCTTCTATTTCATTAAACAATTCTGACATGCAGACTGAAACATGCACTTTCAATACCAGCAGCAGACTTCCCGGGTGAGCAGCAGCTTTACTACAGTGATCTAATAAGCAACTAGAGTGCTAACATTCTGAATTTATGGCAAATGTGTGACACATCTGAATGCCTTCTTGATGGAATCAAAGTAAAAAACTGAAATTATTTCCTATTGAGGAGACTGTAGTAAATGAGGAAATTAGGAAACTTCATAACAAATAAGTCTCCCAAGATGGCCACCAGAGACAAAAGAGACCAAATGTAGCACAAATATCACCCAGATGTAGCCCAAGTACAGCCCAATGACAGAATGTCCCAGAGTGTTCTAAAGAACAACTAGAGCGCTAACAGTCTTACTTATGACAAAAGTATGGCACACCTGAAGCCATCTTGATTGGAATAAAGTGGTAAAACTTAAAACATTTAATTTGCAAAGGAACAAAATGAGGGGTTCATTTTGCCATAGAAAGTATGATTAGTGCTGCAGAAAGAAAAATTAGGGCACATTTTGAGTGACTTCTCAAATCCTCTTCTATTTCATTAAAAAATTCTGACATGCAGATTGAAACATGCACTTTGAAAACCAGCAGCAGACTTCCCTGGTGAGCAGTAGCTTTACTACAGTGATCTAATGAGCAACTAGAGTGCTAACATTCAGAATTTATGGCAAATGTGTGACACATCTGAATGACTTCTTTATGGAACCAAATTAAAAAACTGAAAGTATTTCCTACTGAGGAGGCTGCAGTAAATGGGGAAATTAGGAAACTTCATAACAAATAAATCTCCCAAGATGGCTACCAGAGACAAAAGAGCCCAAATGCAGCCCAAATATCACTCAGATGTAGCCCACATGTAGCCCAATGACAGAAGTGTGCAAAACACTTTTTATTTTTTTGTGTTTTTGCAGTTTTATATAGTGCAGACTTGTCAGGTATAGGAGTGCTTTACATGAGCATTGGTTACATCACACAAGATAACATTAATTTTGGTTGTAGACATGGGGAGACAGGGGTGTGGAATTTAATAAAATATCTACTTGTCCATGGGGCAGGTTGCTTCATAAATCTACTTGTCCTGTAACAAAATCCACTTGTCCCTTTTGTGCCTTGTAATGTGGTGACAAAATACGGCAGCAATCTCATTAAGCAAGAGTTCTGATAAAGCCTCTCTAATTATGCCAGGGCTTGTACCATAGTAGGGTTTGAATACTAGCAATTCCCTTATGTTGCTACGTTTCTGCAGGTCTACATACTGGAGCTGAAGGTAGTGGTAAGCAATAGTTCAAGGGTTGGAATGGCCTTTTGAGTTTGTGCAAACCTACAAACTTGCATGTTTTAAGGGTTTTCACCAACTTTTCTAATCTTTTCCCATACTGAAAAAGGTTGGAAATTTACTCCTGGCAGTGGCAGACGTAAAACTTCTTCAGGGTTGGGAAAAAAGTGGTTGGAGGAAAAGTAAACTTGAGACATTCAGATTTTCACATGAGCAAATCTACACAAGCACATTTGCTCATGTTAAAATGCAGTTCTCAAATATTTTCTAGGAGTACTATTTCTTGGCCTACTTCTGTAAATTCTTGTGAATTCACGGAGACTGTATATATGCACGTAACGCATGGATTTATACCATGGATGCACTTTTGAGACGTTCTTTAATAATTGGGCCTCTAATTAGGCCTGGGGTTAACCATGACCTTTTGTGTTTAGTAAAATTATGTCTCTCTCTCTCTATCAGCTAGCTTCACTGTGAGTGACAATATTCTGCTCCATTACAAGGAGCATATTGGCACACAAAGTAGATTTGTTCAGTGCCTGGAACTGCTGTGGCAATGTGTGCTTTGTGAGACCAAAAACAGTTTTTTGCTTTTGCCAATGCTTGTTAGTATGGCGAGGGCCCTGCAGCTCCCACACAGATAAGCTTTTACAAAAACCATGCCTAAACAAGTCACGCATTGACAAAACCAAAAGCCTGACCACCAATTTCAGACCTACTGGCTTTGCCAATGCTTGTTTATTTTTGTTTCCCACAATCTTATTTTAACTGGTTACACTGATTCTCCATTATGAATATTTTTGGGAAATACAAGCATACATCAACATGTTACTAAATGATGCTGCAAAGATATGGTATCTAAAATCTTACAGTAGTTTAGCAAAATATTTTTTTCCTACATGCATTTTTTTGTGAACATTTTATTTTGAAAGCAATGAATCATCACTGTTGCTTTCAAGCTTCTGCAAATATTTGCATATAATCAGAGAGCATTCTGGGAGCATTATACATAGCCTCATATTGATAAACTTTGAAAATGTGTGTACATGTTTATACTGGAACCCCCATCAGTAGTGCAGGCAGAGCTGACAACATTTACTTTTAGTGCTCACCCTAATAATAAAGGCTTTGCATTAATGAACCATAAATACAAGTTTGAACAGTGTTAGCACATGGACACATACTTCAAACTTTTTGATGCCGAGACCCCCTGTCAAAGATTTACAAGCGTAAGGACCCCCTCCTGACAAACATTTCTAGAACTTGTTCCTCCTCATCATTGCCAACTATCGACAACCATAAATGCCCTTAATTCCTACAGCAAATCAAATTCACATCGGGGAAATAAAGTAAACAGTGTTTAGCGAACTAAAGGTCAGTAAGAGAGCTTGGGGTGTGGTCAAAGGTGTGGCTAAAACAAAGAGCCTTATTTATGAGGCATTGGCATAGGGCAGCGCCGACCCACCCTACGCCAATGTGAAAGGGCAGTAATGCACCATATTTATCAAATATGGTGCATTCCTGTCCTTTCCCCATGCGTTGGCGCACAAATTGCTGCCTAACGCCAACATAGGCAGGATTTTTTTTGTGCAGGAAGGGGCACCTTTCTCCAAAAAAAAAAATCCTGAGAGGGGTTTTCCTGTTTCTATGTGTGCTGCAGAATGCAGCACACATAGAAAGAAGAACACACATAGAAAGACGAAAAACAAGGAGAAATGAAAACATTTCTCCTCGTTACGCCTGCTGTGGGGAGGCGTAAGGTTTTGGCTCTGCCCCAGGTTTAAATGGTTTTACAAATCTGGGGCAGCGTCAAAATCCATGGGGGTTGCGTGAGAACACCCACTGCAATGCCTATGGAGTGCCTACTTGACATGGTGTAAGGCAACACAGCGACTTGCGCGGTTTTGTCTTACTCCATATCTATGAGGCCATGCAAAGCCACGCAGGGTGACTTTTCGTCGCGTCATAGATATGATTGAGACACTTGTGCTGCCAAAGCTTAAAAAAAAGTGGCGCTCCAGCAGTGCAAGCCTTTCATAAATCAGCCCCAAAATATTTTGTTTTTTAGGTCTTTCACTATCAGGTAGCTACATATAAAGGAATGGGTAGTTTAAATGAAAAATACATGTACTCAATGGGAAATGCACTCAGTGCATTATGAAACCTCTATCATTTAATGCAACGCAGAGGTCTGTGTGTAACCAGATAGACACAATTAAATTTGGTTGGCGCAGTGGAGAATAGTGACTTGTGTAGTTGTAGTGCTATGAGGTCACAGCCTGTAACAGAAACACAGTGAATGTGTAAGTTGTTATTTTATACTTGCATTACACATATTATTATATATACAGCTACAAACTGTGCAAATAGTTCTAAAGTAAAATGGAGCTTCCAAAATGTAGATTTGAGTAATAGAAGACCATAAGTAATGTTTTTTTTTTTTTTTTGCATACCTGTCCCTTCAACACTTCCCCAGGGGTACTAAGCACTGTGTAAATGCAGTTATGGTTAAAAGCATGCACTTTACAGCGTAGTTGTTAACTATTTGCACCACCATGCAAAAAAACACATCTTTACCATCACAATGCTTGGAGTGATTCAAGCAATTAAAGCCAGAACCACTCCCAAGCACCCTTTACATTTGCAGATTAACTCCTAGCGCACATTTGCATATATTCAGGCAAGCAGGCACCCTGGCATGAACACTTACATGAAGGATTGTTTTACCAGGCCTCTTTGTTTTACAGCATATGAGAGTCAATTCACTTCAGCTAAAGCATTTTAACGATCTGAATGTCGGGCCCCAGCCTTTGTCCAAAAGGAACAGTACATTTTGCATTCCAGGCAGAAATTAGGCCTGGAAATGTGCGACCCCCTTCCCAGTACTCCACGGCCCACTGGGGGTCGCGCCCCACAGATTGAAGACTGCTGCCTTAACTGTAGACAATGCCCTTCCTTGATCCATAATGTGGTATTGTAAACTGGCAGCTAAAGGGTGTGTGCTGTAGGGGGTTGGGCCTACTTGTCCCAAGGACAAAATAGACATTAAAACTTGTTGCCCTTGACCTCAAGCAATATGTCCTGGGCATCGGGCTATAGGAATTCCACATCCCTGGGAGATTAAGTGATTTGACCAGAATCATAGAATGTCGAGCTGAAGCAGAAACTCCAACCTGGTTCCCCAGTTGCAAAGTCTGCAGCTCTGGAAGTAACACCACATCCTCTCCCCTAAGTGCAACATTTAATCAAGTGGTCAAATGGATAAAAAAACATAAAGATTACAAATAATTTAAAAGTTCTTTGTCGCTATTTGAAAACTCAGAAAATATGTCCTCATTTTAGTTTTTTAGAGCACTAACCATCATTTTGATGCAAATAAGTTCCTCTCATATATGTAATTTCTAAAGGAAATGCTCTAGGTATTACAGTTTTGTTTACATCAAGATGACGTCAGGCGTTCCACACTTTTGTAATAAATATAGAATGTTAGCAATCTAGTTGTTCATTAGGATACTGTTGAGAGGCAGAGGCCAGGGGCACGGACTCTGAAAATGTAAGGCAGGTAGGAGGTTGCAGAGGCAACAATTTGACCACACTGGGCAGGCAGGAAGGGCAGTGGCAGCACAACAGACTATGGAGGGCAGTGGAAAGGGGGGCAGGGCCAACAAACCAACAATACAACACTGGCAAGAGAGGCTGTGGCAATATAATAGACCATTGTGGGCAGAAGGAAGAGGCAGTGGTAGTACAACCATACATGCCAACAGACCCGATTCAGCCAGAAAACGTCCAATGTTTTTAAGCTCAAATGGGCTTTATTTGATCTGTCTCCTGTCTACAATCTCCTCTTTTTCAATGTAACTCAAAGGGGAAAATCAATACCCCAGTTTTTTTTCAAAATCTCCCTCTTACCAATTTCAAAATGTTCGCAAGTATGGTACATTGGATCATGGAAGGCAGGAGGAATTGGGGTAGGGACATGGACTTGGATAACAGAGGACAGGAGGGACATGGAGAGGTGCACCAAACTGACCCTACAGGGCAGGCATCAGGGTTTGCAGCAGCACAATACACCACACAGGGCATGCCGGACAGGACTGCAGCATAACAATCCATAGACGGGGCTCGAAAAATTCACTCGACCGCTCGCATTTGCGAGTCAGATTAATTCAGGACAAGCTATTTTTAGGTCCTACTCGCCTGTAAGGGCGAGTAGGACCTAAAAATAGCTTACAAACTGACACTTGACCTCTGAAAACAGGGGAAATGTGACAAGATAGCAAGATTTAAAGGCATCTTTATTGCTCACAAAGTAAATGAGCAATAAAAATGCTTTTAAATCTTGTTAACCTGTCACATTTGCTCAGATTTCAGATTAGAGGTCAAGTGCCTTTCCGTTGGGTCGAGGAGATTTTGTAGGTTACTAGACCTGCAGGTCTAGTGCATTTTTTATGAATTTTCAAGCCCTGATAGAAAGCAATGGTGGTGTGTACCCTGTTACGTGTAGGTTGTGGGGTGGTGAGTACCCCAGTTCTGTTCCACAGGGTGGTGTGTACCCTGTTACGTGTAGGTTGTGGGGTGGTGAGTACCTCAGTTCTGTTTTATAGGGCGTGAGTACCCTTTTATAGTAAGGTTGTGGGGTGGTGAATACCCAAGTTCTGTTTTATAGGGCTTGAGTACCCTTTTGTAGTGAGGTTGTGGGGTGGTGAGTGCCCCAGTTCTGTTACACAGGGTGGTGTTTTACAGTGAGGTTGTGGGGTGGTGAGTGCCCCAGTTCTGCTCCACAGGGTGGTGTGTACCCTGTTACGTGTAGATTGTGGAACGGTGAGTGCCTCAGTTCTGTTCCACAGGGTGCTGTGTACCCTGTTACGTGTAGGTTGTGGGGCGGTGAGTGATCCAGTTCTGGAGGTTGTGGGGTCGTTAGTGCCCCAGTGCGGTCTTGTGGGTGCCCAATATTTAGAGCCATAGGTTTAGTGGTGTTTTAAGCCAAGTATTCGCGTTGCTCTTTTCTTAATTTTCCTTAAGGGAGGGGGATGGGGCGTGTTTATGCATGTATATTTTGAAATGTGTTTTTACATGTATATTTTGGAATGTTCCTTCCATATTTCCTGACGTAATGATATTTGTACATTTCATGCATGTATAATTCGGAATATTCCTACCATCTTTTCTGATGTAATGTATTTAATGATGTTTCCGTTTATGTGCATCATTTCTGCATTTAGTTTCCCTAAGGAAGGGGGATTTGTTATAACTTACTTGTTGTCATTCCTCTTCCCTAGCTACATCTTCCCTACTGCTCAGCCAGGATGAGTGCTGGAATGTGTGATGATGTCATGGAATGCTTGGGTGCTTGGTTATGTGTGGAAGTGTCGGTTGGTGGATGCAGGCTGAGCAACAGGGAGGCTGCTCCTGGAGGAGCTATACTTCAATCTACACTTTCGTCTACTTATCTTCTTCTGTCAAACTTACCCTGGAACTAAGCCTGAATAGAGCTATCCCCTTTTATACACCTGGCTCAGTGGACTTCCATTTACAACATATAGTTGACGTGATTGTTTGACTGTAGTTGTTCATTGATAGACATGTATTCAATGGAGCATATGTCTTGTTTTTTTGTTTTTTCAAAACTTTTGCCATGCAACTTTACTAGCAGAATGCATAATACATTTTTGGATAATTTATATTAATAAAAGTCTTTTTTTATGGTTTATAAGTGATCACTTTGCCTTTTTCAGCATCATGTTGCAATAATGTCATATAATGCAAATTAGAAGATTAATTGCCTAGGGATTTGCTTTTTACAATTAAATAACCTTGACGCCCTGAACTGCAAGCTTACTCTGGCGGACTCCACCAAATCTATGGGGATCTCTCTGGAGTTAAGATTAAACTTGAGCTCACACATAAGGTCCACTGCAAAGGGCTGTTTTTATAGCCTAAAACTCCTCAACAAACCAAGTCCCCCCCCCACCCCCCCACCCCCCCCCCACCCCCACCCCCCCCAAATGGCCTAAAAATCACACTGCAAGCACTGGTTCTGTCCAGACTAGACTATGGAAATGTCACACTCAGAGGAGTAGCTAAAGTACAAGGAGCCCCCATGAGAGCCACCCTAAATGCAGCAGCAAGAATGGTTACTGGAGCAAAGAAACATGGTCACATCTCCCCCGCACTGCATAATCTGACGTGGCAACCAATTGAAGCATGCCTGTCTCACCTACAGAGCCCTACACACTAGTAAACCAGATTACCTTGCAGCCAAACTAATAAAAGCAGGCCAATTGAGAAATCTCAGAAGTTCCAACACACTTCTTCTCACCCTCCCCAAAAGACATAAACAAAAAGCCCTCTCTCGCTCTTTCTCAGGCCATGCTCCTCAAAATCTGGACCTCACCGCCAGTACATATCAGAACTAACCCCTCCTTCACGAACTCCAAGAGACAACTAAACAAATTTCTCCTAAACCAGCACCTTTATCCCTCCTGGAAATAGCTCATTAATCGCACCATGGAAACTCCACCCAGTTATATGTACTTCTCCTGCAAGGTCTACACAATGACTTGATGCTCAGCTCCACTATCATAATGCATTCTCAATTAATAATAATAACTAGACTATCTAAACTGTATTTTTATTGTACTGTGGTTTACTGTTAATTCTCTAGACTCTTGAAACTGTATTTTTATTGTACTGTGGTTTACTGATAATTGTCTAGACTCTTGGAACTATATCTTTATTATACTGTGATTGACTGATTATTGTTGTGGTATTGCTGTAAAGCGCTACGATACTCTCGGGTCTTGCCAGCGCTATATAATACTCTCAAAATAAAATAAAAAATATAATGACGTTGCACCCGTTTGAGGAATGACCGCACATTTCAGCAGCCTTCTTCAACTGGTTTATTTCAGGAAGGAGTGAACGTTTTGCGGGGTTAGCTGAAGGGGGTGTAAAGAACACAATGGGAGTCTCAAAACATGCTTAAACCAAATATCTTTCAGATACACTTTATATATTACGGTGCGTATATGTTTATTTTGTGTAGTGCAGGTAAGCAATATAATAATTTTATAAGTTTTAATATACTTAAAGTTGGTAATATTTGTTATTGTGGTATTTTTGCAAAATATGGAGGTATTTCACAATAGGACCATGGTACATAGTTATCACAGGTTATTAGCTGGTTAAGTAATCATTGGTTTTACAAAAGTCAAAGGAAGACATGTTTTTTGCTGTTGTGCGTAATTCAAAAATATCGAACCTAATACCTACATCGGAAGGCGTGATGCCTTCCGATGTAGGTAAGTATTAGGTTCGATCTTTTTGCCCTAACTATTACCACTTTAGAAATGTGGTAATAGGTAGAGCAAACTATTTACATGTTTCCAGATATTTGTTTTAAAAACTACGGAGAAGTGAGGGAGTACTGCGGTATCCCAAACAAATGTTCGAAGGTTAACTTTTTTGATTATAAACCTTCCTATTTTTTTAAACCAGTGTACGGTGAACTGCGTTTTTTTAAGTAGCAACTCCATTTACATTTTTGTCCATATTTAAATACATAAAAAATTGAAGAAACACTTTAGCACATTATATTATTAAAATAAAGTTTCTAATAGTCTATTTCCAAATATTATTTTTCGGTGCCGCGGTACTCCACTTTTAAAATATATATATATATATATAAACTTGTAAATATTTTTCCCTCCCTATTACCACTTTACTAAAGGGGTAATAGGTATGGGAAAATACCAAACCTAATACTAACCTCCATTGAATAACATAATGCAGAACAAAGGAAAACGTGAGGTGAAAACAAGATGGCTGCCTTTAACTTTTGTATACGCAGTCATTAGCCAATCAACTAATGACTTGTCATCTCTTTATAACTCGGGAGTACTGAGGTTCTGCTGTGACCACAGATATACCTAAATTAAAATCACTTAAAACTTATGAAATACCTACTCTACTTAGCTGCAGTACCCCACAGAATCATCTGCGCACCATAATATATAATCCTTTCAAATTTCATCAAAATCTGACTGACGGTTTGCGTGCTATATAAATGCATTGGATTTTACAACTGTTGTGGGACCTCCCTTTTTTCCTTCCACCCCCTTGACGAAACGTCCCAAAGCATTCAGGACTCCAAGAATTAAACGGGGACACTAGGTCTCCAACGTTTTGCAGACATTCATCTAACAAATTATTCAGGGGCAAAACCCCAAAAATCTCTCTCTGGTCACCCTAAATCGGAGGTCTTTAAACTTTTTTTGCTCTAAGCCCCCCCAAAGCAAAATGTTTTGAAGTCGGAACCCCCTCCCTCCAAAAATGTATGGCAAGAATAGGGAGAGTGTGAGGGGCAGGGGTGAGCTCCGGAACGGAGCTTTGGAGATAATTTCAGTGGTATTTTTCTGTTGGTCATAACTAAAACAGAAAATGGCAAAAAAAACTAGGCCCCATATTTGGGTTATTGTGAGCCTGGGTCCCAATGCAACTACACCTGCTGCACAAAAAGCCCTTTAGAAAAAGCCTCAAAAACTCCCCACCTTCTTAAAGGCATCTCTCTGAGGAAGCTGTCTCTATCAATCAATTAATCAATTTGGATTTTTATAGCATAGTGCAGGGTATCCAGTTTCTGACCATTTGTAATCTGAAAAAATTACCTGACCCCCCCTCCCCCTCCCTCACCCCCACATAGAACCACTTCTTCTGGGCTATCGCTTTGATGCTATCCAAGGATTTCACTATTTTCCTCTTTCGCCTGGACCATTACTCTGAAGCCCATGGGGTCCGGACTATCAGAGAGCTCTGTTTGAACGTGACCCTGCTGGACTCCTCCCTGTCATCCACTCGACTCACCTTGAAGGACATCTGCATGTAAACAGTACTTGAGACATTTGCGCCTCCCTGGGAATGCGCCCCACAGTTTGAAGACCTCTGCCCTAACTATAATTACAGAATGGCTACCGCCACTCTGTAATATGTATATATACATATCATACATATCCTGCTTCCCAAAAGGAGAGGGCACACACACGAAGTCTGCAGAATCAAAAAAATATCTTTATTGCTTTGGCCTGACGCCTCCCTCGACCAGGCACATAAGAGAGACACGTTTTGGCAGCCTAGCTGCCTTTATCAATCTAAAATCCGCCATGTTAACAATTCATTTAAATAATAGAACGTAGTAAACATAGAAGATGCACTTCCTCAATCTTTGCAATTCGTCCCCTCGTAAATGCAGTCAAATGTTGCACAAACTACCAGTTTTCTAAAATGGAAAAATCCATATGTCGATCTTCAATATAAGCATTCAACCAACTGGATATTATTCAATTCACTGGCAAGCTTCGTGATAGTGCCGATTCCCATTAGTTTCAGCTTCACTTATAAACAAGCATTTGCAATGCAATAGGTCTCGCATTTGCGAGAGTTAAAGCTATTGGCATTGTAAATGACAATGCCCTTTTATTTATGTGATGTTTTTTAAAACATAAATAAAAGGCATTGTCATTTACAATGGCAATAGCTTAAACTGCCACAAATATGAGACCTGTTGCATTGCAAATGCTTATTTTGGCTGTTTGTGGGCCTGTTTTTTGATCTTCCGGGCCGGTTTTTACTGTTAATTTCCCGGATATTAAAACAAACACTGCCTGCAAATCCACACAGTCTTCCATACCTTGCAAAACACATATACAGTGTGCCTTTACAAGTTCAGAATTGGCCCAAATTGCAACATGACCCAATTTTTTAGCTTTCTACTACAGTATTGACGGCCACTTTTATTTTGGTGCCTGGGCCTTTTCGGTCCCAATCCGACCGTGCTTGGAAACATAGGGTCTATAGTGGTGCAATGTGCCGTGGAGTGGGCCTACATTGAGCTCAACAGACATTCCTGCTCGTCAGTATCTTTGGATATATATTTACACTTTCTTTTTGGATAAATTTAGAACAAGCCCCTCCCACTCCTTTAAGGAAAACCCATCCAGAAAAAGTGTGTACGAGAAAATGAATGAGTGAGTTGGTGTGTGAGAGAGCTAGTGAGATGGTGGGTGAGGTGGTAGGTTGTGAATGAGTGGCTGGGTAAATGAGAGGAGGTGGGTCGATGGATCAGTGAGTGAATGTATCATGGAATGATTGGTTGGTGAGTGAGACAGATGATGTGTGAGTGGCTAGTGGGTGGGGGAGCGAATAAGTGGTGGGTAAATGGGTTGATTCAGAGTGAGTGACTAATTGGATGGTTCTGAGTGAGTTGACTTGTACATGTAAATTGATACTTGTATAGCGCACTACTCACCCACAAGGGTCTCAAGGTGCTTGTACGAATACCGCTGTGGAACCCATCCTGGCTTTCCCTGTGAGGCGTCCACTCCTGGGCACCCCCAAGGTGGAGGCCAGGCATCCTTAGCGTTGTGGGGTCGTTGTGGAGATTAAGCAAGCTATTGCCCAGAGTTGCAGAGTGGGACTCCATGATTGGAATAGGCACCGAGGCGAGAATTATCAGGTCCATGGAATTTTTGAGCCCAAGACCCGCCGAGGCGGGGAATTGAACCCTGGTCCCGGGCTAGACCTCTGCATCAGGGTCTGCCGCTCTAATCATTGAGCCACACTTCTCCACTTGTGTATCATACAGTGCCAACTGAATGGCCACTAGGTGCTTCTGTGAATCAGTGGTTTGTTTTTGGTGCTGGTGAAATGTGCTGGATTGTAAGCACTGGGTTAAGCGAGTCTACACTACTCTCTGTTAGAAATTTTGGTTCAGAGCCCTCGGACTGGATAGGTGTATAAGACAAGACCCCTATGGATATTTATTGTATAGTGCCCTATAGATATGTTGGTGTACATTATAGATAGATTTATATTTATGTGTGTTTACAGAGATTTATGGATGATTGTTTCAAGTGTGTGGATCCCTATAGATCCGAGGCATACAGAGCTCTATAGTAGTTTTTTTGTTCAGGGGGACGAGTGCATAGTAGTTATTTTGGCGCACAGAGCCCAATAGAAATGTTGGTGCGGACAACCTTTTGGATGTATATGAACGTGTGTGTTTTGTGCATAGTCTCCGTGGCTGCTTGGTGCACAGAAGAGGGCCCTGCAGATTGAGAAGCACTATAAATATGCTTGTGTGTTTTAGACGTGCAGAGCCCTGTGGATACTTGGGTGCACGGATCCCTAGAGATGCTTTGGTGTGCAGAGGTCAGTGGGACGGTCAGTATTCCTAGAGATATTCTGTGCACGGAGACCTGGTGAGTATTTCGCGCACTGTGCCCCTTTAGAATGATGCTTAGGTGTAACAAGCCCTGCTGGGGTTTGGGTGAACAGAGAGCTCTGTGGAAGGTAATGGGCACAGGCAACGGAAATACTTTATTATTCTCAGTCTGAGTACTAAGAATGCCAGACTCACTGTGAGAACAAGCAGCCCCGAGGCAGCATCTGTGATTCATTGGACAGTGGCTGTCATGAAGCCCTTCAACTGGCTGGGGGAGTCTTATCAGCAGGCCTTGGGATACCTGATAGAGACACGCGCACTCTCACGGGACACACCGAGTCCAACACACACATACACACCATTGCACGCACACACACACACACACACTATTGCACGCAGACACACACACTAGTGCACGCACACACACCATTTCATGCACACGCACATATTGCACGCAGGCAAATAAAACTGCTTACATCAAAGTATAAAAATCACAAACTCTGCCTGACAAGGGGGTAAAAAAAACCTCCGTTCACTATCTCATTTTTTTTCGTTTTTGGCAAAATGTCGCATTGTAAAGCTTTGCCCGCACAGCAAACGTGAGGAGACGGCAAAGAGAAGTCCAGGCGCGTGCACATGCCCTGTCTGAGCGCGTGCAGGCACGGCAAAGAAGAGATGGCAAAGAGGAGTCCAGGCGCGTGCAGGGCAGGCATGCCGAATGAAGACGCGGCGGAAGCGCTGCTCCAGGGCATCGGCGGCTGACCTGCTGCACTGCCGGAGGACTTGGATGGACACAGTGGTGAGTGTGGGGCGGCATGAGCAGGCTGCGGGCGTGACGGTGGACCGTGTTACAAGACTGCCTAAACGTCCAGTGTTGCGCAGGTCCTGTGTTGCGCTGATGCCGTGCGTGAGCAGAATCGCCAGTCATTGTGGTCGGGGCCTAAAGGAGACAGGGCGGACACAAACACCGCTTCCAAAGAAGACAGACAGAAAAACCAACCACTATAGATCTCGCCAAGGCGAGCAACGCATGTGCTGCAACTCAGGCGAGACCTAAAAACTGGGGGTGATTTGACTGAGGCTGTATCTGCAACATCCGTCGTAAATGCTCTTTATCTGTTAATTAACACATAACTTAAATTCCATGTGTTGCCTTTAGATCGCGGCATTAAAAAAACTCCATTTAATGTCCGGGAGTTCAACAACTTTACATATTTGTTCCGTGATATATATATTATATATTACCTACTGGCGGTTGCCAGTAGGTAGTTATAGTTAGGACCCATTTTCCATAGGAAATCCGCAACATTCTATTCCAAATAACTTTGGCACCGGTTGACGAATCTTCGCGAAATTTTCAAAACATTTGGCCAGCTCCAGTCCGCTCCTATCCTGAAAGTCTCAGTGTGATTAGTCAAGCGGGGGCCAAGAAAAAAGGGGGGTCCCTAAATATGTTTTCCCATGCAATTTTCCATAGGAACCTTTAGTCGCAGCTACAGCCTGTACTGCTGAACGGAATTACACCAAAGTTGGCAAAAAGGTAGCCCTTGGTTCAGAGTCGTGCATTTTGGTTAAATGGTGTAAATCCGTTCAGTAGTTCCTGAGAAAATCAAAAGTAAAATCACATATATAGCTGGGCGGAGCCTAACCACACATCTCATCGTGAGATCTAATTGGCTGTCAGCACTTCATCCAAGAAGTGTTGGCAGCCATCTTGGGACCAATATACATGATAGCACCACATTAAAAAGCATTGAAGTTAATAGAAGGTTTTAAGACTTTAGTTACATTATAAATCATTTGTTGATGGTACCATACTCATTTTAGGAATTGTGGTGTGTTCTAAGGTGATTTTGCCATGTGAAAAAGCCTTCTGCTGGGATATCATAAATCATGTTTGAGAGAAAACTATTTTCTCATGCTTTTCCCACAGAGGTTTGGAAGGTGATCTATAAGCTAAACTGAGAGCATATTTTCTGTAAATTCACATTATCTTTCTCAGTCATGTGAGAATGAAGTCTGACATTCTCAGTAAAACATGTACATCCAAAAAGGGCAGAGACTGTCAGTTGATTCCTTTGTGTTCTACTGCAGCATCCCAGAGTGTTCTAAAGAACAACTAGAGCGCTAACAGTCCTACTTATGACAAACGTATTGCACACCTGAAGCTATCTTGATTGGAATAAAGTGGTAACTCTTAAAGCATTTAATTTAAAAAGGAACAAAATGAGGGGGTTCATTTTGCCATAGAAAGTATGATTAGTGCTGCAGAAAGAAAAATTAGGGCACATTTTGAGTGACTTCTCAAATCCTCTTCTATTTCATTAAACAATTCTGACATGCAGACTGAAACATGCACTTTCAATACCAGCAGCAGACTTCCCGGGTGAGCAGCAGCTTTACTACAGTGATCTAATAAGCAACTAGAGTGCTAACATTCTGAATTTATGGCAAATGTGTGACACATCTGAATGCCTTCTTGATGGAATCAAAGTAAAAAACTGAAATTATTTCCTATTGAGGAGACTGTAGTAAATGAGGAAATTAGGAAACTTCATAACAAATAAGTCTCCCAAGATGGCCACCAGAGACAAAAGAGACCAAATGTAGCACAAATATCACCCAGATGTAGCCCAAGTACAGCCCAATGACAGAATGTCCCAGAGTGTTCTAAAGAACAACTAGAGCGCTAACAGTCTTACTTATGACAAAAGTATGGCACACCTGAAGCCATCTTGATTGGAATAAAGTGGTAAAACTTAAAACATTTAATTTGCAAAGGAACAAAATGAGGGGTTCATTTTGCCATAGAAAGTATGATTAGTGCTGCAGAAAGAAAAATTAGGGCACATTTTGAGTGACTTCTCAAATCCTCTTCTATTTCATTAAAAAATTCTGACATGCAGATTGAAACATGCACTTTGAAAACCAGAAGCAGACTTCCCTGGTGAGCAGTAGCTTTACTACAGTGATCTAATGAGCAACTAGAGTGCTAACATTCAGAATTTATGGCAAATGTGTGACACATCTGAATGACTTCTTTATGGAACCAAATTAAAAAACTGAAAGTATTTCCTACTGAGGAGGCTGCAGTAAATGGGGAAATTAGGAAACTTCATAACAAATAAATCTCCCAAGATGGCTACCAGAGACAAAAGAGCCCAAATGCAGCCCAAATATCACTCAGATGTAGCCCACATGTAGCCCAATGACAGAAGTGTGCAAAACACTTTTTATTTTTTTGTGTTTTTGCAGTTTTATATAGTGCAGACTTGTCAGGTATAGGAGTGCTTTACATGAGCATTGGTTACATCACACAAGATAACATTAATTTTGGTTGTAGACATGGGGAGACAGGGGTGTGGAATTTAATAAAATATCTACTTGTCCATGGGGCAGGTTGCTTCATAAATCTACTTGTCCTGTAACAAAATCCACTTGTCCCTTTTGTGCCTTGTAATGTGGTGACAAAATACGGCAGCAATCTCATTAAGCAAGAGTTCTGATAAAGCCTCTCTAATTATGCCAGGGCTTGTACCATAGTAGGGTTTGAATACTAGCAATTCCCTTATGTTGCTACGTTTCTGCAGGTCTACATACTGGAGCTGAAGGTAGTGGTAAGCAATAGTTCAAGGGTTGGAATGGCCTTTTGAGTTTGTGCAAACCTACAAACTTGCATGTTTTAAGGGTTTTCACCAACTTTTCTAATCTTTTCCCATACTGAAAAAGGTTGGAAATTTACTCCTGGCAGTGGCAGACGTAAAACTTCTTCAGGGTTGGGAAAAAAGTGGTTGGAGGAAAAGTAAACTTGAGACATTCAGATTTTCACATGAGCAAATCTACACAAGCACATTTGCTCATGTTAAAATGCAGTTCTCAAATATTTTCTAGGAGTACTATTTCTTGGCCTACTTCTGTAAATTCTTGTGAATTCACGGAGACTGTATATATGCACGTAACGCATGGATTTATACCATGGATGCACTTTTGAGACGTTCTTTAATAATTGGGCCTCTAATTAGGCCTGGGGTTAACCATGACCTTTTGTGTTTAGTAAAATTATGTCTCTCTCTCTCTATCAGCTAGCTTCACTGTGAGTGACAATATTCTGCTCCATTACAAGGAGCATATTGGCACACAAAGTAGATTTGTTCAGTGCCTGGAACTGCTGTGGCAATGTGTGCTTTGTGAGACCAAAAACAGTTTTTTGCTTTTGCCAATGCTTGTTAGTATGGCGAGGGCCCTGCAGCTCCCACACAGATAAGCTTTTACAAAAACCATGCCTAAACAAGTCACGCATTGACAAAACCAAAAGCCTGACCACCAATTTCAGACCTACTGGCTTTGCCAATGCTTGTTTATTTTTGTTTCCCACAATCTTATTTTAACTGGTTACACTGATTCTCCATTATGAATATTTTTGGGAAATACAAGCATACATCAACATGTTACTAAATGATGCTGCAAAGATATGGTATCTAAAATCTTACAGTAGTTTAGCAAAATATTTTTTTCCTACATGCATTTTTTTGTGAACATTTTATTTTGAAAGCAATGAATCATCACTGTTGCTTTCAAGCTTCTGCAAATATTTGCATATAATCAGAGAGCATTCTGGGAGCATTATACATAGCCTCATATTGATAAACTTTGAAAATGTGTGTACATGTTTATACTGGAACCCCCATCAGTAGTGCAGGCAGAGCTGACAACATTTACTTTTAGTGCTCACCCTAATAATAAAGGCTTTGCATTAATGAACCATAAATACAAGTTT
Source organism: Triturus cristatus (assembly GCF_964204655.1). Lineage (NCBI taxonomy): Eukaryota > Metazoa > Chordata > Amphibia > Caudata > Salamandridae > Triturus > Triturus cristatus. The sequence goes on along the minus strand of NC_140579.1, from coordinate 630,622,200 downwards.
GAACAGTGTTAGCACATGGACACATACTTCAAACTTTTTGATGCCGAGACCCCCTGTCAAAGATTTACAAGCGTAAGGACCCCCTCCTGACAAACATTTCTAGAACTTGTTCCTCCTCATCATTGCCAACTATCGACAACCATAAATGCCCTTAATTCCTACAGCAAATCAAATTCACATCGGGGAAATAAAGTAAACAGTGTTTAGCGAACTAAAGGTCAGTAAGAGAGCTTGGGGGTGTGGTCAAAGGTGTGGCTAAAACAAAGAGCCTTATTTATGAGGCATTGGCATAGGGCAGCGCCGACCCACCCTACGCCAATGTGAAAGGGCAGTAATGCACCATATTTATCAAATATGGTGCATTCCTGTCCTTTCCCCATGCGTTGGCGCACAAATTGCTGCCTAACGCCAACATAGGCAGGATTTTTTTTGTGCAGGAAGGGGCACCTTTCTCCAAAAAAAAAAATCCTGAGAGGGGTTTTCCTGTTTCTATGTGTGCTGCAGAATGCAGCACACATAGAAAGAAGAACACACATAGAAAGACGAAAAACAAGGAGAAATGAAAACATTTCTCCTCGTTACGCCTGCTGTGGGGAGGCGTAAGGTTTTGGCTCTGCCCCAGGTTTAAATGGTTTTACAAATCTGGGGCAGCGTCAAAATCCATGGGGGTTGCGTGAGAACACCCACTGCAATGCCTATGGAGTGCCTACTTGACATGGTGTAAGGCAACACAGCGACTTGCGCGGTTTTGTCTTACTCCATATCTATGAGGCCATGCAAAGCCACGCAGGGTGACTTTTCGTCGCGTCATAGATATGATTGAGACACTTGTGCTGCCAAAGCTTAAAAAAAAGTGGCGCTCCAGCAGTGCAAGCCTTTCATAAATCAGCCCCAAAATATTTTGTTTTTTAGGTCTTTCACTATCAGGTAGCTACATATAAAGGAATGGGTAGTTTAAATGAAAAATACATGTACTCAATGGGAAATGCACTCAGTGCATTATGAAACCTCTATCATTTAATGCAACGCAGAGGTCTGTGTGTAACCAGATAGACACAATTAAATTTGGTTGGCGCAGTGGAGAATAGTGACTTGTGTAGTTGTAGTGCTATGAGGTCACAGCCTGTAACAGAAACACAGTGAATGTGTAAGTTGTTATTTTATACTTGCATTACACATATTATTATATATACAGCTACAAACTGTGCAAATAGTTCTAAAGTAAAATGGAGCTTCCAAAATGTAGATTTGAGTAATAGAAGACCATAAGTAATGTTTTTTTTTTTTTTTTGCATACCTGTCCCTTCAACACTTCCCCAGGGGTACTAAGCACTGTGTAAATGCAGTTATGGTTAAAAGCATGCACTTTACAGCGTAGTTGTTAACTATTTGCACCACCATGCAAAAAAACACATCTTTACCATCACAATGCTTGGAGTGATTCAAGCAATTAAAGCCAGAACCACTCCCAAGCACCCTTTACATTTGCAGATTAACTCCTAGCGCACATTTGCATATATTCAGGCAAGCAGGCACCCTGGCATGAACACTTACATGAAGGATTGTTTTACCAGGCCTCTTTGTTTTACAGCATATGAGAGTCAATTCACTTCAGCTAAAGCATTTTAACGATCTGAATGTCGGGCCCCAGCCTTTGTCCAAAAGGAACAGTACATTTTGCATTCCAGGCAGAAATTAGGCCTGGAAATGTGCGACCCCCTTCCCAGTACTCCACGGCCCACTGGGGGTCGCGCCCCACAGATTGAAGACTGCTGCCTTAACTGTAGACAATGCCCTTCCTTGATCCATAATGTGGTATTGTAAACTGGCAGCTAAAGGGTGTGTGCTGTAGGGGGTTGGGCCTACTTGTCCCAAGGACAAAATAGACATTAAAACTTGTTGCCCTTGACCTCAAGCAATATGTCCTGGGCATCGGGCTATAGGAATTCCACATCCCTGGGAGATTAAGTGATTTGACCAGAATCATAGAATGTCGAGCTGAAGCAGAAACTCCAACCTGGTTCCCCAGTTGCAAAGTCTGCAGCTCTGGAAGTAACACCACATCCTCTCCCCTAAGTGCAACATTTAATCAAGTGGTCAAATGGATAAAAAAACATAAAGATTACAAATAATTTAAAAGTTCTTTGTCGCTATTTGAAAACTCAGAAAATATGTCCTCATTTTAGTTTTTTAGAGCACTAACCATCATTTTGATGCAAATAAGTTCCTCTCATATATGTAATTTCTAAAGGAAATGCTCTAGGTATTACAGTTTTGTTTACATCAAGATGACGTCAGGCGTTCCACACTTTTGTAATAAATATAGAATGTTAGCAATCTAGTTGTTCATTAGGATACTGTTGAGAGGCAGAGGCCAGGGGCACGGACTCTGAAAATGTAAGGCAGGTAGGAGGTTGCAGAGGCAACAATTTGACCACACTGGGCAGGCAGGAAGGGCAGTGGCAGCACAACAGACTATGGAGGGCAGTGGAAAGGGGGGCAGGGCCAACAAACCAACAATACAACACTGGCAAGAGAGGCTGTGGCAATATAATAGACCATTGTGGGCAGAAGGAAGAGGCAGTGGTAGTACAACCATACATGCCAACAGACCCGATTCAGCCAGAAAACGTCCAATGTTTTTAAGCTCAAATGGGCTTTATTTGATCTGTCTCCTGTCTACAATCTCCTCTTTTTCAATGTAACTCAAAGGGGAAAATCAATACCCCAGTTTTTTTTCAAAATCTCCCTCTTACCAATTTCAAAATGTTCGCAAGTATGGTACATTGGATCATGGAAGGCAGGAGGAATTGGGGTAGGGACATGGACTTGGATAACAGAGGACAGGAGGGACATGGAGAGGTGCACCAAACTGACCCTACAGGGCAGGCATCAGGGTTTGCAGCAGCACAATACACCACACAGGGCATGCCGGACAGGACTGCAGCATAACAATCCATAGACGGGGCTCGAAAAATTCACTCGACCGCTCGCATTTGCGAGTCAGATTAATTCAGGACAAGCTATTTTTAGGTCCTACTCGCCTGTAAGGGCGAGTAGGACCTAAAAATAGCTTACAAACTGACACTTGACCTCTGAAAACAGGGGAAATGTGACAAGATAGCAAGATTTAAAGGCATATTTATTGCTCACAAAGTAAATGAGCAATAAAAATGCTTTTAAATCTTGTTAACCTGTCACATTTGCTCAGATTTCAGATTAGAGGTCAAGTGCCTTTCCGTTGGGTCGAGGAGATTTTGTAGGTTACTAGACCTGCAGGTCTAGTGCATTTTTTATGAATTTTCAAGCCCTGATAGAAAGCAATAGGGAGGGGATAGGACCATGCACATGGACAACAGAGGGGAAAGAGGCAATGGTAGCTAGCTGACCATAATGGACAGACAGGAGAGAAAGCTGCAGCATAACAGACCATAAAGGGCAGGAGGGACGGATCAGGGGCATTACAATGGAACGGACAAGCCAGGAGGGAGGGAAACAGAGGGCTGGGGGCAAGGGGGCAGGGCAGGAGCAGCAAGATGACCATGGAGGTCAGGCAGGATGGGCACTAGAAGCAAGACACACCATGGAGAGAAACAGTGAGACTATGATGGCATACACACAGACCATGGAGGGAAGGTGGGAGGGGGTCAGGGGCAGCTAGCTGACCACACAGAAGGTGGGTGGGGCTGTGGCAGCACAGAAGACCATGCATGGCAAGCGGAAGGGTTAGTGGCCGCACAATGGCTATGATGGGCAAGAAGGAGGGTGCAGGGGCATGCATAAAGGACCATGGAGGATAGAAGGGAGGGTCAGGACCTGGGCACAGACAAGAGAGTTCAGGGGAAGGTGCCTCAAAACAGACCACGCGGGGCAGGCAGGAGGAGCAGTTGCAGCACAACAGACCAGGGAGGGGAGAAGGGTGTGGCAGTAAAATGGACCATGGAGGACAGGAGGAAGGGGATAGGGGCATGGAATGTGGACAGGCAGGGTGGCAGGGACAGGTCATAAAGACAGTGCTAGGCAGGTGGGAGGGGAGTGGCAGCTCAACAGAACACTCAGAGTAGATAGGAGTGGCAGGTCCATGGAACATGATGGGCAAAAAGGATGGAGCAGGGGCATGCACAAAGACATCGGAGGGCAGGGGGAAGGAGAATAGGGGCAGAAAGCTAAGCACAGAGGCTAAGCAGGAGGTCAATGATGGGGCATAGAATTGGGCAATGGAGGGCATGAGGAGTGGACTGGTACATCATGCTAAATGGAGGGCAGTGGCAGCACATCAGACCATGCATGGCAGGAGGGAGGAGGCTAGTCCATGGATTCAGACAACAGAGGATAGGGAGGAGGTGGATGGGGCAGCAAGCTAACTGTTCAGAGAAGGCGGGAAGGCCAGTGGCAGAACAGCGGCCACACAGGGCTGTAATAAGGGAGCAGGGACATGGACTTGGACAATGGATGGCTAGGAGGAGGGAAGACAGGAGCAGCAAGCTTGGGTGGGGGCAGCACAATGCCAGGCCCTGCTTCCAATACCCACCATCCATTGTGATATGCATCTTACTGAAAAAACAAAGATTACAGGAACGGTATAGCTAGACTCAGATTTCACTCATACACAACCAGTGAAATTCAGCAGTTATAGTTACCTGAGCTAACTATAACTTACGCCCCCGCAATGTACTGCTAATGACCTCAGACATTACATCATTCACGACATGGTCAGTTACATCACTCATGACATCTCTAATGAGCTGTGAATGGAATGGAACTATAATCGCTAGAACTTTATTTAGGGATAGTGTGCGTATATTAACACACGTTTTTTTTCCTTTTCTTTCGTGTAAGAACCATTATGATACGCAACGTGCCCAGATTAATATGGCCGATAGCTTTTCACTTTAAAGTAATGTGTAGTCCATTGTTTATGTTGATGTTTGCAATTCTAAGTATGTTTATTATGAATAAGTCACGTTGACGAACATACAGGTATGACGGTCATGGGGCAAGATATGCTGAAATGACATTGTGTGTATATTAACACTTGTTTTCTTTTCTTTATTGAATCAATTCCTGAATTTTCACATCATGACCAGGCCAATATGGCCGCCAGCTTTTTGGATTAAAGTAATGCTCTGCTGATGACGTCACATATTACATCACTCATGACATGGTCAGTGACATCACTGATGACATCACTGAAGACATCTCAAATGACATCACTGATGACATCATCTACTTGATCATCTGATGCACCTCCTCACACCCTAAAATACAGACTACCATTCTCGAAACCATAGACACACCAATACTAGTACAGCTGCAATATTCTGTGCACTATGCATGCAGACCTCTAATCAGCTACATAGCTTTGATACAGTCTTTTAAATACTCAGTTAGTACCTATGCAGTCTAGGAATCCTTCTGTCTGTCTCATGCACTTCTCCATTCAACCATCCAGCACTATCTACGTATCCTATCACTCCACCAATACCTAAGCACTGATAAATTTGGCACGCACTTTCTTTGCAACACTGAAATTACTCCAGTTATTAGTCGTATACTTAAGGAATGGCGTAGTCAAAAACACAAGTGAAGGTACAATATTTTGTACACTATGCATGCACACCTCTAACCAGCTACAAACTATTGATACACTCTTCTAAATACCCAGTTAGTACCTATGCAGTGTAGGAATCCTCCTGTGTGTCCCATGCATTTCTCCAATCACCCATCCAGCACTATCTACTTATCCTATTACTCCACCAATACCTAAGCAATTATAAATTCACTATACACTCTGTTTGTAATACTGTAATTATTCTAGTTACTAGTCATGAACTAATGGAATGGCCTAGCTACTAACACAAGTACATCTATAATATTTTGTTCACTATCCAAGCAGACCTCTAACTAGCTACATACTATCGATACACTCTTTTAAATACCCAGTTAGTACTCATGCAGTGTAGGAATCGTCCAGTCTGTCCCATGCACTTATTTAATCACTTATCTACCACTATCTACTTATCCTATCACTCCACCAATACGTAAGCACTTATAAATTAAGTGTTCACTCGGTTTGCAGCACTGTCATCATTCCAGTTACTAGTGGTATTCTTATAAAATGACCTAGGCACCTAACTCTCACGTCCAGGACGGTTCAGTGACGCTGTTTTGCCTAATTGCAGTAGTCGCGAAGTTTTTATTTCTTTTAATTTTGTGTATATTGATTTAAACATGCAATGTGTTATTTGTTTTTTTATGTCATGCTCTTTTATGGATATTCTTATATCCGAATAAAGATTAATTGAATTGAAATTAAATTGACCTAGGCACCAACACAAGTACACATAAAATATGCTGTGCATAATCCCTACAAATCTCTAAGCAGATACATACTATTGGTCCCCTCCATTTAAAACTGAAGTAGTACCCATGCAGCGTAGGATACCTCCTGTCAGTCTCATGCAATTCTTCAATCACCCATCCAGCACTATGTTCTTATTGTATCAGTCTGCCAATACCTAAGCACTTATGGGGCAGATTTACAAGCACCCTGCGCCACCAGTACGTCACTTTTTGTAATGTAGTGATGGCGCCAGGCACTCCTTCATGTTTACAAGGAGAGGAAAAGCCACCCTGCGTGGATTTTCCTCTCCTTGTAAATACGACCCCTTCATACACAGAACTTTGCGTTGAAGGGGCGTCCCATAGGTGTTGCTGTGAATGTTCCCACGCAACACCCATAGAACAAGACACGTCTCCAGATTTATGAGAAATCGTAAATCTGGAGATGTGTGTGAATGCTGCACCATCCTAGAGTTGGTATAGCAAGGCACACCGAGGAGAATTGTTTTCATTTCTCCTCATTTTTTCCTCTTTCAATGCATGCTGCATTCCACAGCATACATTGAAAGAGGAAAATGCCTTTACTCATTGTTTTTGTGCAGGAAGGTGTCCCTTCCTGCACAAAAACAATCTCCACACGACACAGACATCCTTGCACCATGGTGCAAGGGTGCCTGCGTCACCGCATGGCTGCAGTTTGTGCAGCAGTGCAGAGGGAAGCACAGAGTTGCAACATATTCATGTACATATGTCACATCCCTGTGCTTCGGAAGTGCCACAGTGCAGTGCAGCTAAAGAGCTTGCAGAGTCACGCTGCAGTACTTCCTCATAAATCCTCACCTATAAATCCACCATACACTACTAATGCATTCTTTCAGTCAATCATGCCATATACATATATTCAACCAAACTTTCACACATTACCTTGCAATTATAGTTCTTTCTTTAACCAGATAAGGTAGTTCTGATAAGAACTTTATTTATCAAAAGAATGAATAAAACAGGAAACATTTGGAACTACTTATCATTCCAAAAACACAAAAACAAAAAAATTAACAACGATGGTTGCGTTGCGCAGCACAAACTGCATCCACCGACTGCTCACCGAAGCATATAAGTTTCTTACACTTCACGCAGTGTTGCTCGAGAAAGGCGAATTCTGGCCTAATGTCCATTGCAGGTGTTCCTGAGGACGCTCCAGATGTACTTGCCACAGCAGGTGAGGGGTTCAAAGCAGATCGCCTCATTTCCTCCCGAGCAAGATTGAGAGGATGTGTGGTCCGGAGATGCTTGTACATAGAAGCAGTGCCACAAGAGTGTTTTTTTTCACTGCCTCTTGACAGGACTCGGTCACAAATTTTGCACGTCACCTTTCTTGCATTTGCTTTCTTCTCTCCAGGTGGAAAAGTGAAGCATTTCCACACTACAGATTCCGGCCTCTGTGGATGTGGTGCCTCCTGCAAGAATTCTTCTTCAGAAGATACTTCTTTCTGCTGCTGCTGCTGTCCGGATGCCATTTTGTTTGATATTTTTTGAAAAACACCAAAAAAAAAACAAGCAAAAAGGGTTCTTGTAGGAAAAGAGATCTCTCTCTAAAGATGCTCCAACAAGAATGATTAAAATGGGTGTGGTCCTTCAATAGTTACAGTGGGAAATGTTATGAACCAATTAAATCTTTTTTTTTTTTAGGTCACATGGGATCCGCGCACTCTGCGCTCACGAAGCACGCACCGGATGCGACTTCGCGAAAATATATTTAAAAATAATATAAGTTTATTATAAGTACAAATATATTATTTTTATGAATATCTTAGATAGTCTCTTGCCCTAATATGTATATTAAACACATATACATATAATTTTAGAACATATAAAAAATTTGCGGGAGTCGCGAACCCAGCGCGCCCAAGCACGTATATGACGTCACGCGGGACCTGCCACCGCGCAAGCGTCGCGTACCGTAATGCGCATGTGTTGCGAATGCGCGGGAGCAGGAGTCGCGGACTGGTTGCATACCAATTGCGCACATCACGTAATATTAAATGTATATGATGTAACTGAAAAACACGCAGCCGTCACACACCGTACGCGGATCCTTCACGACGTTTCTAAAATGGCGGCTAGAATCTGCGCACCCAGCGTGATGTTTACGCTTTGGGTGCGCGACTCCGAAATTTTTGGGGAAAAAAAACATTTAAAAAAAGAAAATAATATAAATATATTAAAATAAAAAATAAAAAATTAAACAATATTTCAGTTTTAATTTTTTTGTGTGCAATTTTCAGAAAAATATATAATGTTATTTAATGAATAAAATATTTATAAATAAACAGTTAAAAACTGTAGAAAATCAGTACAAAAAAATAGGTATAACTACTATTAAACTTAAAAATTAGCATTTAAAAAACCTTTGAAGTTCACTGAAAAAACCATAGGTTTCAGAGACGTTATAGTTAGAAATTAGCATTTAAAAAAGCTTTGAAATTCACTGAAAAAACCATAGGTTTCAGAGACGTTATAGTTAGAAATTAGCATTTAAAAAACCTTAGAAATTCACAGAAAAAACCATAGGTTTCAGGGGTGTTATAGTTAGATGGACATTTCACTCGTACAAAACCATAGAAATTCCTCCGTTATAGTTAGTTCTGCTAACTATAACTCGCGTGCCCGCAATGCACTGCTGATGATGTCACATATTACATCATTCATGACATGGTCAGTGACATACACTGACTGACTGACACTGACTGACTGACACTGATTGACTGACTGTCTGACTGACTGACACTGACCGACAATGATTGACTGACACTGACTGACTGACTGACACTGACTGACACGGACACTGACTGACTGACACTGACTGACACTGACTGACTACTCGCTACTACTCTACTACTCACTCTCTCTCTACTACTCACTCTCTACTACTCACTCTCTACTACTCTCTAGTACTCACTCTCTACTACTCTCTACTATTCACTCTCTACTCACTCTCTACTACTCTCTACTACTCACTCTCTACTACTCTCTATTATTCACTCTCTACTACTCACTCTCTACTACTCTCTACTACTCTCTCTATGACTCACTCTCTACTACTCACTCGCTACTACTCTCTACTACTCACTCTCTACTACTCACTCTCTACTACTCACTACTACTCTCTACTATTACTCTCTACTACTCACTCTCTAATACTCTCTACTACTCACTCTACTACTCTCTACTACTCTCTACCACTCACTCTCTACTACTCACTCTCTTCTAATCTCTACTACTCTCTCTACTAGTAACTTTCTACTACTCACTCTATTACTCTCTCCTACTCACTCTCTACTATTCACTCTCTACTACTCACTCTCTACTACTCTGTACTACTCACTCTCTACTACTCACTCTACTACTCGCTCTCTACTACTCGCTCTCTACTTCTTGCTCTCTACCACTCTCTACTACTCACTCTCTACTACTCTACTACTCTCTACTACTCTCTCTACTACTCTCTACTACTCAGTCTACTACTCTCTATTACTCTTTACCACTCACTCTCTACTACTCAGTCTCCACCACTCTCGCTCTACTACTCACTCTCTACTACTCACTCTCTACTACTCGCTCTCTACTACTCTCTACTTCTCACTCTCCACTACTCACTCTCTACTACTCGCTCTCAACTACTCTATACTACTCACTCTATTACTCACTCTCTACTACTCTACTACTCTCTACTACTCTCTCTACTTCTCACTCTCTACTGCTCTCTCTACTACTCACTCTCTACTACTCTCTACTACTCACTATCTACTACACACTCTCTACTACTTGCTCTCTACTACTCGCTCTCTACTACTCTCTACTACTCACTCTACTACTCACTTTCTACTACTCACTCTCTACTACTCTCTCTCTACTACTAACTCTCTACTACTCACTCTCTACTACTCTCTACTACTCACTCTCTACTACTCTCTACTACTACTCTCTCTACTACTCACTCACTACTACTCTCTACTACTCACTATCTACTACACACTCTCTACTACTTGCTCTCTACTACTCACTCTCTATTACTCACTCTACTACTCTCTAATACTCACTCTACTACTCACTCTCTGCTACTCACACTCTACTACTCTCTACTACTCACTCTCTACTACTCTCCCTACTACTCTCTCTCTACTATTCTCTCTCTACTACTCACTCTCTACTACTCTCTACTACTCACTCTCTACTACTCTCTCTACTACTACTCTCTACTAATCTCTACTACTCCCTCTACTACTCATTCTACTACTCACTCCACTACTCACTCTCTACTACTCACTCTCTACTACTCTCTCTCTATTACTCTCTACTACTCACTCTGCTACTCACTCTCTACTACTCTCTACTACTCTCTCTGCTACTCACTCTACTACTCACTCTCTACTACTCACTCTCTACTACTCACTCTCTACTACTATCTACTACTCACTCTCTACTACTCTCTACTACTCACTCTACTACTCACTCTCTACTACTCCCTCTCTACTACTCACTCTCTACTACTCACTCTACTACTCTCTACTACTCAATCTCTGCTACTCTCTCTACTACTCTCTCTACTCTCTACTACTCTCTACTACTCACTCTCTACTCTCTATTACTCACTCTCCACTCTCTACCTCTCTACCTCACTCTACCTCTCTCTCTACTACTCTCTACCTCTCTACCTCTCTACTTCTCTACATTTACACTTCTACACCTCTACACCTCTACCTCTCTACCTCTCTCTACCTCTCTCTACACGCACACATATGCACATATATATATGCATATATATATGCATATGCATTTATATATATGTATGTGTGTATATATATATATATACATACAAATGTAAACATATATATATAATCTGCATATCTATATAAATACAAATATAAATGGACGCATACATATACATATACATATATGCATGTTATGTACAGGAAAGTTTGAAAAACACTAATACAAGCAAAGCTAAAAAGCCACCTAATTACAAACCGAATTGCTTTAACTTAAACGAGGGTGAGACCTATTGCTTTTTCAATGCTTGTTTACTTGGTTCCATCAAGAAGGCATTCAGATGTATCACACATTTGCCATACATTCTGAATGGTAGCACTCTAGTTGCTCATTAGATCACTGTAGTAAAGCTACTGCTCACCAGGGAAGTCTGCTGCTGGTATTCAAAGCGTTAAAGCAAAGGGTAAACCCAAAAATCGCTGGGACCTGGGTATTTAGACAGTATAAGGGAAAGATGGTCCCAGAATATATAAACTTTTTAGAGCTAACACAGAATCGATATCAAAGGATACAAAAAGATGATGTCAAAGTGTTATTTAATCACACGTTGGCAAGATACACATTTTTATAAATAGATTAGGCATTTGTCAAATAGTGCGGGGTGCCATGGGAAGGAAGGGGGTAGTGAATTCAGGTGAGGTAATATATATCGATTCTGTGTTAGCTCTAAAAAGTTTATATATTCTGGGACCATCTTTCCCTTATGCTGGTATTCAAAGTGCATGTTTCAGTCTGCATCTCAGAATTTTTAATGAAATAGAAGAGGATTTGAGAAGTCAAAATATGCCCTAATTTTTCTTTCTGCAGCATTAATCATAATTTCTGTGGCAAAATGAACCCCCTAATTTTGTTCCTTTGCAATTTAAATGTTTTAAGTGTTACCACTTTATTCCAATCAAGATGGCTTCAGGTGTGCCATACTTTTGTCATAAGTAAGACTGTTAGCGCTCTAGTTGTTATTTAGAACACTCTGTGACATTTTGTCATTGGGCTATACTTGGGCTACATCTGGGTGATATTTGTGCTACATTTGGGCTCTTTTGTCTCTGGTGGCCATCTTGGGAGACTTATTTGTTATGAAGTTTCCTCATTTCCTCATTTACTACAGTCTCCTCAGTAGAAATACTTTCAGTTTTTTACTTTGATTCCATCAAGAAGGCATTCAGATGTGTCACACATTTGCCATAAATTTCGGAATGTTAGCACTCTAGTTGCTTATTAGGTCACTGTAGTAAAGCTACTGCTCACCAGGGAAGTCTGCTGCTGGTATTGAAAGTGCATGTTTCAGTCTGCATGTCAGAATGTTTTAATGAAATAGAAGAGGATTTGAGAAGTCAATCAAAATGTGCCCTAATTTATCTTTTTTCAGCACTAATCATAATTTATATGGCAAAATGAACCCCCTCATTGTGTTCCTTTTAAATTAAACTACTGACTCTCTACTACTCACTCGCTACTACTCTCTACTACTCACTCTCTACTACTCACTCACTACTATCTACTACTCTCTCTCTACTACTCTACTACTCTCTACTACTCTCTAGTACTCTCTATCTACTACTCCCTCTCTACAACTCACTCTACTACTCTCTACTACTAACTCTCTACTACTCACTCTCTACTATCTACTACTCACTCTCTACTACTCTACTACTCTCTACTACTCTCTACTACTCTATCTCTACTACTCCCTCTCTACAACTCACTCCACTACTCTCTACTACTCCCTCGCTACTACTCACTCTCTACTACTCTCTCTACTGCTCACTCTCTACTGCTCACTCAATACTATTGACTCTCTACTACTCACTCTCTACTACTCACTCTCTACTACTCTCTACTACTCACTCTCCACTACTCACTCTCTACTACTTGCTCTCTACTACTCTCTACTACTCACTCTCTACTACTCACTCTCTACTACTCACTCTCTACCACTCACTCTCTACTATTGACTCCCCACTACTCACTGTCTACTACTCTCTCTCTACTACTCACTCTCTACTATTGACTCTCTACTACTCACTCTCTACTACTCTCTACTACTCACTCTCCACTACTCAGTGTCTACTACTCACTCTCTACTACTCTCTACTACTCACTCTCTACTACTCACTCTCTACTACTCACTCTACTACTCTCTCTCTACTACTCACTCTCTACTATTGACTCTCTACTACTCACTCTCTACTACTTTCTACTACTCACTCTCCACTACTCACTCTCTACTTTTCGCTCTCTACTACTCTCTACTACTCACTCTCTGCTAGTCACTCTCTACTACTCTACTACTCTCTACTCTCTCTACTACTCACTCTCTTCTGCTCACTCTCTACTATTCACTCTCCACTACTCACTCTCTACTCCTCTACTACTCTCTACTACTCTCTCTCTACTACTCTCTCTCTACTACTCTCTCTCTACTACTCTCTCTCTACTACTCACTCTCTACTACTCTCTACTACTCACTCTCTACTACTCACTCTCCACTACTCAGTCTCTACTACTCGCTCTCTATTACTCTCTACTACTCACTCTACTACTCACTCTCTACTACTCTACTACTCTCTACTCTCTCTACTACTCACTCTGTACTACTCTCTCTACTGCTCACTATCTACTATTCTACTGCTCACTCTACTACTCACTCTCTACTACTCTCTACTACTCAGACTCCACTACTCCACTACCCTCTACTACTCACTCTCTACTACTCACTCTCTACTACTCTACTATTCCCTACTACTACTCACTCTCTACTACTTGTTTTCTACTACTCGCTCTCTACTACTCACTCTCTACTACTCCCTACTGCTCACTCTACTACTCACTCTCTACTACTCTCTACTACTCAGTCTCCACTACTCCACTACCCTCTACTACTCACTCTATACTACTCCCTACTACTCTCTCTCTACTACTCTCTCTCTACTACTCACTCTCTCTACTACTCTCTCTCTCTACTACTCTCTCTCTCTCTACTACTCACTCTCTACTACTCTCTACTACTCCCTACTACTCACTCTACTACTCACTCTCTACTACTCGCTATTTATCACTCTCCACTACTCCACTACCCTCTACTACTTACTCTCTACTACTCACTCTCCACTTGTTAGGGTTTGCCTTACAAATCGCGCTCAACTTCATGTAGAATCTTCATGAATGAATACCGTTTATGCATATCAATATGAAAGTGTCTTTTATGTACATTCCAGAAATCTTTGTTAAAATGTTTCTTTTAAAAGAAACTCACACCATTGATTGCAAAAAGAAGAAAGAGTCTTATGTGTTCTTATTTGTATTTCTGTATTAGTATTTGTGTTTTGCCAATGCTTATATACAAGATCGAGGGTCTTTGCTAGGATGCAGCATGCACAAATCACGTTGCTGTTTCAGATCTCTTGTTTTTAGCAAGCACGTTTTAGAGCACACTCTGTATACAGCATGAACAAGTCACGTTGACATTTCAGTCAGTTGGTCCATGTGCTGCACTTGTTATTCCTCTCACAAGCCAAGCAACCCCACCCTCCTGAAAATCTATTTAAACCCCAAGCGAACTAAAGTGCACGCTTATGCTCGTCGTTGCTTCACTTACCTGGAGTCAGCAGCCCTTCAACGGTCGGAGTTCCCTCTTTCGTCATCCTGATGTCTCCTACGCGCTGAGCAGCCTTTCCGGTCCTGCCTGATTGATCTTCCCCTCCTCGGCAAGGGAAACCTGTCCTCGTCGTTCCGGTCCCGTTTTTTCCTTCTGTTAAAGGCGCCTCGACCTAAAACAAAAAGAAAAAGGAAAGTAAGTTTGCAGTCACAAAAAGGACGTGCAAAGAATTACCGTAAGTCCTTTATTTATTATTTTTGGGACACAAAAGAGAAACGAATTTGAACAAATGAACAAAGGTCATATTTGAGGATTTTGACAGTCAAGCGAGGCACGTTTAAATACAAGCTGTTCTTATCTTGGATTAGACAATTCGTCTTTTGGGCAAAGATCAATCTATGGAACTACATAAAGGACAGCAGAACATTCTTACATAATTTAAGCATTTTCATGAGGCAAATCATAACTTCTTTTCAGTGAGTGTTAAATAGGCGCCAGATTATATAATCCTTTGGTTGAGTTATTCATGATAGAATGTTTGTGCTCAAGTGTGTTTGTTTCTTTTTACAGAAGAGTACATCGTTCTAGTTTTAGCCATCACAAATGACAAATCTGGTGGAGACAAGACCAGAGAAAAGAGGTATCGCGATTCACTGTATAGCTTAAAGATAATTTGAGATGTTAAGTCCTAATATCCTACGCTAACGTTACGTTTCGTTGTTTATTTTGTCTGACATTAGAGATACAGTCCATAGACGTCTGGTCATCCACAGCAGAAAAGAGCTGGAAACTGGAGTGTTTCTCTCTGTTTATTATTTTGTCCAAATTCCCCCTTCCCTTGGGATTTTGCTCCTGGAAAGCTGTGTTTACGAATTAGGCTTTCCAGATGCAAGTTCTTAGGGGTAGCTGAGACCAATCCTCGCATCTCTCAAGTTGAACGTCCTGAATTTTCAGGTGAGTGAAGGTCTGGCACCACTACTCAGTCTCTACTACTCACTCTCTACTACTAACTCTCCACTACTCACTCTCTACTTTTCGCTCTCTACTACTCTCTACTACTCACTCTCTACTAGTCACTCTCTACTACTCTACTACTCTCTACTCTCTCTACTACTCACTCTCTACTGCTCACTCTCTACTATTCACTCTCCACTACTCACTCTCTACTCCTCTACTACTCTCTACTACTCACTCTCTACTACTCACTCTCTACTACTCTCTCTCTACTACTCTCTCTCTACTACTCACTCTCTACTACTCTCTACTACTCACTCTCTACTACTCACGCTCTACTACTCTCTACTACTCACTCTCCACTACTCAGTCTCTACTACTCGCTCTCTATTACTCTCTACTACTCACTCTACAACTCACTCTCCACTACTCTACTACTCTCTACTCTCTCTACTACTCACTCTCTACTGCTCACTCTCTACTATTCACTCTCTACTACTCACTCTCTACTCCTCTACTACTCTCTACTACTCACTCTCTACTACTCTCTCTCTACTACTCTCTCTCTACTACTCACTCTCTACTACTCTCTACTACTCACTCTCTACTACTCACGCTCTACTACTCTCTACTACTCACTCTCCACTACTCAGTCTCTACTACTCGCTCTCTATTACTCTCTACTACTCACTCTACTACTCACTCTCCACTACTCAGTCTCTACTACTCGCTCTCTATTACTCTCTACTACTCACTCTACTACTCACTCTCTACTACTCTACTACTCTCTACTCTCTCTACTACTCACTCTGTACTACTCTCTCTACTGCTCACTATCTACTATTCTACTGCTCACTCTACTACTCACTCTCTACTACTCTCTACTACTCAGACTCCACTACTCCACTACCCTCTACTACTCACTCTCTACTACTCACTCTCTACTACTCTACTATTCCCTACTACTACTCACTCTCTACTACTTGTTTTCTACTACTCGCTCTCTACTACTCACTCTCTACTACTCCCTACTGCTCACTCTACTACTCACTCTCTACTACTCCCTACTGCTCACTCTACTACTCACTCTATACTACTCCCTACTACTCTCTCTCTACTACTCTCTCTCTACTACTCACTCTCTACTACTCTCTCTCTCTACTACTCTCTCTCTCTCTACTACTCACTCTCTACTACTCTCTACTACTCCCTACTACTCACTCTACTACTCACTCTCTACTACTCTCTATTTATCACTCTCCACTACTCCACTACCCTCTACTACTTACTCTCTACTACTCACTCTCCACTTGTTAGGGTTTGCCTTACAAATCGCGCTCAACTTCATGTAGAATCTTCATGAATGAATACCGTTTATGCATATCAATATGAAAGTGTCTTTTATGTACATTCCAGAAATCTTTGTTAAAATGTTTCTTTTAAAAGAAACTCACACCATTGATTGCAAAAAGAAGAAAGAGTCTTATGTGTTCTTATTTGTATTTCTGTATTAGTATTTGTGTTTTGCCAATGCTTATATACAAGATCGAGGGTCTTTGCTAGGATGCAGCATGCACAAATCACGTTGATGTTTCAGATCTCTTGTTTTTAGCAAGCACGTTTTAGAGCACACTCTGTATACAGCATGAACAAGTCACGTTGACATTTCAGTCAGTTGGTCCATGTGCTGCACGTGTTATATTTAAACCCCAAGCGAACTAAAGTGCACGCTTATGCTCGTCGTTGCTTCACTTACCTGGAGTCAGCAGCCCTTCAACGGTCGGAGTTCCCTCTTTCGTCATCCTGATGTCTCCTACGCGCTGAGCAGCCTTTCCGGTCCTGCCTGATTGATCTTCCCCTCCTCGGCAAGGGAAACCTGTCCTCGTCGTTCCGGTCCCGTTTTTTCCTTCTGTTAAAGGCGCCTGTTGTGTTTGGGGCCCTAGGCCCTCATTGTTTGGGGGCCTAGGCCCTCATGCTGAGAATGACTGACGCGGACACATGGTTAGATGGTGGGTTAACTGGCCACGAGCACGTGCGCTCGGCCCTTTTATTAGCCTAGTCACCTGACCCAGTGACGTAGGTGGTGGGTGGGTGTAAAGTGTAGAGCATACACTTATGAACACTAGAACGTGTCCATGCTAGGACACTACATTCCTCCCAATCTTTAATAACAAAAACCCGGAGTCAAATGTCCAACCTAGGGGAGAAAAGACATATATATACAGATGTAATACAGTGACTAAACTTCTGCAGAGTCGCTCACGCTTAAGCAGCCTGGAGTCACAGACGATGTTCTTCCTGTCGCGGACGATGTTCTTCCTGTCGCGGGCGATCACCAGTTCACTGTGGCACCAGTCATGGGTGCTCGATGGAGTTAGTCTGTTTGACGGCTCTGCCTTGAAGTTGCTCTCACAGTCTTTCTTCGCTTTACTTTCTTGGCGACAAACGCAGTTGTTGAGTTCTTTTGGTTCAGCGCTAGATGTTGCCATTTATCTTTTTAGTCCAGTCCTTTTCTTTATCGGTGGCGTGTGTTCTGTTTTGCAGAAAGACGGGTTATTCGCAAGACACCCCTCTCACCAGGATGCCCCTCTCACAGGTGTTCCCCTGCCACGGGATATCCTTGAGGCCCTCTTCCTCAGATCTGGCCTGGGTTCAGTGTCCTGTATCGTGTTACTCCCATGCCGATAAGTACGGGTGCGGAGGAGACGGCAGGTCTCACCTCAGATGCCGCAGTCAGACCTGGAGGGTGGCTGTTGGCTCCTGTCTTAAGCACGCGAAGTCTTCATCCTCCTGAGACCTTTGCTGAAGGGCGGCTGATGACCATCTCTCGTCGCGGGGATACTCTCTCTCACCGGCATCCCTGAGGCCTTTGCCCCTGAGTCACCACGGCTGGCATTGACCAGTGTCCGTGTAACCCCAAAGGTGGGTGTTTCGAATGGTCCGGCCTGCTCACCTCTGCAGATCCCAGGTGTGCTGAAAGCATCATCAAACAGATGGTCTTTTCTCCGTGCCACGGGTGTTCTTTAGGACTTGCGCACTGTGTTCTGACGCTTGTCACCTTCCTTGTCTTTGAGGTGTGAGTAGTCTTGCCACACTCTTCTCCTTGTCCTCTATTTCTTTCTCCGTGAGGCTGTCATGTCACTCTGACTTCTTCTTTTCCTTATAGTGGCAACCGTGCCACTCAGATCTTTCTTTCCCCTTTTTCCTTTAAGTGGCAGACGTGCCACTCTGATATCATCTTCCTTCTTGTAGTGGCAAACGTGCCACCGCGATGTCTTCTTTCTTCTTAGTGGCGGACGTGCCACTCTGGTCTCTTCATCTCTTCGCTTCACGACCTACTCTGGACCGTTTCTGTTCTCCTCTTATCTGGCCAGGCTTCTCCATGCAGCGCGCGCACTCTGCACGTGTTCCCCCTGGTCTTGTCCTCGTCCGAGAACACTCTCTTCATCTTCCTCAGCATTCCGAGTTAGGGTCGTGACCTTCTGTTCATCTTCTCCTTTTCACCAGTTACTTCGGTTGAAGTTCGTGGGGCCATGCTCATGGTCCGCTTCGGTCTTCTCCCTTTCACCAGTTGCTTTGGTTCATCTTGAGCTTCTTGGACCACTTGTCGGTCCGCGCTGCCGATCACTGGCAGGATATCTTCGGTCTTGCGTCAGACCTCTTTGTGCAACTCCTGGCGAGTCGGCTTCTTTGGTGCGACCATGTGGCAGGTCGGCTGGGCCTTTGTGGTGCGACCATTTGGCTGGTCGGCTGGACCTTTGTGTTGCGACCGTTGGGCAGGTCGGCTTGGCCTTTGTGGTGCGACCATTTGGCTGGTCGGCTTCACGAGGTGTGTCACGTCGTGTGAGTACCTGTGTCCGCTGCCTTGTCAGGCGCTGGTGCGTGCTACTCTTCGTACCGTCGTGGTACCTCTTCAGTGTAGCGTTGCTCCTAGTATCAGGAGCACTTGATGTGGTGGCTTCTTGGCGCCACTGGGTGTTGCTCTGCATCCATGGCCGCCAGTGTCGGATACTTGCTGCGCCCATCCTCTTCAGTGGGTTCCTCTCCTGTAGGCGCTGCAGTGTACCTTCCGCGTCCGGCGTACATCTGCACTGAGTCCGTTTGTTCTCTCTCGAGGGTTCGCTCCACTTGATGCGGCGACAGCGCAGTCCTCGCTGGGGTGGATGTGGCTCGACACCGTTCTTCTTTCTTCCTCCTTGTTGCTGCGGGATGGCGCTGCATCCCTGTGGCACACCGTTGCTTCTTCCTGTGCTTCTGTCGCGTTCCTGCGCTTCTGGCACATTCCTGTGCGCCTCCGTCGCATTCCCGTGCGCTCACCATCGCGCATCCGTCAGACCTTGCGGTACGTGCCTTGCTGCCTCTTCTGCCTTGCGCTGCGAGCCGTCGATCTCCTGTGGCTGCTGGACTCTCTTGGCTTGCTGCATGCTTGTTGATTTTCTTGGTGTCTGCAAAACCACCAGTGGCCACTGGGTGGCAGTGTTGCTTTTCCTTGGCTTCAGCAGCAACCTTCTGTACTGCCAGAACTCTATGCCTTGTTTTCCTTTCCTCTCCTCCAGGCTTCACTCGTGCTTAGGAGAGCTGGAGGGGAGCTGGAGCCAGGCAGACCAGTGGAGTCCAGATGAGGCTGGAGCAGTGGAGTCCAGGACATGGCAGCAGGTAAGTCTCTTTTTCTACCTTTATTTATTTGTGTACTTGAGTTTATTGAGAGGCATGGGGGGCACAGGCATTGTCAGGAAGCAACCCTCGAGTTACAGGCATTACTCTGTGTGCGAGTTGTGAGACTCTTGTCACTGCGGGTGGGCTCCGCCTTACTTTTCAGCAGCTGCTTGGAGGGCACAGGCACGTGGGCTGCACAGGGGGCGAGGCAACACTCCTTGGGGGCATGGTGCCATCGCGCACACAGCATAAGTCAATTTTCGGCGGCGCTGGCCGCTTGCTCGCAGTTCTTCCGTGTGCTGCGAGGTGGGGCATACTCCTCCGGCCGGCGGCGGCCGTTCGTTACACTTGCGATTGCCCTCATGCGGGGTAGGCACCCGCTGGTAGTAACTTTATTTTTCTCTCTACTGTCTTTGCGTCGCGGGCCAGGCACCCCTTTGTTTATTTATTTAGCGCTCCGATCCGCGCCTTCCTCCAGTACGTTGCTCTCCCCGCCCTCGGCAGCTCCTTTATTCACTCGCTGGCCGGGGCGGGGGGAGGGATGGTGCCGCTATGCCGGGAAGTGTGTCCGGGGTCGCTGGTCTGTGCTGCGGGTGGGCTCCGCTGTTGCGTTGTTCCGCCCCCTCCCCGCAGCCGGTCTCCTCACTTTGCGGGCTGCGCAGGGAGGGGGTGCCCGTACCTCGCTTCTCTCTGGCCGGACCGGGAGCTTCCTTCGTGCCGGAGGGCACACCAGGTTCCTCTACGCGGGGTGGGCACCCGCTGGGACCTTCCTGCATATCTCGGGCTCACCTCCAGCCCGGCTGGGCTTCCTCGTGACGCGGGTGGGCTCCGCATGACACAGGCTCCTGTGAGGGGTCGTGGCCGACGCGGGTGGGCTCCGCTCGGTGCACTCTTCGAACCGGGCACGGCGGCAGGCTAGACAGGTTCGGGGTGGGCACCCGATTTTCTCCGGCTCAATCTCGGCGTCGCGGCCGGTGCGGGTGGGCTCCGCACGGCTCGCACTTCTCCTCCTTCACCGGGCAGGTCGCGGCCGGTGCGGGTGGGCTCCGCACGGTCAGCACTTCTCCTTCTGGGCGCTTCTAGGCACCGCGGCAGGTCGGGGTGGGCACCCGACTGCCACGCTTCCTCCCTGGGGCACAGCGTCGCCTACCAGTCTTCGTGGCGGTGCGGGGTGGGCACCCGGTCACCGCAGGGCCTGCTGCGGGCTCCGCTCGCCTGGCTGGCTTCTCGGCGCGTCGCGCCTTCCTGCAGAGGGTTTGTCCTCCCTGGGGGCAATTCTCTCTCCCTCCATGTCGTCGATGGTGCGCCGATCGGGGGCTGCACACGCGGGTGTAAAGTACCCGCCTCGTCGCCAATGTGGTGTTTGGGGCCCTAGGCCCTCATTGTTTGGGGGCCTAGGCCCTCATGCTGAGAATGACTGACGCGGACACATGGTTAGATGGTGGGTTAACTGGCCACGAGCACGTGCGCTCGGCCCTTTTATTAGCCTAGTCACCTGACCCAGTGACGTAGGTGGTGGGTGGGTGTAAAGTGTAGAGCATACACTTATGAACACTAGAACGTGTCCATGCTAGGACACTACAGGCGCCTCGACCTAAAACAAAAAGAAAAAGGAAAGTAAGTTTGCAGTCACAAAAAGGGCGTGCAAAGAATTACCGTAAGTCCTTTATTTATTATTTTTGGGGCACAAAAGAGAAACGAATTTGAACAAATGAACAAAGGTCATATTTGAGGATTTTGACAGTCAAGCGAGGCACGTTTAAATACAAGCTGTTCTTATCTTGGATTAGACAATTCGTCTTTTGGGCAAAGATCAATCTATGGAACTACATAAAGGACAGCAGAACATTCTTACATAATTTAAGCATTTTCATGAGGCAAATCATAACTTCTTTTCAGTGAGTGTTAAATAGGCGCCAGATTATATAATCCTTTGGTTGAGTTATTCATGATAGAATGTTTGTGCTCAAGTGTGTTTGTTTCTTTTTACAGAAGAGTACATCGTTCTAGTTTTAGCCATCACAAATGACAAATCTGGTGGAGACAAGACCAGAGAAAAGAGGTATCGCGATTCACTGTATAGCTTAAAGATAATTTGAGATGTTAAGTCCTAATATCCTACGCTAACGTTACGTTTCGTTGTTTATTTTGTCTGACATTAGAGATACAGTCCATAGACGTCTGGTCATCCACAGCAGAAAAGAGCTGGAAACTGGAGTGTTTCTCTCTGTTTATTATTTTGTCCAAATTCCCCCTTCCCTTGGGATTTTGCTCCTGGAAAGCTGTGTTTACGAATTAGGCTTTCCAGATGCAAGTTCTTAGGGGTAGCTGAGACCAATCCTCGCATCTCTCAAGTTGAACGTCCTGAATTTTCAGGTGAGTGAAGGTCTGGCACCACTACTCAGTCTCTACTACTCACTCTCTACTACTCTCTACTACTAACTCTCCACTACTCACTCTCTACTTTTCGCTCTCTACTACTCTCTACTACTCACTCTCTACTAGTCACTCTCTACTACTCTACTACTCTCTACTCTCTCTACTACTCACTCTCTACTGCTCACTCTCTACTATTCACTCTCCACTACTCACTCTCTACTCCTCTACTACTCTCTACTACTCACTCTCTACTACTCTACTACTCACTCTCTACTACTCTCTACTACTCACTCTCTACTACTCACGCTCTACTACTCTCTACTACTCACTCTCCACTACTCAGTCTCTACTACTCGCTCTCTATTACTCTCTACTACTCACTCTACAACTCACTCTCCACTACTCTACTACTCTCTACTCTCTCTGCTACTCACTCTGTACTATTCTCTCTACTGCTCACTATCTACTATTCTACTGCTCACTCTACTCCTCACTCTCTACTTCTCTCTACTACTCAGTCTCCACTACTCCACTACCCTCTACTCCACTACCCTCTACTACTCACTCTCTACTACTCACTCTCTACTACTCTACTATTCCGTACTACTACCCACTCTCTACTACTTGCTTTCTACTACTCACTCTCTACTACTCCCTACTGCTCACTCTACTACTCACTCTCTACTACTCTCTACTACTCAGTCTCCACTACTCCACTACCCTCTACTACTCACTCTTTACTACTCCCTACTACTCTCTCTCTACTACTCTCTCTCTCTACTACTCTCTCTCTCTACTACTCACTCTCTACTACTCTCTACTACTCCCTACTACTCACTCTACTACTCACTCTCTACTACTCTCTATTTATCACTCTCCACTACTCCACTACCCTCTAGTACTTACTCTCTACTACTCACTCTCCACTACTCCCTACTACTCTCTCTCTACTACTCTCTACTACTCACTCTACTACTCACTCTCTACTACTCTCTACTACTCACTCTACTACTCTCTCTCTACTAGTCACTCTCTACTACTCTCTACTATTCACTCTACTACTCACTCTCTACTACTCTCTACTATTCTCTCTCTGCTACTCACTCTCTACTACTCACTCTCGACTACTCTCTACTACTCACTCTACTACTCACTCTCTACTACTCTCTACTACTCTCTCTACTACCCACTCTACTACTCTCTACTACTCACTCTACTACTCTCTACTACTCACTCTACTTCTCACTCTACTACTCCTTACTCCTCTCTACCTACCCCTTACTACTCACTCTTTACTCTCTATTACTCATCCTCTACTCTCTACATCTCTCTCTACTACTCTCTACCTCTACACCTCTACCTCTCTACCTCTCTCTACACGCACACATATGCACATATATATATGCATATGCATTTATATATATGTATGTGTATATATTACCTACTGGCGGTCGCCAGTAGGTAGTTATAGTTAGGACCCCTTTTCCATAGGAAAACCTCAACATTCTATTTTGAATAACTTTGGCGCCGGTCGATGAATCCTCGCGAATTTCTCAAAATAGGTGGGGCGCTACGCTCCGCTCCTACCCTGAAAGTCTCGGGGGGATTCGTCAAGCGGGGGCTGAGATAAAAGGGGGGTCCCAAAACGCGTTTTTCCCATGCATTTTTCCATAGGACCTTTAGAACGAGCTACAGCCCGAACGGCTGAACAGAATTACTAGAAATTTGGCAGAGAGGTAGTCCCTAGGTCAAGGAAGTGCCTTTTGTAGGTTTGGTGTAAATCTGTTCAGTAGATTCTGAGAAAATAGCCTTTAAATCAATATATATATCTGAGCCCGCTTACGGTACGCTTACCGTACGCTTACCGTAAGCGTACGGTGGCGTGCGCGAGCGCGATTCTGATTGGCTCTTAGATCTTAGTAAACATTCGAATCGGCCGAAACCAGGAAGCGGCGGCCGCCATTTTGTCTCTCGCACTGAGTGTTGTTTATCAAACAAGATGGCCAAAAACATGTTACGGGGCTGTTTTGACAACTCCCTCCCACATAGTCATGTTGAGGGAGTCCCCAAACATCCCCCAAGAGAAAAAACGGTTGTATTTTTTTTTCGGCAATTTCGCCGAGTACGCTTACCGTACGCTTACCGTAAGCGTACGGTAAAAAAAATAAAATAAAAAAAACACTATCCACACTTACCCCACCCCCTGTGCTTTTGGTGGCCGTAGGCCACCCAATGTACAGGACTTATTAATAGGTAAAAAAAACTAAATTTTGGCAACATGAAATTATAAAATCGAAATAAAAAAAACACTATCCACATTGACCCCACCACCTGTGCTTTTGGTGGCCGAAGGCCACCAAATGTACAGGGCTTATTAAAGTTGATAACAACCGTGCACGGAACGAACTGCGTTAAGTGGGCGCGCACGCCTCGAATGGCGTAAAGTAACTTAGCATTTAAAAAACCGTACAAATTCACTGAAAAAACCATAGGTTTCACACACGTTATAGTTAGGAATTAGCATTTAAAAAACCTTGCAAATTCACTGAAAAAACCATAGGTTTCACACATGTTATAGTTAGCGGAAATTTTACTGATAAAAAACCAGTGAAATTGCCCCGTTATAGTTAGTGCTGGCAACTATAACTCACGCGACCGCAATCTTCTGCTGATGACATATGTGTCTTTATGAAAAAAAAATATTTGTAATATATGTATAGCTAAAAATGTATGGAAGAAGACATGGGCAAATAAGTGTCTAAATACAGTATTAGCATCAGCAGAGGATTGCGGTCGCGTGAGTTATAGTTGCCAGCACTAACTATAACGGGGCAATTTCACTGGTTTTTTATCAGTAAAATTTCCGCTAACTATAACATGTGTGAAACCTATGGTTTTTTCAGTGAATATACATACATATATAAACAGATATATAATCTGCATATCTATGCAAATATAAATGCATGCATACATATACATATACATATATGCATACATATTGATGTTATGTACATGAAAGTTTGAAAAACACTAATGAAAGCAAAGCTAAAAAGCCACCTAATTACAAACAGAATTGCTTTAACTTAAACGAGGGCGAGACCTATTGCATTTTCAATGCTTGTTTACTTTGGTTCCATCAAGAAGGCATGCAGATGTGTCACACATTTGCCATAAATTCTGAATGTTAGCACTCTAGTTGCTCATTAGATCACTGCAGTAAAGCTACTGCTCACCAGGGAAGTCTGCTGGTATTCAAAGTGCATGTTTCAGTCTGCATGTCAGAATTTTTTAATGAAATAGAAGAGGATTTGAGAAGTCACTCAAAATGTGCCCTAAGTTTTCTTTCTGCAGCACTAATCATACTTTCTATGGCAAAATGAACCCCCTCATTTTGTTCCTTTTTAAATGAAATGTTTTAAGAGTTACCACTTTAATCCAAGCAAGATGGCTTCAGGTGTGCCATACGTTTATCATAAGTAGGACTGTTAGCGCTCTAGTTGTTCTTTGGAACACTCTGGGAAGCTGCAGTAGAACACAAAGGAATCAACTGACAGTCTCTGCCCTTGTTGGATGTACATGTTTTACTGAGAATGTCAGACTTCATTCTCACATGACTGAGAAAGATAATGTGAATTTACAGAAAGTATGCTCTCAGTTTAGCTTATAGATCACCTTCCAAACCTCTTTGGGAAAAGCATGAGAAAATAGTTTTCTCTCAAACATGATTCATGATATCCCAGCAGAAGTCTTTTTCACATGGTAAAATCACCTTAGAACACACCACAATTCCTAAAATGAGTAATGTAACTAAAGTCTTAAAACCTTCTGTTAACTGCACTGCTTTTTAGTGAGGTGCTATCATGTATATTGGTCCCAAGATGGCTGCCAACACTTCTTGGATGAAGTGCTGACAGCCAATCAGATCTCACGATGAGATGTGCTGTTAGGCTCCGCCCAGATAAATATGTGATTTTGATTTTGATTTTCTCAGGAACTACTGAACAGATTGACACCATTTAAGCAAAAGGCACGAGTCTGAACTGAGGACTACTTCTTTGCCAAATTTGGTGTAATTCCGTTCAGCAGTTCGGGCTTTAGCTGCGGCTAAAGGTCCTATGGGAAATTGCATGGGGAAAACACGTTTTGGGACCCCCCTTTTTTCTCGGCCCCCGCTACACGAATCATCCCTGGACTTTCAGGATAGGAGCGGACCGGAGCTGGCCAAAAGTTTTGAAAATTTCGCGAAGATTCGTCAATCGGCGCCAAAGTTATTGGGAATAGAATGTTGCGGATTTCCTATGGAAAATAGGTCCTAACTATAACTACCTACTGGCGACCGCCAGTAGGTAATATATATATATATAAAAAAACATTTCTGAGAAGTTTAACACCAATACACAAAGATTTTTGTATTGGTTCTTGTGTCTTTCTTTATATTTGTATTCCTTCGTTGAGTCAGTTACTATTACAGCAATACAGCCAAGCACTACAACCAACAGTGCTTCACGCTCACTAGTGCTTTTTCAGGGCTCTCAGGATACTTTTTGTGGTTTAATGGGCTGAATTCTGTTACTTTAATCAAATCTTCAGTATGGTGGAACCGCAATAATACTCCTAAATATACCTGGCAAAATGGTCGGATGGGGGTTGCACTACTGCAGGTGACCTATACTGTAATGAGACATTTATTACATTCAGGGAGGTGCACAAGTGTTTTGACCTCCCGGACGGAGAGTATCTGAAGTATGCAAAGATCTCTTGTACCGCATGGGAGATATGGAGTACATTCCCAGAGGAACCAGCAGAATCTCACACACTGATGGCAATTCTAGGCCCATGTACACAAAGGGGCTTCTTTTCAATCCTATATCGGGCACTCAAAGCGGATTGAAAAGTAGATGTCGCACAGCTCCGGGATAGATGGTCAATAGACTTGCCAACGCTGCTCACAGATAGTGAGTGGAAGAGATTGTTTGAGCAGGTGCGAAACGTGGCCAGCAACGCCCATTTCAAACTCATTCAATTTAACTATCAGCACCAAATGACACCCCATAGACTGGCATGCATTTACACAGCATGCTCCGCAGAGTGCCCTCGCTGCAGCATGGAACCAGCTACCTTTATACATATGATATGGGATTGTTCTAGGCTTCAGCAATATTGGAAGGGGGGGCTGGAGACGCTCAGAGAAGCGACTGGTCTCTTTGTTAGAGCACCATTGAGCACGGCCTGCTAAGGGTCCTTCCGACCCCAAAGGCGACTAACAAAATGTAACACAGGTTTGCGCACTTAGGGCTGGTACTTGATAGACATTGTATTGCGATACATTGGACGCAGACCACACTGCCCATGATAAGCAAGTGGATGGCAGATATGCAGAAATGGGAGGTGGCAGAGGAGAGATGGCTACGGATTGTCAGCTCAGATGAGTATGCCAAACGAGATTTGGAAACATGAAGGCTATTGCTAACCATACTACAGCCCCAAAGTCAGGTAGAGGGGGGAATAGGCTCCTACCCACACTCAGGTTCCCAGACTGCGCGACCTGTAGGCAACGATGCTACCTCAGATATCCCAACCTCAAATACATAGTGTGCCGCATCTGATCAGGGGAGGTAGCTCCTCAGGAGAGCTGAGAGATATACGCCATTTATCCACAGGGGGAGCCCCTCACATATCAGCCTCCATAAGAGAACCAGGCAATGAAATGAGGCCTAACACACCATCAGTCACCTAGCATGACATATACCTGATATATAGGATGATACATTGTCCTTGAACAACTGCTACACATCAACTGCATATAATACCAAGTAATGTACTAAAACCTGCTAAATTAACTGCTGCCTAATCTTGCTATGCCTTTATGTTTTTGTTATGTAGATGGTTTTACATGCTTAATGGTATATCGTAAGTATAGTTTGTTGTAAACAAGAAAATAGGGATATGTAACCTCTTTCAGATGTTCCTTGTTACATGCTTCATAGCATAAAATGAGAATTTACATTATTGCAACAAGAGGAATGCAAATGTATATTCTAATATAAAAAGGAATAAGTAGCATGTGCTCAAGCTGTAGCATAATGTCATAGTAATCCCGTAACAAAGATTGTTAAAAAAAAAAAAATACCCCATAATATCTAAAGGGTGAAAGTTCAACACTTTGTTCAGTAGTTGCTTGTGTTTATTCAAAATTTTTAGCTGCACCTTCCATGCGTTCGGCATTTTGAGATTTAGGGGCAGATTATGATGTTGGTCGAACTTCCCTCCGACCGACATCATCGCGGAATCGGGACCGACCGACCTCAGGGTTACACTCCCGACCGTAGAATTACGATGGATAAGCGATAAGGGATATGTAATGATTTCTCAATGCATCCGTGCCCGCGTCCTGTTTGAGATGCAATCTATAGATATTCACTGAAAAAACCAAAGGTTTCAAAAACGTTATAGTTAGAAATAGATTTTTTTTTAAAACCTTGGAAATTCACTGAAAAAAACTAAGGTTACAAGGACGCTATAACACAATGCACTGCTTATGGCCACACATATTACATCACTCATGACATCATCCAGTGACTGTGACTGTTTGTATAAAGTTTATGAGTGTTAAATATATATATGTATATATATATATGCTCACTTTCCAAAAAACGGAATGTTGATGCCGTGTCGTTTGGGAAATTTCTTTGTCAGCTGAAAAGAGTCAGACGCGTTTCGCCTGCCCAGCAGGCTTGTCACTTCAGCTGACAATAAATAAATTTCCCAAACGACACGGCGTCGACATTCCGTTTTTGGAAAGTGAGCATATCGTCAGACCGGGCTTCGGAGGTCTATTAACACCGACGCGCCTTTCGTTCAGGAGGAGGTGGGTGACCGAAGCAAATGAGGAACCTATATCTATCTATATATATATATAAAAAAAACATTTGTTTGGGCCTTGGGGGTCCTTGTGGGACCCCCTGAGCAGGCCTAGGCGGTCAGGGTGTTTCTACCCTGCCCCCTTTTTGCGTTTTTTGCATTTTTTTTGTGCTTTCTTGTGCCTCGGTTCTACCGAGGAACAAGATGGCTGCCAACACTTCCTTATTCAGAGTGTTGGCAGCCAATTAGCATAAAGCTCGTGCTCGGGAGGATCCGCGGCCCTAGATATATCTATCTTTTTACTTTTGAATATCTCAGGAACTACTGAACGGATTTACACCATCTAACCAAAAGGCACAAGTGTGAACCAAGGGCTACCTCTTTGCCAAATGTGGGGTAATTCCGTTCAGCAGTTCGGGCTGTAGCTGCGTCAACAGGTCCTATGGGAAATTGCATGGGAAAAATGCGTTTTGGGACCCCCTTTTTTCTCAGCCCCCGCTTGACGAATCACCACGAAACTTTCAGGATAAGAGCGGACCGGAGCTGGCCAAAAGTTTGGAAAATTTCGCAAAGATTCGTTATTGGGAATAGAATGTTGCAGATTTCCTATGGAAAATAGGTCCTAACTATAACTATCTACTGGTGACTTAGCAATATCAAGGTGTATTGTTGAATCAATGGGTTTATGAGTGCTTGTATGGATGATTCAGTGAGTGCATGATTGACTGCATAAGTGAGTGATTAGGTGTCTAATTGAATGTATGGATAAGTGACTGGTTGTGCGAATGTCTGTACCAGTCTGTCAGTTGGTGTCTATGTGGTTGTATGGGTGTATGAGTGGGTATGTGAGTAGCTGTATGGGTGATTGATTGGTAGTCTGAGTAACTATATGGGTGTCTGAGTGTCTGTGTCATTGGGTGAGGGGGTGAGTGGCTGCCTTCGTGGGTTAATGAATGCATGTGTGAGGGGCTGTATGGGTGAGTGAGTGTGTGTATGGCTGTATGGGTGAGTGAGTGGAGGTGTCTGTGGTATATGGGTGAGTAACTGGGTATGTGAAAGGCAGTTTAGGTGAGTGATGGGATATATGTGTGACTGTATGGGAGAGTAAGTGAATGTGAGAGTGGCTGTATGGGTGTGTGTGTGCTTGTGTCAGTGACTGTATAGGTGAGTGAGTACGTGTTAGTATCTGCACGTGTAAGCAAGTGTGTGTGTGTGTGTGTGACTGTATGGGTGAGTAAGTGGGTGTGTGATTGACTATGGGTAAGTGAGTAGGTAGGTGAGTAGCTCTATAGGTGACTGACTCAGTGTTTGAGTGGCTGCTGTATTAGTGAGTGAGTGGGTGTAAGAGTGGCTGCATTGGTGAGTGAGTAGATGTGTGTGTGGATCTAAGAATCAGTGAGAGGGTGTGTAAGCACTGGTATGAGTCTTTGAATGGTTGTCTGGGAGTGGGTGTATGAAAGTTTCTATGGGCTTATGAGTGGGTGCGTTAGTGATTTTGTGGATGATGTCATTAGGGATGCCATTAGTGATGTCATTTGAGATGTCATCAGAGATGTCATCAGTGATATAACTGACCATGTCATGAGTGATGTAATATGTGAGGTCATACGCAGTGCACTGCAGGGGCACGAGTTATAGTTAGCTAAGCTAACTATAACAGGTGAATTTTACTGGTTTTGTATGAGTGAAACCTGAGCCAAACTATAACTAACTTTTTTTTATTCCATTCTCTAACTACAACACCTCTGTCACCTTTGGTTTTTTCAGTGAATTTCAAATTTAAATGCTAATTCCTAACTATAAGGTCCCTGTAACCTTTGTTTTTTTACCAAGAGGGCTTCATGGCCCCCGAGGTCCTTCAAGAGTAAAGTGGACTTTATCCCCCAGCCAGTAGTGTGCCAAGAGCAGCATTTGCAGAGTGGTGGAGAAAGGGGGCGTGGCCACCAAAGACCTCTCAGCAATCTCATTGTGTGAGACTTACTGCAGGTAACAGGGGGGGTAGTTGGCCCCAAGGACATCCTTGGGGCCAACTACTCCTCCTGTTCCCTCCAGTAAGTGCCACACAGCAGGATTGCTGAGATGTTGTCAGAGGCCAAGCCCCCTTTCTCTACCACTCTGCAAACACGCCTCCAGGTCCACTACTAGTAGGGGGATGGAGTCCCCGTGGCTACTGAGGGTCCTTGGTGGCCAACCACCCCTCCTGTTACCTCTAGTAAGTCCCACACAGTGGGTTTGCTGAGAGGTTTTCGGTGGCCTCGCTCCCTTTCTCCACCACACCTTCTCTGGTCCAATTTTGGCCCTGGGGACCCCATCCCCCCGGGGCCTGCCCTTTATTTTATTTTAGAATTTGTTTTTTACATGTGACAGGAGCTGTGCCGATGTTGGCCCCGGAGACCCCATTCCCCAGGGCCTGGCCTCATTAGTGGGTACCCTGGTCCCACCCAGGGCACCTATTTTTTTCAGGATGGGGACCGTGGGGGGAGCACATACTTTACTTTCAGCAAGCAAGAGCATTTTCTGCTGTCGCTTGCTTAAAGCGGAGCACTGCTTGCTACAGCTTGGCGGGGGCAAGCCATAGGAAACTGCAATGTCCTGGGGTGGGCACCCCAGGACATTGCATTAGTCGGACTTGGGGGGGTGGTGGACCCCAGGGCCATCTAGGGCTCCAGGAGGAGGGGATATGCGGGCCCCTCCCATTTTAGAGTTTGGCTCTGGGGAGGTGGTAGTCCACCCCAACCCAAATATAAAAAGCCCTGGGAGGAAGTGGTCCCCAGGGAAGGGGGATCTGCCAGGGCCCCCATGTTATTGTAATTAGTCCTGGGGAGGAGGCAGTCCCCGGGGCAGGAGGGGTCAGAGAGGCCCCCCCATATTATTGTAATTAGCCCCAGAGAGGTGGCAGTCCCCGGGGCTTTGATAAACCTTTTTATGATAGGCCCCTGGGATCTGGCCCACTTTTTTCGTAGAAACATTTTTAAACAAAAATGCTTTTATACTATGGGGGGGTCCCAGGGGACCCCAAGACCATGGCTTGGTGGTCAAGTTATTCCTACCCTGCCCCCTTTTCATTATTTTTACTTTTTTTCTTTTGTCTCAGTGAAGCCGAGTTCCAAGATGGCTGCCAAAACTTCCTGGTTTAAGTGTTGGCTGCCAATCAGATCTGTGCATTTCCCTGCCCGAGCTCGTTTTTTTTGTGAAGTCTTTGCAACCAGAGATATCACTATAATTTTCTTCTTAAATTTCTCAACAACTACTGAACGGATTTACACCAAATAAACAAAAGGCACTTCATTGAACCAACATCTGCCTCCCTGCCAAATTTGGTGTAAGTTATTTCAGCGGTTTGGGCTGTAGATGTGGCTAAAGGTTCCTCTGGGAATTAACATTACAATTGCACCCTTATTGCGCACCCCTATTTCTTGGTCCCCACTGCATGGATCACCCCCATTACACACAGAACCTACCTTGACATTTTTTTGGGTACATTTTTATGAAGATTGGTCAAACGATGACAAAGTTATAGCAAAGTCAAAAAAACGCTTTTCCTATGGAAAAATTGTCCTAACTATAACTACCTACTGGAGACTGTCAGTAGGATATATATATATATATCTGTAGAGTGGAGTGGTGTGGTGCAGAGTGTTATGGAGTGGCGTAGGGTGAAGTACAGTAGAGTGTCAGAGAGTGGAAGGGTGTATAGTGTAGTGGCATAGATTGGTGGAGCATAGAGTGTGAAAGAGTAAGTGTCGCAGACAGGCCTGGCATAGAGTGGAGTGGCATATGGAGTGGCATAGAACAGGATAGTGTCATACAGTGAAGTGTCGTAGAGTTGATTAAAGTGGTATTGGGCGTTGTAGAGTGGAGTGGTGTAAGACTGTCAGAGTGGAGTATTATGGTATAGACTTGAGTCTAGGGTCATAGAGTGGAGGAAGCAAGCAACTATGCTATGCAGTTCCTTTTAGAGAGAGTAGAAGAAGAAGAGGCCTAGTCGGTCTCACACACTAACCATATGGTGGAGACAGGGTGTCTCCCACTTTGGGATTTGGGGCCCTCACACACCCGCTGGGTGTCATGCTTCATCATAGGGCATGCTCCTCATCAGGCCGGTGCTGCAATGCCTGAAGGGGTTTTGTATGATGGAACAACTACCACTTGAAAAACTACAGACTAAACAACGACTCCGTAACCACTACTTAGTCTAAACCACTAAAGTTTTAACAACAACTATTTTTTACAAATACTATGTCATTACCATGATTGCCTTTACCCCATTAATGTATCTACTTTAACCCCTTCGCTGCTAGGCCTTTTCCCCTCCTGTGCTAAGCCTTTTTTGGGCTATTTGGGGTAGTGCGCGCTTAGGCCTCTGTAACTTTTTGACCACATTAGGTATCCACGCCAAATTTGCGTCCTTTTCTTCCAACATCTTGGGGATTCTAAAGGTACCCAGGGTTTGTGGATTCTCCTAGAGGGTTCCCAGAAATTAGTCAAAATACAGCAATTTTTTTTTTTTTTGTGAAAAATGGGAAAAACGGGCTGCAAATGAAAGCTTCTGGGTTTTTCTCTGCAAATGGTATCAAAAAAGGGTTTGTGGGGCTGAAATCACCATTTCTCCAGCTTTTAGGGAATGACAGAATTTTGTTAGAAAACTGTAGGAGAGTAGGGTCTGCTATCCTATGGTCACCCCAAATTTTTGCTTTTTGCTTCACTGGTTTTTGACATATTGAGGCTGTGGGCCTGCCAATCAGACCCCCAGCCTGCTGTTCTCTCTACTAAATTAAAACTATGCACCCTAGGTGCATAACCAATTGGAAGTGGATCACCCTGTCAGCCCCTGTACCAGTGTACACTAGGTACCCAGGGCATTGGTGTACCCAAGGCCTGCCAGGGGCTGCAGCATGTATTATGCCACCCCAGGCTTGGCCTAACAATCTGACACAACTGGCTGATCACTCAGCTGGGGTAAGTTGGTGTAATCACCTCTTACTTAGGTGTAGTATACCTATACCTAACCTTAAATGGGACACCTGGTAACCCCTAAGTCACTCCTATGGCAGGCCTTAACAATCCTGAAGGCAGAGTGCTTGGTTCCATGTGAGATGGTGCTCTGGCATGAGCTGAGCCTGTCTGCAGTGGTCGGAACAACTTCCTTCTGCTGTTTCCAGATATCGTCATACCATATACTCTTAAGTGCATTATGAACCTCGCGGTTAAATGCTATCTTTGGTTTGGCTTTATCAAAACATGTCGAGTAAGGTGTCATACGAATTGGAATACTAACCCCTCGCCAATTCTGGCGACGGGGTTAGCATTCCACCCTTCTAGAGGGACACGACATGTACAGTACCTGAAACCCGGGTAAAATCAGACATAGCCTCAGCTCCACAAAATGGATGCTGCCACCACAGACACAAGTCTGCCCTCCTGCTGCTGGGAGTCCTTCCAGCTTGGGAGGTGTGGACAAAGGGTTTCCTGCCAGGGGAGGTGCGTGCACCACCCCAGACAGGATTTTGTGTATTGGTCAGGTAGGGCTTGAAAGAAACCAGACATGCCTGTGGCTCACAAGGAGCCTCGGTGCATATGCCAGTTCAAACCGGTCCTGGGGCACACCAGTCCCGGGCCTGGGGCGAGCTGGACAAAGGATTGGGGGTGTAACCACCCCCCTTCCTGGTCCCACCCTTAGGGAGGGACCTAGCAGGTAGTCCGGCCCCTAGAATCCGAATAAAGGTAGGAGCTGTGTCCTAAGACTTCAGACATCCTGGAATCAACTTGAAACTAAGAAGAAGACGGGAACTTCGACATTCTGCTGCACAGAAGACTGAAGAAAATCTCCCCTGTGGTCAGGGAGTGACCACCTTGCTAACGCAAGCACCATCCAGCGAATCACCGTCTGCTTTGCCGCCGCCTCCCGCCGGAGCCCGAGCCCAGAGACTGACAAGACCTGGACCTCCAGACCTCTCACCGCCCGATCCACAGTCCCTGAAAAGAGGAGACCCGTGGAGGCACCGAGACACGTGGAGCCAGCCATCTTGGAACGACTACGACAAGCTGACCAGTGCAACAACCGAGGCTCCCTCCAAGTTGTGCTTTGGGTCCTGAGAAGCCCAACCCTCGAGCAGCATCTGCACCAAAGGTGAGCCCTCCAGCATCTCCACGATCTGCGTGGGGCCCTTCTGCATTTTGCCACTCGACGCGCCTAACCGGTTGCTGGCCCGCTGGCTAGTGGCCATCTTGGCGACGAAATCTACGACAAACACCGCTGGTCTGGTTGCTCCAGACTGGCCCTTGCTCCCCTCCAAAGGAGCAATCCCTCTGACCTTGCTGGTCAGAACCAACAGCTGCTTTCCGAATCCTCCTGCAATTGCTTTTGCCAAGGCTTGTTTGCTTCGATCAAGTCGCCGACACCGCCGACAGCGAGAGCCTGCGTGGGACAGCTCGTGAGCCGACTCCTGGACGTCGTCGACCTTCAGGGACCACGTGGCTGCGGAGACAAGCTACCCCTCATCACCTGTTTGCACCCGACATCGCCTGGTACCCACCTGGTGCCACGCTGGTCACTGGCTAGTGACTGTGAACACTGTCCCCTCTGCTTACAGGTCTTCAACATCTCCGATCCACTCTTGGATCCACTGCATCTCTCCCGGACCGACCGCCTGCAGCATCTTTGTCTTCAAGCTCCACGGAACAGATAGAAGCAACCCGACGCACTTCGAGGCCTATGCACCCGCTTCCTGTGGGTGAGGTAAAGCTGGCACACCTGTGCCCAAGTGTAGTAATACATCTCTAGTGCCTGTGTTCCAAATCTTAAGTTCCTAGGTCATCCGGAAGATTCCTTTTGCAGTAACTTTGTACTTTTTACGCACCCATTGAACCCTATGGGAGCACGCGTGTGACTATTTGCTCTGCACACGCCACCCGTGGACCTCCTGGTCACTAACTGACGTTAGCTCCTTGTAGGCCCAGCGATTCTAGAGGCCTTAGGCCTTTTCCCTTTTCTGTTCGTGGTACTTATACCACTATTTTAGTATATGGTTTGAGTGGCCACCAGGGCCTATCCATATAAAGTGCAACTTCTGTGTATTCTGTGATAATCTTGTTTGACGATTTGTGCTCCTGTGCTCATAAAGAGACTAGGGGTTACTTTGAGAAATAAATACATATATATTTTGAATATATATCTGTGTGGTGTCCTTTCATTGGTATAAAAGGGGGTTGCATTTGGTAAAACAGCTGGCTTAACACGCATCACGAGTTTAGCCTCAAAGACTGCTTAGCCTACGCTACCACTAGGGCAGCTAGTCCGAAAAGGTTGACTTACAACCACACCATAAGGGTTGCTTGGCATGGTACAAGGTGATCACTTTAACTAGTGAGCATCATATACCAGGCCAACTTCTCACATTGGTGGCAGCGGTTGGATTTGAGCTTGCTGTGTTTTACCATTGTAATCTCTTGGTTACCAATTGAAAGATCACATAGGTACCTGTAGGTACATATAAAACAAGATTAGATATACATAAGTTCTACTGAACTTAGTTGTTGTAGAGCAAAGGGAGTAGCACACCCTGACTACAACTACTAGATAGGTTTAGTAGGTAAACCCAAGTGTAGGTAGATTGCAACACATCCACCCACACTTAAGAGCAATGGCCGGGGCAGAGGGGTCCACTGTACCCATCTCTGTTGAGAGTGACCCCCAGAGGGCACCATCCAGCTTTGCTACCCTTAATCAGAATGAGCTCAGGCATTTGGCAACTCTTAGAGGCCTTAAACAGCCCAAGAACCCAAACTCTGCTGAGCTCAGAGAGCTCTTACAGAATGATGAGAATCAGAGAGCACTCAAGAAAGCTTCCCAGTTAGCCCCCTTAGGGACAGGAACAGGAGGCCCCCCTTCTAAAGATGCCACTGAAGTACCCCTTCCCAATAGTCACCCCTTAGATGGGATGCCTACCACAGAGGATGAGAGTGAAAAGGATACTGACAGTAGTGAGGATGAAGGGAGAACTAGCCCAGTGCCAAGTGTTATACTTGGCCCAGCTAAACCAAGGCTATTGGGGACTGACAGTGGGTTCAACCCACTGGATCTCCCCAGTGGACTTAACACAGGGCTGGGAAGGCAAAGGAATCGCTCAGGTGACTCCAATGCTTCCCATGGCTCTAGAGGCTCTCAAGGTCACTCCAGGAGAAGGATGACCACCCCTCAGAGGAGGGAACATGAGGCCAAGATGCAAGAGGCCCAGCTGAGGATCAGGAAGCAGGAGCTAGAAGTAGCCCTGATGGAAGAGAAACTTAGCAAGGCTAGACAGCATAAAGAGAGTGGGTCTATACCCACTGGTGGCAGCATTGTCCCTAAGGACAAAGATAGGGTTTTCGACAATAGAAACCTGTCTAAGGTTGTGCCCCCCTACAAAAGTGGGGATGACATCCACAAGTGGATAACTGCTCTTGAGAGAGCCTGCAAAGTACAGCAGGTTCCTGAAGATCAGTGGGCAGCAATCCTCTGGCTCTCCTTTGAGGGAAGAGGCAGAGACAGACTCCTCACTGTTAGAGAAGAGGATGTCAGAAACTACAGAGTCCTGAAGAGTGTTCTAGTAGATGGGTTAGGCTTAACCACTGAACAGTACAGGTTAATGTTCAGAGACACCCAAAAGACACAGACTCAGGACTGGTCTGAATACATTGAATGTGCCACTAAGGCTTTGGAGGGTTGGTTGCTGGGAAGTAAGGTATCTGATTTTACAGGATTGTATAATTTGATGATGAGAGAACAGATTTTAAATAACTGTCAAAACCAGCAACTGCATCAACACTTGGTTGACTCTGATCTGACCTCTCCCCAAGAATTGGGAAAGAAGGCAGACAAATGGGTCAGAACCAGGGTTAAGCAAAAGAACCAGAACCAGGGCCAAGGGGGTGATCAGAAGAAAACAGACCAAAAGGGTGGAGATCAGAAATCTAAAGACCAGAAGTCTTCAACAGGGCCCCAAACTACTGCTAAGGAGGGTGGGTCCCAACAACAGTCCAAAAAGAAGAAAGAAGGTCAAAAGAAACCCTGGTGCAATCATTGCAAAAATACAACTCACTGGACTAGTGATTGCAAAAAGGGTGGAGCCCCCAACACTGTTGCCCCTAAGGCACCTGCTCCCAGTACTACTGTTAGCAGTGTTGGTCCCCAGACAAAGGGTGTAGTGGGAATCACTATGGGAACTGAAGGAGATTCTGACTTAGACAGAACCCTGACACAGGCAGTCTTGATCTGTGATGGGGACATTGATTTGTCCCTGACTGTGAGCCCCAGTAACCTGGGCAAGTACAGACAGACTCCTTTAATTAATGACAAAGTGGCTCAAGCCTACAGGGACACATGTGCCAGTGTCACTATGGTGACACCAGGCTTTGTGGACCCTGGACAGTACATACCAGGTGAGAACTACCTGGTGACCAATGCCAGCAATGCCACTACTTCACACAGTGTGGCAGTTGTTAACTTCTCATGGGGAGGGGTAACTGGCCTCAAAAGGGTTGTGGTTAGTGCAGACCTCCCAGTAGAATGTTTGTTGGGCAATGACCTAGAGAGTTCTCTATGGTCAGAAGTGGAGTACAGGACTCATGCAGAGATGTTAGGTATATCATCACATGTCCTTGCTGTGACCAGGTCACAGGCCAAAAAGTGCCTCACTGAACCTCAGGTCTTGGATCCTGGAACAATGGACCAAGCACCTACCAAGAAGAAGAACAGGAGGGTCAAGGCTGTGCCTTCCCCCCTGCCTCAGAGTGATGATCAGCCTTCCCAGGAAGCTGATCTAGAGGACCCTGAAGGAACTGTCCCTGAAGAGCTTGAACCTGATCAGGTTGAGTTTCTGGGGACAGGGGGACCTTCAAGGGCTGACTTGAGGCAGGCTCAGTTATCCTGTCCCTCTCTTGAACCCCTCAGACAGCTGGCTGCTGCTGAGGCTGCTGGGAATGCTCAAGGTACCCATAAAGTGTATTGGGATGAAGGGCTCCTTTATTCAGAGGCTAGAGACCCCAAGCCTGGTGCAACCAGGAGGTTGGTCATACCTCTGCAATTTAGGGGCTTCCTTCTTACCTTGGCCCATGACATTCCTTTAGCAGGACACTTAGGCCAGAACAAGACTTGGGACAGGCTTGTCCCTCACTTTCACTGGCCTCATATGAATGAAGATACAAAGGAGTTTTGTCGCTCCTGTGTTACCTGCCAAGCCAGTGGCAAATCAGGTGGCACAACAAAGGCCCCCCTAATACCACTACCTGTGGTGGGGGTCCCCTTTGAAAGAGTGGGAATAGACATAGTGGGTCCCATGGATCCTCCCACTGCATCTGGGCACAGATTTATACTGGTGGTAGTGGATCATGCCACCAGGTATCCAGAGGCAATTCCCCTTAGGACCACTACAGCTCCTGTTGTGGCCAGGGCCCTGCTGGGAGTATTCTCCAGAGTGGGGTTTCCTAAGGAGGTAGTATCTGACAGAGGTACCAACTTTATGTCAGGATACTTGACAGCTATGTGGAAGGAATGTGGTGTCAACTACAAGTTCACCACCCCTTATCACCCACAATGCAATGGGCTTGTTGAGAGATTCAACAAGACCCTAAAGGGTATGATCAAAGGATTACCTGAAAAGCTCAGGCGAAGATGGGATATCCTTCTACCCTGCCTTCTGTTTGCTTACAGAGAGGTCCCACAAAAAGGAGTTGGCTACAGCCCCTTTGAATTGTTGTTTGGGCACCCTGTGAGAGGCCCACTGTGTTTGGTGAAGGAAGGATGGGAGTTACCTCTCAAAAAGCCTAAGCTAGACATAGTGGACTATGTACTTGGTCTCCGCTCCAGGATGGCTGAGTATATGGAGAAGGCATCTAAAAACCTTGAGGCAAGCCAGGCCTTACAGAAAGCTTGGCATGACCAAAAGGCTGTCTTGGTTGAGTATCAGCCAGGACAGAAGGTATGGGTGTTGGAGCCAGTGGCCCCAGCAGCACTCCAAGACAAATGGTCTGGACCCCATACAATCCTGGAAAAGAAGGGAGAGGTCACCTACTTGGTGGACCTAGGAACTCCCAGGAGTCCCCACAGGGTACTCCATGTTAACAGGCTTAAAGCATATGTTGACAGGGCAGACATGGGCTTGCTCATGGCTACAGATGAGGGACAGGAGGAAGAGAGTGACCCTCTCCCAGACCTGTTGTCTCAGAACCCTGAAGATGGCTCAGTTGAAGGAGTGACCCTTGGAGGCAACCTCACTGCCCATCAGCAGACTGAATGTAGACAGGTTCTACAATCATTTTCACATATGTTTTCCTTGATACCTAGTCAAACTGACTGGTGTACCCATGTTGTGGACACTGGTGACAGTCTGCCTGTAAAGAACAAACTTTACAGACAACCTGACCACGTCAGGGACTGTATAAAGGCTGAGGTACATAAAATGCTGGAATTAGGTGTCATTGAACCCTCAGAGAGCCCCTGGGCTAGCCCAGTGGTTCTGGTCCCCAAACCTCACACCAAAGATGGCAAGAGAGAGATGAGGTTCTGTGTGGACTACAGAGGACTCAATGCTGTCACCAGGACAGATGCACACCCTATTCCAAGGGCAGATGAGCTCATAGACAAACTAGCTTCTGCAAAGTTTTTGAGCACATTTGACTTGACAGCTGGCTATTGGCAAATCAGGTTAGCTGAGGAGTCTAAGGCCAAAACAGCATTCTCAACCCCAGGTGGGCATTATCAGTTTGTGGTGATGCCCTTTGGTCTGAAGAATGCACCTGCCACCTTCCAAAGGCTGGTGAACCAAGTCCTTACTGGGTTGGATGACTTTTGCGCAGCATATCTTGATGACATTGCTGTCTTTAGTTCCACCTGGGAGGATCACCTGATCCACCTGAAGAAGGCTCTTGAGGCTCTGCAAAGGGCAGGCCTCACTATCAAGGCTACTAAGTGCCAGATAGGGCAGAGTAAGGTTGTGTATTTGGGCCACCTTGTAGGTGGGGGCCAAGTTCAACCACTGGAGAGTAAGATACAGTCCATCAAGGATTGGTCCCCTCCAACCACCCAGACTCAAGTTCGAGCTTTCTTGGGCTTGACTGGGTATTACAGGAAGTTTGTTAAGAACTATGGGTCCATTGTGACTCCTCTTAATGATCTGACATCCAAGAAGATGCCCAAAAAGGTTCAGTGGACAGTAAGCTGTCAAAAGGCATTTGATGACCTGAAGGAGGCCATGTGCTCTGCACCTATCCTGAAAAGTCCTGACTACTCCAAAGAGTTTATTGTCCAAACAGATGCTTCTGAGTTGGGTGTGGGAGCTGTGCTGTCACAACTTAATGTAGATGGTCAAGACCAACCCATTGCTTTTATTAGCAGAAGGTTGACCCCCAGAGAGAAGAATTGGTCAGCTATTGAGAGGGAGGCCTTTGCTGTGGTGTGGGCCCTGAAGAAGCTGAGGCCATACTTGTTTGGCACTCACTTCAAGATTCAGACCGACCATAAGCCCCTCTTGTGGCTAAATCAGATGAAGGGTGAAAACCCCAAACTGCTTAGGTGGTCCATTTCCCTACAGGGGATGGACTTTACAGTGGAGCACCGGCCAGGTACTGACCATGGGAATGCAGATGGTCTCTCCAGGTACTTCCACTTAGGACATGAAGACGAGACTGGTCAAGGCTAGTTTAATGTCCCAGCGTTTGGGGGGGGGTTGTGTAGGAGAGTAGGGTCTGCTATCCTATGGTCACCCCAAATTTTTGCTTTTTGCTTCACTGGTTTTTGACATATTGAGGCTGTGGGCCTGCCAATCAGACCCCCAGCCTGCTGTTCTCTCTACTAAATTAAAACTATGCACCCTAGGTGCATAACCAATTGGAAGTGGATCACCCTGTCAGCCCCTGTACCAGTGTACACTAGGTACCCAGGGCATTGGTGTACCCAAGGCCTGCCAGGGGCTGCAGCATGTATTATGCCACCCCAGGCTTGGCCTAACAATCTGACACAACTGGCTGATCACTCAGCTGGGGTAAGTTGGTGTAATCACCTCTTACTTAGGTGTAGTATACCTATACCTAACCTTAAATGGGACACCTGGTAACCCCTAAGTCACTCCTATGGCAGGCCTTAACAATCCTGAAGGCAGAGTGCTTGGTTCCATGTGAGATGGTGCTCTGGCATGAGCTGAGCCTGTCTGCAGTGGTCGGAACAACTTCCTTCTGCTGTTTCCAGATATCGTCATACCATATACTCTTAAGTGCATTATGAACCTCGCGGTTAAATGCTATCTTTGGTTTGGCTTTATCAAAACATGTCGAGTAAGGTGTCATACGAATTGGAATACTAACCCCTCGCCAATTCTGGCGACGGGGTTAGCATTCCACCCTTCTAGAGGGACACGACATGTACAGTACCTGAAACCCGGGTAAAATCAGACATAGCCTCAGCTCCACAAAATGGATGCTGCCACCACAGACACAAGTCTG
Organism: Triturus cristatus; assembly: GCF_964204655.1. NCBI lineage: Eukaryota > Metazoa > Chordata > Amphibia > Caudata > Salamandridae > Triturus > Triturus cristatus. Next base: position 630,579,104 of record NC_140579.1, on the reverse strand, counting down.
CCCTCCTGCTGCTGGGAGTCCTTCCAGCTTGGGAGGTGTGGACAAAGGGTTTCCTGCCAGGGGAGGTGCGTGCACCACCCCAGACAGGATTTTGTGTATTGGTCAGGTAGGGCTTGAAAGAAACCAGACATGCCTGTGGCTCACAAGGAGCCTCGGTGCATATGCCAGTTCAAACCGGTCCTGGGGCACACCAGTCCCGGGCCTGGGGCGAGCTGGACAAAGGATTGGGGGTGTAACCACCCCCCTTCCTGGTCCCACCCTTAGGGAGGGACCTAGCAGGTAGTCCGGCCCCTAGAATCCGAATAAAGGTAGGAGCTGTGTCCTAAGACTTCAGACATCCTGGAATCAACTTGAAACTAAGAAGAAGACGGGAACTTCGACATTCTGCTGCACAGAAGACTGAAGAAAATCTCCCCTGTGGTCAGGGAGTGACCACCTTGCTAACGCAAGCACCATCCAGCGAATCACCGTCTGCTTTGCCGCCGCCTCCCGCCGGAGCCCGAGCCCAGAGACTGACAAGACCTGGACCTCCAGACCTCTCACCGCCCGATCCACAGTCCCTGAAAAGAGGAGACCCGTGGAGGCACCGAGACACGTGGAGCCAGCCATCTTGGAACGACTACGACAAGCTGACCAGTGCAACAACCGAGGCTCCCTCCAAGTTGTGCTTTGGGTCCTGAGAAGCCCAACCCTCGAGCAGCATCTGCACCAAAGGTGAGCCCTCCAGCATCTCCACGATCTGCGTGGGGCCCTTCTGCATTTTGCCACTCGACGCGCCTAACCGGTTGCTGGCCCGCTGGCTAGTGGCCATCTTGGCGACGAAATCTACGACAAACACCGCTGGTCTGGTTGCTCCAGACTGGCCCTTGCTCCCCTCCAAAGGAGCAATCCCTCTGACCTTGCTGGTCAGAACCAACAGCTGCTTTCCGAATCCTCCTGCAATTGCTTTTGCCAAGGCTTGTTTGCTTCGATCAAGTCGCCGACACCGCCGACAGCGAGAGCCTGCGTGGGACAGCTCGTGAGCCGACTCCTGGACGTCGTCGACCTTCAGGGACCACGTGGCTGCGGAGACAAGCTACCCCTCATCACCTGTTTGCACCCGACATCGCCTGGTACCCACCTGGTGCCACGCTGGTCACTGGCTAGTGACTGTGAACACTGTCCCCTCTGCTTACAGGTCTTCAACATCTCCGATCCACTCTTGGATCCACTGCATCTCTCCCGGACCGACCGCCTGCAGCATCTTTGTCTTCAAGCTCCACGGAACAGATAGAAGCAACCCGACGCACTTCGAGGCCTATGCACCCGCTTCCTGTGGGTGAGGTAAAGCTGGCACACCTGTGCCCAAGTGTAGTAATACATCTCTAGTGCCTGTGTTCCAAATCTTAAGTTCCTAGGTCATCCGGAAGATTCCTTTTGCAGTAACTTTGTACTTTTTACGCACCCATTGAACCCTATGGGAGCACGCGTGTGACTATTTGCTCTGCACACGCCACCCGTGGACCTCCTGGTCACTAACTGACGTTAGCTCCTTGTAGGCCCAGCGATTCTAGAGGCCTTAGGCCTTTTCCCTTTTCTGTTCGTGGTACTTATACCACTATTTTAGTATATGGTTTGAGTGGCCACCAGGGCCTATCCATATAAAGTGCAACTTCTGTGTATTCTGTGATAATCTTGTTTGACGATTTGTGCTCCTGTGCTCATAAAGAGACTAGGGGTTACTTTGAGAAATAAATACATATATATTTTGAATATATATCTGTGTGGTGTCCTTTCATTGGTATAAAAGGGGGTTGCATTTGGTAAAACAGCTGGCTTAACACGCATCACGAGTTTAGCCTCAAAGACTGCTTAGCCTACGCTACCACTAGGGCAGCTAGTCCGAAAAGGTTGACTTACAACCACACCATAAGGGTTGCTTGGCATGGTACAAGGTGATCACTTTAACTAGTGAGCATCATATACCAGGCCAACTTCTCACAAAAACCAACATTTTTTACACAGTTTTGGCATTTTTCTGGGACATACCCTATTTTTGCTATTTTTTGTGCTTTCAACCTCCTTCCAGTTAACGGTAGAAATGGGTACAAAAACAATAATGGATCCTGGAAAGCTATACATTTTTGAAAAGTAGACAACATTCTGAATTCAGCAAGGGGTCATTTGTGTAGATCCATCAAGGTTTCTTTATAGAAATTTACAGGTAAATATAGGAAAAATTAAAAATTTGTTGAAAAAAGCAGCCTTTTGAGTCAACGTTTTCACCTGTAACTTCTTCGAATTATAACATCTCTTTGAAAGCAATGTACCGTTACATCCGGTAGACCTTCCTGGTTGTGGGGACATATAGGACTTGTAGGTTCACCAAGAGCCCAACGAACCCAGAGTAGAAAACTGAGCAGCATTTTGTAATGTTTTTTTTTTTGGGTCCGGGTATATAGCAATTATTGTGGGAAAATGTATACATGGAAAAATCGGTATGAAAGTCACCTATGTATTTCTGAAATGGGAACAAATTACAGAGTTTAGAAACAGTGCATATTTGCACATTTTCGAAATTGGGAATACTCATATTTGCATGACAATTATTGGTCATTTTTCAAAATGACTTTTTTTTTACACAATGTCTTTCATTTGGAAGGGAGAAATGCATCAAAAATCAATAGGTAATAACAGTTGCTTTACAAATTTGAACTACCCTAAGTCTCCCGATAAAAATGGTACCTCACTTGTGTGGGTAGGCATAGTGCCCACGACAGGAAGTGGCTCAAAACCTAAGGTGAACGCACCACATTTTCACACTGAAAATTTACACTTTATTTGCGAAGAGTCTAGCTGTAGTTTTTGAACCCTAGCCCTGCCGGCACCTAGGGAAACCTAGCAAACCTATACATTTTTGAAAACTAGACACCCAGGGGAATCCAGGATGGGGTGACTTGACTGCCTCCCACCATGGTCTGTTACCCAGAATCCCTTGCAAACGTAAAAAATTGACAAAAAAAACACATTTTCCCCACATTTCTGTGATGGAAAGTTCTGGAATCTGCGTGGATCCACAAATTTCCACCCACCCCGCGTTTCCCAAAGTCCTACGAGAAAAATGGTACCTCACTTGTGCGGGTCGGCCTAGTGCCCGCGACAGGAAACGGCGCAAAACGCAACGTGGTTTTGCAGTGAAAAATGACCCTTTTTTTGGCAAAGTGACTAGCTGTAGATTTTGAACCCTAGCCCTGCCAGCACCTAGGGAAAACTAGCAAAACTATACATTTTTGAAAACTAGACACCCAGGGGAATCCAGGATGGGGTGACTTGACTGCCTCCCACCATGGTCTGTTACCCAGAATCCCTTGCAAACGTAAAATATTGACAAAAAAAACACATTTTCCCCACATTTCTGTGATGCAAAGTTCTGGAATCTGCGTGGATCCACAAATTTCCACCCACCCCGCGTTCCCCAAAGTCCTACGAGAAAAATGGTACCTCACTTGTGCGGGTCGGCATAGTGCCCGCGACAGGAAACGGTGCAAAACGCAACGTGGTTTTGCAGTGAAAAATGACCCTTTTTTTGGCAAAGTGACTAGCTGTAGATTTTGAACCCTAGCCCTGCCGGCACCTAGGGAAACCTAGCAAACCTATACATTTTTGAAAACTAGACACCCAGGGGAATCCAGGATGGGGTGACTTGACTGCCTCCCACCATGGTCTGTTACCCAGAATCCCTTGCAAACGTTAAAAATTGATAAAAAAACCACATTTTCCCCACATTTCTGTGATGGAAAGTTCTGGAATCTGCGTGGATCCACAAATTTCCACCCACCCCGCGTTCCCCAAAGTCCTACGAGAAAAATGGTACCTCACTTGTGCGGGTCGGCCTAGTGCCCGCGACAGGAAACGGCGCAAAACGCAACGTGGTTTTGCAGTGAAAAATGACCCTTTTTTTGGCAAAGTGACTAGCTGTAGATTTTGAACCCTAGCCCTGCCGGCACCTAGGGAAACCTAGCAAACCTATACATGTTTGAAAACTAGACACCCAGGGGAATCCAGGATGGGGTGACTTGACTGCCTCCCACCATGGTCTGTTACCCAGAATCCCTTGCAAACATAAAAAATTGACAAAAAAAACAAATTTTCCCCACATTTCTGTGATGGAAAGTTCTGGAATCTGGGTGGATCCACAAATTTCCACCCATCCCGCGTTCCCCAAAGTCCTACGAGAAAAATGGTACCTCACTTGTGCGGGTCGGCCTAGTGCCCGCGACAGGAAACGGCGCAAAACGCAACGTGGTTTTGCAGTGAAAAATGACCCTTTTTTTGGCAAAGTGACTAGCTGTAGATTTTGAACCCTAGCCCTGCCGGCACCTAGGGAAACCTAGCAAACCTATACATTTTTGAAAACTAGACACCCAGGGGAATCCAGGATGGGGTGACTTGACTGCCTCCCACCATGGTCTGTTACCCAGAATCCCTTGCAAACGTAAAAAATTGACAAAAAAAACACATTTTCCCCACATTTCTGTGATGGAAAGTTCTGGAATCTGCGTGGATCCACAAATTTCCACCCACCCCGCGTTCCCCAAAGTCCTACAAGAAAAATGGTACCTCACTTGTGCGGGTCGGCCTAGTGCCCGCGACAGGAAACGGCGCAAAACGCAACGTGGTTTTGCAGTGAAAAATGACCCTTTTTTTTGCAAAGTGACTAGCTGTAGATTTTGTACCCTAGCCCTGCCGGCACCTAGGGAAACCTAGCAAACCTATACATTTTTGAAAACTAGACACCCAGGGGAATCTAGGATGGGGTGACTTGACTGCCTCCCACCATGGTCTGTTACCCAGAATCCCTTGCAAACGTAAAGAATTGACAAAAAACACATTTTCCCCACATTTCTGTGATGGAAAGTTCTGGAATCTGCGTGGATCCACAAATTTCCACCCACCCCGCGTTCCCCAAAGTCCTACGAGAAAAATGGTACCTCACTTGTGCGGGTCGGCCTAGTGCCCGCGACAGGAAACGGCGCAAAACGCAACGTGGTTTTGCAGTGAAAAATGACCCTTTTTTTGGCAAAGTGACTAGCTGTAGATTTTGAATCCTAGCCCTGCCGGCACCTAGGGAAACCTAGCAAACCTATACATTTTTGAAAACTAGACACCCAGGGGAATCTAGGATGGGGTGACTTGACTGCCTCCCACCATGGTCTGTTACCCAGAATCCCTTGCAAACGTAAAAAATTGACAAAAAAAACACATTTTCCCCACATTTCTGTGATGGAAAGTTCTGGAATCTGCGTGGATCCACAAATTTCCACCCACCCCGCGTTCCCCAAAGTCCTACGAGAAAAATGGTACCTCACTTGTGCGGGTCGGCCTAGTGCCCGCGACAGGAAACGGCGCAAAACGCAACGTGGTTTTGCAGCGAAAAATGACCCTTTTTTTGCAAAGTGACTAGTTGTAGATTTTGAACCCTAGCCCTGCCGGCACCTAGGGAAACCTAGCAAACCTATACATTTTTGAAAACTAGACACCAAGGGGAATCCAGGATGGGGTGACTTGACTGCCTCCCACCATGGTCTGTTACCCAGAATCCCTTGCAAACGTAAAAAATTGACAAAAAAAACACATTTTCCCCACATTTCTGTGATGGAAAGTTCTGGAATCTGCGTGGATCCACAAATTTCCACCCACCCCGCGTTCCCCAAAGTCCTACAAGAAAAATGGTACCTCACTTGTGCGGGTCGGCCTAGTGCCAGCGACAGGAAACGGCGCAAAACGCAACGTGGTTTTGCAGCGAAAAATGACCCTTTTTTTGGCAAAGTGACTAGCTGTAGATTTTGAACCCTAGCCCTGCCGGCACCTAGGGAAACCTACCAAACCCATGCATTTCTGAAAACTAGACACCCGGCGGCTTCCAGGGAGGTATGGCTTGCGTGGATCCCCCAACGTTTCCTTACCCAGAATCCCCTGCAAACCTCTGTTTTTGCTCAAAAATCACTTTTTTCACACATTTTGGGGTGGGAAAGTAGTGGCATCACCGGGCTCACACAAATTTGCCACCACCCAGCCTTCCCCCAGGTCTCCCGGTAAAAATGGTGCCTCACTTGTGTGGGAGGCCCAAGTACCCGCGGCAGGCAACGGCCCAAAACGTAGTGAGGTGACATCAAAATGGCCATCGCAAAACCACCTGGTTTTGCAAGGGGGGTCACTTTGGTTTTTGGCCCGGTGCTCGGCGGCCATCTAGGGAAACCTACCAAACACACGCATTTCTGAAAACTAGACACCCGGCGGCTTCCAGGGAGGTATGGCTTGCGTGGATCCCCCAACGTTTCCTTACCCAGAATCCCCTGCAAACCTCCGTTTTAGCTCAAAAAATCACTTTTTTCACACATTTTGGGGTGGGAAAGTAGTGGCATCACCGGGCTCACACAAATTTACCACCACCCAGCGTTCCCCCAGGTCTCCCGGTAAAAATGGTGCCTCACTTGTGTGGGAGGCCCAAGTACCCGCGGCAGGCAAGGGCCCAAAACGTAGTGAGGCAACATCAAAATGGCCTATCGCCAAACCACCTGGTTTTGCAAGGGGGGTCACTTTGGTTTTTGGCCCGGTGCGGGGCGGCCATCTAGGGAAACCTACCAAACCCACGCATTTCTGAAAACTAGACACCCGGCGGCTTCCAGGGAGGTATGGCTTGCGTGGATCCCCCAACGTTTCCTTACCCAGAATCCCCTGCAAACCTCAATTTTTGCTCAAAAAATCACTTTTTTCACACTTTTTGGGGTGGGAAAGTAGTGGCATCACCGGGCTCACACAAATTTACCACCACCCAGCGTTCCCCCAGGTCTCCCGGTAAAAATGGTGCCTCACTTGTGTGGGAGGCCCAAGTACCCGCGGCAGGCAAGGACAACAAACGTAGTGAGGCGACATCAAAATGGCCTATCGCCAAACCACCTGGTTTTGCAAGGGGGGTCACTTTGGTTTTTGGCCCGGTGCGCGGCGGCCATCTAGGGAAACCTACCAAACCCACGCATTTCTGAAAACTAGACACCCGGCGGCTTCCAGGGAGGTATGGCTTGCGTGGATCCTCCAACGTTTCCTTACCCAGAATCCCCTGCAAACCTCAATTTTTGCCCAAAAAATCACTTTTTTCACACATTTTGGGGTGGGAAAGTAGTGGCATCACCGGGCTCACACAAATTTACCACCACCCAGCGTTCCCCCAGGTCTCCCGGTAAAAATGGTGCCTCACTTGTGTGGGAGGCCCAAGTACCAGCGGTAGGCAAGGACAACAAACGTAGTGAGGCGACATCAACATTGCCTATCCCAAATGTCGCCTCACTACGTTTGTTGTCCTTGCCTGCCGCGGGTACTTGGGCCTCCCACACAAGTGAGGCACCATTTTTACCGGGAGACCTGGGGGAACGCTGGGTGGTGGTAAATTTGTGTGAGCCCGGTGATGCCACTACTTTCCCACCCCAAAATGTGTGAAAAAAGTGATTTTTTGGGCAAAAATTGAGGTTTGCAGGGGATTCTGGGTAAGGAAACGTTGGGGGATCCACGCAAGCCATACCTCCCTGGAAGCCGCCGGGTGTCTAGTTTTCAGAAATGCATGGGTTTGGTAGGTTTCCCTAGATGGCCGCCGCGCACCGGGCCAAAAACCAAAGTGACCCCCCTTGCAAAACCAGGTGGTTTGGCGATAGGCCATTTTGATGTCGCCTCACTACGTTTGTTGTCCTTGCCTGCCGCGGGTACTTGGGCCTCCCACACAAGTGAGGCACCATTTTTACCGGGAGACCTGGGGGAACGCTGGGTGGTGGAAAATTTGTGTGAGCCCGGTGATGCCACTACTTTCCCACCCCAAAATGTGTGAAAAAAGTGATTTTTTGAGCAAACATTGAGGTTTGCAGGGGATTCTGGGTAAGGAAACGTTGGGGGATCCACGCAAGCCATACCTCCCTGGAAGCCGCCGGGTGTCTAGTTTTCAGAAATGCGTGGGTTTGTTAGGTTTCCCTAGATGGCCGCCGCGCACCGGGCCAAAAACCAAAGTGACCCCCCTTGCAAAACCAGGTGGTTTGGCGATAGGCCATTTTGATGTCGCCTCACTACGTTTGTTGTCCTTGCCTGCCGCGGGTACTTGGGCCTCCCACACAAGTGAGGCACCATTTTTACCGGGAGACCTGGGGGAACGCTGGGTGGTGGTAAATTTGTGTGAGCCCGGTGATGCCACTACTTTCCCACCCCAAAATGTGCGAAAAAAGTGATTTTTTGGGCAAAAATTGAGGTTTGCAGGGGATTCTGGGTAAGGAAACGTTGGGGGATCCACGCAAGCCATACCTCCCTGGAAGCCGCCGGGTGTCTAGTTTTCAGAAATGCGTGGGTTTGGTAGGTTTCCCTAGATGGCCGCCGCGCACCGGGCCAAAAACCAAAGTGACCCCCCCTTGCAAAACCAGGTGGTTTGGCGATAGGCCATTTTGATGTCGCCTCACTACGTTTGTTGTCCTTGCCTGCCGCGGGTACTTGGGCCTCCCACACAAGTGAGGCACCATTTTTACCGGGAGACCTGGGGGAACGCTGGGTGGTGGTAAATTTGTGTGAGCCCGGTGATGCCACTACTTTCCCACCCCAAAATGTGTGAAAAAAGTGATTTGTTGGGCAAAAATTGAGGTTTGCAGGGGATTCTGGGTAAGGAAACGTTGGGGGATCCACACAAGCCATACCTCCCTGGAAGCCGCCGGGTGTCTAGTTTTCAGAAATGCGTGGGTTTGGTAGGTTTCCCTAGATGGCCGCCGCGCACCGGGCCAAAAACCAAAGTGACCCCTCTTGCAAAACCAGGTGGTTTGGCGATAGGCCATTTTGATGTCGCCTCAGTACGTTTGTTGTCCTTGCCTGCCGCGGGTACTTGGGCCTCCCACACAAGTGAGGCACCATTTTTACCGGGAGACCTGGGGGAACGCTGGGTGGTGGTAAATTTGTGTGAGCTCGGTGATGCCACTACTTTCCCACCCCAAAATGTGTGAAAAAAGTGATTTTTTGAGCAAAAATTGAGGGTTGCAGGGGATTCTGGGTAAGGAAACGTTGGGGGATCCACGCAAGCCATACCTCCCTGGAAGCCGCCGGGTGTCTAGTTTTCAGAAATGCGTGGGTTTGGTAGGTTTCCCTAGATGGCCGCCGCGCACCGGGCCAAAAACCAAAGGGACCCCCCTTGCAAAACCAGGTGGTTTGGCGATAGGCCATTTTGATGTCGCCTCACTACGTTTTGGGCCCTTGCCTGCCGCGGGTACTTGGGCCTCCCACACAAGTGAGGCACCATTTTTACCGGGAGACCTGGGGGAACGCTGGGTGGTGGTAAATTTGTGTGAGCCCGGTGATGCCACTACTTTCCCACCCCAAAATGTGTGAAAAAAGTGATTTTTTGAGCAAAAATTGAGGTTTACAGGGGATTCTGGGTAAGGAAACGTTGGGGGATCCACGCAAGCCATACCTCCCTGGAAGCCGCCGGGTGTCTAGTTTTCAGAAATGCGTGGGTTTGGTAGGTTTCCCTAGATGGCCGCCGCGCACCGGGCCAAAAACCAAAGTGACCCCCCTTGCAAAACCAGGTGGTTTGGCGATAGGCCATTTTGATGTCGCCTCACTACGTTTTGGGCCCTTGCCTGCCGCGGGTACTTGGGCCTCCCACACAAGTGAGGCATCATTTTTACCGGGAGACCTGGGGGAACGCTGGGTGGTGGTAAATTTGTGTGAGCCCGGTGATGCCACTACTTTCCCACCCCAAAATGTGTGAAAAAAGTGATTTTTTTAGCAAAAATTGAGGTTTGCAGGGGATTCTGGGTAAGGAAACGTTGGGGGATCCACGCAAGCCATACCTCCCTGGAAGCCGCCGGGTGTCTAGTTTTCAGAAATGCGTGGGTTTGCTAGGTTTCCCTAGATGGCGGCCGCGCACCGGGCCAAAAACCAAAGTGACCCCCCTTGCAAAACCAGGTGGTTTGGCGATAGGCCATTTTGATGTCGCCTCACTACGTTTGTTGTCCTTGCCTGCCGCGGGTACTTGGGCCTCCCACACAAGTGAGGCACCATTTTTACCGGGAGACCTGGGGGAACGCTGGGTGGTGGTAAATTTGTGTGAGCCCGGTGATGCCACTACTTTCCCACCCCAAAATGTGTGAAAAAAGTGATTTTTTGGGCAAAAATTGAGGTTTGCAGGGGATTCTGGGTAAGGAAACGTTGGGGGATCCACGCAAGCCATACCTCCCTGGAAGCCGCCGGGTGTCTAGTTTTCAGAAATGCGTGGGTTTGGAAGGTTTCCCTAGATGGCCGCCGAGCCCTGGGCAAAAAACCAAAGTAACCCCCCTTGCAAAACCAGATTAACTATTGTTACTACAGCGTGAGAATTTAGGAATAATACTGCAAAGAAAATGTGGCAGACAGTTTGAGGTTTACAGGACAATGGGGATAAAAAATATTTTTCAATTCACTAGAGAGACATCACCATGAACTCCCAAGGGTTTTCGACAATATCTACGGTTGGTGGGTTATTCTTACATGGAAAGTGTACCTTGGCAGAGAAACTAAAGACAAAGATTCCTGCACAACCATCTATTCCTCAAACACACACACATACTGGTTGGATTTGGCACGAGGGCGAGTCATGGTTCAGTGTATTAAATTTTATTAACAAGAGATTTCACAAAAATGAAATGCACTGTCAATAATTAAATTCACAAAAAACCAAACCAATGACTCGCAGCTCGTGAGCTGTAAAGCCACGTCAAGGCACCAACCACTTTACAGGCCATTCACACACCTTTCATACGTGATACAAACAAGACCATTCGCACCACCAGGTACAAAAGCAACACAGTACAAAAATCACCAAAAAGGGACAAGGTACACCCTGCTTCAGAAAGACAAATATTACTGCACAGCCATCTAACCCGCAAGCACACACACATACTGGTTGGATTTGGCACGAGGGTGAGTGATGGTTCAGTAGATAAAATTGTATTAGCAAGTGATTTCACAAAACATGAAATGCACTGGTAATAATTGAAAGGGCGAGAAACTGAACCATTGACTCACAGCTCGTGAGCTGTAAAGCCACGACAAGGCACCAACCTCTTTACAGGCCATTCATACACCTTTCATACGTGTGAGACATACAAAACCATTCACACCGCCAGCCGCAGGCCCATCACATAACAAAACTCACACCAGCACACAGCGCCATTCAAGGGCCCATCACTTTCACACGCCCACAATCCAGACACAGCAACTACACAGGCTGAAGGATTGCGTGGAGTGGCACTCAGCTAGCATTATGTGCAGTGACCAGCAGAAAGTCACTACTCACACACAGCCAGCCAAGCACCAGTCGACACACACCGCTAGCCAAACGCCAGTCCACGCACACCGCTAGCCAAGCGCCAGTCCAGGCACACCGCCATCCAATCGCCAGTCCAGGCACACCGGCAGCCAATCGCCAATCCACCTACACCGCCAGCCAAGCTCCAGTCCACGGACACCACCAGCCAAGCACCAGTCCGCACACACCACCAGTCCACGCACACCGCCAGCCAAGTACCAGTCCACGCACACCGCCAGCCAAGCACCATTCCACGCACACCGCCAGCCAAGCTCCAGTCCACGCACACCACCAGACAAGCTCCAGTCCACGGACACCACCAGCCAAGCTCCAGTCCACGGACACCACCAGCCAAACACCAGTCCGCACACACCACCAGTCCACACACACCGCCAGCCAAGTACCAATCCACGCACACCGCCAGCCAAGCACCATTCCACGCACACCGCCAGCCAAGCACCATTCCACGCACACCGTCAGCCAAGCACCATTCCACGCACACCACCAGCCACGCACCAGTCCACGCACACCGCCAGTCCATGCACACCGCCAGTCCACGCACATCGTCAGCCAAGCACCATTCCACGCACACCACCAACCAAGTGCCAGTCCACACACACCAACAGCCAAGCGCAAGCCTACACACACCGCCATCACATTTTGGATTTTTTTAGAAAAAAATAAAAACACAAACAAATTGCAAATAGATACAAATCTTCTAACAGAAAATCAGCAACTAAATACATTGCACTAACACCAACCTTGAAACAGAATCATATTTTCCAAAGAATACAGACCAGGCAGTTCACTTTACCACTCATGAATGTTCCCAGAAATTTTTACGCGTGTGGTACGCTCTGAAACAAGCAGGGAGACACAGTGCAGGATGAGAGGGACAATCGGGGCAGTACATACGACTCTCCTTCCGCAAACCTCTTCGCCAACAGACTCTACATCTCCTACTGGGACAATCTTTTGCGGGTGTGGGAGGAATGTGATCTGGAAAGTGGCGTTCTTTCAATCTAGCAACATCCTCCACCAGTCCAACTCTAGGAACACTTGCCTGTTCCACTACAACAAGGCTGCCTATTACAGACTCCTGAAACTTAGCAAAAGTCATCTTTGACTCAGGGCAAGAATCCTGGAACACAACAAAAGCATTAAACATTGCCAAGTGGAAAAGATGGATAGCCAACTTCTTGTACCAAATGTAAGCCTTACGAAGAGCAGCGTAAGGTTCCAACCTCTGATCTACTCTGTCAACACCACCCATGTGCCTATTATAGTCTAAAATGCACACAGGTTTGCGCACTTCAGCGACCTGACCCCAAACAGTCACAGGTGCAGTGCTTTCATCATGGATGGAAGTCAGCATGTAGACATCTCTCCTGTCTGTAAACTTCACAGCAAGAAGCTCCTGGCAACGCAACGCACTGCACTGTCCCCGCACAAGCTTTTGACAAACAAGTTCTTTCGGAAAACCTTTACGGTTACAGCGGATTGTGCCACAAGCAAAAGTGTCCACTTTGTCCAATTCCCTGAACACCGCACACCAGTGTAGAAGTTATCTACATATAAATGGTGGCCTTTGTTAAAAAATCCTCTACCAAGTTCCCAAACAATTTTCTCAGTCACTCCAAAAGTGGACGGACAACCAGGGAGGATAAACCTAGATTCCTTTCCGGTGTACACCCTGAAATTAGAGACATATCCAGTCCTACTGTCACACAGCATATACAGCTTTATTCCATAGCGTGCCCTCTTACTAGGAATGTATTGCCTAAAAACCAAGCGGCCCTTGAACAACACCAAAGACTCATCCACTGCAATTTCTCTACCAGGGGCATAAATCTCAGAAAATCGATCAACAAAGTGATCAAGGACAGGCCTAATCTTAAAAAGACGGTCACAATCAGGGTGATCTCGTGGCAACGCTAAACCATTATCAACAAAGTGCATCATCCGAAGCAGAAGCAAATACCTGTCACGACTCATGACTGCCGGAAAAATAGACGTTGCCATCAAGGGACTGCTAGACCAATATGAAGCCAATGATGGCTTCCTTAGCAAGCCCATCAAAAAAGTTAAACCCAAGAACTTCTTCATCTCTTCAACATTTGTGGGAGTCCACCGGGTAGCTCTAGAGTGTGGCTTAAGACTGGCACTGTTGTCCCTCAAAAACTGTTCGGCATACAAATTAGTCTGCTCAACAATCTCTGCCAAAAACACATCGTCCATAAACAACTGAAAAAAATTTACAGGCAAAAAGTTCTCAGTATTCATTCTAGACCCTGGAACACCAGTAAACTCTGGAAATTCCGGCTGCACCATGCCAGGGGCAACCCAGAGGTCATCACTTTCAACGGGAAGACTTGCAGCCCCAGCCTGCAGCCCAGATGCCTCTTGCCGCACTACACCAACGGGAAGGCTTGCAGCCCCAGCCTGCAGCCCAGATGCCTCTTGCCGCACTACACCAACGGGAAGCCTTGCAGCCCCAGCCTGCAGCCCAGATGTCTCTTGCCGCACTACACCAACGGGAAGCCTTGCAGCCGCAGGCTGCAGCCCAGATGCCTCTTGCCGCACTATCGGCACATCAGTCTCCTCCTCTAACACAGGCACTTCATCCGCACTAAGAGTATCTTCATCATCCGATGACCCCATACGGAGAGAAAACTCACTGCCAGAATCGTCCCCTGCCTCCTCTCCCTCAGAAGCAGAGTCAGTCTCTGACCCAATATCAGAGGAAGACTCAAACAGCAAACCAACAACCTGCTGAGCAGTCATCCTGCGGCTAGCCATTATACTTACTAAGATAGAAGACTGCACAAACAAGTCAACAACAACCAACAATGTGCAAACCAAGTAAGTAAAGAAATGTGTACCTTTTATCACAAAGATCAATGTACTCAAAATCTATACAATCCAATTACAAGAGACAGCTGCACTCACCAGAAACAAACTCTGCAGTGACACAGCAAAGACCAACGATATCAAACTAGAAAGAAGAAAAAAAAAAGAAATTACTCACAAGACAACAAAATACACATCGAGCACCAATGCAAAAAGTTTTTGACACTCAAAAACCAAACATACTGCTATTATTACACCATTTGCAAAAAAAAACAGGCAGAGAAATCAAACACATTTACATTGTACAAAAAAACAGTCTCTTACCAAACTACACAAACAGCAGAACCACCAGTACCAAAACGTCAACGTGAAAAGAAGAAAAGCCTTCACCTAGAACAAAAAAGTAAACAAAAAAAAAAACATTACAATTGGAAATCACAAAAAATATAGCAATAAACATTATAACATGCCATGTCACTACCCAAATGGTCAATCGGGTTGTGTGCCAGGTGGGGCAGAAAACAGCAGGAAAAAAAAGGCTACTCAGTCCCGGGGCGGGTGAGCCAAATACATATAACAAATTGCACCCTGGAAGCGAGGGGTCACTTCAATTTCTAATTGAACTAATTCCCTGGTGTCTAGTGGGCTTTTCTGCCCCCAATGGGAGCAGAAACGGCAAAAAAATAAAACCGATCTGCCCCCAGAGGGGGCAGAAAAGTCTTCAAAAAATTTAGGGGCCCAAGGAAGCGACCCTTGCCCAAGGGGTCGCTTCCTACAATAATATTTATATCCCTGGTGTCTAGTGGGCTTTTCTGCCCCCCCCCTAGGAGCAGAAACGGACAGAAAGACGACCAATCTGCCCCCAGGGGGGGCAGAAAAGTCTTCTAAATAATTAGGCCGCAAAGGAAGCGACCCTTGCCCAAGGGGTCGCTTCCTACATAACATAAAAGACATCCCTGGTGTCTAGTGGGCTTTTCTGCCCCCCCTGGGGGCATAAACAGGCAGAAAGAAGACCGATATGCCCCCAGGGGGGGCAGAAAAGTCTTCGAATTATTTTGCCACCCTAGGAAGTGACCCTTGCCCAAGGGGTCACTTCCTACATAACATAAAAGACATCCCTGGTGTCTAGTGGGCTTTTCTGCCCCCCCTGGGGGCATAAACAGGCAGAAAGAAGACCGATATGCCCCCAGGGGGGGCAGAAAAGTCTTCAAATTATTTTGCCCCCCAAGGAAGCGACCCTTGCCCAAGGGGTCGCTTCCTACATAACGAAATAGACATCCCTGGTGTCTAGTGGGCTTTTCTGCCCCCCCTGGGGGCAGAAACGGGCAGACAGAAGACCGATCTGCCCCCAGGGGGGGCAGAAAAGTCTTCGAATTATTTGGCCCCCCAAGGAAGCGACCCTTGCCTAAGGGGTCGCTTCCTACATAACATAAACGACATCCCTGGTGTCTAGTGGGCTTTTCTGCCCCCCCTGGGGGCAGAAACGCGCAGAAAGCGGACCGATCTGCCCCCAGGGGGGGGCAGAAAAGACTTCGAAAAATTTTGCCCCCAAGGATGCGACCCTTGCCTAAGGGGTCGCTTCCCAAATTCAAAAAAACAAATCCCTGGTGTCTAGTGGGGCATCCCTACTCCACGATCGCGACGCTGTGCGCGATCGTGGAGCAGGAATGCCCTGTATTGAGACATCGGGGGAGAGGAAATACTCTTTCCTCTCCCCCGATGCCTCAATACAAAAGAAATCACCCCCGCGGCCCCCACCGGACAAGGGAACCTACCTGTTGCTGCCTTGGACGCGCTGGAAGAAATGGATTCCAGCGCGTCCAACGCTTCCTGATGACGCCGGCGCGCGCTGTGCGCGCTGACGTCATCAGAAAGCGTGGGGGGGCTCGGGGGTGGCAGCGGAAGCTCTTCCGCTGCCACCCCCGTAAAGGGGGGCAAGATCGATGCGCAAGGGGGGGAGCGCCAGCGCTTCCCCCAGGGGCTGTCCTCATGACGGAACGGTTCCGTCATGAGCACAGCCCAACCGATGCTCATGACGGAACCGTTCCGTCATGAGCATCGAAGGGGTTAAAGGCAAGTATAAACCCATGTCTCCATCACGATCTTTCTGCTTCATTGAGGTATGGCAATGCCGGGGAGTGTTCAGAGCTGTTTAATATCAAGCGCGGGGTGCGCCAAGGTTGCGTCCTTGCCCCAATCTTATTTCTTCTCTATACTAACGAATTGGTTAACACCTTAGTTTCAGTTGGGGCTGACGTCCCGCAAGTGGAGAAAAAGGCTGTGCCAGCGCTTCTCTATGTGGATGACGCAGTACTTTTGGCAAGGACTGCAAATGGCCTAAATAAAACTCATTGTCAGTTATGTCTGTTTTATGAAGGACCTGGAGCAGGAGCCAAACTATAAGAAAACTTTTATAATGATTTGTGGCCCCAAAAATACGAAATCATGCTGTTTGAATGTGGAGTGCAAGAAGCTGGAGAGGGTTAGTTCCTTCCCGTATTTAGGTCTGGACTTCGAGGAAGGTTGTACATGGCATACTTGTATAAAAAATAGAATAATATGCTACACGCGAGCAGTTGGGACCACCTTCTCCCTTGCAATGTCCATAGGTAAAAAGCCCATTGCTCCAATTTTAGAGATTTATAATCGTAAATGTATACCGATTTTAACATGTGACATGGATATCTGGGGATGTAGGGATGTAAACCTATACCGACCGAGGAGAATAGATTTTGTCGCAGAGTTTTAGCAGTTCCCTCCTCATCGCCGCATTTTTCTCTTCATTTGGAGCTAGGTCTTGCTTATGTGCAAGATATTATAAATGCAGCACCTTTAGCCACCTCGTGTTCCATTTGGGCAAACGAAGATGCTGAACTAAACCGGGCAATCATAAGAGACTGTTTAAGTTGTTTCCGAGGCCTTTCTATTCCTTGGCTGCAATAGATTAAAACTTGCCTTATGGAACTTGGTTGTGTCACTCTGTTTGAGCACCCAGAATTAATTGGCAAAGGGGACCGACAGAGGTGTTGCATAGCTTCTGAAAGCATAAAGAATCCTCTAGGGTACTGTTTGAAGTGTCCAAACCCACTGTCAGAGATTATTGCCTTATTCAAGAACCTTCCACAATTGGCCTGTATCTTTTATATGTAAATAACATCCATGAG
Source organism: Triturus cristatus (assembly GCF_964204655.1). Classification (NCBI taxonomy): domain Eukaryota; kingdom Metazoa; phylum Chordata; class Amphibia; order Caudata; family Salamandridae; genus Triturus; species Triturus cristatus. The sequence continues at coordinate 630,561,743 of NC_140579.1, read as the reverse complement.
AGGAATCTACCGACAAGATTTAGGCTGGGATCTTTTCGTTGGTTTATATGCTTTTCCCTGGGCCAGTATTCTTTTGAAACTATTACCACTTGCCCTTGCAATGAACATTCGAACCAACTTATTTTACATTTTGTCTTTTTATGACAATTTTTTCTTCCATTTACTAGGAAACTTTTATTACCACTTTTGCGCAGGTATACGTTTTCTAAATGTAAAGCGGCTTTGTATTTTCTACAGCAACTTAAAGACCGTGATGTTTGCTTTGCTGTTGCAAGCTTTCTAAAGTGCACTTTAGCTAAGAGAAGGAACATGTTGTTTTGATATCAATGTTTTTTTAACAGCTCCTGTATGTACTGTATTTGTATTGCTGCTCTAATGCTTATTGTTGCTGCTAACTCTTTTATAAGACTGATTTTAATATTTTAATGCTACTGGTTTATATTTGCTGCTATTTAATTCATCTGCACTGTCACTTTAGTTCTGATCAAACTATTGTTTCTGCTTGCACTGTGATTGTAACTTTTAAATGAGTTTGGATTTTAATGTTGTTTGTTATTCTGTGTACCTTTTATGACTTGTCTTCGGAAGGTCGAATAAAGACAAAGATTGATTGATTGATTGTATGTAGGAATATATATATATATATATAAATGTGTAATGGGTTTGTATGTACCTGCAAAAACGTAAAACGTACATTTCGTGGTAAAGGCATGCATGCTAAACACATTTGCGTTGTAAAATTAATATTGATAAGTATTAACACTATATACATATGTATATTATCATATATATACATACACACACACACACCCTATACTCACTTTTAATTATATAAATCCCCTTTCCACCCAAAAAACCACACCCACCCTAAACCCTAGAAATACCTTTGCAATCCCCAAAACCCATACCTACCCTAAACCCTAAAAATACTCTTGCAATCCCAAAAACCCATTCCCACCCTAAATCCTAAAATTACCCTTGCCACCCAAAAAATACATGCCCACCCAAAACCCTAAAATTACCCTTGCTACCTAAAAACCCACACCCACCCTAAACCATAAAAATACACTTGCCACCCAAAAACCCATACTAACCCTAAACCCCTAAAAATAGACTTGCCACCATATATATATATATATACTCGCCAGTAGGTAGTTATAGTTAGAACCTAGTTTCCATAGGAAAAGCATTTTTTCATTTGCTAATAACTTTGGCGTTGTTTGATGAATGTTCGCGAAATTCTCAAAAAAAAAGGTCTATCCAGGTCAGCTCCTATCCTGTAAGTCAGGGGGTGATTCGTCAAGCGGGGGCTGAGAAAAAAGGGGGTCCCAAAAAGTGTTTTCTTCATGTTCATTTCTTTAGGAAATTTTTATTACAGGCTATAGCCTGAACTGCTGAACGGACTTACACCAAATTTGGCAAAAAGATAGAGCTTGGTTCAGAAAGCGACCTTTTTTTTAAATGGTGTAAATCTGTTCAGTAGTTGCTGAGAAATTCAAAAAATAAAAGTCAAAAAATCAATTTCTCATAGGAAACTGTAGCCAAGGCTACTGCCCGAACTGCTGAACGGAATTACACCAAATTTGGCAAAAAGGTAGTGCTTGATTAAGAAAGCGACTTTTTTTTTAAATGGTGTAAATCCGTTCAGTAGTTGCTGAGAAATTAAAAAAATAAACGTTTCAATATCTGGGACAGCGGTGGGTTCGTGCACCCTCCCGACCACGTGCGTCACTGTGATTGGCTGCCACGACCACGAGCTTCAATGTGATTGGTTGCCAACACTCCAAACCAGGAAGTGTTGCCCGCCATCTTGTGACTCAGTAGAAGTGAGTCACAAGAAAACAGTCGAAAAAAGATAAAAAAAGAAGAAAAGGGGGCAGGGTAGAAATACCCTGAATCCCTAGGCCTGCTCAGGGGGTCCCACAAGGACCCCCAGGCACAATTAAAAAAAATAATAATTTTTTAAACGTCAGAATGCGCGCTGGGTGCGCAAATCTAGACGAAAAATGTTTTTAAAAAATGAGGCGGGGGCTCTCCCACTTCATCTAAATGAGCCCCCGGGTGGGCTAGGTTCCGGGGGCAATCCTAAAATTATATTGCAGGATTGCTTTTGGGCAAGGGGAGCTGTATGTTAGCAGCTCCTCTTGCCCAAAAGCAATGCCGGCTCCCGCAGGAGGTGGGGAGTCGGCTGGAACTGTGGGGGCATTGGGTCTCACCCCACGGTTCCCAACGAAGATGCCAGGCCCTGGGGATGGGGTCCCCGGGGACAGAAGTGGACAAGGGAAGGGGGACAACACGGCCTAATGATTAATAAATCCATTCAAGAATTGGGCATGCCCCGGGGGATGGGGTACTCGGGGCGAATATAAATGAATGAGAGTGGACTGTTTGTTTTTAGAAAAGTTTGGAGTGGCGATCCTAACGTGGCGCTCAGCACGGCACCCTAGTGTGAACGCGCTGGGTGCGTGGCTCTCAGCGCGACCCCCTAGTGTGAACGCGCTGGGTGCGCGGCTCTCAGCGCGGCCTTCTAGTGTGAACGCGCTGCGGCACCCGAGTAATTCACAGGTCTTTAAAAGACCATTTACCTGTAAATGAGGCTTTGTGGTGATTTCACCTCTTCTTAGAGCCCCTGCATCTCCACTCTGCCTATGACTGGAAGAATTAGCCCCCCCCTCCCGAAATGTTTATCAGCCTCCCCCGAAATTTGGCTCTAGTTGCCCCCCTGACTGGCATATGCCGGCTATTCCCACTCCGCTTACGCTTACAGAATTCCGTAGATTCTATCCGCCGTATGTCAATGATCCAGCTGTGGGGCTGGGAAAATCTTGCAGACAGGATTCTGGACCTTTCCCGAGGCTTGGTTTGCAATCCTGACGCTCCGCCAGGGTTGCCACTGGTTGGCAGCCAATTAGAGCCAAGCTCGTGCTCGGGGGTAAGGCTTTGCCAACATAAGTACTTATCCAATCATTCCGCCAATCCCCAAGCATTTATAAATTCACTATACACTATCCTTGCAGTACTCTAATCATCCAGTCTCTACCCATGTACTCATAGAATGACCCAGACAAAGTTGCATAACCGAGGTCTTCCCCACTGCCAGAGGTAACATGGTTACGTGCACAGTCAACAGCACAATGTAATGTGGTAGGGACCAGAGCCATCATGCATACATAACGAACACACGGACAGATAGATAGATAGTGGAACTGGCTACGGGCACGTGCGCTCGGCCCCTTTTTATTACCAGGGTCACATGTCCAGTGACGCCTGTGCTGGATGCGTGTGGGGTGAGTGTAAGCCAGCCCTCAGGGAATGGTTGGTGCTGGCAACAACTATAACAGAGATAATCGGATCACACACAGAGATTCAATCATAAAGGGTCCATGACTTGTGGTGCATTAAGGTAGGGGTACCAGATCTTAAATCACACAGAAAAGGTTGTATCGTAAAGGGTCCATGACTTGTGGTGCACTGAGGTAGGGACACCAGAGATGAGTGTGCTGGTGTGAAGAAATTGTCAATGTCCCTTCGGGATATTCCTGCTGCATGAGGTGACATTGTTGCGTCCGGTGTCTACAGCACGAAAGTCAATCATAAAGGGTCCATGAGTTGTGATGTACAGAGTTAGTGGCACCTGAAGAGCTCAGCGTGTGCACAGCCAGCGATGATGGTGTGTCCTTGCAGGACAGGATTGGATTGGATATGTGTGAGACCTGTTGACCGCAGTGTAGGCCGGAGGCAGCGGTCAGCAAGAGCCTACAACCACGTGGTGTTGACTTGTGGTGCACTGAGTTAGTGGCAACAGTGGCGGTCAGCGTGTGCGCAGCCAGCGATGATACGTAGTTCGGGCGGGCCACACTGGGAGCAATCTCTTTTGCCTAATGAATTCTGAGTCAATAAGGCCACGTGGTGGTGACTTGTGGTGCACTGAGTTAGTGGCATCAGAAGCATTCAGCATGTGCGCAGCCTGCGATGATGTGTGGTCCGGGCGTGCCGCACTGGGAGCAATGTCTGTTGCCTATTGGACTGCGTCATCTGCAATCGCGACTCGATCTGAATTGTGAGCCCTGCTGTCCGCAATGTAGATGGAAGGCAATAGTCATCACAAACATTGAGGAATGCTTTTTGTCAATTCCTCGTGACAAAATCCCAGTACAATTCTCTCTGCAATTAATAAATCAAGACTCAATTCAAATTGTGAGCTCTGCTGACCGCAGTGTAGGCGTATGGAACAAAAGATGAAATATGTATGGAATATATTGTCGAAACGTGCAGATTTCAGGGAAGTTATAGTTAGTTGCCTACTGGACTCTGAAATTAATGAATCAAGACTGAATTTGAATTTTGAGCCCTGCTGACCGCAGTATAGGCTGGAGGCAGCGGTCTGCAAGGGCCCACAGGCACGTGGCATAGAGTTGAGCTGCACAGTTAGTGGCACATGAAGCACTCAGCGTGTGCACAGCCAGCAATGATGCGTGGTCCGGCCGGGCCGCATCTGAAGCAATGTCTGTTGCCTATTGGACTCTGCATTTAATGAATCAAGACTCAATTTTAATTTTGAGCCCTGCTGATCGCAGTGTAGGCCAGAGGCAGTGGTCAGCAAGGGCCCACAGCCACGCGACGTTGATTTGAGCTGCACAGATTGGGAGCATTTGGTTTTCTTAACCGATTATACTCACTTACACAATTTGCATTGACACTAATCTTGAATTGTGAGTTCTGCTGAGCACAGTGTAGGCCGGAGGCAGCGGTCAGCAAGGGCCCACAACCACGTGGCGTTGACTTGAGCTACACAGAGTTAGTGGCACCTAAAGCACTCAGCGTGTGCGCAGCAAGCGATGATGCGTGGTCCAGGCGGGCCACACTGGTAGCAAAGTCTTTTTCCTAATGAACTCTGCCTTAATAAGGCTACGTGGCGATGACTTGTGGTGCACTGAGATAGTGGCACCTGAAGCACTCAGCGTGTGCGCAGCCAGTGATGATGTGTGGTCCGGGCGGGCCGCACTGGATCCAATGTCTGTTGCCTACTGGACTGCGTCATCTCCAATCGCGACTCTATCTGAATTGTCAGCCCTGCTAACCAAAGTGTAGGCCCAAGGCAGCGGTCAGCAAGGGCCAACAGCCATGTGACGTTCACTTGAGCTCACAGAGTTAGTTGTACCTGAAGCACTCAGCGTGTGCGCAGCAAGCGATGATGCGTGGTCCAGGCGGGCCGCACTGGTAGCAATGTCTTTTCCTAATGAATTCTGCCTTAATAAGGCTACGTGGCGATGACTTATGGTGCACTGAGTTAGTGGCACCTGAAGCATTCAGCGTGTGCGCAGCCTGCGATGATGCGTGGTCCAGGCGGGCCACACTGGTAGCAATGTCTTTTGCCTAATGAATTCTGCCTTATTAAGGCTATGTGGCGATGACTTGTGGTGCACTGAGTTAGTGACACCTGAAGCACTCAGCGTGTGCGCAGCCTGCGATGATGCGTGGTCCGGGTGGGCCGCACTGGGAGCAATGTCTCATGCCTACTGGACTGCGTCATTTGCAATCGCGACTCGATCTGAATTGTGAGCCCTGCTGTCCGCAGTGTACATGGAAGGCAGTAGTCTGTACAGACATAACTCTTGGGTGCTGTGCCGCTGGATTTGCAGGGGGCCTGTGTCGAGGAGGCCGGCGGTCACGGCGGTGGCCTCCTGGCAGGGTGAGGGCCTGCTGCTCTGGCAGACGTGTTGGCCTTCCCAGAAGTGAACCACGCCCAGAGCTCCGGACTATTGATTCACATGGAGTGGTGTACGTTGGACCAGCCCACTCCGCTTCCGCTTACAGGGGGGGACGACACAGCAACATGACCGAGATCTTCCCCACTGCCTGAGGTAACATGGTTGCGTCCACTGTCCACAACAATACAAGCACCAGCAGTATATGTACTCATGGAGAGGTCTGTGCTCTGCATAGTGAGGTCTGTCCAGCACATTACCGCTACACTTGGCATTGTATGCATTGTTATTGATGGGTGACTTGCCTCCTTCACACATACTTGGTTCCCACGTCTCCCAACATTCAGCTATTGTGTGGCTGAGGGGCCATGCTGTTTTGGGAAGGTCTGGTGTTCTGTTCTGCGCTGCCTCGGTGGTAGTAGGAGGGGGTGGTTCGAGGGGGAGGTCCTGGGGGTGGTGGGAGTGGGTGTTGTGGCCTTCTTGGGTGTTCGAGCTGCATGGTCAGTAGCTCTATGACATGGGTACTCACAAACTTTCTCTCGGGGCCAAATTTACAGTGTGGTTTGTGGCCAAGGGCTGCACCGGTGGGGGCGGGGTCAGGGTGAGGGGCGGGGCTAAAGCAAAAAGATTTTTTGACCATGTTGTTGAACACAGGTCCCTGCAGCAGACGCCTTCGTCCACTGAGTCACCAGACCCGGCATTCTCATTCTCATTTTTTTCCTCTCTCTCTCTGTCTGTCGCCCTCCTCCCTCTGTCTGTCGCCCTCCTCCCTCTGTCTGTCTCCCTCTGTCTGTCGCCCTCCTCCCTCTGTCTGTCGCCCTCTGTCTGTCGCCCTCCTCTCTCCATCTCCCTCCCTCTGTCTCCCTCCCTCTCCCTCCTTCTCCCTCCCTGTCTCCCTCCCTCCCTCCCTCTCCCTCCCTCTCCCTCCCTGTCTCCCTCCCTCTCCCTCTGTCTCCCTCCCTCTCCCTCTGTCTGTCTCCCTCCCTGTCTCCCTCTGTCTGCCTTCCTCGGTCTGCCTCCCTCCGTCTGCCTCCCTCCCTCTGCCTCCCTCCCTCTGTCACCCTCCCTCTGTCACCCTCTGTCTCCCTCCCTCCCTCCCGCTGTCACCCTGTCTCCCTCCCTCCCTCCCGCTTTCACCCTGTCTCCCTCCGTCTCCCTCCCTCTGTCTCCTTCCCTCCCTGTCTCCCTCCATGCCTCCCTCCCTGCCTCCCTCCCTCCCTGCCACCCTCTCTGCCTCCCTCTCTCTGTCTCCCTTCCTCTCCCTGTCTCCCTCACTCCCTCCCGCTGTCACCCTGTCTCCCTCCCTCCCTCCCTCCCTCCCTCCCGCTGTCACCCTGTCTCCCTCCCTCCGTCTCCCTCCCTGCCTCCCTCCCTCTCTGCCTTCCTCTCTCAGTCTCCCTTCCTCTCCGTCTCCCTCCCTCCCTCCCTCTCTCCCTCCCTCCCTCTGTCTACCTCCCTCTCCCTCTCACTCCCTCCCGGTGTCCCTCTCTCTCCCTCCCTGCCTCCCTCTCCCTCCCTCCCTGCCTCCCTCTCCCTCCCTCCCTGTCTCCCTCCCTCCATCTCCCTCCCTCTATCTCCCTCCCTGTCTCTCTCCCTCTCTCTCTCCCTCTGTCTCTCTCCCTCTGTCTCTCTCCCTCTGTCTCTCTCCCTCATCTCCCTCCCTCGTATCCCTCTCCCTCCCTCTGTCTTCCTCCGTCCCCCTCCCTCTATCTCCCTCTCTGCCTCCCTCTCTCTGTCTCCCTTCCTCTCCCTGTCTCCCTCCCTCCCTCCCTCTCTGTCTCCCTCCCTCTGTCTCCCTCCCTCTCCCTCTCTCTCCCTCCCGGACTCCCTCTCTCTCCCTCCCTGTCTCCCTCCCTCCGTCTCCCTTCCTCCATCTCCCTCCCTCTATCTCTTTCCCTGTCTCTCTCTCTCCCTCCCTCCCTCTCACCTATGTCTCTCTCCCTCTGTCTCTCTCCCTCTGTCTTTCTCCCTCTGTCTCTCTCCCTCGTTTCCCTCCCTCTGTCTCTCTCCCTCTGTCTCTCTCCCTCGTATCCCTCCCTCGTATCCCTCTGTCTCCCTCCATCTCCCTCCCTCTATCTCCCTCCCAGTCTCCCTCTATCTCCCTCCCAGTCTCCCTCTCCCTCCCTCTATCTCCCTCCCAGTCTCCTTCTCCCTCCCGCTGTCTCCCTCCCTCTCCCTTCCTTTCCCTCCCTCTGCCTCCCTCCCTCCATCACATCTGTCTCCCTCCCTCCCTCTGTCACCCTCTGTCTCCCTCCCTCTCCCTCTGTCTCCCCAGACTGCCTCTCTCTGTCTCCCTCTCTCTGTCACGCTCTGTCAACCTGTCTCCCTCCCTCTGTCTCCCTCTCCCTCCCTCTGTCACCCTCTGTCATCCCACCCCGTGTGTGTGTCAGCCCTCAGCTGAGACAGCGTCCCAGCACACACACAGCCACACCCGAGTACTTCACAGGTCTTTAAAAGACCATTTACATGTTAATAAAGCTTTGTTGTATTTCACCTCTTCGGCCCCTGCATCTCCACTTTGACAATCACTGGAATCCCCTGTCCCCCACAGAGCAGAGTCACAGAGTCTGGGCTGCTGCAACCGGCAGTGTTTGCTAACACTATTTAATTTTCTTTTTTAAAACACAGGTAGGATGTCTGCAAGGTCCGCGGGCCGCCAAGGAAGGCTTGCCGGGCCGCTGGTGGCCCGCGGGCCGTACTATGAGTACCCGTGCTCTATGACATGTGTTGGTCTTCAGATGTGGTTCTGGGCTGGGCTCCCTTTCATACTGTAGGTAGTCGTCCTGCTTTACACCAGTAAAAGGCTTATTGCCTGTTTTTGGATCGCATTGCAGATTTCGCTGGTTGTTGAAAATATCGGGAAGTGGTGTTTTCATGTTTTTGTTTTGCACGGGAACGCCTATTCTGCATATCATTAGCGTTAGTTGTCACTCTCATTGGTGGTGATGTTTTTTTGAGGAAGCTATCGCTGGAAAACTGGCGATATCAGCAGTTTTCATCAGGTTGAGAATGGGATGATAATTATTTTGCTGTGGTAAAGTGCCGATAACTCAGCGGTAAGGACTTGAGAATACACCCCATAGTTTTTTGGGTTTTTTTCGTCCGGATTAGTGCACCCAGCCGCTTTGAAAAAAAAAAAAAAATAGTAATAATTTTTGGGCCCTGGGGCTTTTTGTGGGATCCACTGAGCAGGCCTAGGGGGTCAGGGTATTTGTACCCTGCCCACTTTTCTATTTTTTTCATATTTTTTCTTGTGATTCGCATGTAGCTACAGCAAAGTCCTAATAAACACAAGGGCTTGTTTTAGAGTCTCCCTATAACCCAACAGTTGGGACTTATCGCCGAGTTATCGGCAGTTTAGCGCAGCAAAAGTGGTGAAAGAATCATCGCCCCATTCTCAAGTTGGTGCACACTGCCACATTGCCCACAGGTTGACGGTACCAATACAGTGGACAATCAACATCGTTACGCAGACAAAGCTGCTGACTGTGCTGCACCTGTTGGCCTCTGGTATGTTCCAACGAACAACTGTGAGAATCGGAGGAGTCTCACAGCCAGCCCTATTAAACTTCCTCACACGTCTTGGATGCATGTCTACAAAAGCAAATTAGGGCCCCTGCATCTGCACCACCCACTCGTCCCAATTCGTAGTATTCCTGCACAACCAACCCCAACCCCAGCCGTTGTTTGATGCCTCTGTGCTCCAGCTCCAAGATTGTAGTTACTGAAATGGGGGTGCGCCAGGTTATGAAGTCTAGTAGTCAACAGTAGTGGAAAACAGTACTTTATTAGAAAAACATAAATTAACAACACAAAAACATCAAACAACGAGTGACATTGCCAACGGGGAACATCAACTTGTGGATTGAAAAAACTGTAGATTGTCTTGGAAATCCCAAAAGTCCGTATTCAGAAACTTGTTGGATAAATGAAGATAATGGTCAAGCGTTAGTATGGTCACACACGTAATATGGTACAATGTATTGCACTTGGACAAACCGGAATGCTTACAGGTATGATCAATCCTGCACAAAATGACCGTAACAGAAGCTTGTGTGGTCGTAACCTTTGTAGGAAAGAAAAGGAACGTTACAACCACATGAACTTCTGTTACGGTCTCATTATGCAGGATTTATCACACCTGTAAGTATCAGGGTTTGTTTCAGCTTGATACACATGCATGTTCACTTCACCTAAACTGCACAGAAACAACTGGAGACCAAGCAAGGGAACCACGCCATAGCAGCTTTCCTGCACGTGTTGGGGGCAACTGACTGTGATGGAGCAGGGTTTTTACTTTAAAACCAAATATCTGTTTCATTTTCGCATGTTATAACTAAAATTGCTACTGATTAATTATTAATTATTAAAAGTTTGTTGAATGTTGTTTAACCAACCTTATTAACAAGAGAATTACACGTGGGAATGCTATTGCAAGGCTAAATAATAAGTGAACTAAGTTGGTGAGCAAACTGACAGAAAACGATGTTGCTTATGTGATGTTATGGTGTTTTGCGCTTATAATTAATATGCATTAATGGCTTTTGATGTCGCAAATGGCTAGATAAATACACACACATAAGGGTATTAGCAGGGGAATAACACTGTATAATCATTTCCGTGCAGTAATTCTGTTTTATGTTTATTTTTGCTTAAGTTGTCCAATGTGGCCTACCCGAAAATGGCTGCCATCTACAGGCCTGCACTCGAGTAGATGGAAATTTACAAAAAGGCTTCGCTCTGCCTGTGACCTTGCACCTCCGAACTGAAAAGCCATAAGCATGATGACAAGTCTGGGACATCCGCCAAGAGCCCCTGGAAGACGGAAAAGTTGATACGAACTTATTGTGAACCCACTATTGAAACAAATTCACCTAGTAGAGACATCCGTAAAAATGACGAATTAGTCATGGACGTTCAATTCTGCTATTCATTATTTGGGACAATCTATGCGTGAGAAAATCTCGCAGAATATCGAAAAAGTACCAAGATGACATTATTTCCGCCATTCATCGGTTCTGAATAAAGAAATGTAACTTTATAGAATGTAAATTTAGTATAAATAATAGTAGACTAGAGAGGTCTAGCGCCACTTCTTCCCGAGCTGATGATGCGAGGTCCCTATGCTGACGGAGAGGACGATGACTCTACATGACGGCAGAAAACTATAATTCTTCTACAGAGGACCGGTTCTGAGTTAGGATCTGACATTTAGACAGAATAGGTAAATATGAGAGAAATGAATTTTGCATTTATTTGGCTTTTCTTAAAATTTTAGATAAATGAACAATCTGTTTGAATTTCTGTCTCGGGTGATTATTTCTGGTCATGTTTATTGATTTTACTGTGTATTCTTTGAAATGTATTTTGTTAGATCTATAGCAACTAGCTGGTCGCATTGACCTCAAAGTACAGGCAGATTAGATAGAGTTCATGTGAAAGGTGTTTCCCCTTTACAGGGCACGGATAGAGTGATTTAGGGTGAATGTTGGTGTAATGGGCCCCACCAGCGTGTGATGTGTGTATGCGTGTGTGACTGTGAAATCATTCCGTCCGTGGAAGTAGAGGGGATTCGGAAGCTCTGATCTGCACCAACTGCACACATGTACTATTTGTAGTGGACTGGGTGAAGGGCACTAGGACCCTGCACTGGACAGAAGGGCAGGAGGCAAGTGGACACCACTTCCGGTCAGGGAGTGGAAAGGGCAGTCCAGATACGAAAGGCACGAGGACGGACGTGCAAGTGGGCAGCGGAGCAACTATAGTAAATAAAGATCAATTAACCCCTACCTGGTTTCCTGCGTGGTTCCTGGGCACCAACAACACGACAACTGGCGACGAGCAAGGTGGCATTTCGACGCGCCTCCAAACGCGTGCACCGTGGTCCCTCGTGACTCAGGAACGGAGCCAGGAGCCCACCCTGGTCCGCCGTCGCAGGAAAGTGCAGAAGGGGAACAGCTGCGACGTCCGGAGCCCACCCAGGCGCAAGAAGTAACGGAGCCAGGAGCCCACCCTGGTCTGAGCACTGAAGTCTGAGGAATCGGCCGGGGAGCCCGCACAGCCGCAGAGGAGACGCAGTAAGAGGCTTGAAGGCAAGCGTTGAACTGATAGGGACGTGAGGGCATCTCGGTGCAGCCGACCTGAGGGCATCTCGGTGCAGCCGACCGAGTCCCTGCCGCCGCTGCGTCCCAAAGAGTTCGCTTCGCGCGTAGATTTAAAGGCAAATCTCCCGTGAATGCGGCGGCCATTTTGAAGTTAGGCGGGAACACCAATCAGCGCTTAGGATGTTCCGGCGGCCATTTTGGAAGGTCAGGCATAGATAATCTCGGTCTCGTGAGAGCTGGCGGCCATCTTAAGGACAGGCAAAGAAGCCAATAGAAAAGGAAGCAGGCCAGGAGGCCATTTTGAAGTCAGGCAAAAGTCAAAAAGGGTGAAAGAAAGTGGATTTAAAGGCCAGGAGGCCAGTTTAAAGTGGAACAAGCCAAAATAGAAAGACAAAGGTGTCTTCAATAAGAAAAAAAAACAACAAAATAAAGAAAATTGAATGTAAAGTGACAATAAAAGTGACAGTACATAGAGACGAAGTGTTGCTATCGACATAGAGTGAAGGCGATTACAGAAAGAAGGCCTGCACAGGAGCCGCACGTCAATAAAGAAATGGTTGACAAAGAAAGCGAAAAGAAGAGTACACAAGCAATATTTAGAAGACCGTTGCCATTCAGCTTATCGGAACCACAAGCTAGCATCAGGTGGAAAAGGTGGATTAGGCAGTTCGAGCGCTACATGCGTGCCACGGATGTTGTAGACAGCAAACATCTGGACCTCTTTCTGAATCTCGCAGGGGATGTTATGTTATGTTATGTTAATTAATTTTTATAATGCGCACAGCTACCCAAAAAGGGTTTCACAGCGCAAGCCTGGAAGGAGCCCTGAAAGAGATAAAGATCATTGATTAAACAGACAAGTATTTAGTTGTTTGCAAAAATTTAAATACAGTGTTTCTTTGCGAATCAAAAAGGGGAGAGAGTTCCACAGGAGTGGACCGAGGTAAGAAAAGGAGCGGCCACCCATTCTTACAAGTTTGATCCTAGGAATCACACATTTTTCTTGAATAGAAGAGCGTAGTAAACGGGAAGGTTGATAGGGGCGTACCAAATTTTGCAGGTATTTAGGTGCAGTGCCAGGCTTGATCTTAAACATATAGCTCAGGGCATTACATTTTGTTAGATTTTCCACCCTGAGCCAATGCAAGTCTCTCAAGGCATTAGAGGTAGAGGACATTCTTGGGATTCTGCAGAGCAGTCTTGCTGCAGAATTCTGTACCACCTGAAGCTTACGCAACACATCCCTATTAGCGCCCAGAAAGAGGATGTTCCCATAGTCCAGTCGGGATGTTACAAGTGCCTGGACTACAGTCTTTTGGGTAGCAACAGGGACCATCCAAATGATTTTCTTGAACCATTTTAAGATGGTAAAGCAGGTGGCTGCAGTTTTTACTGCATATTGTTTCATAGACAATTTATTGCCAATAATGAATCCCAAATTGCGGACCTGGGTAGAGGGAATGGGTAAAGGCCCCATTACATCGGGCCAATGTTGAGGACCCCAAAGATCTGTATTTTTTCCAAGTATAAGGACTTCCGTTTTTTCCCCATTGAGCTTGAGTAGATTTAATTGCATCCAAGATGTGATATTACTCAAGCCCAATTGTAAGGTGGAAGGCCCAGATATTTCTTCCGCCGATAGGGAAAAAATAATCTGGGTGTCGTCGGCATAAGAAAAAAGCGACAACCCCGCTTCTTCTGCAATTGCTGCCAAAGGTTGTACATATGTTAAACAGAAGAGGACTTAGAATTGATCCTTGCGGTACCCCATAAGGAGAGGAGTAGACCTTTGAGGAAGCCCTGGATGAGAACACTTGGAATGTCCGCTTAGATAAAAAAGAGGACAACCAACCAAGTGCAGATCCTGAAATGGCCAGAGATTGTAAGGATTCGATTAATACGGTATGAGAAACCGTATCAAATGCGGCACTTGGATCTAACAATATAAGGGCCACTGTGTTCCCTGCATCCCAACGTTGTCGTAACATTTTGGTAACGCCAAGAAGGGTTGTCTCAGTTGAGAAACCCGCTCTGAAGCCAGACTGAGAAGAATGTAAAAAGTTAGAAGATTCAACAAGCGTAGTCAGTTGGGAGCTTACGTGCTTTTCTAAAATTTTGGAAAACACAGGAAGTAAAGAGATGGACCTAAAGTTAGCTGGCCGGGTGGGATCAGCATTTGCCTTTTTCAACAGAGGGAGGACCATGGCATGTTTCCAATCAGGCGGCATCATGGCCTCTTGAAGTGAGGCATTAAGTAGTTCCATAACAATTCTCAGAGATGGCTGTTCAAATTGCAGGAGTACAGAAGCCGGAAGAGGGTCACAGGGAGAGCCCGGTTTAATGCTGGCTAGAATTTTTTTTAAAGAGCTAATATTAAGAGGCGCCCACTTCTCTAGATTTATAAGAGGTTCGGCAACAACAGTGGGCTCAGGAAAGGAAGTGGACTGAGTAGGTGCCATTGAGCTAGTTCCATCTAGTGTCAGATATATTTGCTCCACTTTATTTATAAAGAAGTTAGCAAGAGTGTTGCATTGCAATTCATCCAAGACAGGAGAGCTAGGCTGCGTGTCCGAACCTGCTAATTTCTTAACCATAGAAAACAGAGTGCAAGAGCAATTCTGCGCCCTCGAAATAGTAGAGGAAACATGCTCTGCTCAAGCTATTTTACATAAAGCTTGGTATTTTTTTAGCACAGTTTTATATATGAGTTTAGATTCGGGGGAGTAACTCTTCCTCCAATATCTTTCCATGACCTTACATCTACTTTTTTCAATTTTTAATTGCTCTGTAAACCAGGGAGCAGGGGGACGATGATTATTCAATTTTTTCACAGAGAGTGGAAGACAATCGTTGGTTGCCTTAGAAATGCAATTATAGATATTTTCCAAAGATAATAATGATATAGGATCAAAGCTAGGGGCATTATTAGACAGGGTTTGATTAAATAGTTTTTTTTATGTTCAATTTTCCCCAGTTTCTAGATTGGGCATGTGTACCAGGTGTCGGTAAAACCAAATTTAATGGGGCTGTATATTGAAACTTGACAGCGAAGTGATCTGACCAGCATAAGGGGAGAGCAGGTGGGCAGTTAATATGAGACAAGTTGGAGAAAATGGGATCCAATAAGTGGCCAGCTGTGTGCGTTGGGCCACTATTACAAAGTAGTACATTTATTGCAGAGAAGTCCGCAATATATGCCCTGCTCATAGTACATTCATTATTATCAAAATGAAGATTTAAATCACCCAAGACTGTAAAGTTAGCCATTTTGATTAAATGAGGAGCTATCAAATCTGGGAGTAAAGATGCACATGGACCAACCGGTCCTGGGAGTCAGTAGATCAATACCCCAGACAGGGTAAACTGGGCAGTCAGAGAAAGTTTAAAGAGAGCAGCGTCACAATCAACAAGAGGAAAATCCTCAAATTTGCATGCAAAACATTTTTTTAAAATGATCGCGATGCCTCCTCCTTTCCTAGAGATTCTATCTTTTCTGACTATGGCATAATTGTCAGGTAAATCAGTGGCCACGTCAGGTCCTGAGCTTATGTGTAACCATGTTTCTGTTAAAACTGCTCAACAAATTAAAAATGTCCTCCTTATGTTTTGGGAGGTAACGACAATATTCCAAAAACTATATATTTTATTTGAGGAAAAACCATAATTTCGCTGAGAACAGGAGCTATCTATAATGGAACTGTTAAATGCATTCGAGAAGTGGGTGCAAAAACTATAATTGCAACATGAGCAAGAGGTGTTAACCACTAAGGGACAAAGTAGATTACAATCAGTGCAGGTCTTACCGCGTAAGCTCAGCAGTTGTTCAGGAGAGTATTGAATTGAATGTGTATGGGGAGTTACAGTTTGGGCATAATTCGTGGCCCCTGGTCCCGGTCGGTCTCGGACGGTCGCAGACGGTCTTGCCTTTGGAGCGCCATTGGCGCGCCCGCTGCACGCGTTCGCTGTGCGTCTGGGCCATGACCTTTAAATAAAGGCAGTGGTCGGGCGGCGTGCAACAAGTTGAGCGCTGACCTCAATCAGCATGTGGAAAGCCCAAAATGGCCACCGGGGACGAATCGAGTCCCGACAAAGAGTTGTGTTTAGAGGAGTTTAACACATTCCACATACACTAACATACAAAGAATAGCAGCAAAGAAATTCACACAGTGTCAGCAAGTAATTTTTTTTTTAAAAATTGCCCCAAACAGTTATATTTAAAATTCCCTTGGAAAAAATTAGCAGCAAATAGACGAGGTTCCCCCCAAGCAGTTATAAACTTTTAAAAAGATTCCCTTCAGTAGCAGTAATTTTAGCATTAATAATTCAAAGTTCACCTTACAAGCACTGCGCGACCGACCCAAGCCCCTTAAATACAGGCAGTGGACGGGTGGCGTGCAACGAGTGGAGCGCTGACCTCAATCAGCGCGTGGAAAGCCCAAAATGGCCGCCGGGGACGAATCGAGTCCCGATAAAGAGTTGTGTTTAGAGGAGTTTAACACATTTCACCTACACTAACATACAAAGAATAGCAGCAAAGAAATTCACACAGTGTCAGCAAGCACATTTTTTTTTAAATTGCCCCAAACAGTTATATTTAAAATTCCCTTGGAAAAAATTAGCAGCAAATAGACAAGGTTCCCCCCAAGCAGTTATAAACTTTTAAAAAGATTCCCTTCAGTAGCAGCAATGTTAGCATTAATAATTCAAAGTTCACCTTACAAGTGAAGAAGTGGAGGATTTGCTCATAACATTTCCCAGCGATCAAATAGCGGCATACAAAGGGGTGATACAGTACCTCACAGCGAGATTTGATCCGCAACGGAACATTGACTTTGAGAGATACACCTTCAACACGGTGTGTCAGCGAACAGAGGAGTCCCTTGACGACTTCGCAACACGACTGCGAAAACTGGTCACATACTGCGAGTTTGACAAGTTCGACAATGAGCAGGCAATACGAATGCGCATCATTGAAGGCTGTCAGTCTGTAGAGTTTTGTGCCCGTGTCCTGAAGGAACCAACGACACTGGAAAAGATACTGACCATGGCTCGCGCAGAAGCGAGAGCAACAGCGCATGCCAAAGAGATGCAGCTGGGGAAGGAGAAAAGAGTGGAACAGGCGAATCGCGTCACGGGAATCGTCAAGAAGAAAGAGTACCGGGTGGCCTCGCCCCCAAAGAAGAACGAACAAACATGCTATCGGTGCGGACTAGACTTTCCGCATGTGGGTGCGTGCCCGGCAATGGTCCAGAGATGCAGGAAATGCAACGGGAACAATCATTTCGCAAGCGCCTGCATGAGCAGGCAGTTCAGAAGCGAGCGGGGCAGAGTGGCGAGACCACAGATGACCAACAGCCGGTATGCCAGACACATGGAAACAGCGAATGACAGTTCCTCTGATGAGTCGGAAGAAACAGCAGCACCTGTGAGCGTGGCACGACTGTATCTCATGTCCGATGCCCCCAAGGCAGACCAAGGACCAGAGCATATTTATCTTGTGGAGAAGCATCAAATAAAGAGAACTGCAACCGTGGACATTGAAGTAGGACGACAGCGGAGGCCACATGCAACATCATGTGCATGTCAGAGTATGTGAAAATGAAAGTGAGGCTGCCACTATCACCTTCCACTGTTGATGTGTTCACGTGGGGCTCCAAGAAGCCGGTAGAGAACATGGGGAAGTTCACAGAAACGTTAACATACAAGGACAGGTCCTGTCAAGAAAAGGTGACGTCCCAGCACCGTGCCTACTAAGCAATGTCACGGTGCAGGAGATGGGTCTACTGGCGATGACATACCACATGTCGGAAAATAGGGGAACATTCTACAGGAACATCCGGCCCTCTTGCAGGGCCTAGGAAAACTGAAAGGGAAACAGATAACGTTGCACATAAAACTGGTAGCACAACATCATCGGAGAGTATCTATACACCTACAACCGCAAGTAGAAGAGGAAATTAAAAGTTTACTGGCCCAGGACATCATTGAGCCTGCAGAAGGGCCGACGCCATGGGTATCTCCAATAGTGGCAGTCCCAAAAAAGAACACCTCCAAGATTCGCATATGTGTGGACATGAGAGTACCGAATACATCAATCGAGCGAGAACGCCACCCGGGGCCACATCTAAACGAGATGATCAGCTGCCTCACGGGAGCCTGTACATTTTCAAAGTTAGACTTGTGCAAAGGGTACCACCAACTAGAGGTGGACCAACAGTCAAGATACATTACCACATTCTCGACGCACATGGGCCTGTTTCGCTACAAGAGACTGAGTTTTGGCATTTCATCGGCTGCCGAGATATTTCAAGAAACAATAAGGCAGGTGATAAGGCCGGTGAAGAACAACCTAAACGATGACATTCTGGTATTCGGGCGGTCAGATGAGGAACATGACAGGGCCCTGCATCAAGTATGCCTACAGCTGGAACAAGCGGGACTAACATTGAACGCAGACAAGTGCGAACTGGGGAGAAGTGAATTGGTATTCTTTGGACCCATTTTCTCCAAGAAAGGGATGAGGCCAGATCCCAGCAAAGTAGAGACACTGAAAAACACGAATCCTCCCAAGGATGTCGCAGAAGTGAGGTCATTTCTAGATCTTGCCAGCTACTGTGCTCGCTACATCAAGGACTTCGCCACAGTGAGCACACCGATCCGAGAGTTAACAAAGCAAGGTCAGGAGTTCCTTTGGTCACAGGAGTGCAGCTGGGCATTTGAAGCCATCAGAGAGGCCATAATGACTGTAGATCACCTTGCCTACTTTGACCCTTTGCTATGCACGGAGCTGACGGTAGATGCCAGCCCAGTGGGAGTAGGAGCAATACCAGCGCAGCACATGCCGGGAAGAGATTCACCAAGAAGGATTGTTGCGTATGCAAGCAAAAGCTTGTCTGACATTAAGAAGGCATACTCTCAACCTGAAAAAGAAGGCTAGCAGTGGTATGGGCGTGTGAACACTATCACATGTTCATCTGCGGGAATTCATTCACCATCATCACAGATCATCAGGCTCTGGTGACGATATATGGAAATCCATCAGCGAAGATGCCGCCACGCATTGAGCGCTAGGGCATAAGGTTGATGGACTATGACTTCAAAACTGTGCCCAAGCCAGGAAAAGAACATAACCCGGCTGACTACATGTCGAGATACCCTCTACCACAGTCACCAGAGATCGCATCAATGGTTGAGGAATATCTCAATTTCGTACTGAAGCAAAACACTCCAGCGCCAATAACACTAGCGGAACTAGAGCAAGAGACAGCAAAATATGTCACCCTGCGGCTGGCTAAAGAAATGACAAGGATGCAGAGATGGAGACACATCAACAACAACTGCTCCTGGGGAGAAGAAGTAAACAAGGAGGAAATGCTGGCACTAAAGAAAATACATGAAGAACTGTCGGAGACAGAAACAGGAATAATGATGAGAGGAACAAGGATAGTGATACCAAGTTCACTAAGGAGACAGACTATCAATGTGGCACACGAGTCACACCGCGGAATGGTGGCAACGAAAAAGCTGCTATGGGAAAAAGTATGGTTCCATGGCCTGGATAAAATGGTGGAAGACACAATCGTGATGTATCACATCTGTTAAGTAACAGGACAGCCAGCCAACCCAGAACCGCTACAAATGTCGGAACTCCTAAGGGCGGTGTGGACAACGCTGGCAGCTGGCTTCTTTGGGCCACTAGACACGGGCAACTACCTGCTCGTGATCATTGACGAGTATTCACAATTCCCCATAGTGCGACACGTGTCATCAACGTCGGCAGCAGCGACGCTACCAATCATCGATGACATATTTAGAAATACTAAAGACAGACAATGGTCCTCTGTTCTCAGGAGAAGAGTTCCGAAAGTTCATGTCCTACCTGGGCATCCATCACCGGAAGGTAACACCGCTGTGGCCACAAGCGAACGGCATGGTGGAGCGGTTCATGGGGAACATCAAGAAAGCTGTCCAACGAGCAAAGCTGGCGCAGATCTCCATCGGACAAGCACTATGCCAAGGTTTTACGAGACTACAGAAACACACCACACAGCTCCACAGGAAGATGCCCTGCTGAGTTGGTACTGGTGAGGACCAGCAGGACAAGGCTGCCACTGATAGAAGCAAAGGTGTCACCAGAGCAAAGCAACATTACAGCCTAAGTCAAGGAAGCCAAAGAAAAGATGAAAGCGTATGCAGATGCAAGACGTCATGCCACCCCGTCACACCTCAAAGAAGGAGATGCAGTGGTAGTGCGTCAGAGACAGCAAAGAAATTCTGACAGCGTGTTCCATAAGGAACCTCTCACGATCATAAGGGTGAAGGGCCCGATGATTACGGCTGCGTCAGAACATCACCGAATAACACGGAACAGTTCTCATTTCAAAAGACTGAAGACCTTGAATGAAGACGGCCAAGACACTGTGACCGGAGGAGACAAACCGATGGATCACAACGGAAAAGGAATGGAGAAGGATGAAGGGCGAGCCGAAGAATTACAGGAAGAGACTTGTCCGAAAAGACCGAGCAGAAGGCCGAAGAGACTTATTGAAGAAATGCAGTGAGGAATGCATACATGTTGTTTCTTCATTCTGAACTATCTCTTTTTCTTTCTCACCATCTCTCTCTCCTTTCTCTCGTCGCTCTCCTCATTTCTTTGTGACAAAAGGGGGAGATGTAGTGGACTGGGTGAAGGGCACTAGGACCCTGCACTGGACAAAAGGGCAGGAGGCAACTGAACACCACTTCCGGTCAGGGAGTGGAAAGGGCAGTCCAGATATGAAAGGCATGAGGACGGACGTGCAAGTGGGCAGCGGAGCAACTATAGTAAATAAAGATCAATTAAACCCTACCTGGTTTCCTGCGTGGTTCCTGGGCACCAACAACACAACACTATTTGTGCCCCCTGCCGACACTGCACCCAATCATCGCAACAGAAACCACACGCATTCCAACAATGTGCTGGCAAAACTGGACCACCGGGGCCTGTACACTAATGTCGTCGCAAACTTCTCAGGCAGTGTGCATGATTCTTACATCTTTTGCAAGCATCCCAGCCCTGGTCCCCAGACCAGTCCGCCGCCCAGCGATGACTGCCCGACCCTACGCACTCGGACCTCAATGCTCACCTGCCGCCACCAGCGTGTCTCCAAGAGGACCCACCACATGCCGGAGCAACCTCCTCAGCCGTCGCTGGATTCCACAGCACAGGCCCCCAGCGCATCCTGCTGCACCGCGCAGAGGAGTCATGTCTGTACAGCCAGCTGCCTATGGCGTACACATGGTCCAGCCGAGCTCACAATTCAAATTGAGTCTTGATTGCCAGGATAGCGTACCGAGGCCACACATCATCGCAGGCTACACACCCGCTCAGCTCTGGTGGCACTAACTCAGTGCAGCTCAAGTCATCACCATGTGGCGGGAGGCCAGTGTCGGCCAAAATGCCTCGGCTGCCACCAACTCTATGCACCTCAAGTCATCGTCACATGGCAGGAGGTCAGTGTCCGGCAAAGAGCTTCAGCTGCCACCATCTCTGTGCACCTCCACTCATCACGACGTTGCGGGAGGGCCGTGTCGGTCAAAGTGCCTCGTCTGCCACCAACATAATAAGTACACGGATACACCCAGATAGCGAGTGGAAATGGCGTCGAGCACATGCGTCCGGACCTTTTTATTGGTAGGGTCACATGTCCTGTGACGCCTGTGCTGCATGGGTGTGGTGTGGGTGTAAAGCAGCCGTGAGGGAGTGGCTGTGGCATGCTGACAACTAGACCTGTGATCAGCAGATCACTACAGGGAAGACCTGAGACATGTAGCGTTGTAGTTCCCTCCCTGTAGGCGTAAGCAGAGTGGGCTGGCTGAAACGCGCATCCTTCACAACTTTACCAATATGGCGGTTTGAATCCGCACACCCAGCGAGATAGGGACACTAAAAGAAAGAAAAATATATATATATTAATATTTAAGAGAACAGAAGACATTATATTATTTTAATAACAAACAAAAACAAATACAAAATCTATTTTTGGATACTAAAGTTACAAAATATCACATTTTTTTCTTCAAAATTACTGAAAAAAACATAGTTTTAATGAACAGTATAATTCAAAATTAGCATTTAAAAAACCTTTAAAATTCACTGAAAAAACCATAGGTTTCAGGCACGTTATAGTTAGAAATTTGCATTTACAAAACCTTAGAAATTCACTGAAAAAAACACAGGTTTCAGGGACTTTTTTTTTTTTAACAGAGTTTTATATAGCGCGAACTTGACCCGAATCGGGTATCAGAGCGCTTTACATAGCACCAGTTACGTTACATGAGGACACACATATGAGGACACACATTCATTTTTGTTAGGCACGAGTAGATTAAGTGATTTGCCCAAAATCACAGTATGTTCAGCGTTATTGCCGAGATTCGAACCCAGTTCCCCAGATTTGAGGTTGACCGCCCTAGCCGTTAGGCCAACTCCTCTCCACTTTTTATAGTCCGTTATAGTTAGTTGGACATTTCACTCGTACAAAACCAAAGAAATTCCCCCGTTATAGTTAGTTCAGCTAACTATAACTCGTGCCCCTGCAATGCACTGCTGATGACGTCACATATTACATCATTCATGACATGGTCAGTGACATCACTGATGACATCACTGATGATATCTCAAATGACATCACTGATGACATCATCCATGTGAAAATCTGATCCAACTCATCACACTCTAATATAACCTTTGATACACCCACTGTAAAATACAGACTACCATTTTCGAAACCATCGAGACACCAATACCAGTTACTACATACGCACTCACTGATTCCTAGGTCTCCAAACATATCCACTCATTCACCCATACAATCACTCATACATGCAGTCACTCATCAATAGAACACTATCATATGCACTCATAAACCTATACAGACACTCACACACCACCACTCAACCAGAGTTACTCTCACACCTAGTCAGTCATGCAAAGAATAATCACGCTTCCATTTACTGATCTATACGGTTATACACACATCACATCACTTACTCAAACAGAAACAAATGCATACTTACTCTCTTATACAATCACACAAGTGATACAAGTACACACTCATCCATACGGCCACTCTCACAATCACTGACTCTCACATATAGCCATTTATATACTTCAACTTTCACATACACTGCCTTTTACATATGTAGCTACTTGGACATGTACCACTGAGACATCCATTCACTCACCAACACACCCATACACACACTTACTCACCCATACAGCTGTTTCCACATGCACTCTTGAACCCATACACGCAGTGAATCAACCACTCCAACATCTATGCACAGACTCACACACCTCCCACCCACCCACACATACACCCAGGCACCCATACAAATACTCAGGCAACCAATCGATAGGGGTGGGCGGAATTTGCAAAATTAACTTTCGCAAATTATCGCGAAAATGTTTAAAATTATCGCAAACAAGCGGAAATATCGCAAAGATGCGGCAGTTTTTTTCCGGCATGTTCGCGAGATTTTCTGCATGGTTGCGGGTCGCCAACTTACCCATGTGGTTGCTTGCGGGCGCGGCCATCTTGTTTTGAGTTGTCTCGCGGTGCATGATCGTGAGAAGAAAGACGTCATCGCGCGACGCATGACGTCACTGCGGGCGCGAACTGGCTAAAAACAATACAACATCTCATGGAGAACACGACCGGATCAAGAAAACTTGTCGGCGAACGCAGGGATTCAGGTAAGGCGATCGCGCGCGCGCGAGAATGTATTAATTTACAGCGCGAGCAAGAAACAAATTATCGCCAAGCTGCGGAAACCGGAAATTTTGACATTTTCGCGCTCTCCGCGGAACGCGAAAATGTCAAATTATCGCAATTTCCGCAACGGAACGAAATTTTCGCCCAGGCCTACCAATCGATAACCAATATAGACACTCATGTAGCCACTGACCAACCCATGCAGCAGCTTTTACAACAACAGACAGATTGATACAGACATTCATGCAGTTTAGTCACTAACCCATGCATTTAGTAAGACTCATTTAATCACTCACTTAAACAGTCAGTCAAGCACCTACTAAATCCTCCATTCAGACACTTATACACCCACTCCTTCTTCAATACACCTTGGCATATATATAATACATATTTAAACTTTAAAGAAAAACACAGTCACCCGATGATGTCATCAGTGATGTCATTTGAGATGTCATCAGTGATGTCACTTACCATGTCATGAATGATGTAATATGTGACGTCATCAGCAGTGCATTGCGTGGGCGCAAGTTATAGTTAGCTGAACTAACTATAACGGGGGAATTTCTCTTGTTTGGTACAAGTGAAATGTCCAACTAACTATAACGTCCCTGAAACCTGTGGTTTTTTCAGTGAATATTACCTACTGGCGGTCGCCAGAGTCGCCATGCGAGGCCCGAGAAAAAAGGGGGGTCCCAAAATGCGTTTTCTCTATGTTATTTCCCATAGGGATCTTTAGACACGACTACAGCCCGAACTGCTGAACGGAATTACACCAAATTTTGCAAAAAGGTAGCCCTTGGTTCAGAAAGAGACCTTTTTTTTAAATGGTGTGAATCCGTTCACTAGTTGCTGAGAAATTTAAAAATAAGAGTAAAAAAATCCATTTCTCATAGGAAACTTTATGCAAGGAAACAGCCGAAACTGCTGAACGGATTTACCCCAAATTTGTCAAAAAGGTGCTGCTTGGCTCAGAAAGCGACCTTTTTTAAAAATGGTGTAAATCCGTTTAGTAGTTACTGAGAAAATCAAAAATAAAAGTTTCGATATTTAGAGGCACAGAGGATCCGCGCACCCTCCCGATCATGAGCTGCATTCTAATTGACTGTCAACACTTCAAACCAAGAAGTGTTGGCAGCCATCTTGTGCCTCGGTTCTACCGAGGCACAAGAAATCAGTAAAACAAATGCGAAAAAAAAGAAAAGGGTGCAGGGCAGAAACACCCTGACCCCCTAGGTCTGCTTAGGGGGTCCCACAAGGACCTCCAGGGCCAAAAAAGGCATTTTTTTTTCAAATTGCGGGATGCGCGGAGGTTCCGCGGATCCGGACGTGGAAATAATAAAACAAAGCGTGTTCTTAATTGGCCCCCGGGTGGGCCAAGTCCCAGGGGCATCTTAAAAATATATGTGCGGGGGCCCAGGGGGACCGCCACCCCCCGTGGCTTGATTTTTAAATGGGTGGGGGGCCTCCAAGGTCCCCCAAGCCCTGGGGACCACCACCCCGGGGCTTTTCTGAGCCCCCCCCAAACGTCCCGGGGACCGCCACCTCTCAGGGGCTCTAAATATTTAGAATATTTAAATTAGGGGGTCCGTTCCGGACCCCCCAGCCCCGGGGACCATCACCTCCCTGGGGCTGTGCTCTAGGTGGGAGGGGGGCCGCACGGTCTCCCTCCTGGAGCCCTTCATGGCCCTGGGGACTGCCATCCCCCAGGGCCGGCTCCTGCAGTGTCCCGGGGTGCCTGCTGTTTGCTATGAAAGGGCGGGAGCCTCGCGGCTCCCGCCCTGTCATAGCAAACTCTGGTTTGGATTTTGAAAGCGAGAGCAGGGAAACATGCTCTCGCTTTCAAAATCCAAACCAAATTGCTTTTCCATATGGGGAGCTGAATGTTAGCAACTCCCCGTGTGGAAAAGCAATGCCGGTTCCTGCAGGATGCAGGGAACCGGCGGGACCGTGGGGGCATTGGGGCTCCCCCCACGGTCCCCAACGAAAGGCCAGACCCCGGGGGATGGGGTTCCCCAGGGCCATTAGTGGCCACGCGGCCCCCCTCCACCATTATAATTTTTTTAAACATTTTTTATACATGGAAAGGCCGGCCCCGGGGGATGGGGTCCCTGGGGCCATAAATGGCCTGAGGAGGGGGGCTATGCAGCCCCCCTCCAATAATTTAAATTAAAAAAAAAAAAACTGCCCATGCCCCGGGGGATGGGGTCCCCGGGGCCGAATATGGACCCTTTCAATTTAACAAATAAAAATAAACAAGCATTTGCATAGCCAATAGGTCTCGCTTTTGGGACCTTATAAGTATTTAGGCATGCAGCACAATATCCTTGGTGCAACAACATCAATTGTTGCATGGCTAAACACTTATAAGGTCCCAAAGGCGAGACCTATTGGCTATGCCAATGCTTGTTCACCTATTTTCGCCATATGAGGTCTATAAGAATTTATGTATGGATGGAAAAACATTTATTGCAGGTATTTTGCATCCTGACTAGTTAGTATGTCCTAAAAATTAAGTTGTTTCTATCATGTTTATTGAATATGCAATATAGTGCAATATCATCCCATATGCTTTAATACACTTCAGGATGTTGTTTCTGTGAATTGCAGTTCAATTGTTTTTTCTTAGTTTCTTTGTTGCATTACTTGTTTAATGATCTGTTTTAGGGCAAGTTTACGTAGACTTCCTTGTATTGTATCACATGCTGATTTAGGTTGTTTACCTGATCTTGTGAGGTAGAATCCTTAGGTTGAGCATATATTTATGCCGTCTAAAATTAATATTTGTTTTGTTAAATAGGAGCATTATAGTAAAATCACTAATCTGTGGTTGCCAGCAAGTACAGTGCAAAGGAACATGCTTTCAGGTCGCCATATTTTTTTATCGCTCCTCAAACTTTTGAACCCCTTTTACCTTTTTTTCAGAAGGAGAACATGACAATTTTCTTTTGGGGCTGTGGGTTGGGGGTTTTGGCAGGGTGTATTCAGCAACTTCCTTATCCATCCATGTTCTTATTGAAAAGTCGCACGCATGGTTTGCATGCAGCTAGTGACTGTTAAAACTCTTCACTGCATGTTTTTTCCTCATTTCTAGTCTTTTCATGGAAGGCACCATTTCAGAAAATGTGCATGAAAAGGACACTTAATACAATCTAGCATTACCATTTTTACCCTCTTCTCTGCTATTCACAGGTACAGAGATGAAGAGGCTAGGATACATGCGCTTGACAGGGGGAGTGCCAGGGAGAAAGAACCTCAGAAGGATAGAGTATCAGAAAAGAGTAGAAAGGAAGGAGGGAGAGACTGGGAGGATTTAGAATCTTTAGATTATTTTAATGAGAAGTGGGCTAAAAAGACTTCATATCTGAATGTATCTGATGTAGATGACTTTGAGACTGAGGATTATGCGACTGAGGATCAAAGCGGCCGCGAAAGTGAAAGTGATCGCGATCAAACATCAAAGCGGCTGTGAAAGTGAACGCGATCAAGCGCGGCACGCGCCCGCGCACTTGCACTGTAGCTCTAGGCCGGCCATGGTAGCATTTATTTAAGCCCTCACAAAAAGTCTTGCCAGACCAGCGCATGCGCTGAGTCAGGCGAGACCTAAAAATAGAGGTCAGGCCCTGGGAGATGGGGTCCCCAGGGCCAATAAAAAAGGAAAGGAAGGGGGGCTGTGTGGCCCCTCTTCTTAAAAAAATAAATAAAAAAGGCCGGCATCGTGCCGGAGGCCCCGCCCCCTCCCTGCAGCACTCTGCAAACGCGCCCCCTGGCGCGTTGTAAGATGGGGAACTAATTCCCTTTGAATACTGGGGGTCCATGGGGGCCAACTAGCCCACCAGGAACCTCCAGTATGCGCCACAGAGCTGCGTTGCAGAGAGGTGTTCAGAGGCCACGCCATTTTTTACACCTCTCTGCAACGCAGCTCTGAGGATCTTACTGGAGGTACCTGGTGGGCTAGTTGGACCCCAGGGACCCTCAGGATTCAAGGGGACTTAATCCCCTAACTTAAAACGCGCCACGGGCGTGTTTGTACAGTGGTGAAGGGAGGGGACGGGGCCTGAGGTGACATGTGTGCAAACACACCCTGTTGTGCGTTTTAAGTTGGGGAATTAATTCATCTTCAATCCTGAGGGTCCCTGGGGGCAAACTAGCCCACCAGGTACCGACAGTAAGCGCCACAGAGCTGCGTAGCAGAGTGGTGTAAAAAGGGGCGTGGCCTCTGAACACCTCTCTGCAACGCAGCTCCCTGGCGCATACTGGAGGTACCTGGTGGGCTAGTAGATAGTTATAGGTAGGACCTAGTTTCCATAGGAAAAGCATTTTTTCTTTTCCCAATAACTTTGGCGCCGGTTGACGAATCTTCGTGAAATTTTCAAAACTTGTGGCCCGCTCCAGTCAGCCCCTGTCCTGAAAGTTTCGGGGTGATTCGCATAGCGGGGGCCGAGAAAAAAGGGGGTCCCAAAACGTGTTTTCTCCATTTTATTTTCCATAGGAAACTTTAGACCCGGTTACAGCCCGAACTGCTGAATGGAATTACACCAAAAAGGTAGTGCGTGGTTCAGAAAGCACCCTTTATTAAAATGGTGTGAATCCGTTCAGTAGTTGCTGAGAAAATCAAAAAATAAAAGTTTCGATATTTAGAGGTGCGGTGGATCTGCTGACCCTCACAACCACGAGCTTTATTCTAATTGGCTGTCAACACTCCAAACCAGCCATCTTGTGACTCGTTAGAACCAAGTCAGAAGAAAACAGGGAAACAAAGGTGAGACAGAAGAAAAGGGGGCAGGGTAGAAACATCCTGACACCCTAGACCTGCTCAGGGAGTCCCACAAGGACCCCGTGTGCCAAACAAACATTTTTTTTTTAAACGGCTGCATGGGCACTGGGTGCGCGAATCCAGACGAAAAATATCCGTGCTTCGTTAATTTTAAGCACCCGGGTGGGCCAGGTTCCAGGGGTATTTAAAAGATTTATAGCGGGGACCTGTGGGGGCCCCCACAGCCCCGGGGACTGCCATCTCCCTGGGGCTCTCTTTTTAAAAATAAAATTACCTGTGTGGGGGGGGCTCGAGCCTCCGCCACATGTCCCGGGGACCACCACCTCCCCGGGGCTTTGCAAAAGTTGGGAGGGGGCCATACAGCACCCCTCCTGGAGCCTTCGATGGCCCTGGGGACTCCCACCTCCTGCAGTGTCCTGGGGTGCCCACCCCGAGACACTGCTGTTTGCTATGGTAGGGCGGGAGCACGTCTCCCGCTCTTCCATAGCAAACTCTGGTTTAGATTTTGGAGGAGAGAGCGGGGAAACCTGCTCTCTCTTCCAAAATCCAAAGCAGATTGCTTTTCCACACGGGGAGCTGCATGTCAGCAGTTCCCCATGTGGAAAAACAATGCCGGCTCCCGCAGGACGCGGGGAGCCGGCGGGACCGTGGGGGCATTGGTGCTCCCCCCACGGTCCCCAACGAAGTTTCTAGGTCCCAGGGGATGGGGTCCCTGGGGCGCATATAAATTAATGGTAGGGGCCGGGTTTTTCCCCGTAAAATTTGGAGTCGTGACCCTAGCGCGGCCCCCTGGTGTGAACGCAAGAGGTGTGTGGCTCCCAGTGTGGCCCCCTGGTGTGAACACGAGAGGTGCGTGGTTCCCAGCATGGCCCCCTGGTGTGAATACGAGGGGTACGCGGTTCCCAGCGCGGCCCCCTGGTGTGAACGTGAGGAGTGCGCAGTTCCCAGCGTGGTCCCCTGGTGTGAATGTGAGGGGTGTGCGGCTCCCAGCACGGCCACTTGGTATAAATGCGATGAGTGTGCGACTCCCATCAAAAATATTTAAGAATTTATTATTATTAACATAGGTTATATGTTAGGATATTGGGTGGCTCTAAAAAGAGCCCTTGTGTTTATTGGGGGATTTTTGTAGCTACATGTAAGTGCCGATGCAGAGTCTTAAGTTTTTGGGAAGGACTCTGTTTCCCTTATCTGGGAAATGCACACTATCACTCCTGTAGATGCCATCCATATCAAAACGCAGATTGTTGTTGTATATGGACCCCATACTATGGTCTCTGAAATAAGCAGAAACAGCTTTATTGACATTTCTTCTAGCTTTCTCAGTCTGTGGACAAAATTGATTGGACCACTTCCATTTCTGTCTTTGGAATATGTTAGAGTAGACAAAGGCAGTTTGGGGGAAAAGCAACATCAACTCTGTAAAGGTGTCCTTCATTAGCATTTCCAGACCTACCCCAGTCAATGTGCCTAGGTCATTGCCACCGCAGTGCACAATCATTAGGTCAGGGGGTTGAAGATGCATAAAGGTTTTAACCAATGGCATCAATTGGTGCCACTTTAATCCTCTCTGTCCAATCCATTTAATATCTATATTTTGCAAAGCTAGGTCTTTGTCGATACCTCCGCTCTCAGCATACCTTTTGCACCAGAAAACATAGCTGTGCCCAACAATTCACACTGAAAGCATCTTGAAGGGATCGCTGTAGGTAATCAAAAGATGTCTGTAGCTGAGGTAGGCAGGTGGTAGAATGAAATCTATCTTAAAATGGTGGGCAAGATGCTGTTTTTAAGAAAGTAGAGATTTGATTGGCTGTTTAAGAAGATTCTACTTTCAAATATAGTGTGCATTTTACTTTGTTTAGAAAGCATGTTTCTTACTGGTTAGTAACAAATGTTGGAACGGTACAGCAGAAAGGATAAGGGCATGCTTTGCAAAAGCAACCATACTTGCTGTTGTCATTTGCAACATTCTGGGGTGAACGTTTGACCTGACAGTTAAGTTAAATGTTGCATGAGCTGTTGCTATGGAAACTGGCATTAAGCAAAAGGGGTGAAGATGTCAGTTGAAAAGTGTTATTCTCTATGACCAATGGAAATTCGTTTTTCAATTTGAAAAACACTGGGAAGCAATGCAATTTGTGGCTTATGTGTATATGTATGGAAAAATAGAGGGAAACTTTGCCAATAGTGGTTTGACTTTGGAAAGTGTGGTGTT
This sequence comes from Triturus cristatus, assembly GCF_964204655.1. Taxonomy (NCBI): domain Eukaryota; kingdom Metazoa; phylum Chordata; class Amphibia; order Caudata; family Salamandridae; genus Triturus; species Triturus cristatus. The sequence continues at coordinate 630,531,183 of NC_140579.1, read as the reverse complement.
CTATATTAACTGTGTCTTAAACAAAATCCTGTCTGAGTGTGTGAGATGTTTCAGTCAACATATTTATTTCAAAGGTGAGTTATATATTTTTGAGGTTTGTTTAAAATAGATTTGCCATTTTTATGAAACTGTGTTTGAATTAAATTATTAAATGTACAGATGTATATTGAGATAATTTATATTGTATTTGAAGTTTGTTTAAAAAACAGTATGTACAGTAATATATATATTTTTAAGTGTGTTGAAAGGTATAGTTAAATGATGCCTCTTATTTATTATTAATTGGTTAAATATGCACTAAGAATGTGTATTTTCTAAAATGTTCATATAAGGTGTAGTTTATAAGGCATGATTATTTATTCTCTGTAAAAAGGTATAGTTTAATAATATTGCATTATTATAGATAGTTTGGTAAAATGAGGTACAACTGTGCTGTTTCCAAGATGATCATAAAAGGTGTTAATAATTACGATTCTGTTATTAGTTTATACAGTTTGTGCGGTTTTAGAAATCCTCATAAAAAGGTGTTGTTTCTTACTCTTCTTCATTAAGTCTGTTGAGAGGTACAGTTTGATGATGTTGCATTTTCTAGATTTAATGGACAATATATAGCTCAAAAGAAAACCAGTACATTTTACTCTTTCTGGTATGTAGTAGTTATGCACTTAAGTAGATAGTATGTTATGACTCATGTATTTGTTTAGATTGCATTTATATAGTTGTGTATATATTTACTGAATTAATGAGAGGTGTCTGACAGATTAGAGGAGTGAAAAGGTAGTGAATATGTGATTTTATAAGTACATTAGAAGTGATTTACTGGTTCTATATTGTTCAATCTCGTAGTTAGGCATTAAGACACGCAGTGCTACAGTCAAATGTGCACAATCTATGCAGTCTCCTAACCTCCTGCAGACTACTGATTCACTCCTGCAATAATCCAGGCAGTACTCATGCAGTGGCCCAATCACACCGTCACTCTCTGTCCACTCTTGTAATCATCCTGACAGAACCATGTCCTTATCTAATCACTGTGCCAAAACACAAGCACTTATTGTGCTGTCAAGTACCAGCACTCTATCCAGTCACTATCCATGCACTTGTAGAATGACTCAGGCATTAAGACACACAGTGCAACAGTCAAATGTGTACAAACTATGCAGTCCCCTAACCCTCTGCAGACTACTGAGTGACTCCTGCAATAATCCAGGTAGTACTCATGCAGTGCCCCAATCACACTGTCACTCTCTGTCCACTCTTGTAATCATCCTGACAGAACCATGTCCTTATCTAATCACTGTGCTGTAATACAAGCACTTATAAACTCACCCTGCTGTCAACTACCAGCACTCTAACTAACCAGTCACTATCCATGCACTTGTACAATGACTCAGGCATTAAGACATGCAGTGCTACAGTCAATTGTGCACAATCTATGCAGTCCCCTAATCCCCTGCAGAGTACTGATTCACTCTTGCAATAATCCAGGAAGTACTCATGCAGTGCCACAATCACACTGTCACTCTCTGTCCACTCTTGCAATCATCCTGACAGAACCATGTCCTTATCTAATCTCTGTGCCAAAACACAAGCACTTGTAAACTCACCCTGCTGTAAACTACCAGAACTCTAACTATCCATGCACCTGTACAAAACCTCAGGCATTAAGACACGCAGTGCTACAGTCCAATGTGCACAATCTATCCAGTCCCCTAATCCCCTGCAGAGTACTGATTCACTCTTGCAATAATCCAGGAAGTACTCATGCAGTGCCCCAATCAAACTGTCACTCTCTGTCCACTCCTGCAATTAGCCTAACAGAACCATGTCCTTATCTAATCACTGTGCTGAAATACAAGCACTTATAAACTCACCTTCCTGTCAACTACCAGCACTCTAACTATCCAGTCAATATTCATGCACTTGTAGAATCATTCAGGCATTAAGACACGCAGTGGTACAGTCAAATGTGCACAATCTATCCAGTCCCCAAACCCCCTGCAGATTAATGATTCACTCCTGCAAAAACCCAGGTAGTAGCCATGCAGTGCAACAATCACAGTGTCACTCTTTGTGCACTCCTGCAATTATCCTAACAGAATCATGTCCTTATCTAATCACTGTGCCAAAACTCAAGCACTTATAAACTCACCCTGCTGTCAACTACCAGCACTCTAACTATCCACTCACTATGCATGCACTTATACAATGATTTAGGCATTAAGACACACAGTGCTCCAGTCAAATGTGCACAATCTATGTAGTCCCCTAACCCCCTGCAGACTAATGATTCATTCCTGCAATAACCCAGTCATGTAGCTATGGAATGGCCTAGTCAGGAACACTAGTACAGCTACGATATTGTGTGCACTATGCATGGAGACCTCTAACCAGCTACATACTTTTGATACACTCCTGTAAATACCCAGTTTGTACTCATTCCGTCTAGGAATCCTCTTGTCTGTCCCATGCACTTCTCCTATTGCAGTGTTGTTCCTATATCCCTGATAGGCTCTGCGCATTGGAATAATATACACTATATAGATTTGACATATGACTGAGGCCAGTATGTCTCTATTGAGTACATTTTTTTTTCCTCATTTGACCTCCATAGCCATAGTAACCTCTCGACCAGATCCACCGCTAGTGCTAATGACTAGATGTTTTCAGTCTCAGCTGTTATTCATTCGGGGACCGCCCAAATTACACATTCTGAGCTGACCAAGAGGTTTTAATAATTGGAACTTAACCGAAACCTAATCTAGTCTAGTCGATAAATGTCTCGTCCAACAAGTTCCAGAATAACCCAGTGGCAGGCCTCTCTCTGTAAGTATTTACCCTTTGATCCAGAGCGCTAAAATATGTGTCAGAATTCCAGCAGGCATTCCAGGAGGGTTGTGCTACCTGACGTCACAATTTACATATCTCTCTCCTAGCCAGGAGGATCAAGTAGAACACCAACTTATGTTGCAGTACATTCGGAACACACCTCCCCCCAGATTTAGGAATGATGTCAAAAAGAATAAGAGATGGGCTTACCTCTACATCAGAACCCCCCCTTGAAATGGTCTTACCCACATTATTCCAGAATTCGGACAACTTGGAACAGGAGGCAAATATGTGGATGTCATCTGCATTCAGGGAGCCACATCTGAGACATCTTGCTTCTCCACCACCCCTTATTCTTGAGATTTTAAGAGGGGACCAGTATAACCTGTGAATTGTGAAAAAGTGGTTCTTTCTGAGTGCAGCAGATTTAATTAACGGGTAAAGAGTATCTATAGATACTTGCCATATATCATCCAGCTCCTCGCTCGGCAAGTAATTTTCCCAGACTCGAGTTGGCTTATCGATCTTTCTGTCTGCTGCAGCTAAGAGGTGGCTGTACCAAAGAGCCACTTCTTTTTTCCTCGGGGCCACATCTTGTAAATCACTTTCCATGGGGCTTCAATCCGATACAGGCCAATATTGGCCCTTACACCAAGAGACGATCTGATAACATTTAAACCGCGAGAGGGCGCCTCTGGTGATGTTGTGCCAAAAATCCCAAGGGTGGCATTCGTTACCCGATAGAATGTCCTTCCAGTACGTAACTCCAGCCTCTATCAAAGGACGAGTTAAAATGTCACACTCCGGAGTTCCGGGGGAGCCCCACACAGACGCACAATCGCTATAATATGAAAGTCCCAAGCAGTCTCGACAACTCGACCATAATTTGGCCGCCATACGTAAGGTCTTCAGATGTACTATTTTTAAAAATTTAAGGGAGCCAAATTTATATATAAATCCTGATACCTCTATACTGACTAACATGGCTTTGAACATGCTCTCAGTTAACGAGTTGTCTGGAGTGAGCAATAACATCCTACAATTTTTCAACTGGTAAGCCCAACAGTTTAGCTGTAGGTCAGGTAAGCCCATACCCCCATACTGCAATTTACACCTCAGTTTTTTCCAGGACAAGCAAATTCCTTTGCCTGCCCATATAAAAGAGGAAATCTTGCCCTGAATTTTAAGCAAATCTGCTTTTGCAAACTCTAGAGGGATATCGTTAAACAGGTAAGTATATTTTGGGAGTACACACATTTTAACAAGGTTAACCCTTCCATAGTGAGAGAGTGGTATACTCTGCCATATTTTCAATAAAGCATCAACCTCTTTAAAGACCCTACCTAGATTAGATTTTGTGATTTTATCAAGATCTTGAGTGATTATTACTCTGAGGTATCTGAGCTCCCTGGCAAAGTTACTTTCGTAATCAGGGATGTTCCATGCCATAATCTCTGTTTTGTCTTTGTTTACCTCGTAACCTGAGAGTTTCCCAAATGACTGTGCTTCGGCCATAAGCTCTGGGAGTGTAGCGGTGACATTTGAAGACAATAAAACCAAATCGTCCGCATAGAGCGCTACTTTCCTCTCAAACCCATTTATTACAAAAGGAGCTATCTTCATATTCTGACGTAGACTCTGGGCAAGAGGTTCGATATATAGATCAAAGAGAATTGGGGACAATTGGCAACCCTGCGTAGTTCCACGGCCTATTTTAACAGTAGGAGAGGGGCTGCCATTAACCAAAATCTGGGCATAAGGTGACCTATATATTTTCTTAAGTACTTCTCTAAACTCTTCGCCAAAACCGAAAACCTTCAATACCCTGTCTAAAAAATGCCAGTTCACGTGGTCAAAGGCTTTGGCGGCGTCAACGGTAATAATGGAAAGAGAGATGTTCTGTGAGACTGCCAAATCAGCTGCCCCAATTAGAGTATATACCAGTTCCGACATCTGCCTGCCCGGGAGAAAGCCCTTCTGATCTTCATGAATAATAGGCCCTACAATTTTTGACAATCGATTATTCAGGATTCCCGCGAATACCTTATAATCGGCATTTAATAAGGAGATTGGCCGGTATGACTGGCATTGAGTTGGATCCTTCCCTGGTTTTAATATGAGTGATATAAGTGCACCACTCCATGAATCTGGCAGAGGAGATATGCCACCTAGAATATCATTAAATAACTTCAACCAAACTGGAACAACCTCATCCCTCAATAAAGAATAAACCTCAATTGGGATTGAATCTGGGCCTGAGGCTTTTCCCTTCTTTGCTCTGTCTAAGACCGTCAATATCTCGCTCCCAGTTATTTCTGACTTTAAAATGTTTTGGCTATCCTCAGATAACTTTGGAAGTTGTTTCTCTGTGAGCCAGCTATCAATGTGTTCTTCCGCATTATGGGAGTCTCCTTGATATAACTCTTGGAAGAACTGCACAAAAACCTGTTCTATCTTATCTTTAGCCTCAGTGACGTGCGTGTGTAATTTAATCCTACTAATGTAGTTATGTGATCTATCAATTCAGCTTTTTATAGCTAAAAATTTGCCGCAGTTCTCCCCCTGCTCGAAATTCGTCATCTTGCTAGCTTTCCATTTTTGAAGCAAGATCTCCTCAGACTTAAGCCTGAATTTTAGCTGTAATTCTTCAAGTCTCTTTATCAAATTTTCATTTTCTATTCCGGATAGACCCCTAAACTTTAGCTCTGCTTCTACCTTTATTATTTGTGCTTCTAGGTCAGCCAACTCTCTCTTCTCTGCCTTAGACCATCCCATCACTGCCCCCTTTAAAATTCCCCTCAGCCAGGCCTTAAAAGAATCCCAAATATTATACAGAGATGTCGACCCCAGATTATTTTGTAGGAAGCTAGCAGTTTCAGATTTCAGAAAATCTGGAGTAGAAGGCTGCAAAAGAAATCTCCTATTTAGGGTCCATCTCCTCACAGGGGGCTCTTGAGGGAGATCCAAATTAAGGACTATAGCGCCATGATCAGAAATGTGAATAGGCATATATTCAATTAGGCTTACTTTGTCCAACTCTGAGTAGTCCATAAATATATAGTCTAACCTAGAATAGTGCTATAAAAAGAATATTCTCTAGCTTCACCCTTTTTTTTCCCGCCAAACATCGCACAAATTCAGGTTTTTAAGAGGGGAGATAAGATGAGCTTTAACACGCGGGCAGCAATCTGTATCCGGGGGGAGGATCTATCCAGCTTATTGTCCAAAAGTACATTAAAGTCTCCTCCCATTATCAAAGGGGCCTCAAAATCAGCCAGGGCAAAACAAAGCTTGTTTAAAGACCCTGTATCGTCCTCATTCGGACCATAAAAACTATGGTGTATTTACTACCCTGAGATTTTATTTCTGCAATAGCCCACCGTCCCATTGCATCTACCTGAGATTTAATAAACTCAATCCCTGAATTTGATTTAAGAATAATGGCAACCCCTTTCGAACAGCATAACTGATCTGAGGCTATAATGTTGTCCACCCATCTTAGATTATCAGACAACGCTTTACACTTTGATTGCAAAAAATGGTTTCCTGAATCATAAGAATGCTTGCCGAGCTATTTTTTAAATACTGAAGAATCAGGCGCTTTCTTCTTTTAACTCTCAGACCACTGACATTCCAGCTTAAAAGCCCCAGACTTCGTTTCGCTCCCTGTAAAGATCTATCCACCATCTTTGGCCTGATCCCATCCTTTGGTAAGACTACCGGAGGTTATTATGTCACATGAGTTTAACGTTACTTTTTATAAAAAAATTCCCAATGCTCCCCACCAACAAATGTGCAAACCCCCCCACACCATCCCAACTCCCTACAACCATCCCAACCCACCCCTGGGAACCCTCCCTGTCTAACCATTGGCAATATTTATTGCCTTATGAGTCGTGGCCCTCCCGTCTCCTAGCATGAAAAAAAAATAGAAAATAGAAAATACGGAACCGAGATCTCTTAACCTTCAAACTAGTTTTTGTTCCAGGAAATTATCTACTTCTTCTGGGAATCTGAAATTGTACATCTTATTGGCCCAAAGAACTTTCAGAAAGGCTGGGAATCTCAGCTGCACCTGTGCCCCCTGCTCTCTCAGAGCGTCCATCCACTTCCCTAGTTCCCACCTCCTATCTTCTGTTACCCTGGAAATATCGGACCGGATTTTAAAGGAGATGTCGTTGACCTGAATAGATTTAAGTTTAAGGGCTGCCCCCAGAAGTTGCTCTTTCAGGAGATAAGATTGAATACATACTAAGATCTTCCTTGGTTTCTTCCGTGCAGGATTTAACCTGAAAGGGTCTCTATGGACACGCTGAATTTCGTTCTCCCAAACTGATGCTGAAGCAAGCTGGGGAAATGCTTTTACCAGGATATCTATGATTTTTGCTTTTAAGTTATCACCTTCCTGCCCTTCTTTTAAATCTAATATCCTTATGTTGTTCCTTCTTGAGATATTTTCAAGTCTCTCCAGTCTCTCAGCCAAGTCACGCTCTCTCTCTTTTAACCTGACCACTTCCTGCAAGTTTTCCTTAACCTCCAGGCCAAGTTCCCCCACTTTGTTTTCCAGTGCCTCCAGCCGAAGCGTTAATGTTGCCAGATTTTCGTCTAAGCTGGTACAGGTATCTTGTATCTTCCTCTGATTGGCCTCTGAAGCGGAGAAACGGGCTCAAATCTCGGCCGAAAACTGTCTTAACATCCCATGTATTGAGTCAGTGTCTGGACTCTGCTCTGCCCCTTCTGGATTCTGCCCCAGGCCTTCCAAGTTCTGCTCTGTGGCTTCTAAAGACACGTCCCCAGATTCTACTTGCCTTACTTGACTAGCTTCCCCCATTGTGGAGGCCATAGAGGTTGTCTCGCTAAGTGCAGAGAATTGATTTGAAAGGGAAATGGCAGGGTTCGGAACCAGAGATTTATCTACAACTGACATAGGGGCATATCAGTAAGGCGAGGCGATAGAATTATCGCCGCTTTTGCAGCCGTTTTCGGCCGAAAAGCGGCGATAATTTTATCGCCTAATTAGCAAGCTCACGCTAACGTGTGAAAACTTGCGTTAGCGCAGGAATTCCTAACGCCCAGCTTTGCATCTCTAATGAGATGCAAAGTGGGCGTTCCTGACATGACAGGAGAAATGTCGCTAAGCGACATTTCTCCTATCATCAAGCCCCACGCTATGAAGCATAGCGGCAAGAAAAGTAGCGATAACCCCTGATATCGCTACTTTCCTTACGCCTGCTTCAGGACTGACTTAGCCATGATATCCTATGGAAGGTGGATATCATGGCTAAGTTTGTGGGACCCTATCAACAAGCTAACGCCACATTGCGTGAGATTATCGCTGGGTTTCCAGCGATAATCTCACGTTAGGCAGTTATCGCGAGGATTTTTATCGCTATTGAGATAAGCGTTGCTAATAGCACGCTATCTCAGCGATAAAAATCCATGCTAGCCGGCGATAATTATCCTAGCGCTAAGTGCGCTTAGCGATAATTATCGCCGGTTGTTGCTGATATGCCCCCAAGTCTGTTTACAGTGATCCTAATTGCCCTGCGAATTAGCCATAAAGTAGAACCTGAGTGAAGGCGTTATTTTCGAGAGGGGTTGATTTTTGTCTCACTTCCTTCCTTTCACGGGAGCTAGTTTCCCTGCTCTAATTGAGGGCTTCTTATACTTGTGACCGTTTATTAGGGCCTCGGTAATCTGGGGCGGCTGTGCAAGTTGTGTATGTGGTATAGGTTGAATGGGCTGTTGTGCAATAGGCTCTTTCCCCACAAAATTTTGTGATCTTAATTTGTACCTTCTTCCCAGTGGAGTCTCAGTAGTGGGTACACCGGGTGTCAGTTCAGTTGAATTTAACTCTGCTACTTATGCAACTGTTTATTCAACTGTAGCCCTTTTCCTTCAGGCCATACTGAATACTGTTCAGATTGTAATTTATCTACCTCCATTTGGTGATAGATATGCTCATGCCTTGATTTAGCCGTTGGTTTAACCGTTATATTAATCTAGCGCCTGCTTGTGGCTGAGTAAGGCCCTAAACGGGTACTTCCTGGAGTGGTTTCCGCTTTTATATCTGCCTCAGTGCTATAATTAGGACAGATTACAGTAGAAAAGGTAATTAGACAACCAGCTAATCTTGAGGGGGTTCCTCTATTGTACAACAATTTATAGCCAGAGAACTGAGCGTAAGTGAAGCGCTGTGTGCGCCGACAGTCAGCTAATGCCCCCGCTGCCCTAAAAAAAGAAAGTGCCAATCCTGTACACATTCAGACTTTATATTAAATAAAGTTCTCTCTCTTATCGGGCCCTTACCGTACTGCACAGGGTTAGAAATTAAACCCTGGCCCTCAATCAAATCCAATCGCCTCCGCTGCTATTCTGCTATACAGCTGCTCCAAGCACCTCGAGCAAACTCCGCTCCAACAACGGATAGAAGGAGGTCCAAAACAGCTCACATGCGAAGGCAAAACGGAACGATTGGGCCGGCCCCCTCAGAAACGCGATCCCCTGACCCTGCCACGTAGGAGTAGGATGCAACGCAGAAGACGTGGAGAACGCGGAAGCAACAAAAATTAAGCTCCAGCTTCAGCCTCAACGGTAAGGGACGCAGATAAACAGGTAGTCTTCCGGGTGCCGCTACAGTACCATAATAATGTAGCCCATCTATGTTCTTTTCCTTTTGACGAGCATATTTTTAACAGACATACTCGGCTCCGATTTTGGAGAATGGGAGAGCATGCGACTCGCGACCTGCTTACTAGCTGCCCACCATGTTCCCTGCCTTCAGCCCCCTACAAATGCCTCCAACTTGAAAACCTGTACGATTAAAAGCTGCTGTGACTTGGTCAGCCGCAGCTCCATCAGTATCGTTGTTTGTGCCATTTTCGGTCATTGTTTAATGAAAGTTTCACAGCAAGTTTCAAGGGAACAAAGATAAGGTGCACCATATTTTGGAACACTGTATCCTTCAACGTTGAACAAACCAAACAGCTAATACATAGGATTTTGTCCTACTCGGCTATGGCGGATATTATCCCTACCCACTCCAGACGTCTTATGGAGTATTATGAGTAGAGGGTCTCTGAGAAAAGCACGACTGAATTACTTCAGTATCTAGCGTTAAATTAGTGCCTTACCAAACCGTTGGGCGCCATGTAGTGTAGTTCCTATATCCCTGATAGGCTCTGCTCATTGGAATAATATACACTATAGATTTGACATAGGACTGAGGTCGGTATGTCTCTATCGAGTACATTAAGCTTAATGACTTGTGTGTGCCAGCTAACTCAGAGGTCACTAGAAACTTCTCGAATAAACAAGAAGGGATTAGTTTCTGACAACCGCATAAACATGACAACTTTGTTTCCCTTAGAGTCGGAACAATCTCAGAACCGTGGAAACAATAGATAACAGTTTCACTCAGTCAATCGTGCATGCTTCGTTTCTACAGAGTTGCATAGAAATAGAGAGACGGGCGTTTCAATACAAAGGGTTTATTGAACAGTCTTATTTCTCGTGCAAGAGATATGAACTGCTACAATCGTAAGACAGGTTGCGAAGTACAATATGTACAGAGTTAGCAGTAAGATAAAATAATACTGCAATAGCATGGTTTGTAACTATGACATATATTAATTAAAATGCATACATAAATAACACCAGCTAAAAATGTGATACTCATCTGATGCTTCTAAATTGTTCTATCCCAGTGTACCTAACCTAAGTGTAGTACGAGGTAAGAAGTAGGTGCTCTTGTCTAAAGTATAGCTAGCTATAGCTGTAGTTTTGCCAAGAGTTGCCAAAAGTTTCTCTAAATTCTAGTCTTGCTCCATACCTTAGAATGTGCAAGGTTGGAATCTCTTTCCGGGACTCGATATCTAACACCCCGCAAGGGGAGTCAAAAACACTGGAGCTGGATTCTCTGCAAGGAGGATGACAGCGTCTGGTCAGTGCATCAGGTTGGAACTCGATCTCCTTCCGAACTTGCCGTGGCGAACCGCAAGTAGTCAGTCGAGCTGGACCGTACCGGAACCGTGGTTTGCCAGGGCAAGTGCAGGTATATTTATACCTTGAAGGTGTTTAGGAATGCCTGTATTGACGTAAAAGTCGGGCATCGGAACGTCATGAATGAACCCCTAAGGAATAGATGTTCATGCATACTAAATCAGTTCTTGGAGAAATCAATATCCAAGCAAGGGAAATTCCTAAAGGCTTAAGAGTCTAGTTTTCCAAGAACTCGTTGTGACATGGATGGACGGATGTAGGAGACCATGCCTGTATTTGGTTAGCATGGACAATGCCTAAATAAGGGCTGGATTTTCTATGCCTAAATAAGGGCAATATGAATTGTACCTATATAAGGGCATAAATCAAGTAACCTATATACGGAATCTAAATCTACACACAACACCCACTCCATTTTCGTAGGAAAGACATTACTAAATCCTAAACATACTAAACATGTCTAAAAGAGAGTATTGCAGGATTGTATAAAACACGCTAAGACATATCTAAAAACATATGTCCTAAAAATGCATTACAAAACCATTGCTATGCATAAGATGCTGTACAGATTTAAAAGCAATGTTTCATTTTTAGCATAAGGTCACATTGGAATGTGAAATGAATGAACCATAAATATATACACATAATGAAATGGCTCATTGATACAGAAGAAAAAGGGCCGAAACCATTTCAGATCAGGTTACATAAATCAATTATTGTTTATGACAAGGTGGCATAATGTCCCTGGAAGATTTTCAAATAATTCTGTTCTCTATGAATAGTTCTACTATAAGCAGATTACTGTGCCAAAAAATGCAAAAAAATACTAATTTGGAGAAAAAAAATTAATCATAGGAAAAAAGTTCCAAAGTTAGTCCCTTGTCTGAAAAGAATGAAGGCGAAATTCAGAGTCTCTTTGGAACACTGTGTGCCTGAATCAAAAGTCAGTGTGTGTGCCTGGGGAAAACATGAAATCTTCTAATCCTGTAGACAAAAAGTCATCTACCGTTGTAGGTGAAAGTTGGAATACCTTGTTTAGAAGATTAACTGCACATAGATGTGAACTATTGCCTTCAGCATTGATTGCATCAGCAATGTTCGAATCGGATGTTACCTGTGTGCCTGATGTGTCTTCTTGTACCTCTGCAGTAGCATTTTGCGCCTGTGAGATCTCAATGAATGTCGTCATCAGGATTGGTAGCCGCTGGGGACAACACAGAGCATGGCCTGTAACCGGGTCCCGCAGAGTATCGATATCCATAGGCATGACTGATGGGAGCGTTATACAGATGTCTAGCACACATTCTTCACCGCAAAGCAGGTAGCGTAGAACAGGTAAGATGCTATCTTGCCAGATTGGTCTGAATGACAGAAACCATGTGGTGTTTAATTCTCGTAGACGAGGTAAACCCAAATTTTGGACGATGCGCTCACGACACTTCATCTCCAATAGAGCTCTCTCTATGGTGCCTGGAGTGACGCTGGTGATGAGGCTTGCCATATCGTAGCAGTAGGACAAAAACAGGATCCCTGCAACGAGTGCTAAAAGGAGCGGCAGTCCGCCAAACACAGAGGGCACGAAGTTTGCAAATATTCAGAGGACTGCTTGAAAAGGTGCTAACAGTCCTGCACACACGTTCTTAAATACATGTATAATACCGCTCGTATCAGACATGTTTAAGATACGACCTAACATTTCTGAGTAATGTACAGGGCAGTTTGTATACAAAAGGGTATGTATCTCTGCAGAAGTCCTTGCCACTTGGAGATCATAGGTTTCTTTGGCCGAGGTCAGTGGCACTGTTTTTTTAAAAAGAATGGCTTTCATTCTGCTTAGAGTATCAATTCATATAGAAGAGATGTTCAGTGAAGGCCACAAAGGCGACTCCCTGACTCTGTCTATTTGCGGAAACAAGACTTGCATACAGCAAGTGACCCTGGATGTAACTGTAACAAGATATGGAATACCTGGCAACATGCCACAGCAGCTGTGATCATTCAACATAATGTAACTCCCGTTAGAAAGGTGGCTAAAAATTGGATTAATCACTGCAGCTGGTGAACCTTGCAGGTTACAGGATAAGTTTGTAGCGGAACCATCACAGGCCCCGTGTAAGTTAATACCCTGACAAAGGAGAGAACCGCTTATTGTGTGTTCACAGTTTTCACCGCTAAGAAACACTTCACGTTCCCCACTCCAACATCTATGTGTGTAAGGTAAATCTCAGGATGTCTTGATGTATCCTTTACCCAACCTTTCATATTTGCCTACTGGTATATGTTTTAGGCAATACAGAAAGTGGAAAGTTGTGACAGGCAGAGTAATTTAAATTTTACCATGCATGATCCACTCAGTAGCTGGTTTTTCTGCCACTGTGAATGGTAATTTTTCCAGTTTTTCAATGCTCAGCATAGTGTAGTCTGCTCCCCTTTGTGCCAGTTTGATCTGTTTATCAGTGAGATTGAATTCTGAAAACAGTGACGTGGTGTTGATTAAACGCCAAGGCACATAGCCTGCACGCAATTTTTGTAGACTGACCGTGTTGCAACATGACCAAGTCTTGTTCCATGTTGTCTATGACAGAAGACACAATGCTGTCCAATGAATATATTCTGGACGACAGAGTTGTTAACCCATTGTCTACTACAGAGAGAGTTTTCTCTAAATGAATACGATCAATTTCTCGTATTTGTTCTGCAGTCTCTGCTTGGGTAACCTTCCATGTTTCATTATAAGCAGCATAGATACCAGCATATATGAAACGTTTTGACACGGTTTTCTTGGACCTAGCAAGAATTCCTTAAGATCTGCGCCTTCTTGAAGTAAAGTCAAGTGTTGTTTTACATCCTTCAATGTAGCTTTCTGTAGCCAATCAAGGCATAGTTTCCCTACACTGTATGTTGTTACTACCCCCGGATGCTGTCTTTGAACAGAGCGTGGGTCTGGCCTGTTGATAGTGAAACTGTGTTTTGTTCAGGAATCGATCTTGACAGTTGTTTGTGTCTGTGGGCCAGAGCATCAATTTTTTCCATTCTGGATCTGATCAGTTGTGATGCAAAATATTATGTACGTCAACCTCCCCCCGTGTAGTGCTATTACTGTTAGGTGTAGGTATGGTCGGTGTGTTCATGTCTTTGATCCTGGCTAATCCAAGGCAAGACGTTTGTTGGACAGTGTCATTCAAAAACATAATTTGCTCAGGGATGATACAGGCTCTAAACAAAGCTTCTATCCCCTGTACTTGCCAATCTTTTGTACCCCCGACAGATTTTGTCTCAATATTGTCTTTCCAAAAGTCGAAACCCTTTCTAGACAGTTGGGCAACAAAGGCTGCAGAATAAATCTGTTTTGTATTGGTTAAAATATTTTTCATTCCTGTCTTATTCACATTCTTAAAATAAAACGATTCTGGATTTGACAAGTTGAACCCTGAAAAATATGGAAATTTCATTGCAAAAGTTTTTGAGCTACCCTTTGGAGGTGTAGGACAATGTTCCCATTGGTTATACATAAATACATTTCTAGATGTTGCAGATTTATGCAAGAAATGATGACCATAGTGGTTATAACAATACATTTGTTCATAGTCTGATGAACCCTCTAAATATTCATGATTTGTGAATACAGTAGACCTCTCTAGGTCAGACATCATGTTATTAACAGTCTTGAAATCCCAATCATCAGAAAAGAGACTAGAGGTAATAAAGTCACTTAGTGAAATTTTAAATAAATGTGGAATCTTCAAAAGCTCCGACGGGCCAAAAATGTCATATTTGGTTTGGTCCCGAACTATACCATCATGTATAGGAACTGCTGTGATGTTCACTGCTGACAAGTCTCTTGCTTCACGATGGGATGATTTGTGTGGCTGGAGAAGTAAGTTCACTCTTTTACTTGCTGTGTCCACTTGAATATATCTTACATTTATCAGCATACCCAGGGTTAATACCAGAGCTAACCAAAGTAGAAAGAAGAATATTCCCAAAACAATCCATAGTTCATTCCATGGTGAAACCAGATAAGTCTTTTTCAGGAGATGAAAAAAGTCTGTTGCTTGTTCTTTGAAAGTTCTTTGTGCTGGCGTCGTTTCAGGTTCGCTGGAATCCTCAGAAAACTTATCAAAGTTCATGAAATAGCCAGAAGCAGTTCTGTCAATGGTTTAAATTGCATCAGGATTTGTTGCAATCGCTGGAACCAGTTGATCACTTGTTACTTCGTTGTAGACATGTGTATCTGGACAAACTGTCATTTGGGTCTCAAGAGGTATAAGTTCCATGGCATTGTTGCTTAGTCCTTTATTTCTCACTGTAGAATCTTCAAAGGTGATGAGTTTCTCAGTTTGAACCTCTTGGATTGTAGCTAGAGGAGTGCATCTGCTACATTGGCGGAGTCCACTTGGCCTACTGCTTAGTATCGGCCACATAGTGTGGTTTGATCAGGTCGATGGAAACAAATCTTTTCTCCTTTTTACTAACCCTGGGCGTAGCACTACGCGAGGCTACGCGAAGTAGCACTACGCGATGCTATGCGTAGCACTTCGCGAACTGCGTAGTACCCTGTTCGCAAGGTGCAAGATGCCGTTTTCAATGACTGCACAGTGCGGACAAGCATCCGGCACTGTGCAATCATTGAAAACGGCATCTTGCACAGTGCGAGCTGTAGTTTTCTGCCGCTCGAGTAGGTTTTTACTCGAGCAGCAGCTTTCTCAACGCGGACTGGTAGTTTCTCATCGCGAGCGGTCGCGAGCATACGCGACCACTCGCAATGAGAAACCTGACCTCCCCGCGTTGAGACTCTCGCCGGGATGTTTATTTTCCATGCTCGCAATCAGCAACTTGATGTTGCTGATCGCGAACAAGGAAAAAGTCTCGCCGGGATGTCATTTTGCTTGCTCGCGGTCGGCAACTTGATGTTGAGGACCGCGAGCAAGCAAAAAATGACCGCTACACTACGCAACGCTACGCTAGGCATGTTTGCACTGTGCTACGTGCAATTCGCGTAGTGCAAAGTAGCGCAAACTTCGCAAACTACACGAGCGTAGCGTAGTGCTTTGCCCAGGCTTACTTTGTACCAGCAAGGGGCGGCAAAAGTACTGTTTTTGATCCGTGGATTGCTAGGACAGGTACTGGTTGTCTGTAAGAAGGCCCAAATTCCTTCTTGTCCGCAATCTTTTCTCTGACTAGATCACCAAGCTTTGGGATGCAGACAGGCCTTGCTAGGACGGCCGGTTTTCCCTCAGTGATGGTTGGCTTCAGGATCACGTTGCTTAGTTTTGTTCTCAGTTCATTTAAGTCCTGTAAAACAGTCAAATGATCTTTGATATCAAATTTCTTCTTTTCCATCACTGTGCCTTGCATATCAAGGTACGGTACCAAGATTCTAGTTCCAAATAGAACTTTGTATGGAGTGACACCCCCTAAAGAACTTCTTGGCAAGTTATTAAGTGCGCGTTGGACCCCATAAAGGTGTTTGACCCATCCATCACCCGAACCTAAAACCCTAGCTGTTATAGACTGCTTTATGTCCCGGTTTTTTCTTTCTACAACAGAATTTCCCTCAGGATGGAATGGAGAAGAATACCGCAATGCTACGCCCAAACTGGCCATGGCCTCTTTCTAAGCCCGAGAGCTAAACGCAGGACCCTGGTCAGAATGTGGTGTGCCAATTGCGTATGTGCTGATAAAGGCTCGCAAATCTTTTATAACAGTTTGTGCGTCAGCCGAGCGCTGAGGCCACATCCATAGGAACCTAGAACACGAATCCACTGCGACCATGATATATTTATAGTTACCATCCCTTTGTAAGGGACCGCAGTGGTCCAAGTAAACACATGCTAATGGTTTATCTGAAATTAACTGGGGCGTCTGCGCAGGACGTTTCACAGTAGAGACTTTCATCTTCTGGCATATTTCACATTCCAAAACATAATTCCTGGTCTGTTTCCTAATGCCTGGCCACCAGTATCTCTGTTTTAATAATGATACTGTGGTGGCAACACCTGCATGGGCAGAGGCGATCCCTTCATGTGCTGCTAGGATTAGTCCTAATCTATGTTCCATGTTTGGTATTACCCTATCCCCCACTCCAAGCATTAGAGCAAACGGAACATTGTTCGCATCAATTATATATGAGTATTTGAGTGGTAACTTTTTAGGTAACGCTGCACCACTGCCTTTGCTTGAAGCATTGATAGCCAGCATTATTTCACTGTCTATTTTCGTTTTTGAACGAGTGATTGCAGTTACGGAGGCTGTTTGCACAGCCCCTTTCGCGGCTTCATCAGCCAATGAATTCTCTTCAACGTGAACGCCATCACCTTGATACCTCAGCGTGTGTATCACGTGAGTGTTTTGTAGTCCGTTTCGTAACTGAACTACTTGTTCCCAAAGCGTTTTATGCTTGATTGTGCCACCTTTTGCATCTTTGAAACCATTTTGAAGCCAATTCTGTAAATATTCATTGTAAGATTGAACACAGTAAAAAGAATCGCACACTATGAGTGTGGGGAATTCGCGATCCGTATTTTCAAGTGCCATCTTGAATGCTTGTAGTTCAGCTCGCTGAGCTGTACAATCTCCTAGAGATTGCGTTTTTGTGACCATTGGTCTGAATTTGCCATCGCGCATACGACCTTTAACGATCGCACATGCTGCACTGTAAGCTTGCTTACTCTCCATAGCGGGTTGTGCAGATCCGTCAGTATAAATGATAAATTCGTACTGATCAAGAGGGAGAATTTCAGTAGGCAGAGGACATTCGTGTTCGTATTGCAGGAATGCTTGTGTTTTCAAATAAGGAAAAAAAAACATATTCAACATCAATTGCAGCAAGAGAATAACCCATTGTATCCATCTCGGATGTAATGCTTTTGCATTCGGAATGCTAGCTTTTGTAACTGCCTCTAAGGCTGTTACAAGAGTCACAACCATAATACGTTTCCCCTGTGCTAGGGCTCTTTCTTTTGCTACAGCGGTTTGAACTGCTGTCAGAATTTTTTCTGTAGAAGTGAATTTCATTTCTGCTTGCGTATACAAGTGTGATTTGTATGCAATTGGTACTTTTTTTAACTTCGTTAAAAGTTAAGTAGGTGAACCCGCATTGACCCCGAATGATTCGGATCACTAAGTTGCGTACGTTTACGCGTGTTTGCAAGTGTTTTGTTGCTAAAATATCTGTTTGAAGTGAACGCAGAATTTCTGTGTGTCCTTGTGTCCATGTTGTGGTTTTGAAATCAGATTTGACTAATTCGTAGAGAGGTTTAACCCTCTCTGCGTAGTTTAGAATGTAAGTTCTTCCAAAATTCAGGAAATCTAGAATCAACTGTAAGTTTTTCAGCGTTTTTGGAGGTTGGAGCAGCGCACACTTTTCTAAAAAGTTGTCTGCCACAATTTTGCCTTCACTTGAAAGTTCATATCGTAGGAAAAGGACATTGAGATGGGTAATTCTGGACTTTTTAAAGTTGAATTTGTAACCCTCAGAGGTGAAGCCCAATATAAAGGTGTTCACCCTGTTCAAATGTCTGTCCAGGTCATCGTCTGTCAGATATATATCATCGACATATGACAATGTCTTGTCATCATAAATTTGTAGTAACTCTGTTACTCTTGCTGAGAATAACCCCGGGCTGTTTTTGAATCCCTGTGGGAGTCGACAAAATTGACCCTGGGTCCCCATTATTGAGAAAGCGGTTAAATATCTGCTTTCATGTGCAATATCTTGACAAAAGAAACCATTTGAAATGTCTAATGTGGTTTTGTACTTTTTACGCACAATGTTATTCATTAATGCTGCAGTATGTGCATTTTGTGCTGCAAATGTTTTGCAACATGAGTTCAGGTGACTGTAATCCAAAACTAGACGATATGTATTGTCTGGTTTGGAGACAGGAAACAAAGGATTGTTCATTGATGAGGTGCATGTTTCAATCACCCCCTGGTATTCAAGTTGATCTAAGATCTCCCTGACCTGTTTCTTAGCTTCTTGCTTAATTGGATACTGTCTTTGTGCAGTTGGTTGATTTTTTAACTGGATTTTGTGGTGAGGTGAGTCCTCATCCCTTCCTACATGATTCTTGTATAATGCTGGGGTCTGGGCCACTGCACATTTCCTGGCATAAGTATATTTTGATTGTACTGGAACATGGTTGGAGAAAAGCTGGCATAATGATGTCCTCGCCATGTGGGCACTCCCTGACACATAACCCCTTGAAAGATGCTCCCAAAAGATTGCTTTCACTTTTCTTGGTATGTCTCCCTCCATCCGGAGTGTTATTTCATATAACCTATGCGGAGAACTAACCATGGTGTCTGCAATTTCATATTGAATGTCCTCATTCATATCCACTGTCTCCAGAAGCCCCTTCAGGTTCTGGCGAGCTACTGTAACTTCTGCTGCACTGTCCAACATTGTCTGAGCCCATTCTCCATTCTTGAGTTGCGTTCTCAGAATCCTCGGCGTGTCTGATCTTCAGACCTGCTACTTTTTTCTTGGAGAATTGAAGTTTTTGTTTATTTTTCTGAACGCGTTGATCGTCTTTGGACTTCACGCGTTCTTCTTTCTTCTCTGACCGTCCTCTTCTTTTGGATGTCTGTGATGATATCTGAAAGGAACGAGAGGAACGTGTCTCAGTATCTTGATAGCTGTCAGGGTTTCTCAAATGATCCCTATTCCTGAGGTTGTACCTCCTTTCTGAGGGCTCCTTTTGAGGAGACCTACCTCGGGATTGAGAACTCTTCTCTTCGGAATGCTGTTTGCTATTTTCCCACTTCTTTTTAGAAGAGGTAGGAGTGTTTTTAGGAAAGACCTTGTCAGGGCTTTCAGACAGTTGTGGTTTAACTGGCTCCCCTCTCAAACTGTCTCTGCCTAATTCTTCATATGATTTTTCAATTATTCTGGCTAGTTCTTGTGGTTTTTCTGTTACATCAAATTCCCTTCGTTTCTGGTGGATTGCCACTGATGCTGCTTCTCCTTTAATATTAGATAATAATATTGTTGAGACCTGGTTGAAATTTTTAAGTAACTTCATACCTAAATTCAGAGCAGGCTCTGCCCCGTATTCGTTTTGAATCTATTTCAGGACATCATGTATTACCACCATGGACGGAACACCATGTGTTTTTGTGTAGATTGCTGCAAAGACTGTGCCCCAAGTGGTGCAGTTTTCCAGATGTGGTGTGATCCCCATTGGTAAACAGATTGTTAGAATTCTGTGTTTCTCATAAGGGCTAGTATTAGGAAATACTGCTTCGATTTGAGAAATTTTTGAGCTATCCAGAACGGAATTTGTTCACGTTTTGTGGGCATTTTACGCATGACTGCATGTAAAGTCAGTGGAGTAATTTTTAGTGTATTCCCCTGAGGAGGGGCTGGATTTTGAATGGTTAATGGTGGTTGGACTGTGAAAGTCCTCATGACATATTGAACCAATTGTCTATATATTTTGATTAACTCCTTTAGTTGAGCAAGTAGTTCTACGTCTGCCATTTCTTCAATGTCAGGTTGAGGTGTGTAGCCGTATAAAATCGACCATGTTGCTCCTGGTCCACCTAGTGGACAAAGCCTGCTAATGTGATTGTAATGTTTTAGGGCACCTATAATCCAGAGATCATGCTCCTGGTATGTGAGTGGAATTTCAATATCCTCGAAAGGAATACATTCCTCAGGTGGTTCATCTTCTTTGTAGAAGTGAAACATGTGTTACTGGATTTGATTCTGGGAATACTATCCATGAATAGAATACCTCTGTCTGGTGAGATTCATGTGCCTCTATCACAAAAACTGCTCTACCACCTCTTGGTGTTAGGCCATGTTTTATAAGTTTTAGAGTGATGGCTCTCCTTAAATTTGGAGGGATGATTATAGAATCGTCGTCGGTTTCTTGAAAACCTGTATGATTAAAAGCTGCTGTGACTTGGTCAGCCGCAGCTCCACCAGTATCGGTGTTTGTGCCATTTTCGGTGATTGTTTGATGAAAGTTTCACAGCAAGTTTCAAGGGAACAAAGATAAGGTGCACAATATTTTGAAACACTGTATCCTTCAACGTTGAACAAACCAAACAGCTAATACATAGGATTTTGTCCTACTCAGCTATGGTGGATATTATCCCCACCCACTCCAGACGTCTTATGGAGTATTATGAGTAGAGGGTCTCTGAGAAAAGCACGACTGAGTTACTTCAGTATCTAGCGATAAATTAATGCCTTACCAAACCGTTGGGCGCCATGCAGTGTAGTTCTTATATCCCTGATAGGCTCTGCACATTGGAATAATATACACTATAGATTTGACATAGGACTGAGGTCAGTATGTCTCTATCGAGTACATTAAACTTAATTACTTGTGTGTGCCAGCTAACTCAGAGGTCACTAGAAACTTCTCGAATAAACAAGAAGGGATTAATTTCTGACAACCGCATAAACATGACAACTTTGTTTCCCTTAGAGTCGGAACAATCTCAGAACCATAGAAACAATTAGATAACAGTTTCACTCAATCGTGCATGCTTCGTTTCTACAGAGTTGCATAGAAATAGAGAGACGGGCGTTTCAATAAAGAGGGTTTATTTCTCGTGCAAAAGATATGAACTGCTACAATCGTAAGACAGGCTGAGAAGTACAATATGTACAGAGTTAGCAGTAAGATAAAATAATATTGCAATAGCATGGTTTGTAACTATGACATATATTAATTAAAATACATACATAAATAACACAAGCTAAAAATGTGATACTCATCTGATGCTTCTAAATTGTTCTACCCCAGTGTACCTAACCTAAGTGTAGTACGAGGTAAGAAGTAGGTGCTGTCTAAAGTATAGCTAGCTATAGCTATAGTTTTGCCAAGAGTTGCCAAAAGTTTCTCTAAGTTCTAGTCTTGCTCCATACCTTAGAATGTACGAGGTTGGAATCTCTTTCCGGGACTCGATATCTAACACCCCGCAAGGGGAGTCAGAAACACTGGAGCTGGATTCTCTGCGAGGAGGATGACAGCATCTGGTCAGTGCATCAGGCTGGAACTCGAATTCCTTCTGAACTTGCCGTGGCGAACCGCAAGTAGTCAGTCGAGCTGGACCTTACCGGAACCGTGGTTTGCCAGGGCAAGTGCAGGTATATTTATACCTTGAAGGTGTTTAGGAATGCCTGTATTGATGTAAATGTCGGGCATCGGAACATCATGAATGAACCCCTAAGGAATAGATGTTCATGCATACTAAATGAGTTCTTGGAGAAATCAATATCCAAGCAAGGGAAATTCCTAAAGGCTTAAGAGTCTGGTTTTCCAATAACTCGTTGTGACGTGGATGGTCAGATGTAGGAGACCATACCTGTATTTGGTTAGCGTGGACAATGCCTAAATAAGGGCTGGATGTTCTATGCCTAAATAAGGGCAATATGAATTGTACCTATATAAGGGCATAAACCGGGAAACCTATATACAGAATCTAAATCTACACACAACACTATCACCCATCTAGCACTATCTACTTATCCTATCACTCCGCCAATAGCTAAGCACTTATAAATTCACCATGCACTCTGTTTGCAGCACAGTACTCATTCTAGTTACTAATTATGTATTTATGGAATGGCCTAGCCAGTAACACAAGTACAGCTACAATATTCTGTGCAGTATGCATGCACACCTCTAACCAGCTACATACTATTGATACACTCTTCTAAATACCTATTTAGTACCCTTGCACTCTAGAAATCCTCCTGTCTGTCGCACGAACTTCTCCAATCACCCCTCCAGCACTATCTACTTATGCAATCACTCCGCCAATACCTAAGCAGTAATAAATTCAACATGCACTCTGTATGCAGCACTGTAAGCATTCCAATTACTAGTCATGTACTTATAGAATGGCCTAGCCACTAACACAAGTACACCTACAATATTCTGTGCACAATATATGCAGACCTCTAACCAGGTACATACTATTGGTACACTCCTGTAATATCCAGTTAGTACCCATGCAGCCTAGGGATCCTCCTGTCAGTCCCATGAACTTCTCCAATCACTTATCCACCGCTATCTACTTATCCTATCACTCCGCCAATACCTAAGCACTTATAAATTCACCATGCACTCTGTTTGCAGCACTGTAAACATTCTAGTTACTAGTCATGTACTTATGGAATGGCCTAGCCAGTAACACAAGTACAGCTACAATATTCTGTGCACTATGCATGCAGAGCTCTAACCAGGTACATACTATTGATACACTCTTGCAAATACCCAGTTAGTACTCATGCAGTCTAGGAATCCTCTTGTCTGTCCCATTGCACTTCTCCGATCACTCATCCAGCACTATCTACTTATCCTATCACTCCGCCAATAGCTAAGCACTTATAAATTTACCATGCACTCTGTTTGCAGCACAGTAATCATTTTAGTTACTAGTTATGTACTTATGGAATGGCCTAGCCAGTAACACAAGTACAGCTACAATATTCTGTGCAGTATGCATACACACCTCTAAACAGCTACATACTATTGATATACTCTTCTAAATACCCAGTTAGTACCCATGCAGTCTAGGAATCCTCCAGTCTGTCCCAAACACCTCTCCAATTACCCATTCAGCACTATCTACTTATCCTATCAGTCCGCCAATACCTAAGCACTTATAGACTCACCCTGCTCTGAACTTGCAGCACTGTAAGTATCCAGTCACTATCCATGTACTTGTATAGTGACTCAAGCATTAACACATGCAGTGCTACATTCATAAGTGCACAATCTATGCAGTCCCCTAACCCCCTCATCACTAGTGATTCACTTCTGCAATTACCCAAGTACTAGCCAAGCAGTCCAGCAATCGCACTGTCACTCTCCGTCCATTCCTTCAATCATCCTGGTAGAACCATGTCCTTATCTAATCACTGTGCCAAAACACAAACACGTATAAACTCACCCTTCTCATAACTTGCAGCACTGTAAGTATCCAATCACTATTCATGTATTTGTACAATCACTCAAACACTAAGACATGCAGTGCTACAATGAAATGTGCACCATGTATACAGTCCCCTAAGCACCTCCAATCTAATATCCTCCTCATGCGTTAGAAATGCACTTGTGCAATCATGCAGGCGCTACTGATGCATTCTTATAATCACCATACACTACTAATGCATTCTTTCAATCAATCATGCTCTACAGATATACTCAAGGAAACTTTCAGACATTATAATGCAATTATTTTTCTTTTTTTAACCAGATAAGTTAGTTCTGAGAAGAACTCTTTTTTCTTCCTTTTTCTTTCATATTTTGTTTGTGTTTTTGAACAATTTTGAATTTTTGGGGGTGTTTTTTTAAAAACTGAAAAAAAGGAATGAAGTAAACAGTTAACTTTTGGAATTAAATGTCATTCCAAAAACAATAAAATAAAAAAAAACAACGTGGTTTTGCTTTTATAAATAGTTTAGAGAATCTCTTGCCCTGATATGTACATTAAAGTTACATACATATAGTTTTACAATATAAAAACTTTTACGGGAGTCGAGCACCCAGCGCGTCCCAGCACGTATATGACATCACACGGGTCCCGCCACCGCGCCTACGCCATGTACCGTAATGCCCACATGACGCGAATATGCTGGAGCAGGCGTTGCGCACCTGTCACATACCAATCGCGCACATGACTTGATATTATACGTATATGACGTAACACGAAGCCACACACCCATCGCAGACTTTCCAATATAGCGGCTGGAATGCGAGCACCCGCCGTGTTAGGTGTGCATTGGGTGCGCGACTCCAATATTTGTTTGAAAAAATGTATATATATTTGAAAAGACAAAGGATATTACATAATTATATTAAAATAAAAAATAAAACAAAATAATTATACAATATTACAGTTAAATTTTTTTTTACAAAAAATGTAATTTTTCAGAAAAGCATATAATATTGTATAATAAACATTACATTTACAAATTAACAATTAAAAAACTCAAGAAATTCAGTAAAAAAATAGGTAAAAGGACCATTGTACTTAAAAATTAGCATTTAAAAAACCTTTGAAATTCACTGAAAAAACCATAGGTTTCAGGGACATTATAGTTAGAAATTAGCATTTAAAAAACCATTAAAATTCACTGAAAAAACCATAGGTTTCAGGTCAGTTAAAGTTAGAAATTAGCATTTAAAAAACCTTAGAAATGTACTGAAAAAAACCATAGGTTTTAGGGACGTTATAGTTAGTTGGACATTTCACTCGTACAAAACCATAGAAATTCCCCCGTTAACTAACTATAACTCGCGCCCCTGCCATGCACTGCTAATGACGTCACATAATACATCATTTATGACATGGTCAGTGACATCACTGATAACATCACTGATGACATCTCAAATGACATCACTGATGGCATCGTCCACGGGAAAATCTGATGCACCTCCTCATCCCCTAACATTATCTTTGAAACACCCACTCTAAAATACACACTACCAATTTTTAAACCATCACCACACCAATACCAGTTACTACATATGGACTCACTGATTCCTAGGTCACTCATCAATACAACACTAACATATTCACTTATACACTTATACAGACACTAGCACATGGCAACTCATCCGTGGAGTTACTCTCACACCTCGTCAGTCATGCAGAGAATCAATCACACTTGTATTTATTCACCTATACAGTTATACACATACTACCTCACTTATTCATACAGATACTAATGCATACTTATTCTCTTATAGAATCACTGATACATGTACACACTCATCCATACAACTACTCTCACAATCACTCACTCTCACATATAGTTACTGATATACACCATCACTCACATATACGGCCTTTTACATATGAGGTTACTTGCACATATACCACTGAGACATCCAATCTCTCACCAACACACCTATGCACACACTCACCCATCCATACAGTTGTTTCCACATGCACTCTTGAACCCATACACCCAGTAAATCAACCACTTACACATCTATGCACGGAGTCACGCACCTCCCACCTACCCACACACACACACACACACACTCAGTCTGCTATACAAATACTCAGGCAATCAATCAATAACCCATACAGACACTCATGTAGCAACTGACCAACACATGCAGCAGCTTACACAACAACAGACATACTGATACAGACATTCAGACAGTTTAGTCACTAACCCATGCATTCAGTAAGACACATTTAATCTCTCTGTCAGGAATTCCCGTCACACAAATCATTGTTTATCCTGCGGTATTTGCAAACACCCGTATGGTGGAAAACTTAATCATATTGCAATACTCCAACAAAAATTACCTTAATTGAAACCTGTGTCTTTTGTTATGTTTTAGTTTTCTATTTGTTTTGGCCAATGCTTATTGTCTATAGGAATCCTTTGCCAATGTTTGTTGAAGTGTATGTATCAATGCTTGTTGTGTTTATTAAGCAGTGACACCTGTATTAAAATGAGGGCTGCTTTTGGCAGTTGAGAACATGAGCACACACCCGGACACCTGTATTAAAATGAGGGCTGCTCTTGGCAGTTGAGAACATGAGCACACACCCGGCAACGCCCAAGATCCTGACTATAAATAGCCCAGGGTTTCTGTCACTCATTGCTTGGCTTTCTGTTTTCTCATCAAAGAAGGATTCCTCTCTGCGCGTCATCAAGGAGAGCATCATCAAGGATTAGAGCCTCGCCGTGTCAACATCACGTGACCACGTCTTCAGGAAAAGCTCTCCGTCTTCGAGCCGGCTTAGACGGAGTGTAGGACCTTTCAGAAAACCAGATCACGTGTGCAGGGCAAATCGGACGTCGCGTGAAAGAGCTAAGTGTTCTTGTCACGCAAATTCATTTGGTTTATTTGTCATGTCTGAAAGAACTTGAAAAGATTATGTGTTTTAACTCAGAGATCTTTAGGTAATTTGTCACTAGTTGATTTGTTTGTTCGAAATAGCAAAAATTATTATGATGCTGATGTTTTTAGCAGGTACTTGTTGTTCGCGCTTTGAGCAGTTAAAAAGTAATCAGTATTCCTGGAACTTTTAAAACACCAACAAGTTGTGTGCACGCGTATTTGGCAGCGTGTGGCCAACGCGATCTTGTGTAATGAGAATTGTTTTATATTTTGACGCATATCATGTTGGGTGCTATTGGGCCCTATTGAGAGCATTTAAAACCACATCAGACTTTATTTGAATTTTGATTTTCCCAGAGTTTGGGGACCTTAAGCACAGTTGAGCAAGACGTTATGTGGTTGTTTTTGAAGAGACATTGTAACGCACAATAAGGTGAGATAATAATGTTTTGAGATAACAAATATTCTAAGTGAATTTGCATAAAACAGAATACAAGGTCTAATACAATCCTTGTTTATGTTTATAGAAAAACTAAAGTTCCATGCCTTTAATGTTTATGAGAGACAACTTATGCAAAGTAACCTAACACCAAGAAAAGGTAATTTGAATGTAAAAATATTATGGTGTAGTATTGCTTTTAACTCTGGGTAGTGAGGGTTTTCTATGCTTATGTATATCTATTCTTTGTATGTTTTAGGATACACATAGGTGATTTGCTGTGTCAACTTTACAGAACCTGGCTGGTCCAGACGGTACACCCACTTCTTGGTGAAGCGCAAAAAGTAGCAGTCTCTTTTCTTCTTTGTCTCTCCTCCCAAACCCCCTTCCCTCTTTGGGCACCTGCCAGGGCTTCTGTTTTGGTTCGCAGCACTGAGAGGTGTTCAGGGAGGGTTGTGGAACAAGCATCGTTCCTGCAGACGGACCTGGTTTTCAGGTGAGTGTGCTGCAGCGTGGAATACAAATCCCTCCTTCCGTCACAGACCAAAGATCTCACAAACACACACTAACCATACATTCGCTGGTGGGGCCCATAACACCAACATTCACTCACCATCAATCTGTGTTTTTCGGGAGGCGATTATCTTCCAAACGCTGACATGAAAGGAATTACCTCTTTACCCTAATGAGCAACAAATCTACACAACCGTCTGATACTCATTATGCCCTGAACTTCACCCTTAGTATTCCTCTCATAAATCGGGATGGATCAGTTAGTTGCTGGTTTAGGTTGACTTCCAATTCTCTAATTTACCTTTAAATTAATACATTTTCAATGAATAAACAACCCAACTCATTCTGTAGTTAATCAATTCAATCTTTATCTAATTAATGCAAATTAAATCATTCATTTATTCAAGTCGCCAATCATCATATTTACCTATTCTGGCTAATTGTCATCCTCTAAGTCAAATCCGGTAGTCTCGCAAATCTATGCCCATCAATTTTAGAGATTTCAGTTCATCAAGAATTTGGGCATTAATTCAGTCCGTCAAAGATTCAGGGAAACAGCTGTCCTGCAGCGTCACCGTCCTCTCCGTCAGTATAATGTCAGGAAATCTAGAAAAGCCAAAAACGAACCAGCACCGACCTCTCTATTCTACCATAATTTATAGTAAAATCATTGACAAAATGTAACAAATATTGGTTTCCAGCTCCTCTGATTGAACAATCGAAGATCGTCTGACAGGGTTCTCATGAACTAATGTCTCTTAGATCATCAGTCTTGCTCGTTCCGGTTTTAAGAGGCGTCTTATTGTTCTTCTGAAAAGCTGTCTTGCTTCCCAGGGCGACCTTGGTGGGTACAGTCAGGTTAGGGTCACGACGAGGCCACTGTAGCTGGCGTTAGCGCAGGTGCACTTCACCCACAACCTCGTGTAGCATCGACAGTCAAGTTGGGTACCGGAGGCAGCCATTTTGTGGCAGGCCCAAATGGTCAACTTAAGCAAAAGAAACACAAAACGCAATTAATACATAGAAATAACTAATAAAATGTTATTCCCTCGCTAATACCCATATGTGTATTTATTTATCTAGCAGAAAGCAACACTCAAGCGGTTTATACTTACTGAATAAAGCACAAATCACAAATACATCACAAAAGCAACATATATCATGCAATATTCTAATTGTCTACCATTAGTATGCGTACATAATTTAGTTTACAAAATAATTAAGTCATGCAAATGCAATCCCACGTGTATTTCAGTTATTAATAAGATTGGTTAATAATTTTCACTTCATTCCATTAGTTCGATTATAATTAATTAATTAATTTAATTAGTATAAACATGCAACATGGGGAGGGTATAAAAACATTTTTTTGAATTACCCGCTCCAGCAATCCACCCTTTGGTGATTTTATCACCATACCAACCAACCAAAAATGTAGTTCTGTCTTTTACGGATTTTTAAAATGTTTTCTTGCTCTTAATCATAATTCAGTCTCACCCACGTCTCCTCTTTTTGCTGATTCATACATACTCTCCTTCCACTCTTCCAATTCTATCTCCTCAAATTCTCTTTCTTGTTTCTTGTCTTTTCTTCTTAATTTTTGGCGTTTTACTCTTTTCTTGTTTTTATTATTTCTACAACAAATACAACCTATTCTTATCACTAATATTATGAAAATCACACATGTCAATGGAAACAATATTTTACCTATAAATGTACTACCAAGCTTTACTAGAAAATTTTTAATAGCAGCTATTTTCTTTCCGATCTTTTCCCAAACACCTTCAACCTCCAGTGGTACTATTTCATCATGCAATTCAGTAATATTCCTAATATAAATTTTCAGATCTTTACTTTCGTCAGGAATGTAAGTACAACAATGTTGAACTTTCAGCATTCCACAGACTCCACCCTCTTTTGCCAATAATATATCAAGGGCAAGTCGATTTTGCATTACCATAGCACGCATGGCAACCATTTCAGTGTCTACCAATAAAAATCCTCCAGGGGTGCTTTTTGACAAGCGATCCACTACTGTTGAAAGTCTTCTAATTTTGTTTGCATTCAGAGATATTCCCACTGCTGGTATCAATGCTCCAAAAATGTCACCTACAATTTCTGTCCAAGATTCTCTCTTACTACGCACTAAATGATTACTTAAACTATGTACACCATCTTCTCCTCTATCCATATGAAAAATTTTCGGAAAAACCAGGCCTACATAACATGTGCCATACCAATGTTCTGGCAAACGATAATATGCCCTGTTCCCACAAATAAAATATAATCCAGGAAAGACTGGATCTTTTCCGCCTTTAAATCCCATCCACCCATGATTCGGTATGCATCATGGCACTCACTATTACCTAGAAAATAATTATCATACACAGTTTGATTCCTTCGAATACAACATTTCCCTTTCTGAGGCCAATCTAAAGCTATAGTTGGACTAGCTTCTCCTTTCAAGTGTTTTTCCCTTTCTACATCCCAGACTGTTTTCTCCACTTTCCCTTTTGCTGCCTTTCTTTGCATTTTCAGTCTCCTTTCTTCAACCATGTCTAAGAATGTCCTTTCCTCTTTCTTCAAACTGCACGTCAAATTGTTTCTAAAAATATATTCTAATGTTAGTTCTTTAGTTTCTAAGAAAAATTCACCTAATACCCTAGCAGGTTTTACCTTGTTTAGTTTGTTAAAGGCAGGCACTTGCGCAAAATCTACATCTGAAAAATGTTATTCTAATTTTCCTGTCTGATAAAATAAACTAGCTATTACACTACATGTTATTCCATACGTTGCTGGGAGGTGATGATAAGTCACTCCTTCAGAAACAGAGGCAGGTAACTGCGTGCATACGTCATCGACGTCATCCGTCCTGCCATCCTGGATGTCCTCAATGCTTCCATTGCTTCGAATTCTGTCCCAGTCCAATGGAAGTGTGCGATGGTTAGGGCACTTCTGAAAAAACCCACCTTAGATCAGAACAATTTGGCCAACTTTCGCCCTATCTCCCTACTTCCTTGGATGCGCAAACTTCTTGAGAGACACATTAATAACATCTTAGTGGACTATTTAGAATCTAATAGCCTACTATGTGTCTCTCAGACGGGTTTCCGCCCTCAGCATGGAACTGAAACTGCCCTTATAGCAGTAACAGAAGAGACTAGAGCGGTGCTGGACCAGGGAGGAAAAGCAGCCATCATACTACTCGACCTCAGTGCCGCGTTCGACACTGTCAACCATGCCATCCTATTACATCGTTTGAAAGGCATGGGTGTGTCGGGCGCGCCCCTGGAATGGCTGACTTCCTTCCTGGATGAGCGTTTTTTTCAGGTGTTCGAGGGTGAGACGATCTCGGCCAAGCAACCACTCAGTTGTGGGGTTCCGCAGGGTTCGTCCCTGAGCCCCACTCTTTTTAATGTTTATATGCAACCTCTAGCAAATATAGTTCAGCCCTTTGGTGTGCGTATCGTCACCTACGCAGACGACACCCAACTGGTGGTCTCTTTGGACCACTCGGAGGGGTCATCTAACACCCTGGGTCTGTGTCTAGAGGCTGTTGCTGAGTGGATGCATGCGTCTTGTCTTAAACTTAACGGGGAGAAGACGGAGATCATGTTATTAGGTAATTCCTTACCGAACACTTTGGCCTCTATTTGGCCTACATGCCTTGGCACTCCTCCCCTCCCTAAGCCCCAGATAAAGAGCCTTGGAATCTGGCTTGACAGGGCGCTTGATTTCTCGGTCCAAGCCACCAAGACTGCCTCAACTTGTGCTGGGTTAATGAAAATGCTCCGCAAGGTCCTTCCTCTGCTCCCTTTCCAGGCAAGGAGAGTCATGGTTCAGGCCCTGATTCTCTCTCGCCTGGATTACGGGAACGCCTTATATTTGGGCGCCCCTGTAGCGGTGACCAAAAGGCTCCAAGTCACCCAAAACTGTGCCGCCCGGCTATTGTTTAATATTCCTCGTTGGCAATCAGCTAAGAAAGCCCTTAAGAAGCTTCATTGGCTCCCAATGACTGCCAGAGTTCAGTTTAAGGCGATGTGCATAGTGCACAAATCTTTTCATCGAACAGGCCCTGCCATCTTGTTCCCCTTTGTAGTGCCTTACCTCCCTTCCAGAGCCCTTCGTTCCGGCTCACTGCACTTAGCAACTCCAACAAAGGTTATCAAAGCCCGTTGGGGCGGTCGCTCTTTCTCACACTCTGCCGCCAAACTATGGAATTCCCTTCCTGTGAGTATTAGACAGATCAACAATAGGATGGCATTCAGGAAAGTCCTAAAAACCCATTTGTTTGCGAAAGCGTGCTAATGTACCTTGGAGCTCGTCATAGTAATTGCTGAAGCGCGACGAGGCCTCCGGGTAGTTACGCGCTATATAAATATAATTTTTCATTTCATTTTTCATTTCATACGTAGCAGTCCCTTACATCCATTGTCTTTACATATTCATACAATAATTTGGAAAACACATTATTAGAAAAATCTGTAATTGACCTGTCTTTATGTAAATAATTGTTATCTATTCTAGTCGGAACTACCTTTTGAATCTTCCCTATATTAGTTTTGTTCTCACTATGTCCTTCTAATGTATCTATAGTGACTTTAAAAGAAATAAGAAGAGCAAGGATGCTCCATAAAAGCATTAATAATCCTGTACAACAACAACACATTTTACACCATCTTTTCATGAATGTACATCTACCTTTGCTACTATCTATGTTAGCCATCTTTGTTAAAAATGGACCGTGTCTTTTGACTTAGCCTCTTTCACTTCACAACTAGTTTTCTAACCTAAGGCTCTAACAACTATTTGGTTCTACCAGTATCTATCTTTTGACTTAACTTCTTATATTCTTCATCAACAGCTTTCTTGATCTATTCAGTTTGGCATCTCATCGTTCTTCACTTTCCTTTCGTCATCCAAATACAGAATTTCCTGAACTTCCGTTTCTTCTTCTCCAGTGTCGGACAAGAGAACTCTCAGGATTTCCGATTCTTCCTCTTCTTCAACCACTTTCAGTACAGCCTCCTCTGGATTTCCTTGACTATCTGCCTCTTCTCCCTTTTCAGGCAGAGCCACGTACGTCCATTCCGGTGACTTATACTTCTGGTTAGGTTTCCTTGAACCTTTTGCTTTCTTTATTCTCAGTTGTTTCGTCTTCTTTTTATTTTTCTTGACTTGTCACTTCATTCACCTGTTCAGCTCTTGGTGAATTCACTCGTGTCAGTCGATATCTCAATTTCTTTATTTTATTGGGCCAAATGTCATCCTTTACAACTCGTTTTACTTTACTTCCTTTGTTGTTCTTTTCATTCCTCCAAGCTCTCTTTCTTAGAACTCGACCTTCAGATATTTCATTTTCACTCTCTTCAGACTCTTTCTCAACTTGCTTTGTCTTTTCAACAATTTCCTCTTCCACCACTTGTTTTGTTTTCCCTACTTCTGTCCCTCCTCGGGTCTCCGACACGCAATCTTCCTGCTGGCTACTTGTCCCATCACCTAACTGGATGTTGCAGTTCCCTACACCTCCTCAGGGGTCTTCCGCAGAAATCTGTCCCTCTCTCTCTGTACCTGTCCCTTGTTCACTTAAATTTGTTATTTCCGGTGGAATTTCTCTCAGTCTCTCATCTGGTACTTCCCTTTCACAAATTTCTTTTATTGTTTCTTCAGTATCTTTCCCTCTTTTCTTTCTGTGTTCTTTTCTAGAACCTTGCGTTTCTTGTTCGTTTCCAGAATCGCTGGATTCAGAAATCTGCAATCTTCTTCTCAGAGAGCTACTTCTGGGGACTAAAGTTAGACTTGGTTCTGTTTCCCCCCTTTCAGAGTTTTCTCGTGTTTTTGACTCTTCATCATCTGACTCAGTACTTGATTCTGATTCATCAAAATATTCTTTTTCTGTACTGTCCACTGGATTTGGAATTCTCAATGTGTGACTTGCATGAATCCAGTTTTTCAGACCAGCACACTTCACAGCTGTTGTCGTGGTCAGAATGACTTGTCTTGGCTTTCCCCACCTTGGAACCAAACAATTTCTTCTTCTGTGGACCTTTATCCTTACCCAGTCACCTGGGCTCAGATCATGGGCTGGCTTCTTTTCAAGTGTGGTGGCATCCGCTCCAACCTGATGAAACACAGAATGAACTGCGTCAGCCAGGCTTTTACAGTATTCCAACACCATGTCATCAGTTATAGTCATCAGCTTGTTGACTTGTATAAATACGTGTCTCATGGCTCGTCCCATGATTATTTCATGAGGACTTAATCCTGTAGTTCTGTCTGAAATTGATCTAATAGTCATGAGTACTAGAGGCAAGACATCAGGCCATTTCATACCTGTGGCTAAACACATTTTCCCTATTCTATTTTTGATAGTACCATTCATCTGTTCAACCACACCAGAAGCCTCTGGTCGGTAGGCGCAATGCAGTTTTTGTTGTACATTCAATTCCTCACAAATTAATTTTACAATCTCATTATGGAAATGTCCTCCTCGGTCTGATTCAATTGTCAATTGTAACCCAAACCTAGGAATGAACTCTCTTAGCAGTAGCTTGGCTACTGTCATCCCATCATTTCTCCTTGTTGGGAATGCTTCCACCCACCTAGAGAATAGGCAGACCAAAACCAAAACATACGCCAGTCTGTTACAGGGAGGCATCTCAATGAAATCTACTTGCATTCTGGTGAAAGGCCCTCCTTCTCGACCTATTGTTCCCAGACTCACTACTGTCTTTCTCCCAGGATTGTATTGCTGACATATTAGGCATCTTTGACAAAGACCTTCTGCTACAAGTCTGAATTTTGCATTGTACCAGGTCTGCTTAAATGACCTGATCATGGCATCTCTCCCTATGTGTCCCTGACCATGATACATCCATGCCATGGTAGACATCATGCTATCAGGCATAACTGGTCTTCCATCTCGATAGACCCACACATGATCCTTCTCTCTTGGGGCACATCCTGCTTTTACCCACTGTTTCATTTCCTCATCTCCTGCCTCTTCTTGCAACTGTCTTACCTCTTCCCAAGTTCCTACAATGTTAGTAAACATCAATGAGCAAGAAGACATTTCTCTTTCCTTAGACCGATTGACCGAATTCTGATTACGTGCACAATACTGTGCCATGTCATTGGCATATCTGTTTCCTGTGGTGATATAATCACCACCTTGACCATGAGCAGCACATTTTACAACAGCCAATTGTCTAGGCAGCTGTATCGCCTCAAGCAACTTTCCAACCACTTCAGCATTCTTAATAGGAGTTCCGATTTTACTCCTTTCAGATAGGATGCTTCCATTACTGCTGCGACTGCATACGCTGCACTCAGCACTCCTTCATCTGTTCTCAAACATGACCCATCCACGAACATCACAAAATCACTTTCTGGCAAAGGTACATCTTTTATATCCGGTCGTGGTTTTGTACAAAAATCAAGTACATCCAAAAAATCATGATCTGCTTCATCTCTTACTTCCACATTCTCAGCATCAGGCAACAATGTTGCAGGATTCACATTCAAACATCTTGCAAGACTCACTTTAGTTGCACCTAATATGACCTTTTCATACTTAGTCAGCCGACTGTGTGTCATATACTGAGTACGACTCCTTGTTAACAGGATCGCTACATCATGAGGTACAAACACTTTCAATGGATATCCCATCACAATTCCTTCACTCTGCTCCAAACTTTGGCAAGTTGCAGCTACCGCTTTCAAACATCCAGGTTAAGCTACAGCTACTGGATCAAGCATTGATGAAAAATATGCAATTGGTCTCCTCAATTTTCCAGGCTTCTGTATTAACACAGAAAGTGCACATCCATTTCTCTCACTGCAATACAACTCGAATTCTTTCTCATAGTCAGGCATACCTAATGCAGGTGCTTCACACAAACCATCTCTCAATTTTCTAAATGCTGCCAATTCTTCCTTGTTCAACTCAATGGGATCTCTCACATCATTTCTCGTCAGTCGTACCAAAGGTTTTGCAATCAAAGAGAAATTGCTAATCAACTGACGACAGTATCCAACCATTCCCAAGAACATTCTCACCTCTCTTTGAGTCATGGGAGCTCTCATTCCTTTTATAATTCTGATTCTGTCTATTGTTATTTTTCTTAGTCCTTTCTCAATGTTATGTCCTAAGTACTGTACTTCCTTTTTGCAAAACTGTAACTTTGATGGTGACACTTTAAGTCCTCCAGCTGCCAAATGATTTAGCAAGGCTTTTGTGTCTACCTCACAAGCTTCACGTGTTTTTGACGCCACCAAAAGGTCGTCAATGTATTGAACTAACACTGAATTCTCGGGCATTTCTAGACTCTCCAAAGACTTCTTCAATAACTGAATAAATATTGAGGGGCTTTCTGTATACCCCTGTGGGATTCGGCACCATGCCAAAATACGTTCGCCAAAACGAAACGCAAAAATTTGCTGACTGTCGTGGTGCAATGGGATGGAAAATCAAGCATGACACAGATCAATCACTGTGTACCATTCTGCATCATGGGAAATCTGATATAAGATCACTGATGGATTCGGTACAATGGGGCAACATGATACCACAATTGTATTCACCTTTCTCAGATCTTGCACTATCCTGAATTTCCCATTAGGCTTTTTCAGTACCATTATTGGTGAATTACATGGACTACTCATTATTTCTCTCAAAATTCCTTGCCTGATCATTTTCACTATTACAGGAGTTACTCCTTCAATTATCTCAGGTGTCAATTTGTATTGCGGGACATTTGGGTATGTTACTCCTTCCTTTACTGTTATTTTTATTGGATCTACATTTCTCATTAGTCCTACATCTTCTCCAGTGAAATCCCAAACTTCCGCTTTTACAGACTGTTTCAATTCTTTAGGTAATTCATCGGGGTTGACTACAGCATATGTTTCAGTAACCTCATTTTCTCTGTTAGCTATGGTCATCTTATACAGTACGTCATCGTCTTGTGTTTCAAAAGCTATTCCATCCGAAGTACAGAATATAGTGCAATTCATTTTGCACAACAGGTCCCTACCTAATAAATTCACAGGACTGGTGTCGCACACACCAAAGCGGTGCATTTCTGAAAATTTCCCTATGCTAAATTTCACTGTAAGGTACGTTTTAATCTGTCTGTTGGACACACCAACTACTTGGATCGTTTCATCCGAGAGAGGAAGATTCTTAATATCAGCTGATCTAACAGTTGATCGAGTAGCACCAGTATCCACTAGGAAAGTAATATTTTCATCATTAACCTTCCCATCTGCAAATGGTCCTGTCTGGTCTACTTCTAGAGTTGCGCCAAGTACGCACTCTCCTTCCTCCCTTCGGCACCGTCAATAGCTTTCTTCTGAGTCACTTTCATCGCTTTGCAGCCAATACTGCGAAACAGCGCTAGCGCGTGGCAGCTTATTTACCTGTTCTTCATTGTAGAATCCCGATTCACTACTATACTTCTGTGAGTTTCTGCTCTGTGGAAAAGGCGGTTTTGGCACCTGATTCTGTGGGGTAACAACTTGCTGCTGTTGCTGCAGTTGACCACTCACCTCATGCTGCACCTGTGGGTTCAATGATGGATTTTCATTGTTAGTACTTGGGGGAAATTTACACTCGGATTTCCAATGCCCTATCCTACCGCAATTATGACACGGAAATTTCTTTTTAGCTTCCTCAATATTCCCTTTATTTTTCCCAGGATTAAATTTCGGATTTGACCCTGCTTGTTTGACTAATTGTGCTTCTTGTCTCTCTGCTACTTTTACCTGTGCCTACATTGCCTTCTCTTTTAGTTTCCACTGTTTTGCTTCAATTTCATCACTGAAATATTTAGCATGTCTCAATACTTCGTCTATTTTCTTGTTTTGCCAATCTACCGTATGCTGTTTAATCATTTCACCAATTTCTGGACGTAAACCATATACAAATCTGTATACAAAATGACTCAAATCCTTTTCACTCAGATTCTCATCTCCGCTAAACTGCTTAAAAGCTAGTATTAGCCTCTCATAATATGCATGTACTGACTCTTTACTTTCTTGATGTGTTCGATCAATTTTTACCCAATCTGTCTCTTTAGGGGGCACTTTGTTTTTCAAAAATACCATAACCTGTTCATATTTCTTCATTACCTCGGGGTCTGGAGCTCCTGTTTTAGGATCCCTATGATATTCCTGAGTTGGCCAATTTATCACGAGCTTGCACTCTGTCCATAAATCTGCTGGTACAATTATGTCAAATAGACTATTCAAATCAATCCATAGTACTTTAGACAATTTTACAAATCTGTCTACCTGCCTGTACCACTCGACGGGCTTCTCGCGCAATCGAGGGAAATCATTTGTAAAAGACAAAATATCCTGTCTTGTCCATGGTACATGTACATATCCTTCTCCTGGAATCTCTCTCATAGGGCATTCTGTCACTACCATTTCCTTTTCTCTTACAGGAAATGCTGAAAATGCCTTATCTGAAGCATCATCACGTTTTCTATACCACCTGCTTCTCCATTTATCCACATCTCCCCATTTTCTCAACAAAATGATTATGTCCTTAATCTCACTTATTCGTCCTGTGGTGTTCATGTTTTCAATATCTTTTTCGGTGGAATCTAACCGATATGGTTTCTGTAAGGCTTTTACTTTTTCAATATCAATACCCATCTTTGCCACTTCTTCTAACCTTTCATGTACGTTTTTCGCTCTCCAGGTCACACTTTTGCACAAAAATAGTAATTCTTCATCCTGATAAGTTTTCAATTTTTCTGTTGGGATAGTCCCTACTATTAATTCTTCCAATACCATTCGTAACTTGGCCACATCAATTGATTGGGATTCTTTGTCTTTTCTCTGGAAGCTTCTTAACCATTCACTTAACTCCTTTGTCGATGGTCCTACTGGCTTCTCTACATTTCCTTGTCCAAAATCTTTTTGTGTTTCTGACATTGTCTCTATCATTGTCATACGTCTTTCTGCACAGTTCTGACCTACAAACGGGTTATTTGAAAAATTCGGTTTAACTATACTCATAGTCTGTCTCCATGGATTCTCATTCTGACTCACTCTTGGTTGTTCAACCGGTTTATTACTTTTATAAGGGACTGTCAAACAATGTTCACTGTCCTTTTGTTTGTCTAAAATACAAATAGGCATTACTGGACCTATCGTTACTGGAACAGTTACCGCTTCTAGATTCTTAGTCAATTCTCTTATTTTCTCAGTTAATTCCAGGGTCGTTTTTGCTAATTCTGCAGAATTTTCTCCATCTGTTTTCTCTTCAGACCTCTTTTCTATCTCTCTAATGGCATTGTTTTTACCCAAACTTTGTAACTCTGGTTCCGATTTTATAATTCGTACTGTTTCTTTCATTGGGGCACTTGGAGTTAATATTTCTGGTACTGGTCGATACGGTGGTGGATTCTTATAGAACATATCATCAAGAACATCATCCTCAGACTCATTCCCTCCATATCCTCTCGACTCCACATTATGCCTCTTTTCTACGCACTTGCGTCCTTCATTCTCTCCTGCAGTTCTTACAGGGAACAAACCCTCAGTCATACTCGCATCCCGCCTCCTTCTCATTCGATCATTATGCGTTTCATGTCCATATGATCTACCAAACAGGTACCTATATACTCTACCATTTCTTTGTCTCTCTCGCTCATGCATTTCGTCTTCCCATTTCGTCAAAGCCTCAAACTGCGTCGGTCTAGGTCTTGGTTCTAAATTCATCATTTTCTCTCTCAAATTTCTCAAGACAGCCAAATTAAATGAACCATGTTCTGGAAAAGCTAATACTCCATCCTCTTTTGTGTACTTCACCCAATTGTCTAACCAAATACAAGTATGATACCCATATTTCGCAATCATAAAGGATGCCTTCTTAAACCACTTCTTGATTCTTCCGAACCATGACTTTTTCTCCTTTTCTGGTGGATTGTAATACATTTTCTTGTCTTTCGTGTATCACTGATCTCTCTTTACAACTGTACCGTTATTCTATCCAATCACAGCGCGACTCACACTAACGCACCAATTCAGAGCGTCTACGTCACTGTCACAATCCTCAAATCCCAGCGCGACTCACACTAACGCACCAATAGGAGCGTCTACGTCACCCTGTATTTCTCCACTCCTAGCGCGGCATACACTAACGCACCAATCCGGAGAGTTTCACAGTTCTGACCGACTGTCCAATCCCAGCGCGGTCATTCTGACGTCAGCAGCCGCTGCGTCAGCTCCTGCTCCTGTCTACCCCTCCTTTACAAATCTACTCAGTAAGTTTTTGTTTCAATTTCTACACTTCTGTTAGTAACAACATAGAAACGTCTCCATTGTCCGCTTCGCTAACCAAAGAATAGCAAAAGACCTTTCTCACGAGAATTCCGTCTTTCCCGAGAGCAGCGCATACCTCTGCCCTACTACGGAATCGTTACTTCCGTTGATAAAGTAGCACATCCCTCTACTTCACCCTTCTAACAAGCACTAGCTATTGTTTCTCTAGTATTTAAGACATATAGTTGGAGACCCAATGCTCCTGAGAAATAAACCCAGAGTTTCGCAATGAACCCAAATGCTATTTCGTTCACGCACTTTCACACTAGAAAATATAGTACATTCATACAGAATCCTGTCTTTCCCGAGAACAGCGAACAGTCTGTCCTACTACAGAATTATGACATACGTTAACAAAGCAGCGCTTACCTCTCCTTTGTCCTTCTATCAAGCTCAGAGAGTACCTATTACCTTTCCAGTGATAAGCGTTATCGGAATGCCAGTTGGATCCCTGGTACCTAAGACCAGAATTTCACAGGTAACCTTCGCTATCATACACACTTCTCTCACACAGAAAATGTCTCTAATGGCAACACACGGTGATGTCACCGAATCGAACCCATACAATGCGTCGTGCAACTTCAATCATCACACGTTTCCCCTGTGTACCTACAGGGCAACAACAATTCCGTATTTCCCGAGAGCAGCGCTTACCTCTGATCTACTACAGAACCGTTACAAACTTCTGACTTCCTACATCCCAGAAGCCGTGCTAACGACATAGAACTCGACGCGATTCAACATAGAGTGTTAGTACATAAATCAACACCAATCAATAACCAATAATCAATAAGCAATGTACAAGCAATAATCACCAAACCAAAACAATAACAACCATCATTCTGCTACCAGAAAAACTGCTCCAGCGTGGAATACAAATCTCTCCTTCCGTCACAGACCAAAGATCTCACAAGCACAAACTAACCATACATTCGCTGGTGGGGCCCATAACACCAACATTTACTCACAATCAATCTGTGTTTCTCA
The DNA here is from genome assembly GCF_964204655.1 of Triturus cristatus. Taxonomy (NCBI): domain Eukaryota; kingdom Metazoa; phylum Chordata; class Amphibia; order Caudata; family Salamandridae; genus Triturus; species Triturus cristatus. The sequence goes on along the minus strand of NC_140579.1, from coordinate 630,490,245 downwards.
GGAGGCGATTATCTTCCAAACACTGACATGAAAGGAATTACCTCTTTACCCTAATGAGCAACAAATCTACAAAAACTTCTGATACTCATTAGGCCCTGAACTTCACCCTTAGTATTCCTCTCATAAATCGGGATGGATCAGTTAGTTTCTGGTTTAGGTTGACTTCCAATTCTCTAATTTACCTTTAAATTAATACATTTCCAATGAATAAACAACCCAACTCATTCTGTAGATAATCAATTCAATCTTTATCTAATTAATGCAAATTAAATCATTCATTTATTCAAGTCGCCAATCATCATATTTACCTATTCTGGCTAATTGTCGTCCTCTAAGTCAAATCCGGTAGTCTCGCAAATCTATGCCCATCAATTTTAGAGATTTCAGTTCATCAAGAATTTGGGCATTAATTCAGTCAGTCAAAGATTCAGGGAAACAGCTGTCCTGCAGCGTCACCGTCCTCTCCGTCAGCATAATGTCAGGAAATCGAGAAAAGCCAAAAACGAACCAGCACCGACCTCTCTATTCTACCATAATTTATAGTAAAGTCGTTGACAAAATGTAACAAATATTGGTTTCCAGCTCCTCTGCTTGGACAATCGAAGATCGTCTGACAGGGTTCTCATGAACTAATGTCTCTTAGATCATCAGTCTTGCTGGTTCCGGTTTTAAGAGGAGTCTTATTGTTCTTCTGAAAAGCTGGCTTGCTTCCCAGGGCGACCTTGAAGGGTACAGTCTGCTTAGGGTCACGACAAGGCCACTGTAGCTGGCGTTAGCACAGTCGCACTTCACCCAAAACCTCGTGTAGCGTCGACAGTCAAGTTGGGTACCGGAGGCAGCCATTTTCTGGCAGGCCCAAATGGTCAACTTAAGCAAAAGAAACACAAAACGCAATTAATACATAGAAATAACTAATAAAATGTTATTCCCTCGCAAATACTCATATGTGTATGTATTTAGCTATCAGAAAGCAACACTCAAGCGGTTTATACTTACTGAATAAAGCACAAATCACAAATACATCACAAAAACAACATATATCATGCAATATTCTAATTGTCTACCATTAGTATGCGTACATAATTTAGTTTATGAATTAATTAAGTCATGCAAATACAATCCCACGTGTATTTCAGTTATTAATAAGATTGGTTAATAATTTTCACTTCATTCCATTAGTTCGATTATAATTAATTAATTAATTTTATTAGTATAAACATGCAAAATGGGGAGGGTATAAAAAAAATTGGGGGAATTACTAGCTCCAGCAAGTGGCTGGACTCACATTTAACATACTCACTTATCCAGTCAGTCACGCACCTACAAAATCCTCCTTCCAGGCACTTATACACCCGCTCATTCTTCAATACATCAAAGGTTATATTCAGGTGTGAGGAGGTGCATCAGATTTTCATGTGGATGATGTCATTAGTGATGTCATCAGTGATGTCATTTGAGATGTCATCAGTGATGTCATCAGTGATGTCACTGACCATGTTATGAATGATGTAATATGTGATGTCATCAGCAGTGCATTGCGGGGGCGCGAGTTAAAGTTAGCTGAACTAACTATAACGCTGGAATTTCTATGGTTTTGTACGAGTGAAATGTCCAACTAACTATAACGTTCCTGAAACCTATGGTTTTTGCAGTTAATTTCTATGGTTTTTGAAATGCTAACTTCTTACTATAACGTGCCTGAAACCTATGGTTTTTTCAGTGAATTTATATGGTTTTTTAAATGCTAATTTCTAACTATAATGTGCCTGAAACCTATGTTTTTTCCAGTGAATTTCAAAGGTTTTTTAAATGAAAATTTGTAAGTCCAATGTACCTCAATCCTATGTTTTTTTGTTTTATATATATATATAAATTCACTGAAAAAAACCATAGGTTTCAGGGGTGTTATAGTTAGCTGGACTTTTCACTTGTACAAAACCATTGAAATTCCCCCGTTATAGTTAGTTCAGCTAACTATAACTCGCGCGCCGCAATGCACTGCTGATGACGTCACATATTACATCACTCATGACATGGTCAGTGACATCACTGATGACATCACTGATGACATCTCAAATGACATCACTGATGACATCATCCAGTGAATGTGTGTTTTTCTGAAAATTAAATATGTTTTATATATGTATATCTCAAGGTCGATGGAAGAATAAATGGGTATATAAGTGTCTAAATGGATGATTTGTTTTTGAAAAATTGATTGTGTAACTGACTGATTAAGTGTATCATAGTGAATACATGGCTTAGTGAGTAATGTTTAAATATGTAAATATCTGTATCAGTCTCTCACTTTGTGTATAAGTGGCTGCATGGGTTGGTGAGTAGCTACATGGGTGTCTATATAGGTTATTAGTTGTTTTTTTGAGTATCAGTCTGAGTGTCTGCATGGTTCGGTGGGGGGTATTACGTAGTGCATAGGTGCATGAATGAGTGACTCCCTGTTTGTATGTGTTGAAGACAGCATGTGTGCAGGACTGTATGGGTGGATGAGTGTGTGTATGGGTGTGTTAGTGAGTGAATGACTGTCTCAATAGTGTCTTTATGAGTAACTACATATGTTTTAAACTAGTATATGTGACTATTGGTGTATATTAGTGAGTATATGTGAGAGTGAGAGATTGAAAGAGTTCCTGTAGGAATAAGTATGTGTTTCTATAAGTGATTGTTTAAAAGACTAAGTATGTGTAAGTTTCCGTAGAAGTAAGTGTGGTGGTGTGTGTATAACTGTATATGCAAGTAAATGTATGTTTGATTCTTTATTAGCATGAGTGACTATGTGTGTGAGTAACTCTATGGATGAGTGGCATTGTGTAACAGGATGTATAGGTGTATGAGTACATATGATGAGTGAGTACATGTATGAGTGACTGTATAGGACTGTTGGTGAATGAGTGGATGTGTATGTGGATCTTAGAATTACTGAAGAGGTTGCTGTGACTGGTATTGGTATGTCCATTGTTTTGAAAATTTTAGTCTCTATTTTTGAATGTGTGTATCAAAGGTTATATTAGGATGAGAGGAGGTCTGCCACTCTATCACAAGGATGGTGTCATCAGTGATGTCATCAGGGATGTCATTTGAGATGTCATCAGTGATGTCATGAGTGATGTCACTGACCATGTCATGAGTGATGTAATATGTGACGTCATCAGCAGTGCATTGCGGGCGCGCGAGTTATAGTTAGCTGAACTAACTATAACGGGGGAATTTCAATGGTTTTGTACAAGTGAAAAGTCCAGCTAACTATAACACCCCTGAAACCTATGGTTTTTTCAGTGAATTTCAGAGGTTTTTTAAATGCTAATTCCTAACTATAACATGCCTGAAACCTATGGTTTTTTCTGTGAATTTCAAAGGTTTTTTAAATGCTAATTTCTAACTATGCCTACAGAAATAGGACATGTGAAGAAAGAAGAAAAAATGCACAGAAAGAAAAAAAAGAAGTGCAAAAAGAAGCAACAGAAGTCCTTAAAGACGAAGAAAAGTGCAGGAAGAAGGATAAAGTGCAGAAAGAACAAAAAGAAGAGCAGAAAGAAGCCTTGTTGCAAAATCATCCTGTACCCTCAACTTTTTCAGACGGATACTGGTGGTAACTGAGTCTGACTAACCAGTCCTAGAGCCAGTGCTATGTTAAAAGACACTTAGAATACAGTGAAAACACCTACATACACTAGGGAACATTATGCGTTGGGGTCCCCCTGTGATTAGCATGACCTCCTCTGTAAGCCCCTAGTATATAATAGGGCAGGGGAATTAAAACTACCTCTTAAAACAGGCCACAGGGCGTTTTTGCACACGTCAACTCAGGCCCCGTCCCCTCCCTTCACCACTGTGTAAACACGCCCTGTGTCCGTTTTTAGTTGGGAGATTAAGTTCATTTGAATCCTGAGGGTCCCTAGGGTCCAACTAGCCCACTAGGTACCTCCAGTATGCGCCACAGAGCTGCGTTGCAGAGAGGTGTAAAAAGTGGCACGGCCTAGACCACCTCTCTGCAACGCAGCTCAGTGGCACTTACTGGAAGCACCTGGTGGGCTAGTTAGCCCCCAGGGGCCCTCAGGATTGAAGGGGAATTATTTCCCCAACTTAAAACGCGCCACAGGGCTTGTTTGCACACGTTAACTGAGGCCCCGTCCCCTCCCTTCACCATTGTGTAAATACGCCCTGTGGCCGTTTTTAGTTGGGAGATTAAGTTAATTTGAATCCTGAGGGTCCAACTAGCCCACTAGGTACCTCCAGTATGCGCCACAGAACTGCGTTGCAGAGAGGTGTAAAAAGTGACGCGGCCTGGACCACCTCTCTGCAACACAGCTCAGTGGCGCTTACTGGAAGCACCTGGTGGGCTAGTTAGCCCCCAGGGGCCCTCAGTATTGAAGGGAAATTATATCCCCAATTTAAAACGTGCCATAGTGCATGTTTGCACACGTCACCTCAGGCCCCGTCCCCTCCCTTCACCACTGTGTAAACGCGCCCTGTGGCTGTTCTTAGTTGAGAGATTAAGTCCCCTTGAATCCTAAGGGTCCCTAGGGTCAAACTAGACCACTAGGTACCTCCAGTAAGCGCCACAGAGCTGCGTTGCAGAGAGTTGTAAAAAGGGGCTTGGCCTCAGAACACCTGTCTGCAGCGCAGCTCCCTGGCGCATACTGGAGATGCCTTTTGGGCTAGTTGGCCCTCCGGGACCCTCAGTATTGAAGAGGAATAAATTCCCCAACTTACAACTCGTCAGGGGGCGCGTTTGCAGAGTGCTGCAAGGAGGGGGCGTGGCCTCCGGCACGATGCCAGTCTTTTATTTATTTTAATTTTTTAAGAAAGGGGGGCTGTGTGGTTCCCCTTCTTATTCTAATTTATTGGCCCTGATGACCCCATCCCCCAGGGCCTGTCTCCTAATTATATTTTTTTGACCCCAATCCCCAGGGCCGGCCACTGTTTTTTATTATTTTTAAAAAATATATATTTATAGACACACCTAGGACATGCTGGACAAACCGTACGTACCTATCACCATGACGATTTGCGTGATATTCATTAAAAGGCGACTATGCATACAATGAATCCACGTGGAATGTATTTACACCACTAGTGAAGCTCTGACATGTCTGATGCCCTACCGTGCCTAATCCCGGTAGACACCCTTGTCGTTTATTTATACAAACATGGGTAGCTATTGACGGGCACATTTAATACACATGCACACCAAGCCATTCAAAGGGGATTCGACAAAAATTCGACCAAAACTATGCAAGAAACCCCCCTCACGGTTAATAAAACACACATCCACTGCCGGATGTGTAATACTTTTTATTTTACTCTCTGGAAAGGGGACGAACATCACTTGAGAGTCACAGCGCGCTCCTGGCAGAGCCCAATGCTGTGTTACACCCACCAGTGCCCGCCGATTGCCTCACACCTCTGTGTTGTATTCCACCAGCTAGTGCATATGCTATGACACTCTCTAGCCCATGTGCACTGTAACACCACCCCGTGAATATGTCATGCCACACTTGTCTTCGCACGGGTTATATTGCCCCATCTAACGTGCCTTCCTCGATGCCTATGTTATAATGCACAGTGCTGTGCCATACATATTACAATCTGGGATCCATATCTTTGTCACAGTGCATATGCAACGTTACACTCCCCAGCACATATTTTATATTACAACTTTAGAGACTAGTTAGGTTACACAACACTGCCCTGTGCATATTACACTCCAAGGCGCATATCACATAGCACGCGCTAGTGCCTGTGCTATCTCGCGCTCTCCAATGAATCTGTCATTGCGCACAATGTATTGCATATTATATTTCACGCCCGGTTCATCTTATATCACACTTTTTGGTGCATAGTTTATACCATACACTATATCTAGTTTTCATTTTCATTCGTGCTCTTAGGACTATGTTCTATATAACACTGTGTTCACCTACCCCTTTCACGGGCATTACATTTTGCGATAGGGGGTGGAGGGTCAGGGGGTGTTTCTGCCAAGTGAGCCCGGAGTCACAGTCACAAACGTCCTCTTCTTCCTGAATAAAAGTGAGATTATGCTGCATACTTGTTCATATTTTAAGTAGTTCGCACAGACACACGTTTTAAAAACAATAAAGTTCCTAATACCCGCCTTCTCTGAACAGTTAGCTTGCTGCCCCATCCACCTCCTCCCTATCCTCTGTTGTCTGAATCAATGGACTAGCCTCCTCCCTCCTGCCATGCATGGTCTGATGTGCTGCCACTGCCCTCAATTTAGTATGATGTACCAGTCCACTCCTCCTGCCCTCCATTGCCCAATTCTATGCCCCATCATTGACCTCCTGCTTAAACTCTGTGCTTAGCTTGCTGCCCCTATTCTCCTTCCCCCTGCCCTCCGATGTCTTTGTGCATGCCCATGCTCCATCCTTTTTGCCCACCATGTTCCATGGACCTGCCACTCCTATCTACTCTGAGTGTTCTGTTGAGCTGCCACTCCCCTCCCACCTGCCTAGCATTGTCAGATGACTGTAACCTGTCCCTGCCACCTCCAACTTGCCTGTCCACATGCCATGCCCCTATCCTCTTCCTCCTGTCCTACATGGTCCATTGTACTGCCACACCCTTCTGCCCTCCCTGATCTGTTGTGCTGCAACTGCTCCTCCTGCCTGCCCCGTGCGGTCTGTTGTGAGGCCCCTTCCCCTGAACTTTCTTGTCTGTGCACAGGTCCTGACCCTCCCTTCTATCCTCCATCGTCCTTTGTGCATGCCCCTGCACCCTCCTTCTTGCCCATCATAGCCATTGTGCTGCCACTAACCCTCCCACTTGCCATGCATGGTCTTCTGTGCTGCCATGGCCCCTCCTACCTTCCCTGTGTGGTCAGTTAGCTGCCCCTGACCCCCTCCCACCTTCCCTCCATGGTCTGTGTGTATGCCATCACAGTCTCACTGTTGCTCTTCATGGTGTGTCTTGCTTCTAGTGCCCATCCTGCCTGACCTCCATGGCTATCATGCTGCTCCTGCCCTGCCCCCTTGCCCCCAGCCCTCTGTTTACATGTGCAGACCCCTACTCCCTCCCTCCTGGCTTGTCTGTTCCGTTGTAATGCCCCTGATCCGTCCCTCCTGCCCTTTATGGTCTGTTATGCTGCAGCTTTCTCTCCTGTCTGTCCATTATGGTCAGCTAGCTACCATTGCCTCTTGCCCCTCTGTTCTTTCTTGTCCATGTGCATGGTCCTGTCCCCTCCCTCTTGCTTTCTATGGATTGTTGTGCTGCACTCCCGTCCCGCATGCCCTGTGTGGTGTATTGTGCTGCTGCAAACCCTGATGCCTGGCCTGCAGGGTCAGTTTGGTGCACCTGTCCATGTCCCTCCTGTCCTCTGTTATCCAAGTCCATGTCCCTACCCCATTTCCTTCCATGATCCAATGTACCATACTTGCGAACATTTTGAACTTGGTAAGAGGGAGATTTTGAAAAGAAACTGGGGTATTGATTTTCCCCTTTCAGTTACATTGAAAAAGAGGAGATTGTAGACAGGAGACAGATCAAATAAAGCCCATTTGAGCTTAAAAACATTGGACGTTTCCTGGCTGAATCGGGTCTGTTGGCATGTATGGTTGTACTACCATTGCCTCTTCCTTCTGCCCACAATGGTCTATTACATTGCCACAGCCTCTCTTGCAAGTCCTGTATTGTTGGTTTGTTGCCCCTGCCCCCCTTTCCACTGCCCTCCATAGTCTGTTGTGCTGCCACGGCCCTTCCTGCCTGCTCAGTGTGGTTAAATTGTTGCCTTTGCACCCTCCTACCTGCCTTCAATTTTCAGAGTCCGTGCCCCTGGCCTCTGCCTCTCAACAGTATGAACAACTAGATTGCTAACATTCTATATTTATTACAAAAGTGTGGAACGCCTGAAGTCATCTTGATGTAATCAAAACTGTAATACCTAGAGCATTTCCTTTAGAAATTACATATATGAGAGGGTCTTATTGGCATCAAAATTATGGTTAGTGCTCTAAAAGACTAAAATAAGGACATATTTTCTGAGTTTTCAAATAGCGACAACGCACTTTTAAATTATTTGTTATCTTTATGTTTTTTATCCAGTTGACCACTTGATTAAATGTTGCACTTAGGGGAGAGGATGTGGTGTTACTTCCAGAACTGCAGACTTTGCAACTGGGGAACCAGGTTGGAGTTTCTGCTTCAGCTCGACATTCTGTGATTCTGGTCAAATCACTTAGTCTCCCCATGTCTACAACCAAAATGAATGTGTTCTTGTGTGATGTAACCAATGCTCATGTAAAGCACTCCAATACCTGACAAGTCTGCACTATATAACACTGCAAAAACACAAAATAATAAGTGATTTGCACACTTCTGTCATTGGGCTATATTTGGGCTACATCTGGGTGATTTTGGGCTACATTTGGGCTCTTTTGTCTCCGGTGGCCATCTTGGGAGATTTATTTGTTATGAAGTTTCCTAATTTCCTCATGTACTGCAGTCTCCTCAGTAGGAAATGCTTTCAGTTTTTTACTTTGATTCCATCATGAAGGTATTCAGATATGTCACACATTTGCCATAAATTCTGAATGTTAGCACTCTAGTTGCTCATTAGATCACTGTAGTAAAACTACTGCTCACCAGGGAAAACTGCTGCTGGTATTAAAAGTGCATGTTTCAGCCTGAAATAGAAGAGGATTTGAGAAGTCAAAATGTGCCCTCATTTTCTTTCTTCAGCATTAATCATAATTTCTATGGCAAAATGAACCCCCTCATTGTGTTCCTTTTTAAATTAAATGTTTTAAGTGTTACCAGTTTATTCCAATCAAGATGGCTTCAGGTGTGCCATACTTTTGTCATAATGAAGACAGTAAGTGCTCTAGTTGTTTTTAAGAACACTCTGGGACATTCTGTCATTGGGCTATACTTGGGCTACATCTGGGTGATATTTGGGCTACATTTGGGCTCTTTTGTGTCTGGTGGCCATCTTGGGAGACTTATTTGTTATGAAGTTTCCTAATTTCCTCATTTACTGCAGTCTCCTCAGTAGGAAATACTTTCAGTTTTTTACTTTGATTCCATCAAGAAGGCATTCAGATGTGTCACACATTTGCCATAAATTCAGAATGTTAGCACTCTTTTTGCTCATTAGATCACTGTAGTAAAGCTACTGCTCACCAGGGAATACTGCTGCTGGTATTGAAAGCGCATGTTTCAGTCTGCATGTCAGAATTTTTTAATGAAATAGAAGAGGATTTGAGAAATCACTCAAAATGTGCTCTAATTTTACTTTCTGCAGCACTAATCATACTGTTTATGGAAAAATGAACCCCATCATTTTGTTCCTTTTTAAATTAAATGTTTTAAGAGTTACCACTTTAATCCAAGCAAGATGGCTTCAGGTGTGCCATACGTTTATCATAAGTAGGACTGTTAGCGCTCTAGTTGTTCTTTGGAACACTCTGGGAAGCTGCAGTAGAACACAAAGGAATCAACTGACAGTCTCTGCCCTTGTTGGATGTACATGTTTTACTGAGAATGTCAAACTTCATTCTCACATGACTGAGAAAGATAATGTGAATTTACAGAAAATAAGCTCTCAGTTTAGCTTATAGATCACCTTCCAAACCTCTGTGGGAAAAGCATGGGAAAATATTTTTCTCTCAATCATGATATCCCAGTAGAAGGCTTTTTCACATGGTGAAATCACCTTAGAACATACCACAATTCCTAAAATGAGTATGGTACCATCAACAAATGATTTATAATGTAACTAAAGTCTTAAAACCTTCTATTAACTGCAACGCTTTTTAATGAGGTGCTATCATGTATATTGGTCCCAAGATGGCTGCCAACACTTCTTGGATGAAGTGCTGACAGCCAATCAGATCTCAGGATGAGATGTGTGGTTAGGCTCCGCCCACATATATATATGATTTTACTTTTGATTTTCTCAGGAACTACTGAACAGATTGACACCAGACCTGCAAAAGGCACATCCCTGACCTGAGGACTACCTCTTTGCCAAATTTCAAGTTATTCTGTTCAGTCGTTTGGGCTGTACCTTGGACTAAAGGTCTCTATGGAAAATTGCATGGGAAAAACGCGTTTTGGGACCCCCTTTTTTCTCAGCTCCCGCTTGACGAATCCCCCCGAGACTTTCAGGGTAGGAGCGGAGCGGAGCACCCCACCTATTTTGAAAATTTGGCGAGGATTCATCAACCGGCGCCAAAGTTATTCCAAATAGAATGTTGCGGATTTCCTATGGAAACACGGTCCTAACTATAACTATCTACTGGCGACCGCCAGTAGATAATATATATATATATTTTTTTCTTTTTATATATATATATTTATATATTTTAAAAAATTGTGAATAATTTTTAGTAAGTAAAACTATAGTCATTCTTTAAAAAAATATATATTATACAGAAGTTGCGCACCCTTCGCGCACCCTAAACGATGGCTGCGTGCATTCCGGTAGCCATTTCGAAAATTCGTGCTGGGGTCGCGACTTCAGCATAATTTGTAAAGTATGAAATATCTTTAAATTAATTATAAATAAAAGTTTTCCTTTAAGTGTTTGTCTAAATTTATTAATAAAAGTATTTTTAAAGTATTATTTTTAATGTAATTTTGACTAAAAATTATTCGATTATCATTGGATTCGGAGGTTAGGAGGGATGGCCATTTTGCTTGATCTGTTTTGCAAGATTTTTTAGTCTAGTCAGGTGGACACCCTCCTCCGGGTGAGGTACGACTTGAGGATTCTATTCAAAAGGTGAGGAATCAACAGGCAAAAGTATTCATCAGAAGAGCAATTTACTTACCTTCGGTAACGCTTTTTCTGGTGGATACAGTATCTGCCTGTGGATTCCTCACTGTCCCACCCGCCTCCCCGTTGTCCACCTGTTTCTACCAAAAAGATGCGTTTACTGTTTGGCATGAATGTTTTTAATATGTCTTAATCATGCTTATGTTTTAATAGTGCGAAATGCATGATCTGTTGCTATTTCTTTATGCCTTTATTGCTTATGCATTTGTATATATATATATTTAGTATACCATGTATACATGTGAAAATGTGTCGGTCCACCTGTGTACCTCGGTGGCATGGAAAAAATGGGTGGAATTGATGTCAGCACGCCGACGAGGTCCTCTTATGGCTCCTATGACCTCATACGGTGTCGCGAACGGAGCCGTGCTATTATGACATCGTCATCGACGTGGGAGAGCTGGGAAAGAATTTCCGCGGAATGCTGGCGCAGGAGATATTCACCTAAGTGTTCAGGTTAGGCCTTTGGGAGCAACTGTTTATGATACCACTCCAGAAACCGAAAATAGTGATCCGAGGGTAGAGGCACTGCAGATGGCACACGAGGTGGGGAGCCCAGTCGTGTGCACCGGCGGGGCAGCGAAGTGACAAGCACCACTACCCACAGAAAAGGTAACGAGGGCACTGAATAACACAGGTTCTTCTCTTTGTATCTGGCAGGAACAACAAGGTTAAAATGCCCTAGTTCCCAAATATAGAATTAGTGCTACAACGGTCTTCAAGAGGCCCTGCGATGGATGCCGCTTCTGCCTTCCGTACACTGGAGGCGGCACATGGGTAACGCGGTACGGTAATACTGCGGTGGGACGCACACTTGTTGACCTCTCATGACACTGCTCCACACTTCGGGGACAAAGCTTTCCATTAGCTGTGTTTTCTGATGAAGTGTCGCGCCGGCACCGTCCAACAGCAGAACCCCTTCAGATCCAAACAGACTCTTCCACTCCCCCACCGGAAGTGAAACCAGGCCACGCGGACATTTTCACAATACAACAGCCGGGAATGCACTTTTCGGTAAAAAAAAACACATTCCTATCTCCTAATTTATCCCAAAAAAAAGACTCACTGAAGATCAGGGGCCAGCTTCGATCGGTAAACAGCCGTTACAGGTTTAGGGCAGTGCAGTGGTGCTTGTGTAGTGTAGGGGGTCATGCTGGGGGTAGTGTTTTAGGGTTTAGGGCAGTGCAGTGGTGTTTGTGTAGTGTAGGGGGTCATGCTGGGGGTAGTGTTTCAGAGTTTAGGGCAGTGCAGTGGTGCTTGGGTAGTGTAGGGGGTCGTGCTGGGGTAGTGTTTTAGGGTTTAGGGTAGTGCAGTGGTGTTGGTGTAGTAGAGGGGGTCGTGCTGGGGGTAGTGTTTTAGGGTTTAGGGTAGCGCAGTGGTGTTTGGGTAGTGTAGGGGTCGTGCTGAGGGTAGATTTAGGGTTTAGGGCAGTGCAGTGGTGTTCGGGTAGTGTAGGGGTCGTGCTGGGGGTGGTGTTTTAGGGTTTAGGGCATTGCAGTGGTGTTCGGGTAGTGTATGGGGGTTGTGCTCGGGTGGTGTTTTAGGGTTTAGGGCAGTGCAGTGGTGTTCGGGCAGTGTAGGGGTTGTGCTGGGGGTGGTGTTTTAGGGTTTAAGGCAGTGCAGTGATGTTCGGGCAGTGTAGGGGGTCGTGCTGGGGGTGGTGTTTTAGGGTTTACGGCTGTGCAGTGGTGTTCGGGCAGTGTAGGGGGTCATGCTGGGGTTGGTGTTTTAGAGTTTAGGGCAGTGCAGTGGTGTTCGGGCAGTGTAGGGAGTCGTGCTGGGGTAGGTGTTTCAGAGTTTAGGGCAGTGCAGTGGTGTTCGAGCAGTGTAGGGGTCGTGCAGGAGGTGGTGTTTCAGGATTTAGGGCAGTGCAGTGGTGTTCGGGCAGTGTAGGGGGTCCTGCATGGGGTGGTGTTTCAGGGTTTAGGGCAGTGCAGTGGTGGTCGGGCAGTGCAGGGGGTCCTGCATGGGGTTGTGTTTCAAGGTTTAGGGCAGTGCAGTGGAGGTCGGGGAGTGCAGGGGGCCATGCAGGGGGCCATGCAGGGGGTTGTGTTTCAGGGTTTAGGGCAGTGCAGTGGTGGTCGGGCAGAGCAGGGGGTCTTGCTGGGGGTGGTGTTTCAGGGTTTAGGGCATGGGAGTGGTGTCCAGGAAGTGCAGGGGGTCTTGCTGGGGGTGATGTTTCAGGGTTTAGGGAAGTGCAGTGGTGTTCGGGCAGTGCAGGGATCCGTGCAGGGGGTGGTGTTTTGGGGTTTAGGGCAGTGCAGTGGGGTTCGGGCAGTGCAGGGGGTTGTGCAGGGGGGTGGTGTTTCAGGGTTTAGAGCAGTGCACTGGTGTTCAGGTAGTGCAGGGGGTCGTGCTGGGGGTGGTGTTTCGGGGTTTAGGGCAGTGCAGTTGTGTTCGGGCAGTGTAAGGGTTGTACTGGGGTGGTGTTTCTGGGTTTGGGGCAGTGCAGTGGTGTCCGGGCAGTGTAGGGGTGGTGCAGGGGGTGGTGTTTCAGGGTTTAGGGCAGTGCAGTGCTGTTCGGGCAGTGTAGGGGGTCGTGCAGGGGGTGGTGTTTCAGGGTTTAGGGCAGTGCAGTGGTGTTCGGGCAGTGTAGGGGGTCGTGCAGGGGGTGGTGTTTCAGGGTTTAGGGCAGTGCAGTGTTGTTCGGGCAGTGTAGGGGTCGTGCAGGGGGTGGTGTTTCAGGGTTTAGGGTAGTGTAGTGGGGTTCGGGCAGTGTAGGGGGTCGTGCTGAGGCTGGTGTTTCATGGTTCAGGGCAGAGCAGTGGTGTTTGGGCAGTGTAGGGGGTCGTGCTGGGGCTGGTGTTTCAGGGATCAGGGCAGTGCACTGGTGTTTGGGCAGTGCAGGGGGTCATGCTGGGGGTGGTATTTCAGGGTATAGGGAAGTGCAGTGGTGTTTGGGCAGTGTAGGGGTTGTGCTGGGGGTGGTGTTTCGGGGTTTAGGGCAGTGCAGTGGTGTTCGGGCAGTGTAGGGGGTCGTGCAGGGGGTGGTGTTTCAGGGTTTAGGGCAGTGCAGTGGTGTTCGGGCAGTGTAGGGGGTCGTGCAGGGGGTGGTGTTTCAGGGTTTAGGGCAGTGCAGTGTTGTTCGGGCAGTGTAGGGTTCGTGCAGGGGGTGGTGTTTCAGGGTTTAGGGTAGTGTAGTGGGGTTCGGGCAGTGTAGGGGGTCGTGCTGAGGCTGGTGTTTCATGGTTCAGGGCAGAGCAGTGGTGTTTGGGCAGTGTAGGGGGTCGTGCTGGGGCTGGTGTTTCAGGGATCAGGGCAGTGCAGTGGTGTTCGGGCAGTGTAGGGGGTCGTGCTGGGGGTGGTGTTTCAGGATTCAGTGCAGTGGTGTTTGGGCAGTGTAGGGGTTCGTGCTGGGGCTGGTGTTTCAAAGTTCATGGCAGAGCAGTGGTGTTCAGGCATTGTAGGGGGATGTGCAGGGGTGGGTTTTCAGGGTTTAGGGCAGAGCAGTGGTGTTCGGTCAGTGTAGGGGGTCATGCTGGGGGTGATGTTTCAGGGTTTAGGGCAGTGCAGTGGTGTTCGGGCAGTGTAGGGGGTCTTGCTGGGGTTGGTGTTTCAGGGATTAGGGCAGTGCAGTGGTGTTCGGGCAGTGTAGGGGGTCGTGCTGGGGGTGGTGTTTCAGGATTCAGTGCAGTGGTGTTCGGGCAGTGTAGTTGTTTGTGTTGGGGCTGGTGTTTCAGGGTTTAGGGCAGAGCAGTGGTGTTCAGGCATTGTAGGAGGATATGCGGGGGTGGTGTTTCAGGGTTTAGGGCAGTGCAGTGATGTTCGGGCAGTGTAGGGGTCGTGCAGGGGGTGGTGTTTCAGGGTTTTAGGGCAGTGCAGTGTTGTTCGGGCAGTGTAGGGGTCGTGCAGGGGGTGGTGTTTCAGGGTTTAGGGTAGTGCAGTGGTGTTCGGGCAGTGTAGGGGGTCGTGCTGAGGCTGGTGTTTCACGGTTCAGGGCAGAGCAGTGGTGTTTGGGCAGTGTAGGGGGTCGTGCTGGGGCTGGTGTTTCAGGGTTCAGGGCAGTGCAGTGGTGTTCGGGCAGTGTAGGGGGTCGTGCTGGGAGTGGTGTTTCAGGATTCAGTGCACTGGTGTTCGGGCAGTGTAGGGGTTCGTGCTGGGGCTGGTGTTTCAGGGTTTAGGGCAGAGCAGTGGTGTTCAGGCATTGTAGGGGGATGTGCAGGGGTGGTGTCTCAGGGTTTAGGGCAGAGCAGTGGTGTTCGGGCAGTGTAGGGGGTCGTGCTGGGGGTGATGTTTCAGGGTTTAGGGCAGTGCAGTGGTGTTCGGGCAGTGTAGGGGGTCTTACTGGGGTTGGTGTTTCAGGGATTAGGGCAGTGCAGTGGTGTTCAGGCAGTGTAGGTGTTCGTGTTGGGGCTGGAGTTTTAGGGTTTAGGGCAGAGCAGTGGTGTTCAGGCTTTGTAGGAGGATATGTGGGGGTGGTGTTTCAGGGTTTAGGGCAGAGCAGTGGTGTTCGGGCAGTGTAGGGGGTTGTGCTGGGGGTGATGTTTCGGTGTTTAGGGCAGTGCAGTGGTGTTCGGGCAGTGTAGGGGGTCGTGCAGGGGGAGGTCTTTCAGGGTTTAGGGCAGTGCAGTGGTTTTCGGGCAGTGCAGGGGGTAATGTTTCAGGGTTTAGGGCAGTGCAGTGGTGTTCGGGCAGTGTTGGGGGTCTTGCTGGGGGTGGTGTTTCAAGGTTTAGGGCAGTGGTGTTCGGGCAGTGTAGGGTGTCTTGCTGGGGTTGGTGTTTCAGGGTTTAGGGCAGTGCAGTGGTGTTCGGGCAGTGTAGGGGGTCTTGTTGGGGGTGGTGTTTCACGGTTTAGGGCAGTGGTGTTCTGGCAGTGTAGGGGGTCTTGCTGGGGTGGGTTTTCAGGGTTTAGGGCATTGTTCGGGCAGTGTAGGGGGTCTTGCTGGGGGTGGTGTTTTAGGGTTTAGGGCAGTGCAGTGGGGTTCGGGCAGTGTAGGGGGTCGTCCCGGGGATGGTGTTTCAGGGTTTAGGGCAGAGCAGTGGTGTTTGCGCAGTGTAGGGGTCGTGCAGGAGTTGGAGTTTTAGGATTTAGGGCAGAGCAGTGGTGTTCGGGCATTGTAGGGGGTCGTGCTGGGGGTGGAGTTTCAGGGTTTAGGGCAGAGCAGTGGTGTTCGGGTAGTGTAGGGGGTGGTGCTGGGGTGGAGTTTCAGGGTTTAGGGCAGTGCAGTGGTGTTCGGGCAGTGTAGGGGGTCGTGCTGGGGCTGGTGTTTCAGGGTTTAGGGTAGTGCAGTGGTGTTCGGGCAGTGCAGGGGGTCGTGCTGGGGCTGATGTTTTAAGGTTTAGGGCAGTGCAGTGGTGTTCGGGCAGTGTACTGGGTCATGCTGGGGCTGGTTTTTCAGGGTTTAATGCAGTGCAGTGGTGTTCGGGCAGTGTAGGGGGTCGTGTTGGGACTGGTGTTTCAGGGTTTAGGGCAGTGCAGTGGTGTTCGGGCAGTGTAGGGGGTCGTGCAGGGTTGGTGTGTGCAGTGGTGTTTGGGTAGTGCAGGGGGTCATACAGGGGGTGGTGTTTCAGTGTTTATGGCAGTGCAGTGGTGTTCGGGCAGTGTTGGGGTTATTGCTGGGGGTGGTGTTTCAGGAATTAGGGCAGTGGTGTTCGGGCAGTGTAGGGGGTCTTGTTGGGGGTTGTGTTTCAGGGTTTAGGGCAGTGTAGGGGGTCTTGCTGGGGGTGGTATTTCAGGGTTTAGGGCAGTGCAGTAGTATTCGGGCTGTGTAGGGGGTCTTTCTGGGGGTGGTTGTTGGACTTGGCCCTAATGGTTGTAGTGGTTTTAGGCCTCTGGGCACTTTCGCACTGTGGCCCAGTGTGAAGTGCGGGCGCTCCCTGAGTGCGTGTGGTGAGATTGGCCGGCCCTCCTATAGGAATGCATGGAGGATCTGTGTGTCCATGGTAATTCCTGATGTGAGGGGAGTGCAGGGTTGAGTTTAGTATGTGCGAACTCGTGAAAATAAATGCTGCGCAATGGTGTGCGCAGATTTATGGTGACTGGTGGAGAAGTGCCACTTCTAGAAGTTGGCATTTCTGTGTGCTGTGTGTCTGCCTGCCTGATGTGAATGCATGTCTGGCTTGTGATTGACAGGAGCTGAGAGGGCTGGGGAATTCCAGGAGCCAGGGTGAGTCTGCCCGGTGGTGAATGGAGAGATCTGCATGTAGATGGGAGGGAGGAGTTGCACCTGGGACCTGAATAGGGCTGGGCCTTCTCTCCACAATGCTGGCTACACCTCCTATGGTGCGTCTGATGTCCCTGGCCTGTCCTGTGAACAGATAGGGGAGCTGAGGAAAACAAAGTGCTCCTGAACCACTTACAGAAAACAACACCAAATGCACCACTTAAACAATGTAAATTCAATAAAGTCCGAGTTCTTAAGTTGTTTTTCGTTTTCTCAAAAGGATTCTTCTTTATTTTACAATAAGTTTTGCAATTAAAAAACAATTTTCCAAAACAGCCAAAACAGCCGACGCGTTTCGTCCACCTCTGGACTTCTTCAGGGCAAGGAAAAATAATGAAGGATAAATGATGTCTTCACGTCCTAGTTATCTTGTTTAGGTTCCCTCACAGTTTCAGGTATCCAAAGTACCGCAGTTAGAAGTGCATGTTTTTTATGTCTAGTAGACAGCTAAAAATCAGAGTGGCGAGGTATAAAATTGAAGGACCCGAATCAGGCTTTGACAAGAGTATAGGTGATCTGTATCGAAACTTCATTCAAATTGTAGGGCAGCTATAATGTAGTTGAGATACCCGAGTCCGTATCCCGGAGGAAAGGTCAGAATCCACCTGTCCCATCGAGCGATGGGACAGGTGGATTCTGACCTTTCCTCCGGGATACGGACTCGGGTATCTCAACTACATTATAGCTGCCCTACAATTTGAATGAAGTTTCGATACAGATCACCTATACTCTTGTCAAAGCCTGATTCGGGTCCTTCAATTTTATACCTCGCCACTCTGATTTTTAGCTGTCTACTAGACATAAAAAACATGCACTTCTAACTGCGGTACTTTGGATACCTGAAACTGTGAGGGAACCTAAACAAGATAACTAGGACGTGAAGACATCATTTATCCTTCATTATTTTTCCTTGCCCTGAAGAAGTCCAGAGGTGGACGAAACGCGTCGGCTGTTTTGGCTGTTTTGGAAAATTGTTTTTTAATTGCAAAACTTATTGTAAAATAAAGAAGAATCCTTTTGAGAAAACGAAAAACAACTTAAGAACTCAGACTTTATTGAATTTACATTGTTTAAGTGGTGCATTTGGTGTTGTTTTCTGTACATGTATTTTCCAGTCACTGGAACGACATTGTGCTGGCGGGTGTCAACCAAATTTGCACACTTTGGGTGAATGGACTATATCACCAACATTTATATTGAGTTATTTTAAATCCGGTGCTGCTCTAGAGGGCTACCGCTAGCATTGTGGTTTGGTTGTTTATGCTCCTGAACCACTTGTATCTGGTTCTCCCCTTGCCCTACGGTTGTAAAACAAAGGATTTGCTGATATAAATAGAGGGGCTGTGACCGCATGAAAAGGTTCTTGTTTGTGAACTTGAATCTACCAGGGGCGTGCTGCTGCTGGGGCTCAGGGGAAGGCTTGCCTCCCTGGGCCCTGCCCTGCCCCTGGATGCCTGGGGAACTTCTTTTTGGAACCCTTCTGCCTTGCTTTTATTCCAGGACCCTACAGAGACTTTGGCAGCCCTTTTGCGCCCTGGGAGTGCTGTGCTGTATTTCTTTTAATTTCCGCCAGAAAAGCGTGTTGGCTGCGCAGCGATGTGCTGCAGCCCTTTTGGAGGGAATCCCCAGCGCAGGGACTCTCCTTCCTTGTGAGCGCGGGTGCCCACTCCGCTTATTTTCACTTAATTAAGCAGGTGCCCACCCTGCATCTGCGCTGTTAATTTTTATTAACTCGTGGGTGCCCACCCCGCTCTTATTCCGCTTATTTTGATAATTGATGCGCGGGTGCCCACCCCGCGACTTTGCCCTTATTTGATGAGCGGGTGCCCACCCCGCTTTCTATTTTTTCTGTTTGAAGAGGGAGCCTACCCCTCATTGTTCCCAGTGTGAGGAAATCACCGCCGCGGCCTTGTTCGGCAAAACCGGAAGTCAGGCAGGCCCTCCCGTGACGTGGACGGGGCCTGAAGCCGAGCCGGAAGAGGCCGGCGCGAGGAAGTGACGCAGGGCTCCCATGCTCGAGGGAGAGCCCCGCGGTAGCATCTAAAGCCTTGGAGAAGTCCCGGCCCCCCTGGAGAGGGACCGGGTGAAGCATGGCGCATAGATGAGGTGGGGCTCCCGTAAGTGAGGGAGAGCCCCGCAGGCGCCAGCAGCGAAGACCGGGAGAAGTGGTGTCGGTACCGGAGGCCCGAGAGGAGACCGAAGGAGTCCTGCCCTGGTGAGTGAGCACCTCTCCCGTGTTTGGGCCGATCGTAGCCAGTATCAATTTTGATTTCCTGAGCGGCCCCCGCCTGATAGGGGGTCGCTCCAACGAAGGGGGCAGGACTTATCTTAAGAGCCTGTGTGTGGCTCTAACCTTGTCATTTCAGCTGCCCCGCTTGCTAGAGGGCAGCTGCCACGTTTTTGGGGACCTGTTCATTTTTAGAGCCTGTGCGTGGCTCCACCATGTGCATATTTATTTACAGCGCCAGTGCGCTCCACGTTTTTGGGGGCATTATTTGTTTGCAGAGCCCCGTGTGGCTCCAACACTGGCATAATAATTTTCAGAGCCCTCGTGTGGCTCCAACGTATGGCGTATTTGTGTTGCGGGCCATTGAGAGCCCATGTCTCACTTTTATATTTCCAGCTGCCCAGCAAATAGTGGGCAGCTGCACCGTTTAGGTCTTTCTTTTCTTTAGGGGGACATGTTGAAGTCAGGAGTGAGACGCACTCCTTCGCCCCATCCATCCACAGCTGCGCAGCACTTAGTGCCAGCTGTAACGTTTAGGTTTGTGCATTGGCGCACCCTTGACTTTCGCTGCATTGACAGCGCGCTCTGACATTCTGGACGCAGGGCATTTGAGCCCCCCTTTGGGATGGCCAGTTAGCCAGGGGGATTGTTAGGTTTATAGGGCGCCAGGCCCTACTGTGATTTTGGGTGCTAGGAAATGTGATCCATGTAGAATTTTTTACACACCTGTGTTCTATACCTCTAAATGTGATTCCTATGATTATGAGGTTGTTTTGCATCTAATGTGTTCATGCTAGTGATATTATGTCCCACTGTGTGATTTATGCCCCTAATGTGAGTTATGCTTAGGAGGCTAGGGTCTAATGCGTTTAGACTTATGAGAGAATTGCATAATGTGTTTATGCTGGTGAGGTTGGCGCAGAATGTAATTCGCGCCTGATGTGATACTGTGCATAATGTAGTTTATGTCACAGGCTGATGCTAAGTACAGTGATTACCAGTAGTTACTAGTGGTGTTCTATGTTTATGAAAAGTTCTACATTGACTAAGTTCACTTTGTGATGGTACTGACAGTGGTTCAGTTGGCCCTGTCAGGTGTAAATAATCCCCTGTAAAAATTGCCCAGTGCCAGTTGGCACAGTGTATCATATGTGCTTACTATTCTAATGTGTTATGATAATACAAAGGCTATTTTTATATATATAACCTTAACCTTGTGTGGAGTTCCTTTTGTAGTGTGCCTGGGATGTTGTTGCTGTGTGCGTGCGCAAATGCTTTACACATTGCCTCCGGGATAAGCCTGACTGCTCGTACCAAGCTACCAAGGGGGTGAGCAGGGGTTATCTTTGTCGTGTAACTTCCTTGCCCTGACTAGAGTGGTGGTTTCTGCCTAGCGTTGGCGCATGGCTTAGCCAATCAGACATCCCATTTCTAACAGTGGTGTTTCAGGGTTTAGGGCAGTGCAGTGGTGTTTGGGCAGTATAGGGGGTCATGCTGGGGATGGTATTTCAGGGTTTAGGGCAGAGCAGTGGTGTTCGGGCAGTGTAGGGGTCGTGCTGGGGGTGGAGTTTCAGGATTTAGGGCAGAGCAGTGGTGTTCGGGCAGTGTAGGGGGTCATGCTGGGGGTGAAGTTTCAGGGTTTAGTGCAGAGCAGTGGTGTTCGGGCAGTGTAGGGGGTCATGCTGTGGGTGGAGTTTCATGGTTTAGGGCAGTGCAGTGGTGTTCAGGCAGTGTAGGGGGTCGTGCTGGGGCTGGTGTTTTCAGGGTTTAAGGCAGAGCAGTGGTGTTCGGGCAGTGTAGCGGGTCATGCCGGGGGGTGGTGTTTCAGGGTTTAGGGCAGTGCAGTGGTGTTCGGGCAGTGTAGCGGGTCGTGCTGGGGGTGGTGTTTCAGAGTTTAGGGCAGTGGTGTTCAGGCAGTGTAGGGGGTCGTGCTGGGGGTGGTGTTTCAGGGTTTAGGGCAGTGGTGTTCAGGCAGTGTAGGGGTCTTGCTGGGAGTGGTGTTTCACGGTTTAGGGCAGTGGTGTTTGGGCAGTGTAGAGGGTCTTGCTGGGGGTGGTTTTTCAGGGTTTAGGGTAGTGCAGTGGTGTTCGGGCAGTGTAGTGGGTTGTGCAGGGGGGGGTGTTTCAGGGTTTAGGGCAGTGCAGTCGTATTTGGGCAGTGTTGGGGGTGGTGCTGGGGGTGGTGTTTCAGGGTTTAGGGCAGTGCAGTGGTGTTTGGGCAGTGCAGGGGGTCATGCTGGGGGTGGTGTTTCAGGGTTTAGGGCAGTGCAGTGGTGTTCGGGCAGTGTAAGGCGTCGTGCTGGTGGTGGTGTTTCAGGGTTTAGGGCAGTGCATTGGTGTTCGGGTTTTGTGGGGTGTCATGTTGGGGGTGGCGTTTCAGGGTTTAGGGCAGTGCAGTGGTGTTTGGGCAGTGTAGGGGGTCGTGCTGGGGCTGGTGTTTCAGGGTTTAGGGTAGTGTTGTTGTGTTCAGGCAGTGTAGGGGGTCGTGCTGGGGGTGGTGTTTCAGGGTTTAGGGCAGTGCAGTGGTATTTGGGCAGTGTTGGGGGTCGTGCTGGGGGTGGTGTTTCAGGGTTTAGGGCCGTGCAGTGGTGTTCGGGCAGTGTAGGGGGTCGTGCTGGGGGTGGTGTTTCAGAGTTTAGGGCAATGCAGTGGTGTTCGGGCAGTGTTGGGGGTCTTGATGGGGGTGGTGTTTCAGGGTTTAGGGCAGTGCAGTGGTGGTCGGTCAGTGTAGGGGGTCATTCAGAGGGTGGCGTTTCAGGGTTTAGGGCAGTGCAGTGGTGTACCGGCATTGTAGGGGGTCGTGCAGAGGGTGGTGTTTCAGGGTTTAGGGCAGTGCAGTGGTGGTCGGGCAGTGTAAGGGGTCTTGCTGGGGTGGTGCTTCAGGGTTTAGGGCAGTGCAGTGGTGTTCGGGCAGTGTAGGGGGTGTTACTGGGGGTGTTGTTTCAGGGTTTAGGGCAGTGGTGTTTGGGCAGTGTAGGGGGTCGTGCAGGGGTGGTGTTTCATTGTTTAGAGCAGTGCAGTGGTGTTCGGGCAGTGTAGGAGATCTTGCTGGGGGGTGGTGTTTCAGGGTTTACGGCGGTGCAGTGGTTTTCGGGCAATGTAGGGGGTCGTGTGGGAGGTGCTGTTTCAGAGTTTAGGGCAGTGCAGTGGTGTTTTGGCAGTGTAGGAGGTTGTGCTGGGGGGTGGTGTTTCAGGGTTTAGGACAGTGCAGTGGTGTTCGGGCAGTGTAAGGGGTTGTGCTGGGGGGTGGTGGTACAGGGTTTATGGCAGTGCAGTGGTGTTCGAGCAGTGTAGGGGGTCATGCGGGGGGGTGGTGTTTCAAGGTTTAGGGCAGTGCAGTGGTGTTCGGTCAGTGCAGGGGGTCGTGCGGGGGTGGTGTTTCAGGATTTAGGGCAGTGCAGTGGTGCTCGGGCAGTGTAGGGGTTCGTACAGGGGGTGGTGTTTCAGGTTTTAGGGCAGTGCAGTTGTGTTCGGGCAGTGTAGGCGGTCGTGCAGGGGGTGGTGTTTCAGGGTTTAGGGCAGTGCAGTGGTGTTCGGGCAGTGTTGGGGGTCTTGATGGGGTGGTGTTTCAGGGATTAGGGCAGTGGTGTTCAGGCAGTGTAGGGGGTCTTGCTGGGGGTGGTGTTTCAGTGTTTAGGGCAGTGCAGTGGTGTTTGGGCAGTGTAGGGGGTCTTGCTGGGAGTGGTGTTTCACGGTTTAGGGCAGTGGTGTTTGGGCAGTGTAGAGGGTCTTGCTGGGGGTGGTTTTTCAGGGTGTAGGGTAGTGCAGTGGTGTTCAGGCAGTGTAGTGGGTTGTGCAGGGGGGGTGTTTCAGGGTTTAGGGCAGTGCAGTGGTGTTCGGGCAGTGTAAGGGGTCGTGCTGGGGGTGGTGTGTCAGGGTTTAGGGCAGTGCATTGGTGTTCGGGTTTTGTGGGGTATCATGTTGGGGGTGGCGTTTCAGGGTTTAGGGCAGTGCAGTGGTGTTCGGGCAGTGTAGGGGGTCGTGCTGGGGCTGGTGTTTCAGGGTTTAGGGCAGTGTTGTTGTGTTCAGGCAGTGTAGAGGGTCGTGCTGGGGGTGGTGTTTCAGGGTTTAGGGCAAGGCAGTGGTATTTGGGCAGTGTTGGGGGTCGTGCTGGGGTGGTGTTTCAGGGTTTAGGGCAGTGCAGTGATGTTTGGGCAGTGTAGGGGGTCATGCTGGGGGTGGTGCTGGGGGTGGTGTTTCAGGGTTTAGGGCAATGCAGTGGTGTTCAGGCAGTGTTGGGGGTCTTGATGGGGGTGGTGTTTCAGGGAATAGGGCAGTGGTGTTCAGGCAGTTTCGGGGGTCTTGCTGGGGGTGGTGTATCAGTGTTTAGGGCAGTGCAGTGGTGTTTGGGCAGTTTCGGGGGTCTTGCTGGGGGTGGTGTTTCACCGTTTAGGGCACTGGTGTTTGGGCAGTGTAGAGGGTCTTGCTGGGGGTGGTTTTTCAGGGTTTAGGGTAGTGCAGTGGTGTTCGGGCAGTGTAGTGGGTCGTGCAGGGGGGGTGTTTCAGGGTTTAGGGCAGTGCAGTGATGTTCGGGCAGTGTAAGGGGTCGTGCTGGGGGTGGTGTTTCAGGGTTTAGGGCAGCACAGTGGTTTTTGGGCAGTGTGGGGGTCATGCTGGGGGTGGTGTTTCAGGGTTTAGGGCAGTGCATTGGTGTTCGGGTTTTGTGTGGTGTCATGTTGGGGGTGGTGTTTCAGGGTTTAGGGAAGTGCAGTGGTGTTCGGGCAGTGTAGGGGGTCATGCTGGGGGTGGTGTTTCAGGGTTTAGGGCAGTGCAGTGGTATTTGGGCAGTGTTTGGGGTCATGCTGGGGGTTTTGTTTCAGGGTTTAGGGCAGTGCAGTGGTGTTCGGGCAGAGTAGGGGGTCGTGCTGGGGGTGGTGTTTCAGGGTTTAGGGCAATGCAGTGGTGTTTGGGCAGTGTAAGGGCTTGTGCAGGGGGTGGTGTTTTAGGGTTTAGGGCAGTGCAGTGGTTTTTGGGCAGTGTAGGGAGTAGTGCAGGGGTGGTGTTTCAGGGTTTAGGGCAGTGCAGTGGTGTTTGGGCAGTGTAGGGGGTCGTACTGGGTGTGATGTGTGAGGGGTTTAGGACAGTGCAGTGGTGTTCGGGCAGTGTGAGGGGTCGTGCTGGGGCTGGTGTTTTAGAGTTTAGTGCAGTGTATTGGTTTTCGGGCAGTGTAGGGGGTTGTGCTGGGGCTGGAGTTTTAGGGTTAAGCGTAGTGCAGTGGTGTTCGGGCAGTGTAGGGGGTCGTGCTGGGGGTGGTATTTTATGGTTTAGGGTAGTTCAGTTGTGGTCGGGCAGTGTAGGGGGTTATGCAGGGGTTGGCGTTTTAGGGTTTAGGGCAGTGGAGTGGTGTTCGGGCAGTGTAGGGGGTCGTGCAGGGGGTGGCGTTTCAGGGTTTAGGGCTGTGCAGTGGTGATCAGGAAGTGTAGGGGGTCGTGCAGGGGTGGCGTTTCAGGGTTTAGGGCTGTGCAGTGGTGGTCGGGCAGTGTAGGGGGTCTTGCTGGTGGTGGTGTTTCAGGGTTTCGGGCAATGCAGTGGTGTTCGGGCAGTGTTGGGGGATGTGCGGGGGTGGTGGTTTAGGGCAGTGCAGTGGCGTTCGGACAGTGTAGTGGGTCGTGCTGGGGCTGTTGTTTTAGGGTTTAGGGCAGTGCAGTGGTGTTTGGGCAGTGTACTGGGTCATGCTGGGGCTGGTGTTTCAGGGTTTAGGGCAGTGCAGTGGTGTTCGGGAAATGTAGGGGTAGTGCAGTGGGTGGTGGTTTAGGGCAGTGCAGTGGTGTTCGGGCAGTGTAGGGGCTTGTGCGGGGGTGGCGTTTCAGCGTCTAGGGCAGTGCAGTGGTGTTCGGGCAGTGTAGGCGGTCGTGCGGGGGTGGTGTTTCAGGGTTTTGGGCAGTGCAGTGGTGTTCGGGCAGTGTAGGGGTTCATGCTGGGGTGGTGTTTCAGGGTTTAGGGCAGTGCAGTGGTGTTTGGGCAGTGTAGGGGTTCATGCAGGAGGTGGTGTTTCAGGTTTTAGGGTAGTGCAGTGGTGTTTGGGCAGTGTTGGGGGTGTTGATGGGGTGGTGTTTCTGTGTTTAGGGCAGTGGTGTTCAGGCAGTGTAAGGGGTCTTGCTGGGGGTGGTGTTTCAGGGTTTAGGGCAGTTTAGTGGTGTTCAGGCAGTGTAGGGTGTCTTGCTGGGGGTGGTGTTTCAGGGTTTAGGGCAGTGGTGTTCGGGCAGTGTAGGGGGTCTTTCTGGGGGTGGTGTTTCAGGGTTTAGGGCAGTGCAGTGTTATTCGGGCAGTGTAGGGGGTAGTGCAGGGGGGTGGTGTTTCAGGGTTTAGGGCAGTGCAGTGGTGTTTGGGCAGTGTAGGTGGTCGTGCTGAGGTGGTGTTTCAGGGTTTAGGGCAGTGCAGTGGTGTCCGGGCAGTGTGAGGGGTCGTGCTAGGGCTGGTGTTTTAGGGTTTAGGGCAGTATATTGGGTTTCGGGCAGTGTAGGGGTCTTGCTGGGGCTGGAGTTTAAGGGTTAAGGGTAGTGTAGTGGAGTACGGGCAGTGTAGGGGGTCATGCTGGGCGTGGTGGTTTATGGTGTAGGGTTGTGCAGTGGTGTTCGGGCAGTGTAGGGGTCGCGCAGGGGGTGGCGTTTTAGGGTTTAGCGCAGTGCAGTGGTGTTTGGGCAGTGTAGGGGGTTGTGCAGGGGGGGTGTTTCAGGGTTTAGGGCAGTGCAGTGGTGATCGGGCAGTGTAGGGGGTCTTGCTTGGGGTGGTGTTTCAGGGTTTAGGGCAGTGCAGTGGTGTTCGGGCATTGTAGGGGTCATGCTGAGACTGGTGATTTAGGGTTTATGGCAGTGCAGTGGTGTTTTGGCAGTGTAGGGGGTCGTGCTGGGGCTGGTGTTTCAGGGTTTAGGGTAGTGCAGTGGTGTTCGGGGAGTGTAGGTGGTCGTGCTGGGACTGGTGTTTTAGGGTTTAGGGCAGTGCAGTGGTGTTTGGGCAGTGAACTGGGTCATGCTGGGGCTGGAGTTACAGTGTTTAATGCAGTGCAGTGGTGTTCAGGCAGTGTAGGGGGTCATGTTGAGGCTGGTGTTTTAGGGTTTAGGGCAGAGCAGTGGTGTTCGGGCAGTGTTGGGGGATGTGCAAGGGTGGTGGTTTAGGGCAGTGTAGTGGCGTTCGGGCAGTGTAGTGGGTCGTGCTGGGGCTGGTGTTTTAGGGTTTAGGGCAGTGCAGTGGTGTTTGGGCAGTGTACTGGGTCATGCTGGGGCTGGTGTTTCAGGGTTTAGGGCAGTGCAGTGGTATTCGGGAAGTGTAGGTGGTCGTGCTGGGGGTGGTGTTTCAGGGTTTAGGGCAGTGCAGTGGTGTTCGGGAAGTGTAGGGGGTAGTGCAGGGGGTTGTGATCAGGGTTTAGGGCAGTGCAGTGGTGTACGGGCAGTGTGGGGGGTAGTGCTGTGGGTGGTCTTTCAGGGATTAGGGCAGTACAGTGGTGTTCGGGCAGTGTGGGGGCTTGTGCGGGGGTGGTGTTTCAGGGTTTAGGGCAGTGCAGTGGTGTTCAGGCAGTGTAGTCGGTCATGCGGGGGTGATGTTTCAGGGTTTCGGGCAGTGCAGTGGTGTTCGGGCAGTGTGAGGGGTCATGCTGGGACTGGTGTTTTAGAGTTTAGTGCAGTGTATTGGTTTTCAGGCAGTGTAGGGGGTCTTGCTGGGGCTGGAGTTTAAGGGTTAAGCGTAGTGCAGTGGTGTTCGGGCAGTGTAGGGGGTCGTCCTGGGGTGGTGTTTTATGGTTTAGGGTAGTGCAGTTGTGGTCGGGCAGTGTAGGGCGTTGTGCAGGGGTTGGCATTTTAGGGTTTAGGGCAGTGCAGTGGTGATCAGGCAGTGTAGGGGGTCGTGCAGGGGTGGTGTTTCAGGGTTTAGGGCAGTGCAGTGGTATTTGGGCAGTGTTGGGGGTCGTGCTGGGGGTGGCGTTTCAGGGTTTAGGGCAGTGCAGTGGTGTTCGGGCAGTGTAGGGGGTCGTGCTGGGGCTGGTGTTTCAGGGTTTAGGGCAGTGTTGTTGTGTTCAGGCAGTGTAGGGGGTCGTGCTGGGGGTGGTGTTTCAGGGTTTAGGGCAGTGCAGTGGTATTTGGGCAGTGTTGGGGGTCGTGCTGGGGGTGGTGTTTCAGGGTTTAGGGCAGTGCAGTGGTGTTCGGGCAGTGTAGGGGGTCGTGCTGGGGGTGGTGTTTCAGGGTTTAGGGCAATGCAGTGGTGTTCGAGCAGTGTTGGGGGTCTTGATGGGGGTGGTGTTTCAGGGAATAGGGCAGTGGTGTTCAGGCAGTGTAGGGGGTCTTGCTGGGGGTGGTGTATCAGTGTTTAGGGCAGTGCAGTGGTGTTTGGGCAGTGTCGGGGGTCTTGCTGGGGGTGGTGTTTCACCGTTTAGGGCACTGGTGTTTGGGCAGTGTAGAGGGTCTTGCTGGGGGTGGTTTTTCAGGGTTTAAGGTAGTGCAGTGGTGTTCGGGCAGTGTAGTGGGTCGTTCAGCGGGGGTGTTTCAGGTTTTAGGGCAGTGCAGTGGTGTTCGGGCAGTGTAAGGGGTCGTGCTGGGGGTGGTGTTTCAGGGTTTAGGGCAGCACCGTGGTTTTTGGGCAGTGTGGGGGTCATGCTGGGGGTGGTGTTTCAGGGTTTAGGGCAGTGCATTGGTGTTCGGGTTTTGTGGGGTGTCATGTTGGGGGTGGCGTTTCAGGGTTTAGGGAAGTGCAGTGGTGTTTGGGCAGTGTAGGGGGTCATGCTGGGGGTGGTGTTTCAGGGTTTAGGGCAGTGAAGTGGTATTTGGGCAGTGTTGGGGTCATGCTGGGGGTGGTGTTTCAGGGTTTAGGGCAGTGCAGTGGTGTTCGGGCAGAGTAGGGGGTCGTGCTGGGGGTGGTGTTTCAGGGTTTAGGGCAATGCAGTGGTGTTTGGGCAGTGTAAGGGCTTGTGCAGGGGGTGGTGTTTTAGGGTTTAGGGCAGTGCAGTGGTTTTTGGGCAGTGTAGGGAGTAGTGCAGGGGTGGTGTTTCAGGGTTTAGGGCAGTGCAGTGGTGTTTGGGCAGTGTAGGGGGTCGTACTGGGTGTGATGTTTCAGGGTTTAGGGCAGTGCAGTGGTGTTTGGGCAGTGTGAGGGGTCGTGCTGGGGCTGGTGTTTTAGAGTTTAGTGCAGTGTATTGGTTTTCGGGCAGTGTAGGGGGTCGTGCTGGGGCTGGAGTTTTAGGGTTAAGCGTAGTGCAGTGGTGTTCGGGCAGTGTAGGGGGTCGTGCTGGGGGTGGTATTTTATGGTTTAGGGCAATGCAGTGGTGTTTGGGCAGTGTAAGGGCTTGTGCAGGGGGTGGTGTTTTAGGGTTTAGGGCAGTGCAGTGGTTTTTAGGCAGTGTAGGGAGTAGTGCAGGGGTGGTGTTTCAGGGTTTAGGGCAGTGCAGTGGTGTTTGGGCAGTGTAGGGGGTCGTACTGGGTGTGATGTTTCAGGGTTTAGGGCAGTGCAGTGGTGTTCGGGCAGTGTGAGGGGTCGTGCTGGGGCTGGTGTTTTAGAGTTTAGTGCAGTGTATTGGTTTTCGGGCAGTATAGGAGGTTGTGCTGGGGCTGGAGTTTTAGGGTTAAGCGTAGTGCAGTGGTGTTCGGGCAGTGTAGTGGGTCGTGCTGGGGGTGGTATTTTATGGTTTAGGGTAGATCAGTTGTGGTCGGGCAGTGTAGGGGGTTGTGCAGGGGTTGGCGTTTTAGGGTTTAGGGCAGTGGAGTGGTGTTCGGGCAGTGTAGGGGGTCGTGCAGGGGGTGGCGTTTCAGGGTTTAGGGCTGTGCAGTGATGATCAGGAAGTGTAGGGGTCATGCAGGGGTGGTGTTTTAGGGTTTAGGGCTGTGCAGTGGTGGTCGGGCAGTGTAGGGGGTCTTGCTGGTGGTGGTGTTTCAGGGTTTCGGGCAATGCAGTGGTGTTTGGGCAGTGTTGGGAGATGTGCGGGGTGGTGGTTTAGGGCAGTGCAGTGGCGTTCGGACAGTGTAGTGGGTCATGCTGGGGCTGTTGTTTTAGGGTTTAGGGCAGTGCAGTGGTGTTTGGGCAGTGTACTGGGTCATGCTGGGGCTGGTGTTTCAGGGTTTAGGGCAGTGCTGTGGTGTTCGGGAAATGTAGGGGTAGTGCAGTGGGTGGTGTTTCTGGGTTTAGGGCAGTGCAGTGGTGTTCGGGCAGTGTAGGGGGTAGTGCTGGGGGTGGTATTTCAGGGTTTAGGGCAGTACAGTGGTGTTCGGGCAGTGTAGTGGCTTGTTCGGGGGGTGGGGTTTCAGCGTCTAGGGCAGTGCAGTGGTGTTCGGGCAGTGTAGGCGGTCGTACGGGGGTGGTGTTTCAGGGTTTTGGGCAGTGCAGTGGTGTTCGGGCAGTGTAGGGGTTCATGCTGGGGTGGTGTTTCAGGGTTTAGGGCAGTGCAGTGGTGTTTGGGCAGTGTAAGGGTTCGTGCAGGGGGTGGTGTTTCAGGTTTTAGGGTAGTGCAGTGGTGTTTGGGCAGTGTTGGGGGTGTTGATGGGGTGGTGTTTCAGTGTTTAGGGCAGTGGTGTTCAGGCAGTGTAAGGGGTCTTGCTGGGGGTGGTGTTTCAGGGTTTAGGGCAGTGGTGTTCGGGCAGTGTAGGGGGTCTTTCTGGGGGTGGTGTTTCAGGGTTTAGGGCAGTGCAGTGTTATTCGGGCAGTGTAGGGGGTAGTGCAGGGGGGTGGTGTTTCAGGGTTTAGGGTAGTGCAGTGGTGTTTGGGCAGTGAAGGGGGTCGTGCTGAGGTGGTGTTTCAGGGTTTAGGGCAGTGCAGTGGTGTCCGCGCAGTGTGAGGGGTCATGCTAGGGCTGGTGTTTTAGGGTTTAGGGCAGTATATTGGGTTTCGGGCAGTGTAGGGGTCTTGCTGGGGCTGGAGTTTAAGGGTTAAGGGTAGTGTAGTGGAGTATGGGCAGTGTAGGGGGTCATGCTGGGCGTGGTGGTTTATGGTGTAGGTTTGTGCAGTGGTGTTCGGGCAGTGTAGTGGTCGCGCAGGGGGTGGCGTTTTAGGGTTTAGGGCAGTGCAGTGGTGTTCGGGCAGTGTAGGGGGTTGTGCAGGGGTGGTGTTTCAGGGTTTAGGGTAGTGCAGTGGTGATCGGGCAGTGTAGGGGGTCTTGCTTGGGGTGGTGTTTCAGGGTTTAGGTTAGTGCAGTGGTGTTCGGGCATTGTAGGGGTCATGTTGAGACTGGTGATTTAGGGTTCAGGGCAGTGCAGTGGTGTTTTGGCAGTGTAGGGGGTCGTGCTGGGGCTGGTGTTTCAGGGTTTAGGGCAGTGCAGTGGTGTTCGGGGAGTGTAGGTGGTCATGCAGGGGTGGTGTTTCAGGGTTTAGGGCTGTGCAGTGGTGGTTGGGCAGTGTAGGGGCTCTTGCTGGTGGTGGTGTTTCAGGGTTTAGGGCACTGCAGTGGTGTTCGGTCAGTGTAGGGGGCCGTGCTGGGACTGGTGTTTTAGGGTTTAGGGCAGTGCAGTGGTGTTTTGGCAGTGAACTGGGTCATGCTGGGGCTGGAGTTACAGTGTTTAATGCAGTGCAGTAGTGTTCAGGCAGTGTAGGGGGTCATGTTGAGGCTGGTGTTTTAGGGTTTAGGGCAGAGCAGTGGTGTTCGGGCAGTGTTGGGGAATGTGCAAGGGTGGTGGTTTAGGGCAGTGCAGTGGCGTTCGGGCAGTGTAGTGGGTCGTGCTGGGGCTGGTGTTTTAGGGTTTAGGGCAGTGCAGTGGTGTTTGGGCAGTGTACTGGGTCATGCTGGGGCTGGTGTTTCAGGGTTTAGGGCAGTGCAGTGGTATTCGGGAAGTGTAGGTGGTCCTGCTGGGGGTGGTGTTTCAGGGTTTAGGGCAGTGCAGTGGTGTTCGGGAAGTGTAGGGGTTAGTGCAGGGGGTTGTGATCAGGGTTTAGGGCAGTGCAGTGGTGTTCGGGCAGTGTAGGGGGTAGTGCTGTGGGTGGTCTTTCAGGGATTAGGGCAGTACAGTGGTGTTCGGGCAGTGTAGGGGCTTGTGCGGGGGTGGTGTTTCAGGGTTCAGGCCAGTGCAGTGGTGTTCAGGCAGTGTAGCCGGTTGTGCGGGGGGTGATGTTTCAGGGTTTCGGGCAGTGCAGTGGTGTTCGGGCAGTGTGAGGGGTCATGCTGGGGCTGGTGTTTTAGAGTTTAGTGCAGTGTATTGGTCTTCGGGCAGTGTAGGGGGTCTTGCTGGGGCTGGAGTTTAAGGGTTAAGCGTAGTGCAGTGGTGTTCGGGCAGTGTAGGGGGTCGTCCTGGGGTGGTGTTTTATGGTTTAGGGTAGTGCAGTTGTGGTCGGGCAGTGTTAGGCGTTGTGCAGGGGTTGGCATTTTAGGGTTTAGGGCAGTGGAGTGGTGTTCGGGCAGTATAGGGGGTCGTGCAGGGGGTGGCGTTTCAGGGTTTAGGGCAGTGCAGTGGTGTTTGGGCAGTGTAGGGGGTTTTGCTGGGAGTGGTGTTTCACGGTTTAGGGCAGTGGTGTTTGGGCAGTGTAGAGGGTCTTGCTGGGGTGGTTTTTCAGGGTTTAGGGTAGTGCAGTGGTGTTCGGGCAGTGTAGTGGGTTGTGCGGGGGTGGTGTTTCAGGGTTTAGGGCAGTGCAGTGGTGTTTGGGCAGTGTACTGGGTCATGCTGGGGCTGGGGTTACAGTGTTTAAGGCAGTGCAGTGGTGTTCGGGCAGTCTAGGGGGTCATGTTGGGGCTGGTGTTTTTGGGTTTAGGGCAGAGCAGTGGTGTTCGGGCAGTGTTGGGGGATGTGCGAGGGTGGTGGTTTATGGCAGTGCAGTGGCGTTCGGGCAGTGTAGTGGGATGTGCTGGGGCTGGTGTTTTAGGGTTTAGGGCAGTGCAGTGGTGTTCGGGCAGTGTGAGAGGTCATGCTGGGGCTGGTGTTTTAGAGTTTAGTGCAGTGTATTGGTTTTCAGGCAGTGTAGGGGGTCTTGCTGGGGCTGGAGTGTAAGGGTTAAGCGTAGTGCAGTGGTGTTCGGGCAGTGTAGGGGGTCGTCCTGGGGTGGTGTTTTATGGTTTAGGGTAGTGCAGTTGTGGTCGGGCAGTGTAGGGCGTTGTGCAGGGGTGGTGTTTCAGGGTTTAGTGCTGTGCAGTGGTGGTCGGGCAGTGTAGTGGGTCTTGCTGGTGGTGGTGTTTCAGGGTTTAGGGCAGTGCAGTGGTGTTCGGGCAGTGTTGGGGGTTGTGCGGGGGTGGTGGTTTGGGGCAGTGCAGTGGCATTTGGGCAGTGTAGTGGGTCGTGCTGGGGCTGTTGTTTTAGGGTTTAGGGCAGTGCAGTGGTGTTTGGGCAGTGTACTGGGTAATGCTGGGGCTGGTGTTTCAGGGTTTAGGGCAGTGCAGTGGTATTCGGGAAGTATAGGGGGTCGTGCTGGGGGTGGTGTTTCAGGGTTTAGGGCAGTGCAGTGGTGTTTGGGAAATGTAGGGGGCAGTGCAGGGGTGGTGGTTCAGGGTTCAGGGCAGTGCAGTGGTGATCGGGCAGTGTAGGGGGTCTTGCTGGGGGTGGTGTTTCAGGGTTTAGGGCAGTGCAGTGGTGTTCGGGCATTGTAGGGGGTCGTGCTGGGACTGGTGTTTTAGGGTTTAGGGCAGTGCAGTGGTGTTTTGACAGTGTAGGGCGTCATGCTGGGGCTGGTTTTTCAGGGTTTAGGGCAGTGCAGTGATGTTCGGGGAGTGTAGGCGGTCGTGCAGGGTTGGTGTTTCTGAGTTTAGGGCTGTGCAGTGGTGGTCGGGCAGTGTAGGGGGTCTTGCTGGTGGTGGTGTTTCAGGGTTTAGGGCACTGCAGTGGTGTTCGGTCAGTGTAGGGGGTCGTGCTGGGACTGGTGTTTTAGGGTTTAGGGCAGTGCAGTGGTTTTTGGGTAGTGTACTGGGTCATGCTGGGGCTGGGGTTACAGTGTTTAAGGCATTGCAGTGGTGTTCGGGCAGTCTAGGGGGTCATGTTGGGGCTGGTGTTTTTGGGTTTAGGGCAGAGCAGTGGTGTTCGGGCAGTGTTGGGGGATGTGCGACGGTGGTGGTTTATGGCAGTGCAGTGGCATTCAGGCAGTGGGGTGGGTCGTGCTGGGGCTGGTGTTTTAGGGTTTAGGGCAGTGCAGTGGTGTTTGGGCAGTGTACTGGGTCATGCTGGGGCTGGTGTTTCAGGGTTTAGGGCAGTGCAGTGGTATTTGGGAAGTGTGGGGGGTCGTGCTGGGGGTGGTGTTTCAGGGTTTAGGGCAGTGCAGTGGTGTTCAGGAAGTTTAGGGGGTAGTGCAGTGGGTAGTGTTTCAGGTTTTAGGGCAGTGCAGTGGTGTTTGGCAGTGTTGGGGGTCTTGATGGGGGTGGTGTTTCAGGGTTTAGGGCAGTGCAGTGGTGTTCGGGCAGTGTAGGCGGTCGTGCGGTGGTGGTGTTTCAGGGTTTTGGGCAGTGCAGTGGTGTTCGAGCAGTGTAGGGGTTCATGCTGGGGTGGTTTTTCAGGGCTTAGGGCAGTGCAGTGGTGTTTGGGCAGTGTAGGGGTTCGTGCAGGGGGGTTGTGTTTCAGGGATTAGGGCAATGGTGTTCGGGCAGTGTAGGGGGCCTTTCTGGGGGTGGTGTTTCAGGGTTTAGGGCAGTGCAGTTGTATTTGGGCAGTGTAGGGGGTTGTGCAGGGGGGTGGTGTTTCAGGGTTTAGGGCAGTCCAGTGGTGTTTGGGCAGTGTAGGGGGTCGTGCTGAGGTGGTGTTTCAGGGTTTAGGGCAGTGCAGTGGTGTTCGGGCAGTGTGAGGGGTCGTGCTAGGGCTGGTGTTTTAGGGTTTAGGGCAGTGTATTGGTTTTCGGACAGTGTAGGGGGTCTTGCTGGGGCTGGAGTTAAAGGGTTAAGGGTAGTGCAGTGGTGTTCGGGCAGTGTAGGGGGTCATGCTGGGGGTGGTGTTTTATGGTGTAGGGTTGTGCAGTGGTGTTCGGGCAGTGTAGGGATCGCAGGGGGTGGCGTTTTAGGGTTTAGGGCAGTGTAGTAGTGTTTGGGAAGTGTAGGGGGTCATGCAGGGGGTGGCGTTTCAGGGTTTAGGGCAGTGCAGTGGTGTTCGGGCAGTGTAGGGGGTCGTGCAGGGGTGGTGTTTCAGGGTTTAGGGCAGTGCAGTGGTGATCGGGCAGTGTAGAGGGTCTTGCTGGGGGTGGTGTTTCAGGGTTTAGGGCAGTGCAGTGGTGTTCGGGCATTGTAGGGGGTCGTGCTGGGACTGGTGTTTTAGGGTTTAGGGCAGTGCAGTGGTGTTTTGACAGTGTAGGGGGTCATGCTGGGGCTGGTGTTTCAGGGTTTAGGGCAGTGCAGTGGGGTTCGGGGAGTGTAGGCAGTCGTGCAGGGGTGGTGTTTCAGGGTTTAGGGCTGTGCAGTGGTGGTCAAGCAGTGTAGGGGTCTTGCTGGTGGTGGTGTTTCAGGGTTTAGGGCACTGCAGTGGTGTTCGGTCAGTGTAGGGGCTCATGCTGGGACTGGTGTTTTAGGGTTTAGGGCAGTGCAGTGGTGTTCGGGCAGTCTAGGGGGTCATGTTGGGGATGGTATTTTAGGGTTTAGGGCAGAGCAGTGATGTTCGGGCAGTGTTGGGGGATGTGCGAGGGTAGTGGTTTATGGCAGTGCAGTGGCGTTCGGGCAGTGTAGTGGGTCGTGCTGGGGCTGGTGTTTTAGGGTTTAGGGCAGGGCAGTGGTGTTTGTGTAGTGGTATTCGGGAAGTGTAGGGGGTCGTGCTGGGGGTGGTGTTTCAGGGTTTAGGGCAGTGCAGTGGTGTTCGGGAAGTGTAGGGGGTAGTGCAGGGGGTGGTGTTTCAGGGTTTAGGGCAGTGCAGTGGTGTTCGGGCAGTGTAGGGTGTAGTGCTGGGGGTGGTCTTTCAGGGATTAGGGCAGTACAGTGGTGTTCGGGCAGTGTAGGGGCTTGTGCGGGGGGTGGTGTTTCAGGGTTTAGGGCAGTGCAGTGGTGTTCAGGCAGTGTAGGCGGTCGTGCGGGGGTGGTGTTTCAGGGTTTTGGGCAGTGCAGTGGTGTTCGGACAGTGTAGGGGTTCATGCTGGGGTGGTGTTTCAGGGTTTTGGGCAGTGCCGTGGTGTTCGGGCAGTGTAGGGGTTCGTGCAGGGGATGGTGTTTCAGGTTTTAGGGCAGTGCAGTGGTGTCTGGCAGTGGTGGGGGTCTTGATGGGGGTGGTGTTTCAGGGTTTAGGGCAGTGGTGTTCAGGCAGTGTAAGGAGTCTTGCTGGGAGTGGTGTTTCAGGGTTTAGGGCAGTTTAGTGGTGTTCAGGCAGTGTAGGGAGTCGTGCTGGGGGTGGAGTTTCAGGTCAGTGCAGTGGTGTTCGGGCAGTGTAGGGGGTTGTGCTGGGGGTGGAGTTTCAGGGCAGTGCAGTGGTGTTCGGGCAGTGTAGGGGGTTGTGGGGGGCTGGTGTTTCAGGGTTTAGGGCAGTGCAATGGTGTTCAGGCAGTATAGGGGGTCATGCTAGGGGTGGTGTTTCAGGTTTTAGGGCAGTGCAGTGGTGTTCGGGCAGTTTGGGGGGTTGTGCTGGGGGTGGTGTTTCAGGGTTTAGGGCAGTGCAGTGGTGTTCGGGCAGTGTAGGGGGTCATGTTGGGGCTTGTGTTTTAGGGTTTAGAGTAGAGCAGAGGTGATCGGGCAGTGTAGGGGGATGTGCGGGGTGTGGTTTAGGGCAGAGCAGTGGTGTTCGGGCAGTGTAGGGGCTTGTGCGATGGGTGGTGTTTCAGGGTTTAGGGCAGTGCAGTGGTGTTCAGGCAGTGTTGGGGGTCTTGATGGGGTGGTGTTTCAGGGATTAGGGCAGTGGTGTTCAGGCAGTGTAGGGGGTCTTGCTGGGGGTGGTGTTTCAGTGTTTAGGGCAGTGCAGTGGTGTTTGGGCAGTGTAGGGGGTCTTGCTGGGAGTGGTGTTTCACGGTTTAGGGCAGTGGTGTTTGGGCAGTGTAGAGGGTCTTGCTGGGGGTGGTTTTTCAGGGTGTAGGGTAGTGCAGTGGTGTTCGGGCAGTGTAGTGGGTCATGCAGGGGGTGGCGTTTCAGGGTTTAGGGCAGTGCAGTGGTGTTCGGGCAGTGTAGGGGGTCGTGCAGGGGTGGTGTTTCAGGGTTTAGGGCAGTGCAGTGGTGTTCGGGCAGTGCAGGGGGTCATGCTGGGGGTGGTGTTTCAGGGTTTAGGGCAATGCAGTGGTGTTCGGGCAGTGTTGGGGGTCTTGATGGGGGTGGTGTTTCAGGGAATAGGGCAGTGCAGTGGTGTTCGGGAAGTGTAGGGGGTAGTGCAGGGGGTTGTGTTTCAGGGTTTAGGGCAGTGCAGTGGTGTTCGGGAAGTGTAGGGGGTAGTGCATGGGGTTGTGTTTCAGGGTTTAGGGCAGTGCAGTGGTGTTCGGGCAGTGTAGGGGTAGTGCTGTGGGTGGTCTTTCAGGGATTAGGGCAGTACAGTGGTGTTCGGGCAGTGTAGGGGCTTGTGCGGGGGTGGTGTTTCAGGGTTTAGGGCAGTGCAGTGGTGTTCAGGCAGTGTAGTCGGTCGTGCGGGGGGTGGTGTTTCAGGGTTTCGGGCAGTGCAGTGGTGTTCGGGCAGTGTGAGGGGTCATGCTGGGGCTGGTGTTCTAGAGTTTAGTGCAGTGTATTGGTTTTCGTGCAGTGTAGGAGGTCTTGCTGGAGCTGGAGTTTAAGGGTTAAGCGTAGTGCAGTGGTGTTCGGGCAGTGTAGGGGGTCGTCCTGGGGTGGTGTTTTATGGTTTAGGGTAGTGCAGTTGTGGTCGGGCAGTGTTAGGCATTGTGCAGGGGTTGGCATTTTAGGGTTTAGGGCAGTGGAGTGGTGTTCGGGCAGTATAGGGGGTCGTGCAGGGGGTGGCGTTTCAGGGTTTAGGGCAGTGCAGTGGTGTTTGGGCAGTGTAGGGGGTTTTGCTGGGAGTGGTGTTTCACGGTTTAGGGCAGTGGTGTTTGGGCAGTGTAGAGGGTCTTGCTGGGGTGGTTTTTCAGGGTTTAGGGTAGTGCAGTGGTGTTCGGGCAGTGTAGTGGGTTGTGCGGGGGTGGTGTTTCAGGGTTTCGGGCAATCCAGTGGTGTTTGGACAGTGTTGGGGGATGTGCGGGGGTGGTGGTTTAGGGCAGTGCAGTGGCGTACGGGCAGTGTAGTGGGTCGTGCTGGGGCTGTTGTTTTAGGAATTAGGGCAGTGCAGTGGTGTTTGGGCAGTGTACTGGGTCATGCTGGGGCTGGGGTTACAGTGTTTAAGGCAGTGCAGTGGTGTTCGGGCAGTCTAGGGGGTCATGTTGGGGCTGGTGTTTTTGGGTTTAGGGCAGAGCAGTGGTGTTCGGGCAGTGTTGGGGGATGTGCGAGGGTTGTGGTTTATGGCAGTGCAGTGACGTTCGGGCAGTGTAGTGGGATGTGCTGGGGCTGGTGTTTTAGGGTTTAGGGCAGTGCAGTGGTGTTCGGGCAGTGTGAGGGGTCATGCTGGGGCTGGTGTTTTAGAGTTTAATGCAGTGTATTGGTTTTCAGGCAGTGTAGGGGGTCTTGCTGGGGCTGGAGTGTAAGGGTTAAGCGTAGTGCAGTGGTGTTCGGGCAGTGTAGGGGGTCGTCCTGGGGTGGTGTTTTATGGTTTAGGGTAGTGCAGTTGTGGTCGGGCAGTGTAGGGCGTTGTGCAGGGGTTGGCATTTTAGGGTTTAGGGCAGTGGAGTGGTGTTCGGGCAGTATAGGGGGTCGTGCAGGGGGTGGCGTTTCAGGGTTTAGGGCAGTGCAGTGGTGATCAGGCAGTGTAGGGGGTCGTGCAGGGGTGGTGTTTCAGGGTTTAGTGCTGTGCAGTGGTGGTCGGGCAGTGTAGTGGGTCTTGCTGGTGGTGGTGTTTCAGGGTTTAGGGCACTGCAGTGGTGTTCGGGTAGTGTAGGTGGTCATGCGGGGGTGGTGTTTCAGGGTTTCGGGCAATGCAGTGGTGTTCGGGCAGTGTTGGGGGATGTGCGGGGCTGGTGGTTTAGGGCAGTGCAGTGGCATTCGGGCAGTGTAGTGGGTCGTGCTGGGGCTGTTGTTTTAGGGTTTAGGGCAGTGCAGTGGTGTTTGGGCAGTGTACTGGGTCATGCTGGGGCTGGTGTTTCAGGGTTTAGGGCAGTGCAGTGGTATTCGGGAAGTATAGGGGGTCGTGCTGGGGGTGGTGTTTCAGGGTTTAGGGCAGTGCAGTGGTGTTTGGGAAATGTAGGGGGCAGTGCAGGGGTGGTGGTTCAGGGTTCAGGGCAGTGCAGTGGTGATCGGGCAGTGTAGGGGGTCTTGCTGGGGGTGGTGTTTCAGGGTTTAGGGCAGTGCAGTGGTGTTCGGGCATTGTAGGGGGTCGTGCTGGGACTGGTGTTTTAGGGTTTAGGGCAGTGCAGTGGTGTTTTGACAGTGTAGGGCGTCATGCTGGGGCTGGTGTTTCAGGGTTTAGGGCAGTGCAGTGGTGTTCGGGGAGTGTAGGCGGTCGTGCAGGGGTGGTGTTTCAGTGTTTAGGGCTGTGCAGTGGTGGTCGGGCAGTGTAGGGGGTCTTGCTGGTGGTGGTGTTTCAGGGTTTAGGGCACTGCAGTGGTGTTCTGTCAGTGTAGGGGGTCGTGCTGGGACTGGTGTTTTAGGGTTTAGGGCAGTGCAGTGGTTTTTGTATAGTGTACTGGGTCATGCTGGGGCTGGGGTTACAGTGTTTAAGGCATTGCAGTGGTGTTTGGGCAGTCTAGGGGGTCATGTTGGGGCTGGTTGTTTTTGGGTTTAGGGCAGAGCAGTGGTGTTCGGGCAGTGTTGGGGTATGTGCGACGGTGGTGGTTTATGGCAGTGCAGTGGCATTCAGGCAGTGTAGTGGGTCGTGCTGGGGCTGGTGTTTTAGGGTTTAGGGCAGTGCAGTGGTGTTTGGGCAGTGTACTGGGTCATGCTGGGGCTGGTGTTTCAGGGTTTAGGGCAGTGCAGTGGTATTTGGGAAGTGTGGGGGGTCGTGCTGGGGGTGGTGTTTCAGGATTTAGGGCAGTGCAGTGGCATTCAGGCAGTGTAGTGGGTCGTGCTAGGGCTGGTGTTTTAGGGTTTAGGGCAGTGCAGTGGTGTTTGGGCAGTGTACTGGGTCTTGATGGGGGTGGTGTTTCAGGGTTTAGGGCAGTGCAGTGGTGTTCGGGCAGTGTAGGCGGTCGTGCGGTGGTGGTGTTTCAGGGTTTTGGGCAGTGCAGTGGTGTTCGAGCAGTGTAGGGGTTCATGCTGGGGTGGTGTTTCAGGGCTTAGGGCAGTGCAGTGGTGTTTGGGCAGTGTAGGGGTTCGTGCAGGGGGTGGTGTTTCAGGGATTAGGGCAATGGTGTTCGGGCAGTGTAGGGGGCCTTTCTGGGGGTGGTGTTTCAGGGTTTAGGGCAGTGCAGTTGTATTCGGGCAGTGTAGGGGGTTGTGCAGGGGGGTGGTGTTTCAGGGGTTAGGGCAGTCCAGTGGTGTTTGGGCAGTGTAGGGGGTCGTGCTGAGGTGGTGTTTCAGGGTTTAGGGCAGTGCAGTGGTGTTCGGGCAGTGTGAGGGGTCATGCTAGGGCTGGTGTTTTAGGGTTTAGGGCAGTGTATTGGTTTTCGGACAGTGTAGGGGGTCTTGCTGGGGCTGGAGTTAAAGGGTTAAGGGTAGTGCAGTGGTGTTCGGGCAGTGTAGGGGGTCATGCTGGGGGTGGTGTTTTATGGTGTAGGGTTGTGCAGTGGTTTTCGGGCAGTGTAGGGGTCGCAGGGGGTGGCGTTTTAGGGTTTAGGGCAGTGTAGTAGTGTTCGGGAAGTGTAGGGGGTCATGCAGGGGGTGGCGTTTCAGGGTTTAGGGCAGTGCAGTGGTGTTCGGGCAGTGTAGGGGGTCGTGCAGGGGTGGTGTTTCAGGGTTTAGGGCAGTGCAGTGGTGATCGGGCAGTGTAGAGGGTCTTGCTGGGGGTGGTGTTTCAGGGTTTAGGGCAGTGCAGTGGTGTTCGGGCATTGTAGGGGGTCGTGCTGGGACTGGTGTTTTAGGGTTTAGGGCAGTGCAGTGGTGTTTTGACAGTGTAGGGGGTCATGCTGGGGCTGGTGTTTCAGGGTTTAGGGCAGTGCAGTGGTGTTCGGGGAGTGTAGGCAGTCGTGTAGGGGTGGTGTTTCAGGGTTTAGGGCTGTGCAGTGGTGGTCAAGCAGTGTAGGGGTCTTGCTGGTGGTGGTGTTTCAGGGTTTAGGGCACTGCAGTGGTGTTCGGTCAGTGTAGGGGCTCATGCTGGGACTGGTGTTTTAGGGTTTAGGGCAGTGCAGTGGTGTTCGGGCAGTCTAGGGGGTCATGTTGGGGATGGTATTTTAGGGTTTAGGGCAGAGCAGTGATGTTCGGGCAGTGTTGGGGGATGTGCGAGGGTAGTGGTTTATGGCAGTGCAGTGGCGTTCGGGCAGTGTAGTAGGTCGTGCTGGGGCTGGTGTTTTAGGGTTTAGGGCAGTGCAGTGGTGTTTGTGCAGTGGTATTCGGGAAGTGTAGGGGGTCGTGCTGGGGGTGGTGTTTCAGGGTTTAGGGCAGTGCAGTGGTGTTCGGGAAGTATAGGGGGTAATGCAGGGGGTGGTGTTTCAGGGTTTAGGGCAGTGCAGTGGTGTTCGGGCAGTGTAGGGGGTAGTGCTGGGGGTGGTCTTTCAGGGATTAGGGCAGTACAGTGGTGTTCGGGCAGTGTAGGGGCTTGTGCGGGGGTGGTGTTTCAGGGTTTAGGGCAGTGCAGTGGTGTTCAGGCAGTGTAGGCGGTCGTGCGGGGGTGGTGTTTCAGGGTTTGGGCAGTGCAGTGGTGTTCGGACAGTGTAGGGGTTCATGCTGGGGTGGTGTTTCAGGGTTTTGGGCAGTGCCGTGGTGTTCGGGCAGTGTAGGGGTTCGTGCAGGAGATGGTGTTTCAGGTTTTAGGGCAGTGCAGTGGTGTCTGGCAGTTGTGGGGGTCTTGAGGGGGGTGGTGTTTCAGGGTTTAGGGCAGTGGTGTTCAGGCAGTGTAAGGAGTCTTGCTGGTAGTGGTGTTTCAGGGTTTATGGCAGTTTAGTGGTGTTCAGGCAGTGTAGGGAGTCATGCTGGGGGTGGAGTTTCAGGTCAGTGCAGTGGTGTTCGGGCAGTGTAGGGGGTTGTGCTGGGGGTGGAGTTTCAGGGCAGTGCAGTGGTGTTCGGGCAGTGTAGGGGTTGTGCTGGGGCTGGTGTTTCAGGGTTTAGGGCAGTGCAGTGGTGTTCAGGCAGTATAGGGGGTCATGCTAGGGGTGATGTTTCAGGGTTTAGGGCAGTGCAGTGGTGTTCGGGCAGTTTGGGGGGTTGTGCTGGGGGTGGTGTTTCAGGGTTTAGGGCAGTGCAGTGGTGTTCGGGCAGTGTAGGGGGTCATGTTGGGGCTGGTGTTTTAGGGTTTAGAGTAGAGCAGAGGTGATCGGGCAGTGTAGGGGGATGTGCGGGGTGTGGTTTAGGGCAGAGCAGTGGTGTTCGGGCAGTGTAGGGGCTTGTGCGATGGGTGGTGTTTCAGGGTTTAGGGCAGTGCAGTGGTGTTCGGGCAGTGTTGGGGGTCTTGATGGGGTGGTGTTTCAGGGATTAGGGCAGTGGTGTTCAGGCAGTGTAGGGGGTCTTGCTGGGGGTGGTGTTTCAGTGTTTAGGGCAGTGCAGTGGTGTTTGGGCAGTGTAGGGGGTCTTGCTGGGAGTGGTGTTTCACGGTTTAGGGCAGTGGTGTTTGGGCAGTGTAGAGGGTCTTGCTGGGGGTGGTTTTTCAGGGTGTAGGGTAGTGCAGTGGTGTTCGGGCAGTGTAGTGGGTTGTGCAGGGGGGTGTTTCAGGGTTTAGGGCAGTGCAGTCGTATTTGTGCAGTGTTGGGGGTGGTGCTTGGGGTGGTGTTTCAGGGTTTAGGGCAGTGCAGTGGTGTTCGGGCAGTGCAGGGGGTCATGCTGGGGGTGGTGTTTCAGGGTTTAGGGCAATGCAGTGGTGTTCGGGCAGTGTTGGGGGTCTTGATGGGGGTGGTGTTTCAGGGAATAGGGCAGTGGTGTTCAGGCAGTGTAGGGGGTCTTGCTGGGGGTGGTGTTTCAGTGTTTAGGGCAGTGCAGTGGTGTTTGGGCAGTGTCGGGGGTCTTGCTGGGGTTGGTGTTTCACCGTTTAGGGCAGTGGTGTTTGGGCAGTGTAGAGGGTCTTGCTGGGGGTGGTTTTTCAGGGTTTAGGGTAGTGCAGTGGTGTTCGGGCAGTGTAGTGGGTCGTGCAGGGGGGTGTTTCAGGGTTTAGGGCAGTGCAGTGGTGTTCGGGTTTTGTGGGGTGTCATGTTGGGGGTGGCGTTTCAGGGTTTAGGGCAGTGCAGTGGTGTTCGGGCAGTGTAGGGGGTTGTGCTGGGGGTGGTGTTTCAGGGTTTAGGGCAGTGCAGTGGTATTTGGGCAGTGTGGGGGTCATGCTGGGGGTGGTGTTTCAGGGTTTAGGGCAGTGCATTGGTGTTCGGGTTTTGTGGGGTGTCATGTTGGGGGTGGTGTTTCAGGGTTTAGGGCAGTGCAGTGGTGTTCGGGCAGTGTAGGGGGTTGTGCTGGGGGTGGTGTTTCAGGGTTTAGGGCAGTGCAGTGGTGTTCGGGCAGAGTAGGGGGTCGTGCTGGCGGTAGTGTT
Source organism: Triturus cristatus (assembly GCF_964204655.1). Taxonomy (NCBI): domain Eukaryota; kingdom Metazoa; phylum Chordata; class Amphibia; order Caudata; family Salamandridae; genus Triturus; species Triturus cristatus. The sequence goes on along the minus strand of NC_140579.1, from coordinate 630,447,628 downwards.
TCAGGGTTTAGGGCAATGCAGTGGTGTTTGGGCAGTGTAAGGGCTTGTGCAGGGGGTGGTGTTTTAGTGTTTAGGGCAGTGCAGTGGTTTTTGGGCAGTGTAGGGAGTAGTGCAGGGTTGGTTTTCAGGGTTTAGGGCAGTGCAGTGGTGTTTGGGCTGTGTAGGGGGTCGTACTGGGTGTGATATTTCAGGGTTTAGGGCAGTGCATTGGTGTTCGGGCAGTGTGAGGGGTCGTGCTGGGGATGGTGTTTTAGAGTTTAGTGCAGTGTATTGGTTTTCGGGCAGTGTAGGGGTCGTGCTGGGGCTGGAGTTTTAGGGTTAAGCGTATTGCAGTGGTGTTCGGGCAGTGTAGGGGGTTGTGCTGGGGGTGGTATTTTATGGTTTAGGGTAGTTCAGTTGTGGTCGGGCAGTGTAGGGGTTGTGCAGGGGTTGGCGTTTTAGGGTTTAGGGCAGTGGAGTGGTGTTCGGGCAGTGTAGGGGGTCATGCAGGGGGTGGCGTTTCAGGGTTTAGGGCAGTGCAGTGGTGATCAGGAAGTGTAGGGGGTCGTGCAGGGGTGGTGTTTGAGGGTTTAGGGCTGTGCAGTGGTGTCGGGCAGTGTAGGGGGTCTTGCTGGTGGTGGTGTTTCAGGGTTTCGGGCAATGCAGTGGTGTTTGGGCAGTGTACTGGGTCATGCTGGGGCTGGTGTTTCAGGGTTTAGGGCAGTGGTGTTCGGGCAGTGTAGGGGGTCTTTCTGGGGGTGGTGTTTCAGGGTTTAGGGCAGTGCAGTGTTATTCGGGCAGTGTAGGGGTTAGTGCAGGGGGGTGGTGTTTCAGGGTTTAGGGCAGTGCAGTTGTGTTTGGGCAGTGTAGGGGGTCGTGCTTCAGGGTTTAGGGCAGTGCAGTGGTGTCCGGGCAGTGTGAGGGGTCGTGCTAGGGCTGGTGTTTTAGGGTTTAGGGCAGTATATTGGGTTTCGGGCAGTGTAGGGGGTCTTGCTGGGGCTGGAGTTTAAGGGTTAAGGGTAGTGCAGTGGAGTACGGGCAGTGTAGGGGGTCATGCTGGGCGTGGTGTTTTATGGTGTAGGGTTGTGCAGTGGTGTTCGGGCAGTGTAGGGGTCACACAGGGGGTGGCATTTTAGGGTTTAGGGCAGTGCAGTGGGTTCGGGCAGTGTAGGGGTTTGTGCAGGGGTGGTGTTTCAGGGTTTAGGGCAGTGCAGTGGTGATCGGGCAGTGTAGGGGGTTTTGCTTGGGGTGGTGTTTCAGGGTTTAGGGCAGTGCAGTGGTGTTCAGGCATTGTAGGGGTCATGCTGAGACTGGTGTTTTAGGGTTTAGGGCAGTGCAGTGGTGTTTTGGCAGTGTAGGGGGTCGTGCTGGGGCTGGTGTTTCAGGGTTTAGGGCAGTGCAGTGGTGTTCGGGCATTGTAGGGGTCATGCTGAGACTGGTGTTTTAGGGTTTAGGGCAGTGCAGTGGTGTTTTGGTAGTGTAGGGGATGTGCGGGGGTGGTGGTTTAGGGCAGTGCAGTGGCATTCGGGCAGTGTAGTGGGTCGTGCTGGGGCTGGTGTTTTAGGGTTTAGGGCAGTGCAGTGGTGTTTGGGCAGTGTACTGGGTCATGCTGGGGCTGGTGTTTCAGGGCTTAGGGCAGTGCAGTGGTATTTGGGAAGTGTAGGTGGTTGTGCTGGGGGTGGTGTTTCAGGGTTTAGGGCAGTGCAGTGGTGTTCGGGAAGTGCAGGGGGTAGTGCAGGGGGTTGTGTTTCAGGGTTTAGGGCAGTGCAGTGGTGTTCGGGCAGTGTAGGGGGTAGTGCTGTGGGTGGTCTTTCAGGAATTAGGGCAGTACAGTGGTGTTCGGGCAGTGTAGGGGCTTGTGCGGGGGTGGTGTTTCAGGGTTTAGGGCAGTGCAGTGGTGTTCAGGCAGTGTAGTCGGTCGTGCGGGGGGTGGTGTTTCAGGGTTTCGGGCAGTGCAGTGGTGTTCGGGCAGTGTGAGGGGTCATGCTGGGGCTGGTGTTTTAGAGTTTAGTGCAGTGTATTGGTTTTCGAGCAGTGTAGGGGGTCTTGCTGGAGCTGGAGTTTAAGGGTTAAGCGTAGTGCAGTGGTGTTCGGGCAGTGTAGGGGGTCGTCCTGGGGTGGTGTTTTATGGTTTAGGGTAGTGCAGTTGTGGTCGGGCAGCGTAGGGCGTTGTGCAGGGGTTGGCATTTTAGGGTTTAGGGCAGTGCAGTGGTGATCAGGCAGTGTAGGGGGTCGTGCTGGTGGTGGTGTTTCAGGGTTTGGGGCACTGCAGTCGTGTTCGGGTAGTGTAGGCGGTCGTGCGGGGGTGGTGTTTCAGGGTTTCGGGCAGTGTTGGGGGATGTGCGGGGGTGGTGGTTTAGGGCAGGGCAGTGGCGTTCGGGCAGTGTAGTGGGTCATGCTGGGGCTGTTGTTTTAGGGTTTTGGGCAGTGCAGTGGTGTTTGGGCAGTGTACTTGGTCATGCTGGGGCTGGTGTTTCAGGGTTTAGGGCAGTGCAGTGGTATTCGGGAAGTATAGGGGGTCGTGCTGGGGTTTGGTGTTTCAGGTTTTAGGGCAGTGCAGTGGTGTTCGGGAAATGTAGGGGGTAGTGCAGGGGTGGTGTTTCAGGGTTCAGGGCAGTGCAGTGGTGATCGGGCAGTGTAGGGGGTCTTGCTGGGGGTGGTGTTTCAGGGTTTAGGGCAGTGCAGTGGTGTTCGGGCATTGTAGGGGGTTGTGCTGGGACTGGTGTTTTAGGGTTTAGGGCAGTGCAGTGGTGTTTTGACAGTGTAGGGGGTCATGCTGGGGCTGGTGTTTCAGGGTTTAGGGTAGTGCAGTGGTGTTCGGGGAGTGTAGGCGGTCGTGCAGGGGTGGTGTTTCAGAGTTTAGGGCTGTGCAGTGGTGGTCGGGCAGTGTAGGGGGTCTTGCTGGTGGTGATGTTTCAGGGTTTAGGGCACTGCAGTGGTGTTCGGTCAGTGTAGGGGGTCGTGCTGGGACTGGTGTTTTAGGGTTTAGGGCAGTGCAGTGGTGTTTGGGCAGTGTACTGGGTCATGCTGGGGCTGGGGTTACCGTGTTTAATGCAGTGCAGTGGTGTTCGGGCAGTCTAGGGGGTCATGTTGGGGCTGGTGTTTTTGGGTTTAGGGCAGAGCAGTGGTGTTCGGGCAGTGTTGGGGGATGTGCGAAGGTGGTGGTTTATGGCAGTGCAGTGGCGTTTGGGTGTAGTGGGTCATGCTGGGGCTGGTGTTTTAGGGTTTAGGGCAGTGCAGTGGTGTTTGGGCAGTGTACTGGGTCATGCTGGGGCTGGTGTTTCAGGGTTTAGGGCAGTGCAGTGGTATTTGGGAAGTGTAGGGGGTCGTGCTGGGGGTGGTGTTTCAGGTTTTAGGGCAGTGCAGTGGTGTTTGGCAATGTTGGGGGTCTTGATGGGGGTGGTGTTTCAGGGTTTAGGGCAGTGGTGTTCAGGCAGTGTAAGGGGTCTTGCTGGGGGTGGTGTTTCAGGGTTTAGGACAGTGCAGTGGTGTTCGGGCAGTGTAGGGGTAGTGCTGGGGGTGGTCTTTCAGGGTTTAGGGCAGTACAGTGGTGTTCGGGCAGTGTAGGGGCTTGTGCGGGGGGTGGGGTTTCAGCGTTTAGGGCAGTGCAGTGGTGTTCGGGCAGTGTAGGCGGTCTTGCGGGGGTGGTGTTTCAGGGTTTAGGGCAGTGCAGTGGTGTTTGGGCAGTGTAGGGGTTCGTGCAGGGGGTGGTGTTTCAGGTTTTAGGGTAGTGCAGTGGTGTTTGGGCAGTGTTGGGGGTGTTGATGGGGGTGGTGTTTCAGTGTTTAGGACAGTGGTGTTCAGGCAGTGTAAGGGGTTTTGCTGGGGGTGGTGTTTCAGGGTTTAGGGCAGTGGTGTTCGGGCAGTGTAGGGGGTCTTTCTGGGGGTGGTGTTTCAGGGTTTAGGGCAGTGCAGTGTTATTCGGGCAGTGTAGGGGGTAGTGCAGGGGGGTGGTGTTTCAGGGTTTAGGGCAGTGCAGTGGTGTTTGGGCAGTGTAGGGGGTCGTGCTTCAGGGTTTAGGGCAGTGCAGTGGTGTCCGGGCAGTGTGAGGGGTCGTGCTAGGGCTGGTGTTTTAGGGTTTAGGGCAGTATATTGGGTTTCGGGCAGTGTAGGGGGTCTTGCTGGGGCTGGAGTTTAAGGGTTAAGGGTAGTGCAGTGGAGTACGGGCAGTGTAGGGGATCATGCTGGGGGTGGTGTTTTATGGTGTAGGGTTGTGCAGTGGTGTTCGGGCAGTGTAGGGGTCGCGCAGGGGGTGGCATTTTCGGGTTTAGGGCAGTGCAGTGGGTTCGGGCAGTGTAGGGGTTTGTGCAGGGGTGGTGTTTCAGGGTTTAGGGCAGTGCAGTGGTGATTGGGCAGTGTAGGGGGTTTTGCTTGGGGTGGTGTTTCAGGGTTTAGGGCAGTGCAGTGGTGTTCGGGCATTGTACGGGTCATGCTGAGACTGGTGTTTTAGGGTTTAGGGCAGTGCAGTGGTGTTTTGGCAGTGTAGGGGGTCGTGCTGGGGCTGGTGTTTCAGGGTTTAGGGCAGTGCAGTGGTGTTCGGGCATTGAAGGGGTCATGCTGAGACTGGTGTTTTAGGGTTTAGGGCAGTGCAGTGGTGTTTTGGTAGTGTAGGGGGTCGTGCTGGGGCTGGTGTTTCAGGGTTTAGGGCAGTGCAGTGGTGTTCGGGGAGTGTAGGTGGTCGTGCAGGGGTGGTGTTTCAGGGTTTAGGGCTGTGCAGTGGTGGTTGGGCAGTGTAGGGGGTCTTGCTGGTGGTGGTGTTTCAGGGTTTAGGGCAGAGCAGTGGTGTTCGGGCAGTGTTGGGGGATGTGCGAGGGTGGTGGTTTAGGGCAGTGCAGTGGCGTTCGGGCAGTGTAGTGGGTCGTGCTGGGGCTGGTGTTTTAGGGTTTAGGGCAGTGCAGTGGTGTTTGGGCAGTGTACTGGGTCATGCTGGTGCTGGTGTTTCAGGGTTTAGGGCAGTGCAGTGGTATTTGGGAAGTGTAGGTGGTTGTGCTGGGGGTGGTGTTTCAGGGTTTAGGGCAGTGCAGTGGTGTTCGGGAAGTGTAGGGGGTAGTGCAGGGGGTTGTGTTTCAGGGTTTAGGGCAGTGCAGTGGTGTTCGGGCAGTGTAGGGGGTAGTGCTGTGGGTGGTCTTTCAGGGATTAGGGCAGTACAGTGGTGTTCGGGCAGTGTAGGGGCTTGTGCGGGGGTGGTGTTTCAGGGTTTAGGGCAGTGCAGTGGTGTTCAGGCAGTGTAGTCGGTCGTGCGGGGGGTGGTGTTTCAGGGTTTCGGGCAGTGCAGTGGTGTTTGGGCAGTGTGAGGGGTCATGCTGGGGCTGGTGTTCTAGAGTTTAGTGCAGTGTATTGGTTTTCGTGCAGTGTAGGGGGTCTTGCCGGAGCTGGAGTTTAAGGGTTAAGCGTAGTGCAGTGGTGTTCGGGCAGTGTAGGGGGTCGTCCTGGGGTGGTGTTTTATGGTTTAGGGTAGTGCAGTTGTGGTCGGGCAGTGTAGGGCGTTGTGCAGGGGTTGGCATTTTAGGGTTTAGGGCAGTGCAGTGGTGATCAGGCAGTGTAGGGGGTCATGCAGGGGTGGTGTTTCAGGGTTTAGTGCTGTGCAGTGGTGGTCGGGCAGTGTAGGTGGTCGTGCAGGGGTGGTGTTTCAGGGTTTAGGGCTGTGCAGTGGTGGTTGGGCAGTGTAGGGGGTCTTGCTGGTGGTGGTGTTTCAGGGTTTAGGGCAGAGCAGTGGTGTTCGGGCAGTGTTGGGGGATGTGCGAGGGTGGTGGTTTAGGGCAGTGCAGTGGCGTTCGGGCAGTGTAGTGGGTCGTGCTGGGGCTGGTGTTTTAGGGTTTAGGGCAGTGCAGTGGTGTTTGGGCAGTGTACTGGGTCATGCTGGTGCTGGTGTTTCAGGGTTTAGGGCAGTGCAGTGGTATTTGGGAAGTGTAGGTGGTTGTGCTGGGGGTGGTGTTTCAGGGTTTAGGGCAGTGCAGTGGTGTTCGGGAAGTGTAGGGGGTAGTGCAGGGGGTTGTGTTTCAGGGTTTAGGGCAGTGCAGTGGTGTTCGGGCAGTGTAGGGGGTAGTGCTGTGGGTGGTCTTTCAGGGATTAGGGCAGTACAGTGGTGTTCGGGCAGTGTAGGGGCTTGTGCGGGGGTGGTGTTTCAGGGTTTAGGGCAGTGCAGTGGTGTTCAGGCAGTGTAGTCGGTCGTGCGGGGGGTGGTGTTTCAGGGTTTCGGGCAGTGCAGTGGTGTTCGGGCAGTGTGAGGGGTCATGCTGGGGCTGGTGTTCTAGAGTTTAGTGCAGTGTATTGGTTTTCGTGCAGTGTAGGGGGTCTTGCCGGAGCTGGAGTTTAAGGGTTAAGCGTAGTGCAGTGGTGTTCGGGCAGTGTAGGGGGTCGTCCTGGGGTGGTGTTTTATGGTTTAGGGTAGTGCAGTTGTGGTCGGGCAGTGTAGGGCGTTGTGCAGGGGTTGGCATTTTAGGGTTTAGGGCAGTGCAGTGGTGATCAGGCAGTGTAGGGGGTCATGCAGGGGTGGTGTTTCAGGGTTTAGTGCTGTGCAGTGGTGGTTGGGCAGTGTAGGGGGTCTTGCTGGTGGTGGTGTTTCAGGGTTTGGGGCACTGCAGTCGTGTTCGGGTAGTGTAGGCGGTCGTGCGGGGGTAGTGTTTCAGGGTTTCAGGCAATGCAGTGGTGTTCGGGCAGTGTTGGGGGATGTGCGGGGTGGTGGTTTAGGGCAGTGCAGTGGCGTTCGGGCAGTGTAGTGGGTCGTGCTGGGGCTGTTGTTTTAGGGTTTTGGGCAGTGCAGTGGTGTTTGGGCAGTGTACTTGGTCATGCTGGGGCTGGTGTTTCAGGGTTTAGGGCAGTGCAGTGGTATTCGGGAAGTATAGGGGGTCGTGCTGGGGGTGGTGTTTCAGGGTTTAGGGCAGTGCAGTGGTGTTCGGGAAATGTAGGGGGTAGTGCAGGGGTGGTGTTTCAGGGTTCAGGGCAGTGCAGTGGTGATCGGGCAGTGTAGGGGGTCATGCTGGGGCTGGTGTTTCAGGGTTTAGGGTAGTGCAGTGGTGTTCGGGGAGTGTAGGCGGTCGTGCAGGGGTGGTGTTTCAGAGTTTAGGGCTGTGCAGTGGTGGTCGGGCAGTGTAGGGGGTCTTGCTGGTGGTGGTGTTTGAGGGTTTAGGGCACTGCAGTGGTGTTCGGTCAGTGTAGGGGGTCGTGCTGGGACTGGTGTTTTAGGGTTTAGGGCAGTGCAGTGGTGTTCAGGCAGTGTAGGGGGTCGTGCAGGGGTGGTGTTTCAGGGTTTAGGGCAGTGCAGTGGTGATCGGGCAGTGTAGGGGTTCGTGCAGGGCGTGGTGTTTCAGGTTTTAGGGCAGTGCAGTGGTGTTTGGGCAGTGTTGGGGGTCTTGCTGGTGGTGGTGTTTCAGGGTTTAGGGCACTGCAGTGGTGTTCGGTCAGTGTAGGGGGCCGTGCTGGGACTGGTGTTTTAGGGTTTAGGGCAGTGCAGTGGTGTTTGGGCAGTGAACTGGGTCATGCTGGGGCTGGAGTTACAGTGTTTAATGCAGTGCAGTGGTGTTCAGGCAGTGTAGGGGGTCATGTTGAGGCTGGTGTTTTTGGGTTTAGGGCAGAGCAGTGGTGTTCGGGCAGTGTTGGGGGTTGTGCGGGGGAGGTGGTTTATGGCAGTGCAGTGGCGTTTGGGTGTAGTGGGTCATGCTGGGGCTGGTGTCTTAGGGTTTAGGGCAGTGCAGTGGTGTTTGGGCAGTGTACTGGGTCATGCTGGGAATGGTGTTTCAGGGTTTAGGGCAGTGCAGTGGTATTTGGGAAGTGTAGGGGGGTGGTGTTTCAGGGTTTAGGGCAGTGCAGTGGTATTCAGGAAGTGCAGTGGGTATTGCAGTGGGTAGTGTTGCAGGTTTTAGGGCAGTGCAGTGGTGTTTGGCAATGTTGGGGGTCTTGATGGGGGTGGTGTTTCAGGGTTTAGGGCAGTGGTGTTCAGGCAGTGTAAGGGGTATTGCTGGGGGTGGTGTTTCAGGGTTTAGGGCAGCGCAGTGGTGTTCGGGCAGTGTAGGTGGTTGTGCGGTGGTGGTGTTTCAGGGTTTTGTGCAGTGCAGTGGTGTTCGGGCTGTGTAGGGGTTCATGCTTGGGTGGTGTTTCAGGGTTTAGGGCAGTTTAGTGGTATTCAGGGAGTGTAGGGGGTCTTGCTGGGGGTGGTGTTTCAGGGATTAGGGCAGTGGTGTTCGGGCAGTGTAGGGGGTCTTTCTGGGGGTGGTGTTTCAGGGTTTAGGGCAGTGCAGTGGTATTCGGGCAGTGTAGGGGGTCGTGCAGGGGGGTGGTGTTTCAGGGTTTAGGGCAGTGCAGTGGTGTTTGGGCAGTGTAGGGGGTCGTGCTGAGGTGGTGTTTCAGGGTTTAGGGCAGTGCAGTGGTGTTCGGGCAGTGTGAGGGGTCGAGCTAGGGCTGGTGTTTTAGGGTTTAGGGCAGTGGATTGGTTTTTGGACAGTGTAGGGGGTGTTGCTGGGGCTGCAGTTTAAGGGTTGAGGGTAGTGCAGTGGTGTTTGGGCAGTGTAGGGTGTCATGCTGGGGGTGATGTTTTATGGTGTAGGGTTGTGCAGTGGTGTTCGGGCAGTGTAGGGGTCGCAGGGGGTGGCGTTTTAGGGTTTAGGGCAGTGTAGTAGTGTTCGGGAAGTGTAGGGGATCATGCAGGGGGTGGCGTTTCAGGGTTTAGTGCAGTGCAGTGGTGTTCGGGAAGTGTAGGGGGTCGTGCAGGGGTGGTGTTTCAGGGTTTAGGGCAGTGCAGTGGTGATCGGGCAGTGTAGAGGGTCTTGCTGGGGGTGGTGTTTCAGGGTTTAGGGGAGTGCAGTGGTGTTCGGGCATTGTAGGGGGTCGTGCTGGGACTGGTGTTTTAGGGTTTAGTGCAGTGCAGTGGTGTTTTGACAGTGTAGGGGGTCATGCTGGGGCTGGTGTTTCAGGGTTTAGGGCAGTGCAGTGGTGTTCGGGGAGTGTAGGCAGTCGTGCAGGGGTGGTGTTTCAGGGTTTAGGGCTGTGCAGTGGTGGTCAAGCAGTGTAGGGGGTCTTGCTGGTGGTGGTGTTTCAGGGTTTAGGGCACTGCAGTGGTGTTCGCTCAGTGTAGGGGCTCGTGCTGGGACTGGCGTTTTAGGGTTTAGGGCAGTGCAGTGGTGTTTAGGCAGTGTACTGGGTCATGCTGGGGCTGGGGTTACAGTGTTTAAGGCAGTGCAGTGGTGTTCGGGCAGTCTAGGGGGTCATGTTGGGGCTGGTGTTTTAGGGTTTAGGGCAGAGCAGTGGTGTTCGGGCAGTGTAGTGGGTCGTGCTGGGGCTGGTGTTTTAGGGTTTAGGGCAGTGCAGTGGTGTTTGGGCAGTGTACTGGGTCATGCTGGGGCTGGTGTTTCAGGGTTTAGGGCAGTGCAGTGTTATTCGGGAAGTGTAGGGGGTCATGCTGGGGGTGGTGTTTCAGGATTTAGGGCAGTACAGTGGTGTTCGGGAAGTGTAGGGGGTAGTGCAGGGGGTGGTGTTTCAGGGTTTAGGGCAGTGCAGTGGTGTTCGGGCAGTGTAGGGGGTAGTGCTGGGGGTGGTCTTTCAGGGATTAGGGCAGTACAGTGGTGTTCGGGCAGTGTAGGGTCTTGTGCGGGGGGTGGTGTTTCAGGGTTTAGGGCAGTGCAGTGGTGTTCAGGCAGTGTAGGCGGTCGTGCGGGGTGGTGTTTCAGGGTTTTGGGCAGTGCCGTGGTGTTCGGGCAGTGTAGGGGTTCGTGCAGGGTATGGTGTTTCAGGGCAGTGCAGTGGTGTTTGGCAGTGTAAGGGATCTTGCTGGGAGTGGTGCTTCAGTGTTTAGAGCAGTTTAGTGGTGTTCAGGCAGTATAGGGGGTCGTGCTGGGGGTGGAGTTTCAGGTCAGTGCAGTGTTGTTCGGGCAGTGTAGGGGGTTGTGCTGGGGGTGGAGTTTCAGGGCAGTGCAGTGGTGTTCGGGCAGTGTAGGGGGTTGTGCTGGGGCTGGTGTTTCAGGGTTTAGGGCAGTGCAGTGGTGTTCAGGCAGTATAGGGGGTCATGCTAGGGGTGGTGTTTCAGGGTTTAGGGCAGTGCAGTGGTGTTCGGGCAGTTTGTTGGGTTGTGCTGGGTGTGGTGTTTCAGGGTTTAGGGCAGTGCAGTGGTGTTCGGGCAGTGTAGGGGGTCATGTTGGGGCTGGTGTTTTAGGGTTTAGAGTAGAGCAGTGGTGATCGGGCAGTGTAGGGGGATGTGCGGGGTGTGGTTTAGGGCAGAGCAGTGGTGTTCGGGCAGTGTAGGGGCTTGTGCGATGGGTGGTGTTTCAGGGTTTAGGGCAGTGCAGTGGTGTTCGGGCAGTGTTGGGGGTCTTGATGGGGTGGTGTTTCAGGGATTAGGGCAGTGGTGTTCAGGCAGTGTAGGGGGTCTTGCTGGGGGTGGTGTTTCAGTGTTTAGGGCAGTGCAGTGGTGTTTGGGCAGTGTAGGGGGTCTTGCTGGGAGTGGTGTTTCACGGTTTAGGGCAGTGGTGTTTGGGCAGTGTAGAGGGTCTTGCTGGGGGTGGTTTTTCAGGGTGTAGGGTAGTGCAGTGGTGTTCGGGCAGTGCAGTGGGTTGTGCAGGGGGGGTGTTTCAGGGTTTAGGGCAGTGCAGTGGTGTTCGGGCAGTGTAAGGGGTCGTGCTGGGTGTGGTGTGTCAGGGTTTAGGCCAGTGCATTGGTGTTCGGGTTTTGTGGGGTATCATGGTGGGGGTGGCGTTTCAGGGTTTAGGGCAGTGCACTGGTGTTCGGGTAGTGTAGGGGGTCGTGCTGGGGCTGGTGTTTCAGGGTTTAGGGCAGTGTTGTTGTGTTCAGGCAGTGTAGGGGGTCGTGCTGGTGTTGTGTTTCAGGGTTTAGGGCAGTGCAGTGGTATTTGGGCAGTGTTGGGGGACGTGCTGGGGGTGGTGTTTCAGGGTTTTGGGCAGTGCAGTGGTGTTCGGACAGTGTAGGGGTTCATGCTGGGGTGGTGTTTCAGGGTTTTGGGCAGTGCCGTGGTGTTCGGGCAGTGTTGGGGGTCGTGCTGGGGGTGGTGTTTCAGGCTTTAGGGCAGTGCAGTGGTGTTCGGGCAGTGTAGGGGGTCGTGCTGGGGGTGGTGTTTCAGGGTTTAGGGCAATGCAGTGGTGTTCGGGCAGTGTTGGGGGTCTTGATGGGGTGGTGTTTCAGGGAATAGGGCAGTGGTGTTCAGGCAGTGTAGGGGGTCTTGCTGGGGGTGGTGTTTCAGTGTTTAGGGCAGTGCAGTGGTGTTTGGGCAGTGTTGGGGGTCTTGCTGGGGGTGGTGTTTCACCGTTTAGGGCAGTGGTGTTTGGGCAGTGTAGATGGTCTTGCTGGGGGTGGTTTTTCAGGGTTTAGGGTAGTGCAGTGGTGTTCAGGCAGTGTAGTGGGTCGTGCAGGGGGGGTGTTTCAGGGTTTAGGGCAGTGCAATGGTGTTCGGGCAGTGTAAGGGGTCGTGCTGAGGGTGGTGTTTCAGGGTTTAGGGCAGCACAGTGGTTTTTGGGCAGTGTGGGGGTCATGCTGGGGGTGGTGTTTCAGGGTTTAGGGCAGTGCAGTGGTGTTCGGGTTTTGTGGGGTGTCATGTTGAGGGTGGCGTTTCAGGGTTTAGGGCAGTGCAGTGGTGTTCGGGCAGTGTAGGGGGTCGTGCTGGGGATGGTGTTTCAGGGTTTAGGGCAGTGCAGTGGTATTTGGGCAGTGTTGGGGGTCGTGCTGGGGGTGGTGTTTCAGGGTTTAGGGCAATGCAGTGGTGTTTGGGCAGTGTAAGGGCTTGTGCAGGGGGTGGTGTTTTAGGGTTTAGGGCAGTGCAGTGGTTTTTGGGCAGTTTAGGGAGTAGTGCAGGGGTGGTGTTTCAGGGTTTAGTGCAGTGTATTGGTTTTCGGGCAGTGTAGGGGGTCGTGCTGGGGCTGGAGTTTTAGGGTTAAACGTAGTGCAGTGGTGTTCGGGCAGTGTAGGGGGTCGTGCTGGGGGTGGTATTTTATGGTTTAGGGTAGTTCAGTTGTGGTCGGGCAGTGTAGGGGGTTGTGCAGGGGTTGGCATTTTAGGGTTTAGGGCAGTGGAGTGGTGTTCGGGCAGTGTAGGGGGTCGTGCAGGGGGTGGCGTTTCAGGGTTTAGGGCAGTGCAGTGGTGATCAGGAAGTGTAGGGGGTCGTGCAGGGGTGGTGTTTCAGGGTTTAGGGCTGTGCAGTGGTGGTCGGGCAGTGTAGGGGGTCTTGCTGGTGGTGGTGTTTCATGGTTTCGGGCAATGCAGTGGTGTTCGGGCATTGTTGGGGGATGTGCGGGGTGGTGGTTTAGGGCAGTGCAGTGGCATTCGGGCAGTGTAGTGGGTCGTGCTGGGGCTGTTGTATTAGGGTTTAGGGCAGTGCAGTGGTGTTTGGGCAGTGTACTGGGTCATGCTGGGGCTGGTGTTTCAGGGTTTAGGGCAGTGCAGTGGTATTCGGGAAGTATAGGGGGTCGTGCTGGGGTGGTGTTTCAGGGTTTAGGGCAATGCAGTGGTGTTCGGGCAGTGCAGGGGGTCTTGCTGGGGGTGATGTTTCAGGGTTTAGGGAAGTGCACTGGTGTTCGGGCAGTGCAGGGGGTCGTGCTGGGGGTAGTGTTTTGGGGTTTAGGGCAGTGCAGTGGTGTTCGGGCAGTGTAGGGGTCGTGCTGGGGGTGGTGTTTCAGGGTTTAGGGCAGTGCAGTGGTGTCCGGGCAGTGTAGGGGGTCGTGTAGGGTGTGGTGTTTCAGGGTTTATGGCAGTGCAGTGGTGTTCGGGCAGTGTAGTGGGTGATGCAGGGGGTTGGTGTTTCAGGGTTTAGGGCAGTGCAGTGGTATACGGGCAGTGTAGGGGGTTGTTCTGGGGCGGGTGTTTCAGTGTTTAAGGCAGTGCAGTGGTGACCGGGCAGTGTAGGGAGTCATGCTGGGGCTGGTGTTTCAGGGTTTAGTTCAGTGCAGTGGTGTTCGGGGAGTGTAGGGGGTCATGCTGGGGGTGGTGTTTCAGGGTTTAGGGCAATGCAGTGGTGTTCGGGCAGTGCAGGGGGTCTTGCTGGGGGTGATGTTTCAGGGTTTAGAGAAGTGCACTGGTGTTCGGGCAGTGCAGGGGGTCGTGCTGGGGGTGGTGTTTTGGGGTTTAGGGCAGTGCAGTGGTGTTCGGGCAGTGTAGGGGTCGTGCTGGGGGTGGTGTTTCAGGGTTTAGGGCAGTGCAGTGGTGTCCGGGCAGTGTAGGGGGTCGTGTAGGGTGTGGTGTTTCAGGGTTTAGGGCAGTGCAGTGGTGTTCGGGCAGTGTAGGGGGTCGTGCTGGGGGTAGTGTTTCAGGGTTTAGGGCAGTGCAGTGGTGTTTGGGCAGTGTAGGGGTCGTGCTGGGGGTGGTGTTTCAGGGTTTAGGGCAGTGCAGTGGTGTCCGGGCAGTGTAGGGGGTCGTGTAGGGTGTGGTGTTTCAGGGTTTAGGGCAGTGCAGTGGTGTTTGGGCAGTGTGAGGGGTCGTGCTGGGGCTGGTGTTTTAGGGTTTAGGGCAGTGTAGTGGTGTTCAGGCAGTGTAGGGGGTCATGCAGGGGGTAGGGTTTCAGGGTTTAGAGCAGTGAAGTGGTGGTCGGGCATTGTAGGGGGTCTTGCTGGGGGTGGTGTTTAAGGGTTTAGGGCAGTGCAGTGGTGTTCGGGCAGTGTAGGGGGTCGTTATGGGACTGGTGTTTTAGGGATTAGAGCAGTGCAGTGGTGTTTGGGCAGTTTACTGGCTCATGCTGGGGCTGGTGTTTCAGGGTTTAAGGTAGTGCAGTGGTGTTCAGGCAGTCTAGGGGGTCATGTTGGGGCTGGTGTTTTTGGGTTTAGGGCAGAGCAGTGGTGTTCGGGCAGTGTTGGGGGATGTGCGAGGGTGGTGGTCTATGGCAGTGCAGTGGCGTTCGGGCAGTGTAGTGGCTGGGGCTGGTGTTTTAGGGTTTAGGGCAGTGCAGTGGTGTTTGGGCAGTGTACTGGGTCATGCTGGGGCTGGTGTTTCAGGGTTTAGGGCAGTGCAGTGGTATTTGGGAAGTGTAGGGGGTCGTGCTGGGGGTGGTGTTTCAGGGTTTAGGGCAGTGCAGTGGTGTTCGGGAAGTGTAAGGGGTAGTGCAGTAGGTAGTGTTTCAGGTTTTAGGGCAGTGCAGTGGTGTTTGGCAGTGTTGGGGGTCTTGATGGGGTGGTGTTTCAGGGTTTAGGGCAGTGGTGTTCAGGCAGTGTAAGGGGTCTTGCTGGAGGTGGTGTTTCAGAGTTTAGGGCAGTGCAGTGGTGATCGGGCAGTGTAGGGGGTCTTGCTGGGGATGGTGTTTCAGGGTTTAGGGCAGTGCAGTGGTGTTCAGGCATTGTAGGGGGTCGTGCTGGGACTGGTGTTTTAGGGTTTAGGGCAGTGCAGTGGAGTTTTGGCAGTGTACTGGGTCATGCTGGGGCTGGTGTTTCAGGGTTTATGGCAGAGCAGTGGTGTTCGGGCAGTGTAGGGGGTCTTGCTGGGGGTGGTTTTTCAGGGTTTAGGGCAGTGCAGTGGTGTTTGGGCAGTGTAGTGGGTCATGCAGGGGGTTGGCGTTTCAGGGTTTAGGGCAGTGCAGTGGTGTACGGGCAGTGTAGGGGGTTGTTCTGGGGCGGGTGTTTCAGTGTTTAGGGCAGTGCAGTGGTGACCGGGCAGTGTTGGGAGTCATGCTGGGGCTGGTGTTTCAGGGTTTAGGGCAGTGCAGTGGTGTTCGGGGAGTGTAGGGGGTCATGCTGGGGGTGCTGTTTCAGGGTTTAGGGCAGTGCAGTGGTGTTCGGGCAGTGCAGGGGGTCTTGCTGGGGGTGATGTTTCAGGGTTTAGGGAAGTGCACTGGTGTTCGGGCAGTGCAGGAGGTCATGCTGGGGGTGGTGTTTTGGGGTTTAGGGCAGTGCAGTGGTGTTCGGGCAGTGTAGGGGTCGTGCTGGGGGTGGTGTTTCAGGGTTTAGGGCAGTGCAGTGGTGTCCGGGCAGTGTAGGGGGTTGTGTAGGGTGTGGTGTTTCGGGGTTTAGGGCAGTGCAGTGGTGTTCGGGCAGTGTAGGGGTTCGTGCTGGGGGTAGTGTTTCAGGGTTTAGGGCAGTGCAGTGGTGTTTGGGCAGTGTGAGGGGTCGTGCTGGGGCTGGTGTTTTAGGGTTTAGGGCAGTGTAGTGGTGTTCAGGCAGTGTAGGGGGTCATGCAGGGGGTAGGGTTTCAGGGTTTAGAGCAGTGAAGTGGTGGTCGGGCATTGTAGGGGGTCTTGCTGGGGGTGGTGTTTAAGGTTTTAGGGCAGTTCAGTGGTGTTCGGGCAGTGTAGGGGGTCGTTATGGGACTGGTGTTTTAGGGATTAGGGCAGTGCAGTGGTGTTTGGGCAGTTTACTGGGTCATGCTGGGGCTGGTGTTTCAGGGTTTAAGGCAGTGCAGTGGTGTTCAGGCAGTCTAGGGGGTCATGTTGGGGCTGGTGTTTTTGGGTTTAGGGCAGAGCAATGGTGTTCGGGCAGTGTTGGGGGATGTGCGAGGGTGGTGGTTTATGGCAGTGCAGTGGCGTTCGGGCAGTGTAGTGGGTCGTGCTGGGGCTGGTGTTGTAGGGTTTAGGGCAATGCAGTGGTGTTTGGGCAGTGTACTGGGTCATGCTGGGGCTGGTGTTTCAGGGTTTAGGGCAGTGCAGTGGTATTTGGGAAGTGTAGGGGGTCGTGCTGGGGGTGGTGTTTCAGGGTTTAGGGCAGTGCAGTGGTGTTCGGGAAGTGTAGGGGGTAGTGCAGTGGGTAGTGTTTCAGGTTTTAGGGCAGTGCAGTGGTGTTTGGCAGTGTTGGGGGTCTTGATGGGGGTGGTGTTTCAGGGTTTAGGGCAGTGGTGTTCAGGCAGTGTAAGGGGTCTTGCTGGAGGTGGTGTTTCAGGGTTTAGGGCAGTGCAGTGGTGTTCGGGCAGTGTAGGCGGTCGTGCGGTGGTGGTGTTTCAGGGTTTAGGGCAGTGCAGTGGTGTCCGGGCAGTGTAGGGGGTCATGCAGGGTGTGGTGTTTCAAGGTTTAGGGCAGTGCAGTGGTGTTCGGGCAGTGTAGGGGGTCGTGCTGGGGGTAGTGTTTCAGGGTTTAGGGCAGTGCAGTGGTGTTTGGGCAGTGTGAGGGGTCATGCTGGGGCTGGTGTTTTAGGGTTTAGGGCAGTGCAGTGGTGTTCAGGCAGTGTAGGGGGTCGTGCAGGGGTGGTGTTTCAGGGTTTAGGGCAGTGCAGTGGTGATCGGGCAGTGTAGTGGGTCTTGCTGGGGGTGGTGTTTCAGGGTTTAGGGCAGTGCAGTGGTGTTCGGGCATTGTAGGGGGTCGTGCTGGGACTGGTGTTTTAGGGTTTAGGGCAGTGCAGTGGTGTTTTGACAGTGTAGGGGGTCATGCTGGGGCTGGTGTTTCAGGGTTTAGGGCAGTGCAGTGGTGTTCGGGGAGTGTAGGCAGTCGTGCAGGGGTGGTGTTTCAGAGTTTAGGGCTGTGCAGTGGTGGTCAAGCAGTGTAGGGGGTCTTGCTGGTGGTGGTGTTTCAGGGTTTAGGGCACTGCAGTGGTGTTCGGTCAGTGTAGGGGCTCGTGCTGGGACTGGTGTTTTAGGGTTTAGGGCAGTGCAGTGGTGTTTGGGCAGTGTACTAGGTCATGCTGGGGCTGGGGTTACAGTGTTTAAGGCAGTGCAGTGGTGTTCGGGCAGTCTAGGGGGTCATGTTGGGGCTGGTGTTTTAGGGTTTAGGGCAGAGCAGTGGTGTTCGGGCAGTGTTGGGGGATGTGAAAGGGTGGTGGTTTATGGCAGTGCGGTGGCGTTCGGGCAGTGTAGTGGGTCGTGCTGGGGCTGGTGTTTTAGGGTTTAGGGCAGTGCAGTGGTGTTTGGGCAGTGTACTGGGTCATGCTGGGGCTGGTGTTTCAGGGTTTAGGGCAGTGCAGTGGTATTCGGGAAGTGTAGGGGGTCGTGTTGGGTGTGGTGTTTCAGGGTTTAGGGCAGTGCAGTGGTGTTCGGGCAGTGTAGAGGGTAGTCCTGGGGGTGGTCTTTCAGGGATTAGGGCAGTACAGTGGTGTTCGGGCAGTGTAGGGGCTTGTGCGGGGGGTGGTGTTTCAGGGTTTAGGGCAGTGCAGTGGTGTTCAGGCAGTGTAGGCGGTCGTGCGGGGGTGGTGTTTCAGGGTTTTGGGCAGTGCAGTGGTGTTTGGACAGTGTAGGGGTTCATGCTGGGGTGGTGTTTCAGGGTTTTGGGCAGTGCAGTGGTGTTCGGGCAGTGTAGGGGTTCGTGCAGGGGGTGGTGTTTCATTTTTTAAGGCAGTGCAGTGGTGTTTGGGCAGTGTGGAGGTTCTTGATGGGGGTGGTGTTTCAGGGTTTAGGGCAGTGGTGTTCAGGCAGTGTAAGGGGTCTTGCTGGGGCTGGTGTTTCAGGGTTTAGGGCAGTTTTGTGGTGTTCTGGCAGTGTAGGGGGTCTTGCTGGGGGTGGTGTTTCAGGGTTTAGGGCAGTGGTGTTCGGGCAGTGTTGGGGGTCTTTCTGGGGGTGGTGTTTCAGGGTTTAGGGCAGTGCAGTGGTATTCGGGCAGTGTAGGGGGTCGTGCAGGGGGTTGGTGTTTCAGGGTTTAAGGCAGTGCAGTTGTGTTTGGGCAGTGTAGGGGGTCCTGCTGGGGCTGGTGTTTTAGGGTTTAGGGCAGTGTATTTGTTTTTGGGCAGTGTAGGGGGTCTTGCTGGGGCTGGAGTTTAAGGGTTAAGGGTAGTGCAGTGGTGTTCGGGCAGTGTAGGGGGTCATGCTGGGGGTGGTGTTTTATGGTGTAGGGTTGTGCAGTGGTGTTCGGGCAGTGTAGGGGTCACGCAGGGGGTGGCGTATTAGGGTTTAGGGCAGTGTAGTAGTGTTTGGGAAGTGTAGGGGGTCATGCAGGGTGGTGTTTCAGGGTTTAGGGCAGTGCAGTGGTGATCGGGCAGTGTAGGGGGTCTTGCTGGGGGTGGTGTTTCAGGGTTTAGGGCAGTGCAGTGGTGTTCGGGCATTATAGGGGGTCGTGCTGGGACTGGTGTTTTAGGGTATAGGGCAGTGCAGTGGTGTTTGGGCAGTGTACTGGGTCATGCTGGGGCTGGTGTTTCAGTGTTTAAGGCAGTGCAGTTGTGTTTGGGCAGTGTAGGGGGTCCTGCTGGGGCTGGTGTTTTAGGGTTTAGGGCAGTGTATTTGTTTTTGGGCAGTGTAGGGGGTCTTGCTGGGGCTGGAGTTTAAGGGTTAAGGGTAGTGCAGTGGTGTTCGGGCAGTGTAGGGGGTCATGCTGGGGGTGGTGTTTTATGGTGTAGGGTTGTGCAGTGGTGTTCGGGCAGTGTAGGGGTCACGCAGGGGGTGGCGTATTAGGGTTTAGGGCAGTGTAGTAGTGTTTGGGAAGTGTAGGGGGTCATGCAGGGGGTGGCGTTTCAGGGTTTAGGGCAGTGCAGTGGTGTTCGGGCAGTGTAGGGGGTCATGCAGGGTGGTGTTTCAGGGTTTAGGGCAGTGCAGTGGTGATCGGGCAGTGTAGGGGGTCTTGCTGGGGGTGGTGTTTCAGGGTTTAGGGCAGTGCAGTGGTGTTCGGGCATTATAGGGGGTCGTGCTGGGACTGGTGTTTTAGGGTATAGGGCAGTGCAGTGGTGTTTGGGCAGTGTACTGGGTCATGCTGGGGCTGGTGTTTCAGTGTTTAAGGCAGTGCAGTGGTGTTCGGGCAGTGTAGGGGGTCATGTTGTGGCAGGTGTTTTAGGGTTTAGGGCAGAGCAGTGGTGTTCGGGCAGTGTTGGGGGATGTGCGAGGGTGGTGGTTTAGGGCAGTGCAGTGGTGTTCGGGCAGTGTAGTGGGTCGTGCTGGGGCTGGTGTTTTAGGGTTCAGGGCAGAGCAGTGGTGTTCGGGCAGTGTGGGGGTCGTGCTGGGGCTGGTGTTTCAGGGTTTAGGGCAGTGCAGTGGTATTCGGGAAGTGTAGGGGGTCGTGCTGGGGGTGGTGTTTCAGGGTTTATGGCAGTGCAGTTTTGTTCGTTCAGAATAGGGGGTTATGCAGGGGGTCGTGTTTCAGGGTTTAGGGCAGTGCAGTATTGTTTGGGCAGTGTTGAGGTTCTTGATGGGGTGATGTTTCAGGGTTTAGGGCAGTGGTGTTCAGGCAGTGTAAGGGGTCTTGCTGGGGGTGGTATTTCAGGGTTTAGGGCAGTTTAGTGGTATTCAGGCAGTATAGGGGGTCTTGCTGGGGGTTGTGTTTCAGGGTTTAGGGCAGTGCAGTGGTGTTTGGGCAGTGTAGGGGGTCGTGCTGGGGGTGGTGTTTCAGGGTTCTGGGCAGTGCAGTGGTATTCGGGCAGTGTGAGGGGTCGTGCTAGGGCTGGTGTTTTAGGGTTTAGGGCAGTGTATTGATTTTCGGGTAGTGTAGGGGGTCTTGCTGGGGCTGGAGTTTAAGGGTTAAGGGTAGTGCAGTGGTGTTCGGGCAGTGTAGGGGGTCATGCTGGGGGTGGTGTTTTGTGGTGTAGGGTTGTGCAGTGGTGTTCGGGCAGTGTAGGGGTCGCGCAGGGGGTGGCGTTTTAGGGTTTAGGGCAGTGTAGTAGTGTTCGGGAAGTGTAGGGGGTCATGCAGGTGGTGGCGTTTCAGGGTTTAGGGCAGTGCAGTGGTGTTCGGCAGTGTAGGGGGTCATGCAGGGTGGTGTTTCAGGGTTTAGGGCAGTGCAGTGGTGATCGGGCAGTATAGGGGGTCTTGCTGGGGGTGGTGTTTCAGGGTTTAGGGCAGTGCAGTGGTGTTCGGGCATTGTAGGGGGTCGTGCTGGGACTGGTGTTTTAGGGTTTAGGGCTGTGCAGTGGTGTTTGGGCAGTGTACTGGGTCATGCTGGGGCTGGTGTTTCAGTGTTTAAGGCAGTGCAGTGGTGTTCGGGCAGTGTAGGGGGTCATATTGGGGCTGGTGTTTTAGGGTTTAGGGCAGAGCAGTGGTGTTCGGGCAGTGTTGGGGGATGTGCGAGGGTGGTGGTTTAGGGCAGTGCAGTGGTGTTCGGGCAGTGTAGTGGTTCGTGCTGGGGCTGGTGTTTTAGGATTCAGGGCAGAGCAGTGGTGTTCGGGCAGTGTGGGGGTCGTGCTGGGGCTGGTGTTTCAGGGTTTAGGGCAGTGCAGTGGTATTCGGGAAGTGTAGGGGGTCATGCTGTGGGTGGTGTTTCAGGGTTTATGGCAGTGCAGTGTTGTTCGATCAGTATAGGGGGTTATGCAGGAGGTTGTGTTTCAGGGTTTAGGGCGGTGCAGTATTGTTCGGGCAGTGTAGGGTGTCGTACTGAGGCTGGTGTTTCAGGGTTCAGGGCAGTGCAGTGGTGTTTTGGCAGTGCAGGGGGTCGTGCTGGGGCAGGTGTTTCAGGGTTCAGGGCAGTGCAGTGGTGTTCGGGCAGTGCAGGGGGTCTTGCTGGGGGTGATGTTTCAGGGTTTAGGGAAGTGCAGTGGTGTACGGGCAGTGCAGGGGGTCGTGCAGGGGGATGGTGTTTTGGGGTTTAGGGCAGTGCAGTGGTGTTCGGGCAGTGCAGGGGGTCATGCAGGGGGGTGGTGCTTCGGGGTTTAGGGCAGTACAGTGGTGTTCAGGCAGTGCAGGGGGTCATGCTGGGGGTGGTGTTTCAGGCTATAGGGCAGTGCAGTGGTGTTCGGCAGTGTAGGGGTTGTGCTGGGGGGTTGTTTCGGGGTTTATGGCAGTGCAGTGGTGTCCGGGCAGTGTCGGGGGTCATGCAGGGTGTGGTGTTTCAGGATTTAGGGCAGTGCAGTGCTGTTCTGGCAGTGTAGGGGGTCGTGCACGGGGTGGTGTTTCAGGGTTTAGAGCAGTGTAGTGGTGTTCAGGCAGTGTAGGGGTCTTGCAGGGGGTGCTGTTTCCGGGTTTAGGGCAGTGCAGTGGTGTTCGTTCAGTATAGGGGGTCGTGCAGGGGGTGGTGTTTCAAAGTTTAGGGCAGTGCAGTATTGTTCGGGCATTGTAGGGGGTCGTGCAGGGGGTGGTGTTTCAGGGTTTAGGGCAGTGCAGTGGTGTTCGGGCAGTGTAGGGGGTCATGCTGAGGCTGGTGTTTCAGGGTTCAGGGCAGTGCAGTGGTGTTTTGGCAGTGTAGGGGGTCAAGCTGGGGCTGGTGTTTCAGGGTTGAGGGCAGAGCAGTGGTGTTCGGGCAGTGTGGGGGTCGTGCTGGGGGTGATGTTTCAGGGTTTTGGGAAGTGCAGTGGTGTTCGGGCAGTGCAGGGGGTCGTGCAGGGGGATGGTGTTTCGGGGTTTAGGGCAGTGCAGAGGTGTTCGGGCAGTGCAGGGGGTCATGCAGGGGGGTGATGTTTCGGGGTTTAGGGCAGTGCAGTGGTGTTTGGGCAGTGCAGGTGGTCATGCAGGGGGTGGTGATTTGGGGTTTAGGGCAGTGCAGTGATGTTCAGGGAGTGTAGGGGGCAGTGATGGGGCTGGTATTTCATAGTTTAGGGCAGTGCAGTGGTGGTCGGCCAGTGCAGTGGGTCATGCTGGGGGTGGTGTTTCAGGGTTTAGGGCAGTGCAGTGGTGTTTTGGCAGTGTAGGGGGTCGTGCTGGGGCTGGTGTTTCAGGGTTCAGGGCAGAGCAGTTGTGTTCGGGAAGTGTGGGGGTCGTGCTGGGTGTGGTGTTTAAGGGATTAGGGCAGGGCAGTGGTGTTCAGGCAGTGTAGGGGGTCGTGCTGGGGCTGGTGTTTCAGGGTTTAGGGCAGTGCAGTGGTGTTCGGGGAGTATAGGGGGTCGTGCTGGGGCTGGTGTTTCAGGGTTTAGGGCAGTGTTGTTGTGTTCAGGCAGTGTAGGTGGTCGTGCTGGGGGTGGTGTTTCAGGGTTTAGGGCAGTGCAGAGGTGTTTGGGCAGTGCAGGTGGTCATGCAGGGGGTGGTGATTTGGGGTTTAGGGCAGTGCAGTGATGTTCAGGGAGTGTAGGGGGCAGTGATGGGGCTGGTATTTCATAGTTTAGGGCAGTGCAGTGGTGGTCGGCCAGTGCAGTGGGTTATGCTGGGGCTGGTGTTTCAGGGTTTAGGGCAGTGCAGTGGTGTTCGGGGAGTATAGGGGGTCGTGCTGGGGGTGGTGTTTCAGGGTTTAGGGCAGTGCAGTGGTATTTGGGCAGTGTTGGGGGTCGCGCTGGGGGTGGTGTTTCAGGGTTTAGGGCAGTGCAGTATTGTTCGGGCAGTGTAGGGGATCGTGCAGGTGGTGGTGTTTAAGGGTTTAGGGCAGTGCAGTATTGTTCGGGCAGTGTAGGGGATCGTGCAGGTGGGGGTGTTTAAGGGTTTAGGGCAGTGCAGTGGTGTTCGGGCAGTGTAGGGGTTCGTGCTGGGGGTGGTGGTTCAGGGTTTAGAGCAGTGTAGTGGTGTTTGGGCAGTGTAAGGGGTTTTGCAGGGGGTGGTGTTTTAGGGTATAGGGCAGTGCGGTGGTGTTCGGGCAGTGTAAGGGGTCGTGCAGAGGGTGGTGTTTCAGGGTTTAGGGCAGTGCAGTATTGTTCGGGCAGTGTAGGGGATCTTGCAGGTGGTGGTGTTTAAGGGTTTAGGGCAGTGCAGTGGTGTTCGGGCAGTGTAGGGGGTCATGCTGGGGGTGGTGTTTCAGGGTTTAGGGCAGTGCAGTGGTATATGGGCAGTGTTGGGGGTCATGCTGGGGTGGTGGTTCAGGGTTTAGGGCAGTGCAGTGGTGATCGGGCAGTGTAGAGGGTCGTGCTGGGGGTGGTGTTTCAGGGTTTAGGGCAAAGCAGTGGTGTTTGGGCAGTGTCAGGGGTTGTGCAGGGGGTGGTGTTTAGGGTTTAGGGCAGTGTAGTGGTTTTCGGGCAGTTTAGGGAGTCGTGCAGGGGTGGTGTTTCAGGGTTTAGGGCAGTGCAGTGATGTTTGGGCAGTGTAGGGGGTCGTGCTGGGGTGGTGTTTCAGGGTTTAGGGCAGTGCAGTGGTATTCGGGCAGTGTGAGGGGTCGTGCTGGGGCTGGTGTTTTAGGGTTTAGTGCAGTGTATTGGTTTTCGGGCAGTGTAGGGGGTCGTGCTGGGGCTGGAATTTTAGGGTTAAACGTAGTGCAGTGGTACTCGGGCAGTGTAGGGGGTCGTGCTGGGGGTGGTGTTTTATGGTTTAGGGTAGTGCAGTTGTGGTCGGGCAGTGTAGGGGGTTGTGCAGGGGTTGGCGTTTTAGGGTTTAGGGCAGTGGAGTGGTGTTCGGGCAGTGTAGGGGGTCGTGCAGGGGGTGGCGTTTCAGGGTTTAGGGCAGTGCAGTGGTGATCAGGCAGTATAGGGGGTCGTGCAGGGGTGGTGTTTCAGAGTTTAGGGCTGTGCAGTGGTGGTCGGGCAGTGTTGGGGGTCTTGCTGGTGGTGGTGTTTCAGGGATTAGGGCACTGCAGTTGTGTTGGGTCAGTGTAGGGGGTCGTGCTGGGACTGGTGCTTTAGGGTTTAGGGCAGTGCAGTGGTGTTTGGGCAGTGTACTGGGTCATGCTGGGGCTGGTGTTTCAGTGTTTAAGGCAGTGCAGTGGTGTTCGGGTAGTGTAGGGGGTCATGTTGGGGCTGGTGTTTTAGGGTTTAGGGCAGAGCAGTGCTGTTCGGGCAGTGTTGGGGGATGTGTGGGGGTGGTGGTTTAGGGCAGTGCAGTGGCGTTCGGGCAGTGTAGTGGGTCATGCTGGGGCTGGTGTTTTAGGGTTTAGGGCAGTGCAGTGGTGTTTGGGCAGTGTACTGGGTCATGCTGGGGCTGGTGTTTCAGGGTTTAGGGCAGTGCAGTGGTATTCGGGAAGTATAGGGGGTCGTGCTGGGGGTGGTGTTTCAGGGTTTAGTGCAGTGCAGTGGGATTTGGGAAATGTAGGGGGTAGTGCAGGGGGTGGTGTTTCAGGGTTTAGGGCAGTGCAGTGGTGTTCGGGCAGTGTAGGGGGTAGTGCTGGGGGTGGTCTTTCAGGGTTTAGGGCAGTACAGTGGTGTTCGGGCAGTGTAGGGGCTTGTGCGGGGGGTGGTGTTTCAGGGTTTAGGGCAGTGCAGTGGTGTTCGGGCAGTGTAGGTGGTCGTGCGGGGTGGTGTTTCAGGGTTTCGGGTAGTGCAGTGGTGTTCGGGCAGTGTAGGGGTTCATGCTGGGGTGGTGTTTCAGGGTTTAGGGCAGTGCAGTGGTGTTCAGGCAGTGTAGGGGTTCGTGCAGGGGTGGTGTTTCAGGTTTTAGGGCAGTGCAGTGGTGTTTGGGCAGTGTTGAGGTTCTTGATGGGGGTGGTGTTTCAGGGTTTAGGGCAGTGGTGTTCAGGCAGTGTAAGGGGTCTTGCTGGGGGTGGTGTTTCAGGGTTTAGGGCAGCTTAGTGGTGTTCAGGCAGTGTAGGGGGTCTTGCTGGGGGTGGTGTTTCAGGGTTTAGGGCATTGGTGTTCGGGCAGTGTAGGGGGTCTTTCTGGGGGTGGTGTTTCAGGGTTTAGGGCAGTGCAGTGCTGTTCTGGCAGTGTAGGGGGTCGTGCACGGGGTGGTGTTTCATGGTTTAGAGCAGTGTAGTGGTGTTCGGGCAGTGTAGGGGGTCTAGCACGGGGTGGTGCTTTAGGGTTTAGGGCAGTGCAGTGGTGTTTGGGCAGTGTACTGGGTCATGCTGGGGCTGGTGTTTCAGTGTTTAAGGCAGTGCAGTGGTGTTCCGGTAGTGTAGTGGGTCATGTTGGGGCTGGTGTTTTAGGGTTTAGGGCAGAGCAGTGCTGTTCGGTCAGTGTTGGGGGATGTGTGGGGGTGGTGGTTTAGGGCAGTGCAGTGGCATTCGGGCAGTGTAGTGGGTCATGCTGGGGCTGGTGTTTTAGGGTTTAGGGCAGTGCAGTGGTGTTTGGGCAGTGTACTGGGTCATGCTGGGGCTGGTGTTTCAGGGTTTAGGGCAGTGCAGTGGTATTCGGGAAGTATAGGGGGTCGTGCTGGGGTGGTGTTTCAGGGTTTAGGGCAGTGCAGTGGTGTTCGGGAAATGTAGGGGGTAGTGCAGGGGGTGGTGTTTCAGGGTTTAGGACAGTGCAGTGGTGTTCGGGCAGTGTAGGGGGTAGTGCTGGGGGTGGTCTTTCAGGGTTTAGGGCAGTACGGTGGTGTTCGGGCAGTGTAGGGGCTTGTGCGGGGGGTGGTGTTTCAGGGTTTAGGGCAGTGCAGTGGTGTTCGGGCAGTGTAGGAGGTTGTGCGGGGGTGGTGTTTCAGGGTTTCGGGCAGTGCAGTGGTGTTCGGGCAGTGTAGGGGTTCATGCTGGGGTGGTGTTTCAGGGTTTAGGGCAGTGCAGTGGTGTTCAGGCAGTGTTGAGGTTCTTGATGGGGGTGGTGTTTCAGGGTTTATGGCAGTGGTGTTCAGACAGTGTAGGGGGTCTTTCTGGGGGTGGTGTTTCAGGGTTTAGGGCAGTTTTGTGGTGTTCAGGCAGTGTAGGGGGTCTTGCTGGGGGTGGTGTTCCAGGGTTTAGGGCAGTGGTGTTCGGGCAGTGTAGGGGGTCTTTCTGGGGGTGGTGTTTCAGGGTTTAGGGCAGTGCAGTGGTATTCGGGCGGCAGTGTAGGGGGTTATGCAGGGGGTCGTGTTTCAGGATTTAGGGCAGTGGTGTTCAGGCAGTGTAGGGGGGTCTTTCTGGGGTGGTGTTTCAGGGTTTAGGGCAGTTTTGTGGTGTTCAGGCAGTGTAGGGGGGTCTTGATGGGGGTGGTGTTTCAGGGTTTAGGGCAGTGGAGTTTGGGCAGTGTAGGGGGTCTTTCTGGGGGTGGTGTTTCAGGGTTTAGGGCAGTGCAGTGGTGTCCGGGCAGTGTAGGGGGTCGTGTAGGGTGTGGTGTTTCAGGGTTTAGGGCAGTGCAGTGGTGTTCGGGCAGTGTAGTGGGTGATGCAGGGGGTTGGTGTTTCAGGGTTTAGGGCAGTGCAGTGGTATACGGGCAGTGTAGGGGGTTGTTCTGGGGCGGGTGTTTCAGTGTTTAAGGCAGTGCAGTGGTGACCGGGCAGTGTAGGGAGTCATGCTGGGGCTGGTGTTTCAGGGTTTAGTTCAGTGCAGTGGTGTTCGGGGAGTGTAGGGGGTCATGCTGGGGGTGGTGTTTCAGGGTTTAGGGCAATGCAGTGGTGTTCGGGCAGTGCAGGGGGTCTTGCTGGGGGTGATGTTTCAGGGTTTAGAGAAGTGCACTGGTGTTCGGGCAGTGCAGGGGGTCGTGCTGGGGGTGATGTTTTGGGGTTTAGGGCAGTGCAGTGGTGTTCGGGCAGTGTAGGGGTCGTGCTGGGGGTGGTGTTTCAGGGTTTAGGGCAGTGCAGTGGTGTCCGGGCAGTGTAGGGGGTCGTGTAGGGTGTGGTGTTTCAGGGTTTAGGGCAGTGCAGTGGTGTTCGGGCAGTGTAGGGGGTCGTGCTGGGGGTAG
Organism: Triturus cristatus; assembly: GCF_964204655.1. Classification (NCBI taxonomy): domain Eukaryota; kingdom Metazoa; phylum Chordata; class Amphibia; order Caudata; family Salamandridae; genus Triturus; species Triturus cristatus. The sequence continues at coordinate 630,421,520 of NC_140579.1, read as the reverse complement.
TGTTTCAGGGTTTAGGGCAGTGCAGTGGTGTTTGGGCAGTGTAGGGGTCGTGCTGGGGGTGGTGTTTCAGGGTTTAGGGCAGTGCAGTGGTGTCCGGGCAGTGTAGGGGGTCGTGTAGGGTGTGGTGTTTCAGGGTTTAGGGCAGTGCAGTGGTGTTTGGGCAGTGTGAGGGGTCGTGCTGGGGCTGGTGTTTTAGGGTTTAGGGCAGTGTAGTGGTGTTCAGGCAGTGTAGGGGGTCATGCAGGGGGTAGGGTTTCAGGGTTTAGAGCAGTGAAGTGGTGGTCGGGCATTGTAGGGGGTCTTGCTGGGGGTGGTGTTTAAGGGTTTAGGGCAGTGCAGTGGTGTTCGGGCAGTGTAGGGGGTCGTTATGGGACTGGTGTTTTAGGGATTAGAGCAGTGCAGTGGTGTTTCGGCAGTTTACTGGCTCATGCTGGGGCTGGTGTTTCAGGGTTTAAGGTAGTGCAGTGGTGTTCAGGCAGTCTAGGGGGTCATGTTGGGGCTGGTGTTTTTGGGTTTAGGGCAGAGCAGTGGTGTTCGGGCAGTGTTGGGGGATGTGCGAGGGTGGTGGTCTATGGCAGTGCAGTGGCGTTCGGGCAGTGTAGTGGCTGGGGCTGGTGTTTTAGGGTTTAGGGCAGTGCAGTGGTGTTTGGGCAGTGTACTGGGTTATGCTGGGGCTGGTGTTTCAGGGTTTAGGGCAGTGCAGTGGTATTTGGGAAGTGTAGGGGGTCGTGCTGGGGGTGGTGTTTCAGGGTTTAGGGCAGTGCAGTGGTGTTCGGGAAGTGTAAGGGGTAGTGCAGTAGGTAGTGTTTCAGGTTTTAGGGCAGTGCAGTGGTGTTTGGCAGTGTTGGGGGTCTTGATGGGGTGGTGTTTCAGGGTTTAGGGCAGTGGTGTTCAGGCAGTGTAAGGGGTCTTGCTGGAGGTGGTGTTTCAGAGTTTAGGGCAGTGCAGTGGTGATCGGGCAGTGTAGGGGGTCTTGCTGGGGATGGAGTTTCAGGGTTTAGGGCAGTGCAGTGGTGTTCAGGCATTGTAGGGGGTCGTGCTGGGACTGGTGTTTTAGGGTTTAGGGCAGTGCAGTGGAGTTTTGGCAGTGTACTGGGTCATGCTGGGGCTGGTGTTTCAGGGTTTACGGCAGAGCAGTGGTGTTCGGGCAGTGTAGGGGGTCTTGCTGGGGGTGGTTTTTCAGGGTTTAGGGCAGTGCAGTGGTGTTTGGGCAGTGTAGTGGGTCATGCAGGGGGTTGGCGTTTCAGGGTTTAGGGCAGTGCAGTGGTGTACGGGCAGTGTAGGGGGTTGTTCTGGGGCGGGTGTTTCAGTGTTTAGGGCAGTGCAGTGGTGACCGGGCAGTGTTGGGAGTCATGCTGGGGCTGGTGTTTCAGGGTTTAGGGCAGTGCAGTGGTGTTCGGGGAGTGTAGGGGGTCATGCTGGGGGTGCTGTTTCAGGGTTTAGGGCAGTGCAGTGGTGTTCGGGCAGTGCAGGGGGTCTTGCTGGGGGTGATGTTTCAGGGTTTAGGGAAGTGCACTGGTGTTCGGGCAGTGCAGGAGGTCATGCTGGGGGTGGTGTTTTGGGGTTTAGGGCAGTGCAGTGGTGTTCGGGCAGTGTAGGGGTCGTGCTGGGGGTGGTGTTTCAGGGTTTAGGGCAGTGCAGTGGTGTCCGGGCAGTGTAGGGGGTCGTGTAGGGTGTGGTGTTTCGGGGTTTAGGGCAGTGCAGTGGTGTTCGGGCAGTGTAGGGGTTCGTGCTGGGGGTAGTGTTTCAGGGTTTAGGGCAGTGCAGTGGTGTTTGGGCAGTGTGAGGGGTCGTGCTGGGGCTGGTGTTTTAGGGTTTAGGGCAGTGTAGTGGTGTTCAGGCAGTGTAGGGGGTCATGCAGGGGGTAGGGTTTCAGGGTTTAGAGCAGTGAAGTGGTGGTCGGGCATTGTAGGGGGTCTTGCTGGGGGTGGTGTTTAAGGTTTTAGGGCAGTTCAGTGGTGTTCGGGCAGTGTAGGGGGTCGTTATGGGACTGGTGTTTTAGGGATTAGGGCAGTGCAGTGGTGTTTGGGCAGTTTACTGGGTCATGCTGGGGCTGGTGTTTCAGGGTTTAAGGCAGTGCGGTGGTGTTCAGGCAGTCTAGGGGGTCATGTTGGGGCTGGTGTTTTTGGGTTTAGGGCAGAGCAATGGTGTTCGGGCAGTGTTGGGGCATGTGCGAGGGTGGTGGTTTATGGCAGTGCAGTGGCGTTCGGGCAGTGTAGTGGGTCGTGCTGGGGCTGGTGTTTTAGGGTTTAGGGCAGTGCAGTGGTGTTTGGGCAGTGTACTGGGTCATGCTGGGGCTGGTGTTTCAGGGTTTAGGGCAGTGCAGTGGTATTTGGGAAGTGTAGGGGGTCGTGCTGGGGGTGGTGTTTCAGGGTTTAGGGCAGTGCAGTGGTGTTCGGGAAGTGTAGGGGGTAGTGCAGTGGGTAGTGTTTCAGGTTTTAGGGCAGTGCAGTGGTGTTTGGCAGTGTTGGGGGTCTTGATGGGGGTGGTGTTTCAGGGTTTAGGGCAGTGGTGTTCAGGCAGTGTAAGGGGTCTTGCTGGAGGTGGTGTTTCAGGGTTTAGGGCAGTGCAGTGGTGTTCGGGCAGTGTAGGCGGTCGTGCGGTTGTGGTGTTTCAGGGTTTAGGGCAGTGCAGTGGTGTCCGGGCAGTGTAGGGGGTCATGCAGGGTGTGGTGTTTCAAGTTTTAGGGCAGTGCAGTGGTGTTCGGGCAGTGTAGGGGGTCGTGCTGGGGGTAGTGTTTCAGGGTTTAGGGCAGTGCAGTGGTGTTTGGGCAGTGTGAGGGGTCATGCTGGGGCTGGTGTTTTAGGGTTTAGGGCAGTGCAGTGGTGTTCAGGCAGTGTAGGGGGTCGTGCAGGGGTGGTGTTTCAGGGTTTAGGGCAGTGCAGTGGTGATCGGGCAGTGTAGTGGGTCTTGCTGGGGGTGGTGTTTCAGGGTTTAGGGCAGTGCAGTGGTGTTCGGGCATTGTAGGGGGTCGTGCTGGGACTGGTGTTTTAGGGTTTAGGGCAGTGCAGTGGTGTTTTGACAGTGTAGGGGGTCATGCTGGGGCTGGTGTTTCAGGGTTTAGGGCAGTGCAGTGGTGTTCGGGGAGTGTAGGCAGTTGTGCAGGGGTGGTGTTTCAGAGTTTAGGGCTGTGCAGTGGTGGTCAAGCAGTGTAGGGGGTCTTGCTGGTGGTGGTGTTTCAGGGTTTAGGGCACTGCAGTGGTGTTCGGTCAGTGTAGGGGCTCGTGCTGGGACTGGTGTTTTAGGGTTTAGGGCAGTGCAGTGGTGTTTGGGCAGTGTACTAGGTCATGCTGGGGCTGGGGTTACAGTGTTTAAGGCAGTGCAGTGGTGTTCGGGCAGTCTAGGGGGTCATGTTGGGGCTGGTGTTTTAGGGTTTAGGGCAGAGCAGTGGTGTTCGGGCAGTGTTGGGGGATGTGCAAGGGTGGTGGTTTATGGCAGTGCGGTGGCGTTCGGGCAGTGTAGTGGGTCGTGCTGGGGCTGGTGTTTTAGGGTTTAGGGCAGTGCAGTGGTGTTTGGGCAGTGTACTGGGTCATGCTGGGGCTGGTGTTTCAGGGTTTAGGGCAGTGCAGTGGTATTCGGGAAGTGTAGGGGGTCGTGCTGGGTGTGGTGTTTCAGGGTTTAGGGCAGTGCAGTGGTGTTCGGGCAGTGTAGAGGGTAGTCCTGGGGGTGGTCTTTCAGGGATTAGGGCAGTACAGTGGTGTTCGGGCAGTGTAGGGGCTTGTGCGGGGGGTGGTGTTTCAGGGTTTAGGGCAGTGCAGTGGTGTTCAGGCAGTGTAGGCGGTCGTGCGGGGGTGGTGTTTCAGGGTTTTGGGCAGTGCAGTGGTGTTTGGACAGTGTAGGGGTTCATGCTGGGGTGGTGTTTCAGGGTTTTGGGCAGTGCAGTGGTGTTCGGGCAGTGTAGGGGTTCGTGCAGGGGGTGGTGTTTCATTTTTTAAGGCAGTGCAGTGGTGTTTGGGCAGTGTGGAGGTTCTTGATGGGGGTGGTGTTTCAGGGTTTAGGGCAGTGGTGTTCAGGCAGTGTAAGGGGTCTTGCTGGGGCTGGTGTTTCAGGGTTTAGGGCAGTTTTGTGGTGTTCTGGCAGTGTAGGGGGTCTTGCTGGGGGTGGTGTTTCAGGGTTTAGGGCAGTGGTGTTCGGGCAGTGTTGGGGGTCTTTCTGGGGGTGGTGTTTCAGGGTTTAGGGCAGTGCAGTGGTATTCGTGCAGTGTAGGGGGTCATGCAGGGGGTTGGTGTTTCAGGGTTTAAGGCAGTGCAGTTGTGTTTGGGCAGTGTAGGGGGTCGTGCTGGGGCTGGTGTTTTAGGGTTTAGGGCAGTGTATTTGTTTTTGGGCAGTGTAGGGGGTCTTGCTGGGGCTGGAGTTTAAGGGTTAAGGGTAGTGCAGTGGTGTTCGGGCAGTGTAGGGGGTCATGCTGGGGGTGGTGTTTTATGGTGTAGGGTTGTGCAGTGGTGTTCGGGCAGTGTAGGGGGTCATGCAGGGTGGTGTTTCAGGGTTTAGGGCAGTGCAGTGGTGATCGGGCAGTGTAGGGGTTCGTGCAGGGGGTGGTATTTCAGGTTTTAGGGCAGTGCAGTGGTGTTTGGGCAGTGTTGAGGTTCTTGATGGGGGTGGTGTTTCACGGTTTAGGGCAGTTTAGTGGTGTTCAGGCAGTATAGGGGGTCTTGCTGGGGGTGGTGTTTCAGGGTTTAGGGCAGTGCAGTGGTGTTCGGGCAGTGTGAGGGGTCGTGCTAGGGCTGGTGTTTTAGGGTTTAGGGCAGTGTATTAGTTATCGGGCAGTGTAGGGTGTGTTGCTGGGGCTGGAGTTTAAGGGTTAAGGGTAGTGCAGTGGTGTTCGGGCAGTGTAGGGGGTCATGCTGGGGGTGGTGTTTTATGGTGTAGGGTTGTGCAGTGGTGTTCGGGCAGTGTAGGGGGTCATGCAGGGTGGTGTTTCAGGGTTTAGGGCAGTGCAGTGGTGATCGGGCAGTGTAGGGGGTCTTGCTGGGGGTGGTGTTTCAGGGTTTAGGGCAGTGCAGTGGTGTTCGGGCATTATAGGGGGTCGTGCTGGGACTGGTGTTTTAGGGTATAGGGCAGTGCAGTGGTGTTTGGGCAGTGTACTGGGTCATGCTGGGGCTGGTGTTTCAGTGTTTAAGGCAGTGCAGTTGTGTTTGGGCAGTGTAGGGGGTCCTGCTGGGGCTGGTGTTTTAGGGTTTAGGGCAGTGTATTTGTTTTTGGGCAGTGTAGGGGGTCTTGCTGGGGCTGGAGTTTAAGGGTTAAGGGTAGTGCAGTGGTGTTCGGGCAGTGTAGGGGGTCATGCTGGGGGTGGTGTTTTATGGTGTAGGGTTGTGCAGTGGTGTTCGGGCAGTGTAGGGGTCACGCAGGGGGTGGCGTATTAGGGTTTAGGGCAGTGTAGTAGTGTTTGGGAAGTGTAGGGGGTCATGCAGGGGGTGGCGTTTCAGGGTTTAGGGCAGTGCAGTGGTGTTCGGGCAGTGTAGGGGGTCATGCAGGGTGGTGTTTCAGGGTTTAGGGCAGTGCAGTGGTGATCGGGCAGTGTAGGGGGTCTTGCTGGGGGTGGTGTTTCAGGGTTTAGGGCAGTGCAGTGGTGTTCGGGCATTATAGGGGGTCGTGCTGGGACTGGTGTTTTAGGGTATAGGGCAGTGCAGTGGTGTTTGGGCAGTGTACTGGGTCATGCTGGGGCTGGTGTTTCAGTGTTTAAGGCAGTGCAGTGGTGTTCGGGCAGTGTAGGGGGTCATGTTGTGGCAGGTGTTTTAGGGTTTAGGGCAGAGCAGTGGTGTTCGGGCAGTGTTGGGGGATGTGCGAGGGTGGTGGTTTAGGGCAGTGCAGTGGTGTTCGGGCAGTGTAGTGGGTCGTGCTGGGGCTGGTGTTTTAGGGTTCAGGGCAGAGCAGTGGTGTTCGGGCAGTGTGGGGGTCGTGCTGGGGCTGGTGTTTCAGGGTTTAGGGCAGTGCAGTGGTATTTGGGAAGTGTAGGGGGTCGTGCTGGGGGTGGTGTTTCAGGGTTTATGGCAGTGCAGTTTTGTTCGTTCAGAATAGGGGGTTATGCAGGGGGTCGTGTTTCAGGGTTTAGGGCAGTGCAGTATTGTTTGGGCAGTGTTGAGGTTCTTGATGGGGTGATGTTTCAGGGTTTAGGGCAGTGGTGTTCAGGCAGTGTAAGGGGTCTTGCTGGGGGTGGTATTTCAGGGTTTAGGGCAGTTTAGTGGTATTCAGGCAGTATAGGGGGTCTTGCTGGGGGTTGTGTTTCAGGGTTTAGGGCAGTGCAGTGGTGTTTGGGCAGTGTAGGGGGTCGTGCTGGGGGTGGTGTTTCAGGGTTCTGGGCAGTGCAGTGGTATTCGGGCAGTATGAGGGGTCGTGCTAGGGCTGGTGTTTTAGGGTTTAGGGCAGTGTATTGATTTTCGGGTAGTGTAGGGGGTCTTGCTGGGGCTGGAGTTTAAGGGTTAAGGGTAGTGCAGTGGTGTTCGGGCAGTGTAGGGGGTCATGCTGGGGGTGGTGTTTTGTGGTGTAGGGTTGTGCAGTGGTGTTCGGGCAGTGTAGGGGTCGCGCAGGGGGTGGCGTTTTAGGGTTTAGGGCAGTGTAGTAGTGTTCGGGAAGTGTAGGGGGTCATGCAGGTGGTGGCGTTTCAGGGTTTAGGGCAGTGCAGTGGTGTTCGGCAGTGTAGGGGGTCATGCAGGGTGGTGTTTCAGGGTTTAGGGCAGTGCAGTGGTGATCGGGCAGTATAGGGGGTCTTGCTGGGGGTGGTGTTTCAGGGTTTAGGGCAGTGCAGTGGTGTTCGGGCATTGTAGGGGGTCGTGCTGGGACTGGTGTTTTAGGGTTTAGGGCTGTGCAGTGGTGTTTGGGCAGTGTACTGGGTCATGCTGGGGCTGGTGTTTCAGTGTTTAAGGCAGTGCAGTGGTGTTCGGGCAGTGTAGGGGGTCATATTGGGGCTGGTGTTTTAGGGTTTAGGGCAGAGCAGTGGTGTTCGGGCAGTGTTGGGGGATGTGCGAGGGTGGTGGTTTAGGGCAGTGCAGTGGTGTTCGGGCAGTGTAGTGGTTCGTGCTGGGGCTGGTGTTTTAGGATTCAGGGCAGAGCAGTGGTGTTCGGGCAGTGTGGGGGTCGTGCTGGGGCTGGTGTTTCAGGGTTTAGGGCAGTGCAGTGGTATTCGGGAAGTGTAGGGGGTCATGCTGTGGGTGGTGTTTCAGGGTTTATGGCAGTGCAGTGTTGTTCGATCAGTATAGGGGGTTATGCAGGAGGTTGTGTTTCAGGGTTTAGGGCGGTGCAGTATTGTTCGGGCAGTGTAGGGTGTCGTACTGAGGCTGGTGTTTCAGGGTTCAGGGCAGTGCAGTGGTGTTTTGGCAGTGCAGGGGGTCGTGCTGGGGCAGGTGTTTCAGGGTTCAGGGCAGTGCAGTGGTGTTCGGGCGGTGCAGGGGGTCTTGCTGGGGGTGATGTTTCAGGGTTTAGGGAAGTGCAGTGGTGTACGGGCAGTGCAGGGGGTCGTGCAGGGGGATGGTGTTTTGGGGTTTAGGGCAGTGCAGTGGTGCTCGGGCAGTGCAGGGGGTCATGCAGGGGGGTGGTGTTTCGGGGTTTAGGGCAGTACAGTGGTGTTCAGGCAGTGCAGGGGGTCGTGCTGGGGGTGGTGTTTCAGGCTATAGGGCAGTGCAGTGGTGTTCGGGCAGTGTAGGGGTTGTGCTGGGGGGTTGTTTTGGGGTTTAAGGCAGTGCAGTGGTGTCCGGGCAGTGTCGGGGGTCATGCAGGGTGTGGTGTTTCAGGGTTTAGGGCAGTGCAGTGCTGTTCTGGCAGTGTAGGGGGTCGTGCACGGGGTGGTGTTTCAGGGTTTAGAGCAGTGTAGTGGTGTTCGGGCAGTGTAGGGGTCTTGCAGGGGGTGCTGTTTCCGGGTTTAGGGCAGTGCAGTGGTGTTCGTTCAGTATAGGGGGTCATGCAGGGGGTGGTGTTTCAAAGTTTAGGGCAGTGCAGTATTGTTCGGGCATTGTAGGGGGTCGTGCAGGGGGTGGTGTTTCAGGGTTTAGGGCAGTGCAGTGGTGTTCGGGCAGTGTAGGGGGTCGTGCTGAGGCTGGTGTTTCAGGGTTCAGGGCAGTGCAGTGGTGTTTTGGCAGTGTAGGGGGTCAAGCTGGGGCTGGTGTTTCAGGGTTGAGGGCAGAGCAGTGGTGTTCGGGCAGTGTGGGGGTCGTGCTGGGGGTGATGTTTCAGGGTTTTGGGAAGTGCAGTGGTGTTCGGGCAGTGCAGGGGGTCGTGCAGGGGGATGGTGTTTCGGGGTTTAGGGCAGTGCAGAGGTGTTCGGGCAGTGCAGGGGGTCATGCAGGGGGGTGGTGTTTCGGGGTTTAGGGCAGTGCAGTGGTGTTTGGGCAGTGCAGGTGGTCATGCAGGGGGTGGTGATTTGGGGTTTAGGGCAGTGCAGTGATGTTCAGGGAGTGTAGGGGGCAGTGATGGGGCTGGTATTTCATAGTTTAGGGCAGTGCAGTGGTGGTCGGCCAGTGCAGTGGGTCATGCTGGGGGTGGTGTTTCAGGGTTTAGGGCAGTGCAGTGGTGTGTTGGCAGTGTAGGGGGTCGTGCTGGGGCTGGTGTTTCAGGGTTCAGGGCAGAGCAGTTGTGTTCGGGAAGTGTGGGGGTCGTGCTGGGTGTGGTGTTTAAGGGATTAGGGCAGGGCAGTGGTGTTCGGGCAGTGTAGGAGGTCGTGCTGGGGCTGGTGTTTCAGGGTTTAGGGCAGTGCAGTGGTGTTCGGGGAGTATAGGGGGTCGTGCTGGGGCTGGTGTTTCAGGGTTTAGGGCAGTGTTGTTGTGTTCAGGCAGTGTAGGTGGTCGTGCTGGGGGTGGTGTTTCAGGGTTTAGGGCAGTGCAGTGGTATTTGGGCAGTGTTGGGGGTCGCGCTGGGGGTGGTGTTTCAGGGTTTAGGGCAGTGCAGTATTGTTCGGGCAGTGTAGGGGATCGTGCAGGTGGTGGTGTTTAAGGGTTTAGGGCAGTGCAGTATTGTTCGGGCAGTGTAGGGGATCGTGCAGGTGGGGGTGTTTAAGGGTTTAGGGCAGTGCAGTGGTGTTCGGGCAGTGTAGGGGTTCGTGCTGGGGGTGGTGGTTCAGGGTTTAGAGCAGTGTAGTGGTGTTTGGGCAGTGTAAGGGGTTTTGCAGGGGGTGGTGTTTTAGGGTATAGGGCAGTGCGGTGGTGTTCGGGCAGTGTAAGGGGTCGTGCAGAGGGTGGTGTTTCAGGGTTTAGGGCAGTGCAGTATTGTTCGGGCAGTGTAGGGGATCTTGCAGGTGGTGGTGTTTAAGGGTTTAGGGCAGTGCAGTGGTGTTCGGGCAGTGTAGGGGGTCATGCTGGGGGTGGTGTTTCAGGGTTTAGGGCAGTGCAGTGGTATTTGGGCAGTGTTGGTGGTCATGCTGGGGTGGTGGTTCAGGGTTTAGGGCAGTGCAGTGGTGTTCGGGCAGTGTAGAGGGTCGTGCTGGGGGTGGTGTTTCAGGGTTTAGGGCAAAGCAGTGGTGTTTGGGCAGTGTCAGGGGTTGTGCAGGGGGTGGTGTTTAGGGTTTAGGGCAGTGTAGTGGTTTTTGGGCAGTTTAGGGAGTCGTGCAGGGGTGGTGTTTCAGGGTTTAGGGCAGTGCAGTGATGTTTGGGCAGTGTAGGGGGTCGTGCTGGGGTGGTGTTTCAGGGTTTAGGGCAGTGCAGTGGTATTCGGGCAGTGTGAGGGGTCGTGCTGGGGCTGGTGTTTTAGGGTTTAGTGCAGTGTATTGGTTTTCGGGCAGTGTAGGGGGTCGTTCTGGGGCTGGAGTTTTAGGGTTAAACGTAGTGCAGTGGTACTCGGGCAGTGTAGGGGGTCGTGCTGGGGGTGGTGTTTTATGGTTTAGGGTAGTGCAGTTGTGGTCGGGCAGTGTAGGGGGTTGTGCAGGGGTTGGCGTTTTAGGGTTTAGGGCAGTGGAGTGGTGTTCGGGCAGTGTAGGGGGTCGTGCAGGGGGTGGCGTTTCAGGGTTTAGGGCAGTGCAGTGGTGATCAGGCAGTATAGGGGGTCGTACAGGGGTGGTGTTTCAGAGTTTAGGGCTGTGCAGTGGTGGTCGGGCAGTGTTGGGGGTCTTGCTGGTGGTGGTGTTTCAGGGATTAGGGCACTGCAGTTGTGTTCGGTCAGTGTAGGGGGTCGTGCTGGGACTGGTGCTTTAGGGTTTAGGGCAGTGCAGTGGTGTTTGGGCAGTGTACTGGGTCATGCTGGGGCTGGTGTTTCAGTGTTTAAGGCAGTGCAGTGGTGTTCGGGTAGTGTAGGGGGTCATGTTGGGGCTGGTGTTTTAGGGTTTAGGGCAGAGCAGTGCTGTTCGGGCAGTGTTGGGGGATGTGTGGGGGTGGTGGTTTAGGGCAGTGCAGTGGCGTTCGGGCAGTGTAGTGGGTCATGCTGGGGCTGGTGTTTTAGGGTTTAGGGCAGTGCAGTGGTGTTTGGGCAGTGTACTGGGTCATGCTGGGGCTGGTGTTTCAGGGTTTAGGGCAGTGCAGTGGTATTCGGGAAGTATAGGGGGTCGTGCTGGGGGTGGTGTTTCAGGGTTTAGTGCAGTGCAGTGGGATTTGGGAAATGTAGGGGGTAGTGCAGGGGGTGGTGTTTCAGGGTTTAGGGCAGTGCAGTGGTGTTCGGGCAGTGTAGGGGGTAGTGCTGGGGGTGGTCTTTCAGGGTTTAGGGCAGTACAGTGGTGTTCGGGCAGTGTAGGGGCTTGTGCGGGGGGTGGTGTTTCAGGGTTTAGGGCAGTGCAGTGGTGTTCGGGCAGTGTAGGTGGTCGTGCGGGGTGGTGTTTCAGGGTTTCGGGTAGTGCAGTGGTGTTCGGGCAGTGTAGGGGTTCATGCTGGGGTGGTGTTTCAGGGTTTAGGGCAGTGCAGTGGTGTTCAGGCAGTGTAGGGGTTCGTGCAGGGGTTGTGTTTCAGGTTTTAGGGCAGTGCAGTGGTGTTTGGGCAGTGTTGAGGTTCTTGATGGGGGTGGTGTTTCAGGGTTTAGGGCAGTGGTGTTCAGGCAGTGTAAGGGGTCTTGCTGGGGGTGGTGTTTCAGGGTTTAGGGCAGCTTAGTGGTGTTCAGGCAGTGTAGGGGGTCTTGCTGGGGGTGGTGTTTCAGGGTTTAGGGCATTGGTGTTCGGGCAGTGTAGGGGGTCTTTCTGGGGGTGGTGTTTCAGGGTTTAGGGCAGTGCAGTGCTGTTCTGGCAGTGTAGGGGGTCGTGCACGGGGTGGTGTTTCATGGTTTAGAGCAGTGTAGTGGTGTTCGGGCAGTGTAGGGGGTCTAGCACGGGGTGGTGCTTTAGGGTTTAGGGCAGTGCAGTGGTGTTTGGGCAGTGTACTGGGTCATGCTGGGGCTGGTGTTTCAGTGTTTAAGGCAGTGCAGTGGTGTTCCGGTAGTGTAGTGGGTCATGTTGGGGCTGGTGTTTTAGGGTTTAGGGCAGAGCAGTGCTGTTCGGTCAGTGTTGGGGGATGTGTGGGGGTGGTGGTTTAGGGCAGTGCAGTGGCATTCGGGCAGTGTAGTGGGTCATGCTGGGGCTGGTGTTTTAGGGTTTAGGGCAGTGCAGTGGTGTTTGGGCAGTGTACTGGGTCATGCTGGGGCTGGTGTTTCAGGGTTTAGGGCAGTGCAGTGGTATTCGGGAAGTATAGGGGGTCGTGCTGGGGTGGTGTTTCAGGGTTTAGGGCAGTGCAGTGGTGTTCGGGAAATGTAGGGGGTAGTGCAGGGGGTGGTGTTTCAGGGTTTAGGACAGTGCAGTGGTGTTCGGGCAGTGTAGGGGGTAGTGCTGGGGGTGGTCTTTCAGGGTTTAGGGCAGTACGGTGGTGTTCGGGCAGTGTAGGGGCTTGTGCGGGGGGTGGTGTTTCAGGGTTTAGGGCAGTGCAGTGGTGTTCGGGCAGTGTAGGAGGTTGTGCGGGGGTGGTGTTTCAGGGTTTCGGGCAGTGCAGTGGTGTTCGGGCAGTGTAGGGGTTCATGCTGGGGTGGTGTTTCAGGGTTTAGGGCAGTGCAGTGGTGTTCAGGCAGTGTTGAGGTTCTTGATGGGGGTGGTGTTTCAGGGTTTATGGCAGTGGTGTTCAGACAGTGTAGGGGGTCTTTCTGGGGGTGGTGTTTCAGGGTTTAGGGCAGTTTTGTGGTGTTCAGGCAGTGTAGGGGGTCTTGCTGGGGGTGGTGTTCCAGGGTTTAGGGCAGTGGTGTTCGGGCAGTGTAGGGGGTCTTTCTGGGGGTGGTGTTTCAGGGTTTAGGGCAGTGCAGTGGTATTCGGGCAGTGTAGGGGGTTATGCAGGGGGTCGTGTTTCAGGATTTAGGGCAGTGGTGTTCAGGCAGTGTAGGGGGGTCTTTCTGGGGTGGTGTTTCAGGGTTTAGGGCAGTGCAGTGGTGTTCAGGCAGTGTAGGGGGGTCTTGATGGGGGTGGTGTTTCAGGGTTTAGGGCAGTGGAGTTTGGGCAGTGTAGGGGGTCTTTCTGGGGGTGGTGTTTCAGGGTTTAGGGCAGTGCAGTGGTATTCGGACAGTGTAGGGGGTCGTGCTGGGGCTGGAGTTTAAGGGTTAAGGGTAGTGCAGTGGTGTTCGGGCAGTGTAGGGGGTCATTCTGGGGGTGGTGTTTTATGGTGTAGGGTTGTGCAGTGGTGTTCGGGCAGTGTATGGGTCGTGCAGGGGTTGGTGTTTTAGGGTTTAGGGCAGTGTAGTAGTGTTCGGGAAGTGTAGGGGGTCATGCAGGGGGTGGCTTTTCAGGGTTTAGGGCAGTGCAGTGTTGTTCGGGCAGTGTAGGGGGTCATGCAGGGTGGTGTTTCAGGGTTTAGGGCAGTGCAGTGGTGATCTGGCATTGTAGGGGGTGGTGCTGGGACTGGTGTTTTAGGGTTTAGGGCAGTGCAGTGGTGTTTGGGCAGTGTACTGGGTCATGCAGGGGCTGGTGTTTCAGTGTTTAAGGCAGTGCAGTGGTGTTCGGGCAGTGTAGGGGGTCATGTTGTGGCTGGTGTTTTAGGGTTTAGGGCAGAGCAGTGGTGTTCGGGCAGTGTTGGGGGATGTGTGAGGGTGGTGGTTTAGGGCAGTGCAGTGGTGTTCGGGCAGTGTAGTGGGTCATGCTGGGGCTGGTGTTTTAGGGTTCAGGGCAGAGCAGTGGTGTTCGGGCAGTGTGGGGGTCGTGCTGGGGCTGGTGTTTCAGGGTTTAAGGCAGTGCAGTGGTATTCGGGAAGTGTAGGGGGTCATGCTGGGGGTGGTGTTTCAGGGTTTATGGCAGTGCAGTTTTGTTCGTTCAGTATAGGGGGTTATGCAGGGGGTCGTGTTTCAGGGTTTAGGGCAGTGCAGTATTGTTCGGGCAGTGTAGGGGTTCATGCTGGGGTGGTGTTTCAGAGTTTAGGGCAGTGCAGTGGTGTTCAGGCAGTGTAGCGGTTCGTGCAGGGGGTGGGGTTTCAGGTTTTAGGGCAGTGCAGTGGTGTTTGGGCAGTGTTGAGGTTCTTGATGGGGGTGGTGTTTCAGGGTTTAGGGCAGTGGTGTTCAGGCAGTGTAAGGGGTCTTGCTGGGGGTGGTGTTTCAGGGTTTAGGGCAGCTTAGTGGTGTTCAGGCAGTGTAGGGGGTCTTGCTGGGGGTGGTGTTTCAGGGTTTAGGGCAGTGGTGTTCGGGCAGTGTAGGGGGTCTTTCTGGGGGTGGTGTTTCAGGGTTTAGGGCAGTGCAGTGCTGTTCTGGCAGTGTAGGGGGTCGTGCTGGGGCTGGAGTTTAAGGGTTAAGGGTAGTGCAGTGGTGTTCGGGCAGTGTAGGGGGTCTTTCTGGGGGTGGTGTTTCAGGGTTTAGGGCAGTTTTGTGGTGTTCAGGCAGTGTAGGGGGTCTTGCTGGGGGTGGTGTTTCACGGTTTAGGGCAGTGGTGTTCGGGCAGTGTAGGGGGTCTTTCTGGGGGTGGTTTTTCAGGGTTTAGGGCAGTGCAGTGGTATTCGGGCAGTGTAGGGGGTCGTGCTGGGGCTGGAGTTTAAGGGTTAAGGGTAGTGCAGTGGTGTTCGGGCAGTGTAGGGGGTCATTCTGGGGGTGGTGTTTTATGGTGTAGGGTTGTGCAGTGGTGTTCGGGCAGTGTAGGGGTCGCGCAGGGGTTGGCGTTTTAGGGATTAGGGCAGTGTAGTAGTGTTCGCAAAGTGTAGGGGGTCATGCAGGGGGTGGCGTTTCAGGGTTTAGGGCAGTGCAGTGGTGTTCGGGCAGTGTAGGGGGTCGTGCTGAGGCTGGTGTTTCAGGGTTCAGGGCAGTGCAGTGGTGTTTTGGCAGTGTAGGGGGTCGTGCTGGGGCTGGTGTTTCAGTGTTTAAGGCAGTGCAGTGGTGTTCGGGCAGTGTAGGGGGTCATGTTGTGGCTGGTGTTTTAGGGTTTAGGGCAGAGCAGTGGTGTTCGGGCAGTGTTGGGGGATGTGCGAGGGTGGTGGTTTAGGGCAGTGCTGTGGTGTTCGGGCAGTGTAGTGGGTCGTGCTGGGGCTGGTGTTTTAGGGTTCAGGGCAGAGCAGTGGTGTTCGGGCAGTGTGGGGGTCGTGCTGGGGCTGGTGTTTCAGGGTTTATGGCAGTGCAGTGGTATTCAGGAAGTGTAGGGGGTCATGCTGGGTGTGGTGTTTCAGGGTTTATGGCAGTGCAGTTTTGTTTGTTCAGTATAGGGGGTTATGCAGGGGGTCGTGTTTCAGGGTTTAGGGCAGTGCAGTATTGTTCGGGCAGTGTAGGGGTTCATGCTGGGGGGGTGTTTCAGGGTTTAGGGCAGTGCAGTGGTGTTCAGGCAGTGTAGGGGTTCGTGCAGAGGGTGGTGTTTCAGGTTTTAGGGCAGTGCAGTGGTGTTTGGGCAGTGTTGAGGTTCTTGATGGGGGTGGTGTTTCAGGGTTTAGGGCAGTGGTGTTCAGGCAATGTAAGGGGTCTTGCTGGGGGTGGTGTTTCAGGGTTTAGGGCAGTTTAGTGGTGTTCAGGCAGTAAAGGGGGTCTTGCTGGGGGTGGTGTTTCAGGGTTTAGGGCAGTGCAGTGGTGTTTGGGCAGTGTAGGAGTTGTGCTGGGGGTGGTGTTTCAGGGTTTAGGGCAGTGCAGTGGTGTTTGGGCAGTGTGAGGGGTCGTGCTAGGGCTGGAGTTTTAGGGTTTATGGCAGTGTATTAGTTTTCGGGCAGTGTAGGGGGTCTTGCTGGGGCTGGAGTTTAAGGGTTAAGGGTAGTGCAGTGGTGTTCGGGCAGTGTAGGGGGTCGTGCTGGGACTGGTGTTTTAGGGTTTAGGGCAGTGCAGTGGTGTTTGGGCAGTGTAATGGGTCATGCTGGGGCTGGTGTTTCAGTGTTTAAGGCAGTGCAGTGGTGTTCGGGCAGTGTAGGGGGTCATGTTGTGGCTGGTGTTTTAGGGTTTAGGGCAGAGCAGTAGTGTTCGGGCAGTGTTGGGGGATGTGCGAGGGTGGTGGTTTAGGGCAATGCAGTGGTGTTCGGGCAGTGTAGTGGGTCGTGCTGGGGCTGGTGTTTTAGGGTTCAGGGCAGAGCAGTGGTGTTCGGGCAGTGTGGGGGTCGTGCTGGGGCTGGTGTTTCAGGGTTTAGGGCAGTGCAGTGGTATTCGGGATGTGTAGGGGGTCATGCTGGGGGTGGTGTTTCAGGGTTTATGGCAGTGCAGTTTTGTTTGTTCAGTATAGGAGGTTATGCAGCGGGTCGTGTTTCAGGGTTTAGGACAGTGCAGTATTGTTTGGGCAGTGTAGGGGTTCATGCTGGGGTGGTGTTTCATGGTTTAGGGCAGTGCAGTGGTGTTCAGGAAATGTAGGGGGTAGTGCAGGGGGTGGTGTTTCAGGGCTTAGGGCAGTGCAGTGGTGTTCGGGCAGTGTAGGGGGTCGTGCTGAGGCTGGTGTTTCAGGGTTCAGGGCAGTGCAGTGGTGTTTTGGCAGTGTAGGGGGTCGTGCTGGGGCTGGTTTTTCAGGGTTCAGGGCAGAGCAGTGGTAATCGGGCAGTGTGGGGGTCGTGCTGGGGGTGGTGTTTCAGGGATTAGGGCAGTGCAGTTGTGTTCGGGCAGTGTAGGGGGTAGTGCTGGGGCTGGTGTTTCAGGGTTTAGGGCAGTGCAGTGGTGTTCGGGGAGTGTAGGCGGTCGTGCTGGGACTGGTGTTTCAGGGTTTAGGGCAGTGCAGTGGTGGTCGGTCATTGCAGTGTGTCTTGCTGGGGGTGGTGTTTCAGGGTTTAGGGCAGTGCAGTGGTGTTCGGGCAGTGCAGGGGGTCTTGCTGGGGGTGATGTTTCAGGGTTTTGGGAAGTGCAGTGGTGTTCGGGCAGTGCAGGGGGTCGTGCAGGGGGATGGTGTTTCGGGGTTTAGGGCAGTGCAGTGGTGTTCGGGCAGTGCAGGGGGTCATGCAGGGGGGTGGTGTTTCAGGTTTTAGGGCAGTGCAGTGGTGTTCGGGCAGTGCAGGGGGTCATGCAGGGGGTGGTGATTTGGGGTTTAGGGCAGTGCACTGGTGTTCGGGGAGTGTAGGGGGCCGTGATGGGGCTGGTGTTTCACAGTTTAGGGCAGTGCAGTGGTGGTCGGCCAGTGCAGTGGGTCATGCTGGGGGTGGTGTTTCAGGGTTTAGGGCAGTGTAGTGGTGTACGGGCACTGAAGGGGGTCGTGCAGGGGGGTGGTGTTTCAGGGTTTAGGGCAGTGCACTGGTGTTCGGGCAGTGCAGGGGGTCATGCTGGGGGTGGTGTTTCAGGGTATAGGGAAGTGCAGTGGTGTTCGGGCAGTGTGGGGGTTGTGCTGGGGGTGGTGTTTCAGGGTTTAGGGCAGTGCAGTGGTGTCCGGGCAGTGTAGGGGGTCATGCAGGGTGTGGTGTTTCAGGGTTTAGGGCAGTGCAGTGCTGTTCTGGCAGTGTAGGGGGTCATGCAGGGGGTGGTGTTTCAGGGTTTAGAGCAGTGTAGTGGTGTTTGGGCAGTGTAGGGGGTCGTGCAGCGGGTGGTGTTTCAGGGTTTAGGGCAGTGAAGTGGTGTTCATTCAGTATAGGGGGTTGTGCAGGGGGTGGTGTTTCAGTGTTTAGGGCAGTGCAGTATTGTTCGGCCAGTGTATGGAATCGTGCAGGTGGTAGCGTTTAAGGGTTTAGGGCAGTGCAGTTTTGTTCGAGCAGTGTATGGGGTCGTGCTGGGGCTGTGTTTCAGGGTTTAGGGCAGTGTTGTTGTGTTCGGGCAGTGTAGGGGGTCGCGCTGGGGGTGGTGTTTCAGGGTTTAGGGCAGTGCAGTGGTATTTGGGCAGTGTTGGGGGTCGTGCTGGGGGTGGTGTTTCAGGGCTTAGGGCAGTGCAGTGGTGTACGGGCAGTGTAGAGGGTTGTGCTGGGGGTGGTGGTTCAGGGTTTAGAGCAGTGTAGTGGTGTTTGGGCAGTGTAAGGGGTTATGCAGGGGGTGGTGTTTTAGGGTTTAGGGCAGTGCGGTGGTGTTCGGGCAGAGTAAGGGGTCATGCAGGGGGTGGTGTTTCAGGGTTTAGGGCAGTGCAGTATTGTTCGGGCAGTGTAGGGGATCGTGCAGGTGGTGGTGTTTAAGGGTTTAGGGCAGTGCAGTGGTGTTCGGGCAGTGTAGGGGGTCATGCTGGGGCTGGTGTTTCAGGGTTTAGGGCAGTGTTGTTGTGTTCGGGCAGTGTAGGGGGTGGTGCTGGGGGTGGTGTTTCAGGGTTTAGGGCAGTGCAGTGGTATTTGGGCAGTCTTGGGGGTCGTGCTGGGGGTGGTGGTTCAGGGTTAAGCGTAGTGCAGTGGTGTTCGGGCAGTATAGTGGGTCGTGCTGGGGGTGGTGTTTTATGGTTTAGGGTAGTGCAGTTGTGGTCAGGCAGTGTAGGGGGTTGTGCAGGGGTTGGCGTTTTAGCGTTTAGGGCAGTGGAGTGGTGTTCGGGCAGTGTAGGGGGTCGTGCAGGGGGTGGCATTTCAGGGTTTAGGGCAGTGCAGTGGTGATCAGGCAGTGTAGGGGGTCGTGCAGGGGTGGTGTTTCAGGGTTTAGGGCTGTGCAGTGGTGGTCGGACAGTGTAGGGGGTCTTGCTGGTGGTGGTGTTTCAGGGTTTAGGGCACTGCAGTGGTGTTCGGTCAGTGTAGGGGGTCGTGCTGGGACTGGTGCTTTAGGGTTTAGGGCAGTGCAGTGGTGTTTGGGCAGTGTACTGGGTCATGCTGGGGCTGGTGTTTCAGTGTTTAAGGCAGTGCAGTGGTGTTCGGGTAGTGTAGGGGGTCATGTTGGGGCTGGTGTTTTAGGGTTTAGGGCAGAGCAGTGCTGTTCGGGCAGTGTTGGGGGATGTGTGGGGGTGGTGGTTTAGGGCAGTGCAGTGGCATTCGGGCAGTGTAGTGGGTCATGCTGGGGCTGGTGTTTTAGGGTTTAGGGCAGTGCAGTGGTGTTTGGGCAGTGTACTGGGTCATGCTGGGGCTGGTGTTTCAGGGTTTAGGGCAGTGCAGTGGTATTCGGGAAGTATAGGGGGTCGTGCTGGGGTGGTGTTTCAGGGTTTAGGGCAGTGCAGTGGTGTTCGGGAAATGTAGGGGGTAGTGCAAGGGGTGGTGTTTCAGGGTTTAGGACAGTGCAGTGGTGTTCGGGCAGTGTAGGGGGTAGTGCTGGGGGTGGTCTTTCAGGGTTTAGGGCAGTGCAGTGGTGTTTGGGCAGTGTAGGAGGTTGTACGGGGGTGGTGTTTCAGGGTTTCGGGCAGTGCAGTGGTGTTCGGGCAGTGTAGGGGTTCATGCTGGGGAGGTGTTTCAGGGTTTAGGGCAGTGCAGTGGTGTTCAGGCAGTGTAGGGGTTCGTGCAGGGGGTGGTGTTTCAGGTTTTAGGGCAGTGCAGTGGTGTTTGGGCAGTGTTGAGGTTCTTGATGGGGGTGGTGTTTCAGGGTTTAGGGCAGTGGTTTTCAGGCAGTGTAGGGGGTCTTTCTGGGGGTGGTGTTTCAGGGTTTAGGGCAGTTTTGTGGTGTTCAGGCAGTGTAGGGGGTCTTGCTGGGGGTGGTGTTTCAGGGTTTAGGGCAGTGGTGTTCGGGCAGTGTAGGGGGTCTTTCTGGGGGTGGTGTTTCAGGGTTTAGGGCAGTGCAGTGATATTCGGGCAGTGTAGGGGGTCGTGCAGGGGGTTGGTGTTTCAGGGTTTAGGGCAGTGCAGTGGTGTTTGGGCAGTGTAGGGGGTCGTGCTGGGGGTGGTGTTTCAGGGTTTAGGGCAGTGCAGTGGTGTTAGGGCAGTGTGAGGGGTCGTGCTAGGGCTGGTGTTTTAGGGTTTAGGGCAGTGTATTGGTTTTCGGGCAGTGTAGGGGGTCTTGCTGGGGCTGGAGTTTAAGGGTTAAGGGTGGTGCAGTGGTGTTCGGGGAGTGTAGGGGGTCATGCTGGGGGTGGTGTTTTATGGTGTAGGGTTGTGCAGTGGTGTTCGGGCAGTGTAGGGGTAACGCAGGGGGTGGCGTTTTAGGGTTTAGGGCAGTGTAGTAGTGTTCAGGAAGTGCAGGGGGTCATGCAGGAGGTGGCGTTTCAGGGTTTAGGGCAGTGCAGTGGTGTTTGGGCAGTGTAGGGGGTCATGCAGGGTGGTGTTTTAGGGTTTAGGGCAGTGCAGTGGGGATCGGGCAGTGTAGGGGGTCTTGCTGGGGTGGTGTTTCAGGGCTTAGGGCAGTGCAGTGGTGTACGGGCAGTGTAGAGGGTTGTGCTGGGGGTGGTGGTTCAGGGTTTAGAGCAGTGTAGTGGCGTTTGGGTAGTGTAAGGGGTTGTGCAGGGGGTGGTGTTTTAGGGTTTAGGGCAGTGCGGTGGTGTTCGGGCAGAGTAAGGGGTCATGCAGGGGGTGGTGTTTCAGGGTTTAGGGCAGTGCAGTATTGTTCGGGCAGTGTAGGGGATCGTGCAGGTGGTGGTGTTTAAGGGTTTAGGGCAGTGCAGTGGTGTTCGGGCAGTGTAGGGGGTTATGCTGGGGCTGGTGTTTCAGGGTTTAGGGCAGTGTTGTTGTGTTCGGGCAGTGTAGGGGGTGGTGCTGGGGGTGGTGTTTCAGGGTTTAGGGCAGTGCAGTGGTATTTGGGCAGTCTTGGGGGTCGTGCTGGGGGTGGTGGTTCAGGGTTAAGCGTAGTGCAGTGGTGTTCGGGCAGTATAGTGGGTCGTGCTGGGGGTGGTGTTTTATGGTTTAGGGTAGTGCAGTTGTGGTCGGGCAGTGTAGGGGGTTGTGCAGGGGTTGGCGTTTTAGGGTTTAGGGCAGTGGAGTGGTGTTCGGGCAGTGTAGGGGGTCATGCAGGGGGTGGCATTTCAGGGTTTAGGGCAGTGCAGTGGTGATCAGGCAGTGTAGGGGGTCGTGCAGGGGTGGTGTTTCAGGGTTTAGGGCTGTGCAGTGGTGGTCGGACAGTGTAGGGGGTCTTGCTGGTGGTGGTGTTTCAGGGTTTAGGGCACTGCAGTGGTGTTCGGTCAGTGTAGGGGGTCGTGCTGGGACTGGTGCTTTAGGGTTTAGGGCAGTGCAGTGGTGTTCGGGTAGTGTAGGGGGTCATGTTGGGGCTGGTGTTTTAGGGTTTAGGGCAGAGCAGTGCTGTTCGGGCAGTGTTGGGGGATGTGTGGGGGTGGTGGTTTAGGGCAGTGCAGTGGCATTCGGGCAGTGTAGTGGGTCATGCTGGGGCTGGTGTTTTAGGGTTTAGGGCAGTGCAGTGGTGTTTGGGCAGTGTACTGGGTCATGCTGGGGCTGGTGTTTCAGGGTTTAGGGCAGTGCAGTGGTATTCGGGAAGTATAGGGGGTCGTGCTGGGGTGGTGTTTCAGGGTTTAGGGCAGTGCAGTGGTGTTCGGGAAATGTAGGGGGTAGTGCAAGGGGTGGTGTTTCAGGGTTTAGGACAGTGCAGTGGTGTTCGGGCAGTGTAGGGGGTAGTGCTGGGGGTGGTCTTTCAGGGTTTAGGGCAGTGCAGTGGTGTTCGGGCAGTGTAGGAGGTTGTACGGGGGTGGCATTTCAGGGTTTAGGGCAGTGTAGTAGTGTTCAGGAAGTGCAGGGGGTCATGCAGGAGGTGGCGTTTCAGGGTTTAGGGCAGTGCAGTGGTGTTTGGGCAGTGTAGGGCGTCATGCAGGGTGGTGTTTCAGGGTTTAGGGCAGTGCAGTGGTGATCGGGCAGTGTAGGGGGTCTTGCTGGGGGTGGTGTTTCAGGGTTTAGGGCAGTGCAGTGGTGTTCGGGCATTGTAGGGGGTCGTGCTGGGACTGGTGTTTTAGGGTTTAGGGCAGTGCAGTGGTGTTTGGGCAGTGTACTGGGTCATGCTGAGGCTGGTGTTTCAGTGTTTAAGGCAGTGCAGTGGTGTTCGGGCAGTGTAGACGGTCATGTTGTGGCTGGTGTTTTAGGGTTTAGGGCAGAGCAGTGGTGTTCGGGCAGTGTTGGGGGATGTGCGAGGGTGGTGGTTTACGGCAGTGCAGTGGTGTTCGGGCAGTGTAGTGGGTCGTGCTGGGGCTGGTGTTTTAGGGTTCAGGGCAGAGCAGTGGTGTTTGGGCAGTGTACTGGGTCATGCTGGGGCTGGTGTTTCAGGGTTTAGGGCAGTGCAGTGGTATTCGGGAAGTGTAGGTGGTCGTGCTGGGGGTGGTGTTTCAGGGTTTAGGGCAGTGCACTGGTGTTCGGGAAATGTAGGGGGTAGTGCAAGGGGTGGTGTTTCAGGGTTTAGCGCAGTGCAGTGGTGTTCGGGCAGTGTAGGGGGTAGTGCTGGGGGTGGTCTTTCAGGGTTAAGGGCAGTACAGTGGTGTTCGGGCAGTGTAGGGGCTTGTGCGGGGGGTGGTGTTTCAGGGTTTAGGGCAGTGCAGTGGTGTTCGGGCAGTGTAGGAGTTTGTGCGGGGGTGGTGTTTCAGGGTTTTGGGCAGTGCAGTGGTGTTCGGGCAGTGTAGGGTTTTGTGCAGGGGGTGGTGTTTCAGGTTTTAGGGCAGTGCAGTGGTGTTTGGGCAGTGTTGAGTTTCTTGATGGGGGTGGGGTTTCAGGGTTTAGGGCAGTGGTGTTCAGGCAGTGTAGGGGGTCTTTCTGGGGGTGGTGTTTCAGGGTTTAGGGCAGTTTTGTGGTGTTCAGGCAGTGTAGGGGGTGTTGCTGGGGGTGGTGTTTCAGGGTTTAGGGCAGTGGTGTTCGGGCAGTGTAGGGGGTCATTCTGGGGGTGGTGTTTCAGGGTTTAGGGCAGTGCAGTGGTATTCAGGCAGTGTAGGGGGTCATGCAGGGGGTTGGTGTATCAGGGTTTAGGGCAGTGCAGTGGTGTTTGGGCAGTGTAGGGGGTCGTGCTGGGGGTGGTGTTTCAGGGTTTAGGGCAGTGCAGTGGTGTTCGGGCAGTGTGAGGGGTCGTGCTGCGGGTGGTGTTTCAGGGTTTATGGCAGTGCAGTTTTGTTCGTTCAGTATAGGGGGTTATGCAGGGGGTCGTGTTTCAGGGTTTAGGGCAGTGGTGTTCAGGCAGTGTAGGGGGTCTTTCTGGGGGTGGTGTTTTATGGTGTAGGGTTGTGCAGTGGTGTTCGGGCAGTGTAGGGGTAATGCAGGGGGTGGCGTTTTAGGGTTTAGCGCAGTGTAGTAGTGTTCGGGAAGTGCAGGGGTTCATGCAGGAGGTGGTGTTTCAGGGTTTAGGGCAGTGCAATGGTGTTTGGGCAGTGTAGGGGGTCATGCAGGGTGGTGTTTCAGGGTTTAGGGCAGTGCAGTGGTGATCGGGCAGTGTAGGGGGTCTTGCTGGGGGTGGTGTTTCAGGGTTTAGGGCAGTGCAGTGGTGTTCGGGCATTGTAGGGGGTCGTGCTGGGACTGGTGTTTTAGGGTTTAGGGCAGTGCAGTGGTGTTTGGGTAGTGTACTGGGTCATGCTGGGGCTGGTGTTTCAGTGTTTAAGGCAGTGCAGTGGTGTTCGGGCAGTGTAGAGGGTCATGTTGTGGCTGGTGTTAGGGTTTAGGGCAGAGCAGTGGTGTTCAGGCAGTGTTGGGGGATGTGTGAGGGTGGTGGTTTACGGCAGTGCAGTGATGTTCGGGCAGTGTAGTGGGTCGTGCTGGGGCTGGTGTTTTAGGGTTCAGGGCAGTGCAGTATTGTTCGGGCAGTGTAGGGGTTCATGCTGGGGTGGTGTTTCAGGGTTTAGGGCAGTGCAGTGGTATTCGGGAAGTATAGGGGGTCGTGCTGGGGGTGGTGTTTCAGGGTTTAGGGCAGTGCACTGGTGTTCGGGAAATGTAGGGGGTAGTGCAGGGGGTGGTGTTTCAGGGTTTAGCGCAGTGCAGTGGTGTTCGGGCAGTGTAGGGGGTAGTGCTGGGGGTGGTCTTTCAGGGTTTAGGGCAGTACAGTGGTGTTCGGGCAGTGTAGGGGCTTGTGTGGGGGGTGGTGTTTCAGGGTTTAGGGCAGTGCAGTGGTGTTCGGGCAGTGTAGGAGTTTGTGCGGGGGTGGTGTTTCAGGGTTTCGGGCAGTGCAGTGGTGTTCGGGCAGTGTAGGGGTTTGTGCAGGGGGTGGTGTTTCAGGTTTTAGGGCAGTGCAGTGGTGTTTGGGCAGTGTTGAGTTTCTTGATGGGGGTGGTGTTTCAGGGTTTAGGGCAGTGGTGTTCAGGCAGTGTAGGGGGTCTTTCTGGGGGTGGTGTTTCAGGGTTTAGGGCAGTTTTGTGGTGTTCAGGCAGTGTAGGGGGTCTTGCTGGGGGTGGTGTTTTAGGGTTTAGGGCAGTGGTGTTCGGGCAGTGTAGGGGGTCATTCTGGGGGTGGTGTTTCAGGGTTTAGGGCAGTGCAGTGGTATTCGGGCAGTGTAGGGGGTCATGCAGGGGGTTGGTGTTTCAGGGTTTAGGGTAGTGCAGTGGTGTTTGGGCAGTGTAGGGGGTCATGCTGGGGGTGGTGTTTCAGGGTTTAGGGCAGTGCAGTGGTGTTCGGGCAGTGTGAGGGGTCGTGCTGGGGGTGGTGTTTCAGGGTTTATGGCTGTGCAGTTTTGTTCGTTCAGTATAGGGGGTTATGCAGGGGGTCGTGTTTCAGGGTTTAGGGCAGTGGTGTTCAGGCAGTGTAGGGGGTCTTTCTGGGGGTGGTGTTTCAGGGTTTAGGGCAGTTTTGTGGTGTTCAGGCAGTGTAGGGGGTCTTGCTGGGGGTGGTGTTTCAGGGTTTAGGGCAGTGGTGTTCGGGCAGTGTAGGGGGTCTTTCTGGGGCTGGTGTTTCAGGGTTTAGGGCAGTGCAGTGGAGGGGGTCGTGCTGGGGCTGGAGTTTAAGGGTTAAGGGTAGTGCAGTGGTGTTCGGGCAGTGTAGGGGGTCTTTCTGGGGGTGGTGTTTCAGGGTTTAGGGCAGTTTTGTGGTGTTCAGGCAGTGTAGGGGGTCTTGCTGGGGGTGGTGTTTCAGGGTTTAGGGCAGTGGTGTTCGGGCAGTGTAGGGGGTCTTTCTGGGGGTGGTGTTTCAGGGTTTAGGGCAGTGCAGTGGTATTCGGGCAGTGTAGGGGGTCGTGCTGGGGCTGGAGTTTAAGGGTTAAGGGTAGTGCAGTGGTGTTCGGGCAGTGTAGGGGGTCATTCTGGGGGTGGTGTTTTATGGTGTAGGGTTGTGCAGTGGTGTTCGGGCAGTGTAGGGGTCGCGCAGGGGTTGGCGTTTTAGGGATTAGGGCAGTGTAGTAGTGTTCGCAAAGTGTTGGGGGTCATGCAGGGGGTGGCGTTTCAGGGTTTAGGGCAGTGCAGTGGTGTTCGGGCAGTGTAGGGGGTCATGCAGGGTGGTGTTTCAGGGTTTAGGGCAGTGCAGTGGTGATCGGGCATTGTAGGGGGTCGTGCTGGGACTGGTGTTTTAGGGTTTAGGGCAGTGCAGTGGTGTTCGGGCAGTGTAGGGGGTCATGTTGTGGCTGGTGTTTTAGGGTTTAGGGCAGAGCAGTGGTATTCGGGCAGTGTTGGCGGATGAGCGAGGGTGGTGGTTTAGGGCAGTCCTGTGGTGTTCGGGCAGTGTGTTGGGTCGTGCTGGGGCTGGTGTTTTAGGGTTCAGGGCAGAGCAGTGGTGTTCGATCAGTGTGGGGGTCGTGCTGGGGCTGGTGTTTCAGGGTTTATGGCAGTGCAGTGGTATTCGGGAAGTGTAGGGGGTCATGCTGGAGCTGGTGTTTCAGGGTTTATGGCAGTGCAGTTTTGTTCGTTCAGTATAGGGGGTTATGCAGGGGGTCGTGTTTCAGGGTTTAGGGCAGTGCAGTATTGTTCAGGCAGTGTAGGGGTTTATGCTGGGGTGCTGTTTCAGGGTTTAGGGCAGTGCAGTGGTGTTCAGGAAGTGTAGCGGTTTGTGCAGGGGGTGGTGTTTCAGGTTTTAGGGCAGTGCAGTGGTGTTTGGGCAGTGTTGAGGTTCTTGATGGGGGTGGTGTTTCAGGGTTTAGGGCAGTGGTGTTCAGGCAGTGTAAGGGGTCTTGCTGTGGGTGGTGTTTCAGGGTTTAGGGCAGTTTAGTGGTGTTCAGGCAGTATAGGGGGTCTTGCTGGGGGTGGTGTTTCAGGGTTTAGGGCAGTGCAGTGGTGTTTGGGCAGTGTAGGGGGTCGTGCTGGGGGTTGTGGTTCAGGGTTTAGGGCAGTGCAGTGGTGTTCGGGCAGTGTGAGGGGTCGTGCTAGGGCTGGTGTTTTAGGGTTTAGGGCAGTGTATTAGTTTTCGGGCAGTGTAGGGGGTCTTGCTGGGGCTGGAGTTTAAGGGTTAAGGGTAGTGCAGTGGTGTTCGGACATGTGTAGGGGGTCATGCTAGGGGTGGTGTTTTATGGTGTAGGGTTGTGCAGTGGTGTTCGGGCAGTGTAGGGGGTCATGCAGGGTGGTGTTTCAGGGTTTAGGGCAGTGCAGTGGTGATCGGGCAGTGTAGGGGGTTTGCTGGGGGTGGTGTTTCAGGGTTTAGGGCAGTGCAGTGGTGTTCGGGCATTGTAGGGGGTCGTGCTGGGACTGGTGTTTTAGGGTTTAGGGCTGTGCAGTGGTGTTTGGGCAGTGTACTGGGTCATGCTGGGGCTGGTGTTTCAGTGTTTAAGGCAGTGCAGTGGTGTTCGGGCAGTGTAGTGGGTCGTGCTGGGGCTGGTGTTTTAGGATTCAGGGCAGAGCAGTGGTGTTTGGGCACTGTGGGGGTCGTGCTGGGGCTGGTGTTTCAGGGTTTAGGGCAGTGCAGTGGTATTCGGGAAGTGTAGGGGGTTGTGCTGGGGGTGGTGTTTCAGGGTTTATGGCAGTGCAGTTTTGTTCGTTCAGTATAGGGGGTTATGCAGGGGGTCGTGTTTCAGGGTTTAGGGCAGTGGTGTTCAGGCAGTGTAGGGGGTCTTTCTGGGGGTGGTGTTTCAGGGTTTAGGGCAGTTTTGTGGTGTTCAGGCAGTGTAGGGGGTCTTGCTGGGGGTGGTGTTTCAGGGTTTAGGGCAGTGGTGTTCGGGCAGTGTAGGGGGTCTTTCTGGGGCTGGTGTTTCAGGGTTTAGGGCAGTGCAGTGGTATTCGGGCAGTGTAGGGGGTCGTGCTGGGGCTGGAGTTTAAGGGTTAAGGGTAGTGCAGTGGTGTTCGGGCAGTGTAGGGGGTCTTTCTGGGGGTGGTGTTTCAGGGTTTAGGGCAGTTTTGTGGTGTTCAGGCAGTGTAGGGGGTCTTGCTGGGGGTGGTGTTTCAGGGTTTAGGGCAGTGGTGTTCGGGCAGTGTAGGGGGTCTTTCTGGGGGTGGTGTTTCAGGGTTTAGGGCAGTGCAGTGGTATTCGGGCAGTGTAGGGGGTCGTGCTGGGGCTGGAGTTTAAGGGTTAAGGGTAGTGCAGTGGTGTTCGGGCAGTGTAGGGGGTCATTCTGGGGGTGGTGTTTTATGGTGTAGGGTTGTGCAGTGGTGTTCGGGCAGTGTAGGGGTCGCGCAGGGGTTGGCGTTTTAGGGATTAGGGCAGTGTAGTAGTGTTCGCGAAGTGTAGGGGGTCATGCAGGGGGTGGCGTTTCAGGGTTTAGGGCAGTGCAGTGATGTTCGGGCAGTGTAGGGGGTCATGCAGGGTGGTGTTTCAGGGTTTAGGGCAGTGCAGTGGTGATCGGGCATTGTAGGGGGTCGTGCTAGGACTGGTGTTTTAGGGTTTAGGGCAGTGCAGTGGTGTTCGGGCAGTGTAGGGGGTCATGTTGTGGCTGGTGTTTTAGGGTTTAGGGCAGAGCAGTGGTATTCGGGCAGTGTTGGCGGATGTGTGAGGGTGGTGGTTTAGGGCAGTGCTGTGGTGTTCGGGCAGTGTGTTGGGTCGTGCTGGGGCTGGTGTTTTAGGGTTCAGGGCAGAGCAGTGGTGTTCGATCAGTGTGGGGGTCGTGCTGGGGCTGGTGTTTCAGGGTTTATGGCAGTGCAGTGGTATTCGGGAAGTGTAGGGGGTCATGCTGGAGCTGGTGTTTCAGGGTTTATGGCAGTGCAGTTTTGTTCGTTCAGTATAGGGGGTTATGCAGGGGGTCGTGTTTCAGGGTTTAGGGCAGTGCAGTATTGTTCGGGCAGTGTAGGGGTTTATGCTGGGTTGCTGTTTCAGGGTTTAGGGCAGTGCAGTGGTGTTTGGGCAGTGTTGAGGTTCTTGATGGGGGTGGTGTTTCAGGGTTTAGGGCAGTGGTGTTCAGGCAGTGTAAGGGGTCTTGCTGTAGGTGGTGTTTCAGGGTTTAGGGCAGTTTAGTGGTGTTCAGGCAGTATAGGGGGTCTTGCTGGGGGTGGTGTTTCAGGGTTTAGGGCAGTGCAGTGGTGTTTGGGCAGTGTAGGGGGTCGTGCTGGGGGTGGTGTTTCAGGGTTTAGGGCAGTGCAGTGGTGTTCGGGCAGTGTGAGGGGTCGTGCTAGGGCTGGTGTTTTAGGGTTTAGGGCAGTGTATTAGTTTTCGGGCAGTGTAGGGGGTCTTGCTGGGGCTGGAGTTTAAGGGTTAAGGGTAGTGCAGTGGTGTTCGGGCAGTGTAGGGGGTCATGCTAGGGGTGGTGTTTTATGGTGTAGGGTTGTGCAGTGGTGTTCGGGCAGTGTAGGGGGTCATGCAGGGTGGTGTTTCAGGGTTTAGGGCAGTGCAGTGGTGATCGGGCAGTGTAGGGGGTTTGCTGGGGGTGGTGTTTCAGGGTTTAGGGCAGTGCAGTGGTGTTCGGGCATTGTAGGGGGTCGTGCTGGGACTGGTGTTTTAGGGTTTAGGGCTGTGCAGTGGTGTTTGGGCAGTGTACTGAGTCATGCTGGGGCTGGTGTTTCAGTGTTTAAGGCAGTGCAGTGGTGTTCGGGCAGTGTAGTGGGTCGTGCTGGGGCTGGTGTTTTAGGATTCAGGGCAGAGCAGTGGTGTTTGGGCACTGTGGGGGTCGTGCTGGGGCTGGTGTTTCAGGGTTTAGGGCAGTGCAGTGGTATTCGGGAAGTGTAGGGGGTCGTGCTGGGGGTGGTGTTTCAGGGTTTATGGCAGTGCAGTTTTGTTCGTTCAGTATAGGGGGTTATGCAGGGGGTCGTGTTTCAGGGTTTAGGGCAGTGGTGTTCAGGCAGTGTAGGGGGTCTTTCTGGGGGTGGTGTTTCAGGGTTTAGGGCAGTTTTGTGGTGTTCAGGCAGTGTAGGGGGTCTTGCTGGGGGTGGTGTTTCAGGGTTTAGGGCAGTGGTGTTCGGGCAGTGTAGGGGGTCTTTCTGGGGCTGGTGTTTCAGGGTTTAGGGCAGTGCAGTGGTATTCGGGCAGTGTAGGGGGTCGTGCTGGGGCTGGAGTTTAAGGGTTAAGGGTAGTGCAGTGGTGTTCGGGCAGTGTAGGGGGTCTTTCTGGGGGTGGTGTTTCAGGGTTTAGGGCAGTTTTGTGGTGTTCAGGCAGTGTAGGGGGTCTTGCTGGGGGTGGTGTTTCAGGGTTTAGGGCAGTGGTGTTCGGGCAGTGTAGGGGGTCTTTCTGGGGGTGGTGTTTCAGGGTTTAGGGCAGTTTTGTGGTGTTCAGGCAGTGTAGGGGGTCTTGCTGGGGGTGGTGTTTCAGGGTTTAGGGCAGTGGTGTTCGGGCAGTGTAGGGGGTCTTTCTGGGGCTGGTGTTTCAGGGTTTAGGGCAGTGCAGTGGTATTCGGGCAGTGTAGGGGGTCGTGCTGGGGCTGGATTTTAAGGGTTAAGGGTAGTGCAGTGGTGTTCGGGCAGTGTAGGGGGTCTTTCTGGGGGTGGTGTTTCAGGGTTTAGGGCAGTTTTGTGGTGTTCAGGCAGTGTAGGGGGTCTTGCTGGGGGTGGTGTTTCAGGGTTTAGGGCAGTGGTGTTCGGGCAGTGTAGGGGGTCTTTCTGGGGGTGGTGTTTCAGGGTTTAGGGCAGTGCAGTGGTATTCGGGCAGTGTAGGGGGTCGTGCTGGGGCTGGAGTTTAAGGGTTAAGGGTAGTGCAGTGGTGTTCGGGCAGTGTAGGGGGTCATTCTGGGGGTGGTGTTTTATGGTGTAGGGTTGTGCAGTGGTGTTCAGGCAGTGTAGGGGTCGCGCAGGGGTTGGCGTTTTAGGGATTAGGGCAGTGTAGTAGTGTTCGCAAAGTGTAGGGGGTCATGCAGGGGGTGGCGTTTCAGGGTTTAGGGCAGTGCAGTGGTGTTCGGGCAGTGTAGGGGGTCATGCAGGGTGGTGTTTCAGGGTTTAGGGCAGTGCAGTGGTGATCAGGCATTGTAGGGGGTCGTGCTGGGACTGGTGTTTTAGGGTTTAGGGCAGTGCAGTGGTGTTCGGGCAGTGTAGGGGGTCATGTTGTGGCTGGTGTTTTAGGGTTTAGGGCAGAGCAGTGGTATTCGGGCAGTGTTGGCGGATGTGCGAGGGTGGTGGTTTAGGGCAGTCCTGTGGTGTTCGGGCAGTGTGTTGGGTCGTGCTGGGGCTGGTGTTTTAGGGTTCAGGGCAGAGCAGTGGTGTTCGATCAGTGTGGGGGTCGTGCTGGGGCTGGTGTTTCAGGGTTTATGGCAGTGCAGTGGTATTCGGGAAGTGTAGGGGGTCATGCTGGAGCTGGTGTTTCAGGGTTTATGGCAGTGCAGTTTTGTTCGTTCAGTATAGGGGGTTATGCAGGGGGTCGTGTTTCAGGGTTTAGGGCAGTGCAGTATTGTTCGGGCAGTGTAGGGGTTTATGCTGGGGTGCTGTTTCAGGGTTTAGGGCAGTGCAGTGGTGTTCAGGAAGTGTAGTGGTTTGTGCAGGGGGTGGTGTTTCAGGTTTTAGGGCAGTGCAGTGGTGTTTGGGCAGTGTTGAGGTTCTTGATGGGGGTGGTGTTTCAGGGTTTAGGGCAGTGGTGTTCAGGCAGTGTAAGGGGTCTTGCTGTGGGTGGTGTTTCAGGGTTTAGGGCAGTTTAGTGGTGTTCAGGCAGTATAGGGGGTCTTGCTGGGGTGGTGTTTCAGGGTTTAGGGCAGTGCAGTGGTGTTTGGGCAGTGTAGGGGGTCGTGCTGGGGGTGGTGTTTCAGGGTTTAGGGCAGTGCAGTGGTGTTCGGGCAGTGTGAGGGGTCATGCTAGGGCTGGTGTTTTAGGGTTTAGGGCAGTGTATTAGTTTTCGGGCAGTGTAGGGGGTCTTGCTGGGGCTGGAGTTTAAGGGTTAAGGGTAGTGCAGTGGTGTTCGGGCAGTGTAGGGGGTCATGCTAGGGGTGGTGTTTTATGGTGTAGGGTTGTGCAGTGGTGTTCGGGCAGTGTAGGGGGTCATGCAGGGTGGTGTTTCAGGGTTTAGGGCAGTGCAGTGGTGATCGGGCAGTGTAGGGGGTTTTCTGGGGGTGGTGTTTCAGGGTTTAGGGCAGTGCAGTGGTGTTCGGGCATTGTAGGGGGTCGTGCTGGGACTGGTGTTTTAGGGTTTAGGGCTGTGCAGTGGTGTTTGGGCAGTGTACTGGGTCATGCTGGGGCTGGTGTTTCAGTGTTTAAGGCAGTGCAGTGGTGTTCGGGCAGTGTAGTGGGTCGTGCTGGGGCTGGTGTTTTAGGATTCAGGGCAGAGCAGTGGTGTTTGGGCACTGTGGGGGTCGTGCTGGGGCTGGTGTTTCAGGGTTTAGGGCAGTGCAGTGGTATTCGGGAAGTGTAGGGGGTCGTGCTGGGGGTGGTGTTTCAGGGTTTATGGCAGTGCAGTTTTGTTCGTTCAGTATAGGGGGTTATGCAGGGGGTTGTGTTTCAGGGTTTAGGGCAGTGGTGTTCAGGCAGTGTAGGGGGTCTTTCTGGGGGTGGTGTTTCAGGGTTTAGGGCAGTTTTGTGGTGTTCAGGCAGTGTAGGGGGTCTTGCTGGGGGTGGTGTTTCAGGGTTTAGGGCAGTGGTGTTCGGGCAGTGTAGGGGGTCTTTCTGGGGCTGGTGTTTCAGGGTTTAGGGCAGTGCAGTGGTATTCGGGCCGTGTAGGGGGTCGTGCTGGGGCTGGAGTTTAAGGGTTAAGGGTAGTGCAGTGGTGTTTGGGCAGTGTAGGGGGTCTTTCTGGGGGTGGTGTTTCAGGGTTTAGGGCAGTTTTGTGGTGTTCAGGCAGTGTAGGGGGTCTTGCTGGGGGTGGTGTTTCAGGGTTTAGGGCAGTGGTGTTCGGGCAGTGTAGGGGGTCTTTCTGGGGGTGGTGTTTCAGGGTTTAGGGCAGTGCAGTGGTATTCGGGCAGTGTAGGGGGTCGTGCTGGGGCTGGAGTTTAAGGGTTAAGGGTAGTGCAGTGGTGTTCGGGCAGTGTAGGGGGTCATTCTGGGGGTGGTGTTTTATGGTGTAGGGTTGTGCAGTGGTGTTCGGGCAGTGTAGGGGTCGCGCAGGGGTTGGCGTTTTAGGGATTAGGGCAGTGTAGTAGTGTTTGCGAAGTGTAGGGGGTCATGCAGGGGGTGGCGTTTCAGGGTTTAGGGCAGTGCAGTGATGTTCGGGCAGTGTAGGGGGTCATGCAGGGTGGTGTTTCAGGGTTTAGGGCAGTGCAGTGGTGATCGGGCATTGTAGGGGGTCGTGCTGGGACTGGTGTTTTAGGGTTTAGGGCAGTGCAGTGGTGTTTGGGCAGTGTAGGGGGTCATGTTGTGGCTGGTGTTTTAGGGTTTAGGGCAGAGCAGTGGTATTCGGGCAGTGTTGGCGGATGTGTGAGGGTGGTGGTTTAGGGCAGTGCTGTGGTGTTCGGGCAGTGTGTTGGGTCGTGCTGGGGCTGGTGTTTTAGGGTTCAGGGCAGAGCAGTGGTGTTCGATCAGTGTGGGGGTCGTGCTGGGGCTGGTGTTTCAGGGTTTATGGCAGTGCAGTGGTATTCGGGAAGTGTAGGGGGTCATGCTGGAGCTGGTGTTTCAGGGTTTATGGCAGTGCAGTTTTGTTCGTTCAGTATAGGGGGTTATGCAGGGGGTCGTGTTTCAGGGTTTAGGGCAGTGCAGTATTGTTCGGGCAGTGTAGGGGTTTATGCTGGGGTGCTGTTTCAGGGTTTAGGGCAGTGCAGTGGTGTTCAGGAAGTGTAGCGGTTTGTGCAGGGGGTGGTGTTTCAGGTTTTAGGGCAGTGCAGTGGTGTTTGGGCAGTGTTGAGGTTCTTGATGGGGGTGGTGTTTCAGGGTTTAGGGCAGTGGTGTTCAGGCAGTGTAAGGGGTCTTGCTGTGGGTGGTGTTTCAGGGTTTAGGGCAGTTTAGTGGTGTTCAGGCAGTATAGGGGGTCTTGCTGGGGGTGGTGTTTCAGGGTTTAGGGCAGTGCAGTGGTGTTTGGGCAGTGTAGGGGGTCGTGCTGGGGGTGGTGTTTCAGGGTTTAGGGCAGTGCAGTGGTGTTCGGGCAGTGTGAGGGGTCGTGCTAGGGCTGGTGTTTTAGGGTTTAGGGCAGTGTATTAGTTTTCGGGCAGTGTAGGGGGTCTTGCTGGGGCTGGAGTTTAAGGGTTAAGGGTAGTGCAGTGGTGTTCGGGCAGTGTAGGGGGTCATGCTAGGGGTGGTGTTTTATGGTGTAGGGTTGTGCAGTGGTGTTCGGGCAGTGTAGGGGGTCATGCAGGGTGGTGTTTCAGGGTTTAGGGCAGTGCAGTGGTGATCGGGCAGTGTAGGGGGTTTGCTGGGGGTGGTGTTTCAGGGTTTAGGGCAGTGCAGTGGTGTTCGGGCATTGTAGGGGGTCGTGCTGGGACTGGTGTTTTAGGGTTTAGGGCTGTGTAGTGGTGTTTGGGCAGTGTACTGGGTCATGCTGGGGCTGGTGTTTCAGTGTTTAAGGCAGTGCAGTGGTGTTCGGGCATTGTAGTGGGTCGTGCTGGGGCTGGTGTTTTAGGATTCAGGGCAGAGCAGTGGTGTTTGGGCACTGTGGGGGTCGTGCTGGGGCTGGTGTTTCAGGGTTTAGGGCAGTGCAGTGGTATTCGGGAAGTGTAGGGGGTCATGCTGGGGGTGGTGTTTCAGGGTTTATGGCAGTGCAGTGTTGTTCGCTCAGTATAGGGGGTTATGCAGGAGGTGGTGTTTCAGGGTTTAGGGCAGTACAGTATTGTTCGGGCACTGTAGGGGGTCATGCAGGGGGTGGTGTTTCAGGGTTTAGGGCAGTGCAGTGGTGTTCGGGCAGTGTAGGGGGTCGAACTGAGGCTGGTGTTTCAGGGTTTAGGGCAGTGCAGTGGTGATCGGGCATTGTAGGGGGTCGTGCTGGGACTGGTGTTTTAGGGTTTAGGGCAGTGCAGTGGTGTTTGGGCAGTGTACTGGGTCATGCTGGGGCTGGTGTTTCAGTGTTTAAGGCAGTGCAGTGGTGTTCGGGCAGTGTAGTGGGTCGTGCTGAGGCTGGTGTTTTAGGGTTCAGGACAGAGGAGTGGTGTTCGGGCAGTGTGGGGGTCATGCTGGAGGTGGTGTTTCAGGGTTTATGGCAGTGCAGTTTTGTTCGTTCAGTATAGGGGGTTATGCAGGGGGTCGTGTTTCAGGGTTTAGGGCAGTGCAGTATTGTTCGGGCAGTGTAGGGGTTTATGCTGGGGTGCTGTTTCAGGGTTTAGGGCAGTGCAGTGGTGTTCAGGCAGTGTAGCGGTTTGCGCAGGGGGTGGTGTTTCAGGTTTTAGGGCAGTGCAGTGGTGTTTGGGCAGTGTTGAGGTTCTTGATGGGGGTGGTGTTTCAGGGTTTAGGGCAGTGGTATTCAGGCAGTGTAAGGGGTCTTGCTGTGGGTGGTGTTTCTGGGTTTAGGGCAGTTTAGTGGTGTTCAGGCAGTATAGGGGGTCTTGCTGGGGGTGGTGTTTCAGGGTTTAGGGCAGTGCAGTGCAGTGGTGTTTGGGCAGTGTAGGGGGTCGTGCTGGGGGTGGTGTTTCAGGGTTTAGGGCAGTGCAGTTGTGTTCGGGCAGTGTGAGGGGTCGTGCTAGGGCTGGTGTTTTAGGGTTTAGGGCAGTGTATTAGTTTTCGGGCAGTGTAGGGGGTCTTGCTGGGGCTGGAGTTTAAGGGTTAAGGGTAGTGCAGTGGTGTTCGGGCAGTGTAGGGGGTCATGCAGGGTGGTGTTTCAGGGTTTAGGGCAGTGCAGTGGTGATCGGGCAGTGTAGGGGGTTTGCTGGGGGTGGTGTTTCAGGGTTTAGGGCAGTGCAGTGGTGTTCGGGCATTGTAGGGGGTCGTGCTGGGACTGGTGTTTTAGGGTTTAGGGCTGTGCAGTGGTGTTTGTTCAGTGTACTGGGTCATGCTGGGGCTGGTGTTTCAGTGTTGAAGGCAGTGCAGTGGTGTTCGGGCAGTGTAGTGGGTCGTGCTGGGGCTGGTGTTTTAGGATTCAGGGCAGAGCAGTGGTGTTCGGGCACTGTGGGGGTCATGCTGGGGCTGGTGTTTCAGGGTTTAGGGCAGTGCAGTGGTATTCGGGAAGTGTAGGGGTCATGCTGGGGGTGGTGTTTCAGGGTTTATGGCAGTGCAGTGTTGTTCGCTCAGTATAGGGGGTTATGCAGGAGGTGGTGTTTCAGGGTTTAGGGCAGTGCAGTATTGTTCGGGCAGTGTAGGGGGTCATGCAGGGGGTGGTGTTTCAGGGTTTAGGGCAGTGCAGTGGTGTTCGGGCAGTGTAGTGGGTCGTACTGAGGCTGGTGTCTCAGGGTTCAGGGCAGTGCAGTGGTGTTTTGGCAGTGCAGGGGGTCGTGCTGGGGCAGGTGTTTCAGGGTTCAGGGCAGAGCAGTGGTGTTCGGGCAGTGTGGGGGTCATGCTGGGGGTGGTGTTTCAGGGATTAAGGCAGTGCAGTGGTGTTCGGGCAGTGTAGGGGGTCGTGCTGGGGCTGGTGTTTCAGGGTTTAGGGCAGTGCAGTGGTGTTCGGGGAGTGTAGGCGGTCGTGCTGGGGCTGGTGTTTCAGGGTTTAGGGCAGTGCAGTGGTGGTTGGTCAGTGCAGTGGGTCTTGCTGGGGGTGGTGTTTCAGGGTTTAGGGAAGTGCAGTGGTGTTCGGGCAGTGCAGGAGGTCGTGCAGGGGGATGGTGTTTCGGGGTTTATGGCAGTGCAGTGGTGTTCAGGCAGTGCAGGGGGTCATGCAGGGGGGTGGTGTTTCGGGGTTTAGGGCAGTGCAGTGGTGTTCAGGCAGTGCAGGGCGTTGTGCTGGGGGTGGTGTTTCAGGGCATAGGGCAGTGCAGTGGTGTTCGGGCAGTGTAGGGGTTGTGCTGGGGGGGTGTTTTGGGGTTTAGGGCAGTGCAGTGGTGTCCTGGCAGTGTAGGGGGTCATGCAGGGTGTGGTGTTTCAGGGTTTAGGGCAGTGCAGTGCTGTTCTGGCAGTGTAGTGGGTCGTGCAAGGGGTGGTGTTTCAGGGTTTAGAGCAGTGTAGTGGTGTTCGGGCAGTGTAAGGGGTCTTGCAGGGGGTGGTGTTTCAGGGTTTAGGGCAGTGCAGTGGTGTTCGTTCAGTATAGGGGGTCGTGCAGGGGGTGGTGTTTCAAGGTTTAGGGCAGTGCAGTATTGTTCGGGCATTGTAGGGGGTCGTGCAGGTGGTGGTGTTTCAGGGTTTAGGGCAGTGCAGTGGTGTTCGGGCAGTGTAGGGGGTCGTGCTGAGACTGGTGTTTCAGGGTTCAGGGCATTGCAGTGGTGTTTTGGCAGTGTAGGGGGTCGTGCTGGGGCTGGTGTTTCAGTGCTTAAGGCAGTGCAGTGGTGTTCGGGCAGTGTAGGGGGTCATGTTGTGGCTGGTGTTTTAGGGTTTAGGGCAGTGCAGTGGTGTTCGGGCAGTGTAGTGGGTCGTGCTGGGGCTGGTGTTTTAGGGTTCAGGGCAGAGCAGTGGTGTTCGGGCAGTGTGGGGGTCATGCTGGGGCTGGTGTTTCAGGGTTTATGGCAGTGCAGTGGTATTCAGGAAGTGTAGAGGGTCATGCTGGGGGTGGTGTTTCATGGTTTATGGCAGTGCAGTTTTGTTCGTTCAGTATAGGGGGTTATGCAGGGGGTCGTGTTTCAGGGTTTAGGGCAGTGCAGTATTGTTCGGGCAGTGTAGGGGTTCATCCTGGGGTGGTGTTTCAGGGTTTAGGGCAGTGCAGTGGTGTTCAGGCAGTGTAGGGGTTCGTGCAGGGGGTGGTGTTTCAGGTTTTAGGGCAGTGCAGTGGTGTTTGGGCAGTGTTGAGGTTCTTGATGGGTGTGGTGTTTCAGGGTTTAGGGCAGTGGTGTTCAGGCAGTGTAAGGGGTCTTGCTGGGGGTGGTGTTTCAGGGTTTAGGGCAGTTTAGTGGTGTTCAGGCAGTATAGGGGGTCTTGCTGGGGGTGGTGCTTCAGGGTTTAGGGCAGTGCAGTGGTGTTTGGGCAGTGTAGGGGGTCGTGCTGGGGGTGGTGTTTCAGGGTTTAGGGCAGTGCAGTGGTGTTCGGGCAGTGTGAGGGGTCGTGCTAGGGCTGGTGTTTTAGGGTTTAGGGCAGTGTATTAGTTTTCGGGCAGTTTAGGGGGTCTTGCTGGGGCTGGAGTTTAAGGGTTAAGGGTAGTGCAGTGGTGTTCGGGCAGTGTAGGGGGTCATGCTGGGGGTGGTGTTTTATGGTGTAGGGTTGTGCAGTGGTGTTCGGGCAGTGTAGGGGGTCATGCAGGGTGGTGTTTCAGGGTTTAGGGCAGTGCAGTGGTGATCGGGCAGTGTAGGGGGTCTTGCTGGGGGTGGTGTTTCAGGGTTTAGGGCAGTGCAGTGGTGTTCGGGCATTGTAGGGGGTAGTGCTGGGACTGGTGTTTTAGGGTTTAGGTCTGTGCAGTGGTGTTTGGGCAGTGTACTGGGTCATGCTGGGGCTGGTGTTTCAGTGTTTAAGGCAGTGCAGTGGTGTTCGGGCAGTGTAGTGGGTCGTGCTGGTGTTTTAGGATTCAGGGCAGAGCAGTGGTGTTCGGGCAGTGTGGGGGTCGTGCTGGGGCTGGTGTTTCAGGGTTTAGGGCAGTGCAGTGGTATTCGGGAAGTGTAGGGGGTCATGCTGGGGGTGGTGTTTCAGGGTTTATGGCAGTGCAGTGTTGTTCGCTCAGTATAGGGGGTTATGCAGGAGGTGGTGTTTCAGGGTTTAGGGCAGTGCAGTATTGTTCGGGCAGTGTAGGGGGTCATGCAGGGGGTGGTGTTTCAGGGTTTAGGGCAGTGCAGTGGTGTTCGGGCAGTGCAGGGGGTCGTACTGAGGCTGGTGTTTCAGGGTTCAGGGCAGTGCAGTGGTGTTTTGGCAGTGCAGGGGGTCGTGCTGGGGCAGGTGTTTCAGGGTTCAGGGCAGAGCAGTGGTGTTCGGGCAGTGTGGGTGGGATCATGCTGGGGGTGGTGTTTCAGGGATTAGGGCAGTGCAGTGGTGTTCGGGCAGTGTAGGGGGTTGTGCTGGGGCTGGTGTTTCAGGGTTTAGGGCAGTGCAGTGGTGTTCGGGGAGTGTAGGCGGTCGTGCTGGGGCTGGTGTTTCAGGGTTTAGGGCAGTGCAGTGGTGGTCGGTCAGTGCAGTGGGTCTTGCTGGGGATGGTGTTTCAGGGTTTAGGGCAGTGCAGTGGTGTTCGGGCAGTGCAGGGGGTCTTGCTGGGGGTGATGTTTCAGGGTTTAGGGAAGTGCAGTGGTGTTCGGGCAGTGCAGGAGGTCATGCAGGGGGATGGTGTTTCGGGGTTTATGGCAGTGCAGTGGTGTTCGGGCAGTGCAGGCGGTCATGCAGGGGGGTGGTGTTTCGGGGTTTAGGGCAGTGCAGTGGTGTTCAGGCAGTGCAGGGGGTCGTGCTGGGGGTGGTGTTTCAGGGCATAGGGCAATGCAGTGGTGTTCGGGCAGTGTAGGGGTTGTTCTGGGGGGGTGTTTTGGGGTTTAGGGCAGTGCAGTGGTGTCCGGGCAGTGTAGGGGGTCATGCAGGGTGTGGTGTTTCATGGTTTAGGGCAGTTCAGTGCTGTTCTGGCAGTGTAGGGGGTCGTGCACAGGGTGGTGTTTCAGGGTTTAGAGCAGTGTAGTGGTGTTCGGGCAGTGTAGGGGGTCTTGCAGGGGGTGGTGTTTCAGGGTTTAGGGCAGTGCAGTGGTGTTCGTTCAGTATAGGGGGTCGTGCAGGGGGTGGTGTTTCAAGGTTTAGGGCAGTGCAGTATTGTTCGGGCATTGTAGGGGGTCGTGCAGGGGGTGGTGTTTCAGGGTTTAGGGCAGTGCAGTGGTGTTCGGGCAGTGTAGGGGGTCGTGCTGAGGCTGGTGTTTCAGGGTTCAGGGCAGTGCAGTGGTGTTTTGGCAGT
Source organism: Triturus cristatus (assembly GCF_964204655.1). Classification (NCBI taxonomy): domain Eukaryota; kingdom Metazoa; phylum Chordata; class Amphibia; order Caudata; family Salamandridae; genus Triturus; species Triturus cristatus. The sequence continues at coordinate 630,383,472 of NC_140579.1, read as the reverse complement.
GTAGGGGGTCGTGCTGGGGCTGGTGTTTCAGTGTTTAAGGCAGTGCAGTGGTGTTCGGGCAGTGTAGGGGGTCATGTTGTGGCTGGTGTTTTAGGGTTTAGGTCAGAGCAGTGGTGTTCGGGCAGTGTTGGGGGATGTGCGAGGGTGGTGGTTTAGGGCAGTGCAGTGATGTTCGGGCAGTGTAGTGGGTCGTGCTGGGGCTGGTGTTTTAGGGTTCAGGGCAGAGCAGTGGTGTTCGGGCAGTGTGGGGGTCGTGCTGGGGCTGGTGTTTTAGGGTTTATGGCAGTGCAGTGGTATTCAGGAAGTGTAGAGGGTCATGCTGGGGGTGGTGTTTCAGGGTTTATGGCAGTGCAGTTTTTTTCGTTCAGTATAGGGGGTTATGCAGGGGGTCGTGTTTCAGGGTTTAGGGCAGTGCAGTATTGTTCGGGCAGTGTAGGGGTTCATGCTGGGGTGGTGTTTCAGGGTTTAGGGAAGTGCAGTGGTGTTCAGGCAGTGTAGGGGTTCGTGCAGGGGGTGGTATTTCAGGTTTTAGGGCAGTGCAGTGGTGTTTGGGCAGTGTTGAGGTTCTTGATGGGGGTGGTGTTTCAGGGTTTAGGGCAGTGGTGTTCAGGCAGTGTAAGGTTCTTGCTGGGGGTGGTGTTTCAGGGTTTAGGGCAGTTTAGTGGTGTTCAGGCAGTATAGGGGGTCTTGCTGGGGGTGGTGTTTCAGGGTTTAGGGCAGTGCAGTGGTGTTTGGGCAGTGTAGGGGGACGTGCTGGGGGTGGTGTTTCAGGGTTTAGGGCAGTGCAGTGGTGTTCGGGCAGTGTGAGGGGTCGTGCTAGGGCTGGTGTTTTAGGGTTTAGGGCAGTGTATTCGTTTTCGGGCAGTGTAGGGGGTCTTGCTGGGGCTGGAGTTTAAGGGTTAAGGGTAGTGCAGTGGTGTTCGGGCAGTGTAGGGGGTCATGCTGGGGGTGGTGTTTTATGGTGTAGGGTTGTGCAGTGGTGTTCGGGCAGTGTAGGGGGTCATGCAGGGTGGTGTTTCAGGGTTTAGGGCAGCGCAGTGGAGTTCGGGCATTGTAGGGGGTAGTGCTGGGACTGGTGTTTTAGGGTTTAGGTCTGTGCAGTGGTGTTTGGGCAGTGTACTGGATCATGCTGGGGCTGGTGTTTCAGTGTTTAGGGCAGTGCAGTGGTGTTCGGGCAGTGTAGTGGGTCGTGCTGGTGTTTTAGGATTCATGGCAGAGCAGTGGTGTTCGGGCAGTGTGGGGGTCGTGCTGGGGCTGGTGTTTCAGGGTTTAGGGCAGTGCAGTGGTATTCGGAAAGTGTAGGGAGTCATGCTGGGGGTGGTGTTTCAGGGTTTATGGCAGTGCAGTGTTGTTCGCTCAGTATAGGGGGTTATGCAGGAGGTGGGGTTTCAGGGTTTAGGGCAGTGCAGTATTGTTCGGGCAGTGTAGGGGGTCATGCAGGGGGTGGTGTTTCAGGGTTTAGGGCAGTGCAGTGGTGTTCGGGCAGTGTAGGGAGTCGTACTGAGGCTGGTGTTTCAGGGTTCAGGGCAGTGCAGTGGTGTTTTGGCAGTGCAGGGGGTCGTGCTGGAGCAGGTGTTTCAGGGTTCAGGGCAGAGCAGTGGTGTTCGGGCAGTGTGGGGGTCGTGCTGGGGGTGGTGTTTCAGGGATTAGGGCAGTGCAGTGGTGTTCGGGCAGTGTAGGGGGTCGTGCTGGGGTTGGTGTTTCAGGGTTTAGGGAAGTGCAGTGGTGTGCGGGCAGTGCAGGAGGTCGTGCAGGGGGATGGTGTTTCGGGGTTTATGGCAGTGCAGTGGTGTTCGGGCAGTGCAGGGGGTCATGCAGGGGGGTGGTGTTTCGGGGTTTAGGGCAGTGCAGTGGTGTTCAGGCAGTGCAGGGGTCGTGCTGGGGTGGTGTTTCAGGGCATAGGGCAGTGCAGTGGTGTTTGGGCAGTGTAGGGGTTGTGCTGGGGGGGTGTTTTGGGGTTTCGGGCAGTGCAGTGGTGTTCGGGCAATGTAGGGGGTCATACTGAGGCTGGTGTTTCAGGGTTCAGGGCAGTGCAGTGGTGTTTTGGCAGTGCAGGGGGTCGTGCTGGGGTGGTGTTTCAGGATTTAGGGCAGTGCAGTGGTGTTCGGGCAGTGTAGGGGTTGTGCTGGGGCTGGTGTTTTAGGGTTTAGGGCAGTGCAGTGGTGTTCGGGCAGTGTAGGGGGTCGTGCTGGGGCTGGTATTTCAGGGTTTAGGGCAGTGCAGTGGTGTTCGGGCAGTGTAGAGGGTCGTGCTGGGGCTGGTATTTCAGGGTTTAGGGCAGTGCAGTGGTGTTCGGGGAGTGTAGGCGTTCGCGCTGGGGCTGGTGTTTCAGGGTTTAGGGCAGTGCAGTGGTGGTCGGTCAGAACAGTGGGTCTTGCTGGGGTGGTGTTTCAGGGTTTAGGGCAGTGCAGTGGTGTTCTGGCAGTGTAGGGGGTCTTGCTGGGGGTGATGTTTCAGGGTTTTGGGAAGTGCAGTGGTGTTCGGGCAGTGCAGGGGGTCGTGCAGGGGGATGGTGTTTCGGGGTTTAGTGCAGTGCAGTGGTGTTCGGGCAGTGCAGGCGGTCATGCAGGGGGTAGTGATTTGGGGTTTAGGGCAGTGCACTGGTGTTCGGGCAATGCAGGGGGTCGTGCTGGGGCTGGTGTTTCAGGGTTTAGGGCAGTGCAGTGATGTTCAGGGAGTGTAGGGGGCAGTGATGGGGCTGGTATTTCACAGTTTAGGGCAGTGTAGTGGTGGTCAGCCAGTGCAGTGGGTCATGCTGGGGGTGGTGTTTCAGGTTTTAGGGCAGTGCAGTGGTGTTTTGGCAGTGTAGGGGGTCGTGCTGGGGCTGGTGTTTCAGGGTTCAGGGCAGAGCAGTTGTGTTTGGGCAGTGTGGGGGTCGTGCTGGGTGTGCTGTTTAAGGGATTAGGGCAGGGCAGTGGTGTTCGGGCAGTGTAGGGGGTCGTGCTGGGGCTGGTGTTTCAGGGTTTAGGGCAGTGCAGTGGTGTTCGGAGAGTATAGGGGGTCGTGCTGGGGCTGGTGTTTCAGGGTTTAGGGCCGTGTTGTGTTCGGGCAGTGTAGGTGGTCGTGCTGGGGGTGGTGTTTCAGGGTTTAGGGCAGTGCAGTGGTATTTGTGCAGTGTTGCGGTCGTGCTGGGGGTTGTGTTTCAGGGCTTAGGACAGTGCAGTGGTGTACGGGCAGTGTAAAGGGTCGTGCTGGGGGTGGTGGTTCAGGGTTTAGAGCAGTGTAGTGGTGTTTGGGCAGTGTAAGGGGTTGTGCAGGGGGTGGTGTTTTAGGGTTTAGGGGAGTGCGGTGGTGTTCGGGCAGTGTAAGGGGTCGTGCAGGGGGTGGTGTTTCAGGGTTTAGGGCAGTGCAGTATTGTTCGGGCAGTGTAGGGGATCGTGCGCGTGGTGGTGTTTAAGGGTTTAGGGCAGTGCAGTGGTGTTCGGGCAGTGTAGGGGGTCATGCTGGGGCTGGTGTTTCAGGGTTTAGGGCAGTGTTGTTGTGTTCGGGCAGTGTAGGGGGTCGTGCTGGGGGTGGTGTTTCAGGGTTTAGGGCAGTGCAGTGGTATTTGGGCAGTGTTGGGGGTCGTGCTGGGGGTGGTGGTTCAGGGTTTAGGGCAGTGCAGTGGTGTTCGGGCAGTGTGGAGGGTCGTGCTCGGGGTGGTGTTTCAGGGTTTATGGCAGTTTTGTGGTGTTCAGGCAGTGTAGGGGGTCTTGCTGGGGGTGGTGTTTCAGGGTTTAGGGCAGTAGTGTTCGGGCAGTGTAGGGGGTCTTTCTGGGGGTGGTGTTTCAGGGTTTAGGGCAGTGCAGTGGTATTCGGGCAGTGTAGGGGGTCGTGCTGGGGCTGAAGTTTAAGGGTTAAGGGTAGTGCAGTGGTGTTCGGGCAGTGTAGGGGGTCATTCTGGGGGTGGTGTTTTATGGTGTAGGGTTGTGCAGTGGTGTTCGGGCAGTGTAGGGGTCGCGCAGGGGTTGGCGTTTTAGGGTTTAGGGCAGTGTAGTAGTGTTCGGGAAGTGTAGGGGGTCATGCAGGGGGTGGCGTTTCAGGGTTTAGGGCAGTGCAGTGGTGTTCGGGCAGTGTAGGGGGTCATGCAGGGTGGTGTTTCAGGGTTTAGGGCAATGCAGTGGTGATCGGGCATTGTAGGGGGTAGTGCTGGGACTGGTGTTTTAGGGTTTAGGTCTGTGCAGTGGTGTTTGGGCAGTGCACTGGATCATGCTGGGGCTGGTGTTTCAGTGTTTAGGGCAGTGCAGTGGTGTTCGGGCAGTGTAGTGGGTCGTGCTGGTGTTTTAGGATTCATGGCAGAGCAGTGGTGTTCGGGCAGTGTGGGGGTCGTGCTGGGGCTGGTGTTTCAGGGTTTAGGGCAGTGCAGTGGTATTCGGAAAGTGTAGGGAGTCATGCTGGGGGTGGTGTTTCAGGGTTTATGGCAGTGCAGTGTTGTTCGCTCAGTATAGGGGGTTATGCAGGAGGTGGTGTTTCAGGGTTTAGGGCAGTGCAGTATTGTTCGGGCAGTGTAGGGGGTCATGCAGGGGGTGGTGTTTCAGGGTTTAGGGCAGTGCAGTGGTGTTCGGGCAGTGTAGGGAGTCGTACTGAGGCTGGTGTTTCAGGGTTCAGGGCAGTGCAGTGGTGTTTTGGCAGTGCAGGGGGTCGTGCTGGAGCAGGTGTTTCAGGGTTCAGGGCAGAGCAGTGGTGTTCGGGCAGTGTGGGGGTCGTGCTGGGGGTGGTGTTTCAGGGATTAGGGCAGTGCAGTGGTGTTCGGGCAGTGTAGGGGGTCGTGCTGGGGTTGGTGTTTTAGGGTTTAGGGAAGTGCAGTGGTGTGCGGGCAGTGCAGGAGGTCGTGCAGGGGGATGGTGTTTCGGGGTTTATGGCAGTGCAGTGGTGTTCGGGCAGTGCAGGGGGTCATGCAGGGGGGTGGTGTTTCGGGGTTTAGGGCAGTGCAGTGGTGTTCAGACAGTGCAGGGGTCGTGCTGGGGCTGGTGTTTCAGGTCATAGGGCAGTGCAGTGGTGTTTGGGCAGTGTAGGGGTTGTGCTGGGGGGGTGTTTTGGGGTTTCGGGCAGTGCAGTGGTGTTCGGGCAATGTAGGGGGTCATACTGAGGCTGGTGTTTCAGGGTTCAGGGCAGTGCAGTGGTGTTTTGGCAGTGCAGGGGGTCGTGCTGGGGTGGTGTTTCAGGATTTAGGGCAGTGCAGTGGTGTTCGGGCAGTGTAGGGGTTGTGCTGGGGCTGGTGTTTTAGGGTTTAGGGCAGTGCAGTGGTGTTCGGGCAGTGTAGGGGGTCGTGCTGGGGCTGGTATTTCAGGGTTTAGGGCAGTGCAGTGGTGTTCGGGCAGTGTAGAGGGTCGTGCTGGGGCTGGTATTTCAGGGTTTAGGGCAGTGCAGTGGTGTTCGGGGAGTGTAGGCGTTCGCGCTGGGGCTGGTGTTTCAGGGTTTAGGGCAGTGCAGTGGTGGTCGGTCAGAACAGTGGGTCTTGCTGGGGTGGTGTTTCAGGGTTTAGGGCAGTGCAGTGGTGTTCTGGCAGTGCAGGGGGTCTTGCTGGGGGTGATGTTTCAGGGTTTTGGGAAGTGCAGTGGTGTTCGGGCAGTGCAGGGGGTCGTGCAGGGGGATGGTGTTTCGGGGATTAGTGCAGTGCAGTGGTGTTCGGGCAGTGCAGGCGGTCATGCAGGGGGTAGTGATTTGGGGTTTAGGGCAGTGCACTGGTGTTCGGGCAATGCAGGGGGTCGTGCTGGGGCTGGTGTTTCAAGGTTTAGGGCAGTGCAGTGATGTTCAGGGAGTGTAGGGGGCAGTGATGGGGCTGGTATTTCACAGTTTAGGGCAGTGTAGTGGTGGTCAGCCAGTGCAGTGGGTCATGCTGGGGGTGGTGTTTCAGGTTTTAGGGCAGTGCAGTGGTGTTTTGGCAGTGTAGGGGGTCGTGCTGGGGCTGGTGTTTCAGGGTTCAGGGCAGAGCAGTTGTGTTTGGGCAGTGTGGGGGTCGTGCTGGGTGTGCTGTTTAAGGGATTAGGGCAGGGCAGTGGTGTTCGGGCAGTGTAGGGGGTCGTGCTGGGGCTGGTGTTTCAGGGTTTAGGGCAGTGCAGTGGTGTTCGGAGAGTATAGGGGGTCGTGCTGGGGCTGGTGTTTCAGGGTTTAGGGCAGTGTTGTGTTCGGGCAGTGTAGGTGGTCGTGCTGGGGGTGGTGTTTCAGGGTTTAGGGCAGTGCAGTGGTATTTGTGCAGTGTTGGGGTCGTGCTGGGGGTTGTGTTTCAGGGCTTAGGACAGTGCAGTGGTGTACGGGCAGTGTAAAGGGTCGTGCTGGGGGTGGTGGTTCAGGGTTTAGAGCAGTGTAGTGGTGTTTGGGCAGTGTAAGGGGTTGTGCAGGGGGTGGTGTTTTAGGGTTTAGGGGAGTGCGGTGGTGTTCGGGCAGTGTAAGGGGTCGTGCAGGGGGTGGTGTTTCAGGGTTTAGGGCAGTGCAGTATTGTTCGGGCAGTGTAGGGGATCGTGCGCGTGGTGGTGTTTAAGGGTTTAGGGCAGTGCAGTGGTGTTCGGGCAGTGTCGGGGGTCATGCTGGGGCTGGTGTTTCAGGGTTTAGGGCAGTGTTGTTGTGTTCGGGCAGTGTAGGGGGTCGTGCTGGGGGTGGTGTTTCAGGGTTTAGGGCAGTGCAGTGGTATTTGGGCAGTGTTGGGGGTCGTGCTGGGGGTGGTGGTTCAGCGTTTAGGGCAGTGCAGTGGTGTTCGGGCAGTGTGGAGGGTCGTGCTCGGGGTGGTGTTTCAGGGTTTATGGCGGTTTTGTGGTGTTCAGGCAGTGTAGGGGGTCTTGCTGGGGGTGGTGTTTCAGGGTTTAGGGCAGTAGTGTTCGGGCAGTGTAGGGGGTCTTTCTGGGGGTGGTGTTTCAGGGTTTAGGGCAGTGCAGTGGTATTCGGGCAGTGTAGGGGGTCGTGCTGGGGCTGAAGTTTAAGGGTTAAGGGTAGTGCAGTGGTGTTCGGGCAGTGTAGGGGGTCATTCTGGGGGTGGTGTTTTATGGTGTAGGGTTGTGCAGTGGTGTTCGGGCAGTGTAGGGGTCGCGCAGGGGTTGGCGTTTTAGGGTTTAGGGCAGTGTAGTAGTGTTCGGGAAGTGTAGGGGGTCATGCAGGGGGTGGCGTTTCAGGGTTTAGGGCAGTGCAGTGGTGTTCGGGCAGTGTAGGGGGTCATGCAGGGTGGTGTTTCAGGGTTTAGGGCAATGCAGTGGTGATCGGGCATTGTAGGGGGTCGTGCTGGGACTGGTGTTTTAGGGTTTAGGGCAGTGCAGTGGTGTTTGGGCAGGGTACTGGGTCATGCTAGGGCTGGTGTTTCAGTGTTTAAGGCAGTGCAGTGGTGTTCTGGCAGTGTAGGGGGTCATGTTGTGGCTGGTGTTTTAGGGTTTAGGGCAGAGCAGTGGTATTCGGGCAGTGTTGGGGGATGTGCGAGGGTGGTGGTTTAGGGCAGTGCAGTGGTGTTCGGGCAGTTTGGGGGTTGTGCAGGGGGTGGCGTTTCAGGGTTTAGGGCAGTGCAGTGGTGTTTGGGCAGTGTAGGGGGTCGTGCTGGGAGTGGTGTTTCAAGGTTTAGGGCAGTGCAGTGGTGTTCGGGCAGCGTAGGGAGTCGTGTTGGGGCTGGTGTTTCAGGGTTTAGGGCAGTGCAGTGGTGTTCAGGCATTGTAGGGGGTCATGCTGGGGCTGGTGTTTCAGGGTTTAGGGCGGTGCAGTGGTGTTCGGGGAATGTAGGGGGCCCTGGTGGGGCTGGTGTTTCACAGTTTAGGGCAGTGCAGTGGTGGTCGGCCAGTGCAGTAAGTTATGCTTGGGGTGGTGTTTCAGGGTTTAGGGCAGTGCAGTGGTGTACGGGCACTGAAGGGGGTCGTGCAGGGGGGTGGTGTTTCAGTGTTTAGGGCAGTGCACTGGTGTTCGGGCAGTGCAGGGGGTCGTGCTGGGGGTGGTGTTTCAGGGTATAGGGCAGTGCAGTGGTGTTTGGGCAGTGTAGGGGTTGTGCTGGGGGTGGTGTTTTGGGGTTTAGCGCAGTGCAGTGGTGTCCGGGCAGTGTAGGGGGTTGTGCAGGGTGTGGTGTTTCAGGGTATAGGGCAGTGCAGTGCTGTTCTGGCAGTGTAGGGGGTCGTGCAGGGGGTGGTGTTTCAGGGTTTAGAGCAGTGTAGTGGTGTTCGGGCAGTGTAGCGGGTCATGCAGGGGGTGGTGTCTCAGGGTTTAGGGCAGTGCAGTGGTGTTCGTTCAGTATAGGAGATCGTGCAGGGGGTGGAGTCTCAGGGTTTAGGGCACTGCAGTATTGTTCGGGCAGTGTAGGGGGTCATGCAGGGGGTGGTATTTCAGGGTTTAGGGCAGTGCAGTATTGTTCGGGCAGTGTAGGGGGTCGTGCAGGGGGTGGTGTTTCAGGGTTTAGGGCAGTGCAGTGGTGTTCGGGCAGTGTAGGGGGTCGTGCTGGGGCTGATGTTTCAGGGTTCAGGGCAGAGCAGTGGTGTTCGGGCAGTGTAGGGGGTCGTGCTGGGGCTGGTATTTCAGGGTTTAGGGCAGTGCAATGGTGTTCGGGGAGTGTAGGTGGTCGTGCTGGGGCTGGTGTTTCAGGGTTTAGGGCAGTGCAGTGGTGGTCGGTCAGTGCAGTGTGTCTTGCTGGGGGTGGTGTTTCAGGGTTTAGGGCAGAGCAGTGGTGTTCGGGCAGTGCAGGGGGTCTTGCTGGGGGTGATGTTTCAGGGTTTTGGGACGTGCAGTGGTGTTTCGGCAGTGCAGGGGGTCGTGCAGGGGGATGGTGTTTCGGGGTTTAGGGCAGTGCAGTGGTGTTCGGGCAGTGCAGGGGGTCATGCAGGGGGTGGTGTTTCGGGGTTTAGGGCAGTGCAGTGGTGTTCGGGCAGTGCATGGGGTCATGCAGAGGGTGGTGATTTTGGGTTTAGGGCAGTGCACTGGTGTTCGGGCAATGCAGGGGGTCATGCTGGGGCTGGTGTTTCAGGGTTTAGGGCAGTGCAGTGATGTTCGGGGAGTGTAGGGGGCTGTGATGGGGCTGGTGTTTCACAGTTTAAGGCAGTGCAGTGGTGGTCGGCCAGTGCAGTGGGTCATGCTGGGGGTGGTGTTTCGGGGTTTAGGGCAGTGTAGTGGTGTATGGGCACTGAAGGGGGTCGTGCAGGGGGGTGGTGTTTCAGGGTATAGGGAAGTGCAGTGGTGTTCGGGCAGTGTAGGGGTTGTGCTGGGGGTGGTGTTTCGGGGTTTAGGGCAGTGCAGTGGTGTCCGGGCAGTGTAGGGGGTCATGCAGGGGGTGGTGTTTCAGGGGTTAGAGCAGCAACAAAATCAATGATTATTTCTGTGATAAAATAGATACAATCTATACTTCATTTTCCAGCACCGAGCTGAAACACATAGAACCTCAGGGGCCACCCTCTATGCAGGCGAACTGTCTCAAGTTCGGCCCCTTCTCAGAGGAAGAAGTGAGCAAAGTCATGCTAGAAGTAAAATCAGGCTCCCCTTCAGATCCATGCCCTCACTTCATTTTTTCACAACTAACCCCGATAATATGTCCGGCTGTTACAAAAGCTTTGAACTCCTCTCTAAATTCCGCCTAATTCCCCAAAACCTGGAAGAATGCCATAGTGACCCCTCTACTAAAAAAAGTGGGCACTGATGTTAACAACCCTGCAAACTACCGGCCCATATCTCAACTACCCTACTTATCTAAAGTACTGGAAATACTAGTTAACAGACAGCTGTCCAACTTCCTGGAAACCAATGATTTATTGGATATATCCCAAACAGGGTTCCGAATGAACAACAGTACGGAGACAACCCTCCTAGCGGTAATGGACAACATCAGAACCAAGGTAGATCAGGGGAAAACAGTCGCCTTGATACTTTTGGACCTCTCGGCGGCATTCGATACCGTACCCCACAATCGTCTACTAGAAATCCTTGCAGCAAAGGGTATTCGGGAAAAAGCCCTAGGGTGGCTACAGTCCTTCATCCAAGATAGGACACAATCAGTACAGATGCGTGATTTCCTATCTCCTCCCCGGAACATCAAGTATGGGGTCCCACAGGGGGCTTCATTGAGCCCGACTCTGTTCAACATATTTGTGTCCTCACTGGCCAAAATAGGACGAAAATGGGGCGTCGGGATCTGCTCCTATGCAGACGACACCCAACTGATGATTTCACTGGACGAGGAGAATGACCCCAAAGACAGATTACTCAACTGCCTTACAGAATTAGCCACTTGGATGCATAGTCACTGTCTCAAGCTTAATGCAGACAAATCTGAAATAATGCTATTCGGCAGACACTCCCAGCTATGGGACAACAGCTGGTGGCCCACAACATTAGGCACCCCCCCGGACCCGACTACAACTGCCAAGAATCTAGGGGTGTCATTGGACACCTCCTTAAGCATGAAAACCCACGTATCCACAATATGTGGTAAAGGCTTCGCATTACTGAAAATGCTGAGAAGAGTCTTTTCATGGATACCATTGGAATGCAGAAAGATCTTGGTCCAATCTCTACTAATGAGCAGGTTGGACTACGGAAACTCTCTGTTTGTTGGAATGAGTGACTATCTCTTCTCTAAACTACAAACCGTACAAAATGCCGCAGCCAAGGCAATATGCAACAAAAGAAAATACGACTCAGCCAAGAGCTGTATGAGAGATCTGCACTGGCTGCCGATTAGACAAAGAGCTATTTTTAAGCTACTATGCATAACATATAAAATACTGCATAATACAGGCCCGTGCATCCTAAAAAACAAAGTTACACTCTATACCCCACCCAGAAATCTACGCTCCCAAACTACTGCTAGAGCCAGAACCACACGCGTGAAAACCGCAAAGATGGGGGGGCGAGCCTTCTCCCACCTGGCGGCAAACAGTTGGAACAATCTGCCAGTGAACCTTAGATTAATAACTAATTACCTGTCCTTCAGGAAGCAGCTAAAAACGTTTCTCTTTCCTAAACCCGACTAAAACTTAATCATCTTGCACTCTCCCCTCACTACCTACTCACTTTATTACTGCAACTATAGCGCCGTGATATCCTATCTGGGATGATTGTTCGCGCTCTACAAGTACCCCCTAACATTAACATTAACATTAACAGTGTAGTGGTGTTCGGGCAGTGTAGGGAGTCGTGCAGGGGGTGGTGTTTCAGGGTTTAGGGCAGTGCAGTATTGTTCGGGCAGTGTAGGGGATCGTGCAGGTGGTAGTGTTTAAGGGTTTAGGGCAGTGCAGTTTTGTTCGAGCAGTGTATGGGGTCGTGCTGGGGCTGGTGTTTCAGGGTTAGGGCAGTGTTTTTGTGTTGAGGCAGTGTAGGTGGTCGTGCTGGGGGTAGTGTTTCAGGGTTTAGGGCAGTGCAGTGGTATCTGGGCAGTGTTGGGGGTCATGATGGGGGTGGTGTTTCAGGGTTTAGGGCAGTGCAGTGGTGTTCGGGCAGTGTAAGGGGTCGTGCAGGGGGTGGTGTTTCAGGGATTAGGGCAGTGCAGTATTGTTCGGGCAGTGTAGGGGATCATGCAGGTGGTGGTGTTTAAGGGTTTAGGACAGTGCAGTGGTGTTCGGGCAGTGTAGGGGGTCATGCTGGGGCTGGTGTTTCAGGGTTTAGGGCAGTGTTGTTGTGTTGGGGCAGTGTAGGGGGTCGTGCTGGGAGTGGTGTTTCAGGGTTTAGGGCAGTGCAGTGGTATTTGGGCAGTGTTGGGGGTCGTGCTGGGGGTAGTGGTTCAGGGTTTGGGGCAGTGCAGTCGTGTTCGGGCAGTGTAGAGGGTCGTGCTGGGGGAGGTGTTTCAGGGTTTAGGGCAGTGCAGTGGTATTCGGGCAGTGTGAGGGGTCGTGCTGGGGCTGGGGCTGGTGTTTTAGGGTTTAGTGCAGTGTAGGGGGTCGTGCTGGGGCTGGAGTTTTAGGGTTAAGCGTAGTGCAGTGGTGTTCGGGCAGTGTAGGGGTTGTGCTGGGGTGGTGTTTCATGGTTTAGGGTAGTGCAGTTGTGGTCGGGCAGTGTAGGGGGTTGTGCAGGGGGTAGTGTTTCAGGGTTTAGGGCAGTGCAGTGGTATTTGGGCAGTCTTGGGGGTGATGCTGGGGGTGGTGGTTCAGGGTTAAGCGTAGTGCAGTGGTGTTCGGGCAGTATAGTGGGTCGTGCTGGGGGTGGTGTTTTATGGTTTAGGGTAGTGCAGTTGTGGTCGGGCAGTGTAGGGGGTTGTGCAGGGGTTGGCGTTTTAGGGTTTAGGGCAGTGGAGTGGTGTTTGGGCAGTGTAGGGGGTCGTGCAGGGGGTGGCGTTTCAGGGTTTAGGGCAGTGCAGTGGTGATCAGGCAGTGTAGGGGGTCATGCAGGGGTGGTGTTTCAGGGTTTAGGGCTGTGCAGTGGTGGTCGGGCAGTGTAGGGGGTCTTGCTGGTGGTGGTGTTTCAGGGTTTAGGGCACTGCAGTGGTGTTCGGTCAGTGTAGGGGGTCGTGCTGGGACTGGTGCTTTAGGGTTTAGGGCAGTGCAGTGGTGTTTGGGCAGTGTACTGGGTCATGCTGGGGCTGGTGTTTCAGTGTTTAAGGCAGTGCAGTGGTGTTCGGGTAGTGTAGGGGGTCATATTTTGGCTGGTGTTTTAGGGTTTAGGGCAGAGCAGTGCTATTCGGGCAGAGTTGGGGGATGTGTGGGGGTGGTGGTTTAGGGCAGTGCAGAGCCGTTCGGGCAGTGTAGTGGGTCATGCTGGGGCTGGTGTTTTAGGGTTTAGGGCAGTGGTGTTTGGGCAGTGTACTGCGTCATGCTGGGGCGGGTGTTTCAGGGTTTAGGGCAGTGCAGTGGTATTCGGGAAGTATAGGGGGTCGTGCTGGGGGTGGTGTTTCAGGGTTTAGGGCAGTGCAGTGGTGTTCGGGAAATGTAGGGGGTAGTGCAGGGGGTGGTGTTTCAGGGTTTAGGGCAGTGCAGTGGTGTTCAGGCAGTGTAGGGGGTAGTGCTGGGGGTGGTCTTTCAGGGTTTAGGGCAGTACAGTGGTGTTCGGGCAGTGTAGGGGCTTGTGCGGGGGTTGGTGTTTCAGGGTTTAGGGCAGTGCAGTGGTGTTCGGGCAGTGTAGGCGGTCGTGTGGGGGTGGTGATTCAGGGTTTCGGGCAGTTCAGTGGTGTTCGGGCAGTGTAGGGGTTCATGCTGGGGTGGTGTTTCAGGGTTTAGGGCAGTGCAGTGGTGTTCAGGCAGTGTAGGGGTTCGTGCAGGGGGTGGTGTTTCAGGTTTTAGGGCAGTGTAGTGGTGTTTGGGCAGTGTTGAGGTTCTTGATGGGGGTGGTGTTTCAGGGTTTAGGGCAGTGGTGTTCAGACAGTGTAAGGGGTCTTGCTGGGGGTGGTATTTCAGGGTTTAGGGCAGTTTAGTGGTGTTCAGACAGTGTGGGGGGTCTTGCTGGGGGTGGTGTTTCAGGGTTTAGGGCACTGCAGTGGTGTTCGGTCAGTGTAGGGGGTCGTGCTGGGACTGGTGCTTTAGGGTTTAGGGCAGTGCAGTGGTGTTTGGGCAGTGTACTGGGTCATGCTGGGGCTGGTGTTTCAGTGTTTAAGGCAGTGCAGTGGTGTTCGGGTAGTGTAGGGGGTCATATTTTGGCTGGTGTTTTAGGGTTTAGGGCAGAGCAGTGCTATTCGGGCAGAGTTGGGGGATGTGTGGGGGTGGTGGTTTAGGGCAGTGCAGAGCCGTTCGGGCAGTGTAGTGGGTCATGCTGGGGCTGGTGTTTTAGGGTTTAGGGCAGTGGTGTTTGGGCAGTGTACTGCGTCATGCTGGGGCGGGTGTTTCAGGGTTTAGGGCAGTGCAGTGGTATTCGGGAAGTATAGGGGGTCGTGCTGGGGGTGGTGTTTCAGGGTTTAGGGCAGTGCAGTGGTGTTCGGGAAATGTAGGGGGTAGTGCAGGGGGTGGTGTTTCAGGGTTTAGGGCAGTGCAGTGGTGTTCAGGCAGTGTAGGGGGTAGTGCTGGGGGTGGTCTTTCAGGGTTTAGGGCAGTACAGTGGTGTTCGGGCAGTGTAGGGGCTTGTGCGGGGGTTGGTGTTTCAGGGTTTAGGGCAGTGCAGTGGTGTTCGGGCAGTGTAGGCGGTCGTGTGGGGGTGGTGATTCAGGGTTTCGGGCAGTTCAGTGGTGTTCGGGCAGTGTAGGGGTTCATGCTGGGGTGGTGTTTCAGGGTTTAGGGCAGTGCAGTGGTGTTCAGGCAGTGTAGGGGTTCGTGCAGGGGGTGGTGTTTCAGGTTTTAGGGCAGTGTAGTGGTGTTTGGGCAGTGTTGAGGTTCTTGATGGGGGTGGTGTTTCAGGGTTTAGGGCAGTGGTGTTCAGGCAGTGTAAGGGGTCTTGCTGGGGGTGGTATTTCAGGGTTTAGGGCAGTTTAGTGGTGTTCAGACAGTGTGGGGGGTCTTGCTGGGGGTGGTGTTTCAGGGTTTAGGGCAGTGGTGTTCGGGCAGTGTAGGGGGTCTTTCTGGGGGTGGTGTGTCAGGGTTTAGGGCAGTGCAGTGGTGTTTGGGCAGTGTAGGGGGTCGTGCTGGGGGTGGTGTTTCAGGTTTTAGGGCAGTGCAGTGGTGTTTGGGCAGTGTGAGGGGTCATGCTAGGGCTGGTGTTTTAGGGTTTAGGGCAGTGTATTGGTTTTTGGGCAGTGTAGGGGGTCTTGCTGGGGCTGGAGTTTAAGGGTTAAGGGAAGTGCAGTGGTGTTCGGGCAGTGTAGGGGGTCATGCTGGGGGTGGTGTTTTATGGTGTAGGGTTGTGCAGTGGTGTTCGAGCAGTGTAGGGGTTGCGCAGGGGGTGGCGTTTTTGGGTGTAGGGCAGTGTAGTAGTGTTCGGGAAGTGTAGGGGGTCATGCAGGGGGTGGCGTTTCAGGGTTTAGGGCAGTGCAGTGGTGTTCGGGCAGTGTAAGGGGTCATGCAGGGTGGTGTTTCAGGGTTTAGGGAAGTGCAGTGGTGATCGGGCAGTGTAGGGGGTCTTGCTGGGGGTGGTGTTTCAGGGTTTAGGGCAGTGCAATGGTGTTTGGGCAGTGTACTGGATCATGCTGGGGCTGGTGTTTCAGTGTTTAAGGCAGTGCAGTGGTGTTTGGGCAGTGTAGGGGGTCATGTTGTGGCTGGTGTTTTAGGGTTTAGGGCAGAGCAGTGGTGTTTGGGCAGTGTTGGGGGATGTGCGAGGGTGGTGGTTTAGGGCAGTGCAGTGGTGTTCGGGCATAGTAGGGGGACATGCTGGGGCTGGGGTTTCAGGGTTTAGGACAGTGCAGTGGTGTTCGGGGAGTGTAGGCGGTCGTGCTGGTGTTTCAGGGTTTAGGCAGTGCAGTGGTGGTCTGTCAGTGCAGTGGGTCTTGCTGGGGGTGGTGTTTCAGGGTTTAGGGAAGTGCAGTGTTGTTCGGGCAGTGCAGGGGGTCGTGCAGGGGGATGGTGTTTCGGGGTTTAGGGCAGTGCAGTGGAGTTCGGGCAGTACAGGGGGTCATGCAGGGGGGTGGTGTTTCAGGGTTTAGGGAAGTGCAGAGTTGTTCGGGCAGTGCAGGGGGTCGTGCAGGGGGATGGTGTTTCGGGGTTTAGGGCAGTGCAGTGGAGTTCGGGCAGTGCAGGGGGTCATGCTGGGGGTGGTGTTTCAGGGTATAGGGCAGTGCAGTGGTGTTCGGGCAGTGTAGGGGTTGTGCTGGGGGTGGTGTTTCGGGGTTTAGTGCAGTGCAGTGGTTTCCGGGCAGTGTAGGGGGTCGTGCAGGGTGTGGTGTTTCAGGGTTTAGGGCAGTGCAGTGCTGTTCTGGCAGTGTAGGGGGTCGTGCAGGGGGTGGTGTTTCAGGGTTTAGAGCAGTGTAGTGGTGTTCGGGCAGTGTAGAGGGTCATGCAGGGGGTGGTGTTTCAGGGTTTAGGGCAGTGCAGTATTGTTCGGGCAGTGTAGGGGGTCGTACAGGGGGTGGTGTTTCAGGGTTTAGGGCAGTGCAGTGGTGTCCGGGCAGTGTAGGGGGTCGTGCTGAGGATGGTGTTTCAGGGTTCAGGACAGTGCAGTGGTGTTTTGTCAGTGTAGGGGGTCATGCTGGGGCTGGTTTTTCAGGGTTCAGGGCAGAGCAGTGGTGTTCGGTCAGTGTGGGGGTCGTGCTGGGGGTGTGTTGTTTCAGGGATTAGGGTAGTGCAGTGGTGTTCGGGCAGTGTAGGGGGTCGTGCTGGGGCTGGTATTTCAGGGTTTAGGGCAGTGCAGTGGTGTTCGGGGAGTGTAGGCGGTCGTGCTGGGGCTGGTGTTTCAGGGTTTAGGGCAGTGCAGTGGTGGTCGGTCAGTGCAGTGTGTCTTGCTGGGGGTGGTGTTTCAGGGTTTAGGGCAGTGCAGTGGTGTTCGGGCAGTGCAGGGGGTCTTGCTGGGGATGATGTTTCAGGGTTTTGGGAAGTGCAGTGGTGTTCGGTCAGTGCAGGGGGCATGCAGGGGATGGTGTTTTGGGGTTTAGGGCAGTGCAGTGGTGTTCGGGCAGTGCAGGGGGTCATGCAGGGGGGTGGTGTTTCGGGGTTTAGGGCAGTGCAGTGGTATTCGGGCAGTGTAGGGGGTTGTGCAGGGGGTTGGTGTTTCGGGGTTTATGGCAGTGCAGTGGTGTTCGGGCAGTGCAGGGGGTCATGCAGGGGGGTGGTGTTTCGGGGTTTAGGGCAGTGCAGTGGTGTTCAGGCAGTGCAGGGGTCATGCTGGGGGTGGTGTTTCAGTGCATAGGGCAGTGCAGTGGTGTTTGGGCAGTGTAGGGGTTGTGCTGGGGGGGTGTTTTGGGGTTTCGGGCAGTGCAGTGGTGTTCGGGCAATGTAGGGGGTCATACTGAGGCTGGTGTTTCAGGGTTCAGGGCAGTGCAGTGGTGTTTTGGCAGTGCAGGGGGTCGTGCTGGGGTGGTGTTTCAGGATTTAGGGCAGTGCAGTGGTGTTCGGGCAGTGTAGGGGTTGTGCTGGGGCTGGTGTTTTAGGGTTTAGGGCAGTGCAGTGGTGTTCGGGCAGTGTAGGGGGTCGTGCTGGGGCTGGTATTTCAGGGTTTAGGGCAGTGCAGTGGTGTTCGGGCAGTGTAGAGGGTCGTGCTGGGGCTGGTATTTCAGGGTTTAGGGCAGTGCAGTGGTGTTCGGGGAGTGTAGGCGTTCGCGCTGGGGCTGGTGTTTCAGGGTTTAGGGCAGTGCAGTGGTGGTCGGTCAGAACAGTGGGTCTTGCTGGGGTGGTGTTTCAGGGTTTAGGGCAGTGCAGTGGGGTTCTGGCAGTGCAGGGGGTCTTGCTGGGGGTGATGTTTCAGGGTTTTGGGAAGTGCAGTGGTGTTCGGGCAGTGCAGGGGGTCGTGCAGGGGGATGGTGTTTCGGGGTTTAGTGCAGTGCAGTGGTGTTCGGGCAGTGCAGGCGGTCATGCAGGGGGTAGTGATTTGGGGTTTAGGGCAGTGCACTGGTGTTCGGGCAATGCAGGGGGTCGTGCTGGGGCTGGTGTTTCAGGGTTTAGGGCAGTGCAGTGATGTTCAGGGAGTGTAGGGGGCAGTGATGGGGCTGGTATTTCACAGTTTAGGGCAGTGTAGTGGTGGTCAGCCAGTGCAGTGGGTCATGCTGGGGGTGGTGTTTCAGGTTTTAGGGCAGTGCAGTGGTGTTTTGGCAGTGTAGGGGGTCGTGCTGGGGCTGGTGTTTCAGGGTTCAGGGCAGAGCAGTTGTGTTTGGGCAGTGTGGGGGTCGTGCTGGGTGTGCTGTTTAAGGGATTAGGGCAGGGCAGTGGTGTTCGGGCAGTGTAGGGGGTCGTGCTGGGGCTGGTGTTTCAGGGTTTAGGGCAGTGCAGTGGTGTTCGGAGAGTATAGGGGGTCGTGCTGGGGCTGGTGTTTCAGGGTTTAGGGCAGTGTTGTGTTCGGGCAGTGTAGGTGGTCGTGCTGGGGGTGGTGTTTCAGGGTTTAGGGCAGTGCAGTGGTATTTGTGCAGTGTTGGGGTCGTGCTGGGGGTTGTGTTTCAGGGCTTAGGACAGTGCAGTGGTGTACGGGCAGTGTAAAGGGTCGTGCTGGGGGTGGTGGTTCACGGTTTAGAGCAGTGTAGTGGTGTTTGGGCAATGTAAGGGGTTGTGCAGGGGGTGGTGTTTTAGGGTTTAGGGGAGTGCGGTGGTGTTCGGGCAGTGTAAGGGGTCGTGCAGGGGGTGGTGTTTCAGGGTTTAGGGCAGTGCAGTATTGTTCGGGCAGTGTAGGGGATCGTGCGCGTGGTGGTGTTTAAGGGTTTAGGGCAGTGCAGTGGTGTTCGGGCAGTGTAGGGGTCATGCTGGGGCTGGTGTTTCAGGGTTTAGGGCAGTGTTGTTGTGTTCGGGCAGTGTAGGGGGTCGTGCTGGGGGTGGTGTTTCAGGGTTTAGGGCAGTGCAGTGGTATTTGGGCAGTGTTGGGGGTCGTGCTGGGGGTGGTGGTTCAGGGTTTAGGGCAGTGCAGTGGTGTTCGGGCAGTGTAGAGGGTCGTGCTCGGGGTGGTGTTTCAGGGTTTATGGCAGTTTTGTGGTGTTCAGGCAGTGTAGGGGGTCTTGCTGGGGGTGGTGTTTCAGGGTTTAGGGCAGTAGTGTTCGGGCAGTGTAGGGGGTCTTTCTGGGGGTGGTGTTTCAGGGTTTAGGGCAGTGCAGTGGTATTCGGGCAGTGTAGGGGGTCGTGCTGGGGCTGAAGTTTAAGGGTTAACGGTAGTGCAGTGGTGTTCGGGCAGTGTAGGGGGTCATTCTGGGGGTGGTGTTTTATGGTGTAGGGTTGTGCAGTGGTGTTCGGGCAGTGTAGGGGTAGCGCAGGGGTTGGCGTTTTAGGGTTTAGGGCAGTGTAGTAGTGTTCGGGAAGTGTAGGGGGTCATGCAGGGGGTGGCGTTTCAGGGTTTAGGGCAGTGCAGTGGTGTTCAGGCAGTGTAGGGGGTCATGCAGGGTGGTGTTTCAGGGTTTAGGGCAATGCAGTAGTGATCGGGCATTGTAGGGGGTCGTGCTGGGACTGGTGTTTTAGGGTTTAGGGCAGTGCAGTGGTGTTTGGGCAGGGTACTGGGTCATGCTGGGGCTGGTGTTTCAGTGTTTAAGGCAGTGCAGTGGTGTTCTGGCAGTGTAGGGGGTCATGTTGTGGCTGGTGTTTTAGGGTTTAGGGCAGAGCAGTGGTATTCGGGCAGTGTTGGGGGATGTGCGAGGGTGGTGGTTTAGGGCAGTGCAGTGGTGTTCGGGCAGTGTGGGGGTTGTGCAGGGGGTGGCGTTTCAGGGTTTAGGGCAGTGCAGTGGTGTTTGGGCAGTGTAGGGGGTCGTGCTGGGAGTGGTGTTTCAAGGTTTAGGGCAGTGCAGTGTTGTTCGGGCAGCGTAGGGAGTCGTGTTGGGGCTGGTGTTTCAGGGTTTAGGGCAGTGCAGTGGTGTTCAGCCATTGTAGGGGGTCATGCTGGGGCTGGTGTTTCAGGGTTTAGGGCGGTGCAGTGGTGTTCGGGGAATGTAGGGGGCCCTGGTGGGGCTGGTGTTTCACAGTTTAGGGCAGTGCAGTGGTGGTCGGCCAGTGCAGTAAGTCATGCTTGGGGTGGTGTTTCAGGGTTTAGGGCAGTGCAGTGGTGTACGGGCACTGAAGGGGGTTGTGCAGGGGGGTGGTGTTTCAGGGTTTAGGGCAGTGCACTGGTGTTCGGGCAGTGCAGGGGGTCGTGCTGGGGGTGGTGTTTCAGGGTATAGGGCAGTGCAGTGGTGTTTGGGCAGTGTAGGGGTTGTGCTGGGGGTGGTGTTTTGGGGTTTAGCGCAGTGCAGTGGTGTCCGGGCAGTGTAGGGGGTTGTGCAGGGTGTGGTGTTTCAGGGTATAGGGCAGTGCAGTGCTGTTCTGGCAGTGTAGGGGGTCGTGCAGGGGGTGGTGTTTCAGGGTTTAGAGCAGTGTAGTGGTGTTCGGGCAGTGTAGCGGGTCATGCAGGGGGTGGTGTCTCAGGGTTTAGGGCAGTGCAGTGGTGTTCGTTCAGTATAGGAGATCGTGCAGGGGGTGGAGTCTCAGGGTTTAGGGCAGTGCAGTATTGTTCGGGCAGTGTAGGGGGTCATGCAGGGGGTGGTATTTCAGGGTTTAGGGCAGTGCAGTATTGTTCGGGCAGTGTAGGGGGTCGTGCAGGGGGTGGTGTTTCAGGGTTTAGGGCAGTGCAGTGGTGTTCGGGCAGTGTAGGGGGCCGTGCTGGGGCTGATGTTTCAGGGTTCAGGGCAGAGCAGTGGTGTTCGGGCAGTGTAGGGGGTCGTGCTGGGGCTGGTATTTCAGGGTTTAGGGCAGTGCAGTGGTGTTCGGGGAGTGTAGGTGGTCGTGCTGCGGCTGGTGTTTCAGGGTTTAGGGCAGTGCAGTGGTGGTCGGTCAGTGCAGTGTGTCTTGCTGGGGGTGGTGTTTCAGGGTTTAGGGCAGAGCAGTGGTGTTCGGGCAGTGCAGGGGGTCTTGCTGGGGGTGATGTTTCAGGGTTTTGGGACGTGCAGTGGTGTTTCGGCAGTGCAGGGGGTCGTGCAGGGGGATGGTGTTTCGGGGTTTAGGGCAGTGCAGTGGTGTTCGGGCAGTGCAGGGGGTCATGCAGGGGGTGGTGTTTCGGGGTTTAGGGCAGTGCAGTGGTGTTCGGGCAGTGCATGGGGTCATGCAGGGGGTGGTGATTTTGGGTTTAGGGCAGTGCACTGGTGTTCGGGCAATGCAGGGGGTCATGCTGGGGCTGGTGTTTCAGGGTTTAGGGCAGTGCAGTGATGTTCGGGGAGTGTAGGGGGCTGTGATGGGGCTGGTGTTTCACAGTTTAAGGCAGTGCAGTGGTGGTCGGCCAGTGCAGTGGGTCATGCTGGGGGTGGTGTTTCGGGGTTTAGGGCAGTGTAGTGGTGTACGGGCACTGAAGGGGGTCGTGCAGGGGGGTGGTGTTTCAGGGTTTAGGGCAGTGCACTCGTGTTCGGGCAGTGCAGGGGGTCGTGTTGGGGGTGGTGTTTCAGGGTATAGGGAAGTGCAGTGGTGTTCGGGCAGTGTAGGGGTTGTGCTGGGGGTGGTGTTTCGGGGTTTAGGGCAGTGCAGTGGTGTCCGGGCAGTGTAGGGGGTCATGCAGGGGGTGGTGTTTCAGGGGTTAGAGCAGCAACAAAATCAATTATTATTTCTGTGATAAAATAGATACAATCTATACTTCATTTTCCAGCACCGAGCTGAAACACATAGAACCTCAGGGGCCACCCTCTATGCAGGCGAACTGTCTCAAGTTCGGCCCCTTCTCAGAGGAAGAAGTGAGCAAAGTCATGCTAGAAGTAAAATCAGGCTCCCCTTCAGATCCATGCCCTCACTTCATTTTTTCACAACTAACCCCGATAATATGTCCGGCTGTTACAAAAGCTTTGAACTCCTCTCTAAATTCCGCCTAATTCCCCAAAACCTGGAAGAATGCCATAGTGACCCCTCTACTAAAAAAAGTGGGCACTGATGTTAACAACCCTGCAAACTACCGGCCCATATCTCAACTACCCTACTTATCTAAAGTACTGGAAAAACTAGTTAACAGACAGCTGTCCAACTTCCTGGAAACCAATGATTTATTGGATATATCCCAAACAGGGTTCCGAATGAACAACAGTACGGAGACAACCCTCCTAGCGGTAATGGACAACATCAGAACCAAGGTAGATCAGGGGAAAACAGTCGCCTTGATACTTTTGGACCTCTCGGCGGCATTCGATACCGTACCCCACAATCGTCTACTAGAAATCCTTGCAGCAAAGGGTATTCGGGGAAAAGCCCTAGGGTGGCTACAGTCCTTCATCCAAGATAGGACACAATCAGTACAGATGCGTGATTTCCTATCTCCTCCCCGGAACATCAAGTATGGGGTCCCACAGGGGGCTTCATTGAGCCCGACTCTGTTCAACATATTTGTGTCCTCACTGGCCAAAATAGGACGAAAATGGGGCGTCGGGATCTGCTCCTATGCAGACGACACCCAACTGATGATTTCACTGGACGAGGAGAATGACCCCAAAGACAGATTACTCAACTGCCTTACAGAATTAGCCACTTGGATGCATAGTCACTGTCTCAAGCTTAATGCAGACAAATCTGAAATAATGCTATTCGGCAGACACTCCCAGCTATGGGACAACAGCTGGTGGCCCACAACATTAGGCACCCCCCCGGACCCGACTACAACTGCCAAGAATCTAGGGGTGTCATTGGACACCTCCTTAAGCATGAAAACCCACGTATCCACAATATGTGGTAAAGGCTTCGCATTACTGAAAATGCTGAGAAGAGTCTTTTCATGGATACCATTGGAATGCAGAAAGATCTTGGTCCAATCTCTACTAATGAGCAGGTTGGACTACGGAAACTCTCTGTTTGTTGGAATGAGTGACTATCTCTTCTCTAAACTACAAACCGTACAAAATGCCGCAGCCAAGGCAATATGCAACAAAAGAAAATACGACTCAGCCAAGAGCTGTATGAGAGATCTGCACTGGCTGCCGATTAGACAAAGAGCTATTTTTAAGCTACTATGCATAACATATAAAATACTGCATAATACAGGCCCGTGCATCCTAAAAAACAAAGTTACACTCTATACCCTACCCAGAAATCTACGCTCCCAAACTACTGCTAGAGCCAGAACCACACGCGTGAAAACCGCAAAGATGGGGGGGCGAGCCTTCTCCCACCTGGCGGCAAACAGTTGGAACAATCTGCCAGTGAACCTTAGATTAATAACTAATTACCTGTCCTTCAGGAAGCAGCTAAAAACGTTTCTCTTTCCTAAACCCGACTAAAACTTAATCATCTTGCACTCTCCCCTCACTACCTACTCACTTT
The DNA here is from genome assembly GCF_964204655.1 of Triturus cristatus. NCBI lineage: Eukaryota > Metazoa > Chordata > Amphibia > Caudata > Salamandridae > Triturus > Triturus cristatus. Next base: position 630,360,871 of record NC_140579.1, on the reverse strand, counting down.
ATTACTGCAACTATAGCGCCGTGATATCCTATCTGGGATGATTGTTCGCGCTCTAAAAGTACCCCCTAACATTAACATTAACATTAACAGTGTAGTGGTGTTCGGGCAGTGTAGGGAGTCGTGCAGGGGGTGGTGTTTCAGGGTTTAGGGCAGTGCAGTATTGTTCGGGCAGTGTAGGGGATCGTGCAGGTGGTAGTGTTTAAGGGTTTAGGGCAGTGCAGTTTTGTTCGAGCAGTGTATGGGGTCGTGCTGGGGCTGGTGTTTCAGGGTTAGGGCAGTGTTTTTGTGTTGAGGCAGTGTAGGTGGTCGTGCTGGGGGTAGTGTTTCAGGGTTTAGGGCAGTGCAGTGGTATCTGGGCAGTGTTGGGGGTCATGATGGGGGTGGTGTTTCAGGGTTTAGGGCAGTGCAGTGGTGTTCGGGCAGTGTAAGGGGTCGTGCAGGGGGTGGTGTTTCAGGGATTAGGGCAGTGCAGTATTGTCCGGGCAGTGTAGGGGATCGTGCAGGTGGTGGTGTTTAAGGGTTTAGGACAGTGCAGTGGTGTTCGGGCAGTGTAGGGGGTCATGCTGGGGCTGGTGTTTCAGGGTTTAGGGCAGTGTTGTTGTGTTGGGGCAGTGTAGGGGGTCGTGCTGGGAGTGGTGTTTCAGGGTTTAGGGCAGTGCAGTGGTATTTGGGCAGTGTTGGGGGTCGTGCTGGGGGTAGTGGTTCAGGGTTTAGGGCAGTGCAGTCGTGTTCGGGCGGTGTAGAGGGTCGTGCTGGGGGAGGTGTTTCAGGGTTTAGGGCAGTGCAGTGGTATTCGGGCAGTGTGAGGGGTCGTGCTGGGGCTGGGGCTGGTGTTTTAGGGTTTAGTGCAGTGTAGGGGGTCGTGCTGGGGCTGGAGTTTTAGGGTTAAGCGTAGTGCAGTGGTGTTCGGGCAGTGTAGGGGTTGTGCTGGGGTGGTGTTTCATGGTTTAGGGTAGTGCAGTTGTGGTCGGGCAGTGTAGGGGGTTGTGCAGGGGGTAGTGTTTCAGGGTTTAGGGCAGTGCAGTGGTATTTGGGCAGTCTTGGGGGTGGTGCTTGGGGTGGTGGTTCAGGGTTAAGCGTAGTGCAGTGGTGTTCGGGCAGTATAGTGGGTCGTGCTGGGGGTGGTGTTTTATGGTTTAGGGTAGTGCAGTTGTGGTCGGGCAGTGTAGGGGGTTGTGCAGGGGTTGGCGTTTTAGGGTTTAGGGCAGTGGAGTGGTGTTTGGGCAGTGTAGGGGGTCGGGCAGGGGGTGGCGTTTCAGGGTTTAGGGCAGTGCAGTGGTGATCAGGCAGTGTAGGGGGTCATGCAGGGGTGGTGTTTCAGGGTTTAGGGCTGTGCAGTGGTGGTCGGGCAGTGTAGGGGGTCTTGCTGGTGGTGGTGTTTCAGGGTTTAGGGCACTGCAGTGGTGTTCGGTCAGTGTAGGGGGCCATGCTGGGACTGGTGCTTTAGGGTTTAGGGCAGTGCAGTGGTGTTTGGGCAGTGTACTGGGTCATGCTGGGGCTGGTGTTTCAGTGTTTAAGGCAGTGCAGTGGTGTTGGGGTAGTGTAGGGGGTCATATTTTGGCTGGTGTTTTAGGGTTTAGGGCAGAGCAGTGCTATTCGGGCAGAGTTGGGGGATGTGTGGGGGTGGTGGTTTAGGGCAGTGCAGAGCCGTTCGGGCAGTGTAGTGGGTCATGCTGGGGCTGGTGTTTTAGGGTTTAGGGCAGTGGTGTTTGGGCAGTGTACTGCGTCATGCTGGGGCGGGTGTTTCAGGGTTTAGGGCAGTGCAGTGGTATTCGGGAAGTATAGGGGGTCGTGCTGGGGGTGGTGTTTCAGGGTTTAGGGCAGTGCAGTGGTGTTCGGGAAATGTAGGGGGTAGTGCAGGGGGTGGTGTTTCAGGGTTTAGGGCAGTGCAGTGGTGTTCAGGCAGTGTAGGGGGTAGTGCTGGGGGTGGTCTTTCAGGGTTTAGGGCAGTACAGTGGTGTTCGGGCAGTGTAGGGGCTTGTGCGGGGGTTGGTGTTTCAGGGTTTAGGGCAGTGCAGTGGTGTTCGGGCAGTGTAGGCGGTCGTGTGGGGGTGGTGATTCAGGGTTTCGGGCAGTTCAGTGGTGTTCGGGCAGTGTAGGGGTTCATGCTGGGGTGGTGTTTCAGGGTTTAGGGCAGTGCAGTGGTGTTCAGGCAGTGTAGGGGTTCGTGCAGGGGGTGGTGTTTCAGGTTTTAGGGCAGTGTAGTGGTGTTTGGGCAGAGTTGAGGTTCTTGCTGGGGGTGGTGTTTCAGGGTTTAGGGCAGTGGTGTTCGGGCAGTGTAGGGGGTCTTTCTGGGGGTGGTGTGTCAGGGTTTAGGGCAGTGCAGTGGTGTTTGGGCAGTGTAGGGGGTCGTGCTGGGGGTGGTGTTTCAGGTTTTAGGGCAGTGCAGTGGTGTTTGGGCAGTGTGAGGGGTCATGCTAGGGCTGGTGTTTTAGGGTTTAGGGCAGTGTATTGGTTTTTGGGCAGTGTAGGGGGTCTTGCTGGGGCTGGAGTTTAAGGGTTAAGGGAAGTGCAGTGGTGTTCGGGCAGTGTAGGGGGTCATGCTGGGGGGTGGTGTTTTATGGTGTAGGGTTGTGCAGTGGTGTTCGAGCAGTGTAGGGGTTGCGCAGGGGGTGGCGTTTTTGGGTGTAGGGCAGTGTAGTAGTGTTCGGGAAGTGTAGGGGGTCATGCAGGGGGTGGCGTTTCAGGGTTTAGGGCAGTGCAGTGGTGTTCGGGCAGTGTAAGGGGTCATGCAGGGTGGTGTTTCAGGGTTTAGGGAAGTGCAGTGGTGATCGGGCAGTGTAGGGGGTCTTGCTGGGGGTGGTGTTTCAGGGTTTAGGGCAGTGCAATGGTGTTTGGGCAGTGTACTGGATCATGCTGGGGCTGGTGTTTCAGTGTTTAAGGCAGTGCAGTGGTGTTTGGGCAGTGTAGGGGGTCATGTTGTGGCTGGTGTTTTAGGGTTTAGGGCAGAGCAGTGGTGTTTGGGCAGTGTTGGGGGATGTGCGAGGGTGGTGGTTTAGGGCAGTGCAGTGGTGTTCGGGCATAGTAGGGGGTCATGCTGGGGCTGGGGTTTCAGGGTTTAGGACAGTGCAGTGGTGTTCGGGGAGTGTAGGCGGTCGTGCTGGTGTTTCAGGGTTTAGGGCAGTGCAGTGGTGGTCTGTCAGTGCAGTGGGTCTTGCTGGGGGTGGTGTTTCAGGGTTTAGGGAAGTGCAGTGTTGTTCGGGCAGTGCAGGGGGTCGTGCAGGGGGATGGTGTTTCGGGGTTTAGGGCAGTGCAGTGGAGTTCGGGCAGTACAGGGGGTCATGCAGGGGGGTGGTGTTTCAGGGTTTAGGGAAGTGCAGAGTTGTTCGGGCAGTGCAGGGGGATGTGCAGGGGGATGGTGTTTCGGGGTTTAGGGCAGTGCAGTGGAGTTCGGGCAGTGCAGGGGGTCATGCTGGGGGTGGTGTTTCAGGGTTTAGGGCAGTGCAGTGGTTTCCGGGCAGTGTAGGGGGTCGTGCAGGGTGTGGTGTTTCAGGGTTTAGGGCAGTGCAGTGCTGTTCTGGCAGTGTAGGGGGTCGTGCAGGGGGTGGTGTTTCAGGGTTTAGAGCAGTGTAGTGGTGTTCGGGCAGTGTAGAGGGTCTTGCAGGGGGTGGTGTTTCAGGGTTTAGGGCAGTGCAGTATTGTTCGGGCAGTGTAGGGGGTCGTGCAGGGGGTTGTGTTTCAGGGTTTAGGGCAGTGCAGTGGTGTCCGGGCAGTGTAGGGGGTCGTGCTGAGGATGGTGTTTCAGGGTTCAGGACAGTGCAGTGGTGTTTTGGCAGTGTAGGGGGTCATGCTGGGGCTGGTTTTTCAGGGTTCAGGGCAGAGCAGTGGTGTTCGGTCAGTGTGGGGGTCGTGCTGGGGGTGTGTTGTTTCAGGGATTAGGGTAGTGCAGTGGTGTTCGGGCAGTGTAGGGGGTCGTGCTGGGGCTGGTATTTCAGGGTTTAGGGCAGTGCAGTGGTGTTCGGGGAGTGTAGGCGGTCGTGCTGGGGCTGGTGTTTCAGGGTTTAGGGCAGTGCAGTGGTGGTCGGTCAGTGCAGTGTGTCTTGCTGGGGGTGGTGTTTCAGGGTTTAGGGCAGTGCAGTGGTGTTCGGGCAGTGCAGGGGGTCTTGCTGGGGGTGATGTTTCAGGGTTTTGGGAAGTGCAGTGGTGTTCGGTCAGTGCAGGGGGCATGCAGGGGATGGTGTTTCGGGGTTTAGGGCAGTGCAGTGGTGTTCGGGCGGTGCAGGGGGTCATGCAGGGGGGTGGTGTTTCGGGGTTTAGGGCAGTGCAGTGGTATTCGGGCAGTGTAGGGGGTTGTGCAGGGGGTTGGTGTTTCAGGGTTTAGGGCAGTGCAGTGGTGTTTGGGCAGTGTAGGGGGTCCTGCTGGGGGTGGTGTTTCAGGTTTTAGGGCAGTGCAGTGGTGTTTGGGCAGTGTGAGGGGTCGTGCTAGGGCTGGTGTTTTAGGGTTTAGGGCAGTGTATTTGTGTTCGAGCAGTGTAGGGGTCTTGCTGGGGCTGGAGTTTAAGGCTTACGGGTAGTGCAGTGGTGTTCGAGCAGTGTAGGGGTTGCGCAGGGGGTGGCGTTTTAGGGTTTAGGGCAGTGTAGTAGTGTTCGGGAAGTGTAGGGGGTCATGCAGGGGGTGGCGTTTCAGGGTTTAGGGAAGTGCAGTGGTGATCGGGCAGTGTAGGGGGTCTTGCTGGGGGTGGTGTTTCAGGGTTTAGGGAAGTGCAGTGGTGTTCGGGCATTGTAGGGTTCGTACTGGGACTGGTGTTTTAGGGTTTAGGGCAGTGCAATGGTGTTTGGGCAGTGTACTGGATCATGCTGGGGCTGGTGTTTCAGTGTTTAAGGCAGTGCAGTGGTGTTCGGGCAGTGTAGGGGGTCATGTTGTGGCTGGTGTTTTAGGGTTTAGGTCAGAGCAGTGGTGTTTGGGCAGTGTTGGGGGATGTGCGAGGGTGGTGGTTTAGGGCAGTGCAGTAGTGTTCGGGCATAGTAGGGGGTCATGCTGGCGCTGGGGTTTCAGGGTTTAGGACAGTGCAGTGGTGTTCGGGGAGTATAGGCGGTCGTGCTGGGGCTGGTGTTTCAGGGTTTAGGGCAGTGCAGTGGTGGTCGGTCAGTGCAGTGGGTCTTGCTGGGGGTGGTGTTTCAGGGTTTAGGGAAGTGCAGTGTTGTTCGGGCAGTGCAGGGGGTCGTGCAGGGGGATGGTGTTTCAGGGTTTAGGGCAGTGCAGTGGAGTTTGGGCAGTACAGGGGGTCATGCAGGGGGGTGGTGTTTCAGGGTTTAGGGCAGTGCAGTGGTGTTCGGGCAGTGCAGGGGGTCATGCTGGGGGTGGTGTTTCAGGGTATAGGGCAGTGCAGTGGTGTTCGGGCAGTGTAGGGGTTGTGCTGGGGGTGGTGTTTCGGGGTTTAGGGCAGTGCAGTGGTTTCCGGGCAGTGTAGGGGTCGTGCAGGGTGTGGTGTTTCAGGGTTTAGGGCAGTGCAGTGCTGTTCTGGCAGTGTAGGGGGTCGTGCAGAGGGTGGTGTTTCAGGGTTTAGAGCAGTGTAGTGGTGTTCGGGCAGTGTAGAGGGTCATGTAGGGGGTGGTGTTTCAGGGTTTAGGGCAGTGCAGTATTGTTCGGGCAGTGTAGGGGGTCGTGCAGGGGGTGGTGTTTCAGGGTTTAGGGCAATGCAGTGGTGTACGGGCAGTGTAGGGGGTCGTGCTGAGAATGGTGTTTCAGGGTTCAGGACAGTGCAGTGGTTTGACAGTGTAGGGGGTCATGCTGGGGCTGGTTTTTCAGGGTTCAGGGCAGAGCAGTGGTGTTCAGGCAGTGTGGGGGTCGTGCTGGTGGTGGTGTTTCAGGGATTAGGGCAGTGCAGTGGTGTTCGGGCAGTGTAGGGGGTCGTGCTGGGGCTGGTATTTCAGGGTTTAGGGCAGTGCAGTGGTGTTCGGGGAGTGTAGGCGGTCGTGCTGGGGCTGGTGTTTTAGGGTTTAGGGCAGTGACGTGGTGGTCGGTCAGTGCAGTGTGTCTTGCTGGGGGTGGTGTTTCAGGGTTTAGGGCAGTGCAGTGGTGTTCGGGCAGTGCAGGGGGTCTTGCTGGGGGTAATGTTTCAGGGTTTTGGGAAGTGCAGTGTTGTTCGGGCAGTGCAGGGGGCATGCAGGGGGATGGTGTTTCAGGGTTTAGGGCAGTGCAGTGGTGTTCGGGCAGTGCAGGGGGTCATGCAGGGGGGTGGTGTTTCGGGGTTTAGGGCAGTGCAGTGGTGTTCGGGCAGTGTAGGGGGTCATGCAGGGGGTTGTGATTTGGGGTTTAGGGCAGTGCACTTGTGTTCGGGCAATGCAGGGGGTCGTGCTGGGGCTGGTGTTTCAGGGTTTAGGGCAGTGCAGTGATGTTCGGGGAGTGTAGGGGGCTGTGATGGGGCTGGTGTTTCACAGTTTAGGGCAGTTCAGTGGTGGTCGGCCAGTGCAGTGGGTCATGCTGGGGGTGGTGTTTCAGGGTTTAGGGCAGTGTAGTGGTGTACGGGCACTGAAGGGGGTCGTGCAGGGGGTTGGTGTTTCAGGGTTTAGGGCAGTGCACTGGTGTTTGGGCAGTGCAGGGGGTCATGCTGGGGGTGGTGTTTCAGGGTATAGGGAAGTGCAGTGGTGTTTGGGCAGTGTAGGGGTTGTGCTGGGGGTGGTGTTTCGGGGTTTAGGGCAGTGCAGTGGTGTCCGGGCAGTGTAGGGGGTCGTGCAGGGTGTGGTGTTTCAGGGTTTAGGGAAGTGCAGAGTTGTTCGGGCAGTGCAGGGGGTCGTGCAGGGGGATGGTGTTTCGGGGTTTAGGGCAGTGCAGTGGTGTTTGGGCAGTGTGAGGGGTCGTGCTAGGGCTGGTGTTTTAGGGTTTAGGGCAGTGTATTTGTGTTCGAGCAGTGTAGGGGTCTTGCTGGGGCTGGAGTTTAAGGCTTACGGGTAGTGCAGTGGTGTTCGAGCAGTGTAGGGGGTCTTGCTGGGGGTGGTGTTTCAGGGTTTAGGGAAGTGCAGTGGTGATCGGGCAGTGTAGGGGGTCTTGCTGGGGGTGGTGTTTCAGGGTTTAGGGAAGTGCAGTGGTGTTCGGGCATTGTAGGGTTCGTACTGGGACTGGTGTTTTAGGGTTTAGGGCAGTGCAATGGTGTTTGGGCAGTGTACTGGATCATGCTGGGGCTGGTGTTTCAGTGTTTAAGGCAGTGCAGTGGTGTTCGGGCAGTGTAGGGGGTCATGTTGTGGCTGGTGTTTTAGGGTTTAGGTCAGAGCAGTGGTGTTTGGGCAGTGTTGGGAGATGTGCGAGGGTGGTGGTTTAGGGCAGTGCAGTAGTGTTCGGGCATAGTAGGGGGTCATGCTGGCGCTGGGGTTTCAGGGTTTAGGACAGTGCAGTGGTGTTCGGGGAGTGTAGGCGGTCGTGCTGGGGCTGGTGTTTCAGGGTTTAGGGCAGTGCAGTGGTGGTCGGTCAGTGCAGTGGGTCTTGCTGGGGGTGGTGTTTCAGGGTTTAGGGAAGTGCAGTGTTGTTCGGGCAGTGCAGGGGGTCGTGCAGGGGGATGGTGTTTCAGGGTTTAGGGCAGTGCAGTGGAGTTTGGACAGTACAGGGGGTCATGCAGGGGGGTGGTGTTTGAGGGTTTAGGGCAGTGCAGTGGTGTTCGGGCAGTGCAGGGGGTCATGCTGGGGGTGGTGTTTCAGGGTATAGGGCAGTGCAGTGGTGTTCGGGCAGTGTAGGGGTTGTGCTGGGGGTGGTGTTTCGGGGTTTAGGGCAGTGCAGTGGTTTCCGGGCAGTGTAGGGGTCGTGCAGGGTGTGGTGTTTCAGGGTTTAGGGCAGTGCAGTGCTGTTCTGGCAGTGTAGGGGGTCGTGCAGGGGGTGGTGTTTCAGGGTTTAGAGCAGTGTAGTGGTGTTCGGGCAGTGTAGAGGGTCATGCAGGGGGTGGTGTTTCAGGGTTTAGGGCAGTGCAGTATTGTTCGGGCAGTGTAGGGGGTCGTGCAGGGGGTGGTGTTTCAGGGTTTAGGGCAATGCCGTGGTGTACGGGCAGTGTAGGGGGTCGTGCTGAGAATGGTGTTTCAGGGTTCAGGACAGTGCAGTGGTGTTTTGACAGTGTAGGGGGTCATGCTGGGGCTGGTTTTTCAGGGTTCAGGGCAGAGCAGTGGTGTTCGGGCAGTGTGGGGGTCATGCTGGTGGTGGTGTTTCAGGGATTAGGGCAGTGCAGTGGTGTTGGGCAGTGTAGGGGGTCGTGCTGGGGCTGGTATTTCAGGGTTTAGGGCAGTGCAGTGGTGTTCGGGGAGTGTAGGCGGTCGTGCTGGGGCTGGTGTTTTAGGGTTTAGGGCAGTGAAGTGGTGGTCGGTCAGTGCAGTGTGTCTTGCTGGGGGTGGTGTTTCAGGGTTTAGGGCAGTGCAGTGGTGTTCGGGCAGTGCAGGGGGTCTTGCTGGGGGTAATGTTTCAGGGTTTTGGGAAGTGCAGTGTTGTTCGGGCAGTGCAGGGGGCATGCAGGGGGATGGTGTTTCAGGGTTTAGGGCAGTGCAGTGGTGTTCGGGCAGTGCAGGGGGTCATGCAGGGGGGTGGTGTTTCGGGGTTTAGGGCAGTGCAGTGGTGTTCGGGCAGTGTAGGGGGTCATGCAGGGGGTTGTGATTTGGGGTTTAGGGCAGTGCACTTGTGTTCGGGCAATGCAGGGGGTCGTGCTGGGGCTGGTGTTTCAGGGTTTAGGGCAGTGCAGTGGTGTTCGGGGAGTGTAGGGGGCTGTGATGGGGCTGGTGTTTCACAGTTTAGGGCAGTTCAGTGGTGGTCGGCCAGTGCAGTGGGTCATGCTGGGGGTGGTGTTTCAGGGTTTAGGGCAGTGTAGTGGTGTACGGGCACTGAAGGGGGTCGTGCAGGGGGTTGGTGTTTCAGGGTTTAGGGCAGTGCACTGGTGTTTGGGCAGTGCAGGGGGTCATGCTGGGGGTGGTGTTTCAGGGTATAGGGAAGTGCAGTGGTGTTTGGGCAGTGTAGGGGTTGTGCTGGGGGTGGTGTTTCGGGGTTTAGGGCAGTGCAGTGGTGTCCGGGCAGTGTAGGGGGTCGTGCAGGGTGTGGTGTTTCAGGTTTTAGGGCAGTGCAGTGGTGTTTGGGCAGTGTGAGGGGTCGTGCTAGGGCTGGTGTTTTAGGGTTTAGGGCAGTGTATTGGTTTTTGGGCAGTGTAGGGGGTCTTGCTGGGGCTGGAGTTTAAGGGTTAAGGGTAGTGCAGTGGTGTTCGAGCAGTGTAGGGGTTGCTCAGGGGGTGGCGTTTTAGGGTTTAGGGCAGTGTAGTAGTGTTCGGGAAGTGTAGGGGGTCATGCAGGGGGTGGCGTTTCAGGGTTTAGGGCAGTGCAGTGGTGTTCGGGCAGTGTAACGGGTCATGCAGGGTGGTGTATCAGGGTTTAGGGAAGTGCAGTGGTGATCGGGCAGTGTAGGGGGTCTTGCTGGGGGTGGTGTTTCAGGGTTTAGGGAAGTGCAGTGGTGTTCGGGCATTGTAGGGTTCGTGCTGGGACTGGTGTTTTAGGGTTTAGGGCAGAGCAGTGGTGTTCGGGCAGTGTTGGGGGATGTGCGAGGGTGGTGGTTTAGGGCAGTGCAGTAGTGTTCGGGCATAGTAGGGGGTCATGCCGGGGCTGGGGTCTCAGGGTTTAGGACAGTGCAGTGGTGTTCGGGGAGTGTAGGCGGTCGTGCTGGGGCTGGTGTTTCAGGGTTTAGGGCAGTGCAGTGGTGGTCGGTCAGTGCAGTGGGTCTTGCTGGGGGTGGTGTTTCAGGGTTTAGGGAAGTGCAGTGGTGTTCGGGCATTGTAGGGTTCGTACTGGGACTGGTGTTTTAGGGTTTAGGGCAGTGCAATGGTGTTTGGACAGTGTACTGGATCATGCTGGGGCTGGTGTTTCAGTGTTTAAGGCAGTGCAGTGGTGTTCGGGCAGTGTAGGGGGTCATGTTGTGGCTGGTGTTTTAGGGTTTAGGTCAGAGCAGTGGTGTTTGGGCAGTGTTGGGGGATGTGCGAGGGTGGTGGTTTAGGGCAGTGCAGTAGTGTTCGGGCATAGTAGGGGGTCATGCTGGCACTGGGGTTTCAGGGTTTAGGACAGTGCAGTGGTGTTCGGGGAGTGTAGGCGGTCGTGCTGGGGCTGGTGTTTCAGGGTTTAGGGCAGTGCAGTGGTGGTCGGTCAGTGTAGGGGGTCTTGCTGGGGGTGGTGTTTCAGGGTTTAGGGAAGTGCAGTGGTGTTCGGGCATTGTAGGGTTCGTACTGGGACTGGTGTTTTAGGGTTTAGGGCAGTGCAATGGTGTTTGGGCAGTGTACTGGATCATGCTGGGGCTGGTGTTTCAGTGTTTAAGGCAGTGCAGTGGTGTTCGGGCAGTGTAGGGGGTCATGTTGTGGCTGGTGTTTTAGGGTTTAGGTCAGAGCAGTGGTGTTTGGGCAGTGTTGGGGGATGTGCGAGGGTGGTGGTTTAGGGCAGTGCAGTAGTGTTCGGGCATAGTAGGGGGTCATGCTGGCGCTGGGGTTTCAGGGTTTAGGACAGTGCAGTGGTGTTCGGGGAGTGTAGGCGGTCGTGCTGGAGCTGGTGTTTCAGGGTTTAGGGCAGTGCAGTGGTGGTCGGTCAGTGCAGTGGGTCTTGCTGGGGGTGGTGTTTCAGGGTTTAGGGAAGTGCAGTGTTGTTCGGGCAGTGCAGGGGGTCGTGCAGGGGGATGGTGTATCAGGGTTTAGGGCAGTGCAGTGGAGTTTGGGCAGTACAGGGGGTCATGCAGGGGGGTGGTGTTTCAGGGTTTAGGGCAGTGCAGTGGTGTTCGGGCAGTGCAGGGGGTCATGCTGGGGGTGGTGTTTCAGGGTATAGGGCAGTGCAGTGGTGTTCGGGCAGTGTAGGGGTTGTGCTGGGGGTGGTGTTTCGGGGTTTAGGGCAGTGCAGTGGTTTCCGGGCAGTGTAGGGGTCGTGCAGGGTGTGGTGTTTCAGGGTTTAGGGCAGTGCAGTGCTGTTCTGGCAGTGTAGGGGGTCGTGCAGGGGGTGGTGTTTCAGGGTTTAGAGCAGTGTAGTGGTGTTCGGGCAGTGTAGAGGGTCATGTAGGGGGTGGTGTTTCAGGGTTTAGGGCAGTGCAGTATTGTTCGGGCAGTGTAGGGGGTCGTGCAGGGGGTGGTGTTTCAGGGTTTAGGGCAATGCAGTGGTGTACGGGCAGTGTAGGGGGTCGTGCTGAGAATGGTGTTTCAGGGTTCAGGACAGTGCAGTGGTTTGACAGTGTAGGGGGTCATGCTGGGGCTGGTTTTTCAGGGTTCAGGGCAGAGCAGTGGTGTTCAGGCAGTGTGGGGGTCGTGCTGGTGGTGGTGTTTCAGGGATTAGGGCAGTGCAGTGGTGTTCGGGCAGTGTAGGGGGTCGTGCTGGGGCTGGTATTTCAGGGTTTAGGGCAGTGCAGTGGTGTTCGGGGAGTGTAGGCGGTCGTGCTGGGGCTGGTGTTTTAGGGTTTAGGGCAGTGACGTGGTGGTCGGTCAGTGCAGTGTGTCTTGCTGGGGGTGGTGTTTCAGGGTTTAGGGCAGTGCAGTGGTGTTCGGGCAGTGCAGGGGGTCTTGCTGGGGGTAATGTTTCAGGGTTTTGGGAAGTGCAGTGTTGTTCGGGCAGTGCAGGGGGCATGCAGGGGGATGGTGTTTCAGGGTTTAGGGCAGTGCAGTGGTGTTCGGGCAGTGCAGGGGGTCATGCAGGGGGGTGGTGTTTCGGGGTTTAGGGCAGTGCAGTGGTGTTCGGGCAGTGTAGGGGGTCATGCAGGGGGTTGTGATTTGGGGTTTAGGGCAGTGCACTTGTGTTCGGGCAATGCAGGGGGTCGTGCTGGGGCTGGTGTTTCAGGGTTTAGGGCAGTGCAGTGATGTTCGGGGAGTGTAGGGGGCTGTGATGGGGCTGGTGTTTCACAGTTTAGGGCAGTTCAGTGGTGGTCGGCCAGTGCAGTGGGTCATGCTGGGGGTGGTGTTTCAGGGTTTAGGGCAGTGTAGTGGTGTACGGGCACTGAAGGGGGTCGTGCAGGGGGTTGGTGTTTCAGGGTTTAGGGCAGTGCACTGGTGTTTGGGCAGTGCAGGGGGTCATGCTGGGGGTGGTGTTTCAGGGTATAGGGAAGTGCAGTGGTGTTTGGGCAGTGTAGGGGTTGTGCTGGGGGTGGTGTTTCGGGGTTTAGGGCAGTGCAGTGGTGTCCGGGCAGTGTAGGGGGTCGTGCAGGGTGTGGTGTTTCAGGGTTTAGGGAAGTGCAGAGTTGTTCGGGCAGTGCAGGGGGTCGTGCAGGGGGATGGTGTTTCGGGGTTTAGGGCAGTGCAGTGGTGTTTGGGCAGTGTGAGGGGTCGTGCTAGGGCTGGTGTTTTAGGGTTTAGGGCAGTGTATTTGTGTTCGAGCAGTGTAGGGGTCTTGCTGGGGCTGGAGTTTAAGGCTTACGGGTAGTGCAGTGGTGTTCGAGCAGTGTAGGGGGTCTTGCTGGGGGTGGTGTTTCAGGGTTTAGGGAAGTGCAGTGGTGATCGGGCAGTGTAGGGGGTCTTGCTGGGGGTGGTGTTTCAGGGTTTAGGGAAGTGCAGTGGTGTTCGGGCATTGTAGGGTTCGTACTGGGACTGGTGTTTTAGGGTTTAGGGCAGTGCAATGGTGTTTGGGCAGTGTACTGGATCATGCTGGGGCTGGTGTTTCAGTGTTTAAGGCAGTGCAGTGGTGTTCGGGCAGTGTAGGGGGTCATGTTGTGGCTGGTGTTTTAGGGTTTAGGTCAGAGCAGTGGTGTTTGGGCAGTGTTGGGGGATGTGCGAGGGTGGTGGTTTAGGGCAGTGCAGTAGTGTTCGGGCATAGTAGGGGGTCATGCTGGCGCTGGGGTTTCAGGGTTTAGGACAGTGCAGTGGTGTTCGGGGAGTGTAGGCGGTCGTGCTGGGGCTGGTGTTTCAGGGTTTAGGGCAGTGCAGTGGTGGTCGGTCAGTGCAGTGGGTCTTGCTGGGGGTGGTGTTTCAGGGTTTAGGGAAGTGCAGTGTTGTTCGGGCAGTGCAGGGGGTCGTGCAGGGGGATGGTGTTTCAGGGTTTAGGGCAGTGCAGTGGAGTTTGGGCAGTACAGGGGGTCATGCAGGGGGGTGGTGTTTCAGGGTTTAGGGCAGTGCAGTGGTGTTCGGGCAGTGCAGGGGGTCATGCAGGGGGTTGTGATTTGGGGTTTAGGGCAGTGCACTTGTGTTCGGGCAATGCAGGGGGTCGTGCTGGGGCTGGTGTTTCAGGGTTTAGGGCAGTGCAGTGATGTTCGGGGAGTGTAGGGGGCTGTGATGGGGCTGGTGTTTCACAGTTTAGGGCAGTTCAGTGGTGGTCGGCCAGTGCAGTGGGTCATGCTGGGGGTGGTGTTTCAGGGTTTAGGGCAGTGTAGTGGTGTACGGGCACTGAAGGGGGTCGTGCAGGGGGTTGGTGTTTCAGGGTTTAGGGCAGTGCACTGGTGTTTGGGCAGTGCAGGGGGTCATGCTGGGGGTGGTGTTTCAGGGTATAGGGAAGTGCAGTGGTGTTTGGGCAGTGTAGGGGTTGTGCTGGGGGTGGTGTTTCGGGGTTTAGGGCAGTGCAGTGGTGTCCGGGCAGTGTAGGGGGTCGTGCAGGGTGTGGTGTTTCAGGGTTTAGGGAAGTGCAGAGTTGTTCGGGCAGTGCAGGGGGTCGTGCAGGGGGATGGTGTTTCGGGGTTTAGGGCAGTGCAGTGGTGTTTGGGCAGTGTGAGGGGTCGTGCTAGGGCTGGTGTTTTAGGGTTTAGGGCAGTGTATTTGTGTTCGAGCAGTGTAGGGGTCTTGCTGGGGCTGGAGTTTAAGGCTTACGGGTAGTGCAGTGGTGTTCGAGCAGTGTAGGGGGTCTTGCTGGGGGTGGTGTTTCAGGGTTTAGGGAAGTGCAGTGGTGATCGGGCAGTGTAGGGGGTCTTGCTGGGGGTGGTGTTTCAGGGTTTAGGGAAGTGCAGTGGTGTTCGGGCATTGTAGGGTTCGTACTGGGACTGGTGTTTTAGGGTTTAGGGCAGTGCAATGGTGTTTGGGCAGTGTACTGGATCATGCTGGGGCTGGTGTTTCAGTGTTTAAGGCAGTGCAGTGGTGTTCGGGCAGTGTAGGGGGTCATGTTGTGGCTGGTGTTTTAGGGTTTAGGTCAGAGCAGTGGTGTTTGGGCAGTGTTGGGGGATGTGCGAGGGTGGTGGTTTAGGGCAGTGCAGTAGTGTTCGGGCATAGTAGGGGGTCATGCTGGCGCTGGGGTTTCAGGGTTTAGGACAGTGCAGTGGTGTTCGGGGAGTGTAGGCGGTCGTGCTGGGGCTGGTGTTTCAGGGTTTAGGGCAGTGCAGTGGTGGTCGGTCAGTGCAGTGGGTCTTGCTGGGGGTGGTGTTTCAGGGTTTAGGGAAGTGCAGTGTTGTTCGGGCAGTGCAGGGGGTCGTGCAGGGGGATGGTGTTTCAGGGTTTAGGGCAGTGCAGTGGAGTTTGGGCAGTACAGGGGGTCATGCAGGGGGGTGGTGTTTCAGGGTTTAGGGCAGTGCAGTGGTGTTCGGGCAGTGCAGGGGGTCATGCTGGGGGTGGTGTTTCAGGGTATAGGGCAGTGCAGTGGTGTTCGGGCAGTGTAGGGGTTGTGCTGGGGGTGGTGTTTCGGGGTTTAGGGCAGTGCAGTGGTTTCCGGGCAGTGTAGGGGTCGTGCAGGGTGTGGTGTTTCAGGGTTTAGGGCAGTGCAGTGCTGTTCTGGCAGTGTAGGGGGTCGTGCAGGGGGTGGTGTTTCAGGGTTTAGAGCAGTGTAGTGGTGTTCGGGCAGTGTAGAGGGTCATGCAGGGGGTGGTGTTTCAGGGTTTAGGGCTGTGCAGTATTGTTCGGGCAGTGTAGGGGGTCGTGCAGGGGGTGGTGTTTCAGGGTTTAGGGCAATGCCGTGGTGTACGGGCAGTGTAGGGGGTCGTGCTGAGAATGGTGTTTCAGGGTTCAGGACAGTGCAGTGGTGTTTTGACAGTGTAGGGGGTCATGCTGGGGCTGGTTTTTCAGGGTTCAGGGCAGAGCAGTGGTGTTCGGGCAGTGTGGGGGTCATGCTGGTGGTGGTGTTTCAGGGATTAGGGCAGTGCAGTGGTGTTGGGCAGTGTAGGGGGTCGTGCTGGGGCTGGTATTTCAGGGTTTAGGGCAGTGCAGTGGTGTTCGGGGAGTGTAGGCGGTCGTGCTGGGGCTGGTGTTTTAGGGTTTAGGGCAGTGAAGTGGTGGTCGGTCAGTGCAGTGTGTCTTGCTGGGGGTGGTGTTTCAGGGTTTAGGGCAGTGCAGTGGTGTTCGGGCAGTGCAGGGGGTCTTGCTGGGGGTAATGTTTCAGGGTTTTGGGAAGTGCAGTGTTGTTCGGGCAGTGCAGGGGGCATGCAGGGGGATGGTGTTTCAGGGTTTAGGGCAGTGCAGTGGTGTTCGGGCAGTGCAGGGGGTCATGCAGGGGGGTGGTGTTTCGGGGTTTAGGGCAGTGCAGTGGTGTTCGGGCAGTGTAGGGGGTCATGCAGGGGGTTGTGATTTGGGGTTTAGGGCAGTGCACTTGTGTTCGGGCAATGCAGGGGGTCGTGCTGGGGCTGGTGTTTCAGGGTTTAGGGCAGTGCAGTGGTGTTCGGGGAGTGTAGGGGGCTGTGATGGGGCTGGTGTTTCACAGTTTAGGGCAGTTCAGTGGTGGTCGGCCAGTGCAGTGGGTCATGCTGGGGGTGGTGTTTCAGGGTTTAGGGCAGTGTAGTGGTGTACGGGCACTGAAGGGGGTCGTGCAGGGGGTTGGTGTTTCAGGGTTTAGGGCAGTGCACTGGTGTTTGGGCAGTGCAGGGGGTCATGCTGGGGGTGGTGTTTCAGGGTATAGGGAAGTGCAGTGGTGTTTGGGCAGTGTAGGGGTTGTGCTGGGGGTGGTGTTTCGGGGTTTAGGGCAGTGCAGTGGTGTCCGGGCAGTGTAGGGGGTCGTGCAGGGTGTGGTGTTTCAGGTTTTAGGGCAGTGCAGTGGTGTTTGGGCAGTGTGAGGGGTCGTGCTAGGGCTGGTGTTTTAGGGTTTAGGGCAGTGTATTGGTTTTTGGGCAGTGTAGGGGGTCTTGCTGGGGCTGGAGTTTAAGGGTTAAGGGTAGTGCAGTGGTGTTCGAGCAGTGTAGGGGTTGCTCAGGGGGTGGCGTTTTAGGGTTTAGGGCAGTGTAGTAGTGTTCGGGAAGTGTAGGGGGTCATGCAGGGGGTGGCGTTTCAGGGTTTAGGGCAGTGCAGTGGTGTTCGGGCAGTGTAAGGGGTCATGCAGGGTGGTGTATCAGGGTTTAGGGAAGTGCAGTGGTGATCGGGCAGTGTAGGGGGTCTTGCTGGGGGTGGTGTTTCAGGGTTTAGGGAAGTGCAGTGGTGTTCGGGCATTGTAGGGTTCGTGCTGGGACTGGTGTTTTAGGGTTTAGGGCAGAGCAGTGGTGTTCGGGCAGTGTTGGGGGATGTGCGAGGGTGGTGGTTTAGGGCAGTGCAGTAGTGTTCGGGCATAGTAGGGGGTCATGCCGGGGCTGGGGTCTCAGGGTTTAGGACAGTGCAGTGGTGTTCGGGGAGTGTAGGCGGTCGTGCTGGGGCTGGTGTTTCAGGGTTTAGGGCAGTGCAGTGGTGGTCGGTCAGTGCAGTGGGTCTTGCTGGGGGTGGTGTTTCAGGGTTTAGGGAAGTGCAGTGTTGTTCGGGCAGTGCAGGGGTCGTGCAGGGGGATGGTGTTTCGGGGTTTAGGGCAGTGCAGTGGAGTTTGGGCAGTACAGGGGGTCATGCAGGGGGGTGGTGTTTCAGGGTTTAGGGCAGTGCAGTTGTGTTCGGGCAGTGCAGGGGGTCATGCTGGGGGTGGTGTTTCAGGGTATAGGGCAGTGCAGTGGTGTTCGGGCAGTGTAGGGGTTGTGCTGGGGGTGGTGTTTCGGGGTTTAGGGCAGTGCAGTGGTTTCCGGGCAGTGTAGGGGTTCGTGCAGGGTGTGGTGTTTCAGGGTTTAGGGCAGTGCAGTGCTGTTCTGGCAGTGTAGGGGGTCGTGCAGGGGGTGGTGTTTCAGGGTTTAGAGCAGTGTACTGGTGTTCTGGCAGCGTAGAGGGTCATGCAGGGGGTGGTGTTTCAGGGTTTAGGGCAGTGCAGTATTGTTCGGGCAGTGTAGGGGGTCGTGCAGGGGGTGGTGTTTCAGGGTTTAGGGCAGTGCAGTGGTGTACGGGCAGTGTAGGGGGTCGTGCTGAGGATGGTGTTTCAGGGTTCAGGACAGTGCAGTGGTGTTTAGACAGTGTAGGGGGTCATGCTGGGGCTGGTTTTTCAGGGGTCAGGGCAGAGCAGTGGTGTTCGGGCAGTGTGGGGGTCGTGCTGGTGGTGGTGTTTCAGGGATTAGGGCAGTGCAGTGGTGTTCGGGCAGTGTAGGGGGTCATGCTGGGGCTGGTATTTCAGGGTTTAGGGCAGTGCAGTGGTGTTCGGGGAGTGTAGGCGGTCGTGCTGGGGCTGGTGTTTCAGGGTTTAGGGCAGTGCAGTGCAGTGGTGGTCGGTCAGTGCAGTGTGTCTTGCTGGCGGTGGTGTTTCAGGGTTTAGGGCAGTGCAGTGGTGTTCGGGCAGTGCAGGGGGTCTTGCTGGGGGTAATGTTTCAGGGTTTTGGGAAGTGCAGTGTTGTTCGGGCAGTGCAGGGGGCATGCAGGGGGATGGTGTTTCAGGGTTTAGGGCAGTGCAGTGGTGATCGGGCAGTGCAGGGGGTCATGCAGGGGGGTGGTGTTTCGGGGTTTAGGGCAGTGCAGTGGTGTTCGGGCAGTGTAGGGGGTCATGCAGGGGGTTGTGATTTGGGGTTTAGGGCAGTGCACTTGTGTTCGGGCAATGCAGGGGGTCGTGCTGGGGCTGGTGTTTCAGGGTTTAGGGCAGTGCAGTGATGTTCGGGGAGTGTAGGGGCTGTGATGGGGCTGGTGTTTCACAGTTTAGGGCAGTGCAGTGGTGGTCAGCCAGTACAGTGGGTCATGCTGGGGGTGGTGTTTCAGGGTTTAGGGCAGTGTAGTGGTGTATGGGCACTGAAGGGGGTCGTGCAGGGGGGTGGTGTTTCAGGGTTTAGGGCAGTGCACTGATGTTCGGGCAGTGCAGGTGGTCATGCTGGGGGTGGTGTTTCAGGGTATAGGGAAGTGCAGTGGTGTCCGGGCAGTGTAGGGGGTCGTGCAGGGTGTGGTGTTTCAGGGTTTAGGGCAGTGCAGTGATGTTCTGGCAGTGTAGGGGGTCATGCAGGGGGTGGTGTTTCAGGGTTTAGAGCAGTGTAGTGGTGTTCGGGCAGTGTAGGGGGTCGTGCAGGGCGTGGTGTTTCAGGGTTTAGGGCAGTGAAGTGGTGTTCGTTCAGTATAGGGGGTCGTGCAGGGGGTGGTGTTTCAGGGTTGAGGGCAGTGCAGTATTGTTCGGGCAGTGTAGGGGATCGTGCAGGTGGTAGTGTTTAAGGGTTTAGGGCAGTGCAGTTTTGTTTGGGCAGTGTATGGGGTCGTGCTGGGGCTGGTGTTTCAGGGTTTAGGGCAGTGTTGTGTTCGGGCAGTGTAGGGGGTCGTGCTGGGGGTGGTGTTTCAGGGTTTAGGGCAGTGCAGTGGTATTTGGGCAGTGTTGGGGGTCGTGCTGGGGGTGGTGTTTTAGGGCTCAGGGCAGTGCAGTGGTGTAATGGCAGTGTAGAGGGTCGTGCTGGGGGTGGTGGTTCAGGGTTTAGAGCAGTGTAGTGGTGTTTGGGCAGTGTAAGGGGTCATGCAGGGGGTGGTGTTTTAGGGTTTAGGGCAGTGCAGTATTGTTCGGGCAGTGTAGGGGATCGTGCAGGTGGTGGTGTTTAAGGGTTTAGGGCAGTGCAGTGGTGTTCGGGCAGTGCAGGGGGTCATGCTGGGGCTGGTGTTTCAGGGTTTAGGGCAGTGTTGTTGTGTTCGGGCAGTGTAGGGGGTGGTGCTGGGGGTGGTGTTTCAGGGTTTAGGGCAGTGCATTGGTATTTGGGCAGTGTTGGGGGTCGTGCTGGGGGTGGTGGTTTAGGGCAGTGCAGTGGTGTTCGGGCAGTGCAGGGGGTCTTGCTGGGGTGATGTTTCAGGGTTTTGGGAAGTGCAGTGGTGTTCGGGCAGTGCAGGGGGTCATGCAGGGGGATGGTGTTTCGGGGTTTAGGGCACTGCAGTGGTGTTCGGGCAGTGCAGGGGGTCATGCAGGGGGTTGTGATTTGGGGTTTAGGGCAGTGCACTGGTGTTTGGGCAATGCAGGGGGTCGTGCTGGGGCTGGTGTTTCAGGGTTTAGGGCAGTGCAGTGATGTTCGGGGAATGTAGGGGGCCGTGATGGGGCTGGTGTTTCACAGTTTAGGGCAGTGCACTGGTGGTTGGCCAGTGCAGTGGGTCATGCTGGGGGTGGTGTTTCAGGGTTTAGGGCAGTGTAGTGGTGTACGGGCACTGAAGGGGGTCATGCACGGGGGTGGTGTTTCAGGGTTTAGGCCAGTGCACTGGTGTTCGGGCAGTGCAGGGGGTCATGCTGGGGGTGGTGTTTCAGGGAATAGTGAAGTGCAGTGGTGTTTGGGCAGTGTAGGGGTTGTGCTGGAGGTGGTGTTTCGGGGTTTAGGGCAGTGCAGTGGTGTCCGGGCAGTGTAGGGGGTCATGCAGGGTGTGGTGTTTCAGGGTTTAGGGCAGTGCAGTGCTGTTCGGGCAGTGTAGGGGGTCGTGCAGGGTGTGGTGTTTCAGGGTTTAGGGCAGTGAAGTGGTGTTCGTTCAGTATAGGGGGTCGTGCAGGGGGTTGTGTTTCAGGGTTTAGGGCAGTGCAGTATTGTTCGGCCAGTGTTGGGGATCGTGCAGGTGGTAGTGTTTAAGGGTTTAGGGCAGTGCAGTTTTGTTCGGGCAGTGTATGGGATCATGCTGGGGCTGGTGTTTCAGGGTTTAGGGCAGTGTTGTGTTCGGGCAGTGTAGGGGGTCGTGCTGGGGGTGGTGTTTCAGGGTTTAGGGCAGTGCAGTGGTATTTGGGCAGTGTTGGGGGTCGTGCTGGGGGTGGTGTTTCAGGGCTTAGGGCAGTGCAGTGGTGTTCGGGCAGTGTAAGGGGTCATGCAGGGGGTGGTGTTTCAGGGTTTAGGGCAGTGCAGTATTGTTCGGGCAGTGTAGGGGATCGTGCAGGTGGTGGTGTTTAAGGGTTTAGGGCAGTGCAGTGGTGTTCGGGCAGTGTAGGGTGTCATGCTGTGGCTGGTGTTTCAGGGTTTAGGGCAGTGCAGTGGTGTCCGGGCAGTGTAGGGGGTCATGCAGGGTGTGGTGTTTCAGGGTTTAGGGCAGTGCAGTGGTATTTGGGCAGCGTTGGGGGTTGTGCTGGGGGTGGTGGTTCAGGGTTTAGGGCAGGGCAGTGGTGTTCGGGCAGTGTAGAGGGTCGTGCTGGGGGTGGTGTTTCAGGGTTTAGGGCAATGCAGTGGTGTTGGGGCAGTGTAAGGAGTTGTGCAGGGGGTGGTGTTTTAGGGTTTAGGGCAGTGCAGTGATGTTTGGGCAGTGTAGGGGGTCATGCTGGGGGTGGTGTTTCAGGGTTTAGGGCAGTGCAGTGGTGTTTGGGCAGTGTGAGGGGTCGTGCTGGGGCTGGTGTTTTAGGGTTTAGTGCAGTGTATTGGTTTTCGGGCTGTGTAGGGGGTCGTGCTGGGGCTGGAGATTTAGGGTTAAGCGTAGTGCAGTGGTGGTCGGGCAGTGTAGGGGGTCGTGCTGGGAGTGGTGTTTTATGGTTTAGGGTAGTGCAGTTGTGGTCGGGCAGTGTAGGGGTTGTGCAGGGGTTGGCGTTTTCGGGTTTAGGGCAGTGGAGTGGTGTTCGGGCAGTGTAGGGGGTCGTGCAGGGGGTGGCGTTTCAGGGTTTAGGGCAGTGCAGTGGTGATCAGGCAGTGTAGGGGGTCGTGCAGGGGTGGTGTTTCAGGGTTTAGGGCTGTGCAGTGGTGGTCGGGCAGTGTAGGGGGTCTTGCTGGTGGTGGTGTTTCACGGTTTAGGGCACTGCAGTGGTGTTCGGTCAGTGTAGGGGGTCGTGCTGGGACTGGTGCTTTAGAGTTTAGGGCAGTGCAGTGGTGTTTGGGCAGTGTACTGGGTCATGCTGGGGCTGGTGTTTCAGTGTTTAAGGCAGTGCAGTGGTGTTCGGGTAGTGTAGGGGGTCATGTTGGGGCTGGTGTTTTATGGTTTAGGGCAGAGCAGTGCTGTTCGGGCAGTGTTCAGGATGTGTGGGGGTGGTGGTTTAGGGCAGTGCAGTGGCATACGGGCAGTGTAGTAGGTCATGCTGGGGCTGGTGTTTTAGGGTTTAGGGCTGTGCTGTGGTGTTTGGGCAGTGTACTGGGTCATGCTGGGGCTGTTGTTTCAGGGTTTAGGGCAGTGCAGTGGTGTTCGGGAAGTATAGGGGGTCGTGCTGGGGGTGGTGTTTCAGGGTTTAGGGCAGTGCAGTGGTGTTTGGGAAATGTAGGGGGTAGTGCAAGGGGTGGTGTTTCAGGGTTTAGGGCAGTGCAGTTGTGTTCGGGCAGTGTAGGGGGTAGTGCTTGGGGTGGTCTTTCAGGGTTTAGGGCAGTACAGTGCTGTTCGGGCAGTGTAGGGGCTTGTGCGTGGGTGGTGTTTCAGGGTTTAGTGCAGTGCAGTGGTGTTCGGGCAGTGTAGGCGATCGTGCGGGGGTGGTGTTTCAGTGTTTCGGGCAGTGTAGGGGTTCATGCTGGGGTGGTGTTTCAGGGTTTAGGGCAGTGCAGTGGTGTTCAGGCAGTGTAGGGGTTCGTGCAGGGGGTGGTGTTTCATTTTTTAAGGCAGTGCAGTGCTGTTAGGGTGTGTCGAGGTTCTTGATGGGGGTGGTGTTTCAGGGTTTAGGGCAGTGGTGTTCAGGCAGTGTAAGGGGTCTTGCTGGGGCTGGTGTTTCAGGGTTTAGGGCAGTTTTGTGGTGTTCTGGCAGTGTAGGGGGTCTTGCTGGGGGTGTTGTTTCAGGGTTTAGGGCAGTGGTGTTCGGGCAGTGTAGGGGGTCTTTCTGGGGGTGGTGTTTCAGGGTTTAGGGCAGTGCAGTGGTATTCGGGCAGTGTAGGGGGTCGTGCAGGGGGTTGGTGTTTCAGGGTTTAAGGCAGTGCAGTTGTGTTTGGGCAGTGTAGGGGGTCGTTCTGGGGCTGGTGTTTTAGGGTTTAGGGCAGTGTATTTGTTTTTGGGCAGTGTAGGGGGTCTTGCTGGGGCTGGAGTTTAAGGGTTAAGGGTAGTGCAGTGGTGTTCGGGCAGTGTAGGGGGTCATGCTGGGGGTGGTGTTTTATGGTGTAGGGTTGTGCAGTGGTGTTCGGGCAGTGTAGGGGTCATGCAGGGGGTGGCGTATTAGGGTTTAGGGCAGTGTAGTAGTGTTTGGGAAGTGTAGGGGGTCATGCAGGGGGTGGCGTTTCAGGGTTTAGGGCAGTGCAGTGGTGTTCGGGCAGTGTAGGGGGTCATGCAGGGTGGTGTTTCAGGGTTTAGGGCAGTGCAGTGGTGATCGGGCAGTGTACGGGGTCTTGCTGGGGGTGGTGTTTCAGGGTTTAGGGCAGTGCAGTGGTGTTCGGGCATTATAGGGGGTCGTGCTGGGACTGGTGTTTTAGGGTATAGGGCAGTGCAGTGGTGTTTGGGCAGTGTACTGGGTCATGCTGGGGCTGGTGTTTCAGTGTTTAAGGCAGTGCAGTGGTGTTCGGGCAGTGTAGGGGGTCATGTTGTGGCAGGTGTTTTAGGGTTTAGGGCAGAGCAGTGGTGTTCGGGCAGTGTTGGGGGATGTGCGAGGGTGGTGGTTTAGGGCAGTGCAGTGGTGTTCGGGAAGTGTAGTGGGTCGTGCTGGGGCTGGTGTTTTAGGGTTCAGGGCAGAGCAGTGGTGTTCGGGCAGTGTGGGGGTTGTGCTGGGGCTGGTGTTTCAGGGTTTAGGGCAGTGCAGTGGTATTTGGGAAGTGTAGGGGGTCATGCTGGGGGTGGTGTTTCAGGGTTTATGGCAGTGCAGTTTTGTTCGTTCAGTATAGGGGGTTATGCAGGGGGTTGTGTTTCAGGGTTTAGGGCAGAGCAGTATTGTTCGGGCAGTGTAGGGGTTCATGCTGGGGTGGTGTTTCAGGGTTTAGGGCAGTGCACTGGTGTACGGGAAATGTAGGGGGTAGTGCAGGGGGTGGTGTTTCAGGGTTTAGGGCAGTGCAGTGGTGTTCGGGCAGTGTAGGGGTAGTGCTGGGGGTGTTCTTTCAGGGTTTAGGGCAGTACAGTGGTGTTCGGGCAGTGTAGGGGCTTGTGCGGGGGGTGGTGTTTCAGGGTTTAGGGCAGTGCAGTGGTGTTCGGGCAGTGTAGGAGGTTGTGCAGGGGTGGTGTTTCAGGGTTTCGGGCAGTGCAGTGGTGTTCGGGCAGTGTAGGGGTTCGTGCAGGGGATGGTGTTTCAGGTTTTAGGGCAGTGCAGTGGTGTTTGGGCAGTGTTGAGGTTCTTGATGGGGGTGGTGTTTCAGGGTTTATGGCAGTGGTGTTCAGGCAGTGTAGGGGGTCTTTCTGGGGGTGGTGTTTCAGGGTTTAGGGCAGTTTTGTGGTGTTCAGGCAGTGTAGGGGGTCTTGCTGGGGGTGGTGTTCCAGGGTTTAGGGCAGTGGTGTTTGGGCAGTGTAGGGGGTCTTTCTGGGGGTGGTGTTTCAGGGTTTAGGGCAGTGCAGTGGTATTCGGGCAGTGTAGGGGGTCGTGCAGGGGGTTGGTGTTTCAGGGTTTAGGGCAGTGCAGTGGTGTTTGGGCAGTGTAGGGGGTCGTGCTGGGGGTGGTGTTTCAGAGTTTAGGGCAGTGCAGTGGTATTCGGGCAGTGTGAGGGGTCGTGCTGGGGGTGGTGTTTCAGGGTTTATGGCAGTGCAGTTTTGTTCATTCAGTATAGGGGGTTATGCAGGGGGTCGTGTTTCAGGATTTAGGGCAGTGGTGTTCAGGCAGTGTAGGGTGGTCTTTCTGGGGTGGTGTTTCAGGGTTTAGGGCAGTTTTGTGGTGTTCAGGCAGTGTAGGGGGGTCTTGATGGGGGTGGTGTTTCAGGGTTTAGGGCAGTGGAGTTTGGGCAGTGTAGGGGGTCTTTCTGGGGGTGGTGTTTCAGGGTTTAGGGCAGTGCAGTAGAATTCGGACAGTGTAGGGGGTCGTGCTGGGGCTGGAGTTTAAGGGTTAAGGGTAGTGCAGTGGTGTTCGGGCAGTGTAGGGGGTCATTCTGGGAGTGGTGTTTTATGGTGTAGGGTTGTGCAGTGGTGTTCGGGCAGTGTAGGGGTCGCGCAGGGGTTGGCGTTTTAGGGTTTAGGGCAGTGTAGTAGTGTTCGGGAAGTGTAGGGGGTCATGCAGGGGGTGGCGTTTCAGGGTTTAGGGCTGTGCAGTGGTGTTCGGGCAGTGTAGGGGGTCATGCAGGGTGGTGTTTCAGGGTTTAGGGCAATGCAGTGGTGATCGGGCATTGTAGGGGGTCGTGCTGGGACTGGTGTTTTAGGGTTTAGGGCAGTGCAGTGGTGTTTGGGCAGGGTACTGGGTCATGCTAGGGCTGGTGTTTCAGTGTTTAAGGCAGTGCAGTGGTGTTCTGGCAGTGTAGGGGGTCATGTTGTGGCTGGTGTTTTAGGGTTTAGGGCAGAGCAGTGGTATTCGGGCAGTGTTGGGGGATGTGCGAGGGTGGTGGTTTAGGGCAGTGCAGTGGTGTTCGGGCAGTGTGGGGGTTGTGCAGGGGGTGGCGTTTCAGGGTTTAGGGCAGTGCAGTGGTGTTTGGGCAGTGTAGGGGGTCGTGCTGGGAGTGGTGTTTCAAGGTTTAGGGCAGTGCAGTGGTGTTCGGGCAGCGTAGGGAGTCGTGTTGGGGCTGGTGTTTCAGGGTTTAGGGCAGTGCAGTGGTGTTCAGGCTTTGTAGGGGGTCATGCTGGGGCTGGTGTTTCAGGGTTTAGGGCGGTGCAGTGGTGTTCGGGGAATGTAGGGGGCCCTGGTGGGGCTGGTGTTTCACAGTTTAGGGCAGTGCAGTGGTGGTCGGCCAGTGCAGTAAGTCATGCTTGGGGTGGTGTTTCAGGGTTTAGGGCAGTGCAGTGGTGTACGGGCACTGAAGGGGGTCGTGCAGGGGGGTGGTGTTTCAGTGTTTAGGGCAGTGCACTGGTGTTCGGGCAGTGCAGGGGGTCGTGCTGGGGGTGGTGTTTCAGGGTATAGGGCAGTGCAGTGGTGTTTGGGCAGTGTAGGGGTTGTGCTGGGGGTGGTGTTTTGGGGTTTAGCGCAGTGCAGTGGTGTCCGGGCAGTGTAGGGGGTTGTGCAGGGTGTGGTGTTTCAGGGTATAGGGCAGTGCAGTGCTGTTCTGGCAGTGTAGGGGGTCGTGCAGGGGGTGGTGTTTCAGGGTTTAGAGCAGTGTAGTGGTGTTCGGGCAGTGTAGCGGGTCATGCAGGGGGTGGTGTCTCAGGGTTTAGGGCAGTGCAGTGGTGTTCGTTCAGTATAGGAGATCGTGCAGGGGGTGGAGTCTCAGGGTTTAGGGCAGTGCAGTATTGTTCGGGCAGTGTAGGGGGTCATGCAGGGGGTGGTATTTCAGGGTTTAGGGCAGTGCAGTATTGTTCGGGCAGTGTAGGGGGTCGTGCAGGGGGTGGTGTTTCAGGGTTTAGGGCAGTGCAGTGGTGTTCGGGCAGTGTAGGGGGTCGTGCTGGGGCTGATGTTTCAGGGTTCAGGGCAGAGCAGTGGTGTTCGGGCAGTGTAGGGGGTCGTGCTGGGGCTGGTATTTCAGGGTTTAGGGCAGTGCAGTGGTGTTCGGGGAGTGTAGGTGGTCGTGCTGGGGCTGGTGTTTCAGGGTTTAGGGCAGTGCAGTGGTGGTCGGTCAGTGCAGTGTGTCTTGCTGGGGGTGGTGTTTCAGGGTTTAGGGCAGAGCAGTGGTGTTCGGGCAGTGCAGGGGGTCTTGCTGGGGGTGATGTTTCAGGGTTTTGGGACGTGCAGTGGTGTTTCGGCAGTGCAGGGGGTCGTGCAGGGGGATGGTGTTTCGGGGTTTAGGGCAGTGCAGTGGTGTTCGGGCAGTGCAGGGGGTCATGCAGGGGGTGGTGTTTCGGGGTTTAGGGCAGTGCAGTGGTGTTCGGGCAGTGCATGGGGTCATGCAGAGGGTGGTGATTTTGGGTTTAGGGCAGTGCACTGGTGTTCGGGCAATGCAGGGGGTCATGCTGGGGCTGGTGTTTCAGGGTTTAGGGCAGTGCAGTGATGTTCGGGGAGTGTAGGGGGCTGTGATGGGGCTGGTGTTTCACAGTTTAAGGCAGTGCAGTGGTGGTCGGCCAGTGCAGTGGGTCATGCTGGGGGTGGTGTTTCGGGGTTTAGGGCAGTGTAGTGGTGTATGGGCACTGAAGGGGGTCGTGCAGGGGGGTGGTGTTTCAGGGTTTAGGGCAGTGCACTCGTGTTCGGGCAGTGCAGGGGGTCGTGTTGGGGGTGGTGTTTCAGGGTATAGGGAAGTGCAGTGGTGTTCGGGCAGTGTAGGGGTTGTGCTGGGGGTGGTGTTTCGGGGTTTAGGGCAGTGCAGTGGTGTCCGGGCAGTGTAGGGGGTCATGCAGGGGGTGGTGTTTCAGGGGTTAGAGCAGCAACAAAATCAATGATTATTTCTGTGATAAAATAGATACAATCTATACTTCATTTTCCAGCACCGAGCTGAAACACATAGAACCTCAGGGGCCACCCTCTATGCAGGCGAACTGTCTCAAGTTCGGCCCCTTCTCAGAGGAAGAAGTGAGCAAAGTCATGCTAGAAGTAAAATCAGGCTCCCCTTCAGATCCATGCCCTCACTTCATTTTTTCACAACTAACCCCGATAATATGTCCGGCTGTTACAAAAGCTTTGAACTCCTCTCTAAATTCCGCCTAATTCCCCAAAACCTGGAAGAATGCCATAGTGACCCCTCTACTAAAAAAAGTGGGCACTGATGTTAACAACCCTGCAAACTACCGGCCCATATCTCAACTACCCTACTTATCTAAAGTACTGGAAAAACTAGTTAACAGACAGCTGTCCAACTTCCTGGAAACCAATGATTTATTGGATATATCCCAAACAGGGTTCCGAATGAACAACAGTACGGAGACAACCCTCCTAGCGGTAATGGACAACATCAGAACCAAGGTAGATCAGGGGAAAACAGTCGCCTTGATACTTTTGGACCTCTCGGCGGCATTCGATACCGTACCCCACAATCGTCTACTAGAAATCCTTGCAGCAAAGGGTATTCGGGAAAAAGCCCTAGGGTGGCTACAGTCCTTCATCCAAGATAGGACACAATCAGTACAGATGCGTGATTTCCTATCTCCTCCCCGGAACATCAAGTATGGGGTCCCACAGGGGGCTTCATTGAGCCCGACTCTGTTCAACATATTTGTGTCCTCACTGGCCAAAATAGGACGAAAATGGGGCGTCGGGATCTGCTCCTATGCAGACGACACCCAACTGATGATTTCACTGGACGAGGAGAATGACCCCAAAGACAGATTACTCAACTGCCTTACAGAATTAGCCACTTGGATGCATAGTCACTGTCTCAAGCTTAATGCAGACAAATCTGAAATAATGCTATTCGGCAGACACTCCCAGCTATGGGACAACAACTGGTGGCCCACAACATTAGGCACCCCCCCGGACCCGACTACAACTGCCAAGAATCTAGGGGTGTCATTGGACACCTCCTTAAGCATGAAAACCCACGTATCCACAATATGTGGTAAAGGCTTCGCATTACTGAAAATGCTGAGAAGAGTCTTTTCATGGATACCATTGGAATGCAGAAAGATCTTGGTCCAATCTCTACTAATGAGCAGGTTGGACTACGGAAACTCTCTGTTTGTTGGAATGAGTGACTATCTCTTCTCTAAACTACAAACCGTACAAAATGCCGCAGCCAAGGCAATATGCAACAAAAGAAAATACGACTCAGCCAAGAGCTGTATGAGAGATCTGCACTGGCTGCCGATTAGACAAAGAGCTATTTTTAAGCTACTATGCATAACATATAAAATACTGCATAATACAGGCCCGTGCATCCTAAAAAACAAAGTTACACTCTATACCCCACCCAGAAATCTACGCTCCCAAACTACTGCTAGAGCCAGAACCACACGCGTGAAAACCGCAAAGATGGGGGGGCGAGCCTTCTCCCACCTGGCGGCAAACAGTTGGAACAATCTGCCAGTGAACCTTAGATTAATAACTAATTACCTGTCCTTCAGGAAGCAGCTAAAAACGTTTCTCTTTCCTAAACCCGACTAAAACTTAATCATCTTGCACTCTCCCCTCACTACCTACTCACTTTATTACTGCAACTATAGCGCCGTGATATCCTATCTGGGATGATTGTTCGCGCTCTACAAGTACCCCCTAACATTAACATTAACATTAACAGTGTAGTGGTGTTCGGGCAGTGTAGGGAGTCGTGCAGGGGGTGGTGTTTCAGGGTTTAGGGCAGTGCAGTATTGTTCGGGCAGTGTAGGGGATCGTGCAGGTGGTAGTGTTTAAGGGTTTAGGGCAGTGCAGTTTTGTTCGAGCAGTGTATGGGGTCGTGCTGGGGCTGGTGTTTCAGGGTTAGGGCAGTGTTTTTGTGTTGAGGCAGTGTAGGTGGTCGTGCTGGGGGTAGTGTTTCAGGGTTTAGGGCAGTGCAGTGGTATCTGGGCAGTGTTGGGGGTCATGATGGGGGTGGTGTTTCAGGGTTTAGGGCAGTGCAGTGGTGTTCGGGCAGTGTAAGAGGTCGTGCAGGGGGTGGTGTTTCAGGGATTAGGGCAGTGCAGTATTGTTCGGGCAGTGTAGGGGATCATGCAGGTGGTGGTGTTTAAGGGTTTAGGACAGTGCAGTGGTGTTCGGGCAGTGTAGGGGGTCATGCTGGGGCTGGTGTTTCAGGGTTTAGGGCAGTGTTGTTGTGTTGGGGCAGTGTAGGGGGTCGTGCTGGGAGTGGTGTTTCAGGGTTTAGGGCAGTGCAGTGGTATTTGGGCAGTGTTGGGGGTCGTGCTGGGGGTAGTGGTTCAGGGTTTAGGGCAGTGCAGTCGTGTTCGGGCAGTGTAGAGGGTCGTGCTGGGGGAGGTGTTTCAGGGTTTAGGGCAGTGCAGTGGTATTCGGGCAGTGTGAGGGGTCGTGCTGGGGCTGGGGCTGGTGTTTTAGGGTTTAGTGCAGTGTAGGGGGTCGTGCTGGGGCTGGAGTTTTAGGGTTAAGCGTAGTGCAGTGGTGTTCGGGCAGTGTAGGGGTTGTGCTGGGGTGGTGTTTCATGGTTTAGGGTAGTGCAGTTGTGGTCGGGCAGTGTAGGGGGTTGTGCAGGGGGTAGTGTTTCAGGGTTTAGGGCAGTGCAGTGGTATTTGGGCAGTCTTGGGGGTGATGCTGGGGGTGGTGGTTCAGGGTTAAGCGTAGTGCAGTGGTGTTCGGGCAGTATAGTGGGTCGTGCTGGGGGTGGTGTTTTATGGTTTAGGGTAGTGCAGTTGTGGTCGGGCAGTGTAGGGGGTTGTGCAGGGGTTGGCGTTTTAGGGTTTAGGGCAGTGGAGTGGTGTTTGGGCAGTGTAGGGGGTCGTGCAGGGGGTGGCGATTCAGGGTTTAGGGCAGTGCAGTGGTGATCAGGCAGTGTAGGGGGTCATGCAGGGGTGGTGTTTCAGGGTTTAGGGCTGTGCAGTGGTGGTCGGGCAGTGTAGGGGGTCTTGCTGGTGGTGGTGTTTCAGGGTTTAGGGCACTGCAGTGGTGTTCGGTCAGTGTAGGGGGTCGTGCTGGGACTGGTGCTTTAGGGTTTAGGGCAGTGCAGTGGTGTTTGGGCAGTGTACTGGGTCATGCTGGGGCTGGTGTTTCAGTGTTTAAGGCAGTGCAGTGGTGTTCGGGTAGTGTAGGGGGTCATATTTTGGCTGGTGTTTTAGGGTTTAGGGCAGAGCAGTGCTATTCGGGCAGAGTTGGGGGATGTGTGGGGGTGGTGGTTTAGGGCAGTGCAGAGCCGTTCGGGCAGTGTAGTGGGTCATGCTGGGGCTGGTGTTTTAGGGTTTAGGGCAGTGGTGTTTGGGCAGTGTACTGCGTCATGCTGGGGCGGGTGTTTCAGGGTTTAGGGCAGTGCAGTGGTATTCGGGAAGTATAGGGGGTCGTGCTGGGGGTGGTGTTTCAGGGTTTAGGGCAGTGCAGTGGTGTTCGGGAAATGTAGGGGGTAGTGCAGGGGGTGGTGTTTCAGGGTTTAGGGCAGTGCAGTGGTGTTCAGGCAGTGTAGGGGGTAGTGCTGGGGGTGGTCTTTCAGGGTTTAGGGCAGTACAGTGGTGTTCGGGCAGTGTAGGGGCTTGTGCGGGGGTTGGTGTTTCAGGGTTTAGGGCAGTGCAGTGGTGTTCGGGCAGTGTAGGCGGTCGTGTGGGGGTGGTGATTCAGGGTTTCGGGCAGTTCAGTGGTGTTCGGGCAGTGTAGGGGTTCATGCTGGGGTGGTGTTTCAGGGTTTAGGGCAGTGCAGTGGTGTTCAGGCAGTGTAGGGGTTCGTGCAGGGGGTGGTGTTTCAGGTTTTAGGGCAGTGTAGTGGTGTTTGGGCAGTGTTGAGGTTCTTGATGGGGGTGGTGTTTCAGGGTTTAGGGCATTGGTGTTCAGGCAGTGTAAGGGGTCTTGCTGGGGGTGGTATTTCAGGGTTTAGGGCAGTTTAGTGGTGTTCAGACAGTGTGGGGGGTCTTGCTGGGGGTGGTGTTTCAGGGTTTAGGGCAGTGGTGTTCGGGCAGTGTAGGGGGTCTTTCTGGGGGTGGTGTGTCAGGGTTTAGGGCAGTGCAGTGGTGTTTGGGCAGTGTAGGGGGTCGTGCTGGGGGTGGTGTTTCAGGTTTTAGGGCAGTGCAGTGGTGTTTGGGCAGTGTGAGGGGTCATGCTAGGGCTGGTGTTTTAGGGTTTAGGGCAGTGTATTGGTTTTTGGGCAGTGTAGGGGGTCTTGCTGGGGCTGGAGTTTAAGGGTTAAGGGAAGTGCAGTGGTGTTCGGGCAGTGTAGGGGGTCATGCTGGGGGGTGGTGTTTTATGGTGTAGGGTTGTGCAGTGGTGTTCGAGCAGTGTAGGGGTTGCGCAGGGGGTGGCGTTTTTGGGTGTAGGGCAGTGTAGTAGTGTTCGGGAAGTGTAGGGGGTCATGCAGGGGGTGGCGTTTCAGGGTTTAGGGCAGTGCAGTGGTGTTCGGGCAGTGTAAGGGGTCATGCAGGGTGGTGTTTCAGGGTTTAGGGAAGTGCAGTGGTGATCGGGCAGTGTAGGGGGTCTTGCTGGGGGTGGTGTTTCAGGGTTTAGGGCAGTGCAATGGTGTTTGGGCAGTGTACTGGATCATGCTGGGGCTGGTGTTTCAGTGTTTAAGGCAGTGCAGTGGTGTTTGGGCAGTGTAGGGGGTCATGTTGTGGCTGGTGTTTTAGGGTTTAGGGCAGAGCAGTGGTGTTTGGGCAGTGTTGGGGGATGTGCGAGGGTGGTGGTTTAGGGCAGTGCAGTGGTGTTCGGGCATAGTAGGGGGTCATGCTGGGGCTGGGGTTTCAGGGTTTAGGACAGTGCAGTGGTGTTCGGGGAGTGTAGGCGGTCGTGCTGGTGTTTCAGGGTTTAGGGCAGTGCAGTGGTGGTCTGTCAGTGCAGTGGGTCTTGCTGGGGGTGGTGTTTCAGGGTTTAGGGAAGTGCAGTGTTGTTCGGGCAGTGCAGGGGGTCGTGCAGGGGGATGGTGTTTCGGGGTTTAGGGCAGTGCAGTGGAGTTCGGGCAGTACAGGGGGTCATGCAGGGGGGTGGTGTTTCAGGGTTTAGGGAAGTGCAGAGTTGTTCGGGCAGTGCAGGGGGTCGTGCAGGGGGATGGTGTTTCGGGGTTTAGGGCAGTGCAGTGGAGTTCGGGCAGTGCAGGGGGTCATGCTGGGGGTGGTGTTTCAGGGTATAGGGCAGTGCAGTGGTGTTCGGGCAGTGTAGGGGTTGTGCTGGGGGTGGTGTTTCGGGGTTTAGGGCAGTGCAGTGGTTTCCGGGCAGTGTAGGGGGTCGTGCAGGGTGTGGTGTTTCAGGGTTTAGGGCAGTGCAGTGCTGTTCTGGCAGTGTAGGGGGTCGTGCAGGGGGTGGTGTTTCAGGGTTTAGAGCAGTGTAGTGGTGTTCGGGCAGTGTAGAGGGTCATGCAGGGGGTGGTGTTTCAGGGTTTAGGGCAGTGCAGTATTGTTCGGGCAGTGTAGGGGGTCGTGCAGGGGGTTGTGTTTCAGGGTTTAGGGCAATGCAGTGGTGTCCGGGCAGTGTAGGGGGTCGTGCTGAGGATGGTGTTTCAGGGTTCAGGACAGTGCAGTGGTGTTTTGGCAGTGTAGGGGGTCATGCTGGGGCTGGTTTTTCAGGGTTCAGGGCAGAGCAGTGGTGTTCGGTCAGTGTGGGGGTCGTGCTGGGGGTGTGTTGTTTCAGGGATTAGGGTAGTGCAGTGGTGTTCGGGCAGTGTAGGGGGTCGTGCTGGGGCTGGTATTTCAGGGTTTAGGGCAGTGCAGTGGTGTTCGGGGAGTGTAGGCGGTCGTGCTGGGGCTGGTGTTTCAGGGTTTAGGGCAGTGCAGTGGTGGTCGGTCAGTGCAGTGTGTCTTGCTGGGGGTGGTGTTTCAGGGTTTAGGGCAGTGCAGTGGTGTTCGGGCAGTGCAGGGGGTCTTGCTGGGGGTGATGTTTCAGGGTTTTGGGAAGTGCAGTGGTGTTCGGTCAGTGCAGGGGGCATGCAGGGGATGGTGTTTCGGGGTTTAGGGCAGTGCAGTGGTGTTCGGGCGGTGCAGGGGGTCATGCAGGGGGGTGGTGTTTCGGGGTTTAGGGCAGTGCAGTGGTATTCGGGCAGTGTAGGGGGTTGTGCAGGGGGTTGGTGTTTCAGGGTTTAGGGCAGTGCAGTGGTGTTTGGGCAGTGTAGGGGGTCCTGCTGGGGGTGGTGTTTCAGGTTTTAGGGCAGTGCAGTGGTGTTTGGGCAGTGTGAGGGGTCGTGCTAGGGCTGGTGTTTTAGGGTTTAGGGCAGTGTATTTGTGTTCGAGCAGTGTAGGGGTCTTGCTGGGGCTGGAGTTTAAGGCTTACGGGTAGTGCAGTGGTGTTCGAGCAGTGTAGGGGTTGCGCAGGGGGTGGCGTTTTAGGGTTTAGGGCAGTGTAGTAGTGTTCGGGAAGTGTAGGGGGTCATGCAGGGGGTGGCGTTTCAGGGTTTAGGGAAGTGCAGTGGTGATCGGGCAATGTAGGGGGTCTTGCTGGGGGTGGTGTTTCAGGGTTTAGGGAAGTGCAGTGGTGTTCGGGCATTGTAGGGTTCGTACTGGGACTGGTGTTTTAGGGTTTAGGGCAGTGCAATGGTGTTTGGGCAGTGTACTGGATCATGCTGGGGCTGGTGTTTCAGTGTTTAAGGCAGTGCAGTGGTGTTCGGGCAGTGTAGGGGGTCATGTTGTGGCTGGTGTTTTAGGGTTTAGGTCAGAGCAGTGGTGTTTGGGCAGTGTTGGGGGATGTGCGAGGGTGGTGGTTTAGGGCAGTGCAGTAGTGTTCGGGCATAGTAGGGGGTCATGCTGGCGCTGGGGCTTCAGGGTTTAGGACAGTGCAGTGGTGTTCGGGGAGTGTAGGCGGTCGTGCTGGGGCTGGTGTTTCAGGGTTTAGGGCAGTGCAGTGGTGGTCGGTCAGTGCAGTGGGTCTTGCTGGGGGTGGTGTTTCAGGGTTTAGGGAAGTGCAGTGTTGTTCGGGCAGTGCAGGGGGTCGTGCAGGGGGATGGTGTTTCAGGGTTTAGGGCAGTGCAGTGGAGTTTGGGCAGTACAGGGGGTCATGCAGGGGGGTGGTGTTTCAGGGTTTAGGGCAGTGCAGTGGTGTTCGGGCAGTGCAGGGGGTCATGCTGGGGGTGGTGTTTCAGGGTATAGGGCAGTGCAGTGGTGTTCGGGCAGTGTAGGGGTTGTGCTGGGGGTGGTGTTTCGGGGTTTAGGGCAGTGCAGTGGTTTCCGGGCAGTGTAGGGGTCGTGCAGGGTGTGGTGTTTTAGGGTTTAGGGCAGTGCAGTGCTGTTCTGGCAGTGTAGGGGGTCGTGCAGGGGGTGGTGTTTCAGGGTTTAGAGCAGTGTAGTGGTGTTCGGGCAGTGTAGAGGGTCATGTAGGGGGTGGTGTTTCAGGGTTTAGGGCAGTGCAGTATTGTTCGGGCAGTGTAGGGGGTCGTGCAGGGGGTGGTGTTTCAGGGTTTAGGGCAATGCAGTGGTGTACGGGCAGTGTAGGGGGTCGTGCTGAGAATGGTGTTTCAGGGTTCAGGACAGTGCAGTGGTGTTTTGACAGTGTAGGGGGTCATGCTGGGGCTGGTTTTTCAGGGTTCAGGGCAGAGCAGTGGTGTTCGGGCAGTGTGGGGGTCGTGCTGGTGGTGGTGTTTTAGGGATTAGGGCAGTGCAGTGGTGTTCGGGCAGTGTAGGGGGTCGTGCTGGGGCTGGTATTTCAGGGTTTAGGGCAGTGCAGTGGTGTTCGGGGAGTGTAGGCGGTCGCTCTGGGGCTGGTGTTTTAGGGTTTAGGGCAGTGAAGTGGTGGTCGGTCAGTGCAGTGTGTCTTGCTGGGGGTGGTGTTTCAGGGTTTAGGGCAGTGCAGTGGTGTTCGGGCAGTGCAGGGGGTCTTGCTGGGGGTAATGTTTCAGGGTTTTGGGAAGTGCAGTGTTGTTCGGGCAGTGCAGGGGGCATGCAGGGGGATGGTGTTTCAGGGTTTAGGGCAGTGCAGTGGTGTTCGGGCAGTGCAGGGGGTCATGCAGGGGGGTGGTGTTTCGGGGTTTAGGGCAGTGCAGTGGTGTTCGGGCAGTGTAGGGGGTCATGCAGGGGGTTGTGATTTGGGGTTTAGGGCAGTGCACTTGTGTTCGGGCAATGCAGGGGGTCGTGCTGGGGCTGGTGTTTCAGGGTTTAGGGCAGTGCAGTGATGTTCGGGGAGTGTAGGGGGCTGTGATGGGGCTGGTGTTTCACAGTTTAGGGCAGTTCAGTGGTGGTCGGCCAGTGCAGTGGGTCATGCTGGGGGTGGTGTTTCAGGGTTTAGGGCAGTGTAGTGGTGTACGGGCACTGAAGGGGGTCGTGCAGGGGGTTGGTGTTTCAGGGTTTAGGGCAGTGCACTGGTGTTTGGGCAGTGCAGGGGGTCATGCTGGGGGTGGTGTTTCAGGGTATAGGGAAGTGCAGTGGTGTTTGGGCAGTGTAGGGGTTGTGCTGGGGGTGGTGTTTCGGGGTTTAGGGCAGTGCAGTGGTGTCCGGGCAGTGTAGGGGGTCGTGCAGGGTGTGGTGTTTCAGGGTTTAGGGAAGTGCAGAGTTGTTCGGGCAGTGCAGGGGGTCGTGCAGGGGGATGGTGTTTCGGGGTTTAGGGCAGTGCAGTGGTGTTTGGGCAGTGTGAGGGGTCGTGCTAGGGCTGGTGTTTTAGGGTTTAGGGCAGTGTATTTGTGTTCGAGCAGTGTAGGGGTCTTGCTGGGGCTGGAGTTTAAGGCTTACGGGTAGTGCAGTGGTGTTCGAGCAGTGTAGGGGGTCTTGCTGGGGGTGGTGTTTCAGGGTTTAGGGAAGTGCAGTGGTGATCGGGCAGTGTAGGGGGTCTTGCTGGGGGTGGTGTTTCAGGGTTTAGGGAAGTGCAGTGGTGTTCGGGCATTGTAGGGTTCGTACTGGGACTGGTGTTTTAGGGTTTAGGGCAGTGCAATGGTGTTTGGGCAGTGTACTGGATCATGCTGGGGCTGGTGTTTCAGTGTTTAAGGCAGTGCAGTGGTGTTCGGGCAGTGTAGGGGGTCATGTTGTGGCTGGTGTTTTAGGGTTTAGGTCAGAGCAGTGGTGTTTGGGCAGTGTTGGGGGATGTGCGAGGGTGGTGGTTTAGGGCAGTGCAGTAGTGTTCGGGCATAGTAGGGGGTCATGCTGGCGCTGGGGTTTCAGGGTTTAGGACAGTGCAGTGGTGTTCGGGGAGTGTAGGCGGTCGTGCTGGGGCTGGTGTTTCAGGGTTTAGGGCAGTGCAGTGGTGGTCGGTCAGTGCAGTGGGTCTTGCTGGGGGTGGTGTTTCAGGGTTTAGGGAAGTGCAGTGTTGTTCGGGCAGTGCAGGGGGTCGTGCAGGGGGATGGTGTTTCAGGGTTTAGGGCAGTGCAGTGGAGTTTGGGCAGTACAGGGGGTCATGCAGGGGGGTGGTGTTTCAGGGTTTAGGGCAGTGCAGTGGTGTTCGGGCAGTGCAGGGGGTCATGCTGGGGGTGGTGTTTCAGGGTATAGGGCAGTGCAGTGGTGTTCGGGCAGTGTAGGGGTTGTGCTGGGGGTGGTGTTTCGGGGTTTAGGGCAGTGCAGTGGTTTCCGGGCAGTGTAGGGGTCGTGCAGGGTGTGGTGTTTCAGGGTTTAGGGCAGTGCAGTGCTGTTCTGGCAGTGTAGGGGGTCGTGCAGGGGGTGGTGTTTCAGGGTTTAGAGCAGTGTAGTGGTGTTCGGGCAGTGTAGAGGGTCATGCAGGGGGTGGTGTTTCAGGGTTTAGGGCAGTGCAGTATTGTTCGGGCAGTGTAGGGGGTCGTGCAGGGGGTGGTGTTTCAGGGTTTAGGGCAATGCAGTGGTGTACGGGCAGTGTAGGGGGTCGTGCTGAGAATGGTGTTTCAGGGTTCAGGACAGTGCAGTGGTGTTTTGACAGTGTAGGGGGTCATGCTGGGGCTGGTTTTTCAGGGTTCAGGGCAGAGCAGTGGTGTTCGGGCAGTGTGGGGGTCATGCTGGTGGTGGTGTTTCAGGGATTAGGGCAGTGCAGTGGTGTTCGGGCAGTGTAGGGGGTCGTGCTGGGGCTGGTATTTCAGGGTTTAGGGCAGTGCAGTGGTGTTCGGGGAGTGTAGGCGGTCGTGCTGGGGCTGGTGTTTTAGGGTTTAGGGCAGTGAAGTGGTGGTCGGTCAGTGCAGTGTGTCTTGCTGGGGGTGGTGTTTCAGGGTTTAGGGCAGTGCAGTGGTGTTCGGGCAGTGCAGGGGGTCTTGCTGGGGGTAATGTTTCAGGGTTTTGGGAAGTGCAGTGTTGTTCGGGCAGTGCAGGGGGCATGCAGGGGGATGGTGTTTCAGGGTTTAGGGCAGTGCAGTGGTGTTCGGGCAGTGCAGGGGGTCATGCAGGGGGGTGGTGTTTCGGGGTTTAGGGCAGTGCAGTGGTGTTCGGGCAGTGTAGGGGGTCATGCAGGGGGTTGTGATTTGGGGTTTAGGGCAGTGCACTTGTGTTCGGGCAATGCAGAGGGTCGTGCTGGGGCTGGTGTTTCAGGGTTTAGGGCAGTGCAGTGATGTTCGGGGAGTGTAGGGGGCTGTGATGGGGCTGGTGTTTCGAAGTTTAGGGCAGTTCAGTGGTGGTCGGCCAGTGCAGTGGGTCATGCTGGGGGTGGTGTTTCAGGGTTTAGGGCAGTGTAGTGGTGTACGGGCACTGAAGGGGGTCGTGCAGGGGGTTGGTGTTTCAGGGTTTAGGGCAGTGCACTGGTGTTTGGGCAGTGCAGGGGGTCATGCTGGGGGTGGTGTTTCAGGGTATAGGGAAGTGCAGTGGTGTTTGGGCAGTGTAGGGGTTGTGCTGGGGGTGGTGTTTCGGGGTTTAGGGCAGTGCAGTGGTGTCCGGGCAGTGTAGGGGGTCGTGCAGGGTGTGGTGTTTCAGGTTTTAGGGCAGTGCAGTGGTGTTTGGGCAGTGTGAGGGGTCGTGCTAGGGCTGGTGTTTTAGGGTTTAGGGCAGTGTATTGGTTTTTGGGCAGTGTAGGGGGTCTTGCTGGGGCTGGAGTTTAAGGGTTAAGGGTAGTGCAGTGGTGTTCGAGCAGTGTAGGGGTTGCTCAGGGGGTGGCGTTTTAGGGTTTAGGGCAGTGTAGTAGTGTTCGGGAAGTGTAGGGGGTCATGCAGGGGGTGGCGTTTCAGGGTTTAGGGCAGTGCAGTGGTGTTCGGGCAGTGTAAGGGGTCATGCAGGGTGGTGTATCAGGGTTTAGGGAAGTGCAGTGGTGATCGGGCAGTGTAGGGGGTCTTGCTGGGGGTGGTGTTTCAGGGTTTAGGGAAGTGCAGTGGTGTTCGGGCATTGTAGGGTTCGTGCTGGGACTGGTGTTTTAGGGTTTAGGGCAGAGCAGTGGTGTTCGGGCAGTGTTGGGGGATGTGCGAGGGTGGTGGTTTAGGGCAGTGCAGTAGTGTTCGGGCATAGTAGGGGGTCATGCTGGGGCTGGGGTCTCAGGGTTTAGGACAGTGCAGTGGTGTTCGGGGAGTGTAGGCGGTCGTGCTGGGGCTGGTGTTTCAGGGTTTAGGGCAGTGCAGTGGTGGTCGGTCAGTGCAGTGGGTCTTGCTGGGGGTGGTGTTTCAGGGTTTAGGGAAGTGCAGTGTTGTTCGGGCAGTGCAGGGGGTCGTGCAGGGGGATGGTGTTTCGGGGTTTAGGGCAGTGCAGTGGAGTTTGGGCAGTACAGGGGGTCATGCAGGGGGGTGGTGTTTCAGGGTTTAGGGCAGTGCAGTTGTGTTCGGGCAGTGCAGGGGGTCATGCTGGGGGTGGTGTTTCAGGGTATAGGGCAGTGCAGTGGTGTTCGGGCAGTGTAGGGGTTGTGCTGGGGGTGGTGTTTCGGGGTTTAGGGCAGTGCAGTGGTTTCCGGGCAGTGTAGGGGTTCGTGCAGGGTGTGGTGTTTCAGGGTTTAGGGCAGTGCAGTGCTGTTCTGGCAGTGTAGGGGGTCGTGCAGGGGGTGGTGTTTCAGGGTTTAGAGCAGTGTACTGGTGTTCTGGCAGTGTAGAGGGTCATGCAGGGGGTGGTGTTTCAGGGTTTAGGGCAGTGCAGTATTGTTCGGGCAGTGTAGGGGGTCGTGCAGGGGGTGGTGTTTCAGGGTTTAGGGCAGTGCAGTGGTGTACGGGCAGTGTAGGGGGTCGTGCTGAGGATGGTGTTTCAGGGTTCAGGACAGTGCAGTGGTGTTTAGACAGTGTAGGGGGTCATGCTGGGGCTGGTTTTTCAGGGGTCAGGGCAGAGCAGTGGTGTTCGGGCAGTGTGGGGGTCGTGCTGGTGGTGGTGTTTCAGGGATTAGGGCAGTGCAGTGGTGTTCGGGCAGTGTAGGGGGTCATGCTGGGGCTGGTATTTCAGGGTTTAGGGCAGTGCAGTGGTGTTCGGGGAGTGTAGGCGGTCGTGCTGGGGCTGGTGTTTCAGGGTTTAGGGCAGTGCAGTGCAGTGCAGTGGTGGTCGGTCAGTGCAGTGTGTCTTGCTGGCGGTGGTGTTTCAGGGTTTAGGGCAATGCAGTGGTGTTCGGGCAGTGCAGGGGGTCTTGCTGGGGGTAATGTTTCAGGGTTTTGGGAAGTGCAGTGTTGTTCGGGCAGTGCAGGGGGCATGCAGGGGGATGGTGTTTCAGGGTTTAGGGCAGTGCAGTGGTGTTCGGGCAGTGCAGGGGGTCATGCAGGGGGGTGGTGTTTCGGGGTTTAGGGCAGTGCAGTGGTGATCGGGCAGTGTAGGGGGTCATGCAGGGGGTTGTGATTTGGGGTTTAGGGCAGTGCACTTGTGTTTGGGCAATGCAGGGGGTCGTGCTGGGGCTGGTGTTTCAGGGTTTAGGGCAGTGCAGTGATGTTCGGGGAGTGTAGGGGCTGTGATGGGGCTGGTGTTTCACAGTTTAGGGCAGTGCAGTGGTGGTCAGCCAGTACAGTGGGTCATGCTGGGGGTGGTTTTGCAGGGTTTAGGGCAGTGTAGTGGTGTATGGGCACTGAAGGGGGTCGTGCAGGGGGGTGGTGTTTCAGGGTTTAGGGCAGTGCACTGATGTTCGGGCAGTGCAGGTGGTCATGCTGGGGGTGGTGTTTCAGGGTATAGGGAAGTGCAGTGGTGTCCGGGCAGTGTAGGGGGTCGTGCAGGGTGTGGTGTTTCAGGGTTTAGGGCAGTGCAGTGATGTTCTGGCAGTGTAGGGGGTCATGCAGGGGGTGGTGTTTCAGGGTTTAGAGCAGTGTAGTGGTGTTCGGGCAGTGTAGGGGGTCGTGCAGGGCGTGGTGTTTCAGGGTTTAGGGCAGTGAAGTGGTGTTCGTTCAGTATAGGGTGTCGTGCAGGGGGTGGTGTTTCAGGGTTGAGGGCAGTGCAGTATTGTTCGGGCAGTGTAGGGGATCGTGCAGGTGGTAGTGTTTAAGGGTTTAGGGCAGTGCAGTTTTGTTTGGGCAGTGTATGGGGTCGTGCTGGGGCTGGTGTTTCAGGGTTTAGGGCAGTGTTGTGTTCGGGCAGTGTAGGGGGTCGTGCTGGGGGTGGTGTTTCAGGGTTTAGGGCAGTGCAGTGGTATTTGGGCAGTGTTGGGGGTCGTGCTGGGGGTGGTGTTTCAGGGCTCAGGGCAGTGCAGTGGTGTAATGGCAGTGTAGAGGGTCGTGCTGGGGGTGGTGGTTCAGGGTTTAGAGCAGTGTAGTGGTGTTTGGGCAGTGTAAGGGGTCATGCAGGGGGTGGTGTTTTAGGGTTTAGGGCAGTGCAGTATTGTTCGGGCAGTGTAGGGGATCGTGCAGGTGGTGGTGTTTAAGGGTTTAGGGCAGTGCAGTGGTGTTCGGGCAGTGCAGGGGGTCATGCTGGGGCTGGTGTTTCAGGGTTTAGGGCAGTGTTGTTGTGTTCGGGCAGTGTAGGGGGTGGTGCTGGGGGTGGTGTTTCAGGGTTTAGGGCAGTGCATTGGTATTTGGGGGTCGTGCTGGGGGTGGTGGTTTAGGGCAGTGCAGTGGTGTTCAGGCAGTGCAGGGGGTCTTGCTGGGGTGATGTTTCAGGGTTTAGAGCAGTGTAGTGGTGTTTGGGCAGTGTAAGGGGTCATGCAGGGGGTGGTGTTTTAGGGTTTAGGGCAGTGCAGTATTGTTCGGGCAGTGTAGGGGATCGTGCAGGTGGTGGTGTTTAAGGGTTTAGGGCAGTGCAGTGGTGTTCGGGCAGTGCAGGGGGTCATGCTGGGGCTGGTGTTTCAGGGTTTAGGGCAGTGTTGTGTTCGGGCAGTGTAGGGGGTGGTGCTGGGGGTGGTGTTTCAGGGTTTAGGGCAGTGCATTGGTATTTGGGCAGTGTTGGGGGTCGTGCTGGGGGTGGTGGTTTAGGGCAGTGCAGTGGTGTTCGGGCAGTGCAGGGGGTCTTGCTGGGGTGATGTTTCAGGGTTTTGGGAAGTGCAGTGGTGTTCGGGCAGTGCAGGGGGTCATGCAGGGGGATGGTGTTTCGGGGTTTAGGGCACTGCAGTGGTGTTCGGGCAGTGCAGGGGGTCATGCAGGGGGTTGTGATTTGGGGTTTAGGGCAGTGCACTGGTGTTTGGGCAATGCAGGGGGTCGTGCTGGGGCTGGTGTTTCAGGGTTTAGGGCAGTGCAGTGATGTTCGGGGAATGTAGGGGGCCGTGATGGGGCTGGTGTTTCACAGTTTAGGGCAGTGCACTGGTGGTTGGCCAGTGCAGTGGGTCATGCTGGGGGTGGTGTTTCAGGGTTTAGGGCAGTGTAGTGGTGTACGGGCACTGAAGGGGGTCATGCAGGGGGGTGGTGTTTCAGGGTTTAGGCCAGTGCACTGGTGTTCGGGCAGTGCAGGGGGTCATGCTGGGGGTGGTGTTTCAGGGAATAGTGAAGTGCAGTGGTGTTTGGGCAGTGTAGGGGTTGTGCTGGAGGTGGTGTTTCGGGGTTTAGGGCAGTGCAGTGGTGTCCGGGCAGTGTAGGGGGTCATGCAGGGTGTGGTGTTTCAGGGTTTAGGGCAGTGCAGTGCTGTTCGGGCAGTGTAGGGGGTCGTGCAGGGTGTGGTGTTTCAGGGTTTAGGGCAGTGAAGTGGTGTTCGTTCAGTATAGGGGGTCGTGCAGGGGGTTGTGTTTCAGGGTTTAGGGCAGTGCAGTATTGTTCGGCCAGTGTTGGGGATCGTGCAGGTGGTAGTGTTTAAGGGTTTAGGGCAGTGCAGTTTTGTTCGGGCAGTGTATGGGATCATGCTGGGGCTGGTGTTTCAGGGTTTAGGGCAGTGTTGTGTTCGGGCAGTGTAGGGGGTCGTGCTGGGGGTGGTGTTTCAGGGTTTAGGGCAGTGCAGTGGTATTTGGGCAGTGTTGGGGGTCGTGCTGGGGGTGGTGTTTCAGGGCTTAGGGCAGTGCAGTGGTGTTCGGGCAGTGTAAGGGGTCATGCAGGGGGTGGTGTTTCAGGGTTTAGGGCAGTGCAGTATTGTTCGGGCAGTGTAGGGGATCGTGCAGGTGGTGGTGTTTAAGGGTTTAGGGCAGTGCAGTGGTGTTCGGGCAGTGTAGGGTGTCATGCTGGGGCTGGTGTTTCAGGGTTTAGGGCAGTGCAGTGGTGTCCGGGCAGTGTAGGGGGTCATGCAGGGTGTGGTGTTTCAGGGTTTAGGGCAGTGCAGTGGTATTTGGGCAGCGTTGGGGGTTGTGCTGGGGGTGGTGGTTCAGGGTTTAGGGCAGGGCAGTGGTGTTCGGGCAGTGTAGAGGGTCGTGCTGGGGGTGGTGTTTCAGGGTTTAGGGCAATGCAGTGGTGTTGGGGCAGTGTAAGGAGTTGTGCAGGGGGTGGTGTTTTAGGGTTTAGGGCAGTGCAGTGATGTTTGGGCAGTGTAGGGGGTCATGCTGGGGGTGGTGTTTCAGGGTTTAGGGCAGTGCAGTGGTGTTTGGGCAGTGTGAGGGGTCGTGCTGGGGCTGGTGTTTTAGGGTTTAGTGCAGTGTATTGGTTTTCGGGCTGTGTAGGGGGTCGTGCTGGGGCTGGAGATTTAGGGTTAAGCGTAGTGCAGTGGTGGTCGGGCAGTGTAGGGGGTCGTGCTGGGAGTGGTGTTTTATGGTTTAGGGTAGTGCAGTTGTGGTCGGGCAGTGTAGGGGTTGTGCAGGGGTTGGCGTTTTCGGGTTTAGGGCAGTGGAGTGGTGTTCGGGCAGTGTAGGGGGTCGTGCAGGGGGTGGCGTTTCAGGGTTTAGGGCAGTGCAGTGGTGATCAGGCAGTGTAGGGGGTCGTGCAGGGGTGGTGTTTCAGGGTTTAGGGCTGTGCAGTGGTGGTCGGGCAGTGTAGGGGGTCTTGCTGGTGGTGGTGTTTCACGGTTTAGGGCACTGCAGTGGTGTTCGGTCAGTGTAGGGGGTCGTGCTGGGACTGGTGCTTTAGAGTTTAGGGCAGTGCAGTGGTGTTTGGGCAGTGTACTGGGTCATGCTGGGGCTGGTGTTTCAGTGTTTAAGGCAGTGCAGTGGTGTTCGGGTAGTGTAGGGGGTCATGTTGGGGCTGGTGTTTTATGGTTTAGGGCAGAGCAGTGCTGTTCGGGCAGTGTTCAGGATGTGTGGGGGTGGTGGTTTAGGGCAGTGCAGTGGCATACGGGCAGTGTAGTAGGTCATGCTGGGGCTGGTGTTTTAGGGTTTAGGGCTGTGCTGTGGTGT
The DNA here is from genome assembly GCF_964204655.1 of Triturus cristatus. Taxonomy (NCBI): domain Eukaryota; kingdom Metazoa; phylum Chordata; class Amphibia; order Caudata; family Salamandridae; genus Triturus; species Triturus cristatus. The sequence goes on along the minus strand of NC_140579.1, from coordinate 630,317,986 downwards.
TTGGGCAGTGTACTGGGTCATGCTGGGGCTGTTGTTTCAGGGTTTAGGGCAGTGCAGTGGTGTTCGGGAAGTATAGGGGGTCGTGCTGGGGGTGGTGTTTCAGGGTTTAGGGCAGTGCAGTGGTGTTTGGGAAATGTAGGGGGTAGTGCAAGGGGTGGTGTTTCAGGGTTTAGGGCAGTGCAGTTGTGTTCGGGCAGTGTAGGGGGTAGTGCTTGGGGTGGTCTTTCAGGGTTTAGGGCAGTACAGTGCTGTTCGGGCAGTGTAGGGGCTTGTGCGTGGGTGGTGTTTCAGGGTTTAGTGCAGTGCAGTGCAGTGGTGTTCGGGCAGTGTAGGCGATCGTGCGGGGGTGGTGTTTCAGTGTTTCGGGCAGTGTAGGGGTTCATGCTGGGGTGGTGTTTCAGGGTTTAGGGCAGTGCAGTGGTGTTCAGGCAGTGTAGGGGTCCGTGCAGGGGGTGGTGTTTCATTTTTTAAGGCAGTGCAGTGCTGTTTGGGCAGTGTTGAGGTTCTTGATGGGGGTGGTGTTTCAGGGTTTAGGGCAGTGGTGTTCAGGCAGTGTAAGGGGTCTTGCTGGGGCTGGTGTTTCAGGGTTTAGGGCAGTTTTGTGGTGTTCTGGCAGTGTAGGGGGTCTTGCTGGGGGTGGTGTTTCAGGGTTTAGGGCAGTGGTGTTCGGGCAGTGTAGGGGGTCTTTCTGGGGGTGGTGTTTCAGGGTTTAGGGCAGTGCAGTGGTATTCGGGCAGTGTAGGGGGTCGTGCAGGGGGTTGGTGTTTCAGGGTTTAAGGCAGTGCAGTTGTGTTTGGGCAGTGTAGGGGGTCGTGCTGGGGCTGGTGTTTTAGGGTTTAGGGCAGTGTATTTGTTTTTGGGCAGTGTAGGGGGTCTTGCTGGGGCTGGAGTTTAAGGGTTAAGGGTAGTGCAGTGGTGTTCGGGCAGTGTAGGGGGTCATGCTGGGGGTGGTGTTTTATGGTGTAGGGTTGTGCAGTGGTGTTCGGGCAGTGTAGGGGTCATGCAGGGGGTGGCGTATTAGGGTTTAGGGCAGTGTAGTAGTGTTTGGGAAGTGTAGGGGGTCATGCAGGGGGTGGCGTTTCAGGGTTTAGGGCAGTGCAGTGGTGTTCGGGCAGTGTAGGGGGTCATGCAGGGTGGTGTTTCAGGGTTTAGGGCAGTGCAGTGGTGATCGGGCAGTGTACGGGGTCTTGCTGGGGGTGGTGTTTCAGGGTTTAGGGCAGTGCAGTGGTGTTCGGGCATTATAGGGGGTCGTGCTGGGACTGGTGTTTTAGGGTATAGGGCAGTGCAGTGGTGTTTGGGCAGTGTACTGGGTCATGCTGGGGCTGGTGTTTCAGTGTTTAAGGCAGTGCAGTGGTGTTCGGGCAGTGTAGGGGGTCATGTTGTGGCAGGTGTTTTAGGGTTTAGGGCAGAGCAGTGGTGTTCGGGCAGTGTTGGGGGATGTGCGAGGGTGGTGGTTTAGGGCAGTGCAGTGGTGTTCGGGAAGTGTAGTGGGTCGTGCTGGGGCTGGTGTTTTAGGGTTTAGGGCAGTGTATTTGTTTTTGGGCAGTGTAGGGGGTCTTGCTGGGGCTGGAGTTTAAGGGTTAAGGGTAGTGCAGTGGTGTTCGGGCAGTGTAGGGGGTCATGCTGGGGGTGGTGTTTTATGGTGTAGGGTTGTGCAGTGGTGTTCGGGCAGTGTAGGGGTCATGCAGGGGGTGGCGTATTAGGGTTTAGGGCAGTGTAGTAGTGTTCGGGCAGTGTAGGGGGTCATGCAGGGTGGTGTTTCAGGGTTAAGGGTAGTGCAGTGGTGTTCGGGCAGTGTAGGGGGTCATGCAGGGGGTGGCGTTTCAGGGTTTAGGGCAGTGCAGTGGTGTTCGGGCAGTGTAGGGGGTCATGCAGGGTGGTGTTTCAGGGTTTAGGGCAGTGCAGTGGTGATCGGGCAGTGTACGGGGTCTTGCTGGGGGTGGTATTTCAGGGTTTAGGGCAGTGCAGTGGTGTTCGGGCATTATAGGGGGTCGTGCTGGGACTGGTGTTTTAGGGTATAGGGCAGTGCAGTGGTGTTTGGGCAGTGTACTGGGTCATGCTGGGGCTGGTGTTTCAGTGTTTAAGGCAGTGCAGTGGTGTTCGGGCAGTGTAGGGGGTCATGTTGTGGCAGGTGTTTTAGGGTTTAGGGCAGAGCAGTGGTGTTCGGGCAGTGTTGGGGGATGTGCGAGGGTGGTGGTTTAGGGCAGTGCAGTGGTGTTCGGGCAGTGTAGTGGGTCATGCTGGGGCTGGTGTTTTAGGGTTCAGGGCAGAGCAGTGGTGTTCGGGCAGTGTGGGGGTCGTGCTGGGGCTGGTGTTTCAGGGTTTAAGGCAGTGCAGTGGTATGCGGGAAGTGTAGGGGGTCATGCTGGGGGTGGTGTTTCAGGGTTTATGGCAGTGCAGTTTTGTTCGTTCAGTATAGGGGGTTATGCAGGGGGTCGTGTTTCAGGGTTTAGGGCAGTGCAGTATTGTTCGGGCAGTGTAGGGGTTCATGCTGGGGTGGTGTTTCAGGGTTTAGGGCAGTGCAGTGGTGTTCAGGCAGTGTAGCGGTTCGTGCAGGGGGTGGTGTTTCAGGTTTTAGGGCAGTGCAGTGGTGTTTGGGCAGTGTTGAGGTTCTTGATGGGGGTGGTGTTTCAGGGTTTAGGGCAGTGGTGTTCAGGCAGTGTAAGGGGTCTTGCTGTGGGTGGTGTTTCAGGGTTTAGGGCAGTTTAGTGGTGTTCAGGCAGTATATGGGGTCTTGCTGGGGGTGGTGTTTCAGGGTTTAGGGCAGTGCAGTGGTGTATGGGCAGTGTAGGGGGTCATGCTGGGGGTGGTGTTTCAGGGTTTAGGGCAGTGCAGTGGTGTTCGGGCAGTGTGAGGGGTCGTGCTAGGGCTGGTGTTTTAGGGTTTAGGGCAGTGCAGTGGTGATCGGGCAGTGTAGGGGGTTTGCTGGGGGTGGTGTTTCAGGGTTTAGGGCAGTGCAGTGGTGTTTGGGCAGTGTACTGGGTCATGCTGGGGCTGGTGTTTCAGTGTTTAAGGCAGTGCAGTGGTGTTCGGGCAGTGTAGTGGGTCGTGCTGGGGCTGGTGTTTTAGGATTCAGGGCAGAGCAGTGGTGTTCGGGCAGTGTGGGGCTCGTGCTGGGGCTGGTGTTTCAGGGTTTAGGGCAGTGCAGTGGTATTCGGGAAGTGTAGGGGGTCATGCTGGGGGTGGTGTTTCAGGGTTTTTGGCAGTGCAGTGTTGTTCGGGCAGTGTAGGGGGTCATGCAGGGGGTGGTGTTTCAGGGTTTAGGGCAGTGCAGTGGTGTTCGGGCAGTGTAGGGGGTCATACTGAGGCTGGTGTTTCAGGGTTCAGGGCAGTGCAGTGGTGTTTTGGCAGTGCAGGGGGTCGTGCTGCGGCAGGTGTTTCAGGGTTCAGGGCAGAGCAGTGGTGTTCGGGCAGTGTGCGGGTCATGCTGGGGGTGGTGTTTCAGGGATTAGGGCAGTGCAGTGGTGTTCGGGCAGTGCAGGGGGTCTTGCTGGGGGTGATGTTTCAGGGTTTAGGGAAGTGCAGTGGTGTTCGGGCAGTGCAGGAGGTCGTGCACGGGGATGGTGTTTCGGGGTTTATGGCAGTGCAGTGGTGTTCGGGCAGTGCAGGGGGTCATGCAGGGGGGTGGTGTTTTGGGGTTTAGGGCAGTGCAGTGGTGTTTCGGCAGTGTAGGGGGTCGTGCTGGGGGTGGTGTTTCAGGGCATAGGGCAGTGCAGTGGTGTTCGGGCAGTGTAGGGGTTGTGCTGGGGGGGTGTTTTGGGGTTTGGGCAGTGCAGTGGTGTCCGGGCAGTGTAGGGGGTCATGCAGGGTGTGGTGTTTCAGGGTTTAGGGCAGTGCAGTGCTGTTCTGGCAGTGTAGGGGGTCGTGCACGGGGTGGTGTTTCAGGGTTTAGAGCAGTGTAGTGGTGTTCGGGCAGTGTAGGGGGTCTTGCAGGGGGTGGTGTTTCAGGGTTTAGGGCAGTGCAGTGGTGTTCGTTTAGTATAGGGGTCGTGCAGGGGGTGGTGTTTCAAGGTTTAGGGCAGTGCAGTATTGTTCGGGCATTGTAGGGGGTCGTGCAGGGGGTGGTGTTTCAGGGTTTAGGGTAGTGCAGTGGTGTTCGGGCAGTGTAGGGGGTCGTGCTGAGGCTGGTGTTTCAGGGTTCAGGGCAGTGCAGTGGTGTTTTGGCAGTGTAGGGGGTCGTGCTGGGGCTGGTGTTTCAGTGTTTAAGGCAGTGCTGTGGTGTTCGGGCAGTGTAGGGGGTCATGTTGTGGCTGGTGTTGTAGGGTTTAGGGCAGAGCAGTGGTGTTCGGGCAGTGTTGGGGGATGTGCGAGGGTGGTGGTTTAGGGCAGTGCTATGGTGTTCGGGCAGTGTAGTGGGTTGTGCTGGGGCAGGTGTTTTTGGGTTCAGGGCAGAGCAGTGGTGTTCGGGCAGTGTGGGGGTCGTGCTGGGGCTGGTGTTTCAGGGTTTATGGCAGTGCAGTGGTATTCAGGAAGTGTAGGGGGTCATGCTGGGGGTGGTGTTTCAGGGTTTATGGCAGTGCAGTTTTGTTTGTTCAGTATAGGGGGTTATGCAGGGGGTCGTGTTTCAGGGTTTAGGGCAGTGCAGTATTGTTCGGGCAGTGTAGGGGTTCATGCTGGGGGGGTGTTTAAGGGTTTAGGGCAGTGCAGTGGTGTTCAGGCAGTGTAGGGGTTCGTGCAGAGGGTGGTGTTTCAGGTTTTAGGGCAGTGCAGTGGTGTTTGGGCAGTGTTGAGGTTCTTGATGGGGTGGTGTTTCAGGGTTTAGGGCAGTGGTGTTCAGGCAATGTAAGGGGTCTTGCTGGGGGTGGTGTTTCAGGGTTTAGGGAAGTTTAGTGGTGTTCAGGCAGTAAAGGGGGCCTTGCTGGGGGTGGTGTTTCAGGGTTTAGGGCAGTGCAGTGGTGTTTGGGCAGTGTAGGAGTTGTGCTGGGGGTGGTGTTTCAGGGTTTAGGGCAGTGCAGTGGTGTTTGGGCAGTGTGAGGGGTCGTGCTAGGGCTGGTGTTTTAGGGTTTAGGGCAGTGTATTAGTTTTCGTGCAGTGTAGGGGGTCTTGCTGGGGCTGGAGTTTAAGGGTTAAGGGTAGTGCAGTGGTGTTCGGGCAGTGTAGGGGGTCGTGCTGGGACTGGTGTTTTAGGGTTTAGGGCAGTGCAGTGGTGTTTGGGCAGTGTAATGGGTCATGCTGGGGCTGGTGTTTCAGTGTTTAAGGCAGTGCAGTGGTGTTCGGGCAGTGTAGGGGGTCATGTTGTGGCTGGTGTTTTAGGGTTTAGGGCAGAGCAGTAGTGTTCGGGCAGTGTTGGGGAATGTGCGAGGGTGGTGGTTTAGGGCAGTGCTGTGGTGTTCGGGCAGTGTAGTGGGTCGTGCTGGGGCTGGTGTTTTAGGGTTCAGGGCAGAGCAGTGGTGTTCGGGCAGTGTGGGGGTCGTGCTGGGGCTGGTGTTTCAGGGTTTAGGGCAGTGCAGTGGTATTCGGGAAGTGTAGAGGGTCAAGCTGGGGGTGGTGTTTTAGGGTTTATGGCAGTGCAGTTTTGTTTGTTCAGTATAGGAGGTTATGCAGCGGGTCGTGTTTCAGGGTTTAGGACAGTGCAGTATTGTTTGGGCAGTGTAGGGGTTCATGCTGGGGTGGTGTTTCAGGGTTTAGGGCAGTGCAGTGGTGTTCAGGAAATGTAGGGGGTAGTGCAGGGGGTGGTGTTTCAGGGTTTAGGGCAGTGCAGTGGTGTTCGGGCAGTGTAGGGGGTCGTGCTGAGGCTGGTGTTTCAGGGTTCAGGGCAGTGCAGTGGTGTTTTGGCAGTGTAGGGGGTCGTGCTGGGGCTGGTTTTTCAGGGTTCAGGGCAGAGCAGTGGTGTTCGGGCAGTGTGGGGGTCGTGCTGGGGGTGGTGTTTCAGGGATTAGGGCAGTGCAGTGGTGTTCGGGCAGTGTAGGGGGTAGTGCTGGGGCTGGTGTTTCAGGGTTTAGGGCAGTGCAGTGGTGTTCGGGGAGTGTAGGCGGTCATGCTGGGGCTGGTGTTTCAGGGTTTAGGGCAGTGCAGTGGTGGTCGGTCATTGCAGTGTGTCTTGCTGGGGGTGGTGTTTCAGGGTTTAGGGCAGTGCAGTGGTGTTCGGGCAGTGCAGGGGGTCTTGCTGGGGGTGATGTTTCAGGGTTTTGGGAAGTGCAGTGGTGTTCGGGCAGTGCAGGGGGTCGTGCATGGGGATGGTGTTTCGGGGTTTAGGGCAGTGCAGTGGTGTTCGGGCAGTGCAGGTGGTCATGCAGGGGGTGGTGTTTCGGGGTTTAGGGCAGTGCAGTGGTGTTCGGGCAGTGCAGGGGGTCATGCGCGGGGTGGTGATTTGGGGTTTAGGGCAGTGCACTGGTGTTCGGGGAGTGTAGGGGGCCGTGATGGGGCTGGTGTTTCACAGTTTAGGGCAGTGCAGTGGTGGTCGGCCAGTGCAGTGGGTCATGCTGGGGGTGGTGTTTCAGGGCTTAGGGCAGTGTAGTGGTGTACAGGCACTGAAGGGGGTCATGCAGGGGGGTGGTGTTTCAGGGTTTAGGGCAGTGCACTGGTGTTCGGGCAGTGCAGGGGGTCATGCTGGGGGTGGTGTTTCAGGGTATAGGGAAGTGCAGTGGTGTTCGGGCAGTGTAGGGGTTGTGCTGGGGGTGGTGTTTCAGGGTTTAGGGCAGTGCAGTGGTGTCCGGGCAGTGTAGGGGGTCATGCAGGGTGTGGTGTTTCAGGGTTTAGGGCAGTTCAGTGCTGTTCTGGCAGTGTAGGGGGTCATGCAGGGGGTGGTGTTTCAGGGTTTAGAGCAGTGTAGTGGTGTTCGTGCAGTGTAGGGGGTCGTGCAGCGGGTGGTGTTTCAGGGTTTAGGGCAGTGAAGTGGTGTTCATTCAGTATAGGGTGTTGTGCAGGGGGTGGTGTTTCAGTGTTTAGGGCAGTGCAGTATTGTTCGGCCAGTGTAGGGGATCGTGCAGGTGGTAGCGTTTAAGGGTTTAGGGCAGTGCAGTTTTGTTTGAGCAGTGTATGGGGTCGTGCTGGGGCTGGTGTTTCAGGGTTTAGGGCAGTGTTGTTGTGTTTGGGCAGTGTAGGGGGTCGCACTGGGGGTGGTGTTTCAGGGTTTAGGGCAGTGCAGTTGTATTTGGGCCGTGTTGGGGGTCGCACTGGGGGTGGTGTTTCAGGGTTTAGGGCAGTGCAGTTGTATTTGGGCAGTGTTGGGGGTCGTGCTGGGGGTGGTGTTTCAGGGCTTAGGGCAGTGCAGTGGTGTACGGGCAGTGTAGAGGGTTGTGCTGGGGGTGGTAGTTCAGGGTTTAGAGCAGTGTAGTGGTGTTTGGGCAGAGTAAGGGGTTGTGCAGGGGGTGGTGTTTTAGGGTTTAGGGCAGTGCGGTGGTGTTCGGGCAGAGTAAGGGGTCGTGCAGGGGGTGGTGTTTCAGGATTTAGGGCAGTGCAGTATTGTTCGGGCAGTGTAGGGGATCGTGCAGGTGGTAGTGTTTAAGGGTTTAGGGCAGTGCAGTGGTGTTCGGGCAGTGTAGGGGGTTATGCTGGGGCTGGTGTTTCAGGGTTTAGGGCAGTGTTGTTGTGTTCGGGCAGTGTAGGGGGTGGTGCTGGGGGTGGTGTTTCAGGGTTTAGGGCAGTGCAGTGGTATTTGGGCAGTCTTGGGGGTTGTGCTGGGGGTGGTGGTTCAGGGTTAAGCGTAGTGCAGTGGTGTTCGGGCAGTATAGTGGGTCGTGCTGGGGGTGGTGTTTTATGGTTTAGGGTAGTGCAGTTGTGGTCGGGCAGTGTAGGGGGTTGTGCAGGGGTTGGCGTTTTAGGGTTTAGGGCAGTGGATTGGTGTTCGGGCAGTGTAGGGGGTCGTGCAGGGGGTGGCATTTCAGGGTTTAGGGCAGTGCAGTGGTGATCAGGCAGTGTAGGGGGTCGTGCAGGGGTGGTGTTTCAGGGTTTAGGGCTGTACAGTGGTGGTCGGACAGTGTAGGGGGTCTTGCTGGTGGTGGTGTTTCAGGGTTTAGGGCACTGCAGTGGTGTTCGGTCAGTGTAGGGGGTCGTGCTGGGACTGGTGCTTTAGGGTTTAGGGCAGTGCAGTGGTGTTTGGGCAGTGTACTGGGTCATACTGGGGCTGGTGTTTCAGTGTTTAAGGCAGTGCAGTGCTGTTCGGGTAGTGTAGGGGGTCATGTTGGGGCTGGTGTTTTAGGGTTTAGGGCAGAGCAGTGCTGTTCGGGCAGTGTTGGGGGATGTGTGGGGGTGGTGGTTTAGGGCAGTGCAGTGGCATTCGGGCAGTGTAGTGGGTCATGCTGGGGCTGGTGTGTTAGGGTTTAGGGCAGTGCAGTGGTGTTTGGGCAGTGTACTGGGTCATGCTGGGGCTGGTGTTTCAGGGTTTAGGGCAGTGCAGTGGTATTCGGGAAGTATAGGGGGTCGTGCTGGGGTGGTGTTTCAGGGTTTAGGGCAGTGCAGTGGTGTTCGGGAAATGTAGGGGGTAGTGCAAGGGGTGGTGTTTCAGGGTTTAGGACAGTGCAGTGGTGTTCGGGCAGTGTAGGGGGTAGTGCTGTGGGTGGTCTTTCAGGGTTTAGGGCAGTGCAGTGGTGTTCGGGCAGTGTAGGAGGTTGTACGGGGGTGGTTTTTCAGGGTTTCGGGCAGTGCAGTGGTGTTCGGGCAGTGTAGGGGTCATGCTGGGGTGGTGTTTCAGGGTTTAGGGCAGTGCAGTGGTGTTCAGGCAGTGTAGGGGTTCGTGCAGGGGGTGGTGTTTCAGGTTTTAGGGCAGTGCAGTGGTGTTTGGGCAGTGTTAAGGTTCTTGATGGGGTGGTGTTTCAGGGTTTAGGGCAGTGGTTTTCAGGCAGTGTAGGGGGTCTTTCTGGGGGTGGTGTTTCAGGGTTTAGGGCAGTTTTGTGGTGTTCAGGCAGTGTAGGGGGTCTTGCTGGGGGTGGTGTTTCAGGGTTTAGGGCAGTGGTGTTCGGGCAGTGTAGGGGGTCTTTCTGGGGGTGGTGTTTCAGGGTTTAGGGCAGTGCAGTGATATTCGGGCAGTGTAGGGGGTCGTGCAGGGGGTTGGTGTTTCAGGGTTTAGGGCAGTGCAGTGGTGTTTGGACAGTGTAGGGGGTCGTGCTGGGGGTGGTGTTTCAGGGTTTAGGGCAGTGCAGTGGTGTTAGGGCAGTGTGAGGGGTTGTGCTAGGGCTGGTGTTTTAGGGTTTAGGGCAGTGTATTGGTTTTCGGGCAGTGTAGGGGGTCTTGCTGAGGCTGGAGTTTAAGGGTTAAGGGTAGTGCAGTGGTGTTCGGGCAGTGTAGGGGGTCATGCTGGGGGTGGTGTTTTATGGTGTAGGGTTGTGCAGTGGTGTTCGGGCAGTGTAGGGGGTCATGCAGGGTGGTGTTTCAGGGTTTAGGGCAGTGCAGTGGTGATCGGGCAGTGTAGGGGGTTTGCTGGGGGTGGTGTTTCAGGGTTTAGGGCAGTGCAGTGGTGTTCGGGCATTGTAGGGGGATGTGCTGGGACTGGTGTTTTAGGGTTTAGGGCTGTGCAGTGGTGTTTGGGCAGTGTACTGGGTCATGCTGGGGCTGGTGTTTCAGTGTTTAAGGCAGTGCAGTGGTGTTCGGGCAGTGTAGTGGGTCGTGCTGGGGCTGGTGTTTTAGGATTCAGGGCAGAGCAGTGGTGTTTGGGCACTGTGGGGGTCGTGCTGGGGCTGGTGTTTCAGGGTTTAGGGCAGTGCAGTGGTATTCGGGAAGTGTAGGGGGTCATGCTGGGGGTGGTGTTTCAGGGTTTATGGCAGTGCAGTGTTGTTCGCTCAGTATAGGGGGTTATGCAGGAGGTGGTGTTTCAGGGTTTAGGGCAGTGCAGTATTGTTCGGGCAGTGTAGGGGGTCATGCAGGGGGTGGTGTTTCAGGGTTTAGGGCAGTGCAGTGGTGTTCGGGCAGTGTAGGGGGTCGTACTGAGGCTGGTGTTTCAGGGTTTAGGGCAGTGCAGTGGTGATCGGGCATTGTAGGGGGTCGTGCTGGGACTGGTGTTTTAGGGTTTAGGGCAGTGCAGTTGTGTTTGGGCAGTGTACTGGGTCATGCTGGGGCTGGTGTTTCAGTGTTTAAGGCAGTGCTGTGGTGTTCGGGCAGAGTAGTGGGTCGTGCTGGGGGTGGTGTTTCAGGGTTTAGGACAGTGCAGTGGTGTTCGGGCGGTGTAGTGGGTCGTGCTGGGGCTTGTGTTTTAGGGTTCAGGGCAGAGCAGTGGTGTTCGGGCAGTGTGGGGGTCGTGCTGGGGCTGGTGTTTCAGGGTTTATGGCAGTGCAGTGGTATTCAGGAAGTGTAGGGGGTCATGCTGGGGGTGGCGTTTCAGGGTTTATGGCAGTGCAGTTTTGTTTGTTCAGTATAGGGGATTATGCAGGGGGTCGTGTTTCAGGGTTTAGGGCAGTGCAGTATTGTTCGGGCAGTGTAGGGGTTTATGCTGGGGTGCTGTTTCAGGGTTTAGGGCAGTGCAGTGGTGTTCAGGAAGTGTAGCGGTTTGTGCAGGAGGTGGTGTTTCAGGTTTTAGGGCAGTGCAGTGGTGTTTGGGCAGTGTTGTGGTTCTTGATGGGGGTGGTGTTTCAGGGTTTAGGGCAGTGGTGTTCAGGCAGTGTAAGGGGTCTTGCTGTGGGTGGTGTTTCAGGGTTTAGGGCAGTTTAGTGGTGTTCAGGCAGTATAGGGGGTCTTTCTGGGGGTGGTGTTTCAGGGTTTAGGGCAGTGCAGTGGTGTTTGGGCAGTGTAGGGGGTCATGCTGGGGGTGGTGTTTCAGGGTTTAGGGCAGTGGAGTGGTGTTCAGGCAGTGTGAGGGGTCGTGCTAGGGCTGGTGTTTTAGGGTTTAGGGCAGTGTATTAGTTTTCGGGCAGTGTAGGGGGTCTTGCTGGGGCTGGAGTTTAAGGGTTAAGGGTAGTGCAGTGGTGTTCGGGCAGTGTAGGGGGTCATGCTGGGGGTGGTGTTTTATGGTGTAGGGTTGTGCAGTGGTGTTCGGGCAGTGTAGGGGGTCATGCAGGGTGGTGTTTCAGGGTTTAGGGCAGTGCAGTGGTGATCGGGCAGTGTAGGGGGTTTGCTGGGGGTGGTGTTTCAGGGTTTAGGGCAGTGCAGTGGTGTTCGGGCATTGTAGGGGGTCGTGCTGGGACTGGTGTTTTAGGGTTTAGGGCTAAGCAGTGGTGTTTGGGCAGTGTACTGGGTCATGCTGGGGCTGGTGTTTCAGTGTTTAAGGCAGTGCAGTGGTGTTCGGGCAGTGTAGTGGGTCATGCTGGGGCTGGTGTTTTAGGATTCAGGGCAGAGCAGTGGTGTTTGGGCACTGTGGGGGCCGTGCTGGGGCTGGTGTTTCAGGGTTTAGGGCAGTGCAGTGGTATTCGGGAAGTGTAGGGGGTCATGCTGGGGGTGGTGTTTCAGGGTTCATGGCAGTAGAGTGTTGTTCGCTCAGTATAGGGGGTTATGCAGGAGGTGGTGTTTCAGGGTTTAGGGCAGTGCAGTATTGTTCGGGCAGAGTAGGGGGTCATGCAGGGGGTGGTGTTTCAGGGTTTAGGGCAGTGCAGTGGTGTTCGGGCAGTGTAGGGGGTCGTACTGAGGCTGGTGTTTCAGGGTTTAGGGCAGTGCAGTGGTGATCGGGCATTGTAGGGGGTCGTGCTGGGACTGGTGTTTTAGGGTTTAGGGCAGTGCAGTGGTGTTTGGGCAGTGTACTGGGTCATGCTGGGGCTGGTGTTTCAGTGTTTAAGGCAGTGCAATGCTGTTCGGGCAGTGTAGTGGGTCGTGCTGAGGCTGGTGTTTTAGGGTTCAGGACAGAGCAGTGGTGTTCGGGCAGTGTGGGGGTCATGCTGGAGGTAGTGTTTCAGGGTTTATGGCAGTGCAGTTTTGTTCGTTCAGTATAGGGGGTTATGCAGGGGGTCGTGTTTCAGGGTTTAGGGCAGTGCAGTATTGTTCGGGCAGTGTAGGGGTTTATGCTGGGGTGCTGTTTCAGGGTTTAGGGCAGTGCAGTGGTGTTCAGGCAGTGTAGCGGTTCGCGCAGGGGGTGGTGTTTCAGGTTTTAGGGCAGTGCAGTGGTGTTTGGGCAGTGTTGAGGTTCTTGATAGGGGTGGTGTTTCAGGGTTTAGGGCAGTGGTGTTCAGGCAGTGTAAGGGGTCTTGCTGTGGGTGGTGTTTCTGGGTTCAGGGCAGTTTAGTGGTGTTCAGGCAGTATAGGGGGTCTTGCTGGGGGTGGTGTTTCAGGGTTTAGGACAGTGCAGTGGTGTTTGGGCAGTGTAGGGGGTCGTGCTGGGGGTGGTGTTTCAGGGTTTAGGGCAGTGCAGTGGTGTTCGGGCAGTGTGAGGGGTCGTGCTAGGGCTGGTGTTTTAGGGTTTAGGGCAGTGTATTAGTTTTCGGGCAGTGTAGGGGGTCTTGCTGGGGCTGGAGTTTAAGGGTTAAGGGTAGTGCAGTGGTGTTCGGGCAGTGTAGGGGGTCATGCAGGGTGGTGTTTCAGGGTTTAGGGCAGTGCAGTGGTGATCGGGCAGTGTAGGGGGTTTGCTGGGGGTGGTGTTTCAGGGTTTAGGGCAGTGCAGTGGTGTTCGGGTATTGTAGGGGGTCGTGCTGGGACTGGTGTTTTAGGGTTTAGGCCTGTGCAGTGGTGTTTGGGCAGTGTACTGGGTCATGCTGGGGCTGGTGTTTCAGTGTTGAAGGCAGTGCAGTGGTGTTCGGGCAGTGTAGTGGGTCGTGCTGGGGCTGGTGTTTCAGGGTTTAGGGCAGTGCAGTGGTATTCGGGAAGTGTAGGGGGTCATGCTGGGGGTGGTGTTTCAGGGTTTATGGCAGTGCAGTGTTGTTCGCTCAGTATAGGGGGTTATGCAGGAGGTGGTGTTTCAGGGTTTAGGGCAGTGCAGTATTGTTCGGGCAGTGTAGGGGGTCATGCAGGGGGTGGTGTTTCAGGGTTTAGGACAGTGCAGTGGTGTTCGGGCAGTGTAGGGGGTCGTACTGAGGCTGGTGTCTCAGGGTTCAGGGCAGTGCAGTGGTGTTTTGGCAGTGCAGGGGGTCGTGCTGGGGCAGGTGTTTCAGGGTTCAGGGCAGAGCAGTGGTGTTCGGGCAGTGTGGGGGTCATGCTGGGGGTGGTGTTTCAGGGATTAGGGCAGTGCAGTGGTGTTCGGGCAGTGTAGGGGTCGTGCTGGGGCTGGTGTTTCAGGGTTTAGGGCAGTGCAGTGGTGTTCGGGGAGTGTAGGCGGTCGTGCTGGGGCTGGTGTTTCAGGGTTTAGGGCAGTGCAGTGGTGGTCGGTCAGTGCAGTGGGTCTTGCTGGGGGTGGTGTTTCAGGGTTTAGGGCAGTGCAGTGGTGTTCGGGCAGTGCAGGGGGTCTTGCTGGGGGTGATGTTTCAGGGTTTAGGGAAGTGCAGTGGTGTTCGGGCAGTGCAGGAGGTCGTGCAGGGGGATGGTGTTTCGGGGTTTATGGCAGTGCAGTGGTGTTCAGGCAGTGCAGGGGGTCATGCAGGGGGGTGGTGTTTCAGGGTTTTGGGCAGTGCAGTGGTGTTCAGGCAGTGCAGGGGGTTGTGCTGGGGGTGGTGTTTCAGGGCATAGGGCAGTGCAGTGGTGTTCGGGCAGTGTAGGGGTTGTGCTGGGGGGGGTGTTTTGGGGTTTAGGGCAGTGCAGGGGTGTCCTGGCAGTGTAGGGGGTCATGCAGGGTGTGGTGTTTCAGTGTTTAGGGCAGTGCAGTGCTGTTCTGGCAGTGTAGTGGGTCGTGCAAGGGGTGGTGTTTCAGGGTTTAGAGCAGTGTAGTGGTGTTCGGGCAGTGTAGGGGGTCTTGCAGGGGGTGGTGTTTCAGGGTTTAGGGCAGTGCATTGGTGTTCGTTTAGTATAGGGGGTCGTGCAGGGGGTGGTGTTTCAAGGTTTAGGGCAGTGCAGTATTGTTCGGGCATTGTAGGGGGTCGTGCAGGTGGTGGTGTTTCAGGGTTTACGGCAGTGCAGTGGTGTTCGGGCAGTGTAGGGGGTCGTGCTGAGGCTGGTGTTTCAGGGTTCAGGGCAGTGCAGTGGTGTTTTGGCAGTGTAGGGGGTCGTGCAAGGGGTGGTGTTTCAGGGTTTAGAGCAGTGTAGTGGTGTTCGGGCAGTGTAGGGGGTCTTGCAGGGGGTGGTGTTTCAGGGTTTAGGGCAGTGCATTGGTGTTCGTTCAGTATAGGGGGTCGTGCAGGGGGTGGTGTTTCAAGGTTTAGGGCAGTGCAGTATTGTTCGGGCATTGTAGGGGGTCGTGCAGGTGGTGGTGTTTCAGGGTTTACGGCAGTGCAGTGGTGTTCGGGCAGTGTAGGGGGTCGTGCTGAGGCTGGTGTTTCAGGGTTCAGGGCAGTGCAGTGGTGTTTTGGCAGTGTAGGGGGTCGTGCTGGGGCTGGTGTTTCAGTGCTTAAGGCAGTGCAGTGGTGTTCGGGCAGTGTAGGGGGTCATGTTGTGGCTGGTGTTTTAGGGTTTAGGGCAGTGCAGTGGTGTTCGGGCAGTGTAGTGGGTCGTGCTGGGGCTGGTGTTTTAGGGTTCAGGGCAGAGCAGTGGTGTTCGGGCAGTGTGGGGGTCGTGCTGGGGCTGGTGTTTCAGGGTTTATGGCAGTGCAGTGGTATTCAGGAAGTGTAGAGGGTCATGCTGGGGGCGGTGTTTCAGGGTTTATGGCAGTGCAGTTTTGTTCGTTCAGTATAGGGGGTTATGCAGGGGGTCGTGTTTCAGGGTTTAGGGCAGTGCAGTATTGTTCGGGCAGTGTAGGGGTTCATGCTGGGGTGGTGTTTCAGGGTTTAGGGCAGTGCAGTGGTGTTCAGGCAGTGTAGGGGTTCGTGCAGGGAGTGGTGTTTCAGGTTTTAGGGCAGTGCAGTGGTGTTTGGGCAGTGTTGAGGTTCTTGATGGGGGTGGTGTTTCAGGGTTTAGGGCAGTGGTGTTCAGGCAGTGTAAGGGGTCTTGCTGGGGGTGGTGTTTCAGGGTTTAGGGCAGTTTAGTGGTGTTCAGGCAGTATAGGGGGTCTTGCTGGGGGTGGTGTTTCAGGGATTAGGGCAGTGCAGTGGTGTTTGGGCAGTGTAGGGGGTCGTGCTGGGGGTGGTGTTTCAGGGTTTAGGGCAGTGCAGTGGTGTTCGGGCAGTGTGAGGGGTCGTGCTAGGGCTGGTGTTTTAGGGTTCAGGGCAGTGTATTAGTTTTCGGGCAGTTTAGGGGGTCTTGCTGGGGCTGGAGTTTAAGGGTTAAGGGTAGTGCAGTGGTGTTCGGGCAGTGTAGGGGGTCATGTTGGGGGTGGTGTTTTATGGTGTAGGGTTGTGCAGTGGTGTTCGGGCAGTGTAGGGGGTCATGCAGGGTGGTGTTTCAGGGTTTAGGGCAGTGCAGTGGTGATCGGGCAGTGTAGGGGGTCTTGCTGGGGGTGGTGTTTCAGGGTTTAGGGCAGTGCAGTGGTGTTCGGGCATTGTAGGGGGTAGTGCTGGGACTGGTGTTTTAGGGTTTAGGTCTGTGCAGTGGTGTTTGGGCAGTGTACTGGGTCATGCTGGGGCTGGTGTTTCAGTGTTTAAGGCAGTGCAGTGGTGTTCGGGCAGTGTAGTGGGTCGTGCTGGTGTTTTAGGATTCAGGGCAGAGCAGTGGTGTTCGGGCAGTGTGGGGGTCGTGCTGGGGCTGGTGTTTCAGGGTTTAGGGCAGTGCAGTGGTATTCGGGAAGTGTAGGGGGTCATGCTGGGGGTGGTGTTTCAGGGTTTATGGCAGTGCAGTGTTGTTCGCTCAGTATAGGGGGTTATGCAGGAGGTGGTGTTTCAGGGTTTAGGGCAGTGCAGTATTGTTCGGGCAGTGTAGGGGGTCATGCAGGGGGTGGTGTTTCAGGGTTTAGGGCAGTGCAGTGGTGTTCGGGCAGAGCAGGGGGTCGTACTGAGGCTGGTGTTTCAGGGTTCAGGGCAGTGCAGTGGTGTTTTGGCAGTGCAGGGGGTCGTGCTGGGGCAGGTGTTTCAGGGTTCAGGGCAGAGCAGTGGTGTTCGGGCAGTGTGGGTGGGATCATGCTGGGGTGGTGTTTCAGGGATTAGGGCAGTGCAGTGGTGTTCGGGCAGTGTAGGGGGTTGTGCTGGGGCTGGTGTTTCAGGGTTTAGGGCAGTGCAGTGGTGTTCGGGGAGTGTAGGCGGTCGTGCTGGGGCTGGTGTTTCAGGGTTTAGGGCAGTGCAGTGGTGGTCGGTCAGTGCAGTGGGTCTTGCTGGGGATGGTGTTTCAGGGTTTAGGGCAGTGCAGTGGTGTTCGGGCAGTGCAGGGGGTCTTGCTGGGGGTGATGTTTCAGGGTTTAGGGAAGTGCAGTGGTGTTCGGGCAGTGCAGGAGGTCGTGCAGGGGGATGGTGTTTCGGGGTTTATGGCAGTGCAGTGGTGTTCGGGCAGTGCAGGCGGTCATGCAGGGGGGTGGTGTTTTGGGGTTTAGGGCAGTGCAGTGGTGTTCAGGCAGTGCAGGGGGTCGTGCTGGGGGTGGTGTTTTAGGGTTTAGGGCAGTGCAGTGCTGTTCTGGCAGTGTAGGGGGTCGTGCACGGGGTGGTGTTTCAGGGTTTAGAGCAGTGTAGTGGTGTTCGGGCAGTGTAGGGGGTCTTGCAGGGGGTGGTGTTTCAGGGTTTAGGGCAGTGCAGTGGTGTTCGTTCAGTACAGGGGGTCGTGCAGGGGGTGGTGTTTCAAGGTTTAGGGCAGTGCAGTATTGTTCAGGCATTGTAGGGGGTCGTGCAGGGGGTGGTGTTTCAGGGTTTAGGGCAGTGCAGTGGTGTTCGGGCAGTGTAGGGGGTCGTGCTGAGGCTGGTGTTTCAGGGTTCAGGGCAGTGCAGTGGTGTTTTGGCAGTGTAGGGGGTCGTGCTGGGGCTGGTGTTTCAGTGTTTAAGGCAGTGCAGTGGTGTTCGGGAAGTGTAGGGGGTCATGTTGTGGCTGGTGTTTTAGGGTTTAGGTCAGAGCAGTGGTGTTCGGGCAGTGTTGGGGGATGTGCGAGGGTGGTGGTTTAAGGCAGTGCAGTGGTGTTCGGGCAGTGTAGTGGGTCGTGCTGGGGCTGGTGTTTTAGTGTTCAGGGCAGAGCAGTGGTGTTCGGGCAGTGTGGGGGTCGTGCTGGGGCTGGTGTTTTAGGGTTTATGGCAGTGCAGTGGTATTCAGGAAGTGTAGAGGGTCATGCTGGGGGTGGTGTTTCAGGGTTTATGGCAGTGCAGTTTTGTTCGTTCAGTATAGGGGGTTATGCAGGGGGTCGTGTTTCAGGGTTTAGGGCAGTGCAGTATTGTTCGGGCAGTGTAGGGGCTCATGCTGGGGTGGTGTTTCAGGGTTTAGGGAAGTGCAGTGGTGTTCAGGCAGTGTAGGGGTTCGTGCAGGGGGTGGTATTTCAGGTTTTAGGGCAGTGCAGTGGTGTTTGGGCAGTGTTGAGGTTCTTGATGGGGGTGGTGTTTCAGGGTTTAGGGCAGTGGTGTTCAGGCAGTGTAAGGTTCTTGCTGGGGGTGGTGTTTCAGGGTTTAGGGCAGTTTAGTGGTGTTCAGGCAGTATAGGGGGTCTTGCTGGGGGTGGTGTTTCAGGGTTTAGGGCAGTGCAGTGGTGTTTGGGCAGTGTAGGGGGACGTGCTGGGGGTGGTGTTTCAGGGTTTAGGGCAGTGCAGTGGTGTTCGGGCAGTGTGAGGGGTCATGCTAGGGCTGGTGTTTTAGGGTTTAGGGCAGTGTATTAGTTTTCGGACAGTGTAGGGGGTCTTGCTGGGGCTGGAGTTTAAGGGTTAAGGGTAGTGCAGTGGTGTTCGGGCAGTGTAGGGGGTCATGCTGGGGGTGGTGTTTTATGGTGTAGGGTTGTGCAGTGGTGTTCGGGCAGTGTAGGGGGTCATGCAGGGTTGTGTTTCAGGGTTTAGGGCAGCGCAGTGGAGTTCGGGCATTGTAGGGGGTAGTGCTGGGACTGGTGTTTTAGGGTTTAGGTCTGTGCAGTGGTGTTTGGGCAGTGTACTGGGTCATGCTGGGGCTGGTGTTTCAGTGTTTAAGGCAGTGCAGTGGTGTTCGGGCAGTGTAGTGGGTTGTGCTGGTGTTTTAGGATTCATGGCAGAGCACTGGTGTTCGGGCAGTGTGGGGGTCGTGCTGGGGCTGGTGTTTCAGGGTTTAGGGCAGTGCAGTGGTATTCGGAAAGTGTAGGGAGTCATGCTGGGGGTGGTGTTTCAGGGTTTATGGCAGTGCAGTGTTGTTCGCTCAGTATAGGGGGTTATGCAGGAGGTGGTGTTTAAGGGTTTAGGGCAGTGCAGTATTGTTCGGGCAGTGTAGGGGGTCATGCAGGGGGTGGTGTTTCAGGGTTTAGGGCAGTGCAGTATTGTTCGGGCAGTGTAGGGGGTCATGCAGGGGGTGGTGTTTCAGGGTTTAGGGCAGTGCAGTGGTGTTCGGGCAGTGTAGGGAGTCGTACTGAGGCTGGTGTTTCAGGGTTCAGGGCAGTGCAGTGGTGTTTTGGCAGTGCAGGGGGTCGTGCTGGAGCAGGTGTTTCAGGGTTCAGGGCAGAACAGTGGTGTTCGGGCAGTGTGGGGGTCGTGCTGGGGGTGGTGTTTCAGGGATTAGGGCATTGCAGTGGTGTTCGGGCAGTGTAGGGGGTCGTGCTGGGGTTGGTGTTTCAGGGTTTAGGGCAGTGCTGTGGTGTTCGGAGAGTGTAGGCGGTCGTGCTGGGGCTGGTGTTTCAGGGTTTAGGGCAGTGCAGTGGTGGTCGGTCAGTGCAGTGGGTCTTTCTGGGGGTGGTGTTTCAGAGTTTAGGGCAGTGCAGTGGTGTTCGGGCAGTGCAGGGGGTCTTGCTGGGGGTGATGTTTCAGGGTTTAGGGAAGTGCAGTGGTGTTCGGGCAGTGCAGGAGGTCGTGCAGGGTGATGGTGTTTCGGGGTTTATGGCAGTCCAGTGGTGTTCGGGCAGTGCAGGGGGTCATGCAGGGGGGTGGTGTTTCGGGGTTTAGGGCAGTGCAGTGGTGTTCAGGCAGTGCAGGGGTCGTGCTGGGGGTGGTGTTTCAGGGCATAGGGCAGTGCAGTGGTGTTTGGGCAGTGTAGGGGTTGTGCTGGGGGGGGTGTTTTGGGGTTCAGGGCAGTGCAGTGGTGTTTTGGCAGTGCAGGGGGTCGTGCTGGGGTGGTGTTTCAGGATTTAGGGCAGTGCAGTGGTGTTCGGGCAGTGTAGGGGTTGTGCTGGGGCTGGTGTTTTAGGGTTTAGGGCAGTGCAGTGGTGTTCGGCCAGTGTAGGGGGTCTTGCTGAGGCTGGTATTTCAGGGTTCAGGGCAGTGCAGTGGTGTTTTGGCAGTGTAGGGGGTCGTGCTCGGGCTGGTGTTTCAGGGTTCAGGGTAGAGCAGTGGTGTTCGGGCAGTGTAGGGGTCGTGCTGGGGGTGGTGTTTCAGGGATTAGGGCAGTGCAGTGGTGTTCGGGCAGTGTAGGGGGTCGTGCTGGGGCTGGCGTTTCAGGGTTTAGGGCAGTGCAGTGGTGGTCGGTCAGTACAGTGGGTCTTGCTGGGGTGGTGTTTCAGGGTTTAGGGCAGTGCAGTGGTGTTCGGGCAGTGCAGGGGGTCTTGCTGGTGGTGATGTTTCAGGGTTTTGGGAAGTGCAGTGGTGTTCGGGCAGTGCAGGGGGTCATGCAGGGGGATGGTGTTTCGGGGTTTAGTGCAGTGCAGTGGTGTTCGGGCAGTGCAGGCGGTCATGCAGGGGGTGGTGATTTGGGGTTTAGGGCAGTGCACTGGTGTTCGGGCAATGCAGGGGGTCGTGCTGGGGCTGGTGTTTCAGGGTTTAGGGCAGTGCAGTGATGTTCAGGGAGTGTAGGGGGCAGTGATGGGGCTGGTATTTCACAGTTTAGGGCAGTGTAGTGGTGGTCAGCCAGTGCAGTGGGTCATGCTGAGGGTGGTGTTTCAGGTTTTAGGGCAGTGCAGTGGTGTTTTGGCAGTGTAGGGGGTCGTGCTGGGGCTGGTGTTTCAGGGTTCAGGGCAGAGCAGTTGTGTTTGGGCAGTGTGGGGGTCGTGCTGGGTGTGCTGTTTAAGGGATTAGGGCAGGGCAGTGGTGTTCGGGCAGTGTAGGGGGTCGTGCTGGGGCTGGTGTTTCAGGGTTTAGGGCAGTGCAGTGGTGTTCAGAGAGTATAGGGGGTCGTGCTGGGGCTGGTGTTTCAGGGTTTAGGGCAGTGTTGTGTTCGGGCAGTGTAGGTGGTCGTGCTGGGGATGGTGTTTCAGGGTTTAGGGCAGTGCAGTGGTATTTGTGCAGTGTTGGGGTCGTGCTGGGGGTTGTGTTTCAGGGCTTAGGACAGTGCAGTGGTGTACGGGCAGTGTAAAGGGTCGTGCTGGGGGTGGTGGTTCAGGGTTTAGAGCAGTGTAGTGGTGTTTGGGCAGTGTAAGGGGTTGTGCAGGGGGTGGTGTTTTAGGGTTTAGGGGAGTGCGGTGGTGTTCGGGCAGTGTAAGGGGTCGTGCAGGGGGTGGTGTTTCAGGGTTTAGGGCAGTGCAGTATTGTTCGGGCAGTGTAGGGGATCGTGCAGGTGGTGGTGTTTAAGGGTTTAGGGCAGTGCAGTGGTGTTCGGGCAGTGTAGGGGGTCATGCTGGGGTTGGTGTTTCAGGGTTTAGGGCAGTGTTGTTGTGTTCGGGCAGTGTAGGGGGTCGTGCTGGGGGTGGTGTTTCAGGGTTTAGGGCAGTGCAGTGGTATTTGGGCAGTGTTGGGGGTCGTGCTGGGGGTGGTGGTTCAGGGTTTAGGGCAGTGCAGTGGTGTTCGGGCAGTGTAGAGGGTCGTGCTCGGGGTGGTGTTTCAGGGTTTATGGCAGTTTTGTGGTGTTCAGGCAGTGTAGGGGGTCTTGCTGGGGGTGGTGTTTCAGGGTTTAGGGCAGTAGTGTTCGGGCAGTGTAGGGGGTCTTTCTGGGGGTGGTGTTTCAGCGTTTAGGGCAGTGCAGTGTTATTCGGGCAGTGTAGGGGGTCGTGCTGGGGCTGAAGTTTAAGGGTTAAGGGTAGTGCAGTGGTGTTCGGGCAGTGTAGGGGGTCATTCTGGGGGTGGTGTTTTATGGTGTAGGGTTGTGCAGTGGTGTTCGGGCAGTGTAGGGGTCGCGCAGGGGTTGGCGTTTTAGGGTTTAGGGCAGTGTAGTAGTGTTCGGGAAGTGTAGGGGGTCATGCAGGGGGTGGCGTTTCAGGGTTTAGGGCAGTGCAGTGGTGTTCGGGCAGTGTAGGGGGTCATGCAGGGTGGTGTTTCAGGGTTTAGGGCAGTGCAGTGGTGATCGGGCATTGTAGAGGGTCGTGCTGGGACTGGTGTTTTAGGGTTTAGGGCAGTGCAGTGGTGTTTGGGCAGGGTACTGGGTCATGCTGGGGCTGGTGTTTCAGTGTTTAAGGCAGTGCAGTGGTGTTCTGGCAGTGTAGGGGGTCATGTTGTGGCTGGTGTTTTAGGGTTTAGGGCAGAGCAGTGGTATTCAGGCAGTGTTGGGGGATGTGCGAGGGTGGTAGTTTAGGGCAGTGCAGTGGTGTTTGGGCAATGTAGTGGGTCGTGCTGGGGCTGGTGTTTTAGGGTTCAGGGCAGAGCAGTGGTGTTCGGGCAGTGTGGGGGTCATGCTGGGGCTGGTGTTTCAGGGTTTATGGCAGTGCAGTGGTATTCGGGAAGTGTAGGGGGTCATGCTGGGGGTGGTGTTTCAGGGTTTATGGCAGTGCAGTTTTGTTCGTTCAGTATATGGGGTTATGCAGGGGGTCGTGTTTCAGGGTTTAGGGCAGTGCAGTATTGTTCGGGCAGTGTAGGGGTTTATGCTGGGGTGGTGTTTCAGGGTTTAGGGCAGTGCAGTGGTGTTCAGGCAGTGTAGCGGTTCGGGCAGGGGGTGGTGTTTCAGGTTTTAGGGCAGTGGAGTGGTGTTCGGGCAGTGTAAAGGGTCGTGCTGGGGGTGGTGGTTCAGGGTTTAGAGCAGTGTAGTGGTGTTTGGGCAGTGTAAGGGGTTGTGCAGGGGGTGGTGTTTTAGGGTTTAGGGCAGTGTGGTGGTGTTCGGGCAGTGTAAGGGGTCGTGCAGGGGATGGTGTTTCAGGGTTTAGGGCAGTGCAGTATTGTTCGAGCAGTGTAGGGGATCGTGCAGGTGGTGGTGTTTAAGGGTTTAGGGCAGTGCAGTGGTGTTCGGGCAGTGTAGGGGGTCATGCTGGGGCTGGTGTTTCAGGGTTTAGGGCAGTGTTGTTGTGTTCGGGCAGTGTAGGGGGTCGTGCTGGGGGTGGTGTTTCAGGGTTTTGGGCAGTGCAGTGGTATTTGGGCAGTGTTGGGGGTCGTGCTGGGGGTGGTGGTTCAGTGTTTAGGGCAGTGCAGTGGTGTTCGGGCAGTGTAGAGGGTCGTGCTCGGGGTGGTGTTTCAGGGTTTATGGCAGTTTTGTGGTGTTCAGGCAGTGTAGGGGGTCTTGCTGGGGGTGGTGTTTCAGGGTTTAGGGCAGTGTATTCGTTTTCGGGCAGTGTAGGGGGTCGTTCTGGAGGTGGTGTTTCAGGGTTTAGGGCAGTGCAGTGTTATTCGGGCAGTGTAGGGGGTCGTGCTGGGGCTGAAGTTTAAGGGTTAAGGGCAGTGCAGTGGTGTTCGGGCAGTGTAGGGGGTCATTCTGGGGGTGGTGTTTTATGGTGTAGGGTTGTGCAGTGGTGTTCGGGCAGTGTAGGGGTCGCGCAGGGGTTGGCGTTTTAGGGTTTAGGGCAGTGTAGTAGTGTTCGGGAAGTGTAGGGGGTCATGCAGGGGGTGGCGTTTCAGGGTTTAGGGCAGTGCAGTGGTGTTCGGGCAGTGTAGGGGGTCATGCAGAGTGGTGTTTCAGGGTTTAGGGCAGTGCAGTGGTGATCGGGCATTGTAGGGGGTCGTGCTGGGACTGGTGTTTTAGGGTTTAGGGCAGTGCAGTGGTGTTTGGGCAGGGTACTGGGTCATGCTGGGGCTGGTGTTTCAGTGTTTAAGGCAGTGCAGTGGTGTTCGGGCAGTGTAGGGGGTCATGTTGTGGCTGGTGTTTTAGGGTTTAGGGCAGAGCAGTGGTATTCGGGCAGTGTTGGGGGATGTGCAAGGGTGGTATTTTAGGGCAGTGCAGTGGTGTTCGGGCAATGTAGTGGGTCGTGCTGGGGCTGGTGTTTTAGGGTTCAGGGCAGAGCAGTGGTGTTCGGGCAGTGTGGGGGTCATGCTGGGGCTGGTGTTTCAGGGTTTATGGCAGTGCAGTGGTATTCGGGAAGTGTAGCGGGTCATGCTGGGGGTGGTGTTTCAGGGTTTATGGCAGTGCAGTTTTGTTCGTTCAGTATATGGGGTTATGCAGGGGGTCGTGTTTCAGGGTTTAGGGCAGTGCAGTATTGTTCGGGCAGTGTAGGGGTTTATGCTGGGGTGGTGTTTCGGGGCTTAGGGCAGTGCAGTGGTGTTCAGGCAGTGTAGCGGTTCGTGCAGGGGGTGGTGTTTCAGGTTTTAGGGCAGTGCAGTGGTGTTTGGGCAGTGTTGAGGTTCTTGATGGGGGTGGTGTTTCAGGGTTTAGGGCAGTTTAGTGGTGTTCAGGCAGTATAGGGGGTCTTGCTGGGGGTGGTGTTTCAGGGTTTAGGGCAGTGCAGTGGTGTTTGGGCAGTGTAGGGGGTTGTGCTGGGGGTGGTGTTTCAGGGTTTAGGGCAGTGCAGTGGTGTTCGGGCAGTGTGAGGGGTCGTGCTAGGGCTGGTGTTTTAGGGTTTAGGGCAGTGTATTAGTTTTCGGGCAGTGTAGGGGGTCTTGCTGGGGCTGGAGTTTAAGGGTTAAGGGTAGTGCAGTGGTGTTCGGGCAGTGTAGGGGGTCATGCTGGGGGTGGTTTTTTATGGTGTAGGGTTGTGCAGTGGTGTTCGGGCAGTGTAGGGGGTCATGCAGGGTGGTGTTTCAGGGTTTAGGGCAGTGCAGTGGTGATCGGGCAGTGTAGGGGGTTTGCTGGGGGTGGTGTTTCAGGGTTTAGGGCAGTGCAGTGGTGTTCGGGCATTGTAGGGGGTCGTGCTGTGACTGGTGTTTTAGGGTTTAGGGCTGTGCAGTGGTGTTTGGGCAGTGTACTGGGTCATGCTGGGGCTGGTGTTTCAGTGTTTAAGGCAGTGCAGTGGTGTTCAGGCAGTGTAGTGGGTCGTGCTGGAGCTGGTGTTTTAGGATTCAGGGCAGAGCAGTGGTGTTCGGGCAGTGGGGGTCGTGCTGGGGCTTTTGTTTCAGGGTTTAGGGCAGTGCAGTGGTATTCGGGATGTGTAGGGGGTCATGCTGGGGGTGGTGTTTCAGGGTTTATGGCAGTGCAGTGTTGTTCGCACAGTATAGGGGGTTATGCAGGAGGTGGTGTTTCAGGGTTTAAGGCAGTGCAGTATTGTTCGGGCAGTGTAGGGGTAATGCAGGGGGTGGTGTTTAGGGTTTAGGGCAGTGCAGTGGTGTTCGGGCAGTGTAGGGGGTCGTACTGAGGCTGGTGTTTCAGGGTTCAGGGCAGTGCAGTGGTGTTTTGGCAGTGCAGGGGGTCGTGCTGGGGCAGGTGTTTCAGGGTTCAGGGCAGAGCATTGGTGTTCGGGCAGTGTGGGGGTAATGCTGGGGGTGGTGTTTCAGGGATTAGGGCAGTGCAGTGGTGTTCGGGCAGTGTAGGGGTTCGTTCTGGGGCTGGTGTTTCAGGGTTTAGGGCAGTGCAGTGGTGTTTGGGGAGTGTAGGCGGTCGTGCTGGGGCTGGTGTTTCAGGGTTTAGGGCAGTGCAGTGGTGGTCGGTCAGTGCAGTGGGTCTTGCTGGGGGTGGTGTTTCAGGGTTTAGGGCAGTGCAGTGGTGTTCGGGCAGTGCAGGGGGTCTTGCTGGGGGTGATGTTTCAGGGTTTAGGGAAGTGCAGTGGTGTTCGGGCAGTGCAGGAGTTCGTGCAGGGGGATGGTGTTTCGGGGTTTAGGGCAGTGCAGTGGTGTTCAGGCAGTGCAGGGGGTCGTGCTGGGGGTGGTGTTTCAGGGCATAGGGCAGTGCAGTGGTGTACGGGCAGTGTAGGGGTTGTGCTGGGGGGGTGTTTTGGGGTTTAGGGCAGTGCAGTGGTGTCCGGGCAGTGTAGGGGGTCATGCAGGGTGTGGTGTTTCAGGGTTTAGGGCAGTGCAGTGCTGTTCTGGCAGTGTAGAGTGTCGTGCACGGGGTGGTGTTTCAGGGTTTAGAGCAGTGTAGTGGTGTTCGGGCAGTGTAGGGGGTCTTGCAGGGGGTGGTGTTTCAGGGTTTAGGGCAGTGCAGTGGTGTTCGTTCAGTATAGGGGGTCGTGCAGGGGGTGGTGTTTCAAGGTTTAGGGCAGTGCAGTATTGTTCAGGCATTGTAGGGGGTCGTGCAGGGGGTGGTGTTTCAGGGTTTAGGGCAGTGCAGTGGTGTTTTGGCAGTGTAGGGAGTCGTGCTGGGGCTGGTGTTTCAGTGTTTAAGGCAGTGCAGTGGTGTTCGGGCAGTGTAGGGGGTCATGTTGTGGCTGGTGTTTTAGGGTTTAGGGCAGAGCAGTGGTGTTCGGGCAGTGTTGGGGGATGTGCGAGGGTGGTGGTTTAGGGCAGTGCAGTGGTGTTCGGGCAGTGTAGTGGGTCGTGCTGGGGCTTGTGTTTTAGGGTTCAGGGCAGAGCAGTGGTGTTCGGGCAGTGTGGGGGTCGTGCTGGGGCTGGTGTTTCAGGGTTTATGGCAGTGCAGTGGTATTAAGGAAGTGTAGGGGGTCATGCTGGGGGTGGTGTTTCAGGGTTTATGGCAGTGCAGTTTTGTTCGTTCAGTATAGGGGGTTATGCAGGGGGTCGTGTTTCAGGGTTTAGGGCAGTGCAGTATTGTTCGGGCAGTGTAGGGGTTCATGCTGGGGTGGTGTTTCAGGGTTTAGGGCAGTGCAGTGGTGTTCAGGCAGTGTAGGGGTTCGTGCAGGGGGTGGTGTTTCAGGTTTTAGGGCAGTGCAGTGGTGTTTGGGCAGTGTTGAGGTTCTTGATGGGGGTGGTGTTTCACGGTTTAGGGCAGTTTAGTGGTGTTCAGGCAGTATAGGGGGTCTTGCTGGGGGTGGTGTTTCAGGGTTTAGGGCAGTGCAGTGGTGTTTGGGCAGTGTAGGGGGTCGTGCTGGGGGTGGTGTTTTAGGGTTTAGGGCAGTGTATTAGTTATCGGGCAGTGTAGGGTGTGTTGCTGGGGCTGGAGTTTAAGGGTTAAGGGTAGTGCAGTGGTGTTCGGGCAGTGTAGGGGGTCATGCTGGGGGTGGTGTTTTATGGTGTAGGGTTGTGCAGTGGTGTTCGGGCAGTGTAGGGGGTCATGCAGGGTGGTGTTTCAGGGTTTAGGGCAGTGCAGTGGTGATCGGGCAGTGTAGGGGTTCGTGCAGGGGGTGGTATTTCAGGTTTTAGGGCAGTGCAGTGGTGTTTGGGCAGTGTTGAGGTTCTTGATGGGGGTGGTGTTTCACGGTTTAGGGCAGTTTAGTGGTGTTCAGGCAGTATAGGGGGTCTTGCTGGGGGTGGTGTTTCAGGGTTTAGGGCAGTGCAGTGGTGTTCGGGCAGTGTGAGGGGTCGTGCTAGGGCTGGTGTTTTAGGGTTTAGGGCAGTGTATTAGTTATCGGGCAGTGTAGGGTGTGTTGCTGGGGCTGGAGTTTAAGGGTTAAGGGTAGTGCAGTGGTGTTCGGGCAGTGTAGGGGGTCATGCTGGGGGTGGTGTTTTATGGTGTAGGGTTGTGCAGTGGTGTTCGGGCAGTGTAGGGGGTCATGCAGGGTGGTGTTTCAGGGTTTAGGGCAGTGCAGTGGTGATCGGGCCGTGTAGGGGGTCTTGTTGGGGGTGGTGTTTCAGGGTTTAGGGCAGTGCAGTGGTGTTCGGGCATTGTAGGGGGTCGTGCTGGGACTGGTGTTTTAGGGTTTAGGTCTGTGCAGTGGTGTTTGGGCAGTGTAGTGGGTCGTGCTGGGGCTGGTGTTTCAGGGTTTAGGGCAGTGCAGTGGTATTCGGGAAGTGTAGGGGGTCATGCTGGGGGTGGTGTTTCAGGGTTTATGGCAGTGCAGTGTTGTTCGCTCAGTATAGGAGGTTATGCAGGAGGTGGTGTTTCAGGGTTTAGGGCAGTGCAGTATTGTTCGGGTAGTGTAGGGGGTCTTGCAGGGGGTGGTGTTTCAGGGTTTAGGGCAGTGCAGTGGTGTTCGGGCAGTGTAGGGGGTCGTACTGAGGCTGGTGTTTCAGGGTTCAGGGCAGTGCAGTGGTGTTTTGGCAGTGCAGGGGGTCGTGCTGGGGCAGGTGTTTCAGGGTTCAGGGCAGAGCAGTGGTGTTCGGGCAGTGTGGGGGTCCTGCTGGGGGTGGTGTTTCAGGGATTAGGGCAGTGCAGTGGTGTTCAGGCAGTGTAGGGGATCGTGCTGGGGCTGGTGTTTCAGGGTTTAGGGCAGTGCAGTGGTGTTCGGGGAGTGTAGGCGGTCGTGCTGGGGCTGGTGTTTCAGGGTTTAGGGCAGTGCAGTGGTGGTCGGTCACTGCAGTGGGTCTTGCTGGGGGTGGTGTTTTAGGGTTTAGGGCAGTGCAGTGGTGTTCGGGTAGTGCAGGGGGTCTTGCTGGGGGTGATGTTTCAGGGTTTAGGGAAGTGCAGTGGTGTTCGGGCAGTGCAGGAGGTCGTGCAGGGGGATGGTCTTTCGGGGTTTATGGCAGTGCAGTGGTGTTCAGGCAGTGCAGGGGGTCATGCAGGGTGGTGGTGTTTCGGGGTTTAGGGCAGTGCAGTGGTGTTCAGGCAGTGCAGGGGGTCGTGCTGGGGGTGGTGTTTCAGGGCATAGGGCAGTGCAGTGGTGTTCGGGCAGTGTAGGGGTTGTGCTGGGGGGTGTTTTGGGGTTTAGGGCAGTGCAGTGGTGTCCGGGCAGTGTAGGGGGTCATGCAGGGTGTGGTGTTTAAGGGCTTATGGCAGTGCAGTGCTGTTCTGGCAGTGTAGGGGGTCGTGCACGGGGTGGTGTTTCAGGGTTTAGAGCAGTGTAGTGGTGTTCGGGCAGTGTAGGGGGTCTTGCAGGGGGTGGTGTTTCAGGGTTTAGGGCAGTGCAGTGGTGTTCGTTCAGTATAGGGGTTCGTGCAGGGGGTGGTGTTTCAAGGTTTAGGGCAGTGCAGTATTGTTCGGGCATTGTAGGGGGTCGTGCAGGGGGTGGTGTTTCAGGGTTTAGGGCAGTGCAGTGGTGTTCGGGCAGTGTATGGTGTCGTGCTGAGGCTGGTGTTTCAGGGTTCAGGGCAGTGCAGTGGTGTTTTGGCAGTGCAGGGGGCCGTGCTGGGGCTGGTGTTTCAGGGTTCAGGGTAGAGCAGTGGTGTTCGGGCAGTGTGGGGGTCGTGCTGGGGATGGTGTTTCAGGGATTAGGGCAGTGCAGTGGTGTTCGGGCAGTGTAGGGGGTCGTGCTGGGGCTGGTATTTCAGGGTTTAGGGCAGTGCAGTGGTGTTCGAGGAGTGTAGGCGGTCGTGCTGGGGCTGGTGTTTCAGGGTTTAGGGCAGTGCAGTGGTGGTCAGTCAGTACAGTGGGTCTTGCTGGGGTGGTATTTCAGGGTTTAGGGCAGTGCAGTGGTGTTGGGGCAGTGCAGGGGGTCTTGCTGGGGGTGATGTTTCAGGGTTTTTGGAAGTGCAGTGGTGTTCAGGCAGTGCAGGGGGTCGTGCAGGGGGATGGTGTTTCGGGGTTTAGGGCAGTGCAGTGGTGTTCGGGCAGTGCAGGTGGTCATGCAGGGGTGGTGATTTGGGTTTAAAGGCAGTGCACTGGTGTTCGGGCAATGCAGGGGGTCGTGCTGGGGCTGGTGTTTCAGGGTTTAGGGCAGTGCAGTGATGTTCAGGGAGTGTAGGGGACAGTGATGGGGCTGGTATTTCACAGTTTAGGGCAGTATAGTGGTGGTCAGCCAGTGCAGTGGGTCATGCTGGGGGTGGTATTTCAGGTTTTAGGGCAGTGCAGTGGTGTTTTGGCAGTGTAGGGGGTCGTGCTGGGGCTGGTGTTTCAGGGTTCAGGGCAGAGCAGTTGTGTTCGGGCAGTGTGGGGGTCCTGCTGGGTGTGGTTTTTAAGGGATTAGGGCAGGGCAGTGGTGTTCGGGCAGTGTAGGGGGTCGTGCTGGGGCTGGTGTTTCAGGGTTTAGGGCAGTGCAGTGGTGTTCGGGGAGTATAGGGGTGTTCGGGCTGGGGCTGGTGTTTCAGGATTTAGGGCAGTGCAGTGGTGTTCGGGCAGTGTAGGGGGTCTTGCAGGGGGTGGTGTTTCAGGGTTTAGAGCAGTGTAGTGGTGTTCGGGCAGTGTAGGGGGTCTTGCAGGGGGTGATGTTTCAGGGTTTAGGGCAGTGCAGTGGTGTTCGTTCAGTATAGGGGGTCGTGCAGGGGGTGGTGTTTCAAGGTTTAGGGCAGTGCAGTATTGTTCAGGCATTGTAGGGGGTCGTGCAGGGGGTGGTGTTTCAGGGTTTAGGGCAGTGCAGTGGTGTTTTGGCAGTGTAGGGGGTCATGTTGTGGCTGGTGTTTTAGGGTTTAGGGCAGAGCAGTGGTGTTCGGGCAGTGTTGGGGGATGTGCGAGGGTGGTGGTTTAGGGCAGTGCAGTGGTGTTCGGGCAGTGTAGTGGGTTGTGCTGGGGCTTGTGTTTTAGGGTTCAGGGCAGAGCAGTGGTGTTCGGGCAGTGTAGGGGTCGTGCTGGGGCTGGTGTTTCAGGGTTTATGGCAGTGCAGTGGTATTCAGGAAGTGTAGGGGGTCATGCTGGGGGTGGTGTTTCAGGGTTTATGGCAGTGCAGTTTTGTTCGTTCAGTATAGGGGGTTATGCAGGGGGTCGTGTTTCAGGGTTTAGGGCAGTGCAGTATTGTTCGGGCATTGTAGGGGTTCATGCTGGGGTGGTGTTTCAGGGTTTAGGGCAGTGCAGTGGTGTTCAGGCAGTGTAGGGGTTTGTGCAGGGGGTGGTGTTTCAGGTTTTAGGGCAGTGCAGTGGTGTTTGGGCAGTGTTGAGGTTCTTGATGGGGGTGGTGTTTCACGGTTTAGGGCAGTTTAGTGGTGTTCAGGCAGTATAGGGGGTCTTGCTGGGGGTGGTGTTTCAGGGTTTAGGGCAGTGCAGTGGTGTTTGGGCAGTGTAGGGGGTCGTGCTGGGGGTGGTGTTTCAGGGTTTAGTGCAGTGGTGTTCGGGCAGTGTAAGGGGTCGTGCTAGGGCTGGTGTTTTAGGGTTTAGGGCAGTGTATTAGTTTTCGGGCAGTGTAGGGTGTGTTGCTGGGGCTGGAGTTTAAGGGTTAAGGGTAGTGCAGTGGTGTTCGGGCAGTGTAGGGGGTCATGCTGGGGGTGGTGTTTTATGGTGTAGGGTTGTGCAGTGGTGTTCGGGCAGTGTAGGGGGTCATGCAGGGTGGTGTTTCAGGGTTTAGGGCAGTGCAGTGGTGATTGGGCAGTGTAGGGGGTCTTGCTGGGGGTGGTGTTTCAGGGTTTAGGGCAGTGCAGTGGTGTTCGGGCATTGTAGGGGGTCGTGCTGGGACTGGTGTTTTAGGGTTTAGGTCTGTGCAGTGGTGTTTGGGCAGTGTACTGGGTCATGCTGGGGCTGGTGTTTCAGTGTTTAAGGCAGTGCAGTGGTGTTCGGGCAGTGTAGTGGGTCGTGCTGGGGCTGGTGTTTCAGGGTTTAGGGCAGTGCAGTGGTATTCGGGAAGTGTAGGGGATCATGCTGGGGGTGGTGTTTCAGGGTTTATGGCAGTGCAGTGTTGTTCGCTCAGTATAGGAGGTTATGCAGGAGGTGGTGTTTCAGGGTTTAGGGCAGTGCAGTATTGTTCGGGTAGTGTAGGGGGTCTTGCAGGGGGTGGTGTTTCAGGGTTTAGGGCAGTGCAGTGGTGTTCGGGCAGTGTAGGGGGTCGTACTGAGGCTGGTGTTTCAGGGTTCAGGGCAGTGCAGTGGTGTTTTGGCAGTGCAGGGGGTCGTGCTGGGGCAGGTGTTTCAGGGTTCAGGGCAGAGCAGTGGTGTTCGGGCAGTGTGGGGGTCGTGCTGGGGGTGGTGTTTCAGGGATTAGGGCAGTGCAGTGGTGTTCGGGCAGTGTAGGGGGTCGTGCTGGGGCTGGTGTTTCAGGGTTTAGGGCAGTGCAGTGGTGTTCGGGGAGTGTAGGCGGTCGTGCTGGGGCTGGTGTTTCAGCGTTTAGGGCAGTGCAGTGGTGGTCGGTCACTGCAGTGGGTCTTGCTGGGGGTGGTGTTTCAGGGTTTAGGGCAGTGCAGTGGTGTTCGGGCAGTGCAGGGGTCTTGCTGGGGGTGATGTTTCAGGGTTTAAGGAAGTGCAGTGGTGTTCGGGCAGTGCAGGAGGTCGTGCAGGGGGATGGTGTTTCGGGGTTTATTGCAGTGCAGTGGTGTTCAGGCAGTGCAGGGGGTCATGCAGGGTGGTGGTGTTTCGGGGTTTAGGGCAGTGCAGTGGTGTTCAGGCAGTGCAGGGGGTCGTGCTGGGGGTGGTGTTTCAGGGCATAGGGCAGTGCAGTGGTGTTCGGGCAGTGTAGGGGTTGTGCTGGGGGGTGTTTTGGGGTTTAGGGCAGTGCAGTGGTGTCCGGGCAGTGTAGGGGGTCATGCAGGGTGTGGTGTTTAAGGGTTTAGGGCAGTGCAGTGCTGTTCTGGCAGTGTAGGGGGTCGTGCACGGGGTGGTGTTTCAGGGTTTAGAGCAGTGTAGTGGTGTTCGGGCAGTGTAGGGGGTCTTGCAGGGGGTGGTGTTTCAGGGTTTAGGGCAGTGCAGTGGTGTTCGTTCAGTATAGGGGTTCGTGCAGGGGGTGGTGTTTCAAGGTTTAGGGCAGTGCAGTATTGTTCGGGCATTGTAGGGGGTCGTGCAGGGGGTGGTGTTTCAGGGTTTAGGGCAGTGCAGTGGTGTTCGGGCAGTGTAGGGTGTCGTGACGAGGCTGGTGTTTCAGGGTTCAGGGCAGTGCAGTGGTGTTTTGGCAGTGCAGGGGGTCGTGCTGGGGCTGGTGTTTCAGGGTTCAGGGTAGAGCAGTGGTGTTCGGGCAGTGTCGGGGTCGTGCTGGGGATGGTGTTTCAGGGATTAGGGCAGTGCAGTGGTGTTCGGGCAGTGTAGGGGGTCATGCTGGGGCTGGTATTTCAGGGTTTAGGGCAGTGCAGTGGTGTTCGAGGAGTGTAGGCGGTCGTGCTGGGGCTGGTGTTTCAGGGTTTAGGGCAGTGCAGTGGTGGTCGGTCAGTACAGTGGGTCTTGCTGGGGTGGTGTTTCAGGGTGTAGGGCAGTGCAGTGGTGTTGGGGCAGCGCAGGGGGTCTTGCTGGGGGTGATGTTTCAGGGTTTTGGGAAGTGCAGTGGTGTTCAGGCAGTGCAGGGGGTCGTGCAGGGGGATGGTGTTTCGGGGTTTAGGGCAGTGCAGTGGTGTTCGGGCAGTGCAGGTGGTCATGCAGGGGGTGGTGATTTGGGTTTTAGGGCAGTGCACTGGTGTTCGGGCAATGCAGGGGGTCGTGCTTTGGCTGGTGTTTCAGGGTTTGGGGCAGTGCAGTGGTATTTGTGCAGTGTTGGGGGTCATGCTGGGGCTGGTGTTTCAGGGTTTAGTGCAGTGTATTGGTTTTCGGGCAGCGTAGGGGGTCGTGCTGGGGCTGGAGTTTTAGGGTTAAGCGTAGTGCAGTGGTGTTCGGGCAGTGTAGGGGTTTGTGCTGGGGGTGGTGTTTTATGGTTTAGGGTAGTGCAGTTGTGGTCGGGCAGAGTAGGGGGTTGTGCAGGGGTTGGCGTTTCAGGGTTTAGGGCAGTGCAGTGGTGATCGGGCAGTGTAGGGGGTCTTGCTGGGGGTGGTGTTTCAGGGTTTAGGGCAGTGCAGTGGTGTTCGGGCATTGTAGGGGGTCGTGCTGGGACTGGTGTTTTAGGGTTTAGGGCAGTGCAGTGGTGTTTGGGCAGGGGTCATGCTGGGGCTGGTGTTTCAGTGTTTAAGGCAGTGCAGTGGTGTTAGAGTCGGGGATCTCTGGTTGGCGCAAGGTTGCCCTTGTGTCAAGCAGGAACCCTCTCCTCCACGTCAGGGCGCAGGATAACCCCTCGCGAATGACCCTTGCTCACCCTCTAGGTGCGTGGCGTGAGCAGCCAAGGCGATTCCTCAGGCGTTGTTGGTTAAGCACTTACAATCATACACACAGTAAATACATCAATCCCCCCAGAAACGGACACCAGACTGGGATATATATAAAAATACGATTCTTTATGTAAAAATAAGGTATATATATCTCAACAGACTTATCACAAGACCAATAACGTTTTCGCTAGGCCACCAGGTTATACAGCAGGCAAATGTTCTGGGTTCGTAGTTTCAAATGGATACTTTGTAGTCTCTTTACTTGTAGTTCCAGTACTCACAGAGATCGACTCCTGCGAACGGGGAAATAAGGCGTTGCGGGCCCCGAGCCCGATACTGGAACTTCTTTCGTGATGTGGAGAGTCGGCACAGGTCGGTGCGACTCCCAGCTTGGGAAGTGTTCTTGGGTCCTCAATCAGCAGGTGTGGGCGAGTAGGCAGGCGCGGCCCGCGACCCTTTAGCACGGCGGTGCAGGAGGGTCTCCACAGCGGGGGCGGCGCGGCCTGAGATGTCCGAGGATAGCGAAGCGGGGTCACAGGGCACAGTCAGTGCAGCTGGATGACCCGGCGTAGATCACAGTCGTCGGACGGCTTCCGGCAGGAGGGGTGATAGTGCGTTCAGCGCGCTCCAGTAGCAGGCGGTGACAGGGATGCAGGCGGCCTGGGCCGGGGACAGAGAGCGACTCGGGACGGAGCGGGGCTCTCACGGGTTTGAGGCAGGCGAGCTTCTGGGTGTCACGGCCCTAGGAGGGGCGATGAGGGGCGCAGTCTCTTTCCAGCGGGATGCACACACGGCTCGAATTGGAGGACGAGCAAGAAGCACAGAGAACCCACTGTTCCTGGGGTTCAGTTCAGGGGGCAAGCTCAGATCAAGCCCTTGGAGAATGTTCAAGCACAAAGTAGCAAAGTCTTTTCAGTAAGTCTCTTCCTCTCCTCTCTCAGCAAGGCAAGCAGCAGGCCAGCTCCTCCGGCGTCTTCTTCTCCTTCTAGTCGGGCAGAGGGTCTTTGTGGTAAACAGGATTCTGATTTCTTAGGAGCCAGGCTCCTACTTTTATACCATGATTCTTTTGTTCTTTAGCGCCAGGGGGCCTAGGCCTGGCTCAGTCCAGTTCTGGAGCACTTTGTTATGGTGAGTCTGCTCTTTCCTTTCAGCAGCAGGGCAGAGACATCAGCCGCCCCACAGGGGGTGGCGCCGGCTTTGTGGTGGCAGAGCACAGGTCTATTCAAGAGTCAAGGTGTACTCCTCCCACCCATCCAGGTGTAATCTCTCTACCCACCACCTGGCAGCCAACCTGTCTCTGGGGATTCCCCAACCCTGCTCCTTACTGTTGCCAGGCAGAACACATACACACAGCAGAGGCGGACTGAGATGGTCAGGTCAGTAAATACTAACTTTCTAAAAGTAGTATTTACAAACCCAGGATATTAAAATAAACTTGACTACAAGAAGTATTTTATTATTCTGAGTTCAGGCATACTAAACTCGACACTCTACCATGCTCTCTGAGTCCACCGGGGTCGCCGCGTTGGCGCGATCCCGGCAGCCCATTCTGGCCTATGGAGAGCAGGTAGCCTTCAATAGTGAAGAACGAAAATGGCTGTAATTCACTACTAAGACATGCCACACACATCAGGGCATGTCCTACCTTATGCCTACAATGCACCCTGCCCTTGGGCCTACCAGAGGGGTGGCTAATATGTAGGTAAGGGAAGGTTTAGGGACTGGCAAGTGGGGGCACTTGCGCAGTCAGCGCGACGGTCCCGGACCGCGCACAGGGTCTGCGGTGGCAGACCCTAGACACACTTTACAAGGCCGCTTCCGTGGGTGGCGCAACCAGCGCTGCAAGCCCACCAGCAGCATTGGCATTCACAAGCCCTGGCACCCCTGGTGCACTTTACTGGGGACTGACAGTGAATCCAATAAACCAATCCTGGACATCAATTACAGGTACATTTTACTTCGGGAGCACTTGCACTGCGGCACGGATTAGCCGTGGCGCAGTGCCCTGAGCGGACAACACCAGCAAAACAGTCGAGGCACACCATCAAAAAGTGGAAGGGAAACTCACGCCAAGGTGCCAGGTCTAACACGTGTCCCCTCCAGCTGAAATGTGGGGAGAACTACCCTTGCCCAGGGGGTTCCTCGTCACTAAGGCGGAAATACCTGGACAGACCGTCAGCGTTGGCGTGATCTGTACCAGGACGGTGTTCCACCGTAAAGTCCATACCCTGTAGGGAGATGGACCACCTCAACAGCTTCGGGTTCTCACCCCTCATTTGCATCAACCATCTGAGGGGCCTGTGGTCCGTCTGAACCCGGAAGTGAGACCCAAACAAGTAGGGTCTTAGCTTCTTCAGCGCCCAGACCACAGCAAATGCTTCTCGCTCAATTGCACTCCACCTACTTTCCCGTGGAAGTAACCTCCTACTGATGAAGGCTACGGGTTGGTCCCAGCCCTCCTCAGTCATCTGTGACAGAACAGCCCCTACACCATGCTCTGAAGCGTCTGTCTGCACTAGGAATTCCTTGGAGAAGTCAGGGGCCAAGAGCACGGGCGCCGTGCACATGGCAGTCTTCAGGGTGTCGAAAGCTTTCTGACAGGTGTCAGTCCAAATCACGTTCCTGGGCTGCTTCTTCGAAGTCAGCTCTGTCAAGGGGGCAACGATCGTTCCATAGCCCTTGACAAACCTCCTGTAGTACCCAGTGAGCCCCAGGAAGGCCCTCACTGCGGTCTGCGTCTTGGGGGGTTCCCAAGCCAGGATGGTCTCAATTTTGGGTTGCAAGGGTGCCACCTTGCCACTCCCCACTTGGTGTCCCAAGTACACCACGGAACCCTGCCCGATCTGGCACTTGCTTGCCTTGATCGTGAGGCCTGCTCGGCGCAGCGCCATCAACACTTCCCAGAGGTGGCGCAGGTGTTCAGGCCAGGTGGCACTGAACACTGCGATGTCATCCAGGTAGGCGGCACTGAACGCATCCAGCCCAACCAGTACCTGGTTGACCAACCTCTGAAAGGTGGCAGGGGCATTCTTCATCCCAAATGGCATGACTCGGAACTGGAAGTGCCCATCTGGTGTAGAGAATGCGGACCTCTCTTTGGCCCCATCGGTCAAGGCGATCTGCCAGTACCCAGACGTTAAATCAAACGTACTGAGGAACCGGGCAGCCCCTAACCGATCGATGAGCTCGTCAGCTCTGGGGATGGGGTGCGCGTCAGTCTTCGTGACTGAATTGAGTCCTCTGTAGTCCACACAGAACCGGAGTTCAGGTGTGGCTCCCGGCGCAGCAGCCTTTGGGACCAAGACCACGGGGCTGGACCAAGGACTGCTGGAGGACTCAACCACCCCTAGCGCAAGCATTTTGGAGACCTCCTCCTTAATGCAAGCTCTGACCCTGTCAGTTACCCGGTAAGCCTTGTGCTTTACAGGTAAGCTGTCTCCTGTGTCCACATCATGGACGCACCAATCTGTGACACCAGGAACCAGGGAGAATCGGTCGGAAAACTGTCCCAGCAAGTGGCGGCAATCTTCCTGTTGTTCGGGCGTCAGGGTGGGTGAGAGGTTAACTCCATCCACTGACCCATCTTTCTCAGAGGCCACTAAGAGGTCAGGAAGAGGCTCGGTCTCCTCTTCCATTCCATCATCAGTGGCCAGCAGCATGCCCACTTCGGTCCTCTCTAAGTGGGGCTTAAGGCGGTTAACATGTAGGACCCTCAAAGGGTTCCTGGGAGTCTGCATGTCCACCAAGTAGGTGATAGGACTTTTGCGCTCCACAACCTCAAATGGACCTGTCCACTTATCCTGAAGTGCACACGGCTCCACTGGGGCCAAGACCCACACCTTTTGTCCAGGTTGAAGCTCTACCAGAGTGGCATTCCGGTCGTACCACCGCTTCATCTCCTCCTGGCTGGCTTCCAGATTTGCCTCAGCAAGTTGCCTGAAACGCCGAGTCTGGTTTCGGAAGGCCAGCATGTAACTATATACATTCTGGGGAGGTTTCCTGGGAGATTGCTCCCAGCCTTCCTTTACCAAACTCAGAGGTCCTCTTACCGGGTGACCATACAGAAGCTCAAAGGGGCTGAACCCTAGAGACTTCTGCGGCACCTCTCGGTAAGCGAAGAGCAGGCATGGCAAGAGGACGTCCCACTTACGCCTCATTGGACCGTCCAGGCCCATGATCATGCCTTTGAGGGTTCGGTTGAATCTCTCAACCAACCCATTTCCTTGGGGGTGGTAAGGAGTGGTGAACTTGTAAGTTACCCCACACTCCTTCCACAGGGATTTCATATACGTGGATATGAAATTGGTCCCCCGGTCGCTCACCACCTCTAGAGGGAATCCCACTCGGGAGAAAATTCCCATCAGTGCCCGTCCCACCACGGGGGCCGTCACTGTCCTCAGAGGGATGGCTTCAGGGTACCGGGTGGCATGGTCCACCAAGACCAGGATGAACCTGTTGCCCAGGGCTGTCTTGGGGTCCAGAGGCCCCACAATATCAATACCCACTCGTTGGAATGGCGTACCGACCACAGGGAAAGGTTGCAGAGGAGCCTTGTGCTTCCCTCCGCTCTTACCACTTGCCTGGCAAGTCTGACAGGTTCTGCAGTAGGAATCGGAATTCTTGTGCATTTGGGGCCAGTAAAAGTGGGTGACAAGCCTGTCATAGGTCTTGTCCATCCCCAAATGTCCTGCTAAAGGCACATCATGAGCCAGCCCCAGTAGGAAGGTTCTGAACTTCTGGGGTACCACCAGCACACGGGCTGACCCAGGTTCAGCAGCCTTAGGCTCGGAATACAGGAGGTCACTCTCCCAGTACACGTAGTGTGTTTTGGCCTGAACACCATTGGCCTGGTCTGCAGCCTGTTGCCGCATACCCACGAGAGAAGGGCCTTCTTTCTGCTCCCTGCAGAATTCCTCCCTGGAGGGACCTCCTTCTTGCTGCCAATGGGTCAGCTCAGGCAGATCTCCCAGTTCGGCAATCTGTTCCCCGGTAGGCTCCAGAGCATCCCCCTCAGGGTCTACTTCCTCCTGGGCCGTGGGAACTTCGGGGGCCGGTTTCCCGCGCCTCCTGCGCCTTCTCCCTAAGGCCGGTTCCTGGACCTCTCCCTCAGGCTCCAGGACCCTCTCAACACCCCTACTGGCTGCCATGGACCGGGTGGTCACGCACGCCCAGTCGGGTAGACCCACCATCCTCAGATGCGTGGTCTTCTCCACCTTCTCCCAAGGGGAACTCTCCAGGTCGTTCCCTAGCAGACAGTCTACAGGCATGTCAGTTCTCACAGCGACTTGTAGAGTACCAGAGACCTCCCCCCACTCAAAGGGAACTTGAGCCATTGGACAACGACTCTCTACGTTGTCAGCATTGACAACCCTACAGTAGGCATTGGGTACAATCTGCTCTTGAGACACCAGGTGTTGCCTCACCGAGGTCACGCTGGCTCCTGTATCTCTAAGAGCCTCAACCTTCTTTCCATTGATGGTCACCACCTGCCCATATTTCTTAGTGTTAGAGGGCAGGTAGGTTACAGGGACCATCTCACTGTCTCCTAGCGAGACTAGGGTCATCTGCCCGGGACCCCCACCCTCCTGGACTGCTACTTCCTCCCCAAAGTTAACACTAGCTACTTGCCGGGGTGGAGCACCAGTGGGTGCGGTCTTACCAAACAGGCGACACTTAGGATCAGAGGCAATGTGACCCGGCTCACCACACTTATAACAATTGAAGGGCCCCTTTGGAACAGGTCTACCTGTCGGGGCCCCGTTCTGCTGCGGGGGTGGGGGAGGCTGAGAACCCTTCTGCTGGTTCCCTTGGGAATTACTTTGGGGGCCTTTTTGGAACCCCTTCTGTTTACCCTTGTCCCCCCCACTCTTCTGCTGGGGACCCTGCCCACCTTTGGCGGAGTCTCCCACTTGACCCTTGTGGACCCTGGTGCTGAGCCAGCGGTCCGCCTCCTCAGCAAGCTTCCTCGGGTTGGACAGCTTGCTATCAATCAGGTGCTGGCGTAGCTCAGGAAAACATTGACTGGACAAGTGCTCCCATGCAATTAAATCAAGCAGCCCTTGATAATCATTCACTTTGCTACCCTTCACCCAACCATCCAGCGCTCTGCAGAAAAAGGTCACATACTCCACATACGTACTCTCAGGGATCTTCTTCGTCTCCCTGAACCGCTGTCTATATAGCTCCGGAGTTAACCCATACCTGGTCATTAAAGCTTCCTTCATATGGGGGTATGAGGTTTGGAGATCTAAGGGTAAATCTAACAGTGTGTCACGCCCTTCAGCAAGGAACCTTCCCCACAACCCCGCTCCCCAGTCTTTCTCAGGGACCCGGTGTGAGGACATGGCCACCTCGTAGGCCCTAAACCACTGCCCTATGTCATCCTTTCTAAAATACTCCTTTACTACATCTTTGGGGATGTACACCTTGGACTCTACCTGCACTGGTGGAGTGCTGCCACCAGAAGGAGCGGTGTCCAAACTTTTCGCCTTCAGCTCCAACTCCTTCAATCTGATATCATGATCCATTTGGCGTTGTTGTGCCTCCAGGGCCAACTTCTGCTTTTCCATTTCCATTTGTCCTGCCAACTTTGCCATCTCCATTGCATGCGCCCTGTCGGCTGCCCTGTCTGCCAGCTCCTCTGGCGACCGGACTCTGCTGGGCTCCTCAAGGTTGTCGGGTGGAACGATGTCCCCCGCATTCCGTAGGTCTCGTGACTCCTTCCAGGCTCTCAACGCCTTGGTGTACTGGGGCTTCCTCTTGCATCCAGCATGGGGGACTCTGAATTGTACACTGTAGCCTTTCAATTGCTCCATCGTGTAGCCTTCCAGTCTCTCCCAATCCACCTCATCGATTCCAGAAATCACAGAGAGTGCTCTCCCAGCGGAGTGTGAGCCAGGCATGGTTGCAGTAATGGCAGATGTCTCAACAAAGTTCAACAATTACAAACCTGTGGCTACGTTATTTGGTCTGCTCTCACTATCTGGTGATTAATAATTCACTGTATGCAAATTACAAGTGCAAATCCGAAATCCCAACCGCTGCCAACAATGTTAGAGTCGGGGATCTCTGGTTGGCGCAAGGTTGCCCTTGTGTCAAGCAGGAACCCTCTCCTCCACGTCAGGGCGCAGGATAACCCCTCGCGAATGACCCTTGCTCACCCTCTAGGTGCGTGGCGTGAGCAGCCAAGGCGATTCCTCAGGCGTTGTTGGTTAAGCACTTACAATCATACACACAGTAAATACATCAATCCCCCCAGAAACGGACACCAGACTGGGATATATATAAAAATACGATTCTTTATGTAAAAATAAGGTATATATATCTCAACAGACTTATCACAAGACCAATAACGTTTTCGCTAGGCCACCAGGTTATACAGCAGGCAAATGTTCTGGGTTCGTAGTTTCAAATGGATACTTTGTAGTCTCTTTACTTGTAGTTCCAGTACTCACAGAGATCGACTCCTGCGAACGGGGAAATAAGGCGTTGCGGGCCCCGAGCCCGATACTGGAACTTCTTTCGTGATGTGGAGAGTCGGCACAGGTCGGTGCGACTCCCAGCTTGGGAAGTGTTCTTGGGTCCTCAATCAGCAGGTGTGGGCGAGTAGGCAGGCGCGGCCCGCGACCCTTTAGCACGGCGGTGCAGGAGGGTCTCCACAGCGGGGGCGGCGCGGCCTGAGATGTCCGAGGATAGCGAAGCGGGGTCACAGGGCACAGTCAGTGCAGCTGGATGACCCGGCGTAGATCACAGTCGTCGGACGGCTTCCGGCAGGAGGGGTGATAGTGCGTTCAGCGCGCTCCAGTAGCAGGCGGTGACAGGGATGCAGGCGGCCTGGGCCGGGGACAGAGAGCGACTCGGGACGGAGCGGGGCTCTCACGGGTTTGAGGCAGGCGAGCTTCTGGGTGTCACGGCCCTAGGAGGGGCGATGAGGGGCGCAGTCTCTTTCCAGCGGGATGCACACACGGCTCGAATTGGAGGACGAGCAAGAAGCACAGAGAACCCACTGTTCCTGGGGTTCAGTTCAGGGGGCAAGCTCAGATCAAGCCCTTGGAGAATGTTCAAGCACAAAGTAGCAAAGTCTTTTCAGTAAGTCTCTTCCTCTCCTCTCTCAGCAAGGCAAGCAGCAGGCCAGCTCCTCCGGCGTCTTCTTCTCCTTCTAGTCGGGCAGAGGGTCTTTGTGGTAAACAGGATTCTGATTTCTTAGGAGCCAGGCTCCTACTTTTATACCATGATTCTTTTGTTCTTTAGCGCCAGGGGGCCTAGGCCTGGCTCAGTCCAGTTCTGGAGCACTTTGTTATGGTGAGTCTGCTCTTTCCTTTCAGCAGCAGGGCAGAGACATCAGCCGCCCCACAGGGGGTGGCGCCGGCTTTGTGGTGGCAGAGCACAGGTCTATTCAAGAGTCAAGGTGTACTCCTCCCACCCATCCAGGTGTAATCTCTCTACCCACCACCTGGCAGCCAACCTGTCTCTGGGGATTCCCCAACCCTGCTCCTTACTGTTGCCAGGCAGAACACATACACACAGCAGAGGCGGACTGAGATGGTCAGGTCAGTAAATACTAACTTTCTAAAAGTAGTATTTACAAACCCAGGATATTAAATAAACTTGACTACAAGAAGTATTTTATTATTCTGAGTTCAGGCATACTAAACTCGACACTCTACCATGCTCTCTGAGTCCACCGGGGTCGCCGCGTTGGCGCGATCCCGGCAGCCCATTCTGGCCTATGGAGAGCAGGTAGCCTTCAATAGTGAAGAACGAAAATGGCTGTAATTCACTACTAAGACATGCCACACACATCAGGGCATGTCCTACCTTATGCCTACAATGCACCCTGCCCT
This sequence comes from Triturus cristatus, assembly GCF_964204655.1. Taxonomy (NCBI): domain Eukaryota; kingdom Metazoa; phylum Chordata; class Amphibia; order Caudata; family Salamandridae; genus Triturus; species Triturus cristatus. The sequence goes on along the minus strand of NC_140579.1, from coordinate 630,276,470 downwards.
TGGGCCTACCAGAGGGGTGGCTAATATGTAGGTAAGGGAAGGTTTAGGGACTGGCAAGTGGGGGCACTTGCGCAGTCAGCGCGACGGTCCCGGACCGCGCACAGGGTCTGCGGTGGCAGACCCTAGACACACTTTACAAGGCCGCTTCCGTGGGTGGCGCAACCAGCGCTGCAAGCCCACCAGCAGCATTGGCATTCACAAGCCCTGGCACCCCTGGTGCACTTTACTGGGGACTGACAGTGAATCCAATAAACCAATCCTGGACATCAATTACAGGTACATTTTACTTCGGGAGCACTTGCACTGCGGCACGGATTAGCCGTGGCGCAGTGCCCTGAGCGGACAACACCAGCAAAACAGTCGAGGCACACCATCAAAAAGTGGAAGGGAAACTCACGCCAAGGTGCCAGGTCTAACAAGTGGTGTTCGGGCAGTGTAGGGGGTCATGTTGTGGCTGGTGTTTTAGGGTTTAGGGCAGAGCAGTGGTGTTCGGGCAGTGTTGGGGGATGTGCGAGGGTGGTGGTTTAGGGCAGTGCAGTGGTGTTCGGGCAGTGTATTGGGTCATGCTGGGGCTGGTGTTTTAGGGTTCAGGGCAGAGCAGTGGTGTTCGGGCAGTGTGGGGGTCGTGCTGGGGCTGGTGTTTCAGGGTTTAGGGCAGTGCAGTGGTATTCGGGAAGTGTAGGGGGTCATGCTGGGGGTGGTGTGTCAGGGTTTATGGCAGTGCAGTTTTGTTTGTTCAGTATAGGGGTTTGTGCTGGGGGTGGTGTTTTATGGTTTAGGGTAGTGCAGTTGTGGTCGGGCAGTGTAGGGGGTTGTGCAGGGGGTGGTGTTTCAGGGTTTAGGGCAGTGCAGTGGTGTTTGGGCAGTGTTGAGGTTCTTGATGGGGGTGGTGTTTCAGGGTTTAGGGCAGTGGTGTTCAGGCAGTGTAAGGGGTCTTGCTGGGGGTGGTGTTTCAGGGTTTAGGGCAGTTTAGTGGTGTTCAGGCAGTATAGGGGGTCTTGCTTGGGGTGGTGTTTTAGGGTTTAGGGCAGTGCAGTGGTGTTTGGGCAGTATAGGGGGTCGTGCTGGGGGTGGTGTGTCAGGGTTTAGGGCAGTGTATTAGTTTCCGGGCAGTGTAGGGGGTCTTTCTGGGGCTGGAGTTTAAGGGTTAAGGGTAGTGCAGTGGTGTTCGGGCAGTGTAGGGGGTCATGCTGGGGGTGGTGTTTTATGGTGTAGGGTTGTGCAGTGGTGTTCGGGCAGTGTAGGGGGTCATGCAGGGTGGTGTTTCAGGGTTTAGGGCAGTGCAGTGGTGATCGGGCAGTGTAGGGGGTCTTGCTGGGGGTGGTGTTTCAGGGTTTAGGGCAGTGCAGTGGTGTTCGGGCATTGTAGGGGGTCGTGCTGGGACTGGTGTTTTAGGGTTTAGGGCTGTGCAGTGGTGTTTGGGCAGTGTGGGGGTCGTGCTGGGGCTGGTGTTTCAGGGTTTAGGGCAGTGCAGTGGTATTCGCCAAGTGTAGGGGGTCATGCTGGGGGTGGTGTTTCAGGGTTTATGGCAGTGCAGTGTTGTTCGCTCAGTATAGGGGGTTATGCAGGAGGTGGTGTTTCAGGGTTTAGGGCAGTGCAGTATTGTTCGGGCAGTGTAGGGGGTCATGCAGGGGGTGGTGTTTCAGGGTTTATGGCAGTGCAGTGGTGTTCGGGCAGTGTAGGGGGTCGTACTGAGGCTGGTGTTTCAGGGTTCAGGGCAGTGCAGCGGTGTTTTGGCAGTGCAGGGGGTCGTGCTGGGGCAGGCGTTTCAGGGTTCAGGGCAGAGCAGTGGTGTTCGGGCAGTGTGGGGGTCGTGCTGGGGGTGGTGTTTCAGGGATTAGGGCAGTGCAGTGGTGTTCGGGCAGTGTAGGGGGTCGTGCTGGGGCTGGTGTTTCAGGGTTTAGGGCAGTGCAGTGGTGGTCGGTCAGTGCAGTGGGTCTTCCTGGGGGTAGTGTTTCAGGGTTTAGGGCAGTGCAATGGTGTTCGGGCAGTGCAGGGGGTCTTGCTGGGGGTGATGTTTCAGGGTTTAGGGAAGAGCAGTGGTGTTCGGGCAGTGCAGGAGGTCGTGCAGGGGGATGGTGTTTCGGGGTTTGTGGCAGTGCAGTGGTGTTCGGTCAGTGCAGGGGGTCATGCAGGGGGGTGGTGTTTCGGGGTTTAGGGCAGTGCAGTGGTGTTCAGGCAGTGCAGGGGGTCGTGCACAGGGTGGTGTTACAGGGTTTAGAGCAGTGTAGTGGTGTTCGGGCAGTGTAGGGGTCGTGCTGGGGCTGGTGTTTCAGGGTTTAGGGTAGTGCAGTGGTGTTCGGGAAGTGTAGGGGGTCATGCTGGGAGTGGTGTGTCAGGGTTTATGGCAGTGCAGTTTTGTTCGTTCAGTATAGGGGTTTGTGCTGGGGGTGGTGTTTTATGGTTTAGGGTAGTGCAGTTGTGGTCGGGCAGTGTAGGGTGTTGTGCAGGGGGTGGTGTTTCAGGGTTTAGGGCAGTGCAGTGGTGTTCAGGCAGTGCAGGGGGTCTTGCCGGGGGTGGTGTTTCAGGGTTTTGGGAAGTGCAGTGGTGTTCGGGCAGTGCAGGGTGTCGTGCAGGGGGAAGGTGTTTCGGGGTTTAGGGCAGTGCAGTGGTGTTCGGGCAGTGCGGGGGGTCATGCAGGGTGGTGGTGTTTCGGGGTTTAGGGCAGTGCAGTGGTGTTCAGGCAGTGCAGGCAGTCATGCAGGGGGTGGTGATTTGGGGTTTAGGGCAGTGCACTGGTGTTCGGGCAATGCAGGGGGTCGTGCTGGGGCTGGTGTTTCAGGTTTTAGGGCAGAGCAGTGATGTTCAGGGAGTGTAGGGGGCAGTGATGGGGCTGGTATTTCACAGTTTAGGGCAGTGCAGTGGTGGTCAGCCAGTGCAGTGGGTCATGCTGGGGGTGGTGTTTCAGGTTTTTGTGGAAATGTGGATTTTCCTGATCAGTTATGTCCCCTATCTTGGACCCCAACGGTTCTATATGCATGTTACAAGTACATGTATGTTCCCTCCAGTTCCAGTTTCTAAGACGCAAACATATGTGTGTCTACCGTTGACATGTTCTCTGTCAGATCCGCCATCACAGGGTTGGATATTCGATTCCTAAGTATGAAAAGCCACCGACTTTATATGGCTAAGTTACTCCATTTTTACAGTTCAGGCAAGTAGGCCCGATTCTGTCCTCAAAGCCTTTCCCTGCTCTCTGTCTTTGACAGCTTCAGCTTGAGCTCGCATCTGTATCCATGAACTTTGTCCTACTCCCTGTGCAGCTAACGGTGACTGCCTCGGCCAGTTTTCGCCTGTCTGCCAAGAAGTTGTATTTCACCTTCGAATTATCTATTTTACTCTTCAGCCGATGCATTCCTGTCCAGTGATTTAGGTAAACATTTCCTTTAGCTCACAAGCAAAGGACTCAGCCTTTCCGTCCTCCTGCAAGTGATTCATAGCCCTGTTGCCATGGAAAGTTTTCTATCCCTCGCATCTCATATAGACACTTAGACGCTTGTACACGCACACAGTCAGTATAGAATAGATTCTGTCCGAGAGTTCTTCCTTGTGGATAACATAGTTCTTTAAACATAGGATGTTAGATATGATTTGGGATTAGGTTGACTTGACCCCAGACTTCTCGTCTCCACATGTAGAGCTAAATGTCAAGTCCCCTTCACCCCCTAGTTGCACGTCAATTACACGTCATGCTGCCGCGCGCGCATCTATGCCAAGTATTATCTTATAGATCCACCTATGTCTGATAATTCTAACCAATCATGTTTCTTTTATTCCTTATTACGCCTAGTTTCGATTATGTCACTGTTTTGTCACTTTTCTTATCAAATGTTACGCCTTCTACATTCGTTTCATTGTAATGCACTTATTATAAAAATACATGTCTGTTAATGAATTATTGTACTTCACTTCCTGAACCCTCGTGGTGACGGAACCTGAAGGCCGCGACTCGAGTCGGCCATTTTGAATGGAATAAAGCCCATTAGAAAACCTCTTATACCACGGATTCTGCCTCTTGTTATTTTGAGCTATTTACTTTATTTTAAGATTCCGTATGAAATTCAGTCCGGTATTTTTATTTACCACATAATGGCGCCCGAATAGGGACACTTTCTCATCTCACGCGCCGGCGGTGCGTTGCAGGCCCGGTCTCCTGCCACAGCTGGACGGACCATAAAACGCGTACCAGCAGGATTTCCTGTAAGCTCCCTCCGGTCAAGCGGGGGCGACTGAGGCTGCGATCAACCCAGACGAGGCGGTGAGAAGTGCGAAGTATCCCGACCAGAGCCTAGCTGAGAGAGCAAGATCCGAGGTATACAGAGGCCCACCAGGTTTTCCGAAATCCCGACGTCCAGAGGGTCCGATGTCCGCAGTTATCGAGTCCTGTCCATTCTCTGAGGCCTTCCGTTTCAAGGAGCTACTCGGTGAGTACCATCGCCGGGGAGGCGTGTTGACGCGCACATAGGTTGTGCCGGTCAAGACGGATTTGGGTACACAAATCCGGTCTGCACTGTTTAGCAGTGTATATGTACTGTTTAGCAGTATATCAAGTATTCCGAAGTATTCAGTTATTGTCAAGAATTCAGCGTGGTGATTAGTTAGGCAGACTGTCATCATTGTCGACCATTGTTATAATGTTTAATGTTTAAAGTTTAAAGTATTCAGAAATGTCTTGCATATTGTGGTATGAATGACTGTTCATTGTTCACTGTTCATTATTGTGTTTCTCGCATTAAGCAAGTTCAAGAGTAAGTATCAGATCAGTTGTAAATATGCCGCTCTTCTCGAAGTTAAGACAGATTACTACCAGAAAAGGGGTGCTTGAAGAAGCAGTTCCTATTCCTCCTAGGGATACTCCAGGGCATTTCATGTACCATAAACATGGCTTAGATGCCATATTGTTTCTTGATCTATGGGTAGATTATACCAAAGGATTACCGGAAAGTCAAAGGTGGCCCATAGCGGGAACCTGGGATGCAGAGTGCATCATGAAAGTGGAGGAAGAGTTATGGAAAAGAAAGGTCAGACAGTCACAGAAAGACGCTGTTGAGTTATGGCGTAAAGAATCTCATAGACGAACAGAAAAAGCACGTAGACAAGAAGAGAGGAGTAAAGAAAGTTCAAATAAAGTTCAAGAAAATCTATTAATTGAGGAAGGTATCCGAGTGAAATCAGAACAAGTGAATAGACAAAGAAATGCTCCTATGAATGGTATGTATCCCCTTCTAGCCGAAGGACTACCTAAGGCTGCTCCAGAGATACCAAAAGACTTGCCACCCCCATTATTTCCAATTAAGGTACATCCAAAGGGGCATCCCAGAACCGCAGAAGATGTTTTTCTTTCCTCATATCTAGACGATGCAGCTCCCGAGTATGCTAACGCCACACCACATAGACCGTCTGGCGGAGGGGTCCAACGTCAGGATCAGGTATCTGTCCCCGTGCAACAGCAAGTCCCGATACAAGCTTCGGCAAGCACATCTGTTTCCGCATCTGTCTCCGCAGTCGACTCTACAGAGGTATCGACACCCATAGTTGCTGTGTCACGTTCAACGAACCCATTCACACCCGACGCCCCAGATAGGGCCACGGGAGGTGCTAGCAGTACTTTTACACCACCTAGAATAAATAAACTTGTCTTTCAAGAGTCAGCGCATTCACGTACACCTAAATTCGTAAGTGAACGTACGCTTAAAGAACTCCTTGTAAATTGTAGATATGACCCAGTGGTTGGTAAAGAGGACGAAATGGTCCTGGCATCATTACGTATCAGGCGAGCCGCAGAATATTTAGCAAGGTTACCAGGGATGACTACGCATCTAGATAACATATATCATTTTGTTCAAACAGGACGAGATCCAGGATGTATTAACAGAGCTATGGAATTCCAGAAAGTAGAGATACAGGGGGAACTGTTACGTTTCCTCATAAACTGTGTAATCAGAAATCAAGATCGTCCGGGGGTAGACCCGAATGCAATGCTTATTCTTACAAGATGGAGTCAGAATATATCAGAAGGGAGACACGATAAGCAAAATTGTATAATAGCCATGTGCCGAAAAATACGTAAAGAAATAGAGCGTATTCATGAAGAGAGATTGGGAACAGACGAGTTTGAGCAAGATGAAGTGTCCGAATCAGGGAATTCCGCAAGACAGTCAGAGACCATAGCTTATGTAGGCAGAGGAAGATCTTGTGAAAATACTAGATGTTTTTCTGATCCCATACACTCCGTATGTCCAAATAATAGCAGAACGTATCCGACGCCTGTAATAAATCTGAAGTCTCCTGAACATTCGTTTCAAGCCGCAGATAAGATACTACGAGAACGAAGAGGTTACCACCTCCTCGATTCTATGGATGAGCAAGAATTAGCCAGATCAGCCGTTCACTGGATTGACAGTCCTGAAAAATACGGTGATGAGACCGTAGCACACACGTTTCTCAACCTCAGTACAGATGAACAACGCTTAGCTGGAATCTATATGATTCAGCAACTTCTCATATTATATAAGAGCCAACATGCTGACCCTGGTCCTTTACCTGATATATTAACGGAACTACTCACAAACAGATGGAGAGGTTCTAGTAATAAGCTAATTAAAGAGATATTAGTGTCACGTAAGCAGTACGTCCTTTTTGTAAGTCCGGATTCTCTCTCGCTGCCCCACAGAGAAAGAACGCCGTACTATATGGATAGACAAAATCCTTTACGAGAAGTGCACCCAATAAAAGGCGAAGACAATGAGTTTCACCGTGTATTTGTTTACACACCCATATCAAAAATGGAATTATTAGAAATGAAGAAAGTAGTACCTAGTCATGACAAAGACCCAGCGGGTTTCCACCGAGAAATTAAAGACATGTTACTGATGGGAGAGTACACCTTTCCTGATATTATGACGATATTAAAGGTGCTTTTGCCTGCTGGCATATATGAAAAACTGAAAGAAAAAGAGTGGGAAGTGGGAGACCAAAAGATAGACTGGACAGCATTAGCAGAGGAAGAAAGGAGCCGAGCTGCAGGTTCAGGGCTCGGGGATAAAGTTAAACTGTTACCAGGTTTACTAGTACAGGTACTGCCACGTTTATTAACTACAAAAAAGGAAGATTGGGGTGCAATCACAGCCTGCAAACAAAAGCAAGATGAAGACACAAGCGATTATTATGCTCGATTTGAAAAATGTTTTGGTATAAATAGTGGTATAAAAGCAAGTAGTGACTCATATCCACATTTATTTGTGACAAAATTGGTGGAAAATGCATTGCCTCCAGTGAAGAATAGAATATTGAAATTCGAGAGTACCTGGCAAAGTAACACTCCGTCGCAAATGCTACAAATGTTACAGTATCATCACAATAGAATTAGGGATGAACAAGAACACGAGCATAGACGCATGAAGGATACAAAAATGAAAATGCTAGTTTCTCAGACAGTACCAGCAGATGGTCACAAAAAGGGTGTGACACATTCTGGTGATTCTGCAGTTCCTGTAAAAGGAACCTGCAATTACTGTAAACAACTAGGCCATTATGTACATGATTGTCAAGTCCTGAAACGTAATATAGCTACAGGTATTGCAAAAGAGAGACCACGATTAGTTAGACAAGATCAGAATGAACAAGGAGCTATGCAGCATGGACAGTCCATGCCAGTTCAGCAACAGTCTATGCCAGCCTCACAGCAACCCATACAGTTTGTGCCAGCTGCACCACCGTTGCCTGCTACTGCCACACAAACCACAACACGACAAATGTATCAGACTGCACAGTATGAATACCCTGAGTATCAGCGCTACGCATGAACCAGCCTAGAGAGGGAAGTCGACTTACCGCTTATCGAGATTCCTGTAGATCAAGAAGGACCTTATGTACATAGTGAATTATTAGGTCAAGATAGAAAATTCTTACTCGATACAGGGGCAAGTCGAACAACCATAAAACGTAGTGAAGTTCCAGGGGCACCCCTCTCAGGCTCTCAAAATGTTTCCCTTGGTTTTTCAGGAAAACCTATTGTTAATGAAGTATCACAGCCTCTACCACTTACGTTAGGACCTTTGACACGAACTACAGATTTATTGCTTACTAAATCATGCCCAGAAAATCTGTTAGGAATTAAGACTCTGAAAGCACTAGGAGCCATAATATGTTGTTCTCCGGAAGGAGTAAGGTTGTTTTTACGTGATTTTAAAGGTCACTATGTGTCTAGAGACATGGATCCCCGACTACAGACTTTACCAGTACATCTATGGGCACAAGGCCCTACGGATGTTGGCTGCATGAACATTACACCCTATCGAGTTACATTGAAAGCAGGAGTGGTACTACCACGAATGCGACAATACAAGTTACCGCATGATGCTGTAGTGGCTTTGTTGAAAATCATTGATGAGCTAATTGCCCAGGGAGTAGTTGTAGAAACAGACTCCAATGTATGTAATTCACCGATAATTCCGATTCTTAAACGAACTGATCCTACTGCTCCGCCAGTATACCGATTGGTTATTGATTTGCGTGAACTAAACAAGTGTATTGTACCACAATTCCCTGTGGTCCCTGATATATCATCATTGTTGACAGCAATTGATTCCGAAGCAACATTCTTTACTGTAATCGATCTCAAGAATGCCTTTTTCAGCGTCCCAATAGATCCGGAAAGCCAATACTTGTTCGGATTCAGTTTAAATGGGCGCAGTTTTAAATTCTCACGCGCTCCCCAAGGATTTACAGAAAGCCCCAGCATCTACAGCCAAGCACTGAAAAGAGAACTTGACAGTATCCACATGCCAGTCAATACTGCACTGCTTCAATATGTCGATGATCTGCTGATCACCGCAAGAAGCGAGTCAGAATGTGAAAAAGCTTCTCTGACAGTTTTACATTTCCTAGCCGACAAGGGGCACAAGGTGTCCCCTTCTAAGCTGCAATTCTGTGTTCAGCGAGTTATTTATCTTGGTCACTCGCTGTCCAAGGAGGGAAGGCAGCTTACACCAGATCGCATTCAGTTAATTGCTAACATGTCAATACCCCAGACACAAAAGGAGGTGCGAGCTTTCATAGGCCTCACTTCATATTGTAGGCAGTGGATCCCTCAGTACGCATTTCTAGCAAAACCACTTATTCAGTTAACCACACAGGAGGCAGCCACATCGACTGTTCTCCCTTGGACTCAGGAACATACACAAGCTTTTGAAAGCCTAAAGGAAGCTTTATGTCAAGCACCTGTTTTAGCAACGCCATGTTATAGCAAACATTTTACACTCTTTGTTACAGAACGCGAAGGTACTGCCTTGTCAGTACTCACTCAGGATCAAGCAGGATCATGCAAGCCATGTGCTTATTTTTCCAGTACATTAGATCCCGTAGCTCAGGCTTTGCCTGCATGCCTGAAATCAGTGGCAGCGACAGCTTTAGCAATCAGACAAAGCGATGCCATAGTATTAGGACACCCATTGACAGTTCAAGTACCACATGCAGTAGAGGTTCTTGTGAACCGAACACAAACACAACACTTGACCATAGCAAGACTTACCGGTTATGAACTGACATTGTTTCAACCACACATAGAGATCCGACGGTGTAATACATTGAATCCTGCTACACTATTACCTGTAATTGGAACAGACCCACTAGCTCATGATTGTGTTGAAATCATTGAAATAAAGACGAAACCTAGACAAGACTTGACAGACGTTCCATTGTTAGATCCAGACCTGACGTTGTATGTAGACGGATCATGCATGAGAGCAAGTACAGGAGATTTAGTGGCCGCGTATGCAGTCACAACAGACACTGAAGTTATTGAAACAAATTGTATAGATACTTTGTCAGCCCAAGCAGCAGAACTCATTGCTCTAACGCAAGCCTGTATTCAAGCCACAAATAAGAAAGTTAATGTATACACTGACTCACGTTATGCATTCGGAGTTGTACACGACTTCGGCGTGCTGTGGCGAGAGAGAGGTTATTTAACGTCCCATGGTGCCCACATTCAGCACGGACCCCTCATTCATGCTTTGTTAGACGCAATACATCTACCCACTGCTATATCGATTATGAAATGTAAAGCACACACGAAGGTTACTGATACCATTTCTCAAGGCAATGATTTAGCTGACAGAACAGCTAAACAGACTGCTCAGAATCGCACATTAGACATGACAAAGCCAATAGTTCAGACACCAACACAGTGTATGACAATTAAGGATCCCGCACTTGATGTAATTGACATACAGACACATGCCACAGCAGAAGAAATAAAGAAGTGGACTGAACTAGGAGGGATCCAGACAGATCAAGGGTGGTTGACAAAGGAGAAATCTGTATGGTTTCTCCCTGATTCCATGGTTCAAGCCATTATAGCTACAGTTCACAGTCCAGCACATTTAGGAGAGAAGGCTATGCTAGACAGCATTCAGCACATTTGGTTCAACAAACATTTACGAGCAGCAGCTAAACAAAAAGTTCGTACCTGTATGATATGTTGTCAGTTTAATCCAGGAAAGAGTGTTCCCGTAGAGCAGGGTGGATTTCAGCCTCCTGACCATCCTTTTGAAGTCCTCCAGATGGATTATATTCAGATGGAACGTTGTCGAGGATTCAAATATGTCCTCGTAGTTGTCTGCGCTCTCTCCCGTTGGACAGAGGCGTATCCCGTATCAGATTACACTGCCCCGACTACTGCCAAGCAGCTAGTTCGAGAATTCTTCCCACGGTACGGTTTACCACGTGTTGTATATTCAGATAACGGTCAGCCTTTCTCATCCGAATTAATGAAACATGTCTCACTCTTGTTGGGATATCAGTGGAAATTCCACTGTGTCCGACACCCCGAGGCAGCAGGTCTCGTAGAAAGACATAACCAGACACTGAAAATCAGACTGTCCAAAATATGTAGAGAGAAAGGTGTCGACTGGATAGTAGCATTACCAGTTGCACTCTTTTATATGAGAATGGTAGCACACTCTAGAACAGGGCTATCCCCGTATGAGGTGATCTTTGGTAGACCACCGAATATGTGGGGGACGCCTATACCACGCAAAATAACTGACATTGACTGTAACATGCTGACAGATTACTTGGCTTCCTTGATGTCTGCACTACAATCTTCTCGTTCACAGGTAGCTGCAGCCTTTCCCGACAACACTGAGGCGAAACCCCATGACATTGTTCCGGGTAATCTTGTCTTTGTGAGAAATTTCGACAGGAAAAGTCAATTGGAGCCCAGGTGGAAAGCACCGAAGTTGGTCCTGTTGACCACAAGAACAGCCGTGAAGATCGAGGGACGTAAAGGGTGGATTCATTCAAGTCACGTCAAAAAATTTCATGGACTACCTTCAGATATAGACACTGTGCCCTGCACTCCCTCACAGACTGATTCAAAACTTCCTTTTGTTGAAAAGAATGACTCTCAGTGCTATAAATTAAAGCTTAGGCCCAAACAGTCGAGCAATTTGATTGTTTAAGTCCTCTCCAAGGTGAAGCGGTTGAATTGTCTCCGACATGTATCCCTTGGACCTGAGTAGAGAAAATACCCGAGAAATGTTGAAACGACAGGCGTATTGTAAATCACTGCGTAGCCACTGTATTGTGACTTTATTAATTTTGTTTTTCTTGAGTTTTTTAATAGTTACTGCAAGTATATTGTTGCATATGTATTATCCTGATTCTAAACGTGTTTTCAATATAACTGATGAACACTCTTTTAGTGACCTACCGCCACATGAGTTGTCCTATAGACTTGCGCTGCGTAATAACACATTCATTAGTATGTTACATCATTCCCATCAGACTAGTAATGCCACCAATTGTTGGGTGTGTGGCCGACTCCCTCCCTATCAGAATAACAAAGGAGTTCTGCCTTTCTTTCCACATCCGTTCACACACAATGGCTCCTGTGGAGCATGGTTTAGTTTATTAAATTCCATAGACCCAGACACAGCAGTTTATCAACAACATTGGATATGGGGAAATCTGAATCTAGTTTTATTCAAAGTCTGTCACCCTAATAAGGAGGGTCACCCCAGTAGAACAGGAACTGATTTAGAAAATGAAGTGTATAAATTAGGTAATTTTACGCCTAATCTTATGATTTTGAATGTCAAATCCGAAGTTGAACTAATTCTGCCCACTATGTCAGTATTTCCAGTTAAGGGTGAATTATGTGTAAGAAAAGTTGGTTCCATACACATGGGCCATAGCCAATGCGTTACTACAGTAGAATATAGTGATCAAGGTAAATCTTCATTTAGAGCTTCTCGCCATTCTTACTTTATATGTGGTCAGACGGCATATATGCGTCTGCCTCTAGATTGGGATGGTACCTGTTACATAGCATTCCTTTTGCCACCTGTTTTCCTAGCTCCCCCTGATTATTATCGAAATGTTCATTTAGTACACAATAGAGAGCAAAGAGATCTCCCAGTTGTCGATTATACTGAAACAGCATGGGACAAGTATGTAGATTTCAATAAAGGTATCTTTCCCTATATAGGTACAATATCAAATAGTAAGCTGATACGCAGACTCACCAAGACTCTTGAAGCTGTAGTAAACGAGACTATAGCCGCCCTAGGCAATCTGACAGAGGAACAATCAGTGATGAGAATTGTTGTTCTCCAGAATCGTCTTGTCCTTGACGTCATCCTGGCCGATAGGGGCGGAGCTTGCAGGGTCATCGGATCCAGCTGCTGCATATTCATACCAGAAAATTCGCCATCTGTATATAAAGCTATAACACGCCTTCATAAGATTGTAAGCCAGATACACGAGAATCCAGGCACTTGGACGTGGTCCGGGTGGTTTTGGAGTGTGATATCAGCCTGGGGATGGAGAGTTCTATCCTTCCTAGGTATTGGCCTTCTTATGCTCTTCAGTTGTTGTTTATGCCTACAATGTGGACCAGCGATTTGTGGTCTGTGTGCCACATCGTGTATTCCACATCAAGGTTTTCGTTCAAAATACCGGAAGAAGAAGGAAGAAGAAATGATGCTCCATGAGCAAATCAATGGAATGATGAAGATTGATGTCTCGTGAAGGGCAAGAAGGGGACAAGGAGGGAATGTGGAAATGTGGATTTTCCTGATCAGTTATGTCCCCTATCTTGGACCCCAACGGTTCTATATGCATGTTACAAGTACATGTATGTTCCCTCCAGTTCCAGTTTCTAAGACGCAAACATATGTGTGTCTACCGTTGACATGTTCTCTGTCAGATCCGCCATCACAGGGTTGGATATTCGATTCCTAAGTATGAAAAGCCACCGACTTTATATGGCTAAGTTACTCCATTTTTACAGTTCAGGCAAGTAGGCCCGATTCTGTCCTCAAAGCCTTTCCCTGCTCTCTGTCTTTGACAGCTTCAGCTTGAGCTCGCATCTGTATCCATGAACTTTGTCCTACTCCCTGTGCAGCTAACGGTGACTGCCTCGGCCAGTTTTCGCCTGTCTGCCAAGAAGTTGTATTTCACCTTCGAATTATCTATTTTACTCTTCAGCCGATGCATTCCTGTCCAGTGATTTAGGTAAACATTTCCTTTAGCTCACAAGCAAAGGACTCAGCCTTTCCGTCCTCCTGCAAGTGATTCATAGCCCTGTTGCCATGGAAAGTTTTCTATCCCTCGCATCTCATATAGACACTTAGACGCTTGTACACGCACACAGTCAGTATAGAATAGATTCTGTCCGAGAGTTCTTCCTTGTGGATAACATAGTTCTTTAAACATAGGATGTTAGATATGATTTGGGATTAGGTTGACTTGACCCCAGACTTCTCGTCTCCACATGTAGAGCTAAATGTCAAGTCCCCTTCACCCCCTAGTTGCACGTCAATTACACGTCATGCTGCCGCGCGCGCATCTATGCCAAGTATTATCTTATAGATCCACCTATGTCTGATAATTCTAACCAATCATGTTTCTTTTATTCCTTATTACGCCTAGTTTCGATTATGTCACTGTTTTGTCACTTTTCTTATCAAATGTTACGCCTTCTACATTCGTTTCATTGTAATGCACTTATTATAAAAATACATGTCTGTTAATGAATTATTGTACTTCACTTCCTGAACCCTCGTGGTGACGGAACCTGAAGGCCGCGACTCGAGTCGGCCATTTTGAATGGAATAAAGCCCATTAGAAAACCTCTTATACCACGGATTCTGCCTCTTGTTATTTTGAGCTATTTACTTTATTTTAAGATTCCGTATGAAATTCAGTCCGGTATTTTTATTTACCACAGGCAGTGCAGTGGTGTTTTGGCAGTGTAGGGGGTCGTGCTGGGGCTGGTGTTTCAGGGTTTAGGGCAGAGCAGTTGTGTTCGGGCAGTGTGGGGGTCGTGCTGGGTGTGGTGTTTAAGGGATTAGGGCAGGGCAGTGGTGTTCGGGCAGTGTAGGGGGTTGTGCTGGGGCTGGTGTTTCAGGGTTTAGGGCAGTGAAGTGGTGTTCGGGGAGTATAGGGGGTCGTGCTGGGGCTGGTGTTTCAGGGTTTAGGGCAGTGTTGTTGTGTTCGGGCAGTGTAGGTGGTCGTGTTGGGGGTGTTGTTTCCGGGTTTAGGGCAGTGCAGTGGTATTTGTGCAGTGTTGGGGGTCGTGCTGGGGGTGGTGTTTCAGGGCTTAGGGCAGTGCAGTGGTGTACGGGCAGTGTAAAGGGTCGTGCTGGGGGTGGTGGTTCAGGGTTTAGAGCAGTGTAGTGGTGTTTGGGCAGTGTAAGGGGTTGTGCAGGGGGTGGTGTGTTAGGGTTTAGGGCAGTGCGGTGGTGTTCGGGCAGTGTAAGGGGTCGTGCAGGGGGTGGTGTTTCAGGGTTTAGGGCAGTGCAGTGGTGTTCGGGCAGTGTAGGGGGTCATGCTGGGGCTGGTGTTTCAGGGTTTAGGGCAGTGTTGTTGTGTTCGGGCAGTGTAGGGGGTCGTGCTGGGGGTGGTGTTTCAGGGTTTAGGGCAGTGCAGTGGTATTTGGGCAGTGTTGGGGTCGTGCTGGGGGTGGTGGTTCAGGGTTTAGGGCAGTGCAGTGGTGTTCGGGCAGTGTAGAGGGTCGTGCTGGGGGTGGTGTTTCAGGGTTCAGGGCAGAGCAGTTGTGTTCGGGCAGTATGGGGGTCGTGCTGGGTGTGGTGTTTAAGGGATTAGGGCAGGCCAGTGGTGTTCGGGCAGTGTAGGGGGTCGTGCTGGGGCTGGTGCTTCAGGGTTTAGGGCAGTGCAGTGGTGTTCGGGGAGTATAGGGGGTCGTGCTGGGGCTGGTGTTTTAGGGTTTAGGGCAGTGTTGTTGTGTTCGGGCAGTGTAGGGGGTCGTGCTGGGGGTGGTGTTTCAGGGTTTAGGGCAGTGCAGTGGTATTTGTGCAGTGTTGGGGGTCGTGCTGGGGTGGTGTTTCAGGGCTTAGGGCAGTGCAGTGGTGTACGGGCAGTGTAAAGGGTCGTGCTGGGGGTTGTGGTTCAGGGTTTAGAGCAGTGTAGTGGTGTTTGGGCAGTGTAAGGGGTTGTGCAGGGGGTGGTGTTTTAGGGTTTAGGGCAGTGCGGTGGTGTTCGGGAAGTGTAAGGGGTCGTGCAGGGGGTGGTGTTTCAGGGTTTAGGGCAGTGCAGTATTGTTCGGGCAGTGTAGGGGTTCGTGCAGGTGGTGGTGTTTAAGGGTTTAGGGCAGTGCAGTGGTGTTCGGGCACTGTAGGGGGTCATGCTGGGGCTGGTGTTTCAGGGTTTAGGGTAGTGTTGTTGTGTTCAGGCAGTGTAGGGGGTCGTACTGGGGGAGGTGTTTCAGGGTTTAGGGCAGTGCAGTGGTATTCGGGAAGTGTAGGGGGTCATGCTGGGGGTGGTGTTTCAGGGTTTATGGCAGTGCAGTTTTGTTCGTTCAGTATAGGGGGTTATGCAGGGGGTCATGTTTCAGGGTTTAGGGCAGTGCAGTGGTGTTGGGGCAGTGTAGGGGTTCATGCTGGGGTGGTGTTTCAGGGTTTAGGGCAGTGCAGTGGTGTTCAGGCAGTGTAGGGGTTCGTGCAGGGGGTGGTGTTTCAGGTTTTAGGGCAGTGCAGTGGTGTTTGGGCAGTGTTGAGATTCTTGATGGGGTGGTGTTTCAGGGTTTAGGGCAGTGGTGTTCAGGCAGTGTAAGGGGTCTTGCTGGGGGTGGTGTTTCAGGGTTTAGGGCAGTTTAGTGGTGTTCAGGCAGTATAGGGGGTCTTGCTGGGGGTGGTGTTTCAGGGTTTAGGGCAGTGCAGTTGTGTTCGGGCAGTGCAGGGGGTCTTGCTGGGGGTGATGTTTCAGGGTTTAGGGAAGTGCAGTGGTGTTCGGGCAGTGCAGGAGGTCGTGCAGGGGGATGGTGTTTCGGGGTTTATGGCAGTGCAGTGGTGTTCGGGCAGTGCAGGCGGTCATGCAGGGGGTGGTGTTTCGGGGTTTAGGGCAGTGCAGTGGTGTTCAGGCAGTGCAGGGGGTCGTGCTGGGGGTGGTGTTTCAGGGCATAGGGCAATGCAGTGGTGTTCGGGCAGTGTAGGGGTTGTGCTGGGGGGGTGTTTTGGGGTTTAGGGCAGTGCAGTGGTGTCCGGGCAGTGTAGGGGGTCCAGCAGGGTGTGGTGTTTCAGGGTTTAGGGCAGTGCAGTGCTGTTCTGGCAGTGTAGGGGGTCATGCACGGGGTGGTGTTTCAGGGTTTAGAGCAGTGTAGTGGTGTTCGGGCAGTGTAGGGGGTCTTGCAGGGGGTGGTGTTTCAGGGTTTAGGGCAGTGCAGTGGTGTTCGTTCAGTATAGGGGGTCGTGCAGGGGGTGGTGTTTCAAGGTTTAGGGCAGTGCAGTATTGTTCGGGCATTGTAGGGGGTCGTGCAGGGGGTGGTGTTTCAGGGTTTAGGGCAGTGCAGTGGTGTTCGGGCAGTGTAGGGGGTCGTGCTGAGGCTGGTGTTTCAGGGTTCAGGGCAGTGCAGTGGTGTTTTGGCAGTGTAGGGGGTCGTGCTGGGGCTGGTGTTTCAGTGTTTAAGGCAGTGCAGTGGTGTTCGGGCAGTGTAGGGGGTCATGTTGTGGCTGGTGTTTTAGGGTTTAGGTCAGAGCAGTGGTGTTCGGGCAGTGTTGGGGGATGTGCGAGGGTGGTGGTTTAGGGCAGTGCAGTGGTGTTCGGGCAGTGTAGTGGGTCGTGCTGGGGCTGGTGTTTTAGGGTTCAGGGCAGAGCAGTGGTGTTCGGGCAGTGTGGGGGTCGTGCTGGGGCTGGTGTTTTAGGGTTTATGGCAGTGCAGTGGTATTCAGGAAGTGTAGAGGGTCATGCTGGGGGTGGTGTTTCAGGGTTTATGGCAGTGCAGTTTTGTTCGTTCAGTATAGGGGTTATGCAGGGAGTCGTGTTTCAGGGTTTAGGGCAGTGCAGTATTGTTCGGGCAGTGTAGGGGTTCATGCTGGGGTGGTGTTTCAGGGTTTAGGGAAGTGCAGTGGTGTTCAGGCAGTGTAGGGGTTCGTGAAGGGGGTGGTATTTCAGGTTTTAGGGCAGTGCAGTGGTGTTTGGGCAGTGTTGAGGTTCTTGATGCGGGTGGTGTTTCAGGGTTTAGGGCAGTGGTGTTCAGGCAGTGTAAGGTTCTTGCTGGGGGTGGTGTTTCAGGGTTTAGGGCAGTTTAGTGGTGTTCAGGCAGTATAGGGGGTCTTTCTGGGGGTGGTGTTTCAGGGTTTAGGGCAGTGCAGTGGTGTTTGGGCAGTGTAGGGGGAAGTGCTGGGGGTGGTGTTTCAGGGTTTAGGGCAGTGCAGTGGTGTTCGGGCAGTGTGAGGGGTCATGCTAGGGCTGGTGTTTTAATGTTTAGGGCAGTGTATTCGTTTTCGGGCGGTGTGGGGGGTCTTGCTGGGGCTGGAGTTTAAGGGTTAAGGGTAGTGCAGTGGTGTTCGGGCAGTGTAGGGGGTCATGATGGGGGTGGTGTTTTATGGTGTAGGGTTGTGCAGTGGTGTTCGGGCAGTGTAGGGGGTCATGCAGGGTGGTGTTTCAGGGTTTAGGGCAGCGCAGTGGAGTTCGGGCATTGTAGGGGGTAGTGCTGGGACTGGTGTTTTAGGGTTTAGGTCTGTGCAGTGGTGTTTGGGCAGTGTACTGGGTCATGCTGGGGCTGGTGTTTCAGTGTTTAAGGCAGTGCAGTGGTGTTCGGGCAGTTTAGTGGGTCGTGCTGGTGTTTTAGGATTCAGAGCAGTGGTGTTCGGGCAGTGTAAGGGGTCGTGCAGGGGGTGGTGTTTCAGGGTTTAGGGCAGTGCAGTATTGTTCGGGCAGTGTAGGGGATCGTGCAGGTGGTGGTGTTTAAGGGTTTAGGGCAGTGCAGTGGTGTTCGGGCAGTGTAGGGGGTCATGCTGGGGCTGGTGTTTCAGGGTTTAGGGCAGTGTTGTTGTGTTCGGGCAGTGTAGGGGGTCGTGCTGGGGGTGGTGTTTCAGGGTTTAGGGCAGTGCAGTGGTATTTGGGCCGTGTAGAGGGTCGTGCTCGGGGTGGTGTTTCAGGGTTTATGGCAGTTTTGTGGTGTTCAGGCAGTGTAGGGGGTCTTGCTGGGGGTGGTGTTTCAGGGTTTAGGGCAGTAGTGTTCGGGCAGTGTAGGGGGTCTTTCTGGGGGTGGTGTTTCAGGGTTTAGGGCAGTGCAGTGGTATTCGGGCAGTGTAGGGGGTCGTGCTGGGGCTGAGGTTTAAGGGTTAAGTGTAGTGCAGTGGTGTTCGGGCAGTGTGGGGGGTCATTCTGGGGGTGGTGTTTTATGGTGTAGGGTTGTGCAGTGGTGTTCGGGCAGTGTAGGGGTCGCGCAGGGGTTGGCGTTTTAGGGTTTAGGGCAGTGTAGTAGTGTTCGGGAAGTGTAGGGGGTCATGCAGGGGGTGGCGTTTCAGGGTTTAGGGCAGTGCAGTGGTGTTCGGGCAGTGTAGGGGGTCATGCAGGGTGGTGTTTCAGGGTTTAGGGCAGTGCAGTGGTGATCGGGCATTGTAGGGGGTCGTGCTGGGACTGGTGTTTTAGGGTTTAGGGCAGTGCAGTGGTGTTTGGGCAGGGTACTGGGTCATGCTGGGGCTGGTGTTTCAGTGTTTAAGGCAGTGCAGTGGTGTTCTGGCAGTGTAGGGGGTCATGTTGTGGCTGGTGTTTTAGGGTTTAGGGCAGAGCAGTGGTGTTCGGGCAGTGTTGGGGGATGTGCGAGGGTGGTGGTTTAAGGCAGTGCAGTGGTGTTCGGGCAGTGTAGTGGGTCGTGCTGGGGCTGGTGTTTTAGTGTTCAGGGCAGAGCAGTGGTGTTCGGGCAGTGTGGGGGTCGTGCTGGGGCTGGTGTTTCAGGGTTTAGGGCAGTGCAGTGGTGTTGGGGGAGTATAGGGGGTCGTGCTGGGCTGGTGTTTCAGGGTTTAGGGCAGTGTTGTTGTGTTTGGGCAATGTAGGTGGTCGTGCTGGGGGTGGTGTTTCAGGGTTTAGGGCAGTGCAGTGGTATTTGTGCAGTGTTGGGGTCGTGCTGGGGGTGGTGTTTCAGGGCTTAGGGCAGTGCAGTGGTGTACGGGCAGTGTAAAGGGTCGTGCTGGGGGTGGTGGTTCAGGGTTTAGAGCAGTGTAGTGGTGTTCGGGCAGTGTAAGGGGTCGTGCAGGGGGTGGTGTTGCAGGGTTTAGGGCAGTGCAGTATTGTTTGGGCAGTGTAGGGGATCGTGCAGGTGGTGGTGTTTAAGGGTTTAGGGCAGTGCAGTGGTGTTTGGGCAGTGTAGGGGGTCATGCTGGGGCTGGTGTTTCAGGGTTTAGGGCAGTGTTGTTGTGTTCGGGCAGTGTAGGGGGTCGTGCTGGGGGTGGTGTTTCAGGGTTTAGGGCAGTGCAGTGGTATTTGGGCAGTGTTGGGGGTCGTGCTGGGGGTGGTGGTTCAGGGTTTAGGGCAGTGCAGTGGTGTTCGGGCAGTGTAGAGGGTCGTACTCGTGGTGGTGTTTCAAGGTTTATGGCAATGCAGTGGTGTTTGGGCAGTGTAAGGGGTTGTGCAGGGGGTGGTGTTTTAGGGTTTAGGGCAGTGTAGTGGTTTTCGGGCAGTGTAGTGAGTCGTGCAGGGGTGGTGTTTCAGGGTTTAGGGCAGTGCAGTAATGTTTGGGCAGTGTAGGGGATCGTGCAGGTGGTGGTGTTTCAGGGTTTAGGGCAGTGCAGTGGTATTTGGGCAGTGTTGGGGGTCGTGCTGGGGGTGGTGGTTCAGGGTTTAGGGCAGTGCTGTGGTGTTCGGGCAGTGTAGAGGGTCGTACTCGTGGTGGTGTTTCAGGGTTTATAGCAATGCAGTGGTGTTTGGGCAGTGTAAGGGGTTGTGCAGGGGGTGGTGTTACAGGGTTTAGGGCAGTGCAGTGGTGATCTCGGGCAGTGTAGGGGGTCTTGCTGGAGGTGGTGTTTCAGGGTTTAGGGCAGTGCAGTGGTATTCGGGCAGTGTGAGGGGTCATGCTGGGGCTGGTGTTTTAGGGTTTAGTGGAGTGTATTGGTTTTAGGGCAGTGTAGAGGGTCGTGCTGGGGCTGGATTTTTAGGGTTAAGCGTAGTGCAGTGGTGTTCGGGCAGTGTAGGGGGTTGTGCAGGGGGTGGTGTTTCAGGGTTTAGGGCAGTGCAGTGGTGTTCTGGCAGTGCAGGGGGTCTTGCTGGGGGTGGTGTTTCAGGGTTTATGGCAGTGCAGTTTTGTTCGTTCAGTATAGGGGGTTATGCAGGGGGTCGTGTTTCAGGGTTTAGGGCAGTGCAGTGGTGTTTTGGCAGTGTAGGGGGTCGTGCTGGGGCTGGTGTTTCAGTGTTTAAGGCAGTGCAGTGGTGTTCGGGCAGTGTAGGGGGTCATGTTGTGGCTGGTGTTTTAAGGTTTAGGGCAGAGCAGTGGTGTTCGGGCAGTGTTGGGGGATGTGCGAGGGTGGTGGTTTAGGGCAGTGCAGTGGTGTTCGGGCAGTGTAGTGGGTCGTGCTGGGGCTTGTGTTTAAGGGTTCAGGGCAGAGCAGTGGTGTTCGGGCAGATTGGGGGTCGTGCTGGGGCTGGTGTTTCAGGGTTTATGGCAGTGCAGTGGTATTCAGGAAGTGTAGGGGGTCATGCTGGGGGTGGTGTTTCAGGGTTTATGGCAGTGCAGTTTTGTTCGTTCAGTATAGGGGGTTATGCAGGGGGTCGTGTTTCAGGGTTTAGGGCAGTGCAGTATTGTTCGGGCAGTGTAGGGGTTCATGCTGGGGTGGTGTTTCAGGGTTTAGGGCAGTGCAGTGGTGTTCAGGCAGTGTAGGGGTTCGTGCAGGGGGTGGTGTTTCAGGTTTTAGGGCAGTGCAGTGGTGTTTGGGCAGTGTTGAGGTTCTTGATGGGGGTGGTGTTTCACGGTTTAGGGCAGTTTAGTGGTGTTCAGGCAGTATAGGGGGTCTTGCTGGGTTGGTGTTTCAGGGTTTAGGGCAGTGCAGTGGTGTTTGGGCAGTTTGGGGGTCGTGCTGGGGCTGGTGTTTCAGGGTTTATGGCAGTGCAGTGGTATTCAGGAAGTGTAGGGGGTCATGCTGGGGGTGGTGTTTCAGGGTTTATGGCAGTGCAGTTTTGTTCGTTCAGTATAGGGGGTTATGCAGGGGGTCGTGTTTCAGGGTTTAGGGCAGTGCAGTATTGTTCGGGCAGTGTAGGGGTTCATGCTGGGGTGGTGTTTCAGGGTTTAGGGCAGTGCAGTGGTGTTCAGGCAGTGTAGGGGTTCGTGCAGGGGGTGGTGTTTCAGGTTTTAGGGCAGTGCAGTGGTGTTTGGGCAGTGTTGAGGTTCTTGATGGGGGTGGTGTTTCACGGTTTAGGGCAGTTTAGTGGTGTTCAGGCAGTATAGGGGGTCTTGCTGGGTTGGTGTTTCAGGGTTTAGGGCAGTGCAGTGGTGTTTGGGCAGTGTAGGGGGTCGTGCTGGGGGTGGTGTTTCAGGGTTTAGTGCAGTGGTGTTCGGGCAGTGTGAGGGGTCGTGCTAGGGCTGGTGTTTTAGGGTTTAGGGCAGTGTATTAGTTTTCAGGCAGTGTAGGGTGTGTTGCTGGGGCTGGAGTTTAAGGTTTAAGGGTAGTGCAGTGGTGTTCGGGCAGTGTAGGGGGTCATGCTGGGGGTGGTGTTTTATGGTGTAGGGTTGTGCAGTGGTGTTCGGGCAGTGTAGGGGGTCATGCAGGGTGGTGTTTCAGGGTTTAGGGCAGTGCAGTGGTGATCGGGCAGTGTAGGGGGTCTTGCTGGGGGTGGTGTTTCAGGGTTTAGGGCAGTGCAGTGGTGTTCGGGCATTGTAGGGGGTCGTGCTGGGACTGGTGTTTTAGGGTTTAGGTCTGTGCAGTGGTGTTTGGGCAGTGTACTGGGTCATGTTGGGGCTGGTGTTTCAGTGTTTAAGGCAGTGCAGTGGTGTTCGGGCAGTGTAGTGGGTCGTGCTGGGGCTGGTGTTTCAGGGTTTAGGGCAGTGCAGTGGTATTCGGGAAGTGTAGGGGGTCATGCTGGGGGTGGTGTTTCAGGGTTTATGGCAGTGCAGTGTTGTTCGCTCAGTATAGGAGGTTATGCAGGAGGTGGTGTTTCAGGGTTTAGGGCAGTGCAGTATTGTTCGGGTAGTGTAGGGGGTCTTGCAGGGGGTGGTGTTTCAGGGTTTAGGGCAGTGCAGTGGTGTTCGGGCAGTGTAGGGGGTCGTACTGAGGCTGGTGTTTCAGGGTTCAGGGCAGTGCAGTGGTGTTTTGGCAGTGCAGGGGGTTGTGCTGGGGCAGGTGTTTCAGGGTTCAGGGCAGAGCAGGGGTGTTCGGGCAGTGTGGGGGTCGTGCTGGGGGTGGTGTTCAGGGATTAGGGCAGTGCAGTGGTGTTCGGGCAGTGTAGGGGGTCGTGCTGGGGCTGGTGTTTCAGGGTTTAGGGCAGTGCAGTGGTGTTCGGGGAGTGTAGGCGGTCGTGCTGGGGCTGGTGTTTCAGGGTTTAGGGCAGTGCAGTGGTGGTCGGTCACTGCAGTGGGTCTTGCTGGGGGTGGTGTTTCAGGGTTTAGGGCAGTGCAGTGGTGTTCGGGCAGTGCAGGGGGTCTTGCTGGGGGTGATGTTTCAGGGTTTAGGGAAGTGCAGTGGTGTTGTGGCAGTGCAGGAGGTCGTGCAGGGGGATGGTGTTTCGGGGTTTATGGCAGTGCAGTGGTGTTCAGGCCGTGCAGGGGGTCATGCAGGGTGGTGGTGTTTCGGGGTTTAGGGCAGTGCAGTGGTGTTCAGGCAGTGCAGGGGGTCGTGCTGGGGGTGGTGTTTCAGGGCATAGGGCAGTGCAGTGGTGTTCGGGCAGTGTAGGGGTTGTGCTGGGGGGTGTTTTGGGGTTTAGGGCAGTGCAGTGGTGTCCGGGCAGTGTAGGGGGTCATGCAGGGTGTGGTGTTTAAGGGTTTAGGGCAGTGCAGTGCTGTTCTGGCAGTGTAGGGGGTCATGCACGGGGTGGTGTTTCAGGGTTTAGAGCAGTGTAGTGGTGTTCGGGCAGTGTAGGGGGTCTTGCAGGGGGTGGTGTTTCAGGGTTTAGGGCAGTGCAGTGGTGATCGTTCAGTATAGGGGTTCGTGCAGGGGGTGGTGTTTCAAGGTTTAGGGCAGTGCAGTATTGTTCGGGCATTGTATTATTATTATTATTATTATTATGTGTTCTTATATAGCGCTCAACTTACCCTTGGGCATCTTGGCGCTTGCATTGGGAACCCGTCCTGGTTTTTCCCTGTGAGATAACCCGTACTGGGCATCCCCAAGGTGAAAGCCAGGCATCCCGCCGCGGGGGGGGCCGTTGTGGAGATTAAGCAAGCTTGTTGCCCAGAGCTGCATAGTGTGAACTCGTGCTTAGAGTGGGCACCGAAGCGAGAATTATCGAGTCCGTGGACAATTGGGCTCCGGACCCTGCCGCGTCGGGAATTGAACCCTGGTCCCGGGTCTGACCTCTGCTTCAGGGTATGCCTCCTCTAACCAGTGAGTGCACTGGTGTTCGGGCAATGCAGGGGGTCGTGCTGGGGCTGGTGTTTCAGGGTTTAGGGCAGTGCAGTGATGTTCAGGGAGTGTAGGGGACAGTGATGGGGCTGGTATTTCACAGTTTAGGGCAGTATAGTGATGGTCAGCCAGTGCAGTGGGTCATGCTGGGGGTGGTGTTTCAGGTTTTAGGGCAGTGCAGTGGTGTTTTGGCAGTGTAGGGGGTCGTGCTGGGGCTGGTGTTTCAGGGTTCAGGGCAGAGCAGTTGTGTTCGGGCAGTGTGGGGGTCGTGCTGGGTGTGGTGTTTAAGGGATTAGGGCAGGGCAGTGGTGTTCGGGCAGTGTAGGGGGTCGTGCTGGGGCTGGTGTTTCAGGGTTTAGGGCAGTGCAGTGGTGTTGGGGGAGTATAGGGGGTCGTGCTGGGCTGGTGTTTCAGGGTTTAGGGCAGTGTTGTTGTGTTTGGGCAATGTAGGTGGTCATGCTGGGGGTGGTGTTTCAGGGTTTAGGGCAGTGCAGTGGTATTTGTGCAGTGTTGGGGTCGTGCTGGGGGTGGTGTTTCACGGCTTAGGGCAGTGCAGTGGTGTACGGGCAGTGTAAAGGGTCATGCTGGGGGTGGTGGTTCAGGGTTTAGAGCAGTGTAGTGGTGTTCGGGCAGTGTAAGGGGTCGTGCAGGGGGTGGTGTTGCAGGGTTTAGGGCAGTGCAGTATTGTTCGGGCAGTGTAGGGGATCGTGCAGGTGGTGGTGTTTAAGGGTTTAGGGCAGTGCAGTGGTGTTTGGGCAGTGTAGGGGGTCATGCTGGGGCTGGTGTTTCAGGGTTTAGGGCAGTGTTGTTGTGTTCAGGCAGTGTAGGGGGTCGTGCTGGGGGTGGTGTTTCAGGGTTTAGGGCAGTGCAGTGGTATTTGGGCAGTGTTGGGGGTCGTGCTGGGGGTGGTGGTTCAGGGTTTAGGGCAGTGCAGTGGTGTTCGGGCAGTGTAGAGGGTCGTACTCGTGGTGGTGTTTCAGGGTTTATGGCAATGCAGTGGTGTTTGGGCAGTGTAAGGGGTTGTGCAGGGGGTGGTGTTTTAGGGTTTAGGGCAGTGTAGTGGTTTTCAGGCAGTGTAGTGGTTTTCAGGCAGTGTAGTGAGTCGTGCAGGGGTGGTGTTTCAGGGTTTAGGGCAGTGCAGTAATGTTTGGGCAGTGTAGGGGATCGTGCAGGTGGTGGTGTTTCAGGGTTTAGGGCAGTGCAGTGGTATTTGGGCAGTGTTGGGGGTCGTGCTGGGGGTGGTGGTTCAGGGTTTAGGGCAGTGCAGTGGTGTTCGGGCAGTGTAGAGGGTCGTACTCGTGGTGGTGTTTCAGGGTTTATAGCAATGCAGTGGTGTTTGGGCAGTGTAAGGGGTTGTGCAGGGGGTGGTGTTACAGGGTTTAGGGCAGTGCAGTGGTGATCTCAGGCAGTGTAGGGGGTCTTGCTGGGGGTGGTGTTTCAGGGTTTAGAGCAGTGCAGTGGTATTCGGGCAGTGTGAGGGGTCATGCTGGGGCTGGTGTTTTAGGGTTTAGTGGAGTGTATTGGTTTTCGGGCAGTGTAGAGGGTCGTGCTGGGGCTGGATTTTTAGGGTTAAGCGTAGTGCAGTGGTGTTCGGGCAGTGTAGGGGGTTGTGCAGGGGGTGGTGTTTCAGGGTTTAGGGCAGTGCAGTGGTGTTCTGGCAGTGCAGGGGGTCTTGCTGGGGGTGGTGTTTCAGAGTTTTGGGAAGTGCAGTGGTGTTCGGGCAGTGCAGGGGGTCGTGCAGGGGGATGGTGTTTCGGGGTTTAGGGCAGTGCAGTGGTGTTCGGGCAGTGCAGGGGGTCATGCAGGGGGGTGGTGTTTCGGGGTTTAGGGCAGTGCAGTGGTGTTCGGGCAGTGCAGGCGGTCATGCAGGGGGTGGTGATTTGGGGTTTAGGACAGTGCACTGGTGTTCGGGCAATGCAGGGGGTCGTGCTGAGGCTGGTGTTTCAGGGTTTAGGGGAGTGCAGTGATGGTCAGGGGGTGTAGGGGGCAGTGATGGGGCGGTATTTCACAGTTTAGGGCAGTGCAGTGGTCGTCAGCCAGTGCAGTGGGTCATGCTGGGGGTGGTGTTTCAGGTTTTAGGGCAGTGCAGTGGTGTTTTGGCAGTGTAGGGGGTCGTGCTGCGGCTGGTGTTTCAGGGTTCAGGGCAGAGCAGTTGTGTTCGGGCAATGTGGGGGTCGTGCTGGGTGTGGTGTATAAGGGATTAGGGCAGGGCAGTGGTGTTCGGGCAGTGTAGGGGGTCGTGCTGGGGCTGGTGTTTCAGGGTTTAGGGCAGTGCAGTGGTGTTCGGGGAGTATAGGGGGTCGTGCTGGGGCTGGTGTTTCAGGGTTTAGGGCAGTGTTGTTGTGTTCGGGCAGTGTAGGTTGTCGTGCTGGGGGTGGTGTTTCAGGGTTTAGGGCAGTGCAGTGGTATTTGTACAGTGTTGGGGGTCGTGCTGGGGGTGGTGTTTCAGGGCTTAGGGCAGTGCAGTGGTGTTCAGGGAAGTGTAAAGGGTCGTGCTGGGGGTGGTGGTTCAGGGTTTAGAGCAGTGTAGTGGTATTCGGGCAGTGTAA
Source organism: Triturus cristatus (assembly GCF_964204655.1). NCBI lineage: Eukaryota > Metazoa > Chordata > Amphibia > Caudata > Salamandridae > Triturus > Triturus cristatus. The sequence continues at coordinate 630,250,123 of NC_140579.1, read as the reverse complement.
GGGGTTGTGCAGGGGGTGGTGTTTTAGGGTTTAGGGCAGTGCGGTGGTGTTCGGGCAGTGTAAGGGGTCGTGCTGGGGGTGGTGTTTCAGGGTTTAGGGCAGTGCAGTGGTATTTGGGCAGTGTTGGGGGTCGAGCTGGGGGTGGTGGTTCAGGGTTTAGGGCAGTGCAGTGGTGTTCGGGCAGTGTATAGGGTCGTGCTCGGGGTGGTGTTTCAGGTTTTAGGGCAATGGAGTGGTGTTTGGGCAGTGTAAGGGGTTGTGCAGGGGGAGGTGTTTTACGGTTTAGGGCAGTGTAGTGATTTTCGGGCAGTGTAGGGAGTCGTGCAGGGGTGGTGTTTCAGGGTTTTGGGCAGTGCAGTGATGTTTGGGCAGTATAGGGGGTCATGCTGGGGGTGGTGTTTCAGGGTTTAGGGCAGTGCAGTGGTATTCGGGCAGTGTGAGGGGTCATGCTGGGGCTGGTGTTTTAGGGTTTAGTGCAGTGTATTGGTTTTCGGGCAGTGTAGGGGGTCGTGCTGGGGCTGGAGTTTTAGGGTTAAGCGTAGTGCAGTGATGTTCGGGCAGTGTAGGGGTTTGTGCTGGGGGTGGTGTTTTATGGTTTAGGGTAGTGCAGTTGTGGTCGGGCAGAGTAGGGGGTTGTGCAGGGGTTGGCGTTTCAGGGTTTAGGGCAGTGCAGTGGTGATCGGGCAGTGTAGGGGGTCTTGCTGGGGGTGGTGTTTCAGGGTTTAGGGCAGTGCAGTGGTGTTCAGGCATTGTAGGGGGTCGTGCTGGGACTGGTGTTTTAGGGTTTAGGGCAGTGCAGTGGTGTTTGGGCAGTGTACTGGGTCATGCTGGGGCTGGTGTTTCAGTGTTTAAGGCAGTGCAGTGGTGTTCGGGCAGTGTAGGGGGTTATGTTGTCGCTGGTGTTTTAGGGTTTAGGGCAGAGCAGTGGTGTTCGGGCAGTGTTGGGGGATGTGCGAGGGTGGTGGTTTAGGGCAGTGCAGTGGTGTTCGGGCAGTGTAGTAAGTCGTGCTGGGGCTGGTGTTTTAGGGTTCAGGGCAGAGCAGTGGTGTTCGGGCAGTGTGGGGGTCGTGCTGGGGCTGGTGTTTCAGGGTTTAGGGCAGTGCAGTGGTATTCGGGAAGTGTAGGGGGTCATGCTGGGGGTGGTGTGTCAGGGTTTATGGCAGTGCAGTTTTGTTTGTTCAGTATAGGGGTTTGTGCTGGGGGTGGTGTTTTATGGTTTAGGGTAGTGCAGTTGTGGTCGGGCAGTGTAGGGGGTTGTGCAGGGGGTGGTGTTTCAGGGTTTAGGGCAGTGCAGTGGTGTTTGGGCAGTGTTGAGGTTCTTGCTGGGGGTGGTGTTTCAGGGTTTAAGGCAGTTTAGTGGTGTTCAGGCAGTATAGGGGGTCTTGCTTGGGGTGGTGTTTTAGGGTTTAGGGCAGTGCAGTGGTGTTTGGGCAGTGTAGGGGGTCGTGCTGGGGGTGGTGTGTCAGGGTTTAGGGCAGTGTATTAGTTTTTGGGCAGTGTAGGGGGTCTTTCTGGGGCTGGAGTTTAAGGGTTAAGGGTAGTGCAGTGGTGTTCGGGCAGTGTAGGGGGTCATGCTGGGGGTGGTGTTTTATGGTGTAGGGTTGTGCAGTGGTGTTCGGGCAGTGTAGGGGGTCATGCAGGGTGGTGTTTCAGGATTTAGGGCAGTGCAGTGGTGATCGGGCAGTGTAGGGGGTCTTGCTGGGGTTGGTGTTTCAGGGTTTAGGGCAGTGCAGTGGTGTTCGGGCATTGTAGGGGGTCGTGCTGGGACTGGTGTTTTAGGGTTTAGGGCTGTGCAGTGGTGTTTGGGCAGTGTAGGGGTCGTGCTGGGGCTGGTGTTTCAGGGTTTAGGGCAATGCAGTGGTATTCGGCAAGTGTAGGGGGTCATGCTGGGGGTGGTGTTTCAGGGTTTATGGCAGTGCAGTGTTGTTCGCTCAGTATAGGGGGTTATGCAGGAGGTGGTGTTTCAGGGTTTAGGGCAGTGCAGTATTGTTCGGGCAGTGTAGGGGGTCATGCAGGGGGTGGTGTTTCAGGGTTTAGGGCAGTGCAGTGGTGTTCGGGCAGTGTAGGGGGTCGTACTGAGGCTGGTGTTTCAGGGTTCAGGGCAGTGCAGCGGTGTTTTGGCAGTGCAGGGGGTCGTGCTGGGGCAGGCATTTCAGAGTTCAGGGCAGAGCAGTGGTGTTCGGGCAGTGTGGGGGTCGTGCTGGGGGTGGTGTTTCAGGGATTAGGGCAGTGCAGTGGTGTTCCGGCAGTGTAGGGGGTCGTGCTGGGGCTGGTGTTTCAGGGTTTAGGGCAGTGCAGTGGTGTTCGGGGAGTATAGGCGGTCGTGCTGGGGCTGGTGTTTCAGGGTTTAGGGCAGTGCAGTGGTATTCGGCAAGTGTAGGGGGTCATGCTGGGGGTGGTGTTTCAGGGTTTGTGGCAGTGCAGTGTTGTTCGCTCAGTATAGGGGGTTATGCAGGAGGTGGTGTTTCAGGGTTTAGGGCAGTGCAGTATTGTTCGGGCAGTGTAGGGGGTCATGCAGGAGGTGGTGTTTCAGGGTTTAGGGCAGTGCAGTGGTGTTCGGGCAGTGTAGGGGGTCGTGCTGAGGCTTGTGTTTCAGGGTTCAGGGCAGTGCAGTGGTGTTTTGGCAGTGCAGGGGGTCGTGCTGGGGCTGGTGTTTCAGGGTTCAGGGTAGAGCAGTGGTGTTCGGGCAGTGTGGGGGTCGTGCTGGGGATGGTGTTTCAGGGATTAGGGCAGTGCAGTGGTGTTCGGGCAGTGTAGGGGGTCATGCTGGGGCTGGTATTTCAGGGTTTAGGGCAGTGCAGTGGTGTTCGAGGAGTGTAGGCGGTCGTGCTGGGGCTGGTGTTTCAGGGTTTAGGGCAGTGCAGTGGTGGTCGGTCAGTACAGTGGGTCTTGCTGGGGTGGTGTTTCAGGGTTTAGGGCAGTGCAGTGGTGTTGGGGCAGTGCAGGGGGTCTTGCTGGGGGTGATGTTTCAGGGTTTTGGGAAGTGCAGTGGTGTTCAGGCAGTGCAGGGGGTCGTGCAGGGGGTGGTGATTTGGGTTTTAGGGCAGTGCACTGGTGTTCGGGCAATGCAGGGGGTCGTGCTGGGGCTGGTGTTTCAGGGTTTAGGGCAGTGCAGTGATGTTCAGGGAGTGTAGGGGACAGTGATGGGGCTGGTATTTCACAGTTTAGGGCAGTATAGTGGTGGTCAGCCAGTGCAGTGGGTCATGCTGGGGGTGGTGTTTCAGGTTTTAGGGCAGTGCAGTGGTGTTTTGGCAGTGTAGGGGGTCGTGCTGGGGCTGGTGTTTCAGGTTTCAGGGCAGAGCAGTTGTGTTTGGGCAGTGTGGGGGTCGTGCTGGGTGTGGTGTTTAAGGGATTAGGGCAGGGCAGTGGTGTTCGGGCAGTGTAGGGGGTCGTGCTGGGGCTGGTGTTTCAGGGTTTAGGGCAGTGCAGTGGTGTTGGGGGAGTATAGGGGGTCGTGCTGGGCTGGTGTTTCAGGGTTTAGGGCAGTGTTGTTGTGTTTGGGCAATGTAGGTGGTCGTGCTGGGGGTGGTGTTTCAGGGTTTAGGGCAGTGCAGTGGTATTTGTGCAGTGTTGGGGTCGTGCTGGGGGTGGTGTTTCAGGGCTTAGGGCAGTGCAGTGGTGTACGGGCAGTGTAAAGGGTCGTGCTGGGGGTGGTGGTTCAGGGTTCAGAGCAGTGTAGTGGTGTTCGGGCAGTGTAAGGGGTCGTGCAGGGGGTGGTGTTGCAGGGTTTAGGGCAGTGCAGTATTGTTCGGGCAGTGTAGGGGATCGTGCAGGTGGTGGTGTTTAAGGGTTTAGGGCAGTGCAGTGGTGTTTGGGCAGTGTAGGGGGTCATGCTGGGGCTGGTGTTTCAGGGTTTAGGGCAGTGTTGTTATGTTCGGGCAGTGTAGGGGGTCGTGCTGGGGGTGGTGTTTCAGGGTTTAGGGCAGTGCAGTGGTATTTGGGCAGTGTTGGGGGTCGTGCTGGGGGTGGTGGTTCAGGGTTTAGGGCAGTGCAGTGGTGTTCGGGCAGTGTAGAGGGTCGTACTCGTGGTGGTGTTTCAGGGTTTATGGCAATGCAGTGGTGTTTGGGCAGTGTAAGGGGTTGTGCAGGGGTGGTGTTTTAGGGTTTAGGGCAGTGTAGTGGTTTTCGGGCAGTGTAGTGAGTCGTGCAGGGGTGGTGTTTCAGGGTTTAGGGCAGTGCAGTAATGTTTGGGCAGTGTAGGGGATCGTGCAGGTGGTGGTGTTTCAGGGTTTAGGGCAGTGCAGTGGTATTTGGGCAGTGTTGGGGGTCGTGCTGGGGGTGGTGGTTCAGGGTTTAGGGCAGTGCTGTGGTGTTCGGGCAGTGTAGAGGGTCGTACTCGTGGTGGTGTTTCAGGGTTTATAGCAATGCAGTGGTGTTTGGGCAGTGTAAGGGGTTGTGCAGGGGGTGGTGTTACAGGGTTTAGGGCAGTGCAGTGGTGATCTCGGGCAGTGTAGGGGGTCTTGCTGGGGGTGGTGTTTCAGGGTTTAGGGCAGTGCAGTGGTATTCGGGCAGTGTGAGGGGTCATGCTGGGGCTGGTGTTTTAGGGTTTAGTGGAGTGTATTGGTTTTAGGGCAGTGTAGAGGGTCGTGCTGGGGCTGGATTTTTAGGGTTAAGCGTAGTGCAGTGGTGTTCGGGCAGTGTAGGGGGTTGTGCAGGGGGTGGTGTTTCAGGGTTTAGGGCAGTGCAGTGGTGTTCTGGCAGTGCAGGGGGTCTTGCTGGGGGTGGTGTTTCAGGGTTTATGGCAGTGCAGTTTTGTTCGTTCAGTATAGGGGGTTATGCAGGGGGTCGTGTTTCAGGGTTTAGGGCAGTGCAGTGGTGTTTTGGCAGTGTAGGGGGTCGTGCTGGGGCTGGTGTTTCAGTGTTTAAGGCAGTGCAGTGGTGTTCGGGCAGTGTAGGGGGTCATGTTGTGGCTGGTGTTTTAAGGTTTAGGGCAGAGCAGTGGTGTTCGGGCAGTGTTGGGGGATGTGCGAGGGTGGTGGTTTAGGGCAGTGCAGTGGTGTTCGGGCAGTGTAGTGGGTCGTGCTGGGGCTTGTGTTTAAGGGTTCAGGGCAGAGCAGTGGTGTTCGGGCAGTTTGGGGGTCGTGCTGGGGCTGGTGTTTCAGGGTTTATGGCAGTGCAGTGGTATTCAGGAAGTGTAGGGGGTCATGCTGGGGGTGGTGTTTCAGGGTTTATGGCAGTGCAGTTTTGTTCGTTCAGTATAGGGGGTATGCAGGGGGTCGTGTTTCAGGGTTTAGGGCAGTGCAGTATTGTTCGGGCAGTGTAGGGGTTCATGCTGGGGTGGTGTTTCAGGGTTTAGGGCAGTGCAGTGGTGTTCAGGCAGTGTAGGGGTTCGTGCAGGGGGTGGTGTTTCAGGTTTTAGGGCAGTGCAGTGGTGTTTGGGCAGTGTAGGGGTTCGTGCAGGGGGTGGTGTTTCAGGTTTTAGGGCAGTTTAGTGGTGTTCAGGCAGTATAGGGGGTCTTGCTGGGTTGGTGTTTCAGGGTTTAGGGCAGTGCAGTGGTGTTTGGGCAGTTTGGGGGTCGTGCTGGGGCTGGTGTTTCAGGGTTTATGGCAGTGCAGTGGTATTCAGGAAGTGTAGGGGGTCATGCTGGGGGTGGTGTTTCAGGGTTTATGGCAGTGCAGTTTTGTTCGTTCAGTATAGGGGGTTATGCAGGGGGTCGTGTTTCAGGGTTTAGGGCAGTGCAGTATTGTTCGGGCAGTGTAGGGGTTCATGCTGGGGTGGTGTTTCAGGGTTTAGGGCAGTGCAGTGGTGTTCAGGCAGTGTAGGGGTTCGTGCAGGGGGTGGTGTTTCAGGTTTTAGGGCAGTGCAGTGGTGTTTGGGCAGTGTTGAGGTTCTTGATGGGGGTGGTGTTTCACGGTTTAGGGCAGTTTAGTGGTGTTCAGGCAGTATAGGGGGTCTTGCTGGGTTGGTGTTTCAGGGTTTAGGGCAGTGCAGTGGTGTTTGGGCAGTGTAGGGGGTCGTGCTGGGGGTGGTGTTTCAGGGTTTAGTGCAGTGGTGTTCGGGCAGTGTGAGGGGTCGTGCTAGGGCTGGTGTTTTAGGGTTTAGGGCAGTGTATTAGTTTTCAGGCAGTGTAGGGTGTGTTGCTGGGGCTGGAGTTTAAGGTTTAAGGGTAGTGCAGTGGTGTTCGGGCAGTGTAGGGGGTCATGCTGGGGGTGGTGTTTTATGGTGTAGGGTTGTGCAGTGGTGTTCGGGCAGTGTAGGGGGTCATGCAGGGTGGTGTTTCAGGGTTTAGGGCAGTGCAGTGGTGATCGGGCAGTGTAGGGGGTCTTGCTGGGGGTGGTGTTTCAGGGTTTAGGGCAGTGCAGTGGTGTTCGGGCATTGTAGGGGGTCGTGCTGGGACTGGTGTTTTAGGGTTTAGGTCTGTGCAGTGGTGTTTGGGCAGTGTACTGGGTCATGTTGGGGCTGGTGTTTCAGTGTTTAAGGCAGTGCAGTGGTGTTCGGGCAGTGTAGTGGGTCGTGCTGGGGCTGGTGTTTCAGGGTTTAGGGCAGTGCAGTGGTATTCGGGAAGTGTAGGGGGTCATGCTGGGGGTGGTGTTTCAGGGTTTATGGCAGTGCAGTGTTGTTCGCTCAGTATAGGAGGTTATGCAGGAGGTGGTGTTTCAGGGTTTAGGGCAGTGCAGTATTGTTCGGGTAGTGTAGGGGGTCTTGCAGGGGGTGGTGTTTCAGGGTTTAGGGCAGTGCAGTGGTGTTCGGGCAGTGCAGGGGGTCGTACTGAGGCTGGTGTTTCAGGGTTCAGGGCAGTGCAGTGGTGTTTTGGCAGTGCAGGGGGTTGTGCTGGGGCAGGTGTTTCAGGGTTCAGGGCAGAGCAGTGGTGTTCGGGCAGTGTGGGGGTCGTGCTGGGGGTGGTGTTCAGGGATTAGGGCAGTGCAGTGGTGTTCGGGCAGTGTAGGGGGTCGTGCTGGGGCTGGTGTTTCAGGGTTTAGGGCAGTGCAGTGGTGTTCGGGGAGTGTAGGCGGTCGTGCTGGGGCTGGTGTTTCAGGGTTTAGGGCAGTGCAGTGGTGGTCGGTCACTGCAGTGGGTCTTGCTGTGGGTGGTGTTTCAGGGTTTAGGGCAGTGCAGTGGTGTTCGGGCAGTGCAGGGGGTCTTGCTGGGGGTGATGTTTCAGGGTTTAGGGAAGTGCAGTGGTGTTCGGGCAGTGCAGGAGGTCGTGCAGGGGGATGGTGTTTCGGGGTTTATGGCAGTGCAGTGGTGTTCAGGCCGTGCAGGGGGTCATGCAGGGTGGTGGTGTTTCGGGGTTTAGGGCAGTGCAGTGGTGTTCAGGCAGTGCAGGGGGTCGTGCTTGGGGTGGTGTTTCAGGGCATAGGGCAGTGCAGTGGTGTTCGGGCAGTGTAGGGGTTGTGCTGGGGGGTGTTTTGGGGTTTAGGGCAGTGCAGTGGTGTCCGGGCAGTGTAGGGGGTCATGCAGGGTGTGGTGTTTAAGGGTTTAGGGCAGTGCAGTGCTGTTCTGGCAGTGTAGGGGGTCATGCACGGGGTGGTGTTTCAGGGTTTAGAGCAGTGTAGTGGTGTTCGGGCAGTGTAGGGGGTCTTGCAGGGGGTGGTGTTTCAGGGTTTAGGGCAGTGCAGTGGTGATCTTTCAGTATAGGGGTTCGTGCAGGGGGTGGTGTTTCAAGGTTTAGGGCAGTGCAGTATTGTTCGGGCATTGTATTATTATTATTATTATTATTATGTGTTCTTATATAGCACTCAACTTACCCTTGGGCATCTTGGCGCTTGCATTGGGAACCCGTCCTGGTTTTTCCCTGTGAGATAACCCGTACTGGGCATCCCCAAGGTGAAAGCCAGGCATCCCGCCGCGGGGGGGCCGTTGTGGAGATTAAGCAAGCTTGTTGCCCAGAGCTGCATAGTGTGAACTCGTGCTTAGAGTGGGCACCGAAGCGAGAATTATCGAGTCCGTGGACAATTGGGCTCCGGACCCTGCCGCGTCGGGAATTGAACCCTGGTCCCGGGTCTGACCTCTGCTTCAGGGTATGCCTCCTCTAACCAGTGAGTGCACTGGTGTTCGGGCAATGCAGGGGGTCGTGCTGGGGCTGGTGTTTCAGGGTTTAGGGCAGTGCAGTGATGTTCAGGGAGTGTAGGGGACAGTGATGGGGCTGGTATTTCACAGTTTAGGGCAGTATAGTGGTGGTCAGCCAGTGCAGTGGGTCATGCTGGGGGTGGTGTTTCAGGTTTTAGGGCAGTGCAGTGGTGTTTTGGCAGTGTAGGGGGTCGTGCTGGGGCTGGTGTTTCAGGGTTCAGGGCAGAACAGTTGTGTTCGGGCAGTGTGGGGGTCGTGCTGGGTGTGGTGTTTAAGGGATTAGGGCAGGGCAGTGGTGTTCGGGCAGTGTAGGGGGTCGTGCTGGGGCTGGTGTTTCAGGGTTTAGGGCAGTGCAGTGGTGTTGGGGGAGTATAGGGGGTCGTGCTGGGCTGGTGTTTCAGGGTTTAGGGCAGTGTTGTTTTGTTTGGGCAATGTAGGTGGTCATGCTGGGGGTGGTGTTTCAGGGTTTAGGGCAGTGCAGTGGTATTTGTGCAGTGTTGGGGTCGTTCTGGGGGTGGTGTTTCAGGGCTTAGGGCAGTGCAGTGGTGTACGGGCAGTGTAAAGGGTCGTGCTGGGGGTGGTGGTTCAGGGTTTAGAGCAGTGTAGTGGTATTCGGGCAGTGTAGGGGATCGTGCAGGTGGTGGTGTTTAAGGGTTTAGGGCAGTGCAGTGGTGTTTGGGCAGTGTAGGGGGTCATGCTGGGGCTGGTGTTTCAGGGTTTAGGGCAGTGTTGTTGTGTTCGGGCAGTGTAGGGGGTCGTGCTGGGGGTGGTGTTTCAGGGTTTAGGGCAGTGCAGTGGTATTTGGGCAGTGTTGGGGGTCGTGCTGGGGGTGGTGGTTCAGGGTTTAGGGCAGTGCAGTGGTGTTCGGGCAGTGTAGAGGGTCGTACTCGTGGTGGTGTTTCAGGGTTTATGGCAATGCAGTGGTGTTTGGGCAGTGTAAGGGGTTGTGCAGGGGGTGGTGTTTTAGGGTTTAGGGCAGTGTAGTGGTTTTCAGGCAGTGTAGTGAGTCGTGCAGGGGTGGTGTTTCAGGGTTTAGGGCAGTGCAGTAATGTTTGGGCAGTGTAGGGGATCGTGCAGGTGGTGGTGTTTCAGGGTTTAGGGCAGTGCAGTGGTATTTGGGCAGTGTTGGGGGTCGTGCTGGGGGTGGTGGTTCAGGGTTTAGGGCAGTGCAGTGGTGTTCGGGCAGTGTAGAGGGTCGTACTTGTGGTGGTGTTTCAGGGTTTATAGCAATGCAGTGGTGTTTGGGCAGTGTAAGGGGTTGTGCAGGGGGTGGTGTTACAGGGTTTAGGGCAGTGCAGTGGTGATCTCAGGCAGTGTAGGGGGTCTTGCTGGGGGTGGTGTTTCAGGGTTTAGGGCAGTGCAGTGGTATTCGGGCAGTGTGAGGGGTCATGCTGGGGCTGGTGTTTTAGGGTTTAGTGGAGTGTATTGGTTTTCGGGCAGTGTAGAGGGTCGTGCTGGGGCTGGATTTTTAGGGTTAAGCGTAGTGCAGTGGTGTTCGGGCAGTGTAGGGGGTTGTGCAGGGGGTGGTGTTTCAGGGTTTAGGGCAGTGCAGTGGTGTTCTGGCAGTGCAGGGGGTCTTGCTGGGGGTGGTGTTTCAGAGTTTTGGGAAGTGCAGTGGTGTTCGGGCAGTGCAGGGGGTCGTGCAGGGGGATGGTGTTTCGGGGTTTAGGGCAGTGCAGTGGTGTTCGGGCAGTGCAGGGGGTCATGCAGGGGGGTGGTGTTTCGGGGTTTAGGGCAGTGCAGTGGTGTTCGGGCAGTGCAGGCGGTCATGCAGGGGGTGGTGATTTGGGGTTTAGGACAGTGCACTGGTGTTCGGGCAATGCAGGGGGTCGTGCTGAGGCTGGTGTTTCAGGGTTTAGGGGAGTGCAGTGATGTTCAGGGGGTGTAGGGGGCAGTGATGGGGCGGTATTTCACAGTTTAGGGCAGTGCAGTGGTCGTCAGCCAGTGCAGTGGGTCATGCTGGGGGTGGTGTTTCAGGTTTTAGGGCAGTGCAGTGGTGTTTTGGCAGTGTAGGGGGTCGTGCTGCGGCTGGTGTTTCAGGGTTCAGGGCAGAGCAGTTGTGTTCGGGCAATGTGGGGGTCGTGCTGGGTGTGGTGTATAAGGGATTAGGGCAGGGCAGTGGTGTTCGGGCAGTGTAGGGGGTCGTGCTGGGGCTGGTGTTTCAGGGTTTAGGGCAGTGCAGTGGTGTTCGGGGAGTATAGGGGGTCGTGCTGGGGCTGGTGTTTCAGGGTTTAGGGCAGTGTTGTTGTGTTCGGGCAGTGTAGGTTGTCGTGCTGGGGGTGGTGTTTCAGGGTTTAGGGCAGTGCAGTGGTATTTGTACAGTGTTGGGGGTCGTGCTGGGGGTGGTGTTTCAGGGCTTAGGGCAGTGCAGTGGTGTTCAGGGAAGTGTAAAGGGTCGTGCTGGGGGTGGTGGTTCAGGGTTTAGAGCAGTGTAGTGGTATTCGGGCAGTGTAAGGGGTTGTGCAGGGGGTGGTGTTTTAGGGTTTAGGGCAGTGCGGTGGTGTTCGGGCAGTGTAAGGGGTCGTGCTGGGGGTGGTGTTTCAGGGTTTAGGGCAGTGCAGTGGTATTTGGGCAGTGTTGGGGGTCGAGCTGGGGGTGGTGGTTCAGGGTTTAGGGCAGTGCAGTGGTGTTCGGGCAGTGTATAGGGTCGTGCTCGGGGTGGTGTTTCAGGTTTTAGGGCAATGGAGTGGTGTTTGGGCAGTGTAAGGGGTTGTGCAGGGGGAGGTGTTTTACGGTTTAGGGCAGTGTAGTGATTTTCGGGCAGTGTAGGGAGTCGTGCAGGGGTGGTGTTTCAGGGTTTTGGGCAGTGCAGTGATGTTTGGGCAGTGTAGGGGGTCATGCTGGGGGTGGTGTTTCAGGGTTTAGGGCAGTGCAGTGGTATTCGGGCAGTGTGAGGGGTCATGCTGGGGCTGGTGTTTTAGGGTTTAGTGCAGTGTATTGGTTTTCGGGCAGTGTAGGGGGTCGTGCTGGGGCTGGAGTTTTAGGGTTAAGCGTAGTGCAGTGATGTTCGGGCAGTGTAGGGGTTTGTGCTGGGGGTGGTGTTTTATGGTTTAGGGTAGTGCAGTTGTGGTCGGGCAGAGTAGGGGGTTGTGCAGGGGTTGGCGTTTCAGGGTTTAGGGCAGTGCAGTGGTGATCGGGCAGTGTAGGGGGTCTTGCTGGGGGTGGTGTTTCAGGGTTTAGGGCAGTGCAGTGGTGTTCAGGCATTGTAGGGGGTCGTGCTGGGACTGGTGTTTTAGGGTTTAGGGCAGTGCAGTGGTGTTTGGGCAGTGTACTGGGTCATGCTGGGGCTGGTGTTTCAGTGTTTAAGGCAGTGCAGTGGTGTTCGGGCAGTGTAGGGGGTTATGTTGTGGCTGGTGTTTTAGGGTTTAGGGCAGAGCAGTGGTGTTCGGGCAGTGTTGGGGGATGTGCGAGGGTGGTGGTTTAGGGCAGTGCAGTGGTGTTCGGGCAGTGTAGTAAGTCGTGCTGGGGCTGGTGTTTTAGGGTTCAGGGCAGAGCAGTGGTGTTCGGGCAGTGTGGGGGTCGTGCTGGGGCTGGTGTTTCAGGGTTTAGGGCAGTGCAGTGGTATTCGGGAAGTGTAGGGGGTCATGCTGGGGGTGGTGTGTCAGGGTTTATGGCAGTGCAGTTTTGTTTGTTCAGTATAGGGGTTTGTGCTGGGGGTGGTGTTTTATGGTTTAGGGTAGTGCAGTTGTGGTCGGGCAGTGTAGGGGGTTGTGCAGGGGGTGGTGTTTCAGGGTTTAGGGCAGTGCAGTGGTGTTTGGGCAGTGTTGAGGTTCTTGCTGGGGGTGGTGTTTCAGGGTTTAGGGCAGTTTAGTGGTGTTCAGGCAGTATAGGGGGTCTTGCTTGGGGTGGTGTTTTAGGGTTTAGGGCAGTGCAGTGGTGTTTGGGCAGTGTAGGGGGTCGTGCTGGGGGTGGTGTGTCAGGGTTTAGGGCAGTGTATTAGTTTTTGGGCAGTGTAGGGGGTCTTTCTGGGGCTGGAGTTTAATGGTTAAAGGTAGTGCAGTGGTGTTCGGGCAGTGTAGGGGGTCATGCTGGGGGTGGTGTTTTATGGTGTAGGGTTGTGCAGTGGTGTTCGGGCAGTGTAGGGGGTCATGCAGGGTGGTGTTTCAGGATTTAGGGCAGTGCAGTGGTGATCGGGCAGTGTAGGGGGTCTTGCTGGGGTTGGTGTTTCAGGGTTTAGGGCAGTGCAGTGGTGTTCGGGCATTGTAGGGGGTCGTGCTGGGACTGGTGTTTTAGGGTTTAGGGCTGTGCAGTGGTGTTTGGGCAGTGTAGGGGTCATGCTGGGGCTGGTGTTTCAGGGTTTAGGGCAATGCAGTGGTATTCGGCAAGTGTAGGGGGTCATGCTGGGGGTGGTGTTTCAGGGTTTATGGCAGTGCAGTGTTGTTCGCTCAGTATAGGGGGTTATGCAGGAGGTGGTGTTTCAGGGTTTAGGGCAGTGCAGTATTGTTCGGGCAGTGTAGGGGGTCATGCAGGGGGTGGTGTTTCAGGGTTTAGGGCAGTGCAGTGGTGTTCGGGCAGTGTAGGGGGTCGTACTGAGGCTGGTGTTTCAGGGTTCAGGGCAGTGCAGCGGTGTTTTGGCAGTGCAGGGGGTCGTGCTGGGGCAGGCATTTCAGGGTTCAGGGCAGAGCAGTGGTGTTCGGGCAGTGTGGGGGTCGTGCTGGGGGTGGTGTTTCAGGGATTAGGGCAGTGCAGTGGTGTTCCGGCAGTGTAGGGGGTCGTGCTGGGGCTGGTGTTTCAGGGTTTAGGGCAGTGCAGTGGTGTTCGGGGAGTATAGGCGGTCGTGCTGGGGCTGGTGTTTCAGGGTTTAGGGCAGTGCAGTGGTATTTGGCAAGTGTAGGGGGTCATGCTGGGGGTGGTGTTTCAGGGTTTGTGGCAGTGCAGTGTTGTTCGCTCAGTATAGGGGGTTATGCAGGAGGTGGTGTTTCAGGGTTTAGGGCAGTGCAGTATTGTTCGGGCAGTGTAGGGGGTCATGCAGGAGGTGGTGTTTCAGGGTTTAGGGCAGTGCAGTGGTGTTCGGGCAGTGTAGGGGGTCGTACTGAGGCTGGTGTTTCAGGGTTCAGGGCAGTGCAGCAGTGTTTTGGCAGTGCAGGGGGTCGTGCTGGGGCAGGCGTTTCAGGGTTCAGGGCAGAGCAGTGGTGTTCGGGCAGTGTGGGGGTCGTGCTGGGGGTGGTGTTTCAGGGATTAGGGCAGTGCAGTGGTGTTCGGGCAGTGTAGGGGGTCGTGCTGGGGCTGGTGTTTCAGGGTTTAGGGCAGTGCAGTGGTGTTCAGGGAGTATAGGCGGTCGTGCTGGGGCTGGTGTTTCAGGGTTTAGGGCAGTGCAGTGGTGGTCGGTCAGTGCAGTGGGTCTTCCTGGGGGTGGTGTTTCAGGTTTTAGGGCAGTGCAATGGTGTTCGGGCAGTGCAGGGGGTCTTGCTGGGGGTGATGTTTCAGGGTTTAGGGAATAGCAGTGGTGTTCGGGAAGTGTAGGGGGTCATGCTGGGGGTGGTGTGTCAGGGTTTATGGCAGTGCAGTTTTGTTTGTTCAGTATAGGGGTTTGTGCTGGGGGTGGTGTTTTATGGTTTAGGGTAGTGCAGTTGTGGTCGGGCAGTGTAGGGGTTGTGCAGGGGGTGGTGTTTCAGGGTTTAGGGCAGTGCAGTGGTGTTTGGGCAGTGTTGAGGTTCTTGCTGGGGGTGGTGTTTCAGGGTTTAGGGCAGTTTAGTGGTGTTCAGGCAGTATAGGGGGTCTTGCTTGGGGTGGTGTTTTAGGGTTTAGGGCAGTGCAGTGGTGTTTGGGCAGTGTAGGGGGTCGTGCTGGGGGTGGTGTGTCAGGGTTTAGGGCAGTGTATTAGTTTTTGGGCAGTGTAGGGGGTCTTTCTGGGGCTGGAGTTTAAGGGTTAAGGGTAGTGCAGTGGTGTTCGGGCAGTGTAGGGGGTCATGCTGGGGGTGGTGTTTTAGGGTGTAGGGTTGTGCAGTGGTGTTCGGGCAGTGTAGGGGGTCATGCAGGGTGGTGTTTCAGGATTTAGGGCAGTGCAGTGGTGATCGGGCAGTGTAGGGGGTCTTGCTGGGGTTGGTGTTTCAGGGTTTAGGGCAGTGCAGTGGTGTTCGGGCATTGTAGGGGGTCGTGCTGGGACTGGTGTTTTAGAGTTTAGGGCTGTGCAGTGGTGTTTGGGCAGTGTAGGGGTCGTGCTGGGGCTGGTGTTTCAGGGTTTAGGGCAGTGCAGTGGTATTCGGCAAGTGTAGGGGGTCATGCTGGGGGTGGTGTTTCAGGGTTTATGGCAGTGCAGTGTTGTTCGCTCAGTATAGGGGGTTATGCAGGAGGTGGTGTTTCAGGGTTTAGGGCAGTGCAGTATTGTTCGGGCAGTGTAGGGGGTCATGCAGGGGGTGGTGTTTCAGGGTTTAGGGCAGTGCAGTGGTGTTCGGGCAGTGTAGGGGGTCGTACTGAGGCTGGTGTTTCAGGGTTCAGGGCAGTGCAGCGGTGTTTTGGCAGTGCAGGGGGTCGTGCTGGGGCAGGCATTTCAGGGTTCAGGGCAGAGCAGTGGTGTTCGGGCAGTGTGGGGGTCGTGCTGGGGGTGGTGTTTCAGGGATTAGGGCAGTGCAGTGGTGTTCCGGCAGTTTAGGGGGTCGTGCTGGGGCTGGTGTTTCAGGGTTTAGGGCAGTGCAGTGGTGTTCGGGGAGTATAGGCGGTCGTGCTGGGGCTGGTGTTTCAGGGTTTAGGGCAGTGCAGTGGTATTCGGCAAGTGTAGGGGGTCATGCTGGGGGTGGTGTTTCAGGGTTTGTGGCAGTGCAGTGTTGTTCGCTCAGTATAGGGGGTTATGCAGGAGGTGGTGTTTCAGGGTTTAGGGCAGTGCAGTATTGTTCGGGCAGTGTAGGGGGTCATGCAGGAGGTGGTGTTTCAGGGTTTAGGGCAGTGCAGTGGTGTTCGGGCAGTGTATGGGGTCGTACTGAGGCTGGTGTTTCAGGGTTCAGGGCAGTGCAGCAGTGTTTTGGCAGTGCAGGGGGTCGTGCTGGGGCAGGCGTTTCAGGGTTCAGGGCAGAGCAGTGGTGTTCGGGCAGTGTGGGGGTCGTGCTGGGGGTGGTGTTTCAGGGATTAGGGCAGTGCAGTGGTGTTCGGGCAGTGTAGGGGGTCGTGCTGGGGCTGGTGTTTCAGGGTTTAGGGCAGTGCAGTGGTGTTCAGGGAGTATAGGCGGTCGTGCTGGGGCTGGTGTTTCAGGGTTTAGGGCAGTGCAGTGGTGTTCGGGCAGTGTATAGGGTCGTGCTCGGGGTGGTGTTTCAGGTTTTAGGGCAATGGAGTGGTGTTTGGGCAGTGTAAGGGGTTGTGCAGGGGGAGGTGTTTTACGGTTTAGGGCAGTGTAGTGATTTTCGGGCAGTGTAGGGAGTCGTGCAGGGGTGGTGTTTCAGGGTTTTGGGCAGTGCAGTGATGTTTGGGCAGTGTAGGGGGTCATGCTGGGGGTGGTGTTTCAGGGTTTAGGGCAGTGCAGTGGTATTCGGGCAGTGTGAGGGGTCATGCTGGGGCTGGTGTTTTAGGGTTTAGTGCAGTGTATTGGTTTTCGGGCAGTGTAGGGGGTCGTGCTGGGGCTGGAGTTTTAGGGTTAAGCGTAGTGCAGTGGTGTTCGGGCAGTGTAGGGGTTTGTGCTGGGGGTGGTGTTTTATGGTTTAGGGTAGTGCAGTTGTGGTCGGGCAGAGTAGGGGGTTGTGCAGGGGTTGGCGTTTCAGGGTTTAGGGCAGTGCAGTGGTGATCGGGCAGTGTAGGGGGTCTTGCTGGGGGTGGTGTTTCAGGGTTTAGGGCAGTGCAGTGGTGTTCGGGCATTGTAGGGGGTCGTGCTGGGACTGGTGTTTTAGGGTTTAGGGCAGTGCAGTGGTGTTTGGGCAGTGTACTGGGTCATGCTGGGGCTGGTGTTTCAGTGTTTAAGGCAGTGCAGTGGTGTTCGGGCAGTGTAGGGGGTTATGTTGTGGCTGGTGTTTTAGGGTTTAGGGCAGAGCAGTGGTGTTCGGGCAGTGTTGGGGGATGTGCGAGGGTGGTGGTTTAGGGCAGTGCAGTGGTGTTCGGGCAGTGTAGTAAGTCGTGCTGGGGCTGGTGTTTTAGGGTTCAGGGCAGAGCAGTGGTGTTCGGGCAGTGTGGGGGTCGTGCTGGGGCTGGTGTTTCAGGGTTTAGGGCAGTGCAGTGGTATTCGGGAAGTGTAGGGGGTCATGCTGGGGGTGGTGTGTCAGGGTTTATGGCAGTGCAGTTTTGTTTGTTCAGTATAGGGGTTTGTGCAGGGGGTGGTGTTTTATGGTTTAGGGTAGTGCAGTTGTGGTCGGGCAGTGTAGGGGGTTGTGCAGGGGGTGGTGTTTCAGGGTTTAGGGCAGTGCAGTGGTGTTTGGGCAGTGTTGAGGTTCTTGCTGGGGGTGGTGTTTCAGGGTTTAGGGCAGTTTAGTGGTGTTCAGGCAGTATAGGGGGTCTTGCTTGGGGTGGTGTTTTAGGGTTTAGGGCAGTGCAGTGGTGTTTGGGCAGTGTAGGGGGTCGTGCTGGGGGTGGTGTGTCAGGGTTTAGGGCAGTGTATTAGTTTTTGGGCAGTGTAGGGGGTCTTTCTGGGGCTGGAGTTTAAGGGTTAAGGGTAGTGCAGTGGTGTTCGGGCAGTGTAGGGGGTCATGCTGGGGGTGGTGTTTTATGGTGTAGGGTTGTGCAGTGGTGTTCGGGCAGTGTAGGGGGTCATGCAGGGTGGTGTTTCAGGATTTAGGGCAGTGCAGTGGTGATCGGGCAGTGTAGGGGGTCTTGCTGGGGTTGGTGTTTCAGGGTTTAGGGCAGTGCAGTGGTGTTCGGGCATTGTAGGGGGTCGTGCTGGGACTGGTGTTTTAGGGTTTAGGGCTGTGCAGTGGTGTTTGGGCAGTGTAGGGGTCGTGCTGGGGCTGGTGTTTCAGGGTTTAGGGCAGTGCAGTAGTATTCGGCAAGTGTAGGGGGTCATGCTGGGGGTGGTGTTTCAGGGTTTATGGCAGTGCAGTGTTGTTCGCTCAGTATAGGGGGTTATGCAGGAGGTGGTGTTTCAGGGTTTAGGGCAGTGCAGTATTGTTCGGGCAGTGTAGGGGGTCATGCAGGGGGTGGTGTTTCAGGGTTTAGGGCAGTGCAGTGGTGTTCGGGCAGTGTAGGGGGTCGTACTGAGGCTGGTGTTTCAGGGTTCAGGGCAGTGCAGCGGTGTTTTGGCAGTGCAGGGGGTCGTGCTGGGGCAGGCATTTCAGGGTTCAGGGCAGAGCAGTGGTGTTCGGGCAGTGTGGGGGTCGTGCTGGGGGTGGTGTTTCAGGGATTAGGGCAGTGCAGTGGTGTTCCGGCAGTGTTGGGGGTCGTGCTGGGGCTGGTGTTTCAGGGTTTAGGGCAGTGCAGTGGTGTTCGGGGAGTATAGGCGGTCGTGCTGGGGCTGGTGTTTCAGGGTTTAGGGCAGTGCAGTGGTATTCGGCAAGTGTAGGGGGTCATGCTGGGGGTGGTGTTTCAGGGTTTGTGGCAGTGCAGTGTTGTTCGCTCAGTATAGGGGGTTATGCAGGAGGTGGTGTTTCAGGGTTTAGGGCAGTGCAGTATTGTTGGGGCAGTGTAGGGGGTCATGCAGGAGGTGGTGTTTCAGGGTTTAGGGCAGTGCAGTGGTGTTCGGGCAGTGTAGGGGGTCGTACTGAGGCTGGTGTTTCAGGGTTCAGGGCAGTGCAGCAGTGTTTTGGCAGTGCAGGGGGTCGTGCTGGGGCAGGCGTTTCAGGGTTCAGGGCAGAGCAGTGGTGTTCGGGCAGTGTGGGGGTCGTGCTGGGGGTGGTGTTTCAGGGATTAGGGCAGTGCAGTGGTGTTCGGGCAGTGTAGGGGGTCGTGCTGGGGCTGGTGTTTCAGGGTTTAGGGCAGTGCAGTGGTGTTCAGGGAGTATAGGCGGTCGTGCTGGGGCTGGTGTTTCAGGGTTTAGGGCAGTGCAGTGGTGGTCGGTCAGTGCAGTGCGTCTTCCTGGGGGTGGTGTTTCAGGGTTTAGGGCAGTGCAATGGTGTTCGGGCAGTGCAGGGGGTCTTGCTGGGGGTGATGTTTCAGGGTTTAGGGAAGAGCAGTGGTGTTCGGGCAGTGCAGGAGGTCGTGCAGGGGGATGGTGTTTCGGGGTTTATGGCAGTGCAGTGGTGTTCGGTCAGTGCAGGGGGTCATGCAGGGGGGTGGTGTTTCGGGGTTTAGGGCAGTGCAGTGGTGTTCAGGCAGTGCAGGGGGTCGTGCACGGGGTGGTGTTTCAGCATTTAGAGCAGTGTAGTGGTGTTCAGGCAGTGTAGGGGGTCGTGCTGGGGCTGGTGTTTCAGGGTTTAGGGTAGTGCAGTGGTATTCGGGAAGTGTAGGGGGTCATGCTGGGAGTGGTGTGTCAGGGTTTATGGCAGTGCAGTTTTGTTCGTTCAGTATAGGGGTTTGTGCTGGGGGTGGTGTTTTATGGTTTAGGGTAGTGCAGTTGTGGTCGGGCAGTGTAGGGGGTTGTGCAGGGGGTGGTGTTTCAGTGTTTAGGGCAGTGCAGTGGTGTTCAGGCAGTGCAGGGGGTCTTGCCGGGGGTGGTGTTTCAGGTTTTTGGGAAGTGCAGTGGTGTTCGGGCAGTGCAGGGGGTCGTGCAGGGGGATGGTGTTTTGGGATTTAGGGCAGTGCAGTGGTGTTCGGGCAGTGCAGGGGGTCATGCAGGGTGGTGGTGTTTCGGGGTTTAGGGCAGTGCAGTGGTGTTCAGGCAGTGCAGGCAGTCATGCAGGGGGTGGTGATTTGGGGTTTAGGGCAGTGCACTGGTGTTCGGGCAATGCAGGGGGTCGTGCTGGGGCTGGTGTTTCAGGGTTTAGGGCAGTGCAGTGGTATTTGTGCAGTGTTGGGGTCGTGCTGGGGGTGGTGTTTCAGGGCTTAGGGCAGTGCAGTGGTGTATGGGCAGTGTAAAGGGTCGTGATGGGGGTGGTGGTTCAGGGTTTAGAGCAGTGTAGTGGTGTTTGGGCAGTGTAAGGGGTTGTGCAGGGGGTGGTGTGTTAGGGTTTAGGGCAGTGCGGTGGTGTTCGGGCAGTGTAAGGGGTCGTGCAGGGGGTGGTGTTTCAGGGTTTAAGGCAGTGCAGTGGTGTTCGGGCAGTGTAGGGGGTCATGCTGGGGCTGGTGTTTCAGGGTTTAGGGCAGTGTTGTTGTGTTCGGGCAGTGTAGGAGGTCGTGCTGGGGGTGGTGTTTCAGGGTTTAGGGCAGTGCAGTGGTATTTGGGCAATGTTGGGGGTCGTGCTGGGGGTGGTGGTTCAGGGTTTATGGCAGTGCAGTGGTGTTCGCGCAGTGTAGAGGGTCGTGCTGGGGGTGGTGTTTCAGGGTTCATGGCAGAGCAGTTGTGTTCGGGCAGTATGGGGGTCGTGCTGGGTGTGGTGTTTAAGGGATTAGGGCAGGCCAGTGGTGTTCGGGCAGTGTAGGGGGTCGTGCTGGGGCTGGTGCTTCAGGGTTTAGGGCAGTGCAGTGGTGTTCGGGGAGTATAGGGGGTCGTGCTGGGGCTGGTGTTTTAGGGTTTAGGGCAGTGTTGTTGTGTTCGGGTAGTGTAGGGGGTCGTGCTGGGGGTGGTGTTTCAGGGTTTAGGGCAGTGCAGTGGTATTTGTGCAGTGTTGGGGGTCGTGCTGGGGTGGTGTTTCAGGGCTTAGGGCAGTGCAGTGGTGTACGGGCAGTATAAAGGGTCGTGCTGGGGGTTGTGGTTTGGGGTTTAGAGCAGTGTAGTGGTGTTTGGGCAGTGTAAGGGGTTGTGCAGGGGGTGGTGTTTTAGGGTTTAGGGCAGTGCGGTGGTGTTCGGGAAGTGTAAGGGGTCGTGCAGGGGGTGGTGTTTCAGGGTTTAGGGCAGTGCAGTATTGTTCGGGCAGTGTAGGGGTTCGTGCAGGTGGTGGTGTTTAAGGGTTTAGGGCAGTGCAGTGGTGTTCGGGCAGTGTAGGGGGTCATGCTGGGGCTGGTGTTTCAGGGTTTAGGGCAGTGTTGTTGTGTTCGGGCAGTGTAGGGGGTCGTACTGGGGGTGGTGTTTCAGGGTTTAGGGCAGTGCAGTGGTATTCGGGAACTGTAGGGGGTCATGCTGTGGGTGGTGTTTCAGGGTTTATGGCAGTGCAGTTTTGTTCGTTCAGTATAGGGGGTTATGCAGGGGGTCGTGTTTCAGGGTTTAGGGCAGTGCAGTGGTGTTCAGGCAGTGTAGGGGTTCGTGCAGGGGGTGGTGTTTCAGGTTTTAGGGCAGTGCAGTGGTGTTTGGGCAGTGTTGAGGTTCTTGATGGGGGTGGTGTTTCAGGGTTTAGGGCAGTGGTGTTCAGGCAGTGTAAGGGGTCTTGCTGGGGGTGGTGTTTCAGGGTTTAGGGCAGTTTAGTGGTGTTCAGGCAGTATAGGGGTCTTGCTGGGGGTGGTGTTTCAGGGATTAGGGCAGTGCAGTGGTGTTCAGGCAGTGTAGGGGTTCGTGCAGGGGGTGGTGTTTCAGGTTTTAGGGCAGTGCAGTGGTGTTTGGGCAGTGTTGAGGTTCTTGCTGGGGGTGGTGTTTCAGGGTTTAGGGCAGTTTAGTGGTGTTCAGGCAGTATAGGGGTCTTGCTGGGGGTGGTGTTTCAGGGTTTAGGGCAGTGCAGTGGTGTTTGGGCAGTGTAGGGGGTCGTGCAGGGGGTGGTGTTTCAGGTTTTAGGGCAGTGCAGTGGTGTTTGGGCAGTGTTGAGGTTCTTGATGGGGGTGGTGGTTCACGGTTTAGGGCAGTGGTGTTCAGGCAGTGTAAGGGGTCTTGCTGGGGGTGGTGTTTCAGGGTTTAGGGCAGTTTAGTGGTGTTCAGGCAGTATAGGGCTCTTGCTGGGGGTGGTGTTTCAGGGTTTAGGGCAGTGCAGTGGTGTTTGGGCAGGGTAGGGGGTCGTGCTGGGGGTGGTGTTTCAGGGTTTAGGGCAGTGCAATGGTGTTCGGGCAGTGTGAGGGGTCGTGCTAGGGCTGGTGTTTTAGGGTTTAGGGCAGTGTATTAGTTTTCGGGCAGTTTAGGGGGTCTTGCTGGGGCTGGAATTTAAGGGTTAAGGGTAGTGCAGTGGTGTTCGGGCAGTGTAGGGGGTCATGCTGGGGGTGGTGTTTTATGGTGTAGGGTTGTGCAGTGGTGTTCGGGCAGTGTAGGGGGTCATGCAGGGTGGTGTTTCAGGGTTTAGGGCAGTGCAGTGGTGATCGGGCAGTGTAGGGGGTCTTGCTGGGGGTGGTGTTTCAGGGTTTAGGGCAGTGCAGTGGTGTTCGGGCATTGTAGGGGGTAGTGCTGGGACTGGTGTTTTAGGGTTTAGGTCTGTGCAGTGGTGTTTGGGCAGTGTACTGGGTCATGCTGGGGCTGGTGTTTCAGTGTTTAAGGCAGTGCAGTGGTGTTCGGGCAGTGTAGTGGGTCGTGCTGGTGTTTTAGGATTCAGAGCAGTGGTGTTCAGGCAGTGTGGGGGTCGTGCTGGGGCTGGTGTTTCAGGGTTTAGGGCAGTGCAGTGGTATTCGGGAAGTGTAGGGGGTCATGCTGGGGGTGGTGTTTCAGGGTTTATGGCAGTGCAGTGTTGTTCGCTCAGTATAGGGGGTTATGCAGGAGGTGGTGTTTCAGGGTTTAGGGCAGTGCAGTATTGTTCGGGCAGTGTAGGGGGTCATGCAGGGGGTGGTGTTTCAGGGTTTAGGGCAGTGGAGTGGTGTTCGGGCAGAGCAGGGGGTCGTACTGAGGCTGGTGTTTCAGGGTTCAGGGCAGTGCAGTGGTATTTTGGCAGTGCAGGGGGTTGTGCTGGGGCAGGTGTTTCAGGGTTCAGGGCAGAGCAGTGGTGTTCAGGCAGTGTGGGTGGGATCATGCTGGGGGTGGTGTTTCAGAGATTAGGGCAGTGCAGTGGTGTTCGGGCAGTGTAGGGGGTCGTGCTGGGGCTGGTGTTTCAGGGTTTAGGGCAGTGCAGTGGTGTTCGGGGAGTGTAGGCGGTCGTGCTGGGGCTGGTGTTTCAGGGTTTAGGGCAGTGCAGTGGTGGTCGGTCAGTGCAGTGGGTCTTGCTGGGGATGGTGTTTCAGGGTTTAGGGCAGTGCAGTGGTGTTTGGGCAGTGCAGGGGGTCTTGCTGGGGGTGATGTTTCAGGGTTAAGGGAAGTGCAGTGGTGTTCGGGCAGTGCAGGAGGTCGTGCAGGGGGATGGTGTTTCGGGGTTTATGGCAGTGCAGTGGTGTTCGGGCAGTGCAGGCGGTCATGCAGGGGGGTGGTGTTTCGGGGTTTAGGGCAGTGCAGTGGTGTTCAGGCAGTGCAGGGGGTCGTGCTGGTGGTGGTGTTTCAGGGCATAGGGCAATGCAGTGGTGTTCGGGCAGTGTAGGGGTTGTGCTGGGGGGGGTGTTTTGGGGTTTAGGGCAGTGCAGTGGTGTCCGGGCAGTGTAGGGGGTCATGCAGGGTGTGGTGTTTCAGGGTTTAGGGCAGTGCAGTGCTGTTCTGGCAGTGTAGGGGGTCGTGCACGGGGTGGTGTTTCAGGGTTTAGAGCAGTGTAGTGGTGTTCGGGCAGTGTAGGGGGTCTTGCAGGGGGTGGTGTTTCAGGGTTTAGGGCAGTGCAGTGGTGTTCGTTCAGTATAGGGGGTCGTGCAGGGGGTGGTGTTTCAAGGTTTAGGGCAGTGCAGTATTGTTCGGGCATTGTAGGGGGTCGTGCAGGGGGTGGTGTTTCAGGGTTTAGGGCAGTGCAGTGGTGTTCGGGCAGTGTAGGGAGTCGTGCTGAGGCTGGTGTTTCAGGGTTCAGGGCAGTGCAGTGGTGTTTTGGCAGTGTAGGGGGTCGTGCTGGGGCTGGTGTTTCAGTGTTTAAGGCAGTGCAGTGGTGTTCGGGCAGTGTTGGGGGTCATGTTGTGGCTGGTGTTTTAGGGTTTAGGTCAGAGCAGTGGTGTTCGGGCAGTGTTGGGGGATGTGCGAGGGTGGTGGTTTAGGGCAGTGCAGTGGTGTTCGGGCAGTGTAGTGGGTCGTGCTGGGGCTGGTGTTTTAGGGTTCAGGGCAGAGCAGTGGTGTTCGGGCAGTGTGGGGGTCGTGCTGGGGCTGGTGTTTTAGGGTTTATGGCAGTGCAGTGGTATTCAGGAAGTGTAGAGGGTCATGCTGGGGGTGGTGTTTCAGGGTTTATGGCAGTGCAGTTTTGTTCGTTCAGTATAGGGGGTTATGCAGGGGGTCGTGTTTCAGGGTTTAGGGCAGTGCAGTATTGTTCGGGCAGTGTAGGGGTTCATGCTGGGGTGGTGTTTCAGGGTTTAGGGAAGTGCAGTGGTGTTCAGGCAGTGTAGGGGTTCGTGCAGGGGGTGGTATTTCAGGTTTTAGGGCAGTGCAGTGGTGTTTGGGCAGTGTTGAGGTTCTTGATGGGGTGGTGTTTCAGGGTTTAGGGCAGTGGTGTTCAGGCAGTGTAAGGTTCTTGCTGGGGGTGGTGTTTCAGGGTTTAGGGCAGTTTAGTGGTGTTCAGGCAGTATAGGGGGTCTTGCTAGGGGTGGTGTTTCAGGGTTTAGGGCAGTGCAGTGGTGTTTGGGCAGTGTAGGGGGACGTGCTGGGGGTGGTGTTTCAGGGTTTAGGGCAGTGCAGTGGTGTTCGGGCAGTGTGAGGGGTCGTGCTAGGGCTGGTGTTTTAGGGTTTAGGGCAGTGTATTCGTTTTTGGGCAGTGTAGGGGGTCTTGCTGGGGCTGGAGTTTAAGGGTTAAGGGTAGTGCAGTGGTGTTCGGGCAGTGTAGGGGGTCATGCTGGGGGTGGTGTTTTATGGTGTAGGGTTGTGCAGTGGTGTTCGGGCAGTGTAGGGGGTCATGCAGGGTGGTGTTTCAGGGTTTAGGGCAGCGCAGTGGAGTTCGGGCATTGTATGGGGTAGTGCTGGGACTGGTGTTTTAGGGTTTAGGTCTGTGCAGTGGTGTTTGGGCAGTGTACTGGGTCATGCTGGGGCTGGTGTTAAGGCAGTGCAGTGGTGTTTGGGCAGTGTAGTGGGTCGTGCTGGTGTTTTAGGATTCATGGCAGAGTAGTGGTGTTCGGGCAGTGTGGGGGTCGTGCTGGGGCTGGTGTTTCAGGGTTTAGGGCAGTGCAGTGGTATTCGGAAAGTGTAGGGAGTCATGCTGGGGGTGGTGTTTCAGGGTTTATGGCAGTGCAGTGTTGTTCGCTCAGTATAGGGGGTTATGCAGGAGGTGGTGTTTCAGGGTTTAGGGCAGTGCAGTATTGTTCGGGCAGTGTAGGGGGTCATGCAGGGGGTGGTGTTTCAGGGTTTTGGGCAGTGCAGTGGTGTTCGGGCAGTGTAGGGAGTCGTACTGAGGCTGGTGTTTCAGGGTTCAGGGCAGTGCAGTGGTGTTTTGGCAGTGCAGGGGGTCGTGCTGGAGCAGGTGTTTCAGGGTTCAGGGCAGAGCAGTGGTGTTCGGGCAGTGTGGGGGTCTGTTGAAATGAAAGCTCTTCAAAATGTAGTATAATCAATAAGAGTAGTTTATTGGCAGCACATTCAAAATCCTTCCAGCAGCTACAGGTAAACAAACAAATCCACCAGACAGTTATTCTTCCAACCCAGATCTCTCCCTAGAATGTGGAACCCTACTGAAAACATAATATGTCGCATGCAGTGGCATGCGACACGGAACCTAACTTAAAGATACATGCACCTAATAATACAGCATGTAACAGGGTCGTGCTGGGGGTGGTGTTTCAGGGATTAGGGCAGTGCAGTGGTGTTCGGGCAGTGTAGGGGGTCGTGCTGGGGTTGGTGTTTCAGGGTTTAGGGCAGTGCTGTGGTGTTCGGAGAGTGTAGGCGGTCGTGCTGGGGCTGGTGTTTCAGGGTTTAGGGCAGTGCAGTGATGGTCGGTCAGTGCAGTGGGTCTTTCTGGGGGTGGTGTTTCAGAGTTTAGGGCAGTGCAGTGGTGTTCGGGCAGTGCAGGGGGTCTTGCTGGGGGTGATGTTTCAGGGTTTAGGGAAGTGCAGTGATGTTCGGGCAGTGCAGGAGGTCGTGCAGGGGGATGGTGTTTCGGGGTTTATGGCAGTGCAGTGGTGTTCGGGCAGTGCAGGGGGTCATGCAGGGGGGTGGTGTTTCGGGGTTTAGGGCAGTGCAGTGGTGTTCATGCAGTGCAGGGGTCGTGCTGGGGGTGGTGTTTCAGGGCATAGGGCTGTGCAGTGGTGTTTGGGCAGTGTAGGGGTTGTGCTGGGGGGGTGTTTTGGGGTTTCGGGCAGTGCAGTGGTGTTCGGGCAATGTAGGGGGTCATACTGAGGCTGGTGTTTCAGGGTTCAGGGCAGTGCAGTGGTCTTTTGGCAGTGCAGGGGGTCGTGCTGGGGTGGTGTTTCAGGATTTAGGGCAGTGCAGTGGTGTTCGGGCAGTGTAGGGGTTGTGCTGGGGCTGGTGTTTTAGGGTTTAGGGCAGTGCAGTGGTGTTCGGCCAGTGTAGGGGGTCTTGCTGAGGCTGGTGTTTCAGGGTTCAGGGCAGTGCAGTGGTGTTTTGGCAGTGTAGGGGGTCGTGCTCGGGCTGGTGTTTCAGGGTTCTGGGTAGAGCAGTGGTGTTCGGGCAGTGTAGGGGTCGTGCTGGGGGTGGTGTTTCAGGGATTAGGGCAGTGCAGTGGTGTTTGGGCAGTGTAGGGGGTCGTGCAGGGGGTGGTGTTTCAAGGTTTAGGGCAGTGCAGTGGTGTTCGCTCAGTATAGGGGGTCGTGCAGGGGTGGTGTTTCAAGGTTTAGGGCAGTGCAGTATTGTTCGGGCATTGTAGGGGGTCGTGCAGGGGGTGGTGTTTCAGGGTTTAGGGCAGTGCAGTGCAGTGGTGTTCGGGCAGTGTAGGGGGTCGTACTGAGGCTGGTGTTTCAGGGTTCAGGGCAGTGCAGTGGTGTTTTGGCAGTGCAGGGGGTCGTGCTGGGGCTGGTGTTTCAGGATTCAGGGTAGAGCAGTGGTGTTCGGGCAGTGTGGGGGTCGTGCTGGGGATGGTGTTTCAGGGATTAGGGCAGTGCAGTGGTGTTCGGGCAGTGTAGGGGGTCGTGCTGGGGCTGGTATTTCAGGGTTTAGGGCAGTGCAGTGGTGTTCGAGGAGT
This sequence comes from Triturus cristatus, assembly GCF_964204655.1. Taxonomy (NCBI): domain Eukaryota; kingdom Metazoa; phylum Chordata; class Amphibia; order Caudata; family Salamandridae; genus Triturus; species Triturus cristatus. The sequence continues at coordinate 630,224,203 of NC_140579.1, read as the reverse complement.
GTAGGCGGTCGTGCTGGGGCTGGTGTTTCAGGGTTTAGGGCAGTGCAGTGGTGGTCGGTCAGTACAGTGGGTCTTGCTGGGGTGGTGTTTCAGGGTTTAGGGCAGTGCAGTGGTGTTGGGGCAGTGCAGGGGGTCTTGCTGGGGGTGATGTTTCAGGGTTTTGGGAAGTGCAGTGGTGTTCAGGCAGTGCAGGGGGTCGTGCAGGGGGATGGTGTTTCGGGGTTTAGGGCAGTGCAGTGGTGTTCGGGCAGTGCAGGCGGTCATGCAGGGGGTGGTGATTTGGGTTTTAGGGCAGTGCACTGGTGTCTAGGCAATGCAGGGGGTCGTGCTGGGGCTAGTGTTTCTGGGTTTAGGGCAGTGCAGTGATGTTCAGGGAGTGTAGGGGACAGTGATGGGGCTGGTATTTCACAGTTTAGGGCAGTATAGTGGTGGTCAGCCAGTGCAGTGGGTCATGCTGGGGGTGGTGTTTCAGGTTTTAGGGCAGTGCAGTGGTGTTTTGGCAGTGTAGGGGGTCGTGCTGGGGCTGGTGTTTCAGGGTTCAGGGCAGAGCAGAGCAGTTGTGTTCGGGCAGTGTGGGGGTCGTGCTGGGTGTGGTGTTTAAGGGATTAGGGCAGGGCAGTGGTGTTCGGGCAGTGTAGGGGGTCGTGCTGGGGCTGGTGTTTCAGGGTTTAGGGCAGTGCAGTGGTGTTCCGGGAGTATAGGGGGTCGTGCTGGGCTGGTGTTTCAGGGTTTAGGGCAGTGTTGTTGTGTTTGGGCAATGTAGGTGGTCGTGCTGGGGGTGGTGTTTCAGGGTTTAGGGCAGTGCAGTGGTATTTGTGCAGTGTTGGGGTCGTGCTGGGGGTGGTGTTTCAGGGCTTAGGGCAGTGCAGTGGTGTACGGGCAGTGTAAAGGGTCGTGCTGGGGGTGGTGGTTCAGGGTTTAGAGCAGTGTAGTGGTGTTCGGGCAGTGTAAGGGGTCGTGCAGGGGGTGGTGTTGCAGGGTTTAGGGCAGTGCAGTATTGTTCGGGCAGTGTAGGGGATCGTGCAGGTGGTGGTGTTTAAGGGTTTAGGGCAGTGCAGTGGTGTTTGGGCAGTGTAGGGGGTCATGCTGGGGCTGGTGTTTCAGGGTTTAGGGCAGTGTTGTTGTGTTCGGGCAGTGTAGGGGGTCGTGCTGGGGGTGGTGTTTCAGGGTTTAGGGCAGTGCAGTGGTATTTGGGCAGTGTTGGGGGTCGTGCTGGGGGTGGTGGTTCAGGGTTTAGGGCAGTGCAGTGGTGTTCGGGCAGTGTAGAGGGTCGTACTCGTGGTGGTGTTTCAGGGTTTATGGCAATGCAGTGGTGTTTGGGCAGTGTAAGGGGTTGTGCAGGGGGTGGTGTTTTAGGGTTTAGGGCAGTGTAGTGGTTTTCAGGCAGTGTAGTGAGTCGTGCAGGGGTGGTGTTTCAGGGTTTAGGGCAGTGCAGTAATGTTTGGGCAGTGTAGGGGATCGTGCAGGTGGTGGTGTTTCAGGGTTTAGGGCAGTGCAGTGGTATTTGGGCAGTGTTGGGGGTTGTGCTGGGGGTGGTGGTTCAGGGTTTAGGGCAGTGCAGTGGTGTTCGGGCAGTGTAGAGGGTCGTACTTGTGGTGGTGTTTCAGGGTTTATAGCAATGCAGTGGTGTTTGGGCAGTGTAAGGGGTTGTGCAGGGGGTGGTGTTACAGGGTTTAGGGCAGTGCAGTGGTGATCTCGGGCAGTGTAGGGGGTCTTGCTGGGGGTGGTGTTTCAGGGTTTAGGGCAGTGCAGTGGTATTCGGGCAGTGTGAGGGGTCATGCTGGGGCTGGTGTTTTAGGGTTTAGTGGAGTGTATTGGTTTTCGGGCAGTGTAGAGGGTCGTGCTGGGGCTGGATTTTTAGGGTTAAGCGTAGTGCTGTGGTGTTCGGGCAGTGTAGGGGGTTGTGCAGGGGGTGGTGTTTCAGGGTTTAGGGCAGTGCAGTGGTGTTCAGGCAGTGCAGGGGGTCTTGCCGGGGGTGGTGTTTCAGGATTTTGGGAAGTGCAGTGGTGTTCGGGCAGTGCAGGGGGTCGTGCAGGGGGATGGTGTTTCGGGGTTTAGGGCAGTGCAGTGGTGTTCGGGCAGTGCAGGGGGTCATGCAGGGTGGTGGTGTTTCGGGGTTTAGGGCAGTGCAGTGGTGTTCAGGCAGTGCAGGCAGTCATGCAGGGGGTGGTGATTTGGGGTTTAGGGCAGTGCACTGGTGTTCGGGCAATGCAGGGGGTCGTGCTGGGGCTGGTGTTTCAGGGTTTAGGGCAGTGAAGTGATGTTCAGGGAGTGTAGGGGGCAGCGATGGGGCTGGTATTTCACAGTTTAGGGCAGTGCAGTGGTGGTCAGCCAGTGCACTGGGTCATGCTGGGGGTGGTGTTTCAGGTTTTAGGGCAGTGCAGTGGTGTTTTGGCAGTGTAGGGGGTCGTGCTGGGGCTGGTGTTTCAGGGTTTAGGGCAGAGCAGTTGTGTTCGGGCAGTGTGGGGGTCGTGCTGGGTGTGGTGTTTAAGGGATTAGGGCAGGGCAGTGGTGTTCGGGCAGTGTAGGGGGTTGTGCTGGGGCTGGTGTTTCAGGGTTTAGGGCAGTGCAGTGGTGTTCGGGGAGTATAGGGGGTCGTGCTGGGGCTGGTGTTTCAGGGTTTAGGGCAGTGTTGTTGTGTTCGGGCAGTGTAGGTGGTCGTGCTGGGGGTGTTGTTTCAGGGTTTAGGGCAGTGCAGTGGTATTTGTGCAGTGTTGGGGGTCGTGCTGGGGGTGGTGTTTCAGGGCTTAGGGCAGTGCAGTGGTGTATGGGCAGTGTAAAGGGTCGTGCTGGGGGTGGTGGTTCAGGGTTTAGAGCAGTGTAGTGGTGTTTGGGCAGTGTAAGGGGTTGTGCAGGGGGTGGTGTGTTAGGGTTGAGGGCAGTGCGGTGGTGTTCGGGCAGTGTAAGGGGTCATGCAGGGGGTGGTGTTTCAGGGTTTAGGGCAGTGCAGTGGTGTTCGGGCAGTGTAGGGGGTCATGCTGGGGCTGGTGTTTCAGGGTTTAGGGCAGTGTTGTTGTGTTCGGGCAGTGTAGGGGGTCGTGCTGGGGGTGGTGTTTCAGGGTTTAGGGCAGTGCAGTGGTATTTGGGCAGTGTTGGGGGTCGTGCTGGGGGTGGTGGTTCAGGGTTTAGGGCAGTGCAGGGGTGTTCGCGCAGTGTAGAGGGTCGTGCTGGGGGTGGTGTTTCAGGGTTCAGGGCAGAGCAGTTGTGTTCGGGCAGTATGGGGGTCGTGCTGGGTGTGGTGTTTAAGGGATTAGGGCAGGCCAGTGGTGTTCGGGCAGTGTAGGGGGTCGTGCTGGGGCTGGTGCTTCAGGGTTTAGGGCAGTGCAGTGGTGTTCGGGGAGTATAGGGGGTCATGCTGGGGCTGGTGTTTTAGGGTTTAGGGCAGTGTTGTTGTGTTCGGGCAGTGTAGGGGGTCGTGCTGGGGGTGGTGTTTCAGGGTTTAGGGCAGTGCAGTGGTATTTGTGCAGTGTTGGGGGTCGTGCTGGGGTGGTGTTTCAGGGCTTAGGGCAGTGCAGTGGTGTACGGGCAGTGTAAAGGGTCGTGCTGGGGGTTGTGGTTCGGGGTTTAGAGCAGTGTAGTGGTGTTTGGGCAGTGTAAGGGGTTGTGCAGGGGGTGGTGTTTTAGGGTTTAGGGCAGTGCGGTGGTGTTCGGGAAGTGTAAGGGGTCGTGCAGGGGGTGGTGTTTCAGGGTTTAGGGCAGTGCAGTATTGTTCGGGTAGTGTAGGGGTTCGTGCAGGTGGTGGTGTTTAAGGGTTTAGGGCAGTGCAGTGGTGTTCGGGCAGTGTAGGGGGTCATGCTGGGGCTGGTGTTTCAGGGTTTAGGGCAGTGTTGTTGTGTTCGGGCAGTGTAGGGGGTCGTACTGGGGGTGGTGTTTCAGGGTTTAGGGCAGTGCAGTGGTATTCGGGAAGTGTAGGGGGTCATGCTGTGGGTGGTGTTTCAGGGTTTATGGCAGTGCAGTTTTGTTCGTTCAGTATAGGGGGTTATGCAGGGGGTCATGTTTCAGGGTTTAGGGCAGTGCAGTGGTGTTGGGGCAGTGTAGGGGTTCATGCTGGGGTGGTGTTTCAGGGTTTAGGGCAGTGCAGTGGTGTTCAGGCAGTGTAGGGGTTCGTGCAGGGGGTGGTGTTTCAGGTTTTAGGGCAGTGCAGTGGTGTTTGGGCAGTGTTGAGGTTCTTGATGGGGGTGGTGTTTCAGGGTTTAGGGCAGTGGTGTTCAGGCAGTGTAAGGGGTCTTGCTGGGGGTGGTGTTTCAGGGTTTAGGGCAGTTTAGTGGTGTTCAGGCAGTATAGGGGGTCTTGCTGGGGGTGGTGTTTCAGGGTTTAGGGCAGTGCAGTGGTGTTTGGGCAGTGTAGGGGGTCGTGCTGGGGGTGGTGTTTCAGGGTTTAGGGCAGTGCAGTGGTGTTCGGGCAGTGTGAGGGGTCGTGCTAGGGCTGGTGTTTTAGGGTTTAGGGCAGTGTATTAGTTTTCGGGCAGTTTAGGGAGTCTTGCTGGGGCTGGAGTTTAAGGGTTAAGGGTAGTGCAGTGGTGTTCGGGCAGTGTAGGGGGTCATGCTGGGGGTGGTGTTTTATGGTGTAGGGTTGTGCAGTGGTGTTCGGGCAGTGTAGGGGGTCATGCAGGGTGGTGTTTCAGGGTTTAGGGCAGTGCAGTGGTGATCGGGCAGTGTAGGGGGTCTTGCTGGGGGTGGTGTTTCAGGGTTTAGGGCAGTGCAGTGGTGTTCGGGCATTGTAGGGGGTAGTGCTGGGACTGGTGTTTTAGGGTTTAGGTCTGTGCAGTGGTGTTTGGGCAGTGTACTGGGTCATGCTGGGGCTGGTGTTTCAGTGTTTAAGGCAGTGCAGTGGTGTTCGGGCAGTGTAGTGGGTCGTGCTGGTGTTTTAGGATTCAGAGCAGTGGTGTTCGGGCAGTGTGGGGGTCGTGCTGGGGCTGGTGTTTCAGGGTTTAGGGCAGTGCAGTGGTATTCGGGAAGTGTAGGGGGTAATGCTGGGGGTGGTGTTTCAGGGTTTATGGCAGTGCAGTGTTGTTCGCTCAGTATAGGGGGTTATGCAGGAGGTGGTGTTTCAGGGTTTAGGGCAGTGCAGTATTGTTCGGGCAGTGTAGGGGGTCATGCAGGGGGTGGTGTTTCAGGGTTTAGGGCAGTGCAGTGGTGTTCGGGCAGAGCAGGGGGTCGTACTGAGGCTGGTGTTTCAGGGTTCAGGGCAGTGCAGTGGTATTTTGGCAGTGCAGGGGGTCGTGCTGGGGCAGGTGTTTCAGGGTTCAGGGCAGAGCAGTGGTGTTCGGGCAGTGTGGGTGGGATCATGCTGGGGGTGGTGTTTCAGAGATTAGGGCAGTGCAGTGGTGTTCGGGCAGTGTAGGGGGTCGTGCTGGGGCTGGTGTTTCAGGGTTTAGGGCAGTGCAGTGGTGTTCGGGGAGTGTAGGCGGTCGTGCTGGGGCTGGTGTTTCAGGGTTTAGGGCAGTGCAGTGGTGGTCGGTCAGTGCAGTGGGTCTTGCTGGGGATGGTGTTTCAGGGTTTAGGGCAGTGCAGTGGTGTTCGGGCAGTGCAGGGGGTCTTGCTGGGGGTGATGTTTCAGGGTTAAGGGAAGTGCAGTGGTGTTCGGGCAGTGCAGGAGGTTGTGCAGGGGGATGGTGTTTCGGGGTTTATGGCAGTGCAGTGGTGTTCGGGCAGTGCAGGCGGTCATGCAGGGGGGTGGTGTTTCGGGGTTTAGGGCAGTGCAGTGGTGTTCAGGCAGTGCAGGGGGTCGTGCTGGGGGTGGTGTTTCAGGGCATAGGGCAATGCAGTGGTGTTCGGGCAGTGTAGGGGTTCATGCAGGGTGTGGTGTTTCAGGGTTTAGGGCAGTGCAGTGCTGTTCTGGCAGTGTAGGGGGTCGTGCACGGGGTGGTGTTTCAGGGTTTAGGGCAGAGCAGTTGTGTTCGGGCAGTGTGGGGGTCGTGCTGGGTGTGGTGTTTAAGGGATTAGGGCAGGGCAGTGGTGTTCGGGCAGTGTAGGGGGCAGTGATGGGGCTGGTATTTCACAGTTTAGGGCAGTGCAGTGGTGGTCAGCCAGTGCACTGGGTCATGCTGGGGGTGGTGTTTCAGGTTTTAGGGCAGTGCAGTGGTGTTTTGGCAGTGTAGGGGGTCATGCTGGGGCTGGTGTTTCAGGGTTTAGGGCAGAGCAGTTGTGTTCGGGCAGTGTGGGGGTCGTGCTGGGTGTGGTGTTTAAGGGATTAGGGCAGGGCAGTGGTGTTCGGGCAGTGTAGGGGGTTGTGCTGGGGCTGGTGTTTCAGGGTTTAGGGCAGTGCAGTGGTGTTCGGGGAGTGTAGGGGGTCGTGCTGGGGCTGGTGTTTCAGGGTTTAGGGCAGTGTTGTTGTGTTCGGGCAGTGTAGGTGGTCGTGCTGGGGGTGTTGTTTCAGGGTTTAGGGCAGTGCAGTGGTATTTGTGCAGTGTTGGGGTCGTGCTGGGGGTGGTGTTTCAGGGCTTAGGGCAGTGCAGTGGTGTATGGGCAGTGTAAAGGGTCGTGCTGGGGGTGGTGGTTCAGGGTTTAGAGCAGTGTAGTGGTGTTTGGGCAGTGTAAGGGGTTGTGCAGGGGGTGGTGTGTTAGGGTTGAGGGCAGTGCGGTGGTGTTCGGGCAGTGTAAGGGGTCGTGCAGGGGGTGGTGTTTCAGGGTTTAGGGCAGTGCAGTGGTGTTCGGGCAGTGTAGGGGGTCATGCTGGGGCTGGTGTTTCAGGGTTTAGGGCAGTGTTGTTGTGTTCGGGCAGTGTAGGGGGTCGTGCTGGGGGTGGTGTTTCAGGGTTTAGGGCAGTGCAGTGGTATTTGGGCAGTGTTGGGGGTCGTGCTGGGGGTGGTGGTTCAGGGTTTAGGGCAGTGCAGTGGTGTTCGCGCAGTGTAGAGGGTCGTGCTGGGGGTGGTGTTTCAGGGTTCAGGGCAGAGCAGTTGTGTTCGGGCAGTATGGGGGTCGTGCTGGGTGTGGTGTTTAAGGGATTAGGGCAGGCCAGTGGTGTTCGGGCAGTGTAGGGGGTCGTGCTGGGGCTGGTGCTTCAGGGTTTAGGGCAGTGCAGTGGTGTTCGGGGAGTATAGGGGGTCGTGCTGGGGCTGGTGTTTTAGGGTTTAGGGCAGTGTTGTTGTGTACGGGCAGTGTAGGGGGTCGTGCTGGGGGTGGTGTTTCAGGGTTTAGGGCAGTGCAGTGGTATTTGTGCAGTGTTGGGGGTCGTGCTGGGGTGGTGTTTCAGGGCTTAGGGCAGTGCAGTGGTGTACGGGCAGTGTAAAGGGTCGTGCTGGGGGTTGTGGTTCGGGGTTTAGAGCAGTGTAGTGGTGTTTGGGCAGTGTAAGGGGTTGTGCAGGGGGTGGTGTTTTAGGGTTTAGGGCAGTGTTGTTGTGTTCGGGCAGTGTAGGGGGTCGTGCTGGGGGTGGTGTTTCAGGGTTTAGGGCAGTGCAGTGGTATTTGTGCAGTGTTGGGGGTCGTGCTGGGGTGGTGTTTAAGGGTTTAGGGCAGTGCAGTTGTGTTCAGGCAGTGTAGGGGTTCGTGCAGGGGGTGGTGTTTCAGGTTTTAGGGCAGTGCAGTGGTGTTTGGGCAGTGTTGAGGTTCTTGATGGGGGTGGTGTTTCAGGGTTTAGGGCAGTGGTGTTCAGGCAGTGTAAGGGGTCTTGCTGGGGGTGGTGTTTCAGGGTTTAGGGCAGTTTAGTGGTGTTCAGGCAGTATAGGGGGTCTTGCTGGGGGTGGTGTTTCAGGGTTTAGGGCAGTGCAGTGGTGTTTGGGCAGTGTAGGGGGTCGTGCTGGGGGTGGTGTTTTAGGGTTTAGGGCAGTGCAGTGGTGTTCGGGCAGTGTGAGGGGTCGTGCTAGGGCTGGTGTTTTAGGGTTTAGGGCAGTGTATTAGTTTTCGGGCAGTTTAGGGGGTCTTGCTGGGGCTGGAGTTTAAGGGTTAAGGGTAGTGCAGTGGTGTTCGGGCAGTGTAGGGGGTCATGCTGGGGGTGGTGTTTTATGGTGTAGGGTTGTGCAGTGGGTTTCGGGCAGTGTAGGGGGTCATGCAGGGTGGTGTTTCAGGGTTTAGGGCAGTGCAGTGGTGATCGGGCAGTGTAGGGGGTCTTGCTGGGGGTGGTGTTTCAGGGTTTAGGGCAGTGCAGTGGTGTTCGGGCATTGTAGGGGGTAGTGCTGGGACTGGTGTTTTAGGGTTTAGGTCTGTGCAGTGGTGTTTGGGCAGTGTACTGGGTCATGCTGGGGCTGGTGTTTCAGTGTTTAAGGCAGTGCAGTGGTGTTCGGGCAGTGTAGTGGGTCGTGCTGGTGTTTTAGGATTCAGAGCAGTGGTGTTCGGGCAGTGTGGGGGTCGTGCTGGGGCTGGTGTTTCAGGGTTTAGGGCAGTGCAGTGGTATTCGGGAAGTGTAGGGGGTAATGCTGGGGGTGGTGTTTCAGGGTTTATGGCAGTGCAGTGTTGTTCGCTCAGTATAGGGGGTTATGCAGGAGGTGGTGTTTCAGGGTTTAGGGCAGTGCAGTATTGTTCGGGCAGTGTAGGGGGTCATGCAGGGGGTGGTGTTTCAGGGTTTAGGGCAGTGCAGTGGTGTTCGGGCAGAGCAGGGGGTCGTACTGAGGCTGGTGTTTCAGGGTTCAGGGCAGTGCAGTGGTATTTTGGCAGTGCAGGGGGTCATGCTGGGGCAGGTGTTTCAGGGTTCAGGGCAGAGCAGTGGTGTTCGGGCAGTGTGGGTGGGATCATGCTGGGGGTGGTGTTTCAGAGATTAGGGCAGTGCAGTGGTGTTCGGGCAGTGTAGGGGGTTGTGCTGGGGCTGGTGTTTCAGGGTTTAGGGCAGTGCAGTGGTGGTCGGGGAGTGTAGGCGGTCGTGCTGGGGCTGGTGTTTCAGGGTTTAGGGCAGTGCAGTGGTGGTCGGTCAGTGCAGTGGGTCTTGCTGGGGATGGTGTTTCAGGGTTTAGGGCAGTGCAGTGGTGTTCGGGCAGTGCAGGGGGTCTTGCTGGGGGTGATGTTTCAGGGTTAAGGGAAGTGCAGTGGTGTTCGGGCAGTGCAGGAGGTCGTGCAGGGGGATGGTGTTTCGGGGTTTATGGCAGTGCAGTGGTGTTCGGGCAGTGCAGGCGGTCATGCAGGGGGGTGGTGTTTCGGGGTTTAGGGCAGTGCAGTGGTGTTCAGGCAGTGCAGGGGGTCCTGCTGGGGGTGGTGTTTCAGGGCATAGGGCAATGCAGTGGTGTTCGGGCAGTGTAGGGGTTGTGCTGGGGGGGGTGTTTTGGGGTTTAGGGCAGTGCAGTGGTGTCCGGGCAGTGTAGGGGTTCATGCAGGGTGTGGTGTTTCAGGGTTTAGGGCAGTGCAGTGCTGTTCTGGCAGTGTAGGGGGTCGTGCACGGGGTGGTGTTTCAGGGTTTAGAGCAGTGTAGTGGTGTTCGGGCAGTGTAGGGGGTCTTGCAGGGGGTGGTGTTTCAGGGTTTAGGGCAGTGCAGTGGTGTTCGTTCAGTATAGGGGGTCGTGCAGGGGGTGGTGTTTCAAGGTTTAGGGCAGTGCAGTATTGTTCGGGCATTGTAGGGGGTCGTTCAGGGGGTGGTGTTTCAGGGTTTAGGGCAGTGCAGTGGTGTTCGGGCAGTGTAGGGAGTCGTGCTGAGGCTGGTGTTTCAGGGTTCAGGGCAGTGCAGTGGTGTTTTGGCAGTGTAGGGGGTCGTGCTGGGGCTGGTGTTTCAGTGTTTAAGGCAGTGCAGTGGTGTTCGGGCAGTGTAGGGGGTCATGTTGTGGCTGGTGTTTTAGGGTTTAGGTCAGAGCAGTGGTGTTCGGGCAGTGTTGTGGGATGTGCGAGGGTGGTGGTTTAGGGCAGTGCAGTGGTGTTCGGGCAGTGTAGTGGGTCGTGCTGGGGCAGGTGTTTTAGGGTTCAGGGCAGAGCAGTGGTGTTCGGGCAGTGTGGGGGTCGTGCTGGGGCTGGTGTTTTAGGGTTTATGGCAGTGCAGTGGTATTCAGGAAGTGTAGAGGGTCATGCTGGGGGTGGTGTTTCAGGGTTTATGGCAGTGCAGTTTTGTTCGTTCAGTATAGGGGGTTATGCAGGGGGTCGTGTTTCAGGGTTTAGGGCAGTGCAGTATTGTTCGGGCAGTGTAGGGGTTCATGCTGGGGTGGTGTTTCAGGGTTTAGGGAAGTGCAGTGGTGTTCAGGCAGTGTAGGGGTTCGTGCAGGGGGTGGTATTTCAGGTTTTAGGGCAGTGCAGTGGTGTTTGGGCAGTGTTGAGGTTCTTGATGGGGGTGGTGTTTCAGGGTTTAGGGCAGTGGTGTTCAGGCAGTGTAAGGTTCTTGCTGGGGGTGGTGTTTCAGGGTTTAGGGTAGTTTAGTGGTGTTCAGGCAGTATAGGGGGTCTTGCTAGGGGTGGTGTTTCAGGGTTTAGGGCAGTGCAGTGGTGTTTGGGCAGTGTAGGGGGACGTGCTGGGGGTGGTGTTTCAGGGTTTAGGGCAGTGCAGTGGTGTTCGGGCAGTGTGCGGGGTCGTGCTAGGGCTGGTGTTTTAGGGTTTAGGGCAGTGTATTCGTTTTCGGGCAGTGTAGGGGGTCTTGCTGGGGCTGGAGTTTAAGGGTTAAGGGTAGTGCAGTGGTGTTCGGGCAGTGTAGGGGGTCATGCTGGGGGTGGTGTTTTATGGTGTAGGGTTGTGCAGTGGTGTTCGGGCAGTGGAGGGGGTCATGCAGGGTGGTGTTTCAGGGTTTAGGGCAGCGCAGTGGAGTTCGGGCATTGTAGGGGGTATTGCTGGGACTGGTGTTTTAGGGTTTAGGTCTGTGCAGTGGTGTTTGGGCAGTGTACTGGGTCATGCTGGGGCTGGTGTTAAGGCAGTGCAGTGGTGTTCGGGCAGTGTAGTGGGTCGTGCTGGTGTTTTAGGATTCATGGCAGAGCAGTGGTGTTCGGGCAGTGTGGGGGTCGTGCTGGGGCTGGTGTTTCAGGGTTTAGGGCAGTGCAGTGGTATTCGGAAAGTGTAGGGAGTCATGCTGGGGGTGGTGTTTCAGGGTTTATGGCAGTGCAGTGTTGTTCGCTCAGTATAGGGGGTTATGCAGGAGGTGGTGTTTCAGGATTTAGGGCAGTGCAGTATTGTTCGGGCAGTGTAGGGGTCATGCAGGGGGTGGTGTTTCAGGGTTTAGGGCAGTGCAGTGGTGTTCGGGCAGTGTAGGGAGTCGTACTGAGGCTGGTGTTTCAGGGTTCAGGGCAGTGCAGTGGTGTTTTGGCCGTGCAGGGGGTCGTGCTGGAGCAGGTGTTTCAGGGTTCAGGGCAGAGCAGTGGTGTTCGGGCAGTGTGGGGGTCTGTTGAAATGAAAGCTCTTCAAAATGTAGTATAATCAATAAGAGTAGTTTATTGGCAGCACATTCAAAATCCTTCCAGCAGATACAGGTAAACAAACAAATCCACCAGACAGTTATTCTTCCAACCCAGATCTCTCCCTAGAATGTGGAACCCTACTGAAAACATAATATGTCGCATGCAGTGGCATGCGACACGGAACCTAACTTAAAGATACATGCACCTAATAATACAGCATGTAACAGGGTCGTGCTGGGGGTGGTGTTTCAGGGATTAGGGCAGTGCAGTGGTGTTCGGGCAGTGTAGGGGGTCATGCTGGGGTTGGTGTTTCAGGGTTTAGGGCACTGCTGTGGTGTTCGGAGAGTGTAGGCGGTCGTGCTGGGGCTGGTGTTTCAGGGTTTAGGGCAGTGCAGTGGTGGTCGGTCAGTGCAGTGGGTCTTTCTGGGGGTGGTGTTTCAGAGTTTAGGGCAGTGCAGTGGTGTTCGGGCAGTGCAGGGGGTCTTGCTGGGGGTGATGTTTCAGGGTTTAGGGAAGTGCAGTGGTGTTCGGGTAGTGCAGGAGGTCGTGCAGGGGGATGGTGTTTCGGGGTTTATGGCAGTGCAGTGGTGTTCGGGCAGTGCAGGGGGTCATGCAGGAGGGTGGTGTTTCGGGGTTTAGGGCAGTGCAGTGGTGTTCAGGCAGTGCAGGGGTCATGCTGGGGGTGGTGTTTCAGGGCATAGGGCTGTGCAGTGGTGTTTGGGCAGTGTAGGGGTTGTGCTGGGGGGTGTTTTGGGGTTTCGGGCAGTGCAGTGGTGTTCGGGCAATGTAGGGGGTCATACTGAGGCTGGTGTTTCAGGGTTCAGGGCAGTGCAGTGGTGTTTTGGCAGTGCAGGGGGTCATGCTGGGGTGGTGTTTCAGGATTTAGGGCAGTGCAGTGGTGTTCGGGCAGTGTAGGGGTTGTGCTGGGGCTGGTGTTTTAGGGTTTAGGGCAGTGCAGTGGTGTTCGGCCAGTGTAGGGGGTCTTGCTGAGGCTGGTGTTTCAGGGTTCAGGGCAGTGCAGTGGTGTTTTGGCAGTGTAGGGGGTCGTGCTCGGGCTGGTGTTTCAGGGTTCAGGGTAGAGCAGTGGTGTTCGGGCAGTGTAGGGGTCGTGCTGGGGGTGGTGTTTCAGGGATTAGGGCAGTGCAGTGGTGTTCGGGCAGTGTAGGGGGTCGTGCTGGGGCTGGTATTTCAGGGTTTAGTGCAGTGCAGTGGTGTTCAGGGAGTGTAGGCGGTCGCGCTGGGGCTGGCGTTTCAGGGTTTAGGGCAGTGCAGTGGTGGTCGGTCAGTACAGTGGGTCTTGCTGGGGTGGTGTTTCAGGGTTTAGGGCAGTGCAGTGGTGTTCGGGCAGTGCAGGGGGTCTTGCTGGGGGTGATGTTTCAGGGTTTTGGGAAGTGCAGTGGTGTTCGGGCAGTGCAGGGGGTCGTGCAGGGGGATGGTGTTTCGGGGTTTAGTGCAGTGCAGTGGTGTTCGGGAAGTGTAGCGGTTCGTGCAGGGGGTGGTGTTTCAGGTTTTAGGGCAGTGCAGTGGTGTACGGGCAGTGTAAAGGGTCGTGCTGGGGGTGGTGGTCCAGGGTTTAGAGCAGTGTAGTGGTGTTTGGGCAGTGTAAGGGGTTGTGCAGGGGGTGGTGTTTTAGGGTTTAGGGCAGTGCGGTGGTGTTCGGGCAGTGTAAGGGGTCGTGCAGGGGATGGTGTTTCAGGGTTTAGGGCAGTGCAGTATTGTTCGGGCAGTGTAGGGGATCGTGCAGGTGGTGGTGTTTAAGGGTTTAGGGCAGTGCAGTGGTGTTTGGGCAGTGTAGGGGGTCATGCTGGGGCTGGTGTTTCAGTGTTTAAGGCAGTGCAGTGGTGTTCGGGCAGTGTAGTGGGTCGTGCTGGTGTTTTAGGATTCAGAGCAGTGGTGTTCGGGCAGTGTGGGGGTCGTGCTGGGGGTGGTGTTTCAGGGTTTAGGGCAGCGCAGTGGTATTTGGGCAGTGTTGGGGGTCGTGCTGGGGGTGGTGGTTCAGGGTTTAGGGCAGTGCAGTGGTGTTCGGGCAGTGTAGAGGGTCGTGCTCGGGGTGGTGTTTCAGGGTTTATGGCAGTTTTGTGGTGTTCAGGCAGTGTAGGGGATCTTGCTGGGGGTGGTGTTTCAGGGTTTAGGGCAGTGTATTCGTTTTCGGGCAGTGTAGGGGGTTTTCTGGAGGTGGTGTTTCAGGGTTTAGGGCAGTGCAGTGTTATTCGGGCAGTGTAGGGGGTCGTGCTGGGGCTGAAGTTTAAGGGTTAAGGGTAGTGCAGTGGTGTTCGGGCAGTGTAGGGGGTCATTCTGGGGGTGGTGTTTTATGGTGTAGGGTTGTGCAGTGGTGTTCGGGCAGTGTAGGGGTCGCGCAGGGGTTGGCGTTTTAGGGTTTAGGGCAGTGTAGTAGTGTTCGGGAAGTGTAGGGGGTCATGCAGGGGGTGGCGTTTCAGGGTTTAGGGCAGTGCAGTGGTGTTCGGGCAGTGTAGGGGTCATGCAGGGGGTGGTGATTTGGGGTTTAGGGCAGTGCACTGGTGTTCGGGCAATGCAGGGGGTCGTGCTGGGGCTGGTATTTCAGGGTTTAGGGCAGTGCAGTGATGTTCAGGGAGTGTAGGGGGCAGTGATGGGGCTGGTATTTCACAGTTTAGGGCAGTGTAGTGGTGGTCAGCCAGTGCAGTGGGTCATGCTGGGGGTGGTGTTTCAGGTTTTAGGGCAGTGCAGTGGTGTTTTGGCAGTGTAGGGGGTCGTGCTGGGGCTGGTGTTTCAGGGTTCAGGGCAGAGCAGTTGTGTTTGGGCAGTGTGGGGGTCGTGCTGGGTGTGCTGTTTAAGGGATTAGGGCAGGGCAGTGGTGTTCGGGCAGTGTAGGGGGTCGTGCTGGGGCTGGTGTTTCAGGGTTTAGGGCAGTGCAGTGGTGTTCGGAGAGTATAGGGGGTCGTGCTGGGGCTGGTGTTTCAGGGTTTAGGGCAGTGTTGTGTTCGGGCAGTGTAGGTGGTCGTGCTGGGGGTGGTGTTTCAGGGTTTAGGGCAGTGCAGTGGTATTTGTGCAGTGTTGGGGTCGTGCTGGGGGTTGTGTTTCAGGGCTTAGGACAGTGCAGTGGTGTACGGGCAGTGTAAAGGGTCGTGCTGGGGGTGGTGTTTCAGGGTTTAGAGCAGTGTAGTGGTGTTTGGGCAGTGTAAGGGGTTGTGCAGGGGGTGGTGTTTTAGGGTTTAGGGGAGTGCGGTGGTGTTCGGGCAGTGTAAGGGGTCGTGCAGGGGGTGGTGTTTCAGGGTTTAGGGCAGTGCAGTATTGTTGGGGCAGTGTAGGGGATCGTGCAGGTGGTGGTGTTTAAGGGTTTAGGGCAGGGCAGTGGTGTTCGGGCAGTGTAGGGGGTCATGCTGGGGCTGGTGTTTCAGGGTTTAGGGCAGTGTTGTTGTGTTCGGGCAGTGTAGGGGGTCGTGCTGGGGGTGGTGTTTCAGGGTTTAGGGCAGTGCAGTGGTATTTGGGCAGTGTTGGGGGTCGTGCTGGGGGTGGTGGTTCAGGGTTTAGGGCAGTGCAGTGGTGTTCGGGCAGTGTAGAGGGTCGTGCTCGGGGTGGTGTTTCAGGGTTTATGGCAGTTTTGTGGTGTTCAGGCAGTGTAGGGGGTCTTGCTGGGGGTGGTGTTTCAGGGTTTAGGGCAGTAGTGTTCGGGCAGTGTAGGGGGTCTTTCTGGGGGTGGTGTTTCAGGGTTTAGGGCAGTGCAGTGGTATTCGGGCAGTGTAGGGGGTCGTGCTGGGGCTGAAGTTTAAGGGTTAAGGGTAGTGCAGTGGTGTTCGGGCAGTGTAGGGGGTCATTCTGGGGGTGGTGTTTTATGGTGTAGGGTTGTGCAGTGGTGTTCGGGCAGTGTAGCGGTCGCGCAGGGGTTGTCGTTTTAGGGTTTAGGGCAGTGTAGTAGTGTTCGGGAAGTGTAGGGGGTCATGCAGCGGGTGGCGTTTCAGGGTTTAGGGCAGTGCAGTGGTGTTCGGGCAGTGTAGGGGGTCATGCAGGGTGGTGTTTCAGGGTTTAGGGCAGTGCAGTGGTGATCGGGCATTGTGGGGGGTCGTGCTGGGACTGGTGTTTTAGGGTTTAGGGCAGTGCAGTGGTGTTTGGGCATCGTACTGGGTCATGCTGGGGCTGGTGTTTCAGTGTTTAAGGCAGTGCAGTGGTGTTCGGGCAGTGTAGGGGGTCATGTTGTGGCTGGTGTTTTAGGGTTTAGGGCAGAGCAGTGGTATTCGGGCAGTGTTGGGGGATGTGCGAGGGTGGTAGTTTAGGGCAGTGCAGTGGTGTTCGGGCAATGTAGTGGGTCGTGCTGGGGCTGGTGTTTTAGGGTTCAGGGCAGAGCAGTGGTGTTTGGGCAGTGTGGGGGTCGTGCTGGGGCTGGTGTTTCAGGGTTTATGGCAGTGCAGTGGTATTCGGGAAGTGTAGGGGGTCATGCTGGGGGTGGTGTTTCAGGGTTTATAGCAGTGCAGTTTTGTTCGTTCAGTATATGGGGTTATGCAGGGGGTCGTGTTTCAGGGTTTAGGGCAGTGCAGTATTGTTCGGGCAGTGTAGGGGTTTATGCTGGGGTGGTGTTTCAGGGCTTAGGGCAGTGCAGTGGTGTTCAGGCAGTGTAGCGGTTCGTGCAGGGGGTGGTGTTTCAGGTTTTAGGGCAGTGCAGTGGTGTTTGGGCAGTGTTGAGGTTCTTGATGGGGGTGGTGTTTCAGGGTTTAGGGCAGTTTAGTGGTGTTCAGGCAGTATAGGGGGTCTTGCTGGGGGTGGTATTTCAGGGTTTAGGGCAGTGCAGTGGTGTTTGGGCAGTGTAGGGGGTTGTGCTGGGGGTGGTGTTTCAGGGTTTAGGGCAGTGCAGTGGTGTTCGGGCAGTGTGAGGGGTCGTGCTAGGGCTGGTGTTTTAGGGTTTAGGGCAGTGTATTAGTTTTCGGGCAGTGTAGGGGGTCTTGCTGGGGCTGGAGTTTAAGGGTTAAGGGTAGTGCAGTGGTGTTCGGGCAGTGTAGGGGGTCATGCTGGGGGTGGTGTTTTATGGTGTAGGGTTGTGCAGTGGTGTTCGGGCAGTGTAGGGGGTCATGCAGGGTGGTGTTTCAGGGTTTAGGGCAGTGCAGTGGTGATCGGGCAGTGTAGGGGGTTTGCTGGGGGTGGTGTTTCAGGGTTTAGGGCAGTGCAGTGGTGTTTGGGCAGTGTAGGGGGTCTTGCTGGGGGTGGTGTTTTAGGGTTTAGGGCAGTGTATTAGTTTTTGGGCAGTGTAGGGGGTCTTGCTGGGGCTGGAGTGTAAGGGTTAAGGGTAGTGCAGTGGTGTTCGGGCAGTGTAGGGGGTCATGCTGGGGGTGGTGTTTTATGGTGTAGGGTTGTGCAGTGGTGTTCGGGCAGTGTAGGGGGTCATGCAGGGTGGTGTTTCAGGGTTTAGGGCAGTGCAGTGGTGATCGGGCAGTGTAGGGGGTTTGCTGGGGGTGGTGTTTCAGGGTTTAGGGCAGTGCAGTGGTGTTCGGGCATTGTAGGGGGTCGTGCTGGGACTGGTGTTTTAGGGTTTAGGGCTGTGCAGTGGTGTTTGGGCAGTGTACTGGGTCATGCTGGGGCTGGTGTTTCAGTGTTTAAGGCAGTGCAGTGGTGTTCAGGCAGTGTAGTGGGTCGTGCTGGAGCTGGTGTTTTAGGATTCAGGGCAGAGCAGTGGTGTTCGGGCAGTGTGGGGGTCGTGCTGGGGCTTTTGTTTCAGGGTTTAGGGCAGTGCAGTGGTATTCGGGATGTGTAGTGGGTCATGCTGGGGGTGGTGTTTCAGGGTTTATGGCAGTGCAGTGTTGTTCGCACAGTATAGGGGGTTAAGCAGGAGGTGGTGTTTCAGGGTTTAAGGCAGTGCAGTATTGTTCGGGCAGTGTAGGGGGTAATGCAGGGGGTGGTGTTTAGGGTTTAGGGCAGTGCAGTGGTGTTCGGGCAGTGTAGGGGGTCGTACTGAGGCTGGTGTTTCAGGGTTCAGGGCAGTGGTGTTTTGGCAGTGCAGGGGGTCGTGCTGGGGCAGGTGTTTCAGGGTTCAGGGCAGAGCATTGGTGTTCGGGCAGTGTGGGGGTCATGCTGGGGGTGGTGTTTCAGGGATTAGGGCAGTGCAGTGGTGTTCGGGCAGTGTAGGGGTTCGTTCTGGGGCTGGTGTTTCAGGTTTTAGGGCAGTGCAGTGGTGTTCGGGGAGTGTAGGCGGTCGTGCTGGGGCTGGTGTTTCAGGGTTTAGGGCAGTGCAGTGGTGGTCGGTCAGTGCAGTGGGTCTTGCTGGGGGTGGTGTTTCAGGGTTTAGGGCAGTGCAGTGGTGTTCGGGCAGTGCAGGGGGTCTTGCTGGGGGTGATGTTTCAGGGTTTAGGGAAGTGCAGTGGTGTTCGGGCAGTGCAGGAGTTCGTGCAGGGGGATGGTGTTTCAGGGTTTATGGCAGTGCAGTGGTGTTCGGGCAGTGCAGGGGGTCATGCAGGGGGGTGGTGTTTCGGGGTTTAGGGCAGTGCAGTGGTGTTCAGGCAGTGCAGGGGGTCGTGCTGGGGGTGGTGTGCCAGGGCATAGGGCAGTGCAGTGGTGTACGGGCAGTGTAGGGGTTGTGCTGGGGGGGTGTTTTGGGGTTTAGGGCAGTGCAGTGGTGTCCGGGCAGTGTAGGGGGTCATGCAGGGTGTGGTGTTTCATGGTTTAGGGCAGTGCAGTGCTGTTCTGGCAGTGTAGGGGGTCGTGCACGGGGTGGTGTTTCAGGGTTTAGAGCAGTGTAGTGGTGTTCGGGCAGTGTAGGGGGTCTTGCAGGGGGTGGTGTTTCAGGGTTTAGGGCAGTGCAGTGGTGTTCGTTCAGTATAGGGGGTCGTGCAGGGGGTGGTGTTTCAAGGTTTAGGGCAGTGCAGTATTGTTCGGGCATTGTAGGGGGTCGTGCAGGGGGTGGTGTTTCAGGGTTTAGGGCAGTGCAGTGGTGTTTTGGCAGTGTAGGGGGTCGTGCTGGGGCTTGTGTTTCAGTGTTTAAGGCAGTGCAGTGGTGTTCGGGCAGTGTAGGGGGTCATGTTGTGGCTGGTGTTTTAGGGTTTAGGGCAGAGCAGTGGTGTTCGGGCAGTGTTGGGGGATGTGCGAGGGTGGTGGTTTAGGGCAGTGCAGTGGTGTTTGGGCAGTGTAGTGGGTGGTGCTGGGGCTTGTGTTTTAGGGTTCAGGGCAGAGCAGTGGTGTTCGGGCAGTGCGGGGGTCGTGCTGGGGCTGGTGTTTCAGGGTTTATGGCAGTGCAGTGGTATTCAGGAAGTGTAGGGGGTCATGCTGGGGGTGGTGTTTCAGGGTTTATGGCAGTGCAGTTTTGTTCGTTCAGTATAGGGGGTAATGCAGTGGTTCGTGTTTCAGGGTTTAGGGCAGTGCAGTATTGTTCGGGCAGTGTAGGGGTTCATGCTGGGGTGGTGTTTCAGGGTTTAGGGCAGTGCAGTGGTGTTCAGGCAGTGTAGGGGTTCGTGCAGGGGGTGGTGTTTCAGGTTTTAGGGCAGTGCAGTGGTGTTTGGGCAGTGTTGAGGTTCTTGATGGGGTGGTGTTTCACGGTTTAGGGCAGTTTAGTGGTGTTCAGGCAGTATAGGGGGTCTTGCTGGGGGTGGTGTTTCAGGGTTTAGGGCAGTGCAGTGGTGTTTGGGCAGTGTAGGGGGTCGTGCTGGGGGTAGTGTTTCAGGGTTTAGTGCAGTGGTGTTCGGGCAGTGTGAGGGGTCGTGCTAGGGCTGGTGTTTTAGGCTTTAGGGCAGTGTATTAGTTTTCGGGCAGTGTAGGGTGTGTTGCTGGGGCTGGAGTTTAAGGGTTAAGGGTAGTGCAGTGGTGTTCGGGCAGTGTAGGGGGTCATGCTGGGGGTGGTGTTTTATGGTGTAGGGTTGTGCAGTGGTGTTCGGGCAGTGTAGGGGGTCATGCAGGGTGGTGTTTCAGGGTTTAGGGCAGTGCAGTGGTGATCGGGCAGTGTAGGGGGTCTTGCTGGGGGTGGTGTTTCAGGGTTTAGGGCAGTGCAGTGGTGTTCGGGCATTGTAGGGGGTCGTGCTGGGACTGGTGTTTTAGGGTTTAGGTCTGTGCAGTGGTGTTTGGGTAGTGTACTGGGTCATGCTGGGGCTGGTGTTTCAGTGTTTAAGGCAGTGCAGTGGTGTTCGGGCAGTGTAGTGGGTCGTGCTGGGGCTGGTGTTTCAGGGTTTAGGGCAGTGCAGTGGTATTCGGGAAGTGTAGGGGGTCATGCTGGGGGTGGTGTGTCAGGGTTTATGGCAGTGCAGTGTTGTTCGCTCAGTATAGGAGGTTATGCAGGAGGTGGTGTTTCAGGGTTTAGGGCAGTGCAGTATTGTTCGGGTAGTGTAGGGGGTCTTGCAGGGGGTGGTGTTTCAGGGTTTAGGGCAGTGCAGTGGTGTTCGGGCAGTGTAGGGGGTCGTACTGAGGCTGGTGTTTCAGGGTTCAGGGCAGTGCAGTGGTGTTTTGGCAGTGCAGGGGGTCGTGCTGGGGCAGGTGTTTCAGGGTTCAGGGCAGAGCAGTGGTGTTCGGGCAGTGTGGGGGTCGTGCTGGGGGTGGTGTTTCAGGGATTAGGGCAGTGCAGTGGTGTTCGGGCAGTGTAGGGGGTCGTGCTGGGGCTGGTGTTTCAGGGTTTAGGGCAGTGCAGTGGTGTTCGGGGAGTGTAGGCGGTCATGCTGGGGCTGGTGTTTCAGGGTTTAGGGCAGTGCAGTGGTGGTCGGTCACTGCAGTGGGTCTGCCTGGGGGTGGTGTTTCAGGGTTTAGGGCAGTGCAGTGGTGTTCGGGCAGTGCAGGGGGTCTTGCTGGGAGTGATGTTTCAGGGTTTAGGGAAGTGTAGTGGTGTTCGGGCAGTGCAGGAGGTCGTGCAGGGGGATGGTGTTTCGGGGTTTATGGCAGTGCAGTGGTGTTCAGGCAGTGCAGGGGGTCATGCAGGGTGGTGATGTTTCGGGGTTTAGTGCAGTGCAGTGGTGTTCAGGCAGTGCAGGGGGTCGTGCTGGGGTGGTGTTTCAGGGCATAGGGCAGTGCAGTGGTGTTCGGGCAGTGTAGGGGTTGTGCTGGGGGGTGTTTTGGGGTTTAGGGCAGTGCAGTGGTGTCCGGGCAGAGTAGGGGGTCATGCAGGGTGTGGTGTTTAAGGGTTTAGGGCAGTGCAGTGCTGTTCTAGCAGTGTAGGGGGTCGTGCACGGGGTGGTGTTTCAGGGTTTAGAGCAGTGTAGTGGTGTTCGGGCAGTGTAGGGGGTCTTGCAGGGGGTGGTGTTTCAGGGTTTAGGGCAGTGCAGTGGTGTTCGTTCAGTATAGGGGTTCGTGCAGGGGGTGGTGTTTCAAGGTTTAGGGCAGTGCAGTATTGTTTGGGCATTGTAGGGGGTCGTGTTTCAGGGTTTAGGGCAGTGCAGTGGTGTTCGGGCAGTGTAGGGGGTCGTGCTGAGGCTGGTGTTTCAGGGTTCAGGGCAGTGCAGTGGTGTTTTGGCAGTGTAGGGGGTCGTGCTGGGGCTGGTGTTTCAGGGTTCAGGGTAGAGCAGTGGTGTTCGGGCAGTGTGGGGGTCATGCTGGGTATGGTGTTTCAGGGATTAGGGCAGTGCAGTGGTGTTCGGGCAGTGTAGGGGGTTGTGCTGGGGCTGGTATTTCAGGGTTTAGGGCAGTGCAGTGGTGTTCGAGGAGTGTAGGCGGTCGTGCTGGGGCTGGTGTTTCAGGGTTTAGGGCAGTGCAGTGGTGGTCGGTCAGTACAGTGGGTCTTGCTGGGGTGGTGTTTCAGGGTTTAGGGCAGTGCAGTGGTGTTGGGGCAGTGCAGGGGGTCTTGCTGGGGGTGATGTTTCAGGGTTTTGGGAATTGCAGTGGTGTTCAGGCAGTGCAGGGGGTTGTGCAGGGGGATGGTGTTTCGGGGTTTAGGGCAGTGCAGTGGTGTTCGGGCAGTGCAGGCGGTCATGCAGGGGGTGGTGATTTGGGTTTTAGGGCAGTGCACTGGTGTTCGGGCAATGCAGGGGGTCGTGCTGGGGCTGGTGTTTCAGGGTTTAGGGCAGTGCAGTGATGTTCAGGGAGTGTAGGGGACAGGGATGGGGCTGGTATTTAACAGTTTAGAGCAGTATAGTGGTGGTCAGCCAGTGCAGTGGGTCATGCTGGGGGTGGTGTTTCAGGTTTTAGGGCAGTGCAGTGGTGTTTTGGCAGTGTAGGGGGTCGTGCTGGGGCTGGTGTTTCAGGGTTCAGGGCAGAGCAGTTGTGTTCGGACAGTGTGGGGGTCGTGCTGGGTGTGGTGTTTAAGGGATTAGGGCAGGGCAGTGGTGTTCGGGCAGTGTAGGGGGTCGTGCTGGGGCTGATGTTTCAGGGTTTAGGGCAGTGCAGTGGTGTTCGGGGAGTATAGGGGGTCGTGCTGGGCTGGTTTTTCAGGGTTTAGGGCAGTGTTGTTGTGTTCGGGCAATGTAGGTGGTTGTGCTGGGGGTGGTGTTTCAGGGTTTAGGGCAGTGCAGTGGTATTTGTGCAGTGTTGGGGTCGTGCTGGGGGTGGTGTTTCAGGGCTTAGGGCAGTGCAGTGGTGTACGGGCAGTGTAAAGGGTCGTGCTGGGGGTGGTGGTTCAGGGTTTAGAGCAGTGTAGTGGTGTTCGGGCAGTGTAAGGGGTCGTGCAGGGGGTGGTGTTGCAGGGTTTAGGGCAGTGCAGTGGTGTTCGGGGAGTATAGGGGGTCGTGCTGGGCTGGTGTTTCAGGGTTTAGGGCAGTGTTGTTGTGTTCGGGCAATGTAGGTGGTTGTGCTGGGGGTGGTGTTTCAGGGTTTAGGGCAGTGCAGTGGTATTTGTGCAGTGTTGGGGTCGTGCTGGGGGTGGTGTTTCAGGGCTTAGGGCAGTGCAGTGGTGTACGGGCAGTGTAAAGGGTCGTGCTGGGGATGGTGTTTCGGGGTTTAGGGCAGTGCAGTGGTGTTCGGGCAGTGCAGGCGGTCATGCAGGGGGTGGTGATTTGGGTTTTAGGGCAGTGCACTGGTGTTCGGGCAATGCAGGGGGTCGTGCTGGGGCTGGTGTTTCAGGGTTTAGGGCAGTGCAGTGATGCTCAGGGAGTGTAGGGGACAGGGATGGGGCTGGTATTTCACAGTTTAGGGCAGTATAGTGGTGGTCAGCCAGTGCAGTGGGTCATGCTGGGGGTGGTGTTTCAGGTTTTAGGGCAGTGCAGTGGTGTTTTGGCAGTGTAGGGGGTCGTGCTGGGGCTGGTGTTTCAGGGTTCAGGGCAGAGCAGTTGTGTTCGGGCAGTGTGGGGGTCGTTCTGGGTGTGGTGTTTAAGGGATTAGGGCAGGGCAGTGGTGTTCGGGCAGTGTAGGGGGTCGTGCTGGGGCTGGTGTTTCAGGGTTTAGGGCAGTGCAGTGGTTTTCGGGGAGTATAGGGGGTCGTGCTGGGCTGGTGTTTCAGGGTTTAGGGCAGTGTTGTTGTGTTCGGGCAATGTAGGTGGTTGTGCTGGGGGTGGTGTTTCAGGGTTTAGGGCAGTGCAGTGGTATTTGTGCAGTGTTGGGGTCGTGCTGGGGGTGGTGTTTCAGGGCTTAGGGCAGTGCAGTGGTGTACGGGCAGTGTAAAGGGTCGTGCTGGGGGTGGTGGTCCAGGGTTTAGAGCAGTGTAGTGGTGTTCGGGCAGTGTAAGGGGTCGTGCAGGGGGTGGTGTTGCAGGGTTTAGGGCAGCGCAGTATTGTTCGGGCAGTGTAGGGGATCGTGCAGGTGGTGGTGTTTAAGGGTTTAGGGCAGTGCAGTGGTGTTTGGGCAGTGTAGGGGGTCATGCTGGGGCTGGTGTTTCAGGGTTTAGGGCAGTGTTGTTGTGTTCGGGCAGTGTAGGGGGTCGTGCTGGGGGTGGTGTTTCAGGGTTTAGGGCAGTGCAGTGGTATTTGGGCAGTGTTGGGGGTCGTGCTGGGGGTGGTGGTTCAGGGTTTAGGGCAGTGCAGTGGTGTTCGGGCAGTGTAGAGGGTCGTACTCGTGGTGGTGTTTCAGGGTTTATGGCAATGCAGTGGTGTTTGGGCAGTGTAAGGGGTTGTGCAGGGGGTGGTGTTTTAGGGTTTAGGGCAGTGTAGTGGTTTTCGGGCAGTGTAGTGAGTCGTGCAGGGGTGGTGTTTCAGGGTTTAGGGCAGTGCAGTGGTGTTTGGGCAGTGTACTGGGTCATGCTGGGGCTGGTGTTTCAGGGTTTAGGACAGTGCAGTGGTATTCCGGAAATAAAAGGGGGTCGTGCAGGGGGTGGTGTTTCAGGGTTTAGGGCAGTGCAGTGGTGATCGGGCAGTGTAGGGGGTCTTGCTGGGGGTGGTGTTTCAGGGTTTAGGGCAGTGCAGTGGTATTCGGGCAGTGTGAGGGGTCATGCTGGGGCTGGTGTTTTAGGGTTTAGTGGAGTGTATTGGTTTTCGGGCAGTGTAGAGGGTCGTGCTGGGGCTGGATTTTTAGGGTTAAGCGTAGTGCAGTGGTGTTCGGGCAGTGTAGGGGGTTGTGCAGGGGGTGGTGTTTCAGGGTTTAGGGCAGTGCAGTGGTGTTCTGGCAGTGCAGGGGGTCTTGCTGGGGGTGGTGTTTCAGGGTTTTGGGAAGTGCAGTGGTGTTCGGGCAGTGCAGGGGGTCGTGCAGGGGGATGGTGTTTCGGGGTTTAGGGCAGTGCAGTGGTGTTCGGGCAGTGCAGGGGGTCATGCAGGGGGGTGGTGTTTCGGGGTTTAGGGCAGTGCAGTGGTGTTCGGGCAGTGCAGGCGGTCATGCAGGGGGGTGGTGTTTCGGGGTTTAGGGCAGTGCAGTGGTGTTCGGGCAGTGCAGGCGGTCATGCAGGGGGTGGTGATTTGGGGTTTAGGACAGTGCACTGGTGTTCGGGCAATGCAGGGGGTCGTGCTGAGGCTAGTGTTTCAGGGTTTAGGGGAGTGCAGTGATGTTCAGGGAGTGTAGGGGGCAGTGATGGGGTGGTATTTCACAGTTTAGGGCAGTGCAGTGGTGGTCAGCCAGTGCAGTGGGTCATGCTGGGGGTGGTGTTTCAGGTTTTAGGGCAGTGCAGTGGTGTTTTGGCAGTGTAGGGGGTCGTGCTGTGGCTGGTGTTTCAGGGTTCAGGGCAGAGCAGTTGTGTTCGGGCAGTGTGGGGGTCGTGCTGGGTGTGGTGTATAAGGGATTAGGGCAGGGCAGTGGTGTTCGGGCAGTGTAGGGGGTCATGCAGGGGGTGGTGTTTCAGGGTTTAGGGCAGTGCAGTGGTGTTCGGGCAGTGTAGGGGGTCGTACTGAGGCTGGTGTTTCAGGGTTCAGGGCAGTGCAGCGGTGTTTTGGCAGTGCAGTGGGTCGTGCTGGGGCTGGTGTTTCAGGGTTTAGGTCAGTGCAGTGGTGTTTGGGGAGCATAGGGGGTCGTGCTGGGGCTGGTGTTTCAGGGTTTAGGGCAGTGTTGTTGTGTTCGGGCAGTGTAGGTGGTCGTGCTGGGGGTGGTGTTTCAGGGTTTAGGGCAGTGCAGTGGTATTTGTAGTGTTGGGGTCGTGCTGGGGGTGGTGTTTCAGGGCTTAAGGCAGTGCAGTGCTGTACAGGGAAGTGTAAAGGGTCGTGCTGGGGGTGGTGGTTCAGGCTTTAGAGCAGTGTAGTGGTATTCGGGCAGTGTAAGGGGTTGTGCAGGGGGTGGTGTTTTAGGGTTTAGGGCAGTGCGGTGGTGTTCGGGCAGTGTAAGGGGTCGTGCTGGGGGTGGTTTTTCAGGGTTTAGGGCAGTGCAGTGGTATTTGGGCAGTGTTGGGGGTCGAGCTGGGGGTGGTGGTTCAGGGTTTAGGGCAGTGCAGTGGTGTTCGGGCAGTGTATAGGGTCGTGCTGGGGGTGGTGTTTCAGGGCTTAGGGCAGTGCAGTGGTGTATGGGCAGTGTAAAGGGTCGTGCTGGGGGTGGTGGTTCAGGGTTTAGAGCAGTGTAGTGGTGTTCGGGCAGTGTAAGGGGTCGTGCAGGGGGTGGTGTTGCAGGGTTTAGGGCAGCGCAGTATTGTTCGGGCAGTGTAGGGGATCGTGCAGGTGGTGGTGTTTGAGGGTTTAGGGCAGTGCAGTGGTGTTTGGGCAGTGTAGGGGGTCATGCTGGGGCTGGTGTTTCAGGGTTTAGGGCAGTGTTGTTGTGTTCGGGCAGTGTAGGGGGTCGTGCTGGGGGTGGTGTTTCAGGGTTTAGGGCAGTGCAGTGGTATTTGGGCAGTGTTGGGGGTCGTGCTGGGGGTGGTGGTTCAGGGTTTAGGGCAGTGCAGTGGTGTTCGGGCAGTGTAGAGGGTCGTACTCGTGGTGGTGTTTCAGGGTTTATGGCAATGCAGTGGTGTTTGGGCAGTGTAAGGGGTTGTGCAGGGGGTGGTGTTTTAGGGTTTAGGGCAGTGTAGTGGTTTTCGGGCAGTGTAGTGAGTCGTGCAGGGGTGGTGTTTCAGGGTTTAGGGCAGTGCAGTAATGTTTGGGCAGTGTAGGGGATCGTGCAGGTGGTGGTGTTTCAGGGTTTAGGGCAGTGCAGTGGTATTTGGGCAGTGTTGGGGGTCGTGCTGGGGGTGGTGGTTCAGGGTTTAGGGCAGTGCAGTGGTGTTCGGGCAGTGTAGAGGGTCGTACTCGTGGTGGTGTTTCAGGGTTTATGGCAATGCAGTGGTGTTTGGGCAGTGTAAGGGGTTGTGCAGGGGGTGGTGTTTTAGGGTTTAGGGCAGTGTAGTGGTTTTCGGGCAGTGTAGTGAGTCGTGCAGGGGTGGTGTTTCAGGGTTTAGGGCAGTGCAGTGGTGTTTGGGCAGTGTACTGGGTCATGCTGGGGCTGGTGTTTCAGGGTTTAGGACAGTGCAGTGGTATTCCGGAAATAAAAGGGGGTCGTGCAGGGGGTGGTGTTTCAGGGTTTAGGGCAGTGCAGTGGTGATCGGGCAGTGTAGGGGGTCTTGCTGGGGGTGGTGTTTCAGGGTTTAGGGCAGTGCAGTGGTATTCGGGCAGTGTGAGGGGTCATGCTGGGGCTGGTGTTTTAGGGTTTAGTGGAGTGTATTGGTTTTCGGGCAGTGTAGAGGGTCGTGCTGGGGCTGGATTTTTAGGGTTAAGCGTAGTGCAGTGGTGTTCGGGCAGTGTAGGGGGTTGTGCAGGGGGTGGTGTTTCATGGTTTAGGGCAGTGCAGTGGTGTTCTGGCCGTGCAGGGGGTCTTGCTGGGGGTGGTGTTTCAGGGTTTTGGGAAGTGCAGTGGTGTTCGGGCAGTGCAGGGGGTCGTGCAGGGGGATGGTGTTTCGGGGTTTAGGGCAGTGCAGTGGTGTTCGGGCAGTGCAGGGGGTCATGCAGGGGGGTGGTGTTTCGGGGTTTAGGGCAGTGCAGTGGTGTTCGGGCAGTGCAGGCGGTCATGCAGGGGGGTGGTGTTTCGGGGTTTAGGGCAGTGCAGTGGTGTTCGGGCAGTGCAGGCGGTCATGCAGGGGGTGGTGATTTGGGGTTTAGGACAGTGCACTGGTGTTCGGGCAATGCAGGGGGTCGTGCTGAGGCTGGTGTTTCAGGGTTTAGGGGAGTGCAGTGATGTTCAGGGAGTGTAGGGGGCAGTGATGGGGTGGTATTTCACAGTTTAGGGCAGTGCAGTGGTGGTCAGCCAGTGCAGTGGGTCATGCTGGGGGTGGTGTTTCAGGTTTTAGGGCAGTGCAGTGGTGTTTTGGCAGTGTAGGGGGTCGTGCTGTGGCTGGTGTTTCAGGGTTCAGGGCAGAGCAGTTGTGTTCGGGCAGTGTGGGGGTCGTGCTGGGTGTGGTGTATAAGGGATTAGGGCAGGGCAGTGGTTTTCGGGCAGTGTAGGGGGTCATGCAGGGGGTGGTGTTTCAGGGTTTAGGGCAGTGCAGTGGTGTTCGGGCAGTGTAGGGGGTCGTACTGAGGCTGGTGTTTCAGGGTTCAGGGCAGTGCAGCGGTGTTTTGGCAGTGCAGTGGGTCGTGCTGGGGCTGGTGTTTCAGGGTTTAGGGCAGTGCAGTGGTGTTTGGGGAGCATAGGGGGTCGTGCTGGGGCTGGTGTTTCAGGGTTTAGGGCAGTGTTGTTGTGTTCGGGCAGTGTAGGTGGTCGTGCTGGGGGTGGTGTTTCAGGGTTTAGGGCAGTGCAGTGGTATTTGTACAGTGTTGGGGTCGTGCTGGGGGTGGTGTTTCAGGGCTTAGGGCAGTGCAGTGCTGTACAGGGAAGTGAAAAGGGTCGTGCTGGGGGTGGTGGTTCAGGCTTTAGAGCAGTGTAGTGGTATTCGGGCAGTGTAAGGGGTTGTGCAGGGGGTGGTGTTTTAGGGTTTAGGGCAGTGCGGTGGTGTTCGGGCAGTGTAAGGGGTCGTGCTGGGGGTGGTGTTTCAGGGTTTAGGGCAGTGCAGTGGTATTTGGGCAGTGTTGGGGGTCGAGCTGGGGGTGGTGGTTCAGGGTTTAGGGCAGTGCAGTGGTGTTCGGGCAGTGTATAGGGTCGTGCTCGGGGTGGTGTTTCAGGTTTCAGGGCAGTGCAGTGGTATTCGGGCAGTGTGAGGGGTCATGCTGGGGCTGGTGTTTTAGGGTTTAGTGCAGTGTATTGGTTTTCGGGCAGTGTAGGGGGTTGTGCTGGGGCTGGAGTTTTAGGGTTAAGCGTAGTGCAGTGGTGTTCGGGCAGTGTAGGGGTTTGTGCTGGGGGTGGTGTTTTATGGTTTAGGGTAGTGCAGTTGTGGTCGGGCAGAGTAGGGGGTTGTGCAGGGGTTGGCGTTTCAGGGTTTAGGGCAGTGCAGTGGTGATCGGGCAGTGTAGGGGGTCTTGCTGGGGGTGGTGTTTCAGGGTTTAGGGCAGTGCAGCGGTGTTCGGGCATTGTAGGGGGTCGTGCTGGGACTGGTGTTTTAGGGTTTAGGGCAGTGCAGTGGTGTTTGGGCAGTGTACTGGGTCATGCTGGGGCTGGTGTTTCAGTGTTTAAGGCAGTGCAGTGGTGTTCGGGCAGTGTAGGGGGTCATGTTGTGGCTGGTGTTTTAGGGTTTAGGGCAGAGCAGTGGTGTTCGGGCAGTGTTGGGGGATGTGCGAGGGTGGTGGTTTAGGGCAGTGCAGTGGTGTTCGGGCAGTGTAGTGGGTCGTGCTGGGGCTGGTGTTTTAGGGTTCAGGGCAGAGCAGTGGTGTTCGGGCAGTGTGGGGGTCGTGCTGGGGCTGGTGTTTCAGGGTTTAGGGCAGTGCAGTGGTATTCGGGAAGTGTAGGGGGTCATGCTGGGGGTGGTGTGTCAGGGTTTATGGCAGTGCAGTTTTGTTTGTTCAGTATAGGGGTTTGTGCTGGGGGTGGTGTTTTATGGTTTAGGGTAGTGCAGTTGTGGTCGGGCAGTGTAGGGGGTTGTGCAGGGGGTGGTGTTTCAGGGTTTAGGGCAGTGCAGTGGTGTTTGGGCAGTGTTGAGGTTCTTGATGGGTGTGGTGTTTCAGGGTTTAGGGCAGTGGTGTTCAGGCAGTGTAAGGGGTCTTGCTGGGGGTGGTGTTTCAGGGTTTAGGGCAGTTTAGTGGTGTTCAGGCAGTATAGGGGGTCTTGCTTGGGGTGGTGTTTTAGGGTTTAGGGCAGTGCAGTGGTGTTTGTGCAGTGTAGGGGGTCGTGCTGGGGGTGGTGTGTTAGGGTTTAGGGCAGTGTATTAGTTTTCGGGCAGTGTAGGGGGTCTTTCTGGGGCTGGAGTTTAAGGGTTAAGGGTAGTGCAGTGGTGTTCGGGCAGTGTAGGGGGTCATGCTGGGGGTGGTGTTTTATGGTGTAGGGTTCTGCAGTGGTGTTCGGGCAGTGTAGGGGGTCATGCAGGGTGGTGTTTCAGGGTTTAGGGCAGTGCAGTGGTGATCGGGCAGTGTAGGGGGTCTTGCTGGGGGTGGTGTTTCAGGGTTTAGGGCAGTGCAGTGGTGTTCGGGCATTGTAGGGGGTCGTGCTGGGACTGGTATTTTAGGGTTTAGGGCTGTGCAGTGGTGTTTGGGCAGTGTGGGGGTCGTGCTGGGGCTGGTGTTTCAGGGTTTAGGGCAGTGCAGTGGTATTCGGCAAGTGTAGGGGGTCATGCTGGGGGTGGTGTTTCAGGGTTTATGGCAGTGCGGTGTTGTTCGCTCAGTATAGGGGGTTATGCAGGAGGTGGTGTTTCAGGGTTTAGGGCAGTGCAGTATTGTTCGGGCAGTGTAGGGGGTCATGCAGGGGGTGGTGTTTCAGGGTTTAGGGCAGTGCTGTACAGGGAAGTGTAAAGGGTCGTGCTGGGGGTGGTGGTTCAGGCTTTAGAGCAGTGTAGTGGTATTCGGGCAGTGTAAGGGGTTGTGCAGGGGGTGGTGTTTTAGGGTTTAGGGCAGTGCGGTGGTGTTCGGGCAGTGTAAGGGGTCGTGCTGGGGGTGGTGTTTCAGGGTTTAGGGCAGTGCAGTGGTATTTGGGCAGTGTTGGGGGTCGAGCTGGGGGTGGTGGTTCAGGGTTTAGGGCAGTGCAGTGGTGTTCGGGCAGTGTATAGGGTCGTGCTCGGGGTGGTGTTTCAGGTTTCAGGGCAATGGAGTGGTGTTTGGGCAGTGTAAGGGGTTGTGCAGGGGGAGGTGTTTTAGGGTTTAGGGCAGTGTAGTGATTTTCGGGCAGTGTAGGGAGTCGTGCAGGGGTGGTGTTTCAGGGTTTAGGGCAGTGCAGTGGTATTCGGGCAGTGTGAGGGGTCATGCTGGGGCTGGTGTTTTAGGGTTATTGCAGTGTATTGGTTTTCGGGCAGTGTAGGGGGTCGTGCTGGGGCTGGAGTTTTAGGGTTAAGCGTAGTGCAGTGGTGTTCGGGCAGTGTAGGGGTTTGTGCTGGGGGTGGTGTTTTATGGTTTAGGGTAGTGCAGTTGTGGTCGGGCAGAGTAGGGGGTTGTGCAGGGGTTGGCGTTTCAGGGTTTGTGGCAGTGCAGTGGTGATCGGGCAGTGTAGGGGGTCTTGCTGGGGGTGGTGTTTCAGGGTTTAGGGCAGTGCAGTGGTGTTCGGGCATTGTAGGGGGTCGTGCTGGGACTGGTGTTTTAGGGTTTAGGGCAGTGCAGTGGTGTTTGGGCAGTGTACTGGGTCATGCTGGGGCTGGTGTTTCAGTGTTTAAGGCAGTGCAGTGGTGTTCGGGCAGTGTAGGGGGCCATGTTGTGGCTGGTGTTTTAGGGTTTAGGGCAGAGCAGTGGTGTTTGGGCAGTGTTGGGGGATGTGCGAGGGTGGTGGTTTAGGGCAGTGCAGTGGTGTTCGGGCAGTGTAGTGGGTCGTGCTGGGGCTGGTGTTTTAGGGTTCAGGGCAGAGCAGTGGTGTTCGGGCAGTGTGGGGGTCGTGCTGGGGCTGGTGTTTCAGGGTTTAGGGCAGTGCAGTGGTATTCAGGAAGTGTAGGGGGTCATGCTGGGGGTGGTGTGTCAGGGTTTATGGCAGTGCAGTTTTGTTTGTTCAGTATAGGGGTTTGTGCTGGGGGTGGTGTTTTATGGTTTAGGGTAGTGCAGTTGTGGTCGGGCAGTGTAGGGGGTTGTGCAGGGGGTGGTGTTTCAGGGTTTAGGGCAGTGCAGTGGTGTTTGGGCAGTGTTGAGGTTCTTGATGGGGGTGGTGTTTCAGGGTTTAGGGAAGTGGTGTTCAGGCAGTGTAAGGGGTCTTGCTGGGGGTGGTGTTTCAGGGTTTAGGGCAGTTTAGTGGTGTTCAGGCAGTATAGGGGGTCTTGCTTGGGGTGGTGTTTTAGGGTTTAGGGCAGTGCAGTGGTGTTTGGGCAGTGTAGGTGGTCGTGCTGGGGGTGGTGTGTCAGGGTTTAGGGCAGTGTATTAGTTTTCGGGCAGTGTAGGGGGTCTTTCTGGGGCTGGAGTTTAAGGGTTAAGGGTAGTGCAGTGGTGTTCGGGCAGTGTAGGGGGTCATGCTGGGGGTGGTGTTTTATGGTGTAGGGTTGTGCAGTGGTGTTCGGGCAGTGTAGGGGGTCATGCAGGGTGGTGTTTCAGGGTTTAGGGCAGTGCAGTGGTGATCGGGCAGTGTAGGGGGTCTTGCTGGGGGTGGTGTTTTAGGGTTTAGGGCAGTGCAGTGGTGTTCGGGCATTGTAGGGGGTCGTGCTGGGACTGGTGTTTTAGGGTTTAGGGCTGTGCAGTGGTGTTTGGGCAGTGTGGGGGTCGTGCTGGGGCTGGTGTTTCAGGGTTTAGGGCAGTGCAGTGGTATTCGGCAAGTGTAGGGGGTCATGCTGGGGGTGGTGTTTCAGGGTTTATGGCAGTGCGGTGTTGTTCGCTCAGTATAGGGGGTTATGCAGGAGGTGGTGTTTCAGGGTTTAGGGCAGTGCAGTATTGTTCGGGCAGTGTAGGGGGTCATGCAGGGGGTGGTGTTTCAGGGTTTAGGGCAGTGCAGTGGTGTTCGGGCAGTGTAGGGGGTCGTATTGAGGCTGGTGTTTCAGGGTTCAGGGCAGTGCAGCGGTGTTTTGGCAGTGCAGGGGGTCGTGCTGGGGCAGGCGTTTCAGGGTCAGGGCAGAGCAGTGGTGTTCGGGCAGTGTGGGGGTCGTGCTGGGGGTGGTGTTTCAGGGATTAGGGCAGTGCAGTGGTGTTCGGGCAGTGTAGGGGGTCGTGCTGGGGCTGGTGTTTCAGGGTTTAGGGCAGTGCAGTGGTGTTCGGGGAGTATAGGCGGTCGTGCTGGGGCTGGTGTTTCAGGGTTTAGGGCAGTGCAGTGGTATTCGGCAAGTGTAGGGGGTCATGCTGGGGGTGGTGTTTCAGGGTTTATGGCAGTGCAGTGTTGTTCGCTCAGTATAGGGGGTTATGCAGGAGGTGGTGTTTCAGGGTTTAGGGCAGTGCAGGTTTGTTCGGGCAGTGTAGGGGGTCATGCAGGGGGTGGTGTTTCAGAGTTTAGGGCAGTGCAGTGGTGTTCGGGCAGTGTAGGGAGTCGTACTGAGGCTGGTGTTTCAGGGTTCAGGGCAGTGCAGCGGTGTTTTGGCAGTGCAGGGGGTCGTGCTGGGGCAGGCGTTTCAGGGTTCAGGGCAGAGCAGTGGTGTTCGGGCAGTGTGGGGGTCGTGCTGGGGGTGGTGTTTCAGGGATTAGGGCAGTGCAGTGGTGTTCGGGCAGTGTAGGGGGTCATGCTGGGGCTGGTGTTTCAGGGTTTAGGGCAGTGCAGTGGTGTTCAGGGAGTATAGGCGGTCGTGCTGGGGCTGGTGTTTCAGGGTTTAGGGCAGTGCAGTGGTGGTCGGTCAGTGCAGTGGGTCTTCCTGGGGGTAGTGTTTCAGGGTTTAGGGCAGTGCAATGGTGTTCGGGCAGTGCAGGGGGTCTTGCTGGGGGTGATGTTTCAGGGTTTAGGGAAGAGCAGTGGTGTTCGGGCAGTGCAGGAGGTCGTGCAGGGGGATGGTGTTTCGGGGTTTATGGCAGTGCAGTGGTGTTCGGTCAGTGCAGGGGGTCATGCAGGGGGGTGGTGTTTCGGGGTTTAGGGCAGTGCAGTGGTGTTCAGGCAGTGCAGGGGGTCGTGCACGGGGTGGTGTTTCAGGGTTTAGAGCAGTGTAGTGGTGTTCGGGCAGTGTAGGGGGTCATGCTGGGGCTGGTGTTTCAGGGTTTAGGGTAGTGCAGTGGTATTCGGGAAGTGTAGGGGGTCATGCTGGGAGTGGTGTGTCAGGGTTTATGGCAGTGCAGTTTTGTTCGTTCAGTATAGGGGTTTGTGCTGGGGGTGGTGTTTTATGGTTTAGGGTAGTGCAGTTGTGGTCGGGCAGTTTAGGGGGTTGTGCAGGGGGTGGTGTTTCAGGGTTTAGGGCAGTGCAGTGGTGTTCAGGCAGTGCAGGGGGTCTTGCCGGGGGTGGTGTTTCAGGGTTTTGGGAAGTGCAGTGGTGTTCGGGCAGTGCAGGGGGTTGTGCAGGGGGATGGTGTTTCGGGGTTTAGGGCAGTGCAGTGGTGTTCGGGCAGTGCAGGGGGTCATGCAGGGTGGTGGTGTTTCGGGGTTTAGGGCAGTGCAGTGGTGTTCAGGCAGTGCAGGCAGTCATGCAGGGGGTGGTGATTTGGGGTTTAGGGCAGTGCACTGGTGTTCGGGCAATGCAGGGGGTTGTGCTGGGGCTGGTATTTCAGGGTTTAGGGCAGTGCAGTGATGTTCAGGGAGTGTAGGGGGCAGTGATGGGGCTGGTATTTCACAGTTTAGGGCAGTGCAGTGGTGGTCAGCCAGTGCAGTGGGTCATGCTGGGGGTGGTGTTTCAGGTTTTAGGGCAGTGCAGTGGTGTTTTGGCAGTGTAGGGGGTCGTGCTGGGGCTGGTGTTTCAGTGTTTAGGGCAGAGCAGTTGAGTTCGGGCAGTGTGGGGGTCGTGCTGGGTGTGGTGTTTAAGGGATTAGGGCAGGGAAGTGGTGTTCGGGCAGAGTAAGGGGTTGTGCTGGGGCTGGTGTTTCAGGGTTTAGGGCAGTGCAGTGGTGTTCGGGGAGTATAGGGGGTCGTGCTGGGGCTGGTGTTTCAGGGTTTATGGCAGTGTTGTTGTGTTCGGGCAGTGTAGGTGGTCGTGCTGGGGGTGTTGTTTCAGGGTTTAGGGCAGTGCAGTAGTATTTGTGCAGTGTTGGGGGTCGTGCTGGGGGTGGTGTTTCAGGGCTTAGGGCAGTGCAGTGGTGTACGGGCAGTGTAAAGGGTCGTGCTGGGGGTGGTGGTTCAGGGTTTAGGGCAGTGCAGTGGTATTTGGGCAGTGTTGGGGGTCGTGCTGGGGGTGGTGGTTCAGGGTTTAGGGCAGTGCAGTGGTGTTCGGGCAGTGTAGAGGGTCGTGCTGGGGGTGGTGTTTCAGGGTTCAGGGCAGAGCAGTTGTGTTCGGGCAGTATGGGGGTCATGCTGGGTGTGGTGTTTAAGGGATTAGGGCAAGCCAGTGGTGTTCGGGCAGTGTAGGGGGTCGTGCTGGGGCTGGTGCTTCAGGGTTTAGGGCAGTGCAGTGGTGTTCGGGGAGTATAGGGGGTCGTGCTGGGGCTGGTGTTTTAGGGTTTAGGGCAGTGTTGTTGTGTTCGGGTAGTGTAGGGGGTCGTGCTGGGGGTGGTGTTTCAGGGTTTAGGGCAGTGCAGTGGTATTTGTGCAGTGTTGGGGGTCGTGCTGGGGTGGTGTTTCAGGGCTTAGGGCAGTGCAGTGGTGTACGGGCAGTGTAAAGGGTCGTGCTGGGGGTTGTGGTTCAGGGTTTAGAGCAGAGTAGTGGTGTTTGGGCAGTGTAAGGGGTTGTGCAGGGGGTGGTGTTTTAGGGTTTAGGGCAGTGCGGTGGTGTTCGGGAAGTGTAAGGGGTCGTGCAGGGGGTAGTGTTTCAGGGTTTAGGGCAGTGCAGTATTGTTCGGGCAGTGAAGGGGTTCGTGCAGGTGGTGGTGTTTAAGGGTTTATGGCAGTGCAGTGGTGTTCGGGCAGTGTAGGGGGTCATGCTGGGGCTGGTGTTTCAGGGTTTAGGGCAGTGTTGTTGTGTTCGGGCAGTGTAGGGGGTCGTACTGGGGGTGGTGTTTCAGGGTTTAGGGCAGTGCAGTGGTATTCGGGAAGTGTAGGGGGTCATGCTGGGGGTGGTGTTTCAGGGTTTATGGCAGTGCAGTTTTGTTCGTTCAGTATAGGGGGTTATGCAGGGGGTCGTGTTTCTGGGTTTAGGGCAGTGCAGTATTGTTCGGGCAGTGTAGGGGTTCATGCTGGGGTGGTGTTTCAGGGTTTAGGGCAGTGCAGTGGTGTTCAGGCAGTGTAGGGGTTCATGCAGGGGGTGGTGTTTCAGGTTTTAGGGCAGTGCAGTGGTGTTTGGGCCGTGTTGAGGTTCTTCATGGGGGTGGTGTTTCAGGGTTTAGGGCAGTGGTGTTCAGGCAGTGTAAGGGGTCTTGCTGGGGGTGGTGTTTCAGGGTTTAGGGCAGTTTAGTGGTGTTCAGGCAGTGTAGGGGGTCGTGCTGAGGCTGGTGTTTCTGGGTTCAGGGCAGTGCAGTGGTGTTTTGACAGTGTAGGGGGTCGTGCTGCGTCTAGAGTTTCAGGGTTCAGGGCAGAGCAGTGGTGTTTGGGCAGTGTGGGGGTCATGCTGGGGGTGGTGTTTCAGGGATTAGGGCAGTGCAGTGGTGTTCGGGCAGTGTAGGGGGTCGTGCTGGGGCTGGTATTTCAGGGTTAAGGACAGTGCAGTGGTGTTCGGGCAGTGTAGGGGGTCATGCTGGGGCTGGTGTTTCAGGGTTTAGGGCAGAGCAGTTGTGTTCGGGCAGTGTAGGGGGTCGTGCTGGGGGTGGTGTTTTAGGGTTTAGGGCAGTGCAGTGGTATTTGGGCAGTGTTGGGGGTCAGGCAGGGTGGTGGTGTTTCGGGGTTTAGGGCAGTGCAGTGGTGTTCAGGCAGTGCAGGCAGTCATGCAGGGGGTGGTGATTTGGGGTTTAGGGCAGTGCACTGGTGTTCGGGCAATGCAGGGGGTCGTGCTGGGGCTGGTATTTCAGGGTTTAGGGCAGTGCAGTGATGTTCAGGGAGTGTAGAGGGCAGTGATGGGGCTGGTATTTCACAGTTTAGGGCAGTGCAGTGGTGGTCAGCCAGTGCAGTGGGTCATGCTGGGGGTGGTGTTTCAGGTTTTAGGGCAGTGCAGTGGTGTTTTGGCAGTGTAGGGGGTCGTGCTGGGGCTGGTGTTTCAGTGTTTAGGGCAGAGCAGTTGTGTTCGGGCAGTGTGGGGGTCGTGCTGGGTGTGGTGTTTAAGGGATTAGGGCAGGGAAGTGGTGTTCGGGCAGTGTAAGGGGTTGTGCTGGGGCTGGTGTTTCAGGGTTTAGGGCAGTGCAGTGGTGTTCGGGGAGTATAGGGGGTCGTGCTGGGGCTGGTGTTTCAGGGTTTAGGGCAGTGTTGTTGTGTTCGGGCAGTGTAGGTGATCGTGCTGGGAGTGTTGTTTCAGGGTTTAGGGCAGTGCAGTGGTATTTGTGCAGTGTTGGGGGTCGTGCTGGGGGTGGTGTTTCAGGGCTTAGGGCAGTGCAGTGGTGTACGGGCAGTGTAAAGGGTCGTGCTGGGGGTGGTGGTTCAGGGTTTAGAGCTGTGTAGTGGTGTTTGGGCAGTGTAAGGGGTTGTGCAGGGGGTGGTGTGTTAGGGTTTAGGGCAGTGCGGTGGTGTTCGGGCAGTGTAAGGGGTCGTGCAGGGGGTGGTGTTTCAGGGTTTAGGGCAGTGCAGTATTGTTCGGGCAGTGTAGGGGTTCGTGCAGGTGGTGGTGTTTAAGGGTTTAGGGCAGTGCAGTGGTGTTCGGGCAGTGTAGGGGGTCATGCTGGGGCTGGTTTTTCAGGGTTTAGGGCAGTGCAGTGGTGTCCGGGCAGTGTAGGGGTTCATGCAGGGTGTGTTGTTTCAGGGTTTAGGGCAGTGCAGTGGTATTTGGGCAGTGTTGGGGGTCGTGCTGGGGGTCGTGGTTCAGGGTTTAGGGCAGTGCAGTGGTGTTCGGGCAGTGTAGAGGGTCGTGCTGGGGATGGTGTTTCAGGGTTCAGGGCAGAGCAGTTGTGTTCGGGCAGTATGGGGGTCATGCTGGGTGTGGTGTTTCAGGGATTAGGGCAAGCCAGTGGTGTTCGGGCAGTGTAGGGGGTCGTGCTGGGGCTGGTGCTTCAGGGTTTAGGGCAGTGCAGTGGTGTTCGGGGAGTATAGGGGGTCGTGCTGGGGCTGGTGTTTTAGGGTTTAGGGCAGTGTTGTTGTGTTCGGGTAGTGTAGGGGGTCGTGCTGGGGGTGGTGTTTCAGGATTTAGGGCAGTGCAGTGGTATTTGTGCAGTGTTGGGGGTCGTGCTGGGGTGGTGTTTCAGGGCTTAGGGCAGTGCTGTGGTGTACAGGCAGTGTAAAGGGTCGTGCTGGGGGTTGTGGTTCAGGGTTTAGAGCAGTGTAGTGGTGTTTGGGCAGTGTAAGGGGTTGTGCAGGGGGCGGTGTTTTAGGGTTTAGGGCAGTGCGGTGGTGTTCGGGAAGTGTAAGGGGTCGTGCAGGGGGTGGTGTTTCAGGGTTTAGGGCAGTGCAGTATTGTTCGGGCAGTGTAGGGGTTCGTGCAGGTGGTGGTGTTTAAGGGTTTAGGGCAGTGCAGTGGTGTTCGGGCAGTGTAGGGGGTCATGCTGGGGCTGGTGTTTCAGGGTTTAGGGCAGTGTTGTTGTGTTCGGGCAGTGTAGGGGGTCGTACTGGGGGTGGTGTTTCAGGGTTTATGGCAGTGCAGTTTTGTTTGTTCAGTATAGGGGGTTATGCAGGGGGTCGTGTTTCAGGGTTTAGGGCAGTGCAGTATTGTTCGGGCAGTGTAGGGGTTCATGCTGGGGTGGTGTTTCAGGGTTTAGGGCAGTGCAGTGGTGTTCAGGCAGTGTAGGGGTTCATGCAGGGGGTGGTGTTTCAGGTTTTAGGGCAGTGCAGTGGTGTTTGGGCAGTGTTGAGGTTCTTCATGGGGGTGGTGTTTCAGGGTTTAGGGCAGTGGTGTTCAGGCAGTGTAAGGGGTCTTGCTGGGGGTGGTGTTTCAGGGTTTAGGGCAGTTTAGTGGTTTTCAGGCAGTGTAGGGGGTCGTGCTGAGGCTGGTGTTTCTGGGTTCAGGGCAGTGCAGTGGTGTTTTGAAAGTGTAGGGGGTCGTGCTGCGTCTGGAGTTTCAGGGTTCAGGGCAGAGCAGTGGTGTTCGGGCAGTGTGGGGGTCATGCTGGGGGTGGTGTTTCAGGGATTAGGGCAGTGCAGTGGTGTTCGGGCAGTGTAGGGGGTCGTGCTGGGGCTGGTATTTCAGGGTTAAGGGCAGTGCAGTGGTGTTCGGGCAGTGTAGGGGGTCATGCTGGGGCTGGTGTTTCAGGGTTTAGGGCAGAGCAGTTGTGTTCGGGCAGTGTAGGGGGTCGTGCTGGGGGTGGTGTTTCAGGGTTTAGGGCAGTGCAGTGGTATTTGGGCAGTGTTGGGGGTCGTGCTGGGGGTGGTGGTTCAGGGTTTAGGGCAGTGCAGTGGTGTTCGGGCAGTGTAGAGGGTCGTGCTCGGGGTGGTGTTTCAGGGTTTAGGGCAATGCAGTGGTGTTTGGGCAGTGTAAGGGGTTGTGCAGGGGGTGGTGTTTTAGGGTTTAGGGCAGTGTAGTGGTTTTCGGGCAGTTTAGGGAGTCATGCAGGGGTGGTGTTTCAGGGTTTAGGGCAGTGCAGTGATGTTTGGGCAGTGTAGGGGGTCGTGCTGATGGTGGTGTTTCAGGGTTTAGGGCAGTGCAGTGGTATTCGACCAGTGTGAGGGGTCTTGCTGCGGCTAGGGTTTTAGGGTTTTGTGCAGTGTATTGGTTTTCGGGCAGTGTAGGGGGTCGTGCTGGGGCTGGAGTTTAAGGGTTAAGAGTAGTGCAGTGGTGTTCGGGCAGTGTAGGGGGTCATGCTGGGGGTGGTGTTTTATGGTGTAGGGTTGTGCAGTGGTGTTCGGGCAGTGTAGGGGTCGCGCAGGGGGTGGCGTTTTAGGGTTTAGGGCAGTGTAGTAGTGTTCGGGAAGTGTAGGGGGTCATGCAGGGGGTGGCGTTTCAGAGATTAGGGCAGTGCAGTGGTGTTCGGCAGTGTAGCGGGTCATGCAGGGAGGTGTTTCAGGGTTTAGGGCAGTGCGGTGGTGATCGGGCAGTGTAGGGGGTCTTGCTGGGGGTGGTGTTTCAGGGTTTAGGGCAGTGCAGTGGTGTTCGGGCATTGTAGGGGGTCGTGCTGGGACTGGTGTTTTGGGGTTTAGGGCTGTGCAGTGGTGTTTGGGCAGTGTACTGGGTCATGCTGGGGCTGGTGTTTCAGTGTTTAAGGCAGTGCAGTGGTGTTCGGGCTGTGTAGTGGGTCGTGCTGGGGCTTGTGTTTTAGGATTCAGGGCAGAGCAGTGGTGTTCGGGCAGTGTGGGGGTCGTGCTGGGGCTGGTGTTTCAGGGTTTAGGGCAGTGCAGCGGTATTTGGGAAGTGTAGGGGGTCATGCTGGGAGTGGTGTTTCAGGGTTTATGGCAGTGCAGTGTTGTTCGCTCAGTATAGGGGGTTATGCAGGAGGTGGTGTTTCAGGGTTTAGGGCAGTGCAGTATTGTTCGGGCAGTGTAGGGGGTCATGCAGGGGGTGGTGTTTCAGGGTTTAGGGCAGTGCAGTGGTGTTCGGGCAGTGTAGGGGGTCGTACTGAGACTGGTGTTTCAGGGTTCAGGGCAGTGCAGTGGTGTTTTGGCAGTGCAGGGGGTCGTGCTGGGGCAGGTGTTTCAGGGTTCAGGGCAGAGCAGTGGTGTTCGGGCAGTGTTAGGGTCGTGCTGGGGGTGGTGTTTCAGGGATTAGGGCAGTGCAGTGGTGTTCGGGCAGTGTAGGGGGTCATGCTGGGGCTGGTGTTTCAGGGTTTAGGGCAGTGCAGTGGTGTTCGGGGAGTGTAGGCTGTCGTGCTGGGGCTGGTGTTTCAGGGTTTAGGGCAGTGCAGTGGTGGTCGGTCAGTGCAGTGGGTCTTCCTGGGGGTGGTGTTTCAGGGTTTAGGTCAGTGCAGTGGTGTTCGGGTAGTGCAGGGGGTCTTGCTGGGGGTGATGTTTCAGGGTTTAGGCAAGTACAGTGGTGTTCGGGCAGTGCAGGGGGTCGTGCAGGGGGGTGGTGTTTCGGGGTTTAGGGAAGTGCAGTGGTGTTCGGGCAGTGCAGGAGGTCATGCAGGGGGTGGGGTTTCGGGGTTTAGGGCAGTGCAGTGCTGTTCAGGCAGTGCAGGGGGTCGTGCTGGGGATGGAGTTTCAGGGTATAGGGCAGTGCAGTGGTGTTCGGGCAGTGTAGGGGTTGTGCTGGGGGGTGTTTCAGGGTTTAGGGCAGTGCAGTGGTGTTCGGGCAGTGTAGGGGGTCGTGCTGAGGCTGGTGTTTCAGGGTTCAGGGCAGTGCAGTGGTGTTTTGGCAGTGTAGGGGGTCGTGCTGGGGCTGGTGATTCAGGGTTCAGGGCAGAGCAGTGGTGTTTGGGCAGTGTGGGGGTCGTGCTGGGGGTGGTGTTTCAGGGATTAGGGCAGAGCAGTGGTGTTCGGGCAGTGTAGGGGGTCGTGCTGGGGCTGGTATTTCAGGGTTTAGGGCAGTGCAGTGGTGTTCGGGGAGTGAAGGTGGTCATGCTGGGGCTGGTGTTTCAGGGTTTAAGGCAGTGCAGTGGTGGTCGGTCAGTACAATGGGTCTTGGTGGGGTGGTGTTTCAGGGCTTAGGGCAGTGCAGTCGTGTTCGGGCAGTGCAGGGGGTCTTGCTGGGGGTGATGTTTCAGGGTTTTAGGAAATGCAGTGGTGTTCGGGCAGTGCAGGGGGTCGTGCAGGGGGATGGTGTTTCGGGGTTTAGGGCAGTGCAGTGGTGTTCAGGCAGTGCAGGTGGTCATGCTGGGGATGGAGTTTCAGGGTATAGGGCAGTGCAGTGGTGTTCGGGCAGTGTAGGGGTTGTGCTCGGGGGGGTGTTTCGGGGTTTAGGGCAGTGCAGTGGTGTCCAGGCAGTGTAGGGGGTCATGTTGTGGCTGGTGTTTCAGGGTTTAGGGCAGAGCAGTGGTGTTCGGGCAGTGTTGGGGGATGTGCGAGGGTGGTGGTTTAGGGCAGTGCAGTGGTGTTCGGGCAGTGTAGTGGGTCGTGCCGGGGCTGGTGTTTTAGGGTTCAGGGCAGAGCAGTGGTGTTCGGGCAGTGTGGGGGTTGTCCTGGGGTTGGTGTTTCAGGGTTTAGGGCAGTGCAGTGGTATTCGGGAAGTGTAGGGGGTCATGCTGGGGGTGGTGTTTCAGGGTTTAGGGCAGTGCAGTATTGTTCGGGCAGTGTAGGGGTTCATGCTGGGGTGGTGTTTCAGGGTTTAGGGCAGTGCAGTGGTGTTCAGGCAGTGTAGGGGTTCGTGCAGGGGGTGGTGTTTCAGGTTTTAGGGCTGTGCAGTGGTGTTTGGGCAGTGTACTGGGTCATGCTGGGGCTGGTGTTTCAGTGTTTAAGGCAGTGCAGTGGTGTTCGGGCAGTGTAGTGGGTCGTGCTGGGGCTGGTGTTTTAGGATTCAGGGCAGAGCAGTGGTGTTCGGGCAGTATGGGGGTCGTGCTGGGGCTGGTGTTTCAGGGTTTAGGGCAGTGCAGTGGTATTTGGGAAGTGTAGGGGGTCATGCTGGGGGTGGTGTTTCAGGGTTTATGGCAGTGCAGTGTTGTTCGCTCAGTATAGGGGGTTATGCAGGAGGTGGTGTTTTAGGGTTTAGGGCAGTGCAGTATTGTTTGGGCAGTGTAGGGGGTCATGCAGGGGGTGGTGTTTCAGGGTTTAGGGCAGTGCAGTGGTGTTCGGGCAGTGTAGGGGGTCGTACTGAGGCTGGTGTTTCAGGGTTCAGGGCAGTGCAGTGGTGTTTTGGCAGTGCAGGGGGTCGTGCTGGGGCAGGTGTTTCAGGGTTCAGGGCAGAGCAGTGGTGTTCGGGCAGTGTGGGGGTCGTGCTGGGGGTGGTGTTTCAGGGATTAGGGCAGTGCAGTGGTGTTCGGGCAGTGTAGGGGGTCGTGCTGGGGCTGGTATTTCAGGGTTTAGGGCAGTGCAGTGGTGTTCGGGGAGTGAAGGTGGTCATGCTGGGGCTGGTGTTTCAGGGTTTAAGGCAGTGCAGTGGTGGTCGGTCAGTACAATGGGTCTTGGTGGGGTGGTGTTTCAGGGCTTAGGGCAGTGCAGTCGTGTTCGGGCAGTGCAGGGGGTCTTGCTGGGGGTGATGTTTCAGGGTTTTAGGAAATGCAGTGGTGTTCGGGCAGTGCAGGGGGTCGTGCAGGGGGATGGTGTTTCGGGGTTTAGGGCAGTGCAGTGGTGTTCAGGCAGTGCAGGTGGTCGTGCTGGGGATGGAGTTTCAGGGTATAGGGCAGTGCAGTGGTGTTCGGGCAGTGTAGGGGTTGTGCTCGGGGGGGTGTTTCGGGGTTTAGGGCAGTGCAGTGGTGTCCAGGCAGTGTAGGGGGTCATGTTGTGGCTGGTGTTTCAGGGTTTAGGGCAGAGCAGTGGTGTTCGGGCAGTGTTGGGGGATGTGCGAGGGTGGTGGTTTAGGGCAGTGCAGTGGTGTTCGGGCAGTGTAGTGGGTCGTGCCGGGGCTGGTGTTTTAGGGTTCAGGGCAGAGCAGTGGTGTTCGGGCAATGTGGGGGTTGTCCTGGGGTTGGTGTTTCAGGGTTTAGGGCAGTGCAGTGGTATTCGGGAAGTGTAGGGGGTCATGCTGGGGGTGGTGTTTCAGGGTTTAGGGCAGTGCAGTATTGTTCGGGCAGTGTAGGGGTTCATGCTGGGGTGGTGTTTCAGGGTTTAGGGCAGTGCAGTGGTGTTCAGGCAGTGTAGGGGTTCGTGCAGGGGGTGGTGTTTCAGGTTTTAGGGCTGTGCAGTGGTGTTTGGGCAGTGTACTGGGTCATGCTGGGGCTGGTGTTTCAGTGTTTAAGGCAGTGCAGTGGTGTTCGGGCAGTGTAGTGGGTCGTGCTGGGGCTGGTGTTTTAGGATTCAGGGCAGAGCAGTGGTGTTCGGGCAGTATGGGGGTCGTGCTGGGGCTGGTGTTTCAGGGTTTAGGGCAGTGCAGTGGTATTTGGGAAGTGTAGGGGGTCATGCTGGGGGTGGTGTTTCAGGGTTTATGGCAGTGCAGTGTTGTTCGCTCAGTATAGGGGGTTATGCAGGAGGTGGTGTTTTAGGGTTTAGGGCAGTGCAGTATTGTTTGGGCAGTGTAGGGGGTCATGCAGGGGGTGGTGTTTCAGGGTTTAGGGCAGTGCAGTGGTGTTCGGGCAGTGTAGGGGGTCGTACTGAGGCTGGTGTTTCAGGGTTCAGGGCAGTGCAGTGGTGTTTTGGCAGTGCAGGGGGTCGTGCTGGGGCAGGTGTTTCAGGGTTCAGGGCAGAGCAGTGGTGTTCGGGCAGTGTGGGGGTCGTGCTGGGGGTGGTGTTTCAGGGATTAGGGCAGTGCAGTGGTGTTCGGGCAGTGTAGGGGGTCGTGCTGGGGCTGGTGTTTCAGGGTTTAGGGCAGTGCAGTGATGTTAGGGGAGTGTAGGCGGTCGTGCTGGGGCTGGTGTTTCAGGGTTTAGGGCAGTGCAGTGGTGTTCGGGCAGTGCAGGGGGTCATGCTGGGGGTGATGTTTCAGGGTTTAGGGAAGTGCAGTGGTGTTCGGGCAGTGCAGGGGGTCGTGCAGGGGGATGGTGTTTCGGGGTTTAGGGAAGTGCAGTGGTGTTCGGGCAGTGCAGGGGGTCATGCAGGGGGGTGGTGTTTTGGGGTTTAGGGCAGTGCAGTGGTGTTCAGGCAGTGCAGGGGGTCGTGCTGGGGATGGAGTTTCAGGGTATAGGGCAGTGCAGTGGTGTTCGGGCAGTGTAGGGGTTGTGCTGGGGGGTGTTTCAGGGTTTAGGGCAGTGCAGTGGTGTCCGGGCAGTGTAGTGGGTCATGCAGGGTGTGGTGTTTCAGGGTTTAGGGCCGTGCAGTGCTGTTCTGGCAGTGTAGGGGGTCATGCACGGGGTGGTGTTTCAGTGTTTAGAGCAGTGTAGTGGTGTTCGGGCAGTGTAGAGGGTCTTACAGGGGGTGGTGTTTCAGGGTTTAGGGCAGTGCAGTGGTGTTCGTTCAGTATAGGGGGTCGTGCAGGGGGTGGTGTTTCAAGGTTTACGGCAGTGCAGTATTGTTCGGGCATTGTAGCGGGTCGTGCAGGGGGTGGTCTTTCAGGGTTTAGGGCAGTGCAGTGGTGTTCGGTCAGTGTAGGGGGTCGTGCTGAGGCTGGTGTTTCAGGGTTCAGGGCAGTGCAGTGGTGTTTTGGCAGTGTAGGGGGTCGTGCTGGGGCTGGTGTTTCAGGGTTCAGGGCAGAGCAGTGGTGTTCGGGCAGTGTGGGGGTCATGCTGGGGGTGGTGTTTCAGGGATTAGGGCAGTGCAGTGGTGTTCGGGCAGTGTAGGGGGTCGTGCTGGAGCTGGTATTTCAGGGTTTAGGGCAGTGTTGTTGTGTTCGGGCAGTGTAGGGGGTCGTGCTGGGGGTGGTGTTTCAGGGTTTAGGGCAGTGCAGTGGTATTTGGGCAGTGTTGGGGGTCGTGCTGGGGGTGGTGGTTCAGGGTTTAGGGCAGTGCAGTGGTGTTCGGGCAGTGTAGGGGGTCGTGCTCGGGGTGGTGTTTCAGGGTTTAGGGCAATGCAGTGGTGTTTGGGCAGTGTAAGGGGTTGTGCAGGGGGTGGTGTTTTAGGGTTTAGGGCAGTGTAGTGGTTTTCGGGCAGTGTAGGGAGTCGTGCAGGGGTGGTGTTTCAGGGTTTAGGGCAGTGCAGTGATGTTTGGGCAGTGTAGGGGGTCGTGCTGATGGTGGTGTTTCAGGGTTTAGGGCAGTGCAGTGGTATTCGACCAGTGTGAGGGGTCATGCTGGGGCTGGTGTTTTAGGGTTTAGTGCAGTGTATTGGTTTTCGGGCAGTGTAGGGGGTCGTGCTGGGGCTGGAGTTTTAGGGTTAAGCATTGTGCAGTGGTGTTCGGGCAGTGTAGGGGTTTGTGCTGGGGGTGGTGTTTTATGGTTTAGGGTTGTGCAGTTGTGGTCGGGCAGTGTGGGGGTTGTGCAGGGGTTGGC
This sequence comes from Triturus cristatus, assembly GCF_964204655.1. Lineage (NCBI taxonomy): Eukaryota > Metazoa > Chordata > Amphibia > Caudata > Salamandridae > Triturus > Triturus cristatus. The sequence continues at coordinate 630,179,914 of NC_140579.1, read as the reverse complement.
GTTTTAGGGTTTAGGGCAGTGGAGTGGTGTTCGGGCAGTGTAGGGGGTCATGCAGGGTGGTGTTTCAGGGTTTAGGGCAGTGCAGTGGTGATCGGGCAGTGTAGGGGGTCTTGCTGGGGGTGGTGTTTCAGGGTTTAGGGCAGTGCAGTGGTGTTCGGGCATTGTAGGGGGTCGTGCTGGGACTGGTGTTTTAGGGTTTAGGGCAGTGCAGTGGTGTTTGGGCAGTGTACTGGGTCATGCTGGGGCTGGTGTTTCAGGGTTTAAGGCAGTGCAGTGGTGTTCGGGCAGTGTAGGGGGTCATGTTGTGGCTGGTGTTTCAGGGTTTAGGGCAGAGCAGTGGTGTTCGGGCAGTGTTGGGGGATGTGCGAGGGTGGTGGTTTAGGGCAGTGCAGTGGTGTTCGGGCAGTGTAGTGGGTCGTGCCAGGGCTGGTGTTTTAGGGTTCAGGGCAGAGCAATGGTGTTCAGGCAGTGTGGGGGTCGTGCTGGGGCTGGTGTTTCAGGGTTTAGGGCAGTGCAGTGGTATTTGGGAAGTGTAGGGGGTCATGCTGGGGGTGGTGTTTCAGGGTTTATGGCAGTGCAGTTTTGTTCGTTCAGTATAGGGGGTTATGCAGGGGGTCGTGTTTCAGGGTTTAAGGCAGTGCAGTATTGTTTGGGCCGTGTAGGGGTTCATGCTGGGGTGGTGTTTCAGGGTTTAGGCCAGTGCAGTGGTGTTCAGGCAGTGTAGGGGTTTGTGCAGGGGGTGGTGTTTCAGGTTTTAGGGCAGTGCAGTGGTGTTTGGGCAGTGTTGAGGTTCTTCATGGGGGTGGTGTTTCACGGTTTAGGGCAGTGGTGTTCAGGCAGTGTAAGGGGTCTTGCTGGGGGTGGTGTTTCAGGGTTTAGGGAAGTTTAGTGGTGTTCAGGCAGTATAGGGGGTCTTGCTGGGGGTGGTGTTTCAGGGTTTAGGGCAGTGCAGTGGTGTTTGGGCAGTGTAGGGGGTCGTGCTGGGGGTGGTGTTTCAGGGTTTAGGGCAGTGCAGTGGTGTTCGAGCAGTGTGAGGGGTCATGCTAGGGCTGGTGTTTTAGGGTTTAGGGCAGTGTATTGGTTTTCGGGCAGTGTAGGGGGTCTTGCTGGGGCTGGAGTTTAAGGGTTAAGGGTAGTGCAGTGGTGTTCGGGCAGTGTAGGGGGTCATGCTGGGGGTGGTGTTTTATGGTGTAGGGTTGTGCAGTGGTGTTCGGGCAGTGTAGGGGGTCATGCAGGGTGGTGTTTCAGGGTTTAGGGCAGTGCAGTGGTGATCGGGCAGTGTAGGGGGTCTTGCTGGGGGTGGTGTTTCAGGGTTTAGGGCAGTGCAGTGGTGTTCGGGCATTGTAGGGGGATGTGCTGGGACTGGTGTTTTAGGGTTTAGGGCTGTGCAGTGGTGTTTGGGCAGTGTACTGGGTCATGCTGGGGCTGGTGTTTCAGTGTTTAAGGCAGTGCAGTGGTGTTCGGGCAGTGTAGTGTGTCGTGCTGGGGCTGGTGTTTTAGGATTCAGGGCAGAGCAGTGGTGTTTGGGCACTGTGGGGGTCGTGCTGGGGCTGGTGTTTCAGGGTTTAGGGCAGTGCAGTGGTGTCCGGGCTGTGTAGGGGGTCATGCAGGGTGTGGTGTTTCAGGGTTTAGGGCCGTGCAGTGCTGTTCTGGCAGTGTAGGGGGTCATGCACGGGGTGGTGTTTCAGGGTTTAGGGCAGTGCAGTGGTGTTCGTTCAGTATAGGGGGTCATGCAGGGGGGGGTGTTTCAAGGTTTAGGGCAGTGCAGTATTGTTCGGGCATTGTAGGGGGGTCGTGCAGGGGGTGGTGTTTCAGGGTTTAGGGCAGTGCAGTGGTGTTCGGGCAGTGTAGGGGGTCGTGCTGAGGCTGGTGTTTCAGGGTTCAGGGCAGTGCAGTGGTGTTTTGGCAGTGTAGGGGGTCGTGCTGGGGCTGGTGTTTCAGGGTTCAGGGCAGAGCAGTGGTGTTCAGGCAGTGTGGGGGTCGTGCTGGGGGTGGTGTTTCAGGGTTCAGGGCAGTGCAGTGGTCTTTTGGCAGCGTAGGGGGTCGTGCTGGGGCTGGTGTTTCAGGGTTCAGGGCAGAGCAGTGGTGTTCGGGCAGTGTGGGGGTCGTGCTGGGGGTGGTGTTTCAGGGATTAGGGCAGTGCAGTGGTGTTCGGGCAGTGTAGGGGGTCGTGCTGGGGCTGGTATTTTAGGGTTTAGGGCAGTGCAGTGGTGTTTGGGGAGTGTAGGCGGTCGTGCTGGGGCTGGTGTTTCAGGGTTTAGGGCAGTGCAGTGGTGGTCGGTCAGTACAATGGGTCTTGGTGGGGTGGTGTTTCAGGGTTTAGGGCAGTGCAGTCGTGTTCGGGCAGTGCAGGGGGTCTTGCTGGGGGTGATGTTTCAGGGTTTTAGGAAATGCAGTGGTGTTCGGGCAGTGCAAGGGGTCGTGCAGGGGGATGGTGTTTTGGGGTTTAGGGCAGTGCAGTGGTGTTCAGGCAGTGCAGGTGGTCGTGCTGGGGATGGAGTTTCAGGGTATAGGGCAGTGCAGTGGTGTTCGGGCAGTGTAGGGGTTGTGCTCGGGGGGGTGTTTCGGGGTTTAGGGCAGTGCAGTGGTGTCCGGGCAGTGTAGGGGGTCATGTTGTGGCTGGTGTTTCAGGGTTCAGGGCAGAGCAGTGGTGATCGGGCAGTGTGGGGGTCGTGCTGGGGGTGGTGTTTCAGGGATTAGGGCAGTGCAGTGGTGTTCGGGCAGTGTAGGGGGTCGTGTTGGGGCTGGTATTTCAGGGTTTAGGGCAGTGCAGTGGTGTTCGGGGAGTGTAGGCGGTCGTGCTGGGGCTGGTGTTTCAGGGTTTAGGGCAGTGCAGTGGTGGTCGGTCAGTACAATGGGTCTTGGTGGGGTGGTGTTTCAGGGTTTAGGGCAGTGCAGTCGTGTTCGGGCAGTGCAGGGGGTCTTGCTGGGGGTGATGTTTCAGGGTTTTAGGAAATGCAGTGGTGTTCGGGCAGTGCAGGGGGTCGTGCAGGGGGATGGAGTTTCAGGGTATAGGGCAGTGCAGTGGTGTTCGAGCAGTGTAGGGGTTGTGCTCGGGGGGGTGTTTCGGGGTTTAGGGCAGTGCAGTGGTGTCCGGGCAGTGTAGGGGGTCATGTTGTGGCTGGTGTTTCAGGGTTTAGGGCAGAGCAGTGGTGTTCGGGCAGTGTTGGGGGATGTGCAACGGTGGTGGTTTAGGGCAGTGCAGTGGTGTTCGGGCAGTGTAGTGGGTCGTGCCGGGGCTGGTGTTTTAGGGTTCAGGGCAGACAATGCTGTTCGGGCAGTGTGGGGGTTGTGCTGGGGCTGGTGTTTCAGGGTTTAGGGCAGTGCAGTGGTATTCGGGAAGTGTAGGGGGTCATGCTGGGGGTGGTGTTTCAGGGTTTATGGCAGTGCAGTTTTGTTCGTTCAGTATAGGGGGTTATGCAGGGGGTCATGTTTCAGGGTTTAGGGCAGTATTGTTCGGGCAGTGTAGGGGTTCATGCTGGGGTGGTGTTTCAGGGTTTAGGGCAGTGCAGTGGTGGTTAGGCAGTGTAGGGGTTTGTGCAGGGGGTGGTGTTTCAGGTTTTAGGGCTGTGCAGTGGTGTTTGGGCAGTGTACTGGGTCATGCTGGGGCTGGTGTTTCAGTGTTTAAGGCAGTGCAGTGGTGTTCGGGCAGTGTAGTGGGTCATGCTGGGGCTGGTGTTTTAGGATTCAGGGCAGAGCAATGGTGTTCGGGCAGTGTGAGGGTCGTGCTGGGGCTAGTGTTTCAGGGTTTAGGGCAGTGCAGTGGTATTTGGGAAGTGTAGGGGGTCATTCTGGGGGTGGTGTTTCAGGGTTTATGGCAGTACAGTGTTGTTCGCTCAGTATAGGGGGTTATGCAGGAGGTGGTGTTTCAGGGTTTAGGGCAGTGCAGTATTTTTCGGGCAGTGTAGGGGTCATGCAGGGGGTGGTTTTTCAGGGTTTAGGGCAGTGCAGTGGGGTTCGGGCAGTGTAGGGGGTCGTACTGAGGCTGGTGTTTCAGGGTTCAGGGCAGTGCAGTGGTGTTCGGGCAGTGTGGGGGTCGTGCTGGGGGTGGTGTTTCAGGGATTAGGGCAGTGCAGTGATGTTCGGGCAGTGTAGGGGGTCGTGCTGGGGCTGGTGTTTCAGGGTTTAGGGCAGTGCAGTGGTGTTCGGGGAGTGTAGGCGGTCGTGCTGGGGCTGGTGTTTCAGGGTTTAGGGCAGTGCAGTGGTGGTCGGTCAGTGCATTGGGTCTTCCTGGGGGTGGTGTTTCAGGGTTTAGGGCAGTGCAGTGGTGTTCGGGCAGTGCAGGGGGTCTTGCTGGGGGTGATGTTTCAGGGTTTAGGGAAGTGCAGTGCTGTTCTGGCAGTGTAGGGGGTCATGCACGGGGTGGTGTTTCAGGGTTTAGGGCAGTGCAGTGGTGTTCGTTCAGTATAGGGGGTCGTGCAGGGGGTGGTGTTTCAAGGTTTAGGGCAGTGCAGTATTGTTCGGGCATTGTAGGGGGTCATGCAGGGGGTGGTGTTTCAGGGTTTAGGGCAGTGCAGTGGTGTTCGGGCAGTGTAGGGGGTCGTGCTGAGGCTGGTGTTTCAGGGTTCAGGGCAGTGCAGTGGTGTTTTGGCAGTGTAGGGGGTCGTGCTGGGGCTGGTGTTTCAGGGTTCAGGGCAGAGCAGTGGTGTTCGGGCAGTGTGGGGGTCGTGCTGGGGGTGGTGTTTCAGGGATTAGGGCAGTGCAGTGGTGTTCGGGCAGTGTAGGGGGTCGTGCTGGGGCTGGTATTTCAGGGTTTAGGGCAGTGCAGTGGTGTTCGGGGAGTGTAGGCGGTCGTGCTGGGGCTGGTGTTTCAGGGTTTAGGGCAGTGCAGTGGTGGTCGGTCAGTACAATGGGTCTTGGTGGGGTGGTGTTTCAGGGTTTATGGCAGTGCAGTCGTGTTCGGGCAGTGCAGGGGGTCTTGCTGGGGGTGATGTTTCAGGGTTTTAGGAAATGCAGTGGTGTTCGGGCAGTGCAGGGGGTCGTGCAGGGGGATGGTGTTTCAGGGTTCAGAGCAGAGCAGTGGTGTTCGGGCAGTGTGGGGGTCGTGCTGGGGGTGGTGTTTCAGGGATTAGGGCAGTGCAGTGGTGTTCGGGCAGTGTAGGGGGTCGTGCTGGGGCTGGTGTTTCAGGGTTTAGGGCAGTGCAGGGGTGTTCGGGGAGTGTAGGCGGTCGTGCTGGGGCTGGTGTTTCAGGGTTTAGGGCAGTGCAGTGGTGGTCGGTCAGTGCATTGGGTCTTCCTGGGGGTGGTGTTTCAGGGTTTAGGCAGTGCAGTGGTGTTCGGGCAGTGCAGGGGGTCTTGCTGGGGGTGATGTTTCAGGGTTTAGGGAAGTGCAGTGGTGTTCAGGCAGTGCAGGGGGTCGTGCAGGGGGATGGTGTTTCGGGGTTTAGGGAAGTGCAGTGGTGTTTGGGCAGTGCAGGGGGTCATGCAGGGGGGTGGTGTTTCGGGGTTTAGGGCAGTGCAGTGGTGTTCAGGCAGTGCAGGGGGTCGTGCTGGGGATGGAGTTTCAGGGTATAGGGCAGTGCAGTGGTGTTCGGGCAGTGTAGGGGTTGTGCTGGGGGGTGTTTCAGGGTTTAGGGCAGTGCAGTGGTGTCCGGGCAGTGTAGTGGGCCGTGCCGGGGCTGGTGTTTTAGGGTTCAGGGCAGACAATGCTGTTCGGGCAGTGTGGGGGTTGTGCTGGGGCTGGTGTTTCAGGGTTTAGGGCAGTGCAGTGGTATTCGGGAAGTGTAGGGGGTCATGCTGGGGGTGGTGTTTCAGGGTTTATGGCAGTGCAGTTTTGTTCGTTCAGTATAGGGGGTTATGCAGGGGGTCATGTTTCAGGGTTTAGGGCAGTATTGTTCGGGCAGTGTAGGGGTTCATGCTGGGGTGGTGTTTTAGGGTTTAGGGCAGTGCAGTGGTGGATAGGCAGTGTAGGGGTTTGTGCAGGGGGTGGTGTTTCAGGTTTTAGGGCTGTGCAGTGGTGTTTGGGCAGTGTACTGGGTCATGCTGGGGCTGGTGTTTCAGTGTTTAAGGCAGTGCAGTGGTGTTCGGGCAGTGTAGTGGGTCGTGCTGGGGCTGGTGTTTTAGGATTCAGGGCAGAGCAATGGTGTTCGGGCAGTGTGGGGGTCGTGCTGGGGCTAGTGTTTCAGGGTTTAGGGCAGTGCAGTGGTATTTGGGAAGTGTAGGGGGTCATTCTGGGGGTGGTGTTTCAGGGTTTATGGCAGTACAGTGTTGTTCGCTCAGTATAGGGGGTTATGCAGGAGGTGGTGTTTCAGGGTTTAGGGCAGTGCAGTATTTTTCGGGCAGTGTAGGGGTCATGCAGGGGGTGGTTTTTCAGGGTTTAGGGCAGTGCAGTGGTGTTCGGGCAGTGTAGGGGGTCGTACTGAGGCTGGTGTTTCAGGGTTCAGGGCAGTGCAGTGGTGTTTTGGCAGTGCAGGGGGTCGTGCTGTGGCAGGTGTTTCAGGGTTCAGGGCAGTGCAGTGGTGTTCGGGCAGTGTGGGGGTCGTGCTGGGGGTGGTGTTTCAAGGATTAGGGCAGTGCAGTGATGTTCGGGCAGTGTAGGGGGTCGTGCTGGGGCTGGTGTTTCAGGGTTTAGGGCAGTGCAGTGGTGTTCGGGGAGTGTAGGCGGTCGTGCTGGGGCTGGTGTTTCAGGGTTTAGGGCAGTGCAGTGGTGGTCGGTCAGTGCATTGGGTCTTCCTGGGGGTGGTGTTTCAGGGTTTAGGGCAGTGCAGTGGTGTTCGGGCAGTGCAGGGGGTCTTGCTGGGGGTGATGTTTCAGGGTTTAGGGAAGTGCAGTGCTGTTCTGGCAGTGTAGGGGGTCATGCACGGGGTGGTGTTTCAGGGTTTAGGGCAGTGCAGTGGTGTTCGTTCAGTATAGGGGGTCGTGCAGGGGGTGGTGTTTCAAGGTTTAGGGCAGTTCAGTATTGTTCGGGCATTGTAGGGGGTCATGCAGGGGGTGGTGTTTCAGGGTTTAGGGCAGTGCAGTGGTGTTCGGGCAGTGTAGGGGGTCGTGCTGAGGCTGGTGTTTCAGGGTTCAGGGCAGTGCAGTGGTGTTTTGGCAGTGTAGGGGTTCGTGCTGGGGCTGGTGTTTCAGGGTTCAGGGCAGAGCAGTGGTGTTCGGGCAGTGTGGGGGTCGTGCTGGGGGTGGTGTTTCAGGGATTAGGGCAGTGCAGTGGTGTTCGGGCAGTGTAGGGGGTCGTGCTGGGGCTGGTATTTCAGGGTTTAGGGCAGTGCAGTGGTGTTCGGGGAGTGTAGGCGGTCGTGCTGGGGCTGGTGTTTCAGGGTTTAGGGCAGTGCAGTGGTGGTCGGTCAGTACAATGGGTCTTGGTGGGGTGGTGTTTCAGGGTTTAGGGCAGTGCAGTCGTGTTCGGGCAGTGCAGGGGGTCTTGCTGGGGGTGATGTTTCAGGGTTTTAGGAAATGCAGTGGTGTTCGGGCAGTGCAGGGGGTCGTGCAGGGGGATGGTGTTTCAGGGTTCAGAGCAGAGCAGTGGTGTTCGGGCAGTGTGGGGGTCGTGCTGGGGGTGGTGTTTCAGGGATTAGGGCAGTGCAGTGGTGTTCGGGCAGTGTAGGGGGTCGTGCTGGGGCTGGTGTTTCAGGGTTTAGGGCAGTGCAGGGGTGTTCGGGGAGTGTAGGCGGTCGTGCTGGGGCTGGTGTTTCAGGGTTTAGGGCAGTGCAGTGGTGGTCGGTCAGTGCATTGGGTCTTCCTGGGGGTGGTGTTTCAGGGTTTAGGCAGTGCAGTGGTGTTCGGGCAGTGCAGGGGGTCTTGCTGGGGGTGATGTTTCAGGGTTTAGGGAAGTGCAGTGGTGTTCAGGCAGTGCAGGGGGTCGTGCAGGGGGATGGTGTTTCGGGGTTTAGGGAAGTGCAGTGGTGTTTGGGCAGTGCAGGGGGTCATGCAGGGGGGTGGTGTTTAGGGCAGTGCAGTGGTGTTCAGGCAGTGCAGGGGGTCGTGCTGGGGATGGAGTTTCAGGGTATAGGGCAGTGCAGTGGTGTTCGGGCAGTGTAGGGGTTGTGCTGGGGGGTGTTTCAGGGTTTAGGGCAGTGCAGTGGTGTCCGGGCAGTGTAGGGGGTCATGCAGGGCGTGGTGTTTCAGGGTTTAGGGCCGTGCAGTGCTGTTCTGGCAGTGTAGGGGGTCATGCACGGGGTGGTGTTTCAGTGTTTAGAGCAGTGTAGTGGTGTTCGGGCAGAGTAGGGGGTCTTGCAGGGGGTGGTGTTTCAGGGTTTAGGGCAGTGCAGTGGTGTTCGTTCAGTATAGGGGGTCGTGCAGGGGGTGGTGTTTCAAGGTTTAGGGCAGTGCAGTATTGTTCGGGCATTGTAGGGGGTCGTGCAGGGGGTGGTGTTTCAGGGTTTAGGGCAGTGCAGTGGTGTTCGGGCAGTGTAGGGGGTTGTGCTGAGGCTGGTGTTTCAGGGTTCAGGGCAATGCAGTGGTGTTTTGGCAGTGTAGGGGGTCGTGCTGGGGCTGGTGTTTCAGGGTTCAGGGCAGAGCAGTGGTGTTCGGGTAGTGTGGGGGTCATGCTGGGGGTGGTGTTTCAGGGATTAGGGCAGTGCAGTGGTGTTCGGGCAGTGTAGGGGGTCGTGCTGGGGCTGGTATTTCAGGGTTTAGGGCAGTGCAGTGGTGTTCGGGCAGTGTAGGGGGTCATGCTGGGGCTGGTGTTTCAGGGTTTAGGGCAGTGTTGTTGTGTTCGGGCAGTGTAGGGGGTCGTGCTGGGGGTGGTTTTTCAGGGTTTAGGGCAGTGCAGTGGTATTTGGGCAGTGTTGGGGGTCGTGCTGGGGGTGGTGGTTCAGGGTTTAGGGCAGTGCAGTGGTGTTCGGGCAGTGTAGAGGGTCGTGCTCGTGGTGGTGTTTTAGGGTTTAGGGCAATGCAGTGGTGTTTGGGCAGTGTAAGGGGTTGTGCAGGGGGTGGTGTTTTAGGGTTTAGGGCAGTGTAGTGGTTTTTGGGCAGTGTAGGGAGTCGTGCAGGGGTGGTGTTTCAGGGTTTAGGGCAGTGCAGTGATGTTTGGGCAGTGTAGGGGGTCGTGCTGATGGTGGTGTTTCAGGGTTTAGGGCAGTGCAGTCGCATTCGACCAGTGTGAGGGGTCATGCTGGGGCTGGTGTTTTAAGGTTTAGTGCAGTGTATTGGTTTTCGGGCAGTGTAGGGGGTCGTGCTGGGGCTGGAGTTTTAGGGTTAAGCATAGTGCAGTGGTGTTCGGGCAGTGTAGGGGTTTGTGCTGGGGGTGGTGTTTTATGGTTTAGGGTAGTGCAGTTGTGGTCGGGCAGTGTAGGGGGTTGTGCAGGGGTTGGCGTTTTAGGGTTTAGGGCAGTGGAGTGGTGTTCGGGCAGTGTAGGGGGTCATGCAGGGTGGTGTTTCAGGGTTTAGGGCAGTGCAGTGGTGATCGGGCAGTGTAGGGGGTCTTGCTGGGGGTGGTGTTTCAAGGTTTAGGGCAGTGCAGTGGTGTTCGGGCATTGTAGGGGGTCATGCTGGGACTGGTGTTTTAGGGTTTAGGGCAGTGCAGTGGTGTTTGGGCAGTGTACTGGGTCATGCTGGGGCTGGTGTTTCAGGGTTTAAGGCAGTGCAGTGGTGTTCGGGCAGTGTAGGGGGTCATGTTGTGGCTGGTGTTTCAGGGTTTAGGGAAGAGCAGTGGTGTTCGGGCAGTGTTGGGGGATGTGCGAGGGTGGTGGTTTAGGGCAGTGCAGTGGTGTTCGGGCAGTGTAGTGGGTCGTGCCGGGGCTGGTGTTTTAGGGTTCAGGGCAGAGCAGTGGTGTTCGGGCAGTGTGAGGGTCGTGCTGGGGCTGGTGTTTCGGGGTTTAGGGCAGTGCAGTGGTGTTCGGGCAGTGCAGGCGGTCATGCAGGGGGTGGTGATTTGGGTTTTAGGGCAGTGCACTGGTGTTCGGGCAATGCAGGGGGTCGTGCTGGGGCTGGTGTTTCAGGGTTTAGGGCAGTGCAGTGATGTTCAGGGAGTGTAGGCGACAGGGATGGGGCTGGTATTTCACAGTTTAGGGCAGTATAGTGGTGGTCAGCCAGTGCAGTGGGTCATGCTGGGGGTGGTGTTTCAGGTTTTAGGGCAGTGCAGTGGTGTTTTGGCAGTGTAGGGGGTCGTGCTGGGGCTGGTGTTTCAGGGTTCAGGGCAGAGCAGTTGTGTTCGGGCAGTGTGGGGGTCGTGCTGGGTGTGGTGTTTAAGGGATTAGGGCAGGGCAGTGGTGTTCGGGCAGTGTAGGGGGTCGTGCTGGGGCTGGTGTTTCAGGGTTTAGGGCAGTGCAGTGGTGTTCGGGGAGTATAGGGGGTCGTGCTGGGCTGGTGTTTCAGGGTTTAGGGCAGTGTTGTTGTGTTCGGGCAATGTAGGTGGTTGTGCTGGGGGTGGTGTTTCAGGGTTTAGGGCAGTGCAGTGGTATTTGTGCAGTGTTGGGGTCGTGCTGGGGGTGGTGTTTCAGGGCTTAGGGCAGTGCAGTGGTGTACGGGCAGTGTAAAGGGTCGTGCTGGGGGTGGTGGTTCAGGGTTTAGAGCAGTGTAGTGGTGTTCGGGCAGTGTAAGGGGTCGTGCAGGGGGTGGTGTTGCAGGGTTTAGGGCAGCGCAGTATTGTTCGGGCAGTGTAGGGGATCGTGCAGGTGGTGGTGTTTAAGGGTTTAGGGCAGTGCAGTGGTGTTTGGGCAGTGTAGGGGGTCATGCTGGGGCTGGTGTTTCAGGGTTTAGGGCAGTGTTGTTGTGTTCGGGCAGTGTAGGGGGTCGTGCTGGGGGTGGTGTTTCAGGGTTTAGGGCAGTCCAGTGGTATTTGGGCAGTGTTAGGGGTCGTGCTGGGGGTGGTGGTTCAGGGTTTAGGGCAGTGCAGTGGTGTTCGGGCAGTGTAGAGGGTCGTACTCGTGGTGGTGTTTCAGGGTTTATGGCAATGCAGTGGTGTTTGGGCAGTGTAAGGGGTTGTGCAGGGGGTGGTGTTTTAGGGTTTAGGGCAGTGTAGTGGTTTTCGGGCAGTGTAGTGAGTCGTGCAGGGGTGGTGTTTCAGGGTTTAGGGCAGTGCAGTAATGTTTGGGCAGTGTAGGGGATCGTGCAGGTGGTGGTGTTTCAGGGTTTAGGGCAGTGCAGTGGTATTTGGGCAGTGTTGGGGGTCGTGCTGGGGGTGGTGGTTCAGGGTTTAGGGCAGTGCAGTGGTGTTCGGGCAGTGTAGAGGGTCGTACTCGTGGTGGTGTTTCAGGGTTTATGGCAATGCAGTGGTGTTTGGGCAGTGTAAGGGGTTGTGCAGGGGGTGGTGTTTTAGGGTTTAGGGCAGTGTAGTGGTTTTCGGGCAGTGTAGTGAGTCGTGCAGGGGTGGTGTTTCAGGGTTTAGGGCAGTGCAGTGGTGTTTGGGCAGTGTACTGGGTCATGCTGGGGCTGGTGTTTCAGGGTTTAGGACAGTGCAGTGGTATTCCGGAAATAAAAGGGGGTCTTGCTGGGGGTGGTGTTTCAGGGTTTAGGGCAGTGCAGTGGTATTCGGGCAGTGTCAGGGGTCATGCTGGGGCTGGTGTTTTAGGGTTTAGTGGAGTGTATTGGTTTTCGGGCAGTGTAGAGGGTCGTGCTGGGGCAGGATTTTTAGGGTTAAGCGTAGTGCAGTGGTGTTCGGGCAGTGTAGGGGGTTGTGCAGGGGGTGGTGTTTCAGGGTTTAGGGCAGTGCAGTGGTGTTCTGGCAGTGCAGGGGGTCTTGCTGGGGGTGGTGTTTCAGGGTTTTGGGAAGTGCAGTGGTGTTCGGGCAGTGCAGGGGGTCGTGCAGGGGGATGGTGTTTCGGGGTTTAGGGCAGTGCAGTGGTGTTCGGGCAGTGCAGGGGGTCATGCAGGGGGTCGGTGTTTCGGGGTTTAGGGCAGTGCAGTGGTGTTCGGGCAGTGCAGGCGGTCATGCAGGGGGGTGGTGTTTCGGCGTTTAGGGCAGTGCAGTGGTGTTCGGGCAGTGCAGGCGGTCATGCAGGGGGTGGTGATTTGGGGTTTAGGACAGTGCACTGGTGTTCGGGCAATGCAGGGGGTCGTGCTGAGGCTGGTGTTTCAGGGTTTAGGGGAGTGCAGTGATGTTCAGGGAGTGTAGGGGGCAGTGATGGGGTGGTATTTCACAGTTTAGGGCAGTGCAGTGGTGGTCAGCCAGTGCAGTGGGTCATGCTGGGGGTGGTGTTTCAGGTTTTAGGGCAGTGCAGTGGTGTTTTGGCAGTGTAGGGGGTCGTGCTGTGGCTGGTGTTTCAGGGTTCAGGGCAGAGCAGTTGTGTTCGGGCAGTGTGGGGGTCGTGCTGGGTGTGGTGTATAAGGGATTAGGGCAGGGCAGTGGTGTTCGGGCAGTGTAGGGGGTCATGCAGGGGGTGGTGTTTCAGGGTTTAGGGCAGTGCAGTGGTGTTCGGGCAGTGTAGGGGGTCGTACTGAGGCTGGTGTTTCAGGGTTCAGGGCAGTGCAGCGGTGTTTTGGCAGTGCAGGGGGTCGTGCTGGGGCTGGTGTTTCAGGGTTTAGGGCAGTGCAGTGGTGTTTGGGGAGCATAGGGGGTCGTGCTGGGGCTGGTGTTTCAGGGTTTAGGGCAGTGTTGTTGTGTTCGGGCAGTGTAGGTGGTCGTGCTGGGGGTGGTGTTTCAGGGTTTAGGGCAGTGCAGTGGTATTTGTACAGTGTTGGGGTCGTGCTGGGGGTGGTGTTTCAGGGCTTAGGGCAGTGCAGTGCTGTACAGGGAAGTGTAAAGGGTCGTGCTGGGGGTGGTGGTTCAGGCTTTAGAGCAGTGTAGTGGTATTCGGGCAGTGTAAGGGGTTGTGCAGGGGGTGGTGTTTTAGGGTTTAGGGCAGTGCGGTGGTGTTCGGGCAGTGTAAGGGGTCGTGCTGGGGGTGGTGTTTCAGGGTTTAGGGCAGTGCAGTGGTATTTGGGAAGTGTTGGTGGTCGAGCTGGGGGTGGTGGTTCAGGGTTTAGGGCAGTGCAGTGGTGTTCGGGCAGTGTATAGGGTCGTGCTCGGGGTGGTGTTTCAGGTTTCAGGGCAGTGCAGTGGTATTCGGGCAGTGTGAGGGGTCATGCTGGGGCTGGTGTTTTAGGGTTTAGTGCAGTGTATTGGTTTTCGGGCAGTGTAGGGGGTTGTGCTGGGGCTGGAGTTTTAGGGTTAAGCGTAGTGCAGTGGTGTTCGGGCAGTGTAGGGGTTTGTGCTGGGGGTGGTGTTTTATGGTTTAGGGTAGTGCAGTTGTGGTCGGGCAGAGTAGGGGGTTGTGCAGGGGTTGGCGTTTCAGGGTTTAGGGCAGTGCAGTGGTGATCGGGCAGTGTAGGGGGTCTTGCTGGGGGTAGTGTTTCAGGGTTTAGGGCAGTGCAGTGGTGTTCGGGCATTGTAGGGGGTCGTGCTGGGACTGGTGTTTTAGGGTTTAGGGCAGTGCAGTGGTGTTTGGGCAGTGTACTGGGTCATGCTGGGGCTGGTGTTTCAGTGTTTAAGGCAGTGCAGTGGTGTTCGGGCAGTGTAGGGGGTCATGTTGTGGCTGGTGTTTTAGGGTTTAGGGCAGAGCAGTGGTGTTCGGGCAGTGTTGGGGGATGTGCGAGGGTGGTGGTTTAGGGCAGTGCAGTGGTGTTCGGGCAGTGTAGTGGGTCGTGCTGGGGCTGGTGTTTTAGGGTTCAGGGCAGAGCAGCGGTGTTCGGGCAGTGTGGGGGTCGTGCTGGGGCTGGTGTTTCAGGGTTTAGGGCAGTGCAGTGGTATTCGGGAAGTGTAGGGGGTCATGCTGGGGGTGGTGTGTCAGGGTTTATGGCAGTGCAGTTTTGTTTGTTCAGTATAGGGGTTTGTGCTGGGGGTGGTGTTTTATGGCTTAGGGTAGTGCAGTTGTGGTCGGGCAGTGTAGGGGGTTGTGCAGGGGGTGGTGTTTCAGGGTTTAGGGCAGTGCAGTGGTGTTTGGGCAGTGTTGAGGTTCTTGATGGGGGTGGTGTTTCAGGGTTTAGGGCAGTGGTGTTCAGGCAGTGTAAGGGGTCTTGCTGGGGGTGGTGTTTCAGGGTTTAGGGCAGTTTAGTGGTGTTCAGGCAGTATAGGGGGTCTTGCTTGGGGTGGTGTTTTAGGGTTTAGGGCAGTGCAGTGGTGTTTGGGCAGTGTAGGGGGTCGTGCTGGGGGTGGTGTGTCAGGGTTTAGGGCAGTGTATTAGTTTTCGGGCAGTGTAGGGGGTCTTTCTGGGGCTGGAGTTTAAGGGTTAAGGGTAGTGCAGTGGTGTTCGGGCAGTGTAGGGGGTCATGCTGGGGGTGGTGTTTTATGGTGTAGGGTTCTGCAGTGGTCTTCGGGCAGTGTAGGGGGTCATGCAGGGTGGTGTTTCAGGGTTTAGGGCAGTGCAGTGGTGATCGGGCAGTGTAGGGGGTCTTGCTGGGGGTGGTGTTTCAGGGTTTAGGGCAGTGCAGTGGTGTTCGGGCATTGTAGGGGGTCGTGCTGGGACTGGTATTTTAGGGTTTAGGGCTGTGCAGTGGTGTTTGGTCAGTGTGGGGGTCGTGCTGGGCTGGTGTTTCAGGGTTTAGGGCAGTGCAGTGGTATTCGGCAAGTGTAGGGGGTCATGCTGGGGGTGGTGTTTCAGGGTTTATGGCAGTGCGGTGTTGTTTGCTCAGTATAGGGGGTTATGCAGGAGGTGGTGTTTTAGGGTTTAGGGCAGTGCAGTATTGTTCGGGCAGTGTAGGGGGTCATGCAGGGGGTGGTGTTTCAGGGTTTAGGGCAGTGCAGTGGTGTTCGGGCAGTGTAGGGGGTCGTACTGAGGCTGGTGTTTCAGGGTTCAGGGCAGTGCAGCGGTGTTTTGGCAGTGCAGGGGGTCGTGCTGGGGCAGGCGTTTCAGGGTTCACGGCAGAGCAGTGGTGTTCGGGCAGTGTGGGGGTCGTGCTGGGGGTGGTGTTTCAGGGATTAGGGCAGTGCAGTGGTGTTCGGGCAGTGTAGGGGGTTTTGCTGGGGCTGGTGTTTCAGGGTTTAGGGCAGTGCAGTGGTGTTCGGGGAGTATAGGCGGTCGTGCTGGGGCTGGTGTTTCAGGGTTTAGGGCAGTGCAGTGGTATTCGGCAAGTGTAGGGGGTCATGCTGGGGGTGGTGTTTCAGGGTTTATGGCAGTGCAGTGTTGTTCGCTCAGTATAGGGGGTTATGCAGGAGGTGGTGTTTCAGGGTTTAGGGCAGTGCAGGTTTGTTCGGGCAGTGTAGGGGGTCATGCAGGGGGTGGTGTTTCAGAGTTTAGGGCAGTGCAGTGGTGTTCGGGCAGTGTAGGGAGTCGTACTGAGGCTGGTGTTTCAGGGTTCAGGGCAGTGCAGCGGTGTTTTGGCAGTGCAGGGGGTCGTGCTGGGGCAGGCGTTTCAGGGTTCAGGGCAGAGCAGTGGTGTTCGGGCAGTGTGGGGGTCGTGCTGGGGGTGGTGTTTCAGGGATTAGGGCAGTGCAGTGGTGTTCGGGCAGTGTAGGGGGTCATGCTGGGGCTGGTGTTTCAGGGTTTAGGGCAGTGCAGTGGTGTTCAGGGAGTATAGGCGGTCGTGCTGGGGCTGGTGTTTCAGGGTTTAGGGCAGTGCAGTGGTGGTCGGTCAGTGCAGTGGGTCTTCCTGGGGGTAGTGTTTCAGGGTTTAGGGCAGTGCAATGGTGTTCGGGCAGTGCAGGGGGTCTTGCTGGGGGTGATGTTTCAGGGTTTAGGGAAGAGCAGTGGTGTTCGGGCAGTGCAGGAGGTCGTGCAGGGGGATGGTGTTTCGGGGTTTATGGCAGTGCAGTGGTGTTCGGTCAGTGCAGGGGGTCATGCAGGGGGGTGGTGTTTCGGGGTTTAGGGCAGTGCAGTGGTGTTCAGGCAGTGCAGGGGGTCGTGCACGGGGTGGTGTTTCAGGGTTTAGAGCAGTGTAGTGGTGTTCGGGCAGTGTAGGGGGTCATGCTGGGGCTGGTGTTTCAGGGTTTAGGGTAGTGCAGTGGTATTCGGGAAGTGTAGGGGGTCATGCTGGGAGTGGTGTGTCAGGGTTTATGGCAGTGCAGTTTTGTTCGTTCAGTATAGGGGTTTGTGCTGGGGGTGGTGTTCTATGGTTTAGGGTAGTGCAGTTGTGGTCGGGCAGTTTAGGGGGTTGTGCAGGGGGTGGTGTTTCAGGGTTTAGGGCAGTGCAGTGGTGTTCAGGCAGTGCAGGGGGTCTTGCCGGGGGTGGTGTTTCAGGGTTTTGGGAAGTGCAGTGGTGTTCGGGTAGTGCAGGGGGTCGTGCAGGGGGATGGTGTTTCGGGGTTTAGGGCAGTGCAGTGGTGTTCGGGCAGTGCAGGGGGTCATGCAGGGTGGTGGTGTTTCGGGGTTTAGGGCAGTGCAGTGGTGTTCAGGCAGTGCAGGCAGTCATGCAGGGGGTGGTGATTTGGGGTTTAGGGCAGTGCACTGGTGTTCGGGCAATGCAGGGGGTTGTGCTGGGGCTGGTATTTCAGGGTTTAGGGCAGTGCAGTGATGTTCAGGGAGTGTAGGGGGCAGTGATGGGGCTGGTATTTCACAGTTTAGGGCAGTGCAGTGGTGGTCAGCCAGTGCAGTGGGTCATGCTGGGGGTGGTGTTTCAGGTTTTAGGGCAGTGCAGTGGTGTTTTGGCAGTGTAGGGGGTCGTGCTGGGGCTGGTGTTTCAGTGTTTAGGGCAGAGCAGTTGTGTTCGGGCAGTGTGGGGGTCGTGCTGGGTGTGGTGTTTAAGGGATTAGGGCAGGGAAGTGGTGTTCGGGCAGTGTAAGGGGTTGTGCTGGGGCTGGTGTTTCAGGGTTTAGGGCAGTGCAGTGGTGTTCGGGGAGTATAGGGGGTCGTGCTGGGGCTGGTGTTTCAGGGTTTATGGCAGTGTTGTTGTGTTCGGGCAGTGTAGGTGGTTGTGCTGGGGGTGTTGTTTCAGGGTTTAGGGCAGTGCAGTGGTATTTGTGCAGTGTTGGGGGTCGTGCTGGGGGTGGTGTTTCAGGGCTTAGGGCAGTGCAGTGGTGTACAGGCAGTGTAAAGGGTCGTGCTGGGGGTGGTGGTTCAGGGTTTAGAGCTGTGTAGTGGTGTTTGGGCAGTGTAAGGGGTTGTGCAGGGGCTGGTGTGTTAGGGTTTAGGGCAGTGCGGTGGTGTTCGGGCAGTGTAAGGGGTCGTGCAGGGGGTGGTGTTTCAGGGTTTAGGGCAGTGCAGTATTGTTCGGGCAGTGTAGGGGTTCGTGCAGGTGGTGGTGTTTAAGGGTTTAGGGCAGTGCAGTGGTGTTTGGGCAGTGTAGGGGGTCATGCTGGGGCTGGTTTTTCAGGGTTTAGGGCAGTGCAGTGGTGTCCGGGCAGTGTAGGGGTTCATGCAGGGTGTGGTGTTTCAGGGTTTAGGGCAGTGCAGTGGTATTTGGGCAGTGTTGGGGGTCGTGCTGGGGGTGGTGGTTCAGGGTTTAGGGCAGTGCAGTGGTGTTCGGGCAGTGTAGAGGGTCGTGCTGGGGGTGGTGTTTCAGGGTTCAGGGCAGAGCAGTTGTGTTCGGGCAGTATGGGGGTCATGCTGGGTGTGGTGTTTAAGGGATTAGGGCAAGCCAGTGGTGTTCGGGCAGTGTAGGGGGTCGTGCTGGGGCTGGTGCTTCAGGGTTTAGGGCAGTGCAGTGGTGTTCGGGGAGTATAGGGGGTCGTGCTGGGGCTGGTGTTTTAGGGTTTAGGGCAGTGTTGTTGTGTTCGGGTAGTGTAGGGGGTCGTGCTGGGGGTGGTGTTTCAGGGTTTAGGTCAGTGCAGTGGTATTTGTGCAGTGTTGGGGGTCGTGCTGGGGTGGTGTTTCAGGGCTTAGGGCAGTGCAGTGGTGTTCAGGCAGTGCAGGGGGTCATGCAGGGGGATGGTGTTTCGGGGTTTAGGGAAGTGCAGTGGTGTTTGGGCAGTGCAGGGGGTCATGCAGGGGGGTGGTGTTTCGGGGTTTAGGGCAGTGCAGTGGTGTTCAGGCAGTGCAGGGGGTCGTGCTGGGGATGGAGTTTCAGGGTATAGGGCAGTGCAGTGGTGTTTGGGCAGTGTAGGGGTTGTGCTGGGGGGTGTTTCAGGGTTTAGGGCAGTGCAGTGGTGTCCGGGCAGTGTAGGGGGTCATGCAGGGCGTGGTGTTTCAGGGTTTAGGGCCGTGCAGTGCTGTTCTGGCAGTGTAGGGGGTCATGCACGGGGTGGTGTTTCAGTGTTTAGAGCAGTCTAGTGGTGTTCGGGCAGTGTAGGGGGTCTTGCAGGGGGTGGTGTTTCAGGGTTTAGGGCAGTGCAGTGGTGTTCGTTCAGTATAGGGGGTCGTGCAGGGGGTGGTGTTTCAAGGTTTAGGGCAGTGCAGTATTGTTCGGGCATTGTAGGGGGTCGTGCAGGGGGTGGTGTTTCAGGGTTTAGGGCAGTGCAGTGGTGTTCGGGCAGTGTAGGGGGTCGTGCTGAGGCTGGTGTTTCAGGGTTCAGGGCAATGCAGTGGTGTTTTGGCAGTGTAGGGGGTCGTGCTGGGGCTGGTGTTTCAGGGTTCAGGGCAGAGCAGTGGTGTTCGGGTAGTGTGGGGGTCATGCTGGGGGTGGTGTTTCAGGGATTAGGGCAGTGCAGTGGTGTTCGGGCAGTGTAGGGGGTCATGCTGGGGCTGGTGTTTCAGGGTTTAGGGCAGTGTTGTTGTGTTCGGGCAGTGTAGGGGGTCGTGCTGGGGGTGGTTTTTCAGGGTTTAGGGCAGTGCAGTGGTATTTGGGCAGTGTTGGGGGTCGTGCTGGGGGTGGTGGTTCAGGGTTTAGGGCAGTGCAGTGGTGTTCGGGCAGTGTAGAGGGTCGTGCTCGGGGTGGTGTTTCAGGGTTTAGGGCAATGCAGTGGTGTTTGGGCAGTGTAAGGGGTTGTGCAGGGGGTGGTGTTTTAGGGTTTAGGGCAGTGTAGTGGTTTTTGGGCAGTGTAGGGAGTCGTGCAGGGGTGGTGTTTCAGGGTTTAGGGCAGTGCAGTGATGTTTGGGCAGTGTAGGGGGTCGTGCTGATGGTGGTGTTTCAGGGTTTAGGGCAGTGCAGTGGCATTCGACCAGTGTGAGGGGTCATGCTGGGGCTGGTGTTTTAAGGTTTAGTGCAGTGTATTGGTTTTCGGGCAGTGTAGGGGGTCGTGCTGGGGCTGGAGTTTTAGGGTTAAGCATAGTGCAGTGGTGTTCGGGCAGTGTAGGGGTTTGTGCTGGGGGTGGTGTTTTATGGTTTAGGGTAGTGCAGTTGTGGTCGGGCAGTGTAGGGGGTTGTGCAGGGGTTGGCGTTTTAGGGTTTAGGGCAGTGGAGTGGTGTTCGGGCAGTGTAGGGGGTCATGCAGGGTGGTGTTTCAGGGTTTAGGGCAGTGCAGTGGTGATCGGGCAGTGTAGGGGGTCTTGCTGGGGGTGGTGTTTCAAGGTTTAGGGCAGTGCAGTGGTGTTCGGGCATTGTAGGGGGTCATGCTGGGACTGGTGTTTTAGGGTTTAGGGCAGTGCAGTGGTGTTTGGGCAGTGTACTGGGTCATGCTGGGGCTGGTGTTTCAGGGTTTAAGGCAGTGCAGTGGTGTTCGGGCAGTGTAGGGGGTCATGTTGTGGCTGGTGTTTCAGGGTTTAGGGAAGAGCAGAGGTGTTCGGGCAGTGTTGGGGGATGTGCGAGGGTGGTGGTTTAGGGCAGTGCAGTGGTGTTCGGGCAGTGTAGTGGGTCGTGCCGGGGCTGGTGTTTTAGGGTTCAGGGCAGAGCAGTGGTGTTCGGGCAGTGTGAGGGTCGTGCTGGGGCTGGTGTTTCGGGGTTTAGGGCAGTGCAGTGGTGTTCGGGCAGTGCAGGCGGTCATGCAGGGGGTGGTGATTTGGGTTTTAGGGCAGTGCACTGGTGTTCGGGCAATGCAGGGGGTCGTGCTGGGGCTGGTGTTTCAGGGTTTAGGGCAGTGCAGTGATGTTCAGGGAGTGTAGGGGACAGGGATGGGGCTGGTATTTCACAGTTTAGGGCAGTATAGTGGTGGTCAGCCAGTGCAGTGGGTCATGCTGGGGGTGGTGTTTCAGGTTTTAGGGCAGTGCAGTGGTGTTTTGGCAGTGTAGGGGGTCGTGCTGGGGCTGGTGTTTCAGGGTTCAGGGCAGAGCAGTTGTGTTCGGGCAGTGTGGGGGTCGTGCTGGGTGTGGTGTTTAAGGGATTAGGGCAGGGCAGTGGTGTTCGGGCAGTGTAGGGGGTCGTGCTGGGGCTGGTGTTTCAGGGTTTAGGGCAGTGCAGTGGTGTTCGGGGAGTATAGGGGGTCGTGCTGGGCTGGTGTTTCAGGGTTTAGGGCAGTGTTGTTGTGTTCGGGCAATGTAGGTGGTTGTGCTGGGGGTGGTGTTTCAGGGTTTAGGGCAGTGCAGTGGTATTTGTGCAGTGTTGGGGTCGTGCTGGGGGTGGTGTTTCAGGGCTTAGGGCAGTGCAGTGGTGTACGGGCAGTGTAAAGGGTCATGCTGGGGGTGGTGGTTCAGGGTTTAGGGCAGTGTTGTTGTGTTCGGGCAATGTAGGTGGTTGTGCTGGGGGTGGTGTTTCAGGGTTTAGGGCAGTGCAGTGGTATTTGTGCAGTGTTGGGGTCGTGCTGGGGGTGGTGTTGCAGGGTTTAGGGCAGCGCAGTATTGTTCGGGCAGTGTAGGGGATCGTGCAGGTGGTGGTGTTTAAGGGTTTAAGGCAGTGCAGTGGTGTTTGGGCAGTGTAGGGGGTCATGCTGGGGCTGGTGTTTCAGGGTTTAGGGCAGTGTTGTTGTGTTCGGGCAGTGTAGGGGGTCGTGCTGGGGGTGGTGTTTCAGGGTTTAGGGCAGTGCAGTGGTATTTGGGCAGTGTTGGGGGTCATGCTGGGGGTGTTGGTTCAGGGTTTAGGGCAGTGCAGTGGTGTTCGGGCAGTGTAGAGGGTCGTACTCGTGGTGGTGTTTCTGGGTTTATGGCAATGCAGTGGTGTTTGGGCAGTGTAAGGGGTTGTGCAGGGGGTGGTGTTTTAGGGTTTAGGGCAGTGTAGTGGTTTTCGGGCAGTGTAGTGAATCGTGCAGGGGTGGTGTTTCAGGGTTTAGGGCAGTGCAGTAATGTTTGGGCAGTGTAGGGGATCGTGCAGGTGGTGGTATTTCAGGGTTTAGGGCAGTGCAGTGGTATTTGGGCAGTGTTGGGGGTCGTGCTGGGGGTGGTGGTTCAGGGTTTAGGGCAGTGCAGTGCAGTGGTGTTCGGGCAGTGTAGAGGGTCGTACTCGTGGTGGTGTTTCAGGGTTTATGGCAATGCAGTGGTGTTTGGGCAGTGTAAGGGGTTGTGCAGGGGGTGGTGTTTTAGGGTTTAGGGCAGTGTAGTGGTTTTCGGGCAGTGTAGTGAGTCGTGCAGGGGTGGTGTTTCAGGGTTTAGGGCAGTGCAGTGGTGTTTGGGCAGTGTACTGGGTCATGCTGGGGCTGGTGTTTCAGGGTTTAGGACAGTGCAGTGGTATTCCGGAAATAAAAGGGGGTCGTGCAGGGGGTGGTGTTTCAGGGTTTAGGGCAGTGCAGTGGTATTCGGGCAGTGTCAGGGGTCATGCTGGGGCTGGTGTTTTAGGGTTTAGTGGAGTGTATTGGTTTTCGGGCAGTGTAGAGGGTCGTGCTGGGGCTGGATTTTTAGGGTTAAGCGTAGTGCAGTGGTGTTCGGGCAGTGTAGGGGGTTGTGCAGGGGGTGGTGTTTCAGGGTTTAGGGCAGTGCAGTGGTGTTCTGGCAGTGCAGGGGGTCTTGCTGGGGGTGGTGTTTCAGGGCTTTGGAAAGTGCAGTGGTGTTCGGGCAGTGCAGGGGGTCGTGCAGGGGGATGGTGTTTCGGGGTTTAGGGCAGTGCAGTGGTGTTCGGGCAGTGCAGGGGGTCATGCAGGGGGGTGGTGTTTCGGGGTTTAGGGCAGTGCAGTGGTGTTCGGGCAGTGCAGGCGGTCATGCAGGGGGGTGGTGTTTCGGGGTTTAGGGCAGTGCATTGGTGTTCGGGCAGTGCAGGCGGTCATGCAGGGGGTGGTGATTTGGGGTTTAGGACAGTGCACTGGTGTTCGGGCAATGCAGGGGGTCGTGCTGAGGCTGGTGTTTCAGGGTTTAGGGGAGTGCAGTGATGTTCAGGGAGTGTAGGGGGCAGTGATGGGGTGGTATTTCACAGTTTAGGGCAGTGCAGTGGTGGTCAGCCAGTGCAGTGGGTCATGCTGGGGGTGGTGTTTCAGGTTTTAGGGCAGTGCAGTGGTGTTTTGGCAGTGTAGGGGGTCGTGCTGTGGCTGGTGTTTCAGGGTTCAGGGCAGAGCAGTTGTGTTCGGGCAGTGTGGGGGTCGTGCTGGGTGTGGTGTATAAGGGATTAGGGCAGGGCAGTGGTGTTCGGGCAGTGTAGGGGGTCATGCAGGGGGTGGTGTTTCAGGGTTTAGGGCAGTGCAGTGGTGTTCGGGCAGTGTAGGGGGTCGTACTGAGGCTGGTGTTTCAGGGTTCAGGGCAGTGCAGTGGTGTTTGGGGAGCATAGGGGGTCGTGCTGGGGCTGGTGTTTCAGGGTTTAGGGCAGTGCAGTGGTGTTTGGGGAGCATAGGGGGTCGTGCTGGGGCTGGTGTTTCAGGGTTTAGGGCAGTGTTGTTGTGTTCGGGCAGTGTAGGTGGTCGTGCTGGGGGTGGTGTTTCAGGGTTTAGGGCAGTGCAGTGGTATTTGTACAGTGTTGGGGTCGTGCTGGGGGTGGTGTTTCAGGGCTTAGGGCAGTGCAGTGCTGTACAGGGAAGTGTAAAGGGTCGTGCTGGGGGTGGTGGTTCAGGCTTTAGAGCAGTGTAGTGGTATTCGGGCAGTGTAAGGGGTTGTGCAGGGGGTGGTGTTTTAGGGTTTAGGGCAGTGCGGTGGTGTTCGGGCAGTGTAAGGGGTCGTGCTGGGGGTGGTGTTTCAGGGTTTAGGGCAGTGCAGTGGTATTTGGGCAGTGTTGGTGGTCGAGCTGGGGGTGGTGGTTCAGGGTTTAGGGCAGTGCAGTGGTGTTCGGGCAGTGTATAGGGTCGTGCTCGGGGTGGTGTTTCAGGTTTCAGGGCAGTGCAGTGGTATTCGGGCAGTGTGAGGGGTCATGCTGGGGCTGGTGTTTTAGGGTTTAGTGCAGTGTATTGGTTTTCGGGCAGTGTAGGGGGTTGTGCTGGGGCTGGAGTTTTAGGGTTAAGCGTAGTGCAGTGGTGTTCGGGCAGTGTAGGGGTTTGTGCTGGGGTTGGTGTTTTATGGTTTAGGGTAGTGCAGTTGTGGTCGGGCAGAGTAGGGGGTTGTGCAGGGGTTGGCGTTTCAGGGTTTAGGGCAGTGCAGTGGTGATCGGGCAGTGTAGGGGGTCTTGCTGGGGGTGGTGTTTCAGGGTTTAGGGCAGTGCAGTGGTGTTCGGGCATTGTAGGGGGTCGTGCTGGGACTGGTGTTTTAGGGTTTAGGGCAGTGCAGTGGTGTTTGGGCAGTGTACTGGGTCATGCTGGGGCTGGTGTTTCAGTGTTTAAGGCAGTGCAGTGGTGTTCGGGCAGTGTAGGGGGTCATGTTGTGGCTGGTGTTTTAGGGTTTAGGGCAGAGCAGTGGTGTTCGGGCAGTGTTGGGGGATGTGCGAGGGTGGTGGTTTAGGGCAGTGCAGTGGTGTTCGGGCAGTGTAGTGGGTCGTGCTGGGGCTGGTGTTTTAGGGTTCAGGGCAGAGCAGTGGTGTTCGGGCAGTGTGGGGGTCGTGCTGGGGCTGGTGTTTCAGGGTTTAGGGCAGTGCAGTGGTATTCGGGAAGTGTAGGGGGTCATGCTGGGGGTGGTGTGTCAGGGTTTATGGCAGTGCAGTTTTGTTTGTTCAGTATAGGGGTTTGTGCTGGGGGTGGTGTTTTATGGTTTAGGGTAGTGCAGTTGTGGTCGGGCAGTGTAGGGGGTTGTGCAGGGGGTGGTGTTTCAGGGTTTAGGGCAGTGCAGTGGTGTTTGGGCAGTGTTGAGGTTCTTGATGGGGGTGGTGTTTCAGGGTTTAGGGCAGTGGTGTTCAGGCAGTGTAAGGGGTCTTGCTGGGGGTGGTGTTTCAGGGTTTAGGGCAGTTTAGTTGTGTTCAGGCAGTATAGGGGGTCTTGCTTGGGGTGGTGTTTTAGGGTTTAGGGCAGTGCAGTGGTGTTTGGGCAGTGTAGGGGGTCGTGCTGGGGGTGGTGTGTCAGGGTTTAGGGCAGTGTATTAGTTTTCGGGCAGTGTAGGGGGTCTTTCTGGGGCTGGAGTTTAAGGGTTAAGGGTAGTGCAGTGGTGTTCGGGCAGTGTAGGGGGTCATGCTGGGGGTGGTGTTTTATGGTGTAGGGTTCTGCAGTGGTGTTCGGGCAGTGTAGGGGGTCATGCAGGGTGGTGTTTCAGGGTTTAGGGCAGTGCAGTGGTGATCGGGCAGTGTAGGGGGTCTTGCTGGGGGTGGTGTTTCAGGGTTTAGGGCAGTGCAGTGGTGTTCGGGCATTGTAGGGGGTCGTGCTGGGACTGGTATTTTAGGGTTTAGGGCTGTGCAGTGGTGTTTGGGCAGTGTGGGGGTCGTGCTGGGGCTGGTGTTTCAGGGTTTAGGGCAGTGCAGTGGTATTCGGCAAGTGTAGGGGGTCATGCTGGGGGTGGTGTTTCAGGGTTTATGGCAGTGCGGTGTTGTTCGCT
This sequence comes from Triturus cristatus, assembly GCF_964204655.1. NCBI lineage: Eukaryota > Metazoa > Chordata > Amphibia > Caudata > Salamandridae > Triturus > Triturus cristatus. The sequence goes on along the minus strand of NC_140579.1, from coordinate 630,155,570 downwards.
CAGTATAGGGGGTTATGCAGGAGGTGGTGTTTCAGGGTTTAGGGCAGTGCAGTATTGTTCGGGCAGTGTAGGGGGTCATGCAGGGGGTGGTGTTTCAGGGTTTAGGGCAGTGCAGTGGTGTTCGGGCAGTGTAGGAGGTCGTACTGAGGCTGGTGTTTCAGGGTTCAGGGCAGTGCAGCGGTGTTTTGGCAGTGCAGGGGGTCGTGCTGGGGCAGGCGTTTCAGGGTTCAGGGCAGAGCAGTGGTGTTCGGGCAGTGTGGGGGTCGTGCTGGGGGTGGTGTTTCAGGGATTAGGGCAGTGCAGTGGTGTTCGGGCAGTGTAGGGGGTTTTGCTGGGGCTGGTGTTTCAGGGTTTAGGGCAGTGCAGTGGTGTTCGGGGAGTATAGGCGGTCGTGCTGGGGCTGGTGTTTCAGGGTTTAGGGCAGAGCAGTGGTGTTCGGGCAGTGTTGGGGGATGTGCGAGGGTGGTGGTTTAGGGCAGTGCAGTGGTGTTCGGGCAGTGTAGTGGGTCGTGCTGGGGCTGGTGTTTTAGGGTTCAGGGCAGAGCAGTGGTGTTCGGGCAGTGTGGGGGTCGTGCTGGGGCTGGTGTTTCAGGGTTTAGGGCAGTGCAGTGGTATTCGGGAAGTGTAGGGGGTCATGCTGGGGGTGGTGTGTCAGGGTTTATGGCAGTGCAGTTTTGTTTGTTCAGTATAGGGGTTTGTGCTGGGGGTGGTGTTTTATGGTTTAGGGTAGTGCAGTTGTGGTCGGGCAGTGTAGGGGGTTGTGCAGGGGGTGGTGTTTCAGGGTTTAGGGCAGTGCAGTGGTGTTTGGGCAGTGTTGAGGTTCTTGATGGGGGTGGTGTTTCAGGGTTTAGGGCAGTGGTGTTCAGGCAGTGTAAGGGGTCTTGCTGGGGGTGGTGTTTCAGGGTTTAGGGCAGTTTAGTTGTGTTCAGGCAGTATAGGGGGTCTTGCTTGGGGTGGTGTTTTAGGGTTTAGGGCAGTGCAGTGGTGTTTGGGCAGTGTAGGGGGTCGTGCTGGGGGTGGTGTGTCAGGGTTTAGGGCAGTGTATTAGTTTTCGGGCAGTGTAGGGGGTCTTTCTGGGGCTGGAGTTTAAGGGTTAAGGGTAGTGCAGTGGTGTTCGGGCAGTGTAGGGGGTCATGCTGGGGGTGGTGTTTTATGGTGTAGGGTTCTGCAGTGGTGTTCGGGCAGTGTAGGGGGTCATGCAGGGTGGTGTTTCAGGGTTTAGGGCAGTGCAGTGGTGATCGGGCAGTGTAGGGGGTCTTGCTGGGGGTGGTGTTTCAGGGTTTAGGGCAGTGCAGTGGTGTTCGGGCATTGTAGGGGGTCGTGCTGGGACTGGTATTTTAGGGTTTAGGGCTGTGCAGTGGTGTTTGGGCAGTGTGGGGGTCGTGCTGGGGCTGGTGTTTCAGGGTTTAGGGCAGTGCAGTGGTATTCGGCAAGTGTAGGGGGTCATGCTGGGGGTGGTGTTTCAGGGTTTATGGCAGTGCGGTGTTGTTCGCTCAGTATAGGGGGTTATGCAGGAGGTGGTGTTTCAGGGTTTAGGGCAGTGCAGTATTGTTCGGGCAGTGTAGGGGGTCATGCAGGGGGTGGTGTTTCAGGGTTTAGGGCAGTGCAGTGGTGTTCGGGCAGTGTAGGAGGTCGTACTGAGGCTGGTGTTTCAGGGTTCAGGGCAGTGCAGCGGTGTTTTGGCAGTGCAGGGGGTCGTGCTGGGGCAGGCGTTTCAGGGTTCAGGGCAGAGCAGTGGTGTTCGGGCAGTGTGGGGGTCGTGCTGGGGGTGGTGTTTCAGGGATTAGGGCAGTGCAGTGGTGTTCGGGCAGTGTAGGGGGTTTTGCTGGGGCTGGTGTTTCAGGGTTTAGGGCAGTGCAGTGGTGTTCGGGGAGTATAGGCGGTCGTGCTGGGGCTGGTGTTTCAGGGTTTAGGGCAGTGCAGTGGTATTCGGCAAGTGTAGGGGGTCATGCTGGGGGTGGTGTTTCAGGGTTTATGGCAGTGCAGTGTTGTTCGCTCAGTATAGGGGGTTATGCAGGAGGTGGTGTTTCAGGGTTTAGGGCAGTGCAGGTTTGTTCGGGCAGTGTAGGGGGTCATGCAGGGGGTGGTGTTTCAGAGTTTAGGGCAGTGCAGTGGTGTTCGGGCAGTGTAGGGAGTCGTACTGAGGCTGGTGTTTCAGGGTTCAGGGCAGTGCAGCGGTGTTTTGGCAGTGCAGGGGGTCGTGCTGGGGCAGGCGTTTCAGGGTTCAGGGCAGAGCAGTGGTGTTCGGGCAGTGTGGGGGTCGTGCTGGGGGTGGTGTTTCAGGGATTAGGGCAGTTCAGTGGTGTTCGGGCAGTGTAGGGGGTCATGCTGGGGCTGGTGTTTCAGGGTTTAGGGCAGTGCAGTGGTGTTCAGGGAGTATAGGCGGTCGTGCTGGGGCTGGTGTTTCAGGGTTTAGGGCAGTGCAGTGGTGGTCGGTCAGTGCAGTGGGTCTTCCTGGGGGTAGTGTTTCAGGGTTTAGGGCAGTGCAATGGTATTCGGGCAGTGCAGGGGGTCTTGCTGGGGGTGATGTTTCAGGGTTTAGGGAAGAGCAGTGGTGTTCGGGCAGTGCAGGAGGTCGTGCAGGGGGATGGTGTTTCGGGGTTTATGGCAGTGCAGGGGTGTTCGGTCAGTGCAGGGGGTCATGCAGGGGGGTGGTGTTTCGGGGTTTAGGGCAGTGCAGTGGTGTTCAGGCAGTGCAGGGGGTCGTGCACGGGGTGGTGTTTCAGGGTTTAGAGCAGTGTAGTGGTGTTCGGGCAGTGTAGGGGGTCATGCTGGGGCTGGTGTTTCAGGGTTTAGGGTAGTGCAGTGGTATTCGGGAAGTGTAGGGGGTCATGCTGGAAATGGTGTGTCAGGGTTTATGGCAGTGCAGTTTTGTTCGTTCAGTATAGGGGTTTGTGCTGGGGGTGGTGTTTTATGGTTTAGGGTAGTGCAGTTGTGGTCGGGCAGTTTAGGGGGTTGTGCAGGGGGTGGTGTTTCAGGGTTTAGGGCAGTGCAGTGGTGTTCAGGCAGTGCAGGGGGTCTTGCCGGGGGTGGTGTTTCAGGGTTTTGGGAAGTGCAGTGGTGTTCGGGTAGTGCAGGGGGTCGTGCAGAGGGATGGTGTTTCGGGGTTTAGGGCAGTGCAGTGGTGTTCGGGCAGTGCAGGGGGTCATGCAGGGTGGTGGTGTTTCGGGGTTTAGGGCAGTGCAGTGGTGTTCAGGCAGTGCAGGCAGTCATGCAGGGGGTGGTGATTTGGGGTTTAGGGCAGTGCACTGGTGTTCGGGCAATGCAGGGGGTTGTGCTGAGGCTGGTATTTCAGGGTTTAGGGCAGTGCAGTGATGTTCAGGGAGTGTAGGGGGCAGTGATGGGGCTGGTATTTCACAGTTTAGGGCAGTGCAGTGGTGGTCAGCCAGTGCAGTGGGTCATGCTGGGGGTGGTGTTTCAGGTTTTAGGGCAGTGCAGTGGTGTTTTGGCAGTGTAGGGGGTCGTGCTGGGGCTGGTGTTTCAGTGTTTAGGGCAGAGCAGTTGTGTTCGGGCAGTGTTGGGGTCGTGCTGGGTGTGGTGTTTAAGGGATTAGGGCAGGGAAGTGGTGTTCGGGCAGTGTAAGGGGTTGTGCTGGGGCTGGTGTTTCAGGGTTTAGGGCAGTGCAGTGGTGTTCGGGGAGTATAGGGGGTCGTGCTGGGGCTGGTATTTCAGGGTTTAGGGCAGTGTTGTTGTGTTCGGGCAGTGTAGGGGGTCGTGCTGGGGGTGGTGTTTCAGGGTTTAGGGCAGTGCAGTGGTATTTGTGCAGTGTTGGGGGTCGTGCTGGGGGTTGTGTTTCAGGGCTTAGGGCAGTGCAGTGGTGTACGGGCAGTGTAAAGGGTCGTGCTGGGGGTGGTGGTTCAGGGTTTAGAGCTGTGTAGTGGTGTTTGGGCAGTGTAAGGGGTTGTGCAGGGGGTGGTGTGTTAGGGTTTAGGGCAGTGCGGTTGTGTTCGGGCAGTGTAAGGGGTCGTGCAGGGGGTGGTGTTTCAGGGTTTAGGGCAGTGCAGTATTGTTCGGGCAGTGTAGGGGTTCGTGCAGGTGGTGGTGTTTAAGGGTTTAGGGCAGTGCAGTGTGTTCGGGCAGTGTAGGGGGTCATGCTGGGGGCTGGTTTTTCAGGGCTTAGGGCAGTGCAGTGGTGTCCGGGCAGTGTAGGGGTTCATGCAGGGTGTGGTGTTTCAGGGTTTAGGGCAGTGCAGTGGTATTTGGGCAGTGTTGGGGGTCGTGCTGGGGGTGGTGGTTCAGGGTTTAGGGCAGTGCAGTGGTGTTCGGGCAGTGTAGAGGGTCGTGCTGGGGGTGGTGTTTCAGGGTTCAGGGCAGAGCAGTTGTGTTCGGGCAGTATGGGGGTCATGCTGGGTGTGGTGTTTAAGGGATTAGGGCAAGCCAGTGGTGTTCGGGCAGTGTAGGGGGTCGTGCTGGGGCTGGTGCTTCAGGGTTTAGGGCAGTGCAGTGGTGTTCGGGGAGTATAGGGGGTCGTGCTGGGGCTGGTGTTTTAGGGTTGAGGGCAGTGTTGTTGTGTTCGGGTAGTGTAGGGGGTCGTGCTGGGGGTGGTGTTTCAGGGTTTAGGGCAGTGCAGTGGTATTTGTGCAGTGTTGGGGGTCGTGCTGGGGTGGTGTTTCAGGGCTTAGGGCAGTGCAGTGGTGTACGGGCAGTGTAAAGGGCCGTGCTGGGGGTTGTGGTTCAGGGTTTAGAGCAGTGTAGTGGTGTTTGGGCAGTGTAAGGGGTTGTGCAGGGGGTGGTGTTTTAGGGTTTAGGGCAGTGCGGTGGTGTTTGGGCAGTGTAAGGGGTCGTGCAGGGGGTGGTGTTTCAGGGTTTAGGGCAGTGCAGTATTGTTCGGGCAGTGTAGGGGTTCGTGCAGGTGGTGGTGTTTAAGGGTTTAGGGCAGTGCAGTGGTGTTCGGGCAGTGTAGGGGGTCATGCTGGGGCTGGTGTTTCAGGGTTTAGGGCAGTGCAGTGGTATTCGGCAAGTGTAGGGGGTCATGCTGGGGGTGGTGTTTCAGGGTTTATGGCAGTGCAGTTTTGTTCGTTCAGTATAGGGGGTTATGCAGGGGGTCGTGTTTCAGGGTTTAGGGCAGTGCAGTATTGTTCGGGCAGTGTAGGGGTTCATGCTGGGGTGGTGTTTCAGGGTTTAGGGCAGTGCAGTGGTGTTCAGGCAGTGTAGGGGTTCATGCAGGGGGTGGTGTTTCAGGTTTTAGGGCAGTGCAGTGGTGTTTGGGCAGTGTTGAGGTTCTTCATGGGGGTGGTGTTTCAGGGTTTAGGGCAGTGGTGTTCAGGCAGTGTAAGGGGTCTTGCTGGGGGTGGTGTTTCAGGGTTTAGGGCAGTTTAGTGGTGTTCAGGCAGTGTAGGGGGTCGTGCTGAGGCTGGTGTTTCTGGGTTCAGGGCAGTGCAGTGGTGTTTTGACAGTGTAGGGGGTCGTGCTGCGTCTGGAGTTTCAGGGTTCAGGGCAGAGCAGTGGTGTTTGGGCAGTGTGGGGGTCATGCTGGGGGTGGTGTTTCAGGGATTAGGGCAGTGCAGTGGTGTTCGGGCAGTGTAGGGGGTCGTGCTGGGGCTGGTATTTCAGGGTTAAGGGCAGTGCAGTGGTGTTCGGGCAGTGTAGGGGGTCATGCTGGGGCTGGTGTTTCCGGGTTTAGGGCAGAGCAGTTGTGTTCGGGCAGTGTAGGGGGTCGTGCTGGGGGTGGTGTTTCAGGGTTTAGGGCAGTGCAGTGGTATTTGGGCAGTGTTGGGGGTCATGCAGGGTGGTGGTGTTTCGGGGTTTAGGGCAGTGCAGTGGTGTTCAGGCAGTGCAGGCAGTCATGCAGGGGGTGGTGATTTGGGGTTTAGGGCAGTGCACTGGTGTTCGGGCAATGCAGGGGGTCGTGCTGGGGCTGGTATTTCAGGGTTTAGGGCAGTGCAGTGATGTTCAGGGAGTGTAGGGGGCAGTGATGGGGCTGGTATTTCACAGTTTAGGGCAGTGCAGTGGTGGTCAGCCAGTGCAGTGGGTCATGCTGGGGGTGGTGTTTCAGGTTTTAGGGCAGTGCAGTGGTGTTTTGGCAGTGTAGGGGGTCGTGCTGGGGCTGGTGTTTCAGTGTTTAGGGCAGAGCAGTTGTGTTCGGGCAGTGTGGGGGTCGTGCTGGGTGTGGTGTTTAAGGGATTAGGGCAGGGAAGTGGTGTTCGGGCAGTGTAAGGGGTTGTGCTGGGGCTGGTGTTTCAGGGTTTAGGGCAGTGCAGTGGTGTTCGGGGAGTATAGGGGGTCGTGCTGGGGCTGTTGTTTCAGGGTTTAGGGCAGTGTTGTTGTGTTCGGGCAGTGTAGGTGATCGTGCTGGGGGTGTTGTTTCAGGGTTTAGGGCAGTGCAGTGGTATTTGTGCAGTGTTGGGGGTCGTGCTGGGGGTTGTGTTTCAGGGCTTAGGGCAGTGCAGTGGTGTACGGGCAGTGTAAAGGGTCGTGCTGGGGGTGGTGGTTCAGGGTTTAGAGCTGTGTAGTGGTGTTTGGGCAGTGTAAGGGGTTGTGCAGGGGGTGGTGTGTTAGGGTTTAGGGCAGTGCGGTGGTGTTCGGGCAGTGTAAGGGGGCGTGCAGGGGGTGGTGTTTCAGGGTTTAGGGCAGTGCAGTATTGTTCGGGCAGTGTAGGGGTTCGTGCAGGTGGTGGTGTTTAAGGGTTTAGGGCAGTGCAGTGGTGTTCGGGCAGTGTAGGGGGTCATGCTGGGGCTGGTTTTTCAGGGTTTAGGGCAGTGCAGTGGTGTCCGGGCAGTGTAGGGGTTCATGCAGGGTGTGTTGTTTCAGGGTTTAGGGCAGTGCAGTGGTATTTGGGCAGTGTTGGGGGTCGTGCTGGGGGTGGTGGTTCAGGGTTTAGGGCAGTGCAGTGGTGTTCGGGCAGTGTAGAGGGTCGTGCTGGGGGTGGTGTTTCAGGGTTCAGGGCAGAGCAGTTGTGTTCGGGCAGTATGGGGGTCATGCTGGGTGTGGTGTTTAAGGGATTAGGGCAAGCCAGTGGTGTTCGGGCAGTGTAGGGGGTCGTGCTGGGGCTGGTGCTTCAGGGTTTAGGGCAGTGCAGTGGTGTTCGGGGAGTATAGGGGGTCGTGCTGGGGCTGGTGTTTTAGGGTTTAGGGCAGTGTTGTTGTGTTCGGGTAGTGTAGGGGGTCGTGCTGGGGGTGGTGTTTCAGGATTTAGGGCAGTGCAGTGGTATTTGTGCAGTGTTGGGGGTCGTGCTGGGGTGGTGTTTCAGGGCTTAGGGCAGTGCTGTGGTGTACAGGCAGTGTAAAGGGTCGTGCTGGGCGTTGTGGTTCAGGGTTTAGAGCAGTGTAGTGGTGTTTGGGCAGTGTAAGGGGTTGTGCAGGGGGCGGTGTTTTAGGGTTTAGGGCAGTGCGGTGGTGTTCGGGAAGTGTAAGGGGTCGTGCAGGGGGTGGTGTTTCAGGGTTTAGGGCAGTGCAGTATTGTTCGGGCAGTGTAGGGGTTCGTGCAGGTGGTGGTGTTTAAGGGTTTAGGGCAGTGCAGTGGTGTTCGGGCAGTGTAGGGGGTCATGCTGGGGCTGGTGTTTCAGGGTTTAGGGCAGTGTTGTTGTGTTCGGGCAGTGTAGGGGGTCGTACTGGGGGTGGTGTTTCAGGGTTTATGGCAGTGCAGTTTTGTTTGTTCAGTATAGGGGGTTATGCAGGGTGTCGTGTTTCAGGGTTTAGGGCAGTGCAGTATTGTTCGGGCAGTGTAGGGGTTCATGCTGGGGTGGTGTTTCAGGGTTTAGGGCAGTGCAGTGGTGTTCAGGCAGTGTAGGGGTTCATGCAGGGGGTGGTGTTTCAGGTTTTAGGGCAGTGCAGTGGTGTTTGGGCAGTGTTGAGGTTCTTCATGGGGGTGGTGTTTCAGGGTTTAGGGCAGTGGTGTTCAGGCAGTGTAAGGGGTCTTGCTGGGGGTGGTGTTTCAGGGTTTAGGGCAGTTTAGTGGTGTTCAGGCAGTGTAGGGGGTCGTGCTGAGGCTGGTGTTTCTGGGTTCAGGGCAGTGCAGTGGTGTTTTGAAAGTGTAGGGGGTCGTGCTGCGTCTGGAGTTTCAGGGTTCAGGGCAGAGCAGTGGTGTTCGGGCAGTGTGGGGGTCATGCTGGGGGTGGTGTTTCAGGGATTAGGGCAGTGCAGTGGTGTTCGGGCAGTGTAGGGGGTCGTGCTGGGGCTGGTATTTCAGGGTTAAGGGCAGTGCAGTGCTGTTCGGGCAGTGTAGGGGGTCATGCTGGGGCTGGTGTTTCAGGGTTTAGGGCAGAGCAGTTGTGTTCGGGCAGTGTAGGGGGTCATGCTGGGGGTGGTGTTTCAGGGTTTAGGGCAGTGCAGTGGTATTTGGGCAGTGTTGGGGGTCGTGCTGGGGGTGGTGGTTCAGGGTTTAGGGCAGTGCAGTGGTGTTCGGGCAGTGTAGAGGGTCGTGCTCGGGGTGGTGTTTCAGGGTTTAGGGCAATGCAGTGGTGTTTGGGCAGTGTAAGGGGTTGTGCAGGGGGTGGTGTTTTAGGGTTTAGGGCAGTGTAGTGGTTTTCGGGCAGTTTAGGGAGTCATGCAGGGGTGGTGTTTCAGGGTTTAGGGCAGTGCAGTGATGTTTGGGCAGTGTAGGGGGTCGTGCTGATGGTGGTGTTTCAGGGTTTAGGGCAGTGCAGTGGTATTCGACCAGTGTGAGGGGTCTTGCTGCGGCTAGGGTTTTAGGGTTTTGTGCAGTGTATTGGTTTTCGGGCAGTGTAGGGGGTCGTGCTGGGGCTGGAGTTTTAGGGTTAAGCATAGTGCAGTGGTGTTCGGGCAGTGTAGGGGTTTGTGCTGGGGGTGGTGTTTTATGGTTTAGGGTAGTGCTGTTGTGGTCGGGCAGTGTAGGGGGTTGTGCAGGGGTTGGAGTTTTAGGGTTTAGGGCAGTGCAGTGGTGATCGGGCAGTGTAGGGGGTCTTGCTGGGGGTGGTGTTTCAGGGTTTAGGGCAGTGCAGTGGTGTTCGGGCATTGTAGGGGGTTGTGCTGGGACTGGTGTTTTAGGGTTTAGGGTAGTGCAGTGGTGTTTGGGCAGTGTACTGGGTCATGCTGGGGCTGGTGTTTCAGGGTTTAAGGCAGTGCAGTGGTGTTTGGGCAGTGTAGGGGGTCATGTTGTGGCTGGTATTTCAGGGTTTAGGGCAGAGCAGTGGTGTTTGGGCAGTGTTGGGGGATGTGCGAGGGTGGTGGTTTAGGGCAGTGCAGTGGTGTTCGGGCAGTGTAGTGGGTCGTGCCGGGGCTGGTGTTTTAGGGTTCAGGGCAGAGCAGTGGTGTTCAGGCAGTGTGGGGTCGTGCTGGGGGTGGTGTTTCAGGGTTTATGGCAGTGCAGTTTTGTTCGTTCAGTATAGGGGGTTATGCAGGGGGTCGTGTTTCAGGGTTTAGGGCAGTGCAGTATTGTTCGGGCTGTGTAGGGGTTCATGCTGGGGTGGTGTTTCAGGGTTTAGGGCAGTTTAGTGGTGTTCAGGCAGTATAGGGGGTCTTGCTGGGGGTGGTGTTTCAGGGTTTAGGGCAGTGCAGTGGTGTTTGGGCAGTGTAGGGGGTCGTGCTAGGGGTGGTGTTTCAGGGTTTAGGGCAGTGCAGTGGTGTTCGGGCAGTGAGAGGGGTCGTGCTAGGGCTGGTGTTTTAGGGTTTAGGGCAGTGTATTGGTTTTCGGGCAGTGTAGGGGGTCTTGCTGGGGCTGGAGTTTAAGGGTTAAGAGTAGTGCAGTGGTGTTCGGGCAGTGTAGGGGGTCATGCTGGGGGTGGTGTTTTATGGTGTAGGGTTGTGCAGTGGTGTTCGGGCAGTGTAGGGGTCGCGCAGGGGGTGGCGTTTTAGGGTTTAGGGCAGTGTAGTAGTGTTCGGGAAGTGTAGGGGGTCATGCAGGGGGTGGCGTTTCAGAGATTAGGGCAGTGCAGTGGTGTTCGGCAGTGTAGCGGGTCATGCAGGGAGGTGTTTCAGGGTTTAGGGCAGTGCGGTGGTGATCGGGCAGTGTAGGGGGTCTTGCTGGGGGTGGTGTTTCAGGGTTTAGGGCAGTGCAGTGGTGTTCGGGCATTGTAGGGGGTCGTGCTGGGACTGGTGTTTTGGGGTTTAGGGCTGTGCAGTGGTGTTTGGGCAGTGTACTGGGTCATGCTGGGGCTGGTGTTTCAGTGTTTAAGGCAGTGCAGTGGTGTTCGGGCTGTGTAGTGGGTCGTGCTGGGGCTTGTGTTTTAGGATTCAGGGCAGAGCAGTGGTGTTCGGGCAGTGTGGGGGTCGTGCTGGGGCTGGTGTTTCAGGGTTTAGGGTAGTGCAGCGGTATTTGGGAAGTGTAGGGGGTCATGCTGGGAGTGGTGTTTCAGGGTTTATGGCAGTGCAGTGTTGTTCGCTCAGTATAGGGGGTTATGCAGGAGGTGGTGTTTCAGGGTTTAGGGCAGTGCAGTATTGTTCGGGCAGTGTAGGGGGTCATGCAGGGGGTGGTGTTTCAGGGTTTAGGGCAGTGCAGTGGTGTTCGGGCAGTGTAGGGGGTCGTACTGAGACTGGTGTTTCAGGGTTCAGGGCAGTGCAGTGGTGTTTTGGCAGTGCAGGGGGTCGTGCTGGGGCAGGTGTTTCAGGGTTCAGGGCAGAGCAGTGGTGTTCGGGCAGTGTTGGGGTCGTGCTGGGGGTGGTGTTTCAGGGATTAGGGCAGTGCAGTGGTGTTCGGGCAGTGTAGGGGGTCATGCTGGGGCTGGTGTTTCAGGGTTTAGGGCAGTGCAGTGGTGTTCGGGGAGTGTAGGCTGTCGTGCTGGGGCTGGTGTTTCAGGGTTTAGGGCAGTGCAGTGGTGGTCGGTCAGTGCAGTGGGTCTTCCTGGGGGTGGTGTTTCAGGGTTTAGGTCAGTGCAGTGGTGTTCGGGTAGTGCAGGGGGTCTTGCTGGGGGTGATGTTTCAGGGTTTAGGCAAGTACAGTGGTGTTCGGGCAGTGCAGGGGGTCGTGCAGGGGGGTGGTGTTTCGGGGTTTAGGGAAGTGCAGTGGTGTTCGGGCAGTGCAGGAGGTCATGCAGGGGGTGGGGTTTCGGGGTTTAGGGCAGTGCAGTGCTGTTCAGGCAGTGCAGGGGGTCGTGCTGGGGATGGAGTTTCAGGGTATAGGGCAGTGCAGTGGTGTTCGGGCAGTGTAGGGGTTGTGCTGGGGGGTGTTTCAGGGTTTAGGGCAGTGCAGTGGTGTTCGGGCAGTGTAGGGGGTCGTGCTGAGGCTGGTGTTTCAGGGTTCAGGGCAGTGCAGTGGTGTTTTGGCAGTGTAGGGGGTCGTGCTGGGGCTGGTGATTCAGGGTTCAGGGCAGAGCAGTGGTGTTTGGGCAGTGTGGGGGTCGTGCTGGGGGTGGTGTTTCAGGGATTAGGGCAGAGCAGTGGTGTTCGGGCAGTGTAGGGGGTCGTTCTGGGGCTGGTATTTCAGGGTTTAGGGCAGTGCAGTGGTGTTCGGGGAGTGAAGGTGGTCATGCTGGGGCTGGTGTTTCAGGGTTTAAGGCAGTGCAGTGGTGGTCGGTCAGTACAATGGGTCTTGGTGGGGTGGTGTTTCAGGGCTTAGGGCAGTGCAGTCGTGTTCGGGCAGTGCAGGGGGTCTTGCTGGGGGTGATGTTTCAGGGTTTTAGGAAATGCAGTGGTGTTCGGGCAGTGCAGGGGGTCGTGCAGGGGGATGGTGTTTCGGGGTTTAGGGCAGTGCAGTGGTGTTCAGGCAGTGCAGGTGGTCGTGCTGGGGATGGAGTTTCAGGGTATAGGGCAGTGCAGTGGTGTTCGGGCAGTGTAGGGGTTGTGCTCGGGGGGGTGTTGCGGGGTTTAGGGCAGTGCAGTGGTGTCCAGGCAGTGTAGGGGGTCATGTTGTGGCTGGTGTTTCAGGGTTTAGGGCAGAGCAGTGGTGTTCGGGCAGTGTTGGGGGATGTGCGAGGGTGGTGGTTTAGGGCAGTGCAGTGGTGTTCGGGCAGTGTAGTGGGTCGTGCCGGGGCTGGTGTTTTAGGGTTCAGGGCAGAGCAGTGGTGTTCGGGCAGTGTGGGGGTTGTCCTGGGGTTGGTGTTTCAGGGTTTAGGGCAGTGCAGTGGTATTCGGGAAGTGTAGGGGGTCATGCTGGGGGTGGTGTTTCAGGGTTTATGGCAGTGCAGTTTTGTTCGTTCAGTATAGGGGGTTATGCAGGGGGTCATGTTTCAGGGTTTAGGGCAGTGCAGTATTGTTCGGGCAGTGTAGGGGTTCATGCTGGGGTGGTGTTTCAGGGTTTAGGGCAGTGCAGTGGTGTTCAGGCAGTGTAGGGGTTCGTGCAGGGGGTGGTGTTTCAGGTTTTAGGGCTGTGCAGTGGTGTTTGGGCAGTGTACTGGGTCATGCTGGGGCTGGTGTTTCAGTGTTTAAGGCAGTGCAGTGGTGTTCGGGCAGTGTAGTGGGTCGTGCTGGGGCTGGTGTTTTAGGATTCAGGGCAGAGCAGTGGTGTTCGGGCAGTATGGGGGTCGTGCTGGGGCTGGTGTTTCAGGGTTTAGGGCAGTGCAGTGGTATTTGGGAAGTGTAGGGGGTCATGCTGGGGGTGGTGTTTCAGGGTTTATGGCAGTGCAGTGTTGTTCGCTCAGTATAGGGGGTTATGCAGGAGGTGGTGTTTTAGGGTTTAGGGCAGTGCAGTATTGTTCGGGCAGTGTAGGGGGTCATGCAGGGGGTGGTGTTTCAGGGTTTAGGGCAGTGCAGTGGTGTTCGGGCAGTGTAGGGGGTCGTACTGAGGCTGGTGTTTCAGGGTTCAGGGCAGTGCAGTGGTGTTTTGGCAGTGCAGGGGGTCGTGCTGGGGCAGGTGTTTCAGGGTTCAGGGCAGAGCAGTGGTGTTCGGGCAGTGTGGGGGTCGTGCTGGGGGTGGTGTTTCAGGGATTAGGGCAGTGCAGTGGTGTTCGGGCAGTGTAGGGGGTCGTGCTGGGGCTGGTGTTTCAGGGTTTAGGGCAGTGCAGTGATGTTAGGGGAGTGTAGGCGGTCGTGCTGGGGCTGGTGTTTCAGGGTTTAGGGCAGTGCAGTGGTGTTCGGGCAGTGCAGGGGGTCATGCTGGGGGTGATGTTTCAGGGTTTAGGGAAGTGCAGTGGTGTTCGGGCAGTGCAGGGGGTCGTGCAGGGGGATGGTGTTTCGGGGTTTAGGGAAGTGCAGTGGTGTTCGGGCAGTGCAGGGGGTCATGCAGGGGGGTGGTGTTTTGGGGTTTAGGGCAGTGCAGTGGTGTTCAGGCAGTGCAGGGGGTCGTGCTGGGGATGGAGTTTCAGGGTATAGGGCAGTGCAGTGGTGTTCGGGCAGTGTAGGGGTTGTGCTGGGGGGTGTTTCAGGGTTTAGGGCAGTGCAGTGGTGTCCGGGCAGTGTAGTGGGTCATGCAGGGTGTGGTGTTTCAGGGTTTAGGGCCGTGCAGTGCTGTTCTGGCAGTGTAGGGGGTCATGCACGGGGTGGTGTTTCAGTGTTTAGAGCAGTGTAGTGGTGTTCGGGCAGTGTAGAGGGTCTTACAGGGGGTGGTGTTTCAGGGTTTAGGGCAGTGCAGTGGTGTTCGTTCAGTATAGGGGGTCGTGCAGGGGGTGGTGTTTCAAGGTTTACGGCAGTGCAGTATTGTTCGGGCATTGTAGCGGGTCGTGCAGGGGGTGGTCTTTCAGGGTTTAGGGCAGTGCAGTGGTGTTCGGTCAGTGTAGGGGGTCGTGCTGAGGCTGGTGTTTCAGGGTTCAGGGCAGTGCAGTGGTGTTTTGGCAGTGTAGGGGGTCGTGCTGGGGCTGGTGTTTCAGGGTTCAGGGCAGAGCAGTGGTGTTCGGGCAGTGTGGGGGTCATGCTGGGGGTGGTGTTTCAGGGATTAGGGCAGTGCAGTGGTGTTCGGGCAGTGTAGGGGGTCGTGCTGGAGCTGGTATTTCAGGGTTTAGGGCAGTGTTGTTGTGTTCGGGCAGTGTAGGGGGTCGTGCTGGGGGTGGTGTTTCAGGGTTTAGGGCAGTGCAGTGGTATTTGGGCAGTGTTGGGGGTCGTGCTGGGGGTGGTGGTTCAGGGTTTAGGGCAGTGCAGTGGTGTTCGGGCAGTGTAGGGGGTCGTGCTCGGGGTGGTGTTTCAGGGTTTAGGGCAATGCAGTGGTGTTTGGGCAGTGTAAGGGGTTGTGCAGGGGGTGGTGTTTTAGGGTTTAGGGCAGTGTAGTGGTTTTCGGGCAGTGTAGGGAGTCGTGCAGGGGTGGTGTTTCAGGGTTTAGGGCAGTGCAGTGATGTTTGGGCAGTGTAGGGGGTCGTGCTGATGGTGGTGTTTCAGGGTTTAGGGCAGTGCAGTGGTATTCGACCAGTGTGAGGGGTCATGCTGGGGCTGGTGTTTTAGGGTTTAGTGCAGTGTATTGGTTTTCGGGCAGTGTAGGGGGTCGTGCTGGGGCTGGAGTTTTAGGGTTAAGCATTGTGCAGTGGTGTTCGGGCAGTGTAGGGGTTTGTGCTGGGGGTGGTGTTTTATGGTTTAGGGTTGTGCAGTTGTGGTCGGGCAGTGTGGGGGTTGTGCAGGGGTTGGCGTTTTAGGGTTTAGGGCAGTGGAGTGGTGTTCGGGCAGTGTAGGGGGTCATGCAGGGTGGTGTTTCAGGGTTTAGGGCAGTGCAGTGGTGATCGGGCAGTGTAGGGGGTCTTGCTGGGGGTGGTGTTTCAGGGTTTAGGGCAGTGCAGTGGTGTTCGGGCATTGTAGGGGGTCGTGCTGGGACTGGTGTTTTAGGGTTTAGGGCAGTGCAGTGGTGTTTGGGCAGTGTACTGGGTCATGCTGGGGCTGGTGTTTCAGGGTTTAAGGCAGTGCAGTGGTGTTCGGGCAGTGTAGGGGGTCATGTTGTGGCTGGTGTTTCAGGGTTTAGGGCAGAGCAGTGGTGTTCGGGCAGTGTTGGGGGATGTGCGAGGGTGGTGGTTTAGGGCAGTGCAGTGGTGTTCGGGCAGTGTAGTGGGTCGTGCCAGGGCTGGTGTTTTAGGGTTCAGGGCAGAGCAGTGGTGTTCAGGCAGTGTGGGGGTCGTGCTGGGGCTGGTGTTTCAGGGTTTAGGGCAGTGCAGTGGTATTCGGGAAGTGTAGGGGGTCATGCTGGGGGTGGTGTTTCAGGGTTTATGGCAGTGCAGTTTTGTTCGTTCAGTATAGGGGGTTATGCAGGGGGTCGTGTTTCAGGGTTTAAGGCAGTGCAGTATTGTTCGGGCCGTGTAGGGGTTCATGCTGGGGTGGTGTTTCAGGGTTTAGGCCAGTGCAGTGGTGTTCAGGCAGTGTAGGGGTTTGTGCAGGGGGTGGTGTTTCAGGTTTTAGGGCAGTGCAGTGGTGTTTGGGCAGTGTTGAGGTTCTTCATGGGGGTGGTGTTTCACGGTTTAGGGCAGTGGTGTTCAGGCAGTGTAAGGGGTCTTGCTGGGGGTGGTGTTTCAGGGTTTAGGGAAGTTTAGTGGTGTTCAGGCAGTATAGGGGGTCTTGCTGGGGGTGGTGTTTCAGGGTTTAGGGCAGTGCAGTGGTGTTTGGGCAGTGTAGGGGGTCGTGCTGGGGGTGGTGTTTCAGGGTTTAGGGCAGTGCAGTGGTGTTCGAGCAGTGTGAGGGGTCATGCTAGGGCTGGTGTTTTAGGGTTTAGGGCAGTGTATTGGTTTTCGGGCAGTGTAGGGGGTCTTGCTGGGGCTGGAGTTTAAGGGTTAAGAGTAGTGCAGTGGTGTTCGGGCAGTGTAGGGGGTCATGCTGGGGGTGGTGTTTTATGGTGTAGGGTTGTGCAGTGGTGTTCGAGCAGTGTAGGGGTTGCGCAGGGGGTGGCGTTTTAGGGTTTAGGGCAGTGTAGTAGTGTTCGGGAAGTGTAGGGGGTCATGCAGGGGGTGGCGTTTCAGAGATTAGGGCAGTGCAGTGGTGTTCGGCAGTATAGCGGGTCATGCAGAGTGGTGTTTCAGGGTTTAGGGCAGTGCAGTGGTGATCAGGCAGTGTAGGGGGTCTTGCTGGGGGTGGTGTTTCAGGGTTTAGGGCGGTGCAGTGGTGTTCGGGCAGTGTAGGGGGTCGTGCTGAGGCTGGTGTTTCAGGGTTCAGGGCAGTGCAGTGGTGTTTTGGCAGTGTAGGGGGTCGTGCTGGGGCTGGTGTTTCAGGGTTCAGGGCAGAGCAGTGGTGTTCGGGCAGTGTGGGGGTCGTGCTGGGGGTGGTGTTTCAGGGTTTAGGCAAGTGCAGTGGTGTTCGGGCAGTGCAGAGGGTCGTGCGGGGGAATGGTGTTTCGGGGTTTAGGGCTGTGCAGTGGTGTTTGGGCAGTGTACTGGGTCATGCTGGGGCTGGTGTTTCAGTGTTCATGGCAGTGCAGTGGTGTTCGGGCAGTGTAGTGGGTCGTGCTGGGGCTGGTGTTTTAGGATTCAGGGCAGAGCAGTGGTGATCGGGCAGTGTGGGGGTCGTGCTGGGGCTGGTGTTTCAGGGTTTAGGGCAGTGCAGTGGTGTTTTGGCAGTGCAGGCGGTCGTTCTGGGGCAGGTGTTTCAGGGTTCAGGGCAGAGCAGTGGTGTTCGGGCAGTGTAGGGGGTCGTGCTGGGGCTGGTGTTTCAGGGTTTAGGGTAGTGCAGTGGTGTTCGGGAAGTGTAGGCAATCGTGCTGGGGCTGGTGTTTCAGGGTTTAGGGCAGTGCAGTGGTGGTCGGTCAGTGCAGTGGGTCTTCCTGGGGGTGGTGTTTCAGGGTTTAGGGCAGTGCAGTGGTGTTCGGGCAGTGCAGGGGGTCTTGCTGGGGGTGATGTTTCAGGGTTTAGGCAAGTGCAGTGGTGTTCGGGCAGTGCAGAGGGTCGTGCGCGGGAACGGTGTTTCGGGGTTTAGGGAAGTGCAGTGGTGTTCGGGCAGTGCAGGGGGTCATGCAGGGGGTGGGGTTTCGGGGTTTAGGGCAGTGCAGTGGTGTTCAGCCAGTGCAGGGGGTCGTGCTGGGGATGGAGTTTCAGGGTATAGGGCAGTGCAGTGGTGTTCGGGCAGTGTAGGGGTTGTGCTGGGGGGTGTTTCAGGGTTTAGGGCAGTGCAGTGGTGTCCGGGCAGTGTAGGGGGTCATGCAGGGTGTGGTGTTTCAGGGTTTAGGGCCGTGCAGTACTGTTCTGGCAGTGTAGGAGGTCATGCACGGGGTGGTGTTTCAGGGTTTAGGGCAGTGCAGTGGTGTTCGTTCAGTATAGGGGGTCGTGCAGGGGGGGGTGTTTCAAGGTTTAGGGCAGTGCAGTATTGTTCGGGCATTGTAGGGGGGTCGTGCAGGGGGTGGTGTTTCAGGGTTTAAGGCAGTGCAGTGGTGTTCGGGCAGTGTAGGGGGTCGTGCTGAGGCTGGTGTTTCAGGGTTCAGGGCAGTGCAGTGGTGTTTTGGCAGTGTAGGGGGTCGTGCTGGGGCTGGTGTTTCAGGGTTCAGGGCAGAGCAGTGGTGTTCGGGCAGTGTGGGGGTCGTGCTGGGGGTGGTGTTTCAGGGTTTAGGCAAGTGCAGTGGTGTTCGGGCAGTGCAGAGGGTCGTGCGGGGGAATGGTGTTTTGGGGTTTAGGGAAGTGCAGTGGTGTTCGGGCAGTGCAGGGGGTCATGCAGGGGGTGGGGTTTCGGGGTTTAGGGCAGTGCAGTGGTGTTCAGGCAGTGCAGGGGGTCGTGCTGGGGATGGAGTTTCAGGGTATAGGGCAGTGCAGTGGTGTTCGGGCAGTGTAGGGGTTGTGCTGGGGGGTGTTTCAGGGTTTAGGGCAGTGCAGTGGTGTCCGGGCTGTGTAGGGGGTCATGCAGGGTGTGGTGTTTCAGGGTTTAGGGCCGTGCAGTGCTGTTCTGGCAGTGTAGGGGGTCATGCACGGGGTGGTGTTTCAGGGTTTAGGGCAGTGCAGTGGTGTTCGTTCAGTATAGGGGGTCATGCAGGGGGGGGTGTTTCAAGGTTTAGGGCAGTGCAGTATTGTTCGGGCATTGTAGGGGGGTCGTGCAGGGGGTGGTGTTTCAGGGTTTAGGGCAGTGCAGTGGTGTTCGGGCAGTGTAGGGGGTCGTGCTGAGGCTGGTGTTTCAGGGTTCAGGGCAGTGCAGTGGTGTTTTGGCAGTGTAGGGGGTCGTGCTGGGGCTGGTGTTTCAGGGTTCAGGGCAGAGCAGTGGTGTTCAGGCAGTGTGGGGGTCGTGCTGGGGGTGGTGTTTCAGGGTTCAGGGCAGTGCAGTGGTCTTTTGGCAGCGTAGGGGGTCGTGCTGGGGCTGGTGTTTCAGGGTTCAGGGCAGAGCAGTGGTGTTCGGGCAGTGTGGGGGTCGTGCTGGGGGTGGTGTTTCAGGGATTAGGGCAGTGCAGTGGTGTTCGGGCAGTGTAGGGGGTCGTGCTGGGGCTGGTATTTTAGGGTTTAGGGCAGTGCAGTGCAGTGGTGTTTGGGGAGTGTAGGCGGTCGTGCTGGGGCTGGTGTTTCAGGGTTTAGGGCAGTGCAGTGGTGGTCGGTCAGTACAATGGGTCTTGGTGGGGTGGTGTTTCAGGGTTTAGGGCAGTGCAGTCGTGTTCGGGCAGTGCAGGGGGTCTTGCTGGGGGTGATGTTTCAGGGTTTTAGGAAATGCAGTGGTGTTCGGGCAGTGCAAGGGTCGTGCAGGGGGATGGTGTTTTGGGGTTTAGGGCAGTGCAGTGGTGTTCAGGCAGTGCAGGTGGTCGTGCTGGGGATGGAGTTTCAGGGTATAGGGCAGTGCAGTGGTGTTCGGGCAGTGTAGGGGTTGTGCTCGGGGGGGTGTTTCGGGGTTTAGGGCAGTGCAGTGGTGTCCGGGCAGTGTAGGGGATCATGTTGTGGCTGGTGTTTCAGGGTTCAGGGCAGAGCAGTGGTGATCGGGCAGTGTGGGGGTCGTGCTGGGGGTGGTGTTTCAGGGATTAGGGCAGTGCAGTGGTGTTCGGGCAGTGTAGGGGGCCGTGTTGGGGCTGGTATTTCAGGGTTTAGGGCAGTGCAGTGGTGTTCGGGGAGTGTAGGCGGTCGTGCTGGGGCTGGTGTTTCAGGGTTTAGGGCAGTGCAGTGGTGGTCGGTCAGTACAATGGGTCTTGGTGGGGTGGTGTTTCAGGGTTTAGGGCAGTGCAGTCGTGTTCGGGCAGTGCAGGGGGTCTTGCTGGGGGTGATGTTTCAGGGTTTTAGGAAATGCAGTGGTGTTCGGGCAGTGCAGGGGGTCGTGCAGGGGGATGGAGTTTCAGGGTATAGGGCAGTGCAGTGGTGTTCGGGCAGTGTAGGGGTTGTGCTCGGGGGGGTGTTTCGGGGTTTAGGGCAGTGCAGTGGTGTCCGGGCAGTGTAGGGGGTCATGTTGTGGCTGGTGTTTCAGGGTTTAGGGCAGAGCAGTGGTGTTCGGGCAGTGTTGGGGGATGTGCAACGGTGGTGGTTTAGGGCAGTGCAGTGGTGTTCGGGCAGTGTAGTGGGTCGTGCCGGGGCTGGTGTTTTAGGGTTCAGGGCAGACAATGCTGTTCGGGCAGTGTGGGGGTTGTGCTGGGGCTGGTGTTTCAGGGTTTAGGGCAGTGCAGTGGTATTCGGGAAGTGTAGGGGGTCATGCTGGGGGTGGTGTTTCAGGGTTTATGGCAGTGCAGTTTTGTTCGTTCAGTATAGGGGGTTATGCAGGGGGTCATGTTTCAGGGTTTAGGGCAGTATTGTTCGGGCAGTGTAGGGGTTCATGCTGGGGTGGTGTTTCAGGGTTTAGGGCAGTGCAGTGGTGGTTAGGCAGTGTAGGGGTTTGTGCAGGGGGTGGTGTTTCAGGTTTTAGGGCTGTGCAGTGGTGTTTGGGCAGTGTACTGGGTCATGCTGGGGCTGGTGTTTCAGTGTTTAAGGCAGTGCAGTGGTGTTCGGGCAGTGTAGTGGGTCGTGCTGGGGCTGGTGTTTTAGGATTCAGGGCAGAGCAATGGTGTTCGGGCAGTGTGGGGGTCGTGCTGGGGCTAGTGTTTCAGGGTTTAGGGCAGTGCAGTGGTATTTGGGAAGTGTAGGGGGTCATTCTGGGGGTGGTGTTTCAGGGTTTATGGCAGTACAGTGTTGTTCGCTCAGTATAGGGGGTTATGCAGGAGGTGGTGTTTCAGGGTTTAGGGCAGTGCAGTATTTTTCGGGCAGTGTAGGGGTCATGCAGGGGGTGGTTTTTCAGGGTTTAGGGCAGTGCAGTGGTGTTCGGGCAGTGTAGGGGGTCGTACTGAGGCTGGTGTTTCAGGGTTCAGGGCAGTGCAGTGGTGTTTTGGCAGGTCAGGGGGTCGTGCTGTGGCAGGTGTTTCAGGGTTCAGGGCAGTGCAGTGGTGTTCGGGCAGTGTGGGGGTCGTGCTGGGGGTGGTGTTTCAGGGATTAGGGCAGTGCAGTGATGTTCGGGCAGTGTAGGGGGTCGTGCTGGGGCTGGTGTTTCAGGGTTTAGGGCAGTGCAGTGGTGTTCGGGGAGTGTAGGCGGTCGTGCTGGGGCTGGTGTTTCAGGGTTTAGGGCAGTGCAGTGGTGGTTGGTCAGTGCATTGGGTCTTCCTGGGGGTGGTGTTTCAGGGTTTAGGGCAGTGCAGTGGTGTTCGGGCAGTGCAGGGGGTCTTGCTGGGGGTGATGTTTCAGGGTTTAGGGAAGTGCAGTGCTGTTCTGGCAGTGTAGGGGGTCATGCACGGGGTGGTGTTTCAGGGTTTAGGGCAGTGCAGTGGTGTTCGTTCAGTATAGGGGGTCGTGCAGGGGGTGGTGTTTCAAGGTTTAGGGCAGTGCAGTATTGTTCGGGCATTGTAGGGGGTCATGCAGGGGGTGGTGTTTCAGGGTTTAGGGCAGTGCAGTGGTGTTCGGGCAGTGTAGGGGGTCGTGCTGAGGCTGGTGTTTCAGGGTTCAGGGCAGTGCAGTGGTGTTTTGGCAGTGTAGGGGGTCGTGCTGGGGCTGGTGTTTCAGGGTTCAGGGCAGAGCAGTGGTGTTCGGGCAGTGTGGGGGTCGTGCTGGGGGTGGTGTTTCAGGGATTAGGGCAGTGCAGTGGTGTTCGGGCAGTGTAGGGGGTCGTGCTGGGGCTGGTATTTCAGGGTTTAGGGCAGTGCAGTGGTGTTCGGGGAGTGTAGGCGGTCGTGCTGGGGCTGGTGTTTCAGGGTTTAGGGCAGTGCAGTGGTGGTCGGTCAGTACAATGGGTCTTGGTGGGGTGGTGTTTCAGGGTTTAGGGCAGTGCAGTCGTGTTCGGGCAGTGCAGGGGGTCTTGCTGGGGGTGATGTTTCAGGGTTTTAGGAAATGCAGTGGTGTTCGGGCAGTGCAGGGGGTCGTGCAGGGGGATGGTGTTTCAGGGTTCAGAGCAGAGCAGTGGTGTTCGGGCAGTGTGGGGGTCGTGCTGGGGGTGGTGTTTCAGGGATTAGGGCAGTGCAGTGGTGTTCGGGCAGTGTAGGGGGTCGTGCTGGGGCTGGTGTTTCAGGGTTTAGGGCAGTGCAGGGGTGTTCGGGGAGTGTAGGCGGTCGTGCTGGGGCTGGTGTTTCAGGGTTTAGGGCAGTGCAGTGGTGGTCGGTCAGTGCATTGGGTCTTCCTGGGGGTGGTGTTTCAGGGTTTAGGCAGTGCAGTGGTGTTCGGGCAGTGCAGGGGGTCTTGCTGGGGGTGATGTTTCAGGGTTTAGGGAAGTGCAGTGGTGTTCAGGCAGTGCAGGGGGTCGTGCAGGGGGATGGTGTTTCGGGGTTTAGGGAAGTGCAGTGGTGTTTGGGCAGTGCAGGGGGTCATGCAGGGGGGTGGTGTTTCGGGGTTTAGGGCAGTGCAGTGGTGTTCAGGCAGTGCAGGGGGTCGTGCTGGGGATGGAGTTTCAGGGTATAGGGCAGTGCAGTGGTGTTCGGGCAGTGTAGGGGTTGTGCTGGGGGGTGTTTCAGGGTTTAGGGCAGTGCAGTGGTGTCCGGGCAGTGTAGTGGGTCGTGCCGGGGCTGGTGTTTTAGGGTTCAGGGCAGACAATGCTGTTCGGGCAGTGTGGGGGTTGTGCTGGGGCTGGTGTTTCAGGGTTTAGGGCAGTGCAGTGGTATTCGGGAAGTGTAGGGGGTCATGCTGGGGGTGGTGTTTCAGGGTTTATGGCAGTGCAGTTTTGTTCGTTCAGTATAGGGAGTTATGCAGGGGGTCATGTTTCAGGGTTTAGGGCAGTATTGTTCGGGCAGTGTAGGGGTTCATGCTGGGGTGGTGTTTTAGGGTTTAGGGCAGTGCAGTGGTGGATAGGCAGTGTAGGGGTTTGTGCAGGGGGTGGTGTTTCAGGTTTTAGGGCTGTGCAGTGGTGTTTGGGCAGTGTACTGGGTCATGCTTGGGCTGGTGTTTCAGTGTTTAAGGCAGTGCAGTGGTGTTCGGGCAGTGTAGTGGGTCGTGCTGGGGCTGGTGTTTTAGGATTCAGGGCAGAGCAATGGTGTTCGGGCAGTGTGGGGGTCGTGCTGGGGCTAGTGTTTCAGGGTTTAGGGCAGTGCAGTGGTATTTGGGAAGTGTAGGGGGTCATTCTGGGGGTGGTGTTTCAGGGTTTATGGCAGTACAGTGTTGTTCGCTCAGTATAGGGGGTTATGCAGGAGGTGGTGTTTCAGGGTTTAGGGCAGTGCAGTATTTTTCGGGCAGTGTAGGGGTCATGCAGGGGGTGGTTTTTCAGGGTTTAGGGCAGTGCAGTGGTGTTCGGGCAGTGTAGGGGGTCGTACTGAGGCTGGTGTTTCAGGGTTCAGGGCAGTGCAGTGGTGTTTTGGCAGTGCAGGGGGTCGTGCTGTGGCAGGTGTTTCAGGGTTCAGGGCAGTGCAGTGGTGTTCGGGCAGTGTGGGGGTCGTGCTGGGGGTGGTGTTTCAAGGATTAGGGCAGTGCAGTGATGTTCGGGCAGTGTAGGGGGTCGTGCTGGGGCTGGTGTTTCAGGGTTTAGGGCAGTGCAGTGGTGTTCGGGGAGTGTAGGCGGTCGTGCTGGGGCTGGTGTTTCAGGGTTTAGGGCAGTGCAGTGGTGGTCGGTCAGTGCATTGGGTCTTCCTGGGGGTGGTGTTTCAGGGTTTAGGGCAGTGCAGTGGTGTTCGGGCAGTGCAGGGGGTCTTGCTGGGGGTGATGTTTCAGGGTTTAGGGAAGTGCAGTGCTGTTCTGGCAGTGTAGGGGGTCATGCACGGGGTGGTGTTTCAGGGTTTAGGGCAGTGCAGTGGTGTTCGTTCAGTATAGGGGGTCGTGCAGGGGGTGGTGTTTCAAGGTTTAGGGCAGTGCAGTATTGTTCGGGCATTGTAGGGGGTCATGCAGGGGGTGGTGTTTCAGGGTTTAGGGCAGTGCAGTGGTGTTCGGGCAGTGTAGGGGGTCGTGCTGAGGCTGGTGTTTCAGGGTTCAGGGCAGTGCAGTGGTGTTTTGGCAGTGTAGGGGTTCGTGCTGGGGCTGGTGTTTCAGGGTTCAGGGCAGAGCAGTGGTGTTCGGGCAGTGTGGGGGTCGTGCTGGGGGTGGTGTTTCAGGGATTAGGGCAGTGCAGTGGTGTTCGGGCAGTGTAGGGGGTCGTGCTGGGGCTGGTATTTCAGGGTTTAGGGCAGTGCAGTGGTGTTCGGGGAGTGTAGGCGGTCGTGCTGGGGCTGGTGTTTCAGGGTTTAGGGCAGTGCAGTGGTGGTCGGTCAGTACAATGGGTCTTGGTGGGGTGGTGTTTCAGGGTTTAGGGCAGTGCAGTCGTGTTCGGGCAGTGCAGGGGGTCTTGCTGGGGGTGATGTTTCAGGGTTTTAGGAAATGCAGTGGTGTTCGGGCAGTGCAGGGGGTCGTGCAGGGGGATGGTGTTTCAGGGTTCAGAGCAGAGCAGTGGTGTTCGGGCAGTGTGGGGGTCGTGCTGGGGGTGGTGTTTCAGGGATTAGGGCAGTGCAGTGGTGTTCGGGCAGTGTAGGGGGTCGTGCTGGGGCTGGTGTTTCAGGGTTTAGGGCAGTGCAGGGGTGTTCGGGGAGTGTAGGCGGTCGTGCTGGGGCTGGTGTTTCAGGGTTTAGGGCAGTGCAGTGGTGGTCGGTCAGTGCATTGGGTCTTCCTGGGGGTGGTGTTTCAGGGTTTAGGCAGTGCAGTGGTGTTCGGGCAGTGCAGGGGGTCTTGCTGGGGGTGATGTTTCAGGGTTTAGGGAAGTGCAGTGGTGTTCAGGCAGTGCAGGGGGTCGTGCAGGGGGATGGTGTTTCGGGGTTTAGGGAAGTGCAGTGGTGTTTGGGCAGTGCAGGGGGTCATGCAGGGGGGTGGTGTTTCGGGGTTTAGGGCAGTGCAGTGGTGTTCAGGCAGTGCAGGGGGTCGTGCTGGGGATGGAGTTTCAGGGTATAGGGCAGTGCAGTGGTGTTCGGGCAGTGTAGGGGTTGTGCTGGGGGGTGTTTCAGGGTTTAGGGCAGTGCAGTGGTGTCCGGGCAGTGTAGGGGGTCATGCAGGGCGTGGTGTTTCAGGGTTTAGGGCCGTGCAGTGCTGTTCTGGCAGTGTAGGGGGTCATGCACGGGGTGGTGTTTCAGTGTTTAGAGCAGTGTAGTGGTGTTCGGGCAGTGTAGGGGGTCTTGCAGGGGGTGGTGTTTCAGGGTTTAGGGCAGTGCAGTGGTGTTCGTTCAGTATAGGGGGTCGTGCAGGGGGTGGTGTTTCAAGGTTTAGGGCAGTGCAGTATTGTTCGGGCATTGTAGGGGGTCGTGCAGGGGGTGGTGTTTCAGGGTTTAGGGCAGTGCAGTCGTGTTCGGGCAGTGTAGGGGGTCGTGCTGAGGCTGGTGTTTCAGTGTTCAGGGCAATGCAGTGGTGTTTTGGCAGTGTAGGGGGTCGTGCTGGGGCTGGTGTTTCAGGGTTCAGGGCAGAGCAGTGGTGTTCGGGTAGTGTGGGGGTCATGCTGGGGGTGGTGTTTCAGGGATTAGGGCAGTGCAGTGGTGTTCGGGCAGTGTAGGGGGTCGTGCTGGGGCTGGTATTTCAGGGTTTAGGGCAGTGCAGTGGTGTTCGGGCAGTGTAGGGGGTCATGCTGGGGCTGGTGTTTCAGGGTTTAGGGCAGTGTTGTTGTGTTCGGGCAGTGTAGGGGGTCGTGCTGGGGGTGGTTTTTCAGGGTTTAGGGCAGTGCAGTGGTATTTGGGCAGTGTTGGGGGTCGTGCTGGGGGTGGTGGTTCAGGTTTTAGGGCAGTGCAGTGGTGTTCGGGCAGTGTAGAGGGTCGTGCTCGGGGTGGTGTTTCAGGGTTTAGGGCAATGCAGTGGTGTTTGGGCAGTGTAAGGGGTTGTGCAGGGGGTGGTGTTTTAGGGTTTAGGGCAGTGTAGTGGTTTTTGGGCAGTGTAGGGAGTCGTGCAGGGGTGGTGTTTCAGGGTTTAGGGCAGTGCAGTGATGTTTGGGCAGTGTAGGGGGTCGTGCTGATGGTGGTGTTTCAGGGTTTAGGGCAGTGCAGTGGCATTCGACCAGTGTGAGGGGTCATGCTGGGGCTGGTGTTTTAAGGTTTAGTGCAGTGTATTGGTTTTCGGGCAGTGTAGGGGGTCGTGCTGGGGCTGGAGTTTTAGGGTTAAGCATAGTGCAGTGGTGTTCGGGCAGTGTAGGGGTTTGTGCTGGGGGTGGTGTTTTATGGTTTAGGGTAGTGCAGTTGTGGTCGGGCAGTGTAGGGGGTTGTGCAGGGGTTGGCGTTTTAGGGTTTAGGGCAGTGGAGTGGTGTTCGGGCAGTGTAGGGGGTCATGCAGGGTGGTGTTTCAGGGTTTAGGGCAGTGCAGTGGTGATCGGGCAGTGTAGGGGGTCTTGCTGGGGGTGGTGTTTCAAGGTTTAGGGCAGTGCAGTTGTGTTCGGGCATTGTAGGGGGTCATGCTGGGACTGGTGTTTTAGGGTTTAGGGCAGTGCAGTGGTGTTTGGGCAGTGTACTGGGTCATGCTGGGGCTGGTGTTTCAGGGTTTAAGGCAGTGCAGTGGTGTTCGGGCAGTGTAGGGGGTCATGTTGTGGCTGGTGTTTCAGGGTTTAGGGAAGAGCAGTGGTGTTCGGGCAGTGTTGGGGGATGTGCGAGGGTGGTGGTTTAGGGCAGTGCAGTGGTGTTCGGGCAGTGTAGTGGGTCGTGCCGGGGCTGGTGTTTTAGGGTTCAGGGCAGAGCAGTGGTGTTCGGGCAGTGTGAGGGTCGTGCTGGGGCTGGTGTTTCGGGGTTTAGGGCAGTGCAGTGGTGTTCGGGCAGTGCAGGCGGTCATGCAGGGGGTGGTGATTTGGGTTTTAGGGCAGTGCACTGGTGTTCGGGCAATGCAGGGGGTCGTGCTGGGGCTGGTGTTTCAGGGTTTAGGGCAGTGCAGTGATGTTCAGGGAGTGTAGGGGACAGGGATGGGGCTGGTATTTCACAGTTTAGGGCAGTATAGTGGTGGTCAGCCAGTGCAGTGGGTCATGCTGGGGGTGGTGTTTCAGGTTTTAGGGCAGTGCAGTGGTGTTCGGGGAGTATAGGGGGTCGTGCTGGGCTGGTGTTTCAGGGTTTAGGGCAGTGTTGTTGTGTTCGGGCAATGTAGGTGGTTGTGCTGGGGGTGGTGTTTCAGGGTTTAGGGCAGTGCAGTGGTATTTGTGCAGTGTTGGGGTCGTGCTGGGGGTGGTGTTTCAGGGCTTAGGGCAGTGCAGTGGTGTACGGGCAGTGTAAAGGGTCGTGCTGGGGGTGGTGGTTCAGGGTTTAGAGCAGTGTAGTGGTGTTCGGGCAGTGTAAGGGGTCGTGCAGGGGGTGGTGTTGCAGGGTTTAGGGCAGCGCAGTATTGTTCGGGCAGTGTAGGGGATCGTGCAGGTGGTGGTGTTTAAGGGTTTAGGGCAGTGCAGTGGTGTTTGGGCAGAGTAGGGGGTCATGCTGGGGCTGGTGTTTCAGGGTTTAGGGCAGTGTTGTTGTGTTCGGGCAGTGTAGGGGGTCGTGCTGGGGGTGGTGTTTCAGGGTTTAGGGCAGTGCAGTGGTATTTGGGCAGTGTTGGGGGTCGTGCTGGGGGTGGTGGTTCAGGGTTTAGGGCAGTGCAGTGGTGTTCGGGCAGTGTAGAGGGTCGTACTCGTGGTGGTGTTTCAGGGTTTATGGCAATGCAGTGGTGTTTGGGCAGTGTAAGGGGTTGTGCAGGGGGTGGTGTTTTAGGGTTTAGGGCAGTGTAGTGGTTTTCGGGCAGTGTAGTGAGTCGTGCAGGGGTGGTGTTTCAGGGTTTAGGGCAGTGCAGTAATGTTTGGGCAGTGTAGGGGATCGTGCAGGTGGTGGTGTTTCAGGGTTTAGGGCAGTGCAGTGGTATTTGGGCAGTGTTGGGGGTCGTGCTGGGGGTGGTGGTTCAGGGTTTAGGGCAGTGCAGTGGTGTTCGGGCAGTGTAGAGGGTCATACTCGTGGTGGTGTTTCAGGGTTTATGGCAATGCAGTGGTGTTTGGGCAGTGTAAGGGGTTGTGCAGGGGGTGGTGTTTTAGGGTTTAGGGCAGTGTAGTGGTTTTCGGGCAGTGTAGTGAGTCGTGCAGGGGTGGTGTTTCAGGGTTTAGGGCAGTGCAGTGGTGTTTGGGCAGTGTACTGGGTCATGCTGGGGCTGGTGTTTCAGGGTTTAGGACAGTGCAGTGGTATTCCGGAAATAAAAGGGGGTCGTGCAGGGGGTGGTGTTTCAGGGTTTAGGGCAGTGCAGTGGTATTCGGGCAGTGTCAGGGGTCATGCTGGGGCTGGTGTTTTAGGGTTTAGTGGAGTGTATTGGTTTTCGGGCAGTGTAGAGGGTCGTGCTGGGACTGGATTTTTAGGGTTAAGCGTAGTGCAGTGGTGTTCGGGCAGTGTAGGGGGTTGTGCAGGGGGTGGTGTTTCAGGGTTTAGGGCAGTGCAGTGGTGTTCTGGCAGTGCAGGGGGTCTTGCTGGGGGTGGTGTTTCAGGGTTTAGGGCAGTGCAGTGGTATTCGGGCAGTGTCAGGGGTCATGCTGGGGCTGGTGTTTTAGGGTTTAGTGGAGTGTATTGGTTTTCGGGCAGTGTAGAGGGTCGTGCTGGGGCTGGATTTTTAGGGTTAAGCGTAGTGCAGTGGTGTTTGGGCAGTGTAGGGGGTTGTGCAGGGGGTGGTGTTTCAGGGTTTAGGGCAGTGCAGTGGTGTTCTGGCAGTGCAGGGGGTCTTGCTGGGGGTGGTGTTTCAGGGTTTTGGGAAGTGCAGTGGTGTTCGGGCAGTGCAGGGGGTCGTGCAGGGGGATGGTGTTTCGGGGTTTAGGGCAGTGCAGTGGTGTTCGGGCAGTGCAGGGGGTCATGCAGGGGGGTGGTGTTTCGGGGTTTAGGGCAGTGCAGTGGTGTTCGGGCAGTGCAGGCGGTCATGCAGGGGGGTGGTGTTTCGGCGTTTAGGGCAGTGCAGTGGTGTTCGGGCAGTGCAGGCGGTCATGCAGGGGGTGGTGATTTGGGGTTTAGGACAGTGCACTGGTGTTCGGGCAATGCAGGGGGTCGTGCTG
Source organism: Triturus cristatus (assembly GCF_964204655.1). NCBI lineage: Eukaryota > Metazoa > Chordata > Amphibia > Caudata > Salamandridae > Triturus > Triturus cristatus. The sequence goes on along the minus strand of NC_140579.1, from coordinate 630,127,539 downwards.
AGGCTGGTGTTTCAGGGTTTAGGGGAGTGCAGTGATGTTCAGGGAGTGTAGGGGGCAGTGATGGGGTGGTATTTCACAGTTTAGGGCAGTGCAGTGGTGGTCAGCCAGTGCAGTGGGTCATGCTGGGGGTGGTGTTTCAGGTTTTAGGGCAGTGCAGTGGTGTTTTGGCAGTGTAGGGGGTCGTGCTGTGGCTGGTGTTTCAGGGTTCAGGGCAGAGCAGTTGTGTTCGGGCAGTGTGGGGGTCGTGCTGGGTGTGGTGTATAAGGGATTAGGGCAGGGCAGTGGTGTTCGGGCAGTGTAGGGGGTCATGCAGGGGGTGGTGTTTCAGGGTTTAGGGCAGTGCAGTGGTGTTCGGGCAGTGTAGGGGGTCGTACTGAGGCTGGTGTTTCAGGGTTCAGGGCAGTGCAGCGGTGTTTTGGCAGTGCAGGGGGTCGTGCTGGGGCTGGTGTTTCAGGGTTTAGGGCAGTGCAGTGGTGTTTGGGGAGCATAGGGGGTCGTGCTGGGGCTGGTGTTTCAGGGTTTAGGGCAGTGTTGTTGTGTTCGGGCAGTGTAGGTGGTCGTGCTGGGGGTGGTGTTTCAGGGTTTAGGGCAGTGCAGTGGTATTTGTACAGTGTTGGGGTCGTGCTGGGGGTGGTGTTTCAGGGCTTAGGGCAGTGCAGTGCTGTACAGGGAAGTGTAAAGGGTCGTGCTGGGGGTGGTGGTTCAGGCTTTAGAGCAGTGTAGTGGTATTCGGGCAGTGTAAGGGGTTGTGCAGGGGGTGGTGTTTTAGGGTTTAGGGCAGTGCGGTGGTGTTCGGGCAGTGTAAGGGGTCGTGCTGGGGGTGGTGTTTCAGGGTTTAGGGCAGTGCAGTGGTGTTCGGGCAGTGTATAGGGTCGTGCTCGGGGTGGTGTTTCAGGTTTCAGGGCAGTGCAGTGGTATTCGGGCAGTGTGAGGGGTCATGCTGGGGCTGGTGTTTTAGGGTGTAGTGCAGTGTATTGGTTTTCGGGCAGTGTAGGGGGTTGTGCTGGGGCTGGAGTTTTAGGGTTAAGCGTAGTGCAGTGGTGTTCGGGCAGTGTAGGGGTTTGTGCTGGGGGTGGTGTTTTATGGTTTAGGGTAGTGCAGTTGTGGTCGGGCAGAGTAGGGGGTTGTGCAGGGGTTGGCATTTCAGGGTTTAGGGCAGTGCAGTGGTGATCGGGCAGTGTAGGGGGTCTTGCTGGGGGTGGTGTTTCAGGGTTTAGGGCAGTGCAGTGGTGTTCGGGCATTGTAGGGGGTCGTGCTGGGACTGGTGTTTTAGGGTTTAGGGCAGTGCAGTGGTGTTTGGGCAGTGTACTGGGTCATGCTGGGGCTGGTGTTTCAGTGTTTAAGGCAGTGCAGTGGTGTTCGGGCAGTGTAGGGGGTCATGTTGTGGCTGGTGTTTTAGGGTTTAGGGCAGAGCAGTGGTGTTCGGGCAGTGTTGGGGGATGTGTGAGGGTGGTGGTTTAGGGCAGTGCAGTGGTGTTCGGGCAGTGTAGTGGGTCGTGCTGGGGCTGGTGTTTTAGGGTTCAGGGCAGAGCAGTGGTGTTCGGGCAGTGTGGGGGTCGTGCTGGGGCTGGTGTTTCAGGGTTTAGGGCAGTGCAGTGGTATTCGGGAAGTGTAGGGGTCATGCTGGGGGTGGTGTGTCAGGGTTTATGGCAGTGCAGTTTTGTTTGTTCAGTATAGGGGTTTGTGCTGGGGGTGGTGTTTTATGGTTTAGGGTAGTGCAGTTGTGGTCGGGCAGTGTAGGGGGTTGTGCAGGGGGTGGTGTTTCAGGGTTTAGGGCAGTGCAGTGGTGTTTGGGCAGTGTTGAGGTTCTTGATGGGGGTGGTGTTTCAGGGTTTAGGGCAGTGGTGTTCAGGCAGTGTAAGGGGTCTTGCTGGGGGTGGTGTTTCAGGGTTTAGGGCAGTTTAGTGGTGTTCAGGCAGTATAGGGGGTCTTGCTTGGGGTGGTGTTTTAGGGTTTAGGGCAGTGCAGTGGTGTTTGGGCAGTGTAGGGGGTCGTGCTGGGGGTGGTGTGTCAGGGTTTAGGGCAGTGTATTAGTTTTCGGGCAGTGTAGGGGGTCTTTCTGGGGCTGGAGTTTAAGGGTTAAGGGTAGTGCAGTGGTGTTCGGGCAGTGTAGGGGGTCATGCTGGGGGTGGTGTTTTATGGTGTAGGGTTCTGCAGTGGTCTTCGGGCAGTGTAGGGGGTCATGCAGGGTGGTGTTTCAGGGTTTAGGGCAGTGCAGTGGTGATCGGGCAGTGTAGGGGGTCTTGCTGGGGGTGGTGTTTCAGGGTTTAGGGCAGTGCAGTGGTGTTCGGGCATTGTAGGGGGTCGTGCTGGGACTGGTATTTTAGGGTTTAGGGCTGTGCAGTGGTGTTTGGGCAGTGTGGGGGTCGTGCTGGGCTGGTGTTTCAGGGTTTAGGGCAGTGCAGTGGTATTCGGCAAGTGTAGGGGGTCATGCTGGGGGTGGTGTTTCAGGGTTTATGGCAGTGCGGTGTTGTTCGCTCAGTATAGGGGGTTATGCAGGAGGTGGTGTTTTAGGGTTTAGGGCAGTGCAGTATTGTTCGGGCAGTGTAGGGGGTCATGCAGGGGGTGGTGTTTCAGGGTTTAGGGCAGTGCAGTGGTGTTCGGGCAGTGTAGGGGGTCGTACTGAGGCTGGTGTTTCAGGGTTCAGGGCAGTGCAGCGGTGTTTTGGCAGTGCAGGGGGTCGTGCTGGGGCAGGCGTTTCAGGGTTCACGGCAGAGCAGTGGTGTTCGGGCAGTGTGGGGGTCGTGCTGGGGGTGGTGTTTCAGGGATTAGGGCAGTGCAGTGGTGTTCGGGCAGTGTAGGGGGTTTTGCTGGGGCTGGTGTTTCAGGGTTTAGGGCAGTGCAGTGGTGTTCGGGGAGTATAGGCGGTCGTGCTGGGGCTGGTGTTTCAGGGTTTAGGGCAGTGCAGTGGTATTCGGCAAGTGTAGGGGGTCATGCTGGGGGTGGTGTTTCAGGGTTTATGGCAGTGCAGTGTTGTTCGCTCAGTATAGGGGGTTATGCAGGAGGTGGTGTTTCAGGGTTTAGGGCAGTGCAGGTTTGTTCGGGCAGTGTAGGGGGTCATGCAGGGGGTGGTGTTTCAGAGTTTAGGGCAGTGCAGTGGTGTTCGGGCAGTGTAGGGAGTCGTACTGAGGCTGGTGTTTCAGGGTTCAGGGCAGTGCAGCGGTGTTTTGGCAGTGCAGGGGGTCGTGCTGGGGCAGGCGTTTCAGGGTTCAGGGCAGAGCAGTGGTGTTCGGGCAGTGTGGGGGTCGTGCTGGGGGTGGTGTTTCAGGGATTAGGGCAGTGCAGTGGTGTTCGGGCAGTGTAGGGGGTCATGCTGGGGCTGGTGTTTCAGGGTTTAGGGCAGTGCAGTGGTGTTCAGGGAGTATAGGCGGTCGTGCTGGGGCTGGTGTTTCAGGGTTTAGGGCAGTGCAGTGGTGGTCGGTCAGTGCAGTGGGTCTTCCTGGGGGTAGTGTTTCAGGGTTTAGGGCAGTGCAATGGTGTTCGGGCAGTGCAGGGGGTCTTGCTGGGGGTGATGTTTCAGGGTTTAGGGAAGAGCAGTGGTGTTCGGGCAGTGCAGGAGGTCGTGCAGGGGGATGGTGTTTCGGGGTTTATGGCAGTGCAGTGGTGTTCGGTCAGTGCAGGGGGTCATGCAGGGGGGTGGTGTTTCGGGGTTTAGGGCAGTGCAGTGGTGTTCAGGCAGTGCAGGGGGTCGTGCACGGGGTGGTGTTTCAGGGTTTAGAGCAGTGTAGTGGTGTTCGGGCAGTGTAGGGGGTCATGCTGGGGCTGGTGTTTCAGGGTTTAGGGTAGTGCAGTGGTATTCGGGAAGTGTAGGGGGTCATGCTGGGAGTGGTGTGTCAGGGTTTATGGCAGTGCAGTTTTGTTCATTCAGTATAGGGGTTTGTGCTGGGGGTGGTGTTTTATGGTTTAGGGTAGTGCAGTTGTGGTCGGGCAGTTTAGGGGGTTGTGCAGGGGGTGGTGTTTCAGGGTTTAGGGCAGTGCAGTGGTGTTCAGGCAGTGCAGGGGGTCTTGCCGGGGGTGGTGTTTCAGGGTTTTGGGAAGTGCAGTGGTGTTCGGGTAGTGCAGGGGGTCGTGCAGGGGGATGGTGTTTCGGGGTTTAGGGCAGTGCAGTGGTGTTCGGGCAGTGCAGGGGGTCATGCAGGGTGGTGGTGTTTCGGGGTTTAGGGCAGTGCAGTGGTGTTCAGGCAGTGCAGGCAGTCATGCAGGGGGTGGTGATTTGGGGTTTAGGGCAGTGCACTGGTGTTCGGGCAATGCAGGGGGTTGTGCTGGGGCTGGTATTTCAGGGTTTAGGGCAGGGCAGTGATGTTCAGGGAGTGTAGGGGGCAGTGATGGGGCTGGTATTTCACAGTTTAGGGCAGTGCAGTGGTGGTCAGCCAGTGCAGTGGGTCATGCTGGGGGTGGTGTTTCAGGTTTTAGGGCAGTGCAGTGGTGTTTTGGCAGTGTAGGGGGTCGTGCTGGGGCTGGTGTTTCAGTGTTTAGGGCAGAGCAGTTGTGTTCGGGCAGTGTGGGGGTCGTGCTGGGTGTGGTGTTTAAGGGATTAGGGCAGGGAAGTGGTGTTCGGGCAGTGTAAGGGGTTGTGCTGGGGCTGGTGTTTCAACGTTTAGGGCAGTGCAGTGGTGTTCGGGGAGTATAGGGGGTCGTGCTGGGGCTGGTGTTTCAGGGTTTATGGCAGTGTTGTTGTGTTCGGGCAGTGTAGGTGGTCGTGCTGGGGGTGTTGTTTCAGGGTTTAGGGCAGTGCAGTGGTATTTGTGCAGTGTTGGGGGTCGTGCTGGGGGTGGTGTTTCAGGGCTTAGGGCAGTGCAGTGGTGTACGGGCAGTGTAAAGGGTCGTGCTGGGGGTGGTGGTTCAGGGTTTAGAGCTGTGTAGTGGTGTTTGGGCAGTGTAAGGGGTTGTGCAGGGGCTGGTGTGTTAGGGTTTAGGGCAGTGCGGTGGTGTTCGGGCAGTGTAAGGGGTCGTGCAGGGGGTGGTGTTTCAGGGTTTAGGGCAGTGCAGTATTGTTCGGGCAGTGTAGGGGTTCGTGCAGGTGGTGGTGTTTAAGGGTTTAGGGCAGTGCAGTGGTGTTCGGGCAGTGTAGGGGGTCATGCTGGGGCTGGTTTTTCAGGGTTTAGGGCAGTGCAGTGGTGTCCGGGCAGTGTAGGGGTTCATGCAGGGTGTGGTGTTTCAGGGTTTAGGGCAGTGCAGTGGTATTTGGGCAGTGTTGGGGGTCGTGCTGGGGGTGGTGGTTCAGGGTTTAGGGCAGTGCAGTGGTGTTCGGGCAGTGTAGAGGGTCGTGCTGGGGGTGGTGTTTCAGGGTTCAGGGCAGAGCAGTTGTGTTCGGGCAGTATGGGGGTCATGCTGGGTGTGGTGTTTAAGGGATTAGGGCAAGCCAGTGGTGTTCGGGCAGTGTAGGGGGTCGTGCTGGGGCTGGTGCTTCAGGGTTTAGGGCAGTGCAGTGGTGTTCGGGGAGTATAGGGGGTCGTGCTGGGGCTGGTGTTTTAGGGTTTAGGGCAGTGTTGTTGTGTTCGGGTAGTGTAGGGGGTCGTGCTGGGGGTGGTGTTTCAGGGTTTAGGTCAGTGCAGTGGTATTTGTGCAGTGTTGGGGGTCGTGCTGGGGTGGTGTTTCAGGGCTTAGGGCAGTGCAGTGGTGTTCAGGCAGTGCAGGGGGTCGTGCAGGGGGATGGTGTTTCGGGGTTTAGGGAAGTGCAGTGGTGTTTGGGCAGTGCAGGGGGTCATGCAGGGGGGTGGTGTTTCGGGGTTTAGGGCAGTGCAGTGGTGTTCAGGCAGTGCAGGGGGTCGTGCTGGGGATGGAGTTTCAGGGTATAGGGCAGTGCAGTGGTGTTTGGGCTGTGTAGGGGTTGTGCTGGGGGGTGTTTCAGGGTTTAGGGCAGTGCAGTGGTGTCCGGGCAGTGTAGGGGGTCATGCAGGGCGTGGTGTTTCAGGGTTTAGGGCCGTGCAGTGCTGTTCTGGCAGTGTAGGGGGTCATGCACGGGGTGGTGTTTCAGTGTTTAGAGCAGTGTAGTGGTGTTCGGGCAGTGTAGGGGGTCTTGCAGGGGGTGGTGTTTCAGGGTTTAAGCAGTGCAGTGGTGTTCGTTCAGTATAGGGGGTCGTGCAGGGGGTGGTGTTTCAAGGTTTAGGGCAGTGCAGTATTGTTCGGGCATTGTAGGGGGTCGTGCAGGGGGTGGTGTTTCAGGGTTTAGGGCAGTGCAGTGGTGTTCGGGCAGTGTAGGGGGTCGTGCTGAGGCTGGTGTTTCAGGGTTCAGGGCAATGCAGTGGTGTTTTGGCAGTGTAGGGGGTCGTGCTGGGGCTGGTGTTTCAGGGTTCAGGGCAGAGCAGTGGTGTTCGGGTAGTGTGGGGGTCATGCTGGGGGTGGTGTTTCAGGGATTAGGGCAGTGCAGTGGTGTTCGGGCAGTGTAGGGGGTCGTGCTGGGGCTGGTATTTCAGGGTTTAGGGCAGTGCAGTGGTGTTCGGGCAGTGTAGGGGGTCATGCTGGGGCTGGTGTTTCAGGGTTTAGGGCAGTGTTGTTGTGTTCGGGCAGTGTAGGGGGTCGTGCTGGGGGTGGTTTTTCAGGGTTTAGGGCAGTGCAGTGGTATTTGGGCAGTGTTGGGGGTCGTGCTGGGGGTGGTGGTTCAGGGTTTAGGGCAGTGCAGTGGTGTTCGGGCAGTGTAGAGGGTCGTGCTCGGGGTGGTGTTTCAGGGTTTAGGGCAATGCAGTGGTGTTTGGGCAGTGTAAGGGGTTGTGCAGGGGGTGGTGTTTTAGGGTTTAGGGCAGTGTAGTGGTTTTTGGGCAGTGTAGGGAGTCGTGCAGGGGTGGTGTTTCTGGGTTTAGGGCAGTGCAGTGATGTTTGGGCAGTGTAGGGGGTCGTGCTGATGGTGGTGTTTCAGGGTTTAGGGCAGTGCAGTGGCATTCGACCAGTGTGAGGGGTCATGCTGGGGCTGGTGTTTTAAGGTTTAGTGCAGTGTATTGGTTTTCGGGCAGTGTAGGGGGTCGTGCTGGGGCTGGAGTTTTAGGGTTAAGCATAGTGCAGTGGTGTTCGGGCAGTGTAGGGGTTTGTGCTGGGGGTGGTGTTTTATGGTTTAGGGTAGTGCAGTTGTGGTCGGGCAGTGTAGGGGGTTGTGCAGGGGTTGGCGTTTAGGGTTTAGGGCAGTGGAGTGGTGTTCGGGCAGTGTAGGGGGTCATGCAGGGTGGTGTTTCAGGGTTTAGGGCAGTGCAGTGGTGATCGGGCAGTGTAGGGGGTCTTGCTGGGGGTGGTGTTTCAAGGTTTAGGGCAGTGCAGTGGTGTTCGGGCATTGTAGGGGGTCATGCTGGGACTGGTGTTTTAGGGTTTAGGGCAGTGCAGTGGTGTTTGGGCAGTGTACTGGGTCATGCTGGGGCTGGTGTTTCAGGGTTTAAGGCAGTGCAGTGGTGTTCGGGCAGTGTAGGGGGTCATGTTGTGGCTGGTGTTTCAGGGTTTAGGGAAGAGCAGTGGTGTTCGGGCAGTGTTGGGGGATGTGCGAGGGTGGTGGTTTAGGGCAGTGCAGTGGTGTTCGGGCAGTGTAGTGGGTCGTGCCGGGGCTGGTGTTTTAGGGTTCAGGGCAGAGCAGTGGTGTTCGGGCAGTGTGAGGGTCGTGCTGGGGCTGGTGTTTCGGGGTTTAGGGCAGTGCAGTGGTGTTCGGGCAGTGCAGGCGGTCATGCAGGGGGTGGTGATTTGGGTTTTAGGGCAGTGCACTGGTGTTCGGGCAATGCAGGGGGTCGTGCTGGGGCTGGTGTTTCAGGGTTTAGGGCAGTGCAGTGATGTTCAGGGAGTGTAGGGGACAGGGATGGGGCTGGTATTTCACAGTTTAGGGCAGTATAGTGGTGGTCAGCCAGTGCAGTGGGTCATGCTGGGGGTGGTGTTTCAGGTTTTAGGGCAGTGCAGTGGTGTTTTGGCAGTGTAGGGGGTCGTGCTGGGGCTGGTGTTTCAGGGTTCAGGGCAGAGCAGTTGTGTTCGGGCAGTGTGGGGGTCGTGCTGGGTGTGGTTTTTAAGGGATTAGGGCAGGGCAGTGGTGTTCGGGCAGTGTAGGGGGTCGTGCTGGGGCTGGTGTTTCAGGGTTTAGGGCAGTGCAGTGGTGTTCGGGGAGTATAGGGGGTCGTGCTGGGCTGGTGTTTCAGGGTTTAGGGCAGTGTTGTTGTGTTCGGGCAATGTAGGTGGTTGTGCTGGGGGTGGTGTTTCAGGGTTTAGGGCAGTGCAGTGGTATTTGTGCAGTGTTGGGGTCGTGCTGGGGGTGGTGTTTCAGGGCTTAGGGCAGTGCAGTGGTGTACGGGCAGTGTAAAGGGTCGTGCTGGGGGTGGTGGTTCAGGGTTTAGAGCAGTGTAGTGGTGTTCGGGCAGTGTAAGGGGTCGTGCAGGGGGTGGTGTTGCAGGGTTTAGGGCAGCGCAGTATTGTTCGGGCAGTGTAGGGGATCGTGCAGGTGGTGGTGTTTAAGGGTTTAAGGCAGTGCAGTGGTGTTTGGGCAGTGTAGGGGGTCATGCTGGGGCTGGTGTTTCAGGGTTTAGGGCAGTGTTGTTGTGTTCGGGCAGTGTAGGGGGTCGTGCTGGGGGTGGTGTTTCAGGGTTTAGGGCAGTGCAGTGGTATTTGGGCAGTGTTGGGGGTCGTGCTGGGGGTGGTGGTTCAGGGTTTAGGGCAGTGCAGTGGTGTTCGGGCAGTGTAGAGGGTCGTACTCGTGGTGGTGTTTCAGGGTTTATGGCAATGCAGTGGTGTTTGGGCAGTGTAAGGGGTTGTGCAGGGGGTGGTGTTTTAGGGTTTAGGGCAGTGTAGTGGTTTTCGGGCAGTGTAGTGAGTCGTGCAGGGGTGGTGTTTCAGGGTTTAGGGCAGTGCAGTAATGTTTGGGCAGTGTAGGGGATCGTGCAGGTGGTGGTGTTTCAGGGTTTAGGGCAGTGCAGTGGTATTTGGGCAGTGTTGGGGGTCGTGCTGGGGGTGGTGGTTCAGGGTTTAGGGCAGTGCAGTGCAGTGGTGTTCGGGCAGTGTAGAGGGTCGTACTCGTGGTGGTGTTTCAGGGTTTATGGCAATGCAGTGGTGTTTGGGCAGTGTAAGGGGTTGTGCAGGGGGTGGTGTTTTAGGGTTTAGGGCAGTGTAGTGGTTTTCGGGCAGTGTAGTGAGTCGTGCAGGGGTGGTGTTTCAGGGTTTAGGGCAGTGCAGTGGTGTTTGGGCAGTGTACTGGGTCATGCTGGGGCTGGTGTTTCAGGGTTTAGGACAGTGCAGTGGTATTCCGGAAATAAAAGGGGGTCGTGCAGGGGGTGGTGTTTCAGGGTTTAGGGCAGTGCAGTGGTATTCGGGCAGTGTCAGGGGTCATGCTGGGGCTGGTGTTTTAGGGTTTAGTGGAGTGTATTGGTTTTCGGGCAGTGTAGAGGGTCGTGCTGGGGCTGGATTTTTAGGGTTAAGCGTAGTGCAGTGGTGTTCGGGCAGTGTAGGGGGTTGTGCAGGGGGTGGTGTTTCAGGGTTTAGGGCAGTGCAGTGGTGTTCTGGCAGTGCAGGGGGTCTTGCTGGGGGTGGTGTTTCAGGGTTTAGGGCAGTGCAGTGGTATTCGGGCAGTGTCAGGGGTCATGCTGGGGCTGGTGTTTTAGGGTTTAGTGGAGTGTATTGGTTTTCGGGCAGTGTAGAGGGTCGTGGTGGGGCTGGATTTTTAGGGTTAAGCGTAGTGCAGTGGTGTTCGGGCAGTGTAGGGGGTTGTGCAGGGGGTGGTGTTTCAGGGTTTAGGGCAGTGCAGTGGTGTTCTGGCAGTGCAGGGGGTCTTGCTGGGGGTGGTGTTTCAGGGTTTTGGAAAGTGCAGTGGTGTTCGGGCAGTGCAGGGGGTCGTGCAGGGTGATGGTGTTTCGGGGTTTAGGGCAGTGCAGTGGTGTTCGGGCAGTGCAGGGGGTCATGCAGGGGGGTGGTGTTTCGGGGTTTAGGGCAGTGCAGTGGTGTTCGGGCAGTGCAGGCGGTCATGCAGGGGGGTGGTGTTTCGGGGTTTAGGGCAGTGCATTGGTGTTCGGGCAGTGCAGGCGGTCATGCAGGGGGTGGTGATTTGGGGTTTAGGACAGTGCACTGGTGTTCGGGCAATGCAGGGGGTCGTGCTGAGGCTGGTGTTTCAGGGTTTAGGGGAGTGCAGTGATGTTCAGGGAGTGTAGGGGGCAGTGATGGGGTGGTATTTCACAGTTTAGGGCAGTGCAGTGGTGGTCAGCCAGTGCAGTGGGTCATGCTGGGGGTGGTGTTTCAGGTTTTAGGGCAGTGCAGTGGTGTTTTGGCAGTGTAGGGGGTCGTGCTGTGGCTGGTGTTTCAGGGTTCAGGGCAGAGCAGTTGTGTTCGGGCAGTGTGGGGGTCGTGCTGGGTGTGGTGTATAAGGGATTAGGGCAGGGCAGTGGTGTTCGGGCAGTGTAGGGGGTCATGCAGGGGGTGGTGTTTCAGGGTTTAGGGCAGTGCAGTGGTGTTCGGGCAGTGTAGGGGGTCGTACTGAGGCTGGTGTTTCAGGGTTCAGGGCAGTGCAGCGGTGTTTTGGCAGTGCAGGGGGTCGTGCTGGGGCTGGTGTTTCAGGGTTTAGGGCAGTGCAGTGGTGTTTGGGGAGCATAGGGGGTCGTGCTGGGGCTGGTGTTTCAGGGTTTAGGGCAGTGTTGTTGTGTTCGGGCAGTGTAGGTGGTCGTGCTGGGGGTGGTGTTTCAGGGTTTAGGGCAGTGCAGTGGTATTTGTACAGTGCTGGGGTCGTGCTGGGGGTGGTGTTTCAGGGCTTAGGGCAGTGCAGTGCTGTACAGGGAAGTGTAAAGGGTCGTGCTGGGGGTGATGGTTCAGGCTTTAGAGCAGTGTAGTGGTATTCGGGCAGTGTAAGGGGTTGTGCAGGGGGTGGTGTTTTAGGGTTTAGGGCAGTGCGGTGGTGTTCGGGCAGTGTAAGGGGTCGTGCTGGGGGTGGTGTTTCAGGGTTTAGGGCAGTGCAGTGGTATTTGGGCAGTGTTGGTGGTCGAGCTGGGGGTGGTGGTTCAGGGTTTAGGGCAGTGCAGTGGTGTTCGGGCAGTGTATAGGGTCGTGCTCGGGGTGGTGTTTCAGGTTTCAGGGCAGTGCAGTGGTATTCGGGCAGTGTGAGGTGTCATGCTGGGGCTGGTGTTTTAGGGTTTAGTGCAGTGTATTGGTTTTCGGGCAGTGTAGGGGGTTGTGCTGGGGCTGGAGTTTTAGGGTTAAGCGTAGTGCAGTGGTGTTCGGGCAGTGTAGGGGTTTGTGCTGGGGGTGGCGTTTCAGGGTTTAGGGCAGTGCAGTGGTGATCGGGCAGTGTAGGGGGTCTTGCTGGGGGTGGTGTTTCAGGGTTTAGGGCAGTGCAGTGGTGTTCGGGCATTGTAGGGGGTCGTGCTGGGACTGGTGTTTTAGGGTTTAGGGCAGTGCAGTGGTGTTCGGGCAGTGTAGGGGGTCATGTTGTGGCTGGTGTTTTAGGGTTTAGGGCAGAGCAGTGGTGTTTGGGCAGTGTTGGGGGATGTGCGAGGGTGGTGGTTTAGGGCAGTGCAGTGGTGTTCCGGCAGTGTAGTGGGTCGTGCTGGGGCTGGTGTTTTAGGGTTCAGGGCAGAGCAGTGGTGTTCGGGCAGTGTGGGGGTCGTGCTGGGGCTGGTGTTTCAGGGTTTAGGGCAGTGCAGTGGTATTCGGGAAGTGTAGGGGGTCATGCTGGGGGTGGTGTGTCAGGGTTTATGGCAGTGCAGTTTTGTTTGTTCAGTATAGGGGTTTGTGCTGGGGGTGGTGTTTTATGGTTTAGGGTAGTGCAGTTGTGGTCGGGCAGTGTAGGGGGTTGTGCAGGGGGTGGTGTTTCAGGGTTTAGGGCAGTGCAGTGGTGTTTGGGCAGTGTTGAGGTTCTTGATGGGGGTGGTGTTTCAGGGTTTAGGGCAGTGGTGTTCAGGCAGTGTAAGGGGTCTTGCTGGGGGTGGTGTTTCAGGGTTTAGGGCAGTTTAGTTGTGTTCAGGCAGTATAGGGGGTCTTGCTTGGGGTGGTGTTTTAGGGTTTAGGGCAGTGCAGTGGTGTTTGGGCAGTGTAGGGGGTCGTGCTGGGGGTGGTGTGTCAGGGTTTAGGGCAGTGTATTAGTTTTCGGGCAGTGTAGGGGGTCTTTCTGGGGCTGGAGTTTAAGGGTTAAGGGTAGTGCAGTGGTGTTCGGGCAGTGTAGGGGGTCATGCTGGGGGTGGTGTTTTATGGTGTAGGGTTCTGCAGTGGTGTTCGGGCAGTGTAGGGGGTCATGCAGGGTGGTGTTTCAGGGTTTAGGGCAGTGCAGTGGTGATCGGGCAGTGTAGGGGGTCTTGCTGGGGGTGGTGTTTCAGGGTTTAGGGCAGTGCAGTGGTGTTCGGGCATTGTAGGGGGTCGTGCTGGGACTGGTATTTTAGGGTTTAGGGCTGTGCAGTGGTGTTTGGGCAGTGTGGGGGTCGTGCTGGGGCTGGTGTTTCAGGGTTTAGGGCAGTGCAGTGGTATTCGGCAAGTGTAGGGGGTCATGCTGGGGGTGGTGTTTCAGGGTTTATGGCAGTGCAGTGTTGTTCGCTCAGTATAGGGGGTTATGCAGGAGGTGGTGTTTCAGGGTTTAGGGCAGTGCAGGTTTGTTCGGGCAGTGTAGGGGGTCATGCAGGGGGTGGTGTTTCAGAGTTTAGGGCAGTGCAGTGGTGTTCGGGCAGTGTAGGGAGTCGTACTGAGGCTGGTGTTTCAGGGTTCAGGGCAGTGCAGCGGTGTTTTGGCAGTGCAGGGGGTCGTGCTCGGGCAGGCGTTTCAGGGTTCAGGGCAGAGCAGTGGTGTTCGGGCAGTGTGGGGGTCGTGCTGGGGGTGGTGTTTCAGGGATTAGGACAGTGCAGTGGTGTTCGGGCAGTGTAGGGGGTCATGCTGGGGCTGGTGTTTCAGGGTTTAGGGCAGTGCAGTGGTGTTCAGGGAGTATAGGCGGTCGTGCTGGGGCTGGTGTTTCAGGGTTTAGGGCAGTGCAGTGGTGGTCGGTCAGTGCAGTGGGTCTTCCTGGGGGTAGTGTTTCAGGGTTTAGGGCAGTGCAATGGTGTTCGGGCAGTGCAGGGGGTCTTGCTGGGGGTGATGTTTCAGGGTTTAGGGAAGAGCAGTGGTGTTCGGGCAGTGCAGGAGGTCGTGCAGGGGGATGGTGTTTCGGGGTTTATGGCAGTGCAGTGGTGTTCGGTCAGTGCAGGGGGTCATGCAGGGGGGTGGTGTTTCGGGGTTTAGGGCAGTGCAGTGGTGTTCAGGCAGTGCAGGGGGTCGTGCACGGGGTGGTGTTTCAGGGTTTAGAGCAGTGTAGTGGTGTTCGGGCAGTGTAGGGGGTCATGCTGGGGCTGGTGTTTCAGGGTTTAGGGTAGTGCAGTGGTATTCGGGAAGTGTAGGGGGTCATGCTGGGAGTGGTGTTTCAGGGTTTATGGCAGTGCAGTTTTGTTCGTTCAGTATAGGGGTTTGTGCTGGGGGTGGTGTTTTATGGTTTAGGGTAGTGCAGTTGTGGTCGGGCAGTTTAGGGGGTTGTGCAGGGGGTGGTGTTTCAGGGTTTAGGGCAGTGCAGTGGTGTTCAGGCAGTGCAGGGGGTCTTGCCGGGGGTGGTGTTTCAGGGTTTTGGGAAGTGCAGTGGTGTTCGGGTAGTGCAGGGGGTCGTGCAGAGGGATGGTGTTTCGGGGTTTAGGGCAGTGCAGTGGTGTTCGGGCAGTGCAGGGGGTCATGCAGGGTGGTGGTGTTTCAGGGTTTAGGGCAGTGCAGTGGTGTTCAGGCAGTGCAGGCAGTCATGCAGGGGGTGGTGATTTGGGGTTTAGGGCAGTGCACTGGTGTTCGGGCAATGCAGGGGGTTGTGCTGAGGCTGGTATTTCAGGGTTTAGGGCAGTGCAGTGATGTTCAGGGAGTGTAGGGGGCAGTGATGGGGCTGGTATTTCACAGTTTAGGGCAGTGCAGTGGTGGTCAGCCAGTGCAGTGGGTCATGCTGGGGGTGGTGTTTCAGGTTTTAGGGCAGTGCAGTGGTGTTTTGGCAGTGTAGGGGGTCGTGCTGGGGCTGGTGTTTCAGTGTTTAGGGCAGAGCAGTTGTGTTCGGGCAGTGTGGGGGTCGTGCTGGGTGTGGTGTTTAAGGGATTAGGGCAGGGAAGTGGTGTTCGGGCAGTGTAAGGGGTTGTGCTGGGGCTGGTGTTTCAGGGTTTAGGGCAGTGCAGTGGTGTTCGGGGAGTATAGGGGGTCGTGCTGGGGCTGGTATTTCAGGGTTTAGGGCAGTGTTGTTGTGTTCGGGCATTGTAGGGGGTCGTGCTGGGGGTGGTGTTTCAGGGTTTAGGGCAGTGCAGTGGTATTTGTGCAGTGTTGGGGGTCGTGCTGGGGGTTGTGTTTCAGGGCTTAGGGCAGTGCAGTGGTGTACGGGCAGTGTAAAGGGTCGTGCTGGGGGTGGTGGTTCAGGGTTTAGAGCTGTGTAGTGGTGTTTGGGCAGTGTAAGGGGTTGTGCAGGGGGTGGTGTGTTAGGGTTTAGGGCAGTGCGGTGGTGTTCGGGCAGTGTAAGGGGTCGTGCAGGGGGTGGTGTTTCAGGGTTTAGGGCAGTGCAGTATTGTTCGGGCAGTGTAGGGGTTCGTGCAGGTGGTGGTGTTTAAGGGTTTAGGGCAGTGCAGTGGTGTTCGGGCAGTGTAGGGGGTCATGCTGGGGCTGGTTTTTCAGGGCTTAGGGCAGTGCAGTGGTGTCCGGGCAGTGTAGGGGTTCATGCAGGGTGTGGTGTTTCAGGGTTTAGGGCAGTGCAGTGGTATTTGGGCAGTGTTGGGGGTCGTGCTGGGGGTGGTGGTTCAGGGTTTAGGGCAGTGCAGTGGTGTTCGGGCAGTGTAGAGGGTCGTGCTGGGGGTGGTGTTTCAGGGTTCAGGGCAGAGCAGTTGTGTTCGGGCAGTATGGGGGTCATGCTGGGTGTGGTGTTTAAGGGATTAGGGCAAGCCAGTGGTGTTCGGGCAGTGTAGGGGGTCGTGCTGGGGCTGGTGCTTCAGGGTTTAGGGCAGTGCAGTGGTGTTCGGGGAGTATAGGGGGTCGTGCTGGGGCTGGTGTTTTAGGGTTGAGGGCAGTGTTGTGTTCGGGTAGTGTAGGGGGTCGTGCTGGGGGTGGTGTTTCAGGGTTTAGGGCAGTGCAGTGGTATTTGTGCAGTGTTGGGGGTCGTGCTGGGGTGGTGTTTCAGGGCTTAGGGCAGTGCAGTGGTGTACGGGCAGTGTAAAGGGCCGTGCTGGGGGTTGTGGTTCAGGGTTTAGAGCAGTGTAGTGGTGTTTGGGCAGTGTAAGGGGTTGTGCAGGGGGTGGTGTTTTAGGGTGTAGGGC
The DNA here is from genome assembly GCF_964204655.1 of Triturus cristatus. Taxonomy (NCBI): domain Eukaryota; kingdom Metazoa; phylum Chordata; class Amphibia; order Caudata; family Salamandridae; genus Triturus; species Triturus cristatus. The sequence goes on along the minus strand of NC_140579.1, from coordinate 630,112,324 downwards.
AGTGCGGTGGTGTTCGGGAAGTGTAAGGGGTCGTGCAGGGGGTGGTGTTTCAGGGTTTAGGGCAGTGCAGTATTGTTCGGGCAGTGTAGGGGTTCGTGCAGGTGGTGGTGTTTAAGGGTTTAGGGCAGTGCAGTGGTGTTCGGGCAGTGTAGGGGGTCATGCTGGGGCTGGTGTTTCAGGGTTTAGGGCAGTGTTGTTGTGTTTGGGCAGTGTAGGGGGTCGTACTGGGGGTGGTGTTTCAGGGTTTAGGGCAGTGCAGTGGTATTCGGGAAGTGTAGGGGGTCATGCTGGGGGTGGTGTTTCAGGGTTTATGGCAGTGCAGTTTTGTTCGTTCAGTATAGGGGGTTATGCAGGGGGTCGTGTTTCAGGGTTTAGGGCAGTGCAGTATTGTTCGGGCAGTGTAGGGGTTCATGCTGGGGTGGTGTTTCAGGGTTTAGGGCAGTGCAGTGGTGTTCAGGCAGTGTAGGGGTTCATGCAGGGGGTGGTGTTTCAGGTTTTAGGGCAGTGCAGTGGTGTTTGGGCAGTGTTGAGGTTCTTCATGGGGGTGGTGTTTCAGGGTTTAGGGCAGTGGTGTTCAGGCAGTGTAAGGGGTCTTGCTGGGGGTGGTGTTTCAGGGTTTAGGGCAGTTTAGTGGTGTTCAGGCAGTGTAGGGGGTCGTGCTGAGGCTGGTGTTTCTGGGTTCAGGGCAGTGCAGTGGTGTTTTGACAGTGTAGGGGGTCGTGCTGCGTCTGGAGTTTCAGGGTTCAGGGCAGAGCAGTGGTGTTTGGGCAGTGTGGGGGTCATGCTGGGGGTGGTGTTTCAGGGATTAGGGCAGTGCAGTGGTGTTCGGGCAGTGTAGGGGGTCGTGCTGGGGCTGGTATTTCAGGGTTAAGGGCAGTGCAGTGGTGTTCGGGCAGTGTAGGGGGTCATGCTGGGGCTGGTGTTTCAGGGTTTAGGGCAGAGCAGTTGTGTTCGGGCAGTGTAGGGGGTCGTGCTGGGGGTGGTGTTTCAGGGTTTAGGGCAGTGCAGTGGTATTTGGGCAGTGTTGGGGGTCATGCAGGGTGGTGGTGTTTCGGGGTTTAGGGCAGTGCAGTGGTGTTCAGGCAGTGCAGGCAGTCATGCAGGGGGTGGTGATTTGGGGTTTAGGGCAGTGCACTGGTGTTCGGGCAATGCAGGGGGTCGTGCTGGGGCTGGTATTTCAGGGTTTAGGGCAGTGCAGTGATGTTCAGGGAGTGTAGGGGGCAGTGATGGGGCTGGTATCTCACAGTTTAGGGCAGTGCAGTGGTGGTCAGCCAGTGCAGTGGGTCATGCTGGGGGTGGTGTTTCAGGTTTTAGGGCAGTGCAGTGGTGTTTTGGCAGTGTAGGGGGTCGTGCTGGGGCTGGTGTTTCAGTGTTTAGGGCAGAGCAGTTGTGTTCGGGCAGTGTGGGGGTCGTGCTGGGTGTGGTGTTTAAGGGATTAGGGCAGGGAAGTGGTGTTCGGGCAGTGTAAGGGGTTGTGCTGGGGCTGGTGTTTCAGGGTTTAGGGCAGTGCAGTGGTGTTCGGGGAGTATAGGGGGTCGTGCTGGGGCTGGTGTTTCAGGGTTTAGGGCAGTGTTGTTGTGTTCGGGCAGTGTAGGTGATCGTGCTGGGGGTGTTGTTTCAGGGTTTAGGGCAGTGCAGTGGTATTTGTGCAGTGTTGGGGGTCGTGCTGGGGGTTGTGTTTCAGGGCTTAGGGCAGTGCAGTGGTGTACGGGCAGTGTAAAGGGTCGTGCTGGGGGTGGTGGTTCAGGGTTTAGAGCTGTGTAGTGGTGTTTGGGCAGTGTAAGGGGTTGTGCAGGGGGTGGTGTGTTAGGGTTTAGGGCAGTGCGGTGGTGTTCGGGCAGTGTAAGGGGTCGTGCAGGGGGTGGTGTTTCAGGGTTTAGGGCAGTGCAGTATTGTTCGGGCAGTGTAGGGGTTCGTGCAGGTGGTGGTGTTTAAGGGTTTAGGGCAGTGCAGTGGTGTTCGGGCAGTGTAGGGGGTCATGCTGGGGCTGGTTTTTCAGGGTTTAGGGCAGTGCAGTGGTGTCCGGGCAGTGTAGGGGTTCATGCAGGGTGGTTGTTTCAGGGTTTAGGGCAGTGCAGTGGTATTTGGGCAGTGTTGGGGGTCGTGCTGGGGGTGGTGGTTCAGGGTTTAGGGCAGTGCAGTGGTGTTCGGGCAGTGTAGAGGGTCGTGCTGGGGGTGGTGTTTCAGGGTTCAGGGCAGAGCAGTTGTGTTCGGGCAGTATGGGGGTCATGCTGGGTGTGGTGTTTAAGGGATTAGGGCAAGCCAGTGGTGTTCGGGCAGTGTAGGGGGTCGTGCTGGGGCTGGTGCTTCAGGGTTTAGGGCAGTGCAGTGGTGTTCGGGGAGTATAGGGGGTCGTGCTGGGGCTGGTGTTTTAGGGTTTAGGGCAGTGTTGTTGTGTTCGGGTAGTGTAGGGGGTCGTGCTGGGGGTGGTGTTTCAGGGTTTAGGGCAGTGCAGTGGTATTTGTGCAGTGTTGGGGGTCGTGCTGGGGTGGTGTTTCAGGGCTTAGGGCAGTGCTGTGGTGTACAGGCAGTGTAAAGGGTCGTGCTGGGGGTTGTGGTTCAGGGTTTAGAGCAGTGTAGTGGTGTTTGGGCAGTGTAAGGGGTTGTGCAGGGGGTGGTGTTTTAGGGTTTAGGGCAGTGCGGTGGTGTTCGGGAAGTGTAAGGGGTCGTGCAGGGGGTGGTGTTTCAGGGTTTAGGGCAGTGCAGTATTGTTCGGGCAGTGTAGGGGTTCGTGCAGGTGGTGGTGTTTAAGGGTTTAGGGCAGTGCAGTGGTGTTCGGGCAGTGTAGGGGTCATGCTGGGGCTGGTGTTTCAGGGTTTAGGGCAGTGTTGTTGTGTTCGGGCAGTGTAGGGGGTCGTACTGGGGGTGGTGTTTCAGGGTTTATGGCAGTGCAGTTTTGTTCGTTCAGTATAGGGGGTTATGCAGGGGGTCGTGTTTCAGGGTTTAGGGCAGTGCAGTATTGTTCGGGCAGTGTAGGGGTTCATGCTGGGGTGGTGTTTCAGGGTTTAGGGCAGTGCAGTGGTGTTCAGGCAGTGTAGGGGTTCATGCAGGGGGTGGTGTTTCAGGTTTTAGGGCAGTGCAGTGGTGTTTGGGCAGTGTTGAGGTTCTTCATGGGGGTGGTGTTTCAGGGTTTAGGGCAGTGGTGTTCAGGCAGTGTAAGGGGTCTTGCTGGGGGTGGTGTTTCAGGGTTTAGGGCAGTTTAGTGGTGTTCAGGCAGTGTAGGGGGTCGTGCTGAGGCTGGTGTTTCTGGGTTCAGGGCAGTGCAGTGGTGTTTTGACAGTGTAGGGGGTCGTGCTGCGTCTGGAGTTTCAGGGTTCAGGGCAGAGCAGTGGTGTTCGGGCAGTGTGGGGGTCATGCTGGGGGTGGTGTTTCAGGGATTAGGGCAGTGCAGTGGTGTTCGGGCAGTGTAGGGGGTCGTGCTGGGGCTGGTATTTCAGGGTTAAGGGCAGTGCAGTGGTGTTCGGGCAGTGTAGGGGGTCATGCTGGGGCTGGTGTTTCAGGGTTTAGGGCAGAGCAGTTGTGTTCGGGCAGTGTAGGGGGTCGTGCTGGGGGTGGTGTTTCAGGGTTTAGGGCAGTGCAGTGGTATTTGGGCAGTGTTGGGGGTCGTGCTGGGGGTGGTGGTTCAGGGTTTAGGGCAGTGCAGTGGTGTTCGGGCAGTGTAGAGGGTCGTGCTCGGGGTGGTGTTTCAGGGTTTAGGGCAATGCAGTGGTGTTTGGGCAGTGTAAGGGGTTGTGCAGGGGGTGGTGTTTTAGGGTTTAGGGCAGTGTAGTGGTTTTCGGGCAGTTTAGGGAGTCATGCAGGGGTGGTGTTTCAGGGTTTAGGGCAGCGCAGTGATGTTTGGGCAGTGTAGGGGGTCGTGCTGATGGTGGTGTTTCAGGGTTTAGGGCAGTGCAGTGGTATTCGACCAGTGTGAGGGGTCTTGCTGCGGCTAGGGTTTTAGGGTTTTGTGCAGTGTATTGGTTTTCGGGCAGTGTAGGGGGTCGTGCTGGGGCTGGAGTTTTAGGGTTAAGCATAGTGCAGTGGTGTTCGGGCAGTGTAGGGGTTTGTGCTGGGGGTGGTGTTTTATGGTTTAGGGTAGTGCTGTTGTGGTCGGGCAGTGTAGGGGGTTGTGCAGGGGTTGGAGTTTTAGGGTTTAGGGCAGTGGAGTGGTGTTCGGGCAGTGTAGGGGGTCATGCAGGGTGGTGTTTCAGGGTTTAGGGCAGTGCAGTGGTGATCGGGCAGTGTAGGGGGTCTTGCTGGGGGTGGTGTTTCAGGGTTTAGGGCAGTGCAGTGGTGTTCGGGCATTGTAGGGGGTTGTGCTGGGACTGGTGTTTTAGGGTTTAGGGTAGTGCAGTGGTGTTTGGGCAGTGTACTGGGTCATGCTGGGGCTGGTGTTTCAGGGTTTAAGGCAGTGCAGTGGTGTTTGGGCAGTGTAGGGGGTCATGTTGTGGCTGGTATTTCAGGGTTTAGGGCAGAGCAGTGGTGTTCGGGCAGTGTTGGGGGATGTGCGAGGGTGGTGGTTTAGGGCAGTGCAGTGGTGTTCGGGCAGTGTAGTGGGTCGTGCCGGGGCTGGTGTTTTAGGGTTCAGGGCAGAGCAGTGGTGTTCAGGCAGTGTGGGGTCGTGCTGGGGGTGGTGTTTCAGGGTTTATGGCAGTGCAGTTTTGTTCGTTCAGTATAGGGGGTTATGCAGGGGGTCGTGTTTCAGGGTTTAGGGCAGTGCAGTATTGTTCGGGCCGTGTAGGGGTTCATGCTGGGGTGGTGTTTCAGGGTTTAGGGCAGTTTAGTGGTGTTCAGGCAGTATAGGGGGTCTTGCTGGGGGTGGTGTTTCAGGGTTTAGGGCAGTGCAGTGGTGTTTGGGCAGTGTAGGGGGTCGTGCTAGGGGTGGTGTTTCAGGGTTTAGGGCAGTGCAGTGGTGTTCGGGCAGTGTGAGGGGTCGTGCTAGGGCTGGTGTTTTAGGGTTTAGGGCAGTGTATTGGTTTTCGGGCAGTGTAGGGGGTCTTGCTGGGGCTGGAGTTTAAGGGTTAAGAGTAGTGCAGTGGTGTTCGGGCAGTGTAGGGGGTCATGCTGAGGGTGGTGTTTTATGGTGTAGGGTTGTGCAGTGGTGTTCGGGCAGTGTAGGGGTCGCGCAGGGGGTGGCGTTTTAGGGTTTAGGGCAGTGTAGTAGTGTTCGGGAAGTGTAGGGGGTCATGCAGGGGGTGGCGTTTCAGAGATTAGGGCAGTGCAGTGGTGTTCGGCAGTGTAGCGGGTCATGCAGGGAGGTGTTTCAGGGTTTAGGGAAGTGCGGTGGTGATCGGGCAGTGTAGGGGGTCTTGCTGGGGGTGGTGTTTCAGGGTTTAGGGCAGTGCAGTGGTGTTCGGGCATTGTAGGTGGTCGTGCTGGGACTGGTGTTTTGGAGTTTAGGGCTGTGCAGTGGTGTTTGGGCAGTGTACTGGGTCATGCTGGGGCTGGTGTTTCAGTGTTTAAGGCAGTGCAGTGGTGTTCGGGCTGTGTAGTGGGTCGTGCTGGGGCTTGTGTTTTAGGATTCAGGGCAGAGCAGTGGTGTTCGGGCAGTGTGGGGGTCGTGCTGGGGCTGGTGTTTCAGGGTTTAGGGCAGTGCAGCGGTATTTGGGAAGTGTAGGGGGTCATGCTGGGAGTGGTGTTTCAGGGTTTATGGCAGTGCAGTGTTGTTCGCTCAGTGTAGGGGGTTATGCAGGAGGTGGTGTTTCAGGGTTTAGGGCAGTGCAGTATTGTTCGGGCAGTGTAGGGGGTCATGCAGGGGGTGGTGTTTCAGGGTTTAGGGCAGTGCAGTGGTGTTCGGGCAGTGTAGGGGGTCGTACTGAGACTGGTGTTTCAGGGTTCAGGGCAGTGCAGTGGTGTTTTGGCAGTGCAGGGGGTCGTGCTGGGGCAGGTGTTTCAGGGTTCAGGGCAGAGCAGTGGTGTTCGGGCAGTGTGGGGGTCGTGCTGGGGGTGGTGTTTCAGGGATTAGGGCAGTGCAGTGGTGTTTGGGCAGTGTAGGGGGTCGTGCTGGGGCTGGTGTTTCAGGGTTTAGGGCAGTGCAGTGGTGTTCGGGGAGTGTAGGCTGTCGTGCTGGGGCTGGTGTTTCAGGGTTTAGGGCAGTGCAGTGGTGGTCGGTCAGTGCAGTGGGTCTTCCTGGGGGTGGTGTTTCAGGGTTTAGGTCAGTGCAGTGGTGTTCGGGTAGTGCAGGGGGTCTTGCTGGGGGTGATGTTTCAGGGTTTAGGCAAGTACAGTGGTGTTCAGGCAGTGCAGGGGGTCGTGCAGGGGGGTGGTGTTTCGGGGTTTAGGGAAGTGCAGTTGTGTTCGGGCAGTGCAGGGGGTCATGCAGGGGGTGGGGTTTCGGGGTTTAGGGCAGTGCAGTGGTGTTCAGGCAGTGCAGGGGGTCGTGCTGGGGATGGAGTTTCAGGGTATAGGGCAGTGCAGTGGTGTTCGGGCAGTGTAGGGGTTGTGCTGGGGGGTGTTTCAGGGTTTAGGGCAGTGCAGTGGTGTTCGGGCAGTGTAGGGGGTCGTGCTGAGGCTGGTGTTTCAGGGTTCAGGGCAGTGCAGTGGTGTTTTGGCAGTGTAGGGGGTCGTGCTGGGGCTGGTGATTCAGGGTTCAGGGCAGAGCAGTGGTGTTTGGGCAGTGTGGGGGTCGTGCTGGGGGTGGTGTTTCAGGGATTAGGGCAGAGCAGTGGTGTTCGGGCAGTGTAGGGGGTCGTGCTGGGGCTGGTATTTCAGGGTTTAGGGCAGTGCAGTGGTGTTCGGGGAGTGAAGGTGGTCATGCTGGGGCTGGTGTTTCAGGGTTTAAGGCAGTGCAGTGGTGGTCGGTCAGTACAATGGGTCTTGGTGGGGTGGTGTTTCAGGGCTTAGGGCAGTGCAGTCGTGTTCGGGCAGTGCAGGGGGTCTTGCTGGGGGTGATGTTTCAGGGTTTTAGGAAATGCAGTGGTGTTCGGGCAGTGCAGGGGGTCGTGCAGGGGGATGGTGTTTCGGGGTTTAGGGCAGTGCAGTGGTGTTCAGGCAGTGCAGGTGGTCGTGCTGGGGATGGAGTTTCAGGGTATAGGGCAGTGCAGTGGTGTTCGGGCAGTGTAGGGGTTGTGCTCGGGGGGGTGTTTCGGGGTTTAGGGCAGTGCAGTGGTGTCCAGGCAGTGTAGGGGGTCATGTTGTGGCTGGTGTTTCAGGGTTTAGGGCAGAGCAGTGGTGTTCGGGCAGTGTTGGGGGATGTGCGAAGGTGGTGGTTTAGGGCAGTGCAGTGGTGTTCGGGCAGTGTAGTGGGTCGTGCCGGGGCTGGTGTTTTAGGGTTCAGGGCAGAGCAGTGGTGTTCGGGCAGTGTGGGGGTTGTCCTGGGGTTGGTGTTTCAGGGTTTAGGGCAGTGCAGTGGTATTCGGGAAGTGTAGGGCGTCATGCTGGGGGTGGTGTTTCAGGGTTTATGGCAGTGCAGTTTTGTTCGTTCAGTATAGGGGGTTATGCAGGCGGTCATGTTTCAGGGTTTAGGGCAGTGCAGTATTGTTCGGGCAGTGTAGGGGTTCATGCTGGGGTGGTGTTTCAGGGTTTAGGGCAGTGCAGTGGTGTTCAGGCAGTGTAGGGGTTCGTGCAGGGGGTGGTGTTTCAGGTTTTAGGGCTGTGCAGTGGTGTTTGGGCAGTGTACTGGGTCATGCTGGGGCTGGTGTTTCAGTGTTTAAGGCAGTGCAGTGGTGTTCGGGCAGTGTAGTGGGTCATGCTGGGGCTGGTGTTTTAGGATTCAGGGCAGAGCAGTGGTGTTCGGGCAGTATGGGGGTCGTGCTGGGGCTGGTGTTTCAGGGTTTAGGGCAGTGCAGTGGTATTTGGGAAGTGTAGGGGGTCATGCTGGGGGTGGTGGTTTAGGGCAGTGCAGTGGTGTTCGGGCAGTGTGGGGGTCGTGCTGGGGCTGGTGTTTCAGGGTTTAGGGCAGTGCAGCGGTATTTGGGAAGTGTAGGGGGTCATGCTGGGAGTGGTGTTTCAGGGTTTATGGCAGTGCAGTGTTGTTCGCTCAGTGTAGGGGGTTATGCAGGAGGTGGTGTTTCAGGGTTTAGGGCAGTGCAGTATTGTTCGGGCAGTGTAGGGGGTCATGCAGGGGGTGGTGTTTCAGGGTTTAGGGCAGTGCAGTGGTGTTCGGGCAGTGTAGGGGGTCGTACTGAGACTGGTGTTTCAGGGTTCAGGGCAGTGCAGTGGTGTTTTGGCAGTGCAGGGGGTCGTGCTGGGGCAGGTGTTTCAGGGTTCAGGGCAGAGCAGTGGTGTTCGGGCAGTGTGGGGGTCGTGCTGGGGGTGGTGTTTCAGGGATTAGGGCAGTGCAGTGGTGTTCGGGCAGTGTAGGGGGTCGTGCTGGGGCTGGTGTTTCAGGGTTTAGGGCAGTGCAGTGGTGTTCGGGGAGTGTAGGCTGTCGTGCTGGGGCTGGTGTTTCAGGGTTTAGGGCAGTGCAGTGGTGGTCGGTCAGTGCAGTGGGTCTTCCTGGGGGTGGTGTTTCAGGGTTTAGGTCAGTGCAGTGGTGTTCGGGTAGTGCAGGGGGTCTTGCTGGGGGTGATGTTTCAGGGTTTAGGCAAGTACAGTGGTGTTCGGGCAGTGCAGGGGGTCGTGCAGGGGGGTGGTGTTTCGGGGTTTAGGGAAGTGCAGTGGTGTTCGGGCAGTGCAGGGGGTCATGCAGGGGGTGGGGTTTCGGGGTTTAGGGCAGTGCAGTGCTGTTCAGGCAGTGCAGGGGGTCGTGCTGGGGATGGAGTTTCAGGGTATAGGGCAGTGCAGTGGTGTTCGGGCAGTGTAGGGGTTGTGCTGGGGGGTGTTTCAGGGTTTAGGGCAGTGCAGTGGTGTTCGGGCAGTGTAGGGGGTCGTGCTGAGGCTGGTGTTTCAGGGTTCAGGGCAGTGCAGTGGTGTTTTGGCAGTGTAGGGGGTCGTGCTGGGGCTGGTGATTCAGGGTTCAGGGCAGAGCAGTGGTGTTTGGGCAGTGTGGGGGTCGTGCTGGGGGTGGTGTTTCAGGGATTAGGGCAGAGCAGTGGTGTTCGGGCAGTGTAGGGGGTCGTGCTGGGGCTGGTATTTCAGGGTTTAGGGCAGTGCAGTGGTGTTCGGGGAGTGAAGGTGGTCATGCTGGGGCTGGTGTTTCAGGGTTTAAGGCAGTGCAGTGGTGGTCGGTCAGTACAATGGGTCTTGGTGGGGTGGTGTTTCAGGGCTTAGGGCAGTGCAGTCGTGTTCGGGCAGTGCAGGGGGTCTTGCTGGGGGTGATGTTTCAGGGTTTTAGGAAATGCAGTGGTGTTCAGGCAGTGCAGGGGGTCGTGCAGGGGGATGGTGTTTCGGGGTTTAGGGCAGTGCAGTGGTGTTCAGGCAGTGCAGGTGGTCGTGCTGGGGATGGAGTTTCAGGGTATAGGGCAGTGCAGTGGTGTTCGGGCAGTGTAGGGGTTGTGCTCGGGGGGGTGTTTCGGGGTTTAGGGCAGTGCAGTGGTGTCCAGGCAGTGTAGGGGGTCATGTTGTGGCTGGTGTTTCAGGGTTTAGGGCAGAGCAGTGGTGTTCGGGCAGTGTTGGGGGATGTGCGAGGGTGGTGGTTTAGGGCAGTGCAGTGGTGTTCGGGCAGTGTAGTGGGTCGTGCCGGGGCTGGTGTTTTAGGGTTCAGGGCAGAGCAGTGGTGTTCGGGCAGTGTGGGGGTTGTCCTGGGGTTGGTGTTTCAGGGTTTAGGGCAGTGCAGTGGTATTCGGGAAGTGTAGGGCGTCATGCTGGGGGTGGTGTTTCAGGGTTTATGGCAGTGCAGTTTTGTTCGTTCAGTATAGGGGGTTATGCAGGGGGTCATGTTTCAGGGTTTAGGGCAGTGCAGTATTGTTCGGGCAGTGTAGGGGTTCATGCTGGGGTGGTGTTTCAGGGTTTAGGGCAGTGCAGTGGTGTTCAGGCAGTGTAGGGGTTCGTGCAGGGGGTGGTGTTTCAGGTTTTAGGGCTGTGCAGTGGTGTTTGGGCAGTGTACTGGGTCATGCTGGGGCTGGTGTTTCAGTGTTTAAGGCAGTGCAGTGGTGTTCGGGCAGTGTAGTGGGTCGTGCTGGGGCTGGTGTTTTAGGATTCAGGGCAGAGCAGTGGTGTTCGGGCAGTATGGGGGTCGTGCTGGGGCTGGTGTTTCAGGGTTTAGAGCAGTGCAGTGGTATTTGGGAAGTGTAGGGGGTCATGCTGGGGGTGGTGTTTCAGGGTTTATGGCAGTGCAGTGTTGTTCGCTCAGTATAGGGGGTTATGCAGGAGGTGGTGTTTTAGGGTTTAGGGCAGTGCAGTATTGTTCGGGCAGTGTAGGGGGTCATGCAGGGGGTGGTGTTTCAGGGTTCAGGGCAGTGCAGTGGTGTTCGGGCAGTGTAGGGGGTCGTACTGAGGCTGGTGTTTCAGGGTTCAGGGCAGTGCAGTGGTGTTTTGGCAGTGCAGGGGGTCGTGCTGGGGCAGGTGTTTCAGGGTTCAGGGCAGAGCAGTGGTGTTCGGGCAGTGTGGGGGTCGTGCTGGGGGTGGTGTTTCAGGGATTAGGGCAGTGCAGTGGTGTTCGGGCAGTGTAGGGGGTCGTGCTGGGGCTGGTGTTTCAGGGTTTAGGGCAGTGCAGTGATGTTAGGGGAGTGTAGGCGGTCGTGCTGGGGCTGGTGTTTCAGGGTTTAGGGCAGTGCAGTGGTGTTCGGGCAGTGCAGGGGGTCATGCTGGGGGTGATGTTTCAGGGTTTAGGGAAGTGCAGTGGTGTTCGGGCAGTGCAGGGGGTCGTGCAGGGGGATGGTGTTTCGGGGTTTAGGGAAGTGCAGTGGTGTTCGGGCAGTGCAGGGGGTCATGCAGGGGGGTGGTGTTTTGGGGTTTAGGGCAGTGCAGTGGTGTTCAGGCAGTGCAGGGGGTCGTGCTGGGGATGGAGTTTCAGGGTATAGGGCAGTGCAGTGGTGTTCGGGCAGTGTAGGGGTTGTGCTGGGGGGTGTTTCAGGGTTTAGGGCAGTGCAGTGGTGTCCGGGCAGTGTAGTGGGTCATGCAGGGTGTGGTGTTTCAGGGTTTAGGGCCATGCAGTGCTGTTCTGGCAGTGTAGGGGGTCATGCACGGGGTGGTGTTTCAGTGTTTAGAGCAGTGTAGTGGTGTTCGGGCAGTGTAGAGGGTCTTACAGGGGGTGGTGTTTCAGGGTTTAGGGCAGTGCAGTGGTGTTCGTTCAGTATAGGGGGTCGTGCAGGGGGTGGTGTTTCAAGGTTTACGGCAGTGCAGTATTGTTCGGGCATTGTAGGGGGTCGTGCAGGGGGTGGTCTTTCAGGGTTTAGGGCAGTGCAGTGGTGTTCGGTCAGTGTAGGGGGTCGTGCTGAGGCTGGTGTTTCAGGGTTCAGGGCAGTGCAGTGGTGTTTTGGCAGTGTAGGGGGTCGTGCTGGGGCTGGTGTTTCAGGGTTCAGGGCAGAGCAGTGGTGTTCGGGCAGTGTGGGGGTCATGCTGGGGGTGGTGTTTCAGGGATTAGGGCAGTGTAGTGGTGTTCGGGCAGTGTAGGGGGTCGTGCTGGAGCTGGTATTTCAGGGTTTAGGGCAGTGTTGTTGTGTTCGGGCAGTGTAGGGGGTCGTGCTGGGGGTGGTGTTTCAGGGTTTAGGGCAGTGCAGTGGTATTTGGGCAGTGTTGGGGGTCGTGCTGGGGGTGGTGGTTCAGGGTTTAGGGCAGTGCAGTGGTGTTCGGGCAGTGTAGGGGGTCGTGCTCGGGGTGGTGTTTCAGGGTTTAGGGCAATGCAGTGGTGTTTGGGGAGTGTAAGGGGTTGTGCAGGGGGTGGCGTTTTAGGGTTTAGGGCAGTGTAGTGGTTTTCGGGCAGTGTAGGGAGTCGTGCAGGGGTGGTGTTTCAGGGTTTAGGGCAGTGCAGTGATGTTTGGGCAGTGTAGGGGGTCGTGCTGATGGTGGTGTTTCAGGGTTTAGGGCAGTGCAGTGGTATTCGACCAGTGTGAGGGGTCATGCTGGGGCTGGTGTTTTAGGGTTTAGTGCAGTGTATTGGTTTTCGGGCAGTGTAGGGGGTCGTGCTGGGGCTGGAGTTTTAGGGTTAAGCATTGTGCAGTGGTGTTCGGGCAGTGTAGGGGTTTGTGCTGGGGGTGGTGTTTTATGGTTTAGGGTTGTGCAGTTGTGGTCGGGCAGTGTGGGGGTTGTGCAGGGGTTGGCGTTTTAGGGTTTAGGGCAGTGTAGTGGTGTTCGGGCAGTGTAGGGGGTCATGCAGGGTGGTGTTTCAGGGTTTAGGGCAGTGCAGTGGTGATCGGGCAGTGTAGGGGGTCTTGCTGGGGGTGGTGTTTCAGGGTTTAGGGCAGTGCAGTGGTGTTCGGGCATTGTACTGGGTCATGCTGGGGCTGGTGTTTCAGGGTTTAAGGCAGTGCAGTGGTGTTCGGGCAGTGTAGGGGGTCATGTTGTGGCTGGTGTTTCAGGGTTTAGGGCAGAGCAGTGGTGTTCGGGCAGTGTTGGGGGAAGTGCGAGGGTGGTGGTTTAGGGCAGTGCAGTGGTGTTCGGGCAGTGTAGTGGGTCGTGCTGGGGCTTGTGTTTAAGGGTTCAGGGCAGAGCAGTGGTGTTCGGGCAGTTTGGGGGTCGTGCTGGGGCTGGTGTTTCAGGGTTTATGGCAGTGCAGTGGTATTCAGGAAGTGTAGGGGGTCATGCTGGGGGTGGTGTTTCAGGGTTTATGGCAGTGCAGTTTTGTTCGTTCAGTATAGGGGGTTATGCAGGGGGTCGTGTTTCAGGGTTTAGGGCAGTGCAGTATTGTTCGGGCAGTGTAGGGGTTCATGCTGGGGTGGTGTTTCAGGGTTTAGGGCAGTGCAGTGGTGTTCAGGCAGTGTAGGGGTTCGTGCTGGGGGTGGTGTTTCAGGGATTAGGGCAGTGCAGTGGTGTTCGGGCAGTGTAGGGGGTCGTGCTGGGGCTGGTGTTTCAGGGTTTAGGGCAGTGCAGTGATGTTAGGGGAGTGTAGGCGGTCGTGCTGGGGCTGGTGTTTCAGGGTTTAGGGCAGTGCAGTGGTGTTCGGGCAGTGCAGGGGGTCTTGCTGGGGGTGATGTTTCAGGGTTTAGGCAAGTGCAGTGGTGTTCGGGCAGTGCAGAGGGTCGTGCGGGGGAACGGTGTTTCGGGGTTTAGGGAAGTGCAGTGGTGTTCGGGCAGTGCAGGGGGTCATGCAGGGGGTGGGGTTTCGGGGTTTAGGGCAGTGCAGTGGTGTTCAGGCAGTGCAGGGGGTCGTGCTGGGGATGGAGTTTCAGGGTATAGGGCAGTGCAGTGGTGTTCGGGCAGTGTAGGGGTTGTGCTGGGGGGTGTTTCAGGGTTTAGGGCAGTGCAGTGGTGTCCGGGCAGTGTAGGGGGTCATGCAGGGTGTGGTGTTTCAGGGTTTAGGGCCGTGCAGTGCTGTTCTGGCAGTGTAGGGGGTCATGCACGGGGTGGTGTTTCAGGGTTTAGGGCAGTGCAGTGGTGTTCGTTCAGTATAGGGGGTCGTGCAGGGGGGGGGTGTTTCAAGGTTTAGGGCAGTGCAGTATTGTTCGGGCATTGTAGGGGGGTCATGCAGGGGGTGGTGTTTCAGGGTTTAGGGCAGTGCAGTGGTGTTCGGGCAGTGTAGGGGGTCGTGCTGAGGCTGGTGTTTCAGGGTTCAGGGCAGTGCAGTGGTGTTTTGGCAGTGTAGGGGGTCGTGCTGGGGCTGGTGTTTCAGGGTTCAGGGCAGAGCAGTGGTGTTCGGGCAGTGTGGGGGTCGTGCTGGGGGTGGTGTTTCAGGGTTTAGGCAAGTGCAGTGGTGTTCGGGCAGTGCAGAGGGTCGTGCGGGGGAATGGTGTTTCGGGGTTTAGGGAAGTGCAGTGGTGTTCGGGCAGTGCAGGGGGTCATGCAGGGGGTGGGGTTTCGGGGTTTAGGGCAGTGCAGTGGTGTTCAGGCAGTGCAGGGGGTCGTGCTGGGGATGGAGTTTCAGGGTATAGGGCAGTGCAGTGGTGTTCGGGCAGTGTAGGGGTTGTGCTGGGGGGTGTTTCAGGGTTTAGGGCAGTGCAGTGGTGTCCAGGCAGTGTAGAGGGTCATGCAGGGTGTGATGTTTCAGGGTTTAGGGCCGTGCAGTGCTGTTCTGGCAGTGTAGGGGGTCATGCACGGGGTGGTGTTTCAGGGTTTAGGGTAGTGCAGTGGTGTTCGTTCAGTATAGGGGGTCGTGCAGGGGGGGTGTTTCAAGGTTTAGGGCAGTGCAGTATTGTTCGGGCATTGTAGGGGGGTCGTGCAGGGGGTGGTGTTTCAGGGTTTAGGGCAGTGCAGTGGTGTTCGGGCAGTGTAGGGGGTCGTGCTGAGGCTGGTGTTTCAGGGTTCAGGGCAGTGCAGTGGTGTTTTGGCAGTGTAGGGGGTCGTGCTGGGGCTGGTGTTTCAGGGTTCAGGGCAGAGCAGTGGTGTTCGGGCAGTGTGGGGGTCGTGCTGGGGGTGGTGTTTCAGGGTTCAGGGCAGTGCAGTGGTGTTTTGGCAGTGTAGGGGGTCGTGCTGGGGCTGGTGTTTCAGGGTTCAGGGCAGAGCAGTGGTGTTCGGGCAGTGTGGGGGTCGTGCTGGGGGTGGTGTTTCAGGGATTAGGGCAGTGCAGTGGTGTTCGGGCAGTGTAGGGGGTCGTGCTGGGGCTGATATTTTAGGGTTTAGGGCAGTGCAGTGGTGTTTGGGGAGTGTAGGCGGTCGTGCTGGGGCTGGTGTTTCAGGGTTTAGGGCAGTGCAGTGGTGGTCGGTCAGTACAATGGGTCTTGGTGGGGTGGTGTTTCAGGGTTTAGGGCAGTGCAGTCATGTTCGGGCAGTGCAGGGGGTCTTGCTGGGGGTGATGTTTCAGGGTTTTAGGAAATGCAGTGGTGTTCGGGCAGTGCAAGGGGTCGTGCAGGGCGATGGTGTTTTGGGGTTTAGGGCAGTGCAGTGGTGTTCAGGCAGTGCAGGTGGTCGTGCTGGGGATGGAGTTTCAGGGTATAGGGCAGTGCAGTGGTGTTCGGGCAGTGTAGGGGTTGTGCTCGGGGGGGTGTTTCGGGGTTTAGGGCAGTGCAGTGGTGTCCGGGCAGTGTAGGGGGTCATGTTGTGGCTGGTGTTTCAGGGTTCAGGGCAGAGCAGTGGTGTTCGGGCAGTGTGAGGGTCGTGCTGGGGGTGGTGTTTCAGGGATTAGGGCAGTGCAGTGGTGTTCGGGCAGTGTAGGGGGTCGTGTTGGGGCTGGTATTTCAGGGTTTAGGGCAGTGCAGTGGTGTTCGGGGAGTGTAGGCGGTCGTGCTGGGGCTGGTGTTTCAGGGTTTAGGGCAGTGCAGTGGTGGTCGGTCAGTACAATGGGTCTTGGTGGGGTGGTGTTTCAGGGTTTAGGGCAGTGCAGTCGTGTTCGGGCAGTGCAGGGGGTCTTGCTGGGGGTGATGTTTCAGGGTTTTAGGAAATGCAGTGGTGTTCGGGCAGTGCAGGGGGTCATGCAGGGGGATGGAGTTTCAGGGTATAGGGCAGTGCAGTGGTGTTCGGGCAGTGTAGGGGTTGTGCTCGGGGGGGGGTGTTTCGGGGTTTAGGGCAGTGCAGTGGTGTCCGGGCAGTGTAGGGGGTCATGTTGTGGCTGGTGTTTCAGGGTTTAGGGCAGAGCAGTGGTGTTCGGGCAGTGTTGGGGGATGTGCGACGGTGGTGGTTTAGGGCAGTGCAGTGGTGTTCGGGCAGTGTAGTGGGTCGTGCCGGGGCTGGTGTTTTAGGGTTCAGGGCAGACAATGCTGTTCGGGCAGTGTGGGGGTTGTGCTGGGGCTGGTGTTTCAGGGTTTAGGGCAGTGCAGTAGTATTCGGGAAGTGTAGGGGGTCATGCTGGGGGTGGTGTTTCAGGGTTTATGGCAGTGCAGTTTTGTTCGTTCAGTATAGGGGGTTATGCAGGGGGTCATGTTTCAGGGTTTAGGGCAGTATTGTTCGGGCAGTGTAGGGGTTCATGCTGGGGTGGTGTTTCAGGGTTTAGGGCAGTGCAGTGGTGGTTAGGCAGTGTAGGGGTTTGTGCAGGGGGTGGTGTTTCAGGTTTTAGGGCTGTGCAGTGGTGTTTGGGCAGTGTACTGGGTCATGCTGGGGCTGGTGTTTCAGTGTTTAAGGCAGTGCAGTGGTGTTCGGGCAGTGTAGTGGGTCGTGCTGGGGCTGGTGTTTTAGGATTCAGGGCAGAGCAATGGTGTTCAGGCAGTGTGGGGGTCGTGCTGGGGCTAGTGTTTCAGGGTTTAGGGCAGTGCAGTGGTATTTGGGAAGTGTAGGGGGTCATTCTGGGGGTGGTGTTTCAGGGTTTATGGCAGTACAGTGTTGTTCGCTCAGTATAGGGGGTTATGCAGGAGGTGGTGTTTCAGGGTTTAGGGCAGTGCAGTATTTTTCGGGCAGTGTAGGGGTCATGCAGGGGGTGGTTTTTCAGGGTTTAGGGCAGTGCAGTGGTGTTCGGGCAGTGTAGGGGGTCGTACTGAGGCTGGTGTTTCAGGGTTCAGGGCAGTGCAGTGGTGTTTTGGCAGTGCAGGGGGTCGTGCTGTGGCAGGTGTTTCAGGGTTCAGGGCAGTGCAGTGGTGTTCGGGCAGTGTGGGGGTCGTGCTGAGGGTGGTGTTTCAGGGATTAGGGCAGTGCAGCGGTGTTCGGGCAGTGTAGGGGGTCGTGCTGGGGCTGGTGTTTCAGGGTTTAGGGCAGTGCAGTGGTGTTCGGGGAGTGTAGGCGGTCGTGCTGGGGCTGGTGTTTCAGGGTTTAGGGCAGTGCAGTGGTGGTCGGTCAGTGCATTGGGTCTTCCTGGGGGTGGTGTTTCAGGGTTTAGGGCAGTGCAGTGGTGTTCGGGCAGTGCAGGGGGTCTTGCTGGGGGTGATGTTTCAGGGTTTAGGGAAGTGCAGTGCTGTTCTGGCAGTGTAGGGGGTCATGCACGGGGTGGTGTTTCAGGGTTTAGGGCAGTGCAGTGGTGTTCGTTCAGTATAGGGGGTCGTGCAGGGGGTGGTGTTTCAAGGTTTAGGGCAGTGCAGTATTGTTCGGGCATTGTAGGGGGTCATGCAGGGGGTGGTGTTTCAGGGTTTAGGGCAGTGCAGTGGTGTTCGGCCAGTGTAGGGGGTCGTGCTGAGGCTGGTGTTTCAGGGTTCAGGGCAGTGCAGTGGTGTTTTGGCAGTGTAGGGGGTCGTGCTGGGGCTGGTGTTTCAGGGTTCAGGGCAGAGCAGTGGTGTTCGGGCAGTGTGGGGGTCGTGCTGGGGGTGGTGTTTCAGGGATTAGGGCAGTGCAGTGGTGTTCGGGCAGTGTAGGGGGTCGTGCTGGGGCTGGTATTTCAGGGTTTAGGGCAGTGCAGTGGTGTTCGGGGAGTGTAGGCGGTCGTGCTGGGGCTGGTGTTTCAGGGTTTAGGGCAGTGCAGTGGTGGTCGATCAGTACAATGGGTCTTGGTGGGGTGGTGTTTCAGGGTTTAGGGCAGTGCAGTCGTGTTCGGGCAGTGCAGGGGGTCTTGCTGGGGGTGATGTTTCAGGGTTTTAGGAAATGCAGTGGTGTTCGGGCAGTGCAGGGGGTCGTGCAGGGGGATGGTGTTTCAGGGTTCAGAGCAGAGCAGTGGTGTTCGGGCAGTGTGGGGGTCGTGCTGGGGGTGGTGTTTCAGGGATTAGGGCAGTGCAGTGGTGTTCGGGCAGTGTAGGGGGTCGTGCTGGGGCTGGTGTTTCAGGGTTTAGGGCAGTGCAGGGGTGTTCGGGGAGTGTAGGCGGTCGTGCTGGGGCTGGTGTTTCAGGGTTTAGGGCAGTGCAGTGGTGGTCGGTCAGTGCATTGGGTCTTCCTGGGGGTGGTGTTTCAGGGTTTAGGCAGTGCAGTGGTGTTCGGGCAGTGCAGGGGGTCTTGCTGGGGGTGATGTTTCAGGGTTTAGGGAAGTGCAGTGGTGTTCAGGCAGTGCAGGGGGTCGTGCAGGGGGATGGTGTTTCGGGGTTTAGGGAAGTGCAGTGGTGTTTGGGCAGTGCAGGGGGTCATGCAGGGGGGTGGTGTTTCGGGGTTTAGGGCAGTGCAGTGGTGTTCAGGCAGTGCAGGGGGTCGTGCTGGGGATGGAGTTTCAGGGTATAGGGCAGTGCAGTGGTGTTCGGGCAGTGTAGGGGTTGTGCTGGGGGGTGTTTCAGGGTTTAGGGCAGTGCAGTGGTGTCCGGGCAGTGTAGGGGGTCATGCAGGGCGTGGTGTTTCAGGGTTTAGGGCCGTGCAGTGCTGTCCTGGCAGTGTAGGGGGTCATGTACGGGGTGGTGTTTCAGTGTTTAGAGCAGTGTAGTGGTGTTCGGGCAGTGTAGGGGGTCTTGCAGGGGGTGGTGTTTCAGGGTTTAGGGCAGTGCAGTGGTGTTCGTTCAGTATAGGGGGCCGTGCAGGGGGTGGTGTTTCAAGGTTTAGGGCAGTGCAGTATTGTTCGGGCATTGTAGGGGGTCGTGCAGGGGGTGGTGTTTCAGGGTTTAGGGCAGTGCAGTGGTGTTCGGGCAGTGTAGGGGGTCGTGCTGAGGCTGGTGTTTCAGGGTTCAGGGCAGTGCAGTGGTGTTTTGGCAGTGTAGGGGGTCGTGCTGGGGCTGGTGTTTCAGGGTTCAGGGCAGAGCAGTGGTGTTCGGGTAGTGTGGGGGTCATGCTGGGGGTGGTGTTTCAGGGATTAGGGCAGTGCAGTGGTGTTCGGGCAGTGTAGGGGGTCGTGCTGGGGCTGGTATTTCAGGGTTTAGGGCAGTGCAGTGGTGTTCGGGCAGTGTAGGGGGTCATGCTGGGGCTGGTGTTTCAGGGTTTAGGGCAGTGTTGTTGTGTTCGGGCAGTGTAGGGGGTCGTGCTGGGGGTGGTTTTTCAGGGTTTAGGGCAGTGCAGTGGTATTTGGGCAGTGTTGGGGGTCATGCTGGGGTGGTGGTTCAGGGTTTAGGGCAGTGCAGTGGTGTTCGGGCAGTGTAGGGGGTCTTGCTGGGGGTGGTGTTTCAGGGTTTACGGCAGTGCAGTGGTGTTCGGGCATTGTAGGGGGTCGTGCTGGGACTGGTGTTTTGGGGTTTAGGGCTGTGCAGTGGTGTTTGGGCAGTGTACTGGGTCATGCTGGGGCTGGTGTTTCCGTGTTTAAGGCAGTGCAGTGGTGTTCGGGCAGTGTAGTGGGTCGTGCTGGGGCTGGTGTTTTAGGATTCAGGGCAGAGCAGTGGTGTTCGGGCAGTGTGGGGGTCGTGCTGGGGCTGGTGTTTCAGGGTTGAGGGCAGTGTAGCGGTATTTGGGAAGTGTAGGGGGTCATGCTGTGGGTGGTGTTTCAGGGTTTATGGCAGTGCAGTGGTATTTGGGCAGTGTTGGGGGTTGTGCTGGGGGTGGTGGTTCAGGGTTTAGAGCAGTGTAGTGGTGTTCGGGCAGTGTAGGGGGTCTTGCAGGGGGTGGTGTTTCAGGGTTTAGGGCAGTGCAGTGGTGTTCGTTCAGTATAGGGGGTCGTGCAGGGGGTGGTGTTTCAAGGTTTAGGGCAGTGCAGTATTGTTCGGGCATTGTAGGGGGTCGTGCAGGGGGTGGTGTTTCAGGGTTTAGGGCAGTGCAGTGGTGTTCGGGCAGTGTAGGGGGTCGTGCTGAGGCTGGTGTTTCAGGGTTCAGGGCAGTGCAGTGGTGTTTTGGCAGTGTAGGGGGTCGTGCTGGGGCTGGTGTTTCAGGGTTCAGGGCAGAGCAGTGGTGTTCGGGTAGTGTGGGGGTCATGCTGGGGGTGGTGTTTCAGGGATTAGTGCAGTGCAGTGGTGTTCGGGCAGTGTAGGGGGTTGTGCTGGGGCTGGTATTTCAGGGTTTAGGGCAGTGCAGTGGTGTTCGGGCAGTGTAGGGGGTCATGCTGGGGCTGGTGTTTCAGGGTTTAGGGCAGTGTTGTTGTGTTCGGGCAGTGTAGGGGGTCGTGCTGGGGGTGGTTTTTCAGGGTTTAGGGCAGTGCAGTGGTATTTGGGCAGTGTTGGGGGTCGTGCTGGGGTGGTGGTTCAGGGTTTAGGGCAGTGCAGTGGTGTTCGGGCAGTGTAGAGGGTCGTGCTCGGGGTGGTGTTTCAGGGTTTAGGGCAATGCAGTGGTGTTTGGGCAGTGTAAGGGGTTGTGCAGGGGGTGGTGTTTTAGGGTTTAGGGCAGTGTAGTGGTTTTTGGGCAGTGTAGGGAGTCGTGCAGGGGTGGTGTTTCAGGGTTTAGGGCAGTGTAGTGATGTTTGGGCAGTGTAGGGGGTCGTGCTGATGGTGGTGTTTCAGGGTTTAGGGCAGTGCAGTGGCATTCGACCAGTGTGAGGGGTCATGCTGGGGCTGGTGTTTTAAGGTTTAGTGCAGTGTATTGGTTTTCGGGCAGTGTAGGGGGTCGTGCTGGGGCTGGAGGTTTAGGGTTAAGCATAGTGCAGTGGTGTTCGGGCAGTGTAGGGGTTTGTGCTGGGGGTGGTGTTTTATGGTTTAGGGTAGTGCAGTTGTGGTCGGGCAGTGTAGGGGGTTGTGCAGGGGTTGGCGTTTTAGGGTTTAGGGCAGTGGAGTGGTGTTCGGGCAGTGTAGGGGGTCATGCAGGGTGGTGTTTCAGGGTTTCGGGCAGTGCAGTGGTGATCGGGCAGTGTAGGGGGTCTTGCTGGAGGTGGTGTTTCAAGGTTTAGGGCAGTGCAGTGGTGTTCGGGCATTGTAGGGGGTCGTGCTGGGACTGGTGTTTTAGGGTTTAGGGCAGTGCAGTGGTGTTTGGGCAGTGTACTGGGTCATGCTGGGGCTGGTGTTTCAGGGTTTAAGGCAGTGCAGTGGTGTTCGGGCAGTGTAGGGGGTCATGTTGTGGCTGGTGTTTCAGGGTTTAGGGAAGAGCAGTGGTGTTCGGGCAGTGTAGTGGGTCGTGCCGGGGCTGGTGTTTTAGGGTTTAGGGCAGTGCAGTGGTATTCGGGAAGTGTAGGGGGTCATGCTGGGGGTGGTGTTTCAGGGTTTATGGCAGTGCAGTTTTGTCAGTTCAGTATAGGGGGTTATGCAGGGGGTCGTGTTTCTGGGTTTAGGGCAGTGCAGTATTGTTCGGGCAGTGTAGGGGTTCATGCTGGGGTGGTGTTTCAGGGTTTAGGGCAGTGCAGTGGTGTTCAGGCAGTGTAGGGGTTCATGCAGGGGGTGGTGTTTCAGGTTTTAGGGCAGTGCAGTGGTGTTTGGGCAGTGTTGAGGTTCTTCATGGGGGTGGTGTTTCAGGGTTTAGGGCAGTGGTGTTCAGGCAGTGTAAGGGGTCTTGCTGGGGGTGGTGTTTCAGGGTTTAGGGCAGTTTAGTGGTGTTCAGGCAGTATAGGGGGTCTTGCTGGGGGTGGTGTTTCAGGGTTTAGGGCAGTGCAGTGGTGTTTGGGCAGTGTAGGGGGTCGTGCTGGGGATGGTGTTTCAGGGTTTAGGGCAGTGCAGTGGTGTTCGGGCAGTGTGAGGGGTCGTGCTCGGGCTGGTGTTTTAGGGTTTTAGGGCAGTGTATTGGTTTTCGGGCAGTGTAGGGGGTCTTGCTGGAGTTTAAGGGTTAAGAGTAGTGCAGTGGTGTTCGGGCAGTGTAGGGGGTCATGCTGGGGGTGGTGTTTTATGGTGTAGGGTTGTGCAGTGGTGTTCGGGCAGTGTAGGGGTCGCGCAGGGGGTGGCGTTTCAGGTTTAGGGCAGTGCAATGGTGATCAGGCAGTGTAGGGGGTCATGCAGGGGTGGTGTTTCAGGGTTTAGGGCTGTGCAGTGGTATTCAGCAAGTGTGGGGGTCGTGTCTGGGTGTGGTGTTTAAGGGATTAGGGCAGGGCAGTGGTGTTCGGGCAGTGTAGGGGGGCGTGCAGGGGTGGTGTTTGAGGGTTTAGGGCAGTTTAGTGGTGTTCAGGCAGTGTAGGGGGTCTTGCTGGGGGTGGTGTTTCAGGGTTTAGGGCATTGGTGTTAGGGCAGTGTAGGGGGTCTTTCTGGGGGTGGTGTTTCAGGGTTTAGGGCAGTGCAGTGGTATTCGGGCAGTGTAGGGGGTCGTGCAGGGGGTTGGTGTTTCAGGGTTTAGGGCAGTGCATTGGTGTTTGGGCAGTGTAGGGGGTCGTGCTAGGGCTGGTGTTTTAGGGTTTAGGGCAGTGTATTGGTGTTCGGGCAGTGTAGGGAGTCTTGTTGTGGCTGGTGTTTTAGGGTTTAGGGCAGAGCAGTGCTGTTCGGACAGTGTTGGGGGATGTGTGGGGGTGGTGGTTTAGGGCAGTGCAGTGGCGTTCGAGCAGTGTAGTGGGTCATGCTGGGGCTGGTGTTCAAGGGTTTAGGGCAGTGCAGTGGTGTTTGGGCAGTGTACTGGGTCATGCTAGGGCTGGTGTTTCAGGGTTTAGGGCAATGCAGTGGTATTCGGGAAGTATAGGGGGTCATGCTGGGGGTGGTGTTTCAGGGTTTAGGGCAGTGCAGTGGTATTCAAGAAATGTAGGGGGTAGTGCAGGGGGTGGTGTTTCAGGGTTTAGGGCAGTGCAGTGTTGTTCGGGCAGTGTAGGGGGTAGTGCTGGGGGTGGTCTTTCAGGGTTTAGGGCAGTACAGTGGTGTTCGGGCAGTGTAGGGGCTTGTGCGGTGGGTGGTGTTTCAGGGTTTAGGGCAGTGCAGTGGTGTTCTTGCAGTGTAGGCGGTCGTGCAGGGGGTGGTGTTTCAGGTTTTAGGGCAGTGCAGTGGTGTTTGGGCAGTGTTGAGGTTCTTGATGGGGGTGGTGTTTCAGGGTTTAGGGCAGTGGTGTTCAGGCAGTGTAAGGGGTCTTGCTGGGGTGGTGTTTGAGGGTTTAGGGCAGTTTAGTGGTGTTCAGGCAGTGTAGGGGGTCTTGCTGGGGGTGGTGTTTCAGGGTTTAGGGCAGTGGCGTTCGGGCAGTGTAGGGGGTCTTTCTGGGGGTGGTGTTTCAGGGTTTAGGGCAGTGCAGTGGTATTCGGGCAGTGTAGGGGGTCGTTCAGGGGGTTGGTGTTTCAGGGTTTAGGGCAGTGCATTGGTGTTTGGGCAGTGTAGGGGGTCGTGCTAGGGCTGGTGTTTTAGGGTTTAGGGCAGCGTATTGGTTTTCGGGCAGTGTAGGGGGTCTTGCTGGGGCTGGAGTTTAAGGGTTAAGGGTAGTGCAGTGGTGTTCAGGCAGTGTAGGGGGTCATGCTGGGGGTGGTGTTTTATGGTACAGGGTTGTGCAGTGGTGTTTGGGCAGTGTAGGGGTCGCGCAGGGGGTGGCGTTTTAGTGTTTAGGGCAGTGTAGTAGTGTTTGGGAAGTGTAGGGGGTGATGCAGGGGGTGGCGTTTCAGGGTTTAGGGCAGTGCAGTGGTGTTCGGGCAGTGTAGGGGGTCATGCTGGGGGTGGTGTTTTATGGTACAGGGTTGTGCAGTGGTGTTTGGGCAGTGTAGGGGTCGCGCAGGGGGTGGCGTTTTAGTGTTTAGGGCAGTGTAGTAGTGTTTGGGAAGTGTAGGGGGTGATGCAGGGGGTGGTGTTTCAGGGTTTAGGGCAGTGCAGGGGTGATCGGGCAGTGTAGGGGGTCTTGCTGGGGGTGATGTTTCAGGGTTTAGGGAAGTGCAGTGGTGTTCGGGCAGTGCAGGGGGTCGTGCAGGGGGATGGTGTTTCGGGGTTTAGGGCAGTGCAGTGGTGTTCGGGCAGTGCAGGGGGTCATGCAGGGGGGTGGTGTTTCTTGGTTTAGGGCAGTGCAGTGGTGTTCAGGCAGTGCAGGGGGTTGTGCTGGGGGTGGTTTTTCAGGGTATAGGGCAGTGCAGTGGGGTTCGGGCAGTGTAGGGGTTGTGCTGGGGGGGGTGTTTCGGGGTTTAGGGCAGTGCAGTGGTGTCCGGGCAGTGTAGTGGGTCATGCAGGGTGTGGTGTTTCAGTGTTTAGGGCAGTGCAGTGCTGTTCTGGCAGTGTAGGGGGTTGTGCACCTGGTGGTGTTTCAGGGTTTAGAGCAGTGTAGTGGAGTTCGGGCAGTGTAGGGGGTCTTGCAGGGGGTGGTGTTTCAGGGTTTAGGGCAGTGCAGTGGTGTTCCTTCAGTATAGGGGGTCGTGCAGGGGGTGGTGTTTCAAGGTTTAGGGCAGTGCAGTATTGTTCGGGCATTGTAGGGGGTCGTGCAGGGGGTGGTGTTTCAGGGTTTAGGGCAGTGCAGTGGTGTTCGGGCAGTGTAGGGGTTCGTGCTGAGGCTGGTGTTTCAGGGTTCAGGGCAGTGCAGTGATGTTTTGGCAGTGTAGGGGGTCATGCTGGGGCTGGTGTTTCAGGGTTCAGGGCAGAGCAGTGGTGTTCGGGCAGTGTGGGGGTCGTGCTGGGGCTGGTATTTCAGGGTTTAGGGCAGTGCAGTGGTGTTCGGGGAGTGTAGGCGGTCGTGCTGGGGCTGGTGTTTCAGGGTTTAGGGCAGTGCAGTGGTGGTGGTCTGTCAGTACAGTGGGTCTTGCTGGGGTGGTGTTTCAGGGTTTAGGGCAGTGCAGTGGTGTTCGGGCAGTGCAGGGGGTCTTCCTGGGGGTGATGTTTCAGGGTTTTGGGAAATGCAGTGGTGTTCGGGCAGTGTAGGGGGTCATGCAGGGAGATGGTGTTTCGGGGTTTATGGCAGTGCAGTGGTGTTCGGGCAGTGCAGGGGGTCATGCAGGGGGGTTGTGTTTCGGGGTTTAGGGCAGTGCAGTGGTGTTCGGGCAGTGCAGGCGGTCATGCAGAGGGTGGTGATTTGGGGTTTAGGGCAGTGCACTGGTGTTCGGGCAATGCAGGGGGTCGTGCTGGGGCTGGTGTTTCAGGGTTTAGGGCAGTGCAGTGATGTTCAGGGAGTGTAGGGGGCAGTGATGGGGCTGGTATTTCACAGTTTAGGGCAGTGCAGTGGTGGTCGGCAAGTGCAGTGGGTCATGCTAGGGGTGGTGTTTCTGGGTTTAGGGCAGTGCAGTGGTGTTTTGGCAGTGTAGGGGGTCATGCTGGGGCTGGTGTTTCAGGGTTCAGGGCAGAGCAGTTGTGTTCGGGCAGTGTGGGGGTGGTGCTGGGTGTGGTGTTTAAGGGATTAGGGCAGGGTAGTGGTGTTCGGGCAGTGTAGGGGGTCGTACTGGGGCTGGTGTTTCAGGGTTTAGGGCAGTGCAGTGGTGTTTGGGGAGTATAGGGGGTCGTGCTGGGGCTGGTGTTTCAGGGTTTAGGGCAGTGTTGTTGTGTTCAGGCAGTGTTGGGGGTCGTGCTGGGGGTGGTGTTTCAGGGCTTCGGGCAGTGCAGTGGTGTACGGGCAGTGTAGAGGGTCGTGCTGGGGGTGATGGTTCAGGGTTTAGAGCAGTGTAGTGGTGTTTGGGCAGTGTAAGGGGTTGTGCAGGGGGTGGTGTTTTAGGGTTTAGGGCAGTGCGGTGGTGTTCGGGCAGTGTAAGGGGTCGTGCAGGGGGTGGTGTTTCAGGGTTTAGGGCAGTGCAGTATTGTTCGAGCAGTGTAGGGGATCATGCAGGTGGTGGTGTTTAAGGGTTTAGGGCAGTGCAGTGGTGTTCGGGCAGTGTAGGGGGTCATGCTGGGGCTGGTGTTTCAGGGTTTAGGGCAGTGTTGTTGTGTTCGGGCAGTGAAGGGGGTCGTGCTGGGGGTGGTGTTTCAGGGTTTAGGGCAGTGCAGTGGTATTTGGGCAGTGTTGGAGGTTGTGCTGGGGGTGGTGGTTCAGGGTTTAGGGCAGTGCAGTGGTGTTCGGGCAGTGTAGAGCGTCGTGCTCGGGGTGGTGTTTCAGGGTTTAGGGCAATGCAGTGGTGTTTGGGCAGTGTAAGGGGTTGTGCAGGGGGTGGTGTTTTAGGGTTTAGGGCAGTGCAGTGGTGTTTTGGCAGTGTAGGGGGTCGTGCTGGGGCTGGTGTTTCAGTGTTTAAGGCAGTGCAGTGGTGTTCGGGCAGTGTAGGGGGTCATGTTGTGGCTGGTGTTTTAGGGTTTAGGTCAGAGCAGTGGTGTTCGGGCAGTGTTGGGGGATGTGCGAGGGTGGTGGTTTAGGGCAGTGCAGTGGTGTTCGGGCAGTGTAGTGGGTCGTGCTGGGGCTGGTGTTTTAGGCTTCAGGGCAGAGCAGTGGTGTTCGGGCAGTGTGGGGGTCATGCTGGGGCTGGTGTTTTAGGGTTTATGGCAGTGCAGTGGTATTCAGGAAGTGTAGAGGGTCATGCTGGGGGTGGGGTTTCAGGGTTTATGGCAGTGCAGTTTTGTTCGGTCAGTATAGGGGGTTATGCAGGGGGTCGTGTTTCAGGGTTTAGTGCAGTGCAGTATTGTTCGGGCAGTGTAGGGTTTCATGCTGGGGTGGTGTTTCAGGGTTTAGGGAAGTGCAGTGGTGTTCAGGCAGTGTAGGGGTTCGTGCAGGGGTGGTATTTCAGGTTTTAGGACAGTGCAGTGGTGTTTGGGCAGTGTTGAGGTTCTTGAAGGGGTGGTGTTTCAGGGTTTAGGGCAGTGGTGTTCAGGCAGTGTAAGGTTCTTGCTGGGGGTGGTGTTTCAGGGTTTAGGGCAGTTTAGTGGTGTTCAGGCAGTATAGGTGGTCTTGCTGGGGGTGGTGTTTCAGGGTTTAGGGCAGTGCAGTTGTGTTTGGGCAGTGTAGGGGGACGTGCTGGGGGTGGTGTTTCAGGGTTTAGGGCAGTGCAGTGGTGTTCGGGCAGTGTGAGGGGTCGTGCTAGGGCTGGTGTTTTAGGGTTTAGGGCAGTGTATTCGTTTTCGGGCAGTGTAGGGGGTCTTGCTGGGGCTGGAGTTTAAGGGTTAAGGGTAGTGCAGTGGTGTTCGGGCAGTGTAGGGGGTCATGCTGGGGGTGGTGTTTTATGGTGTAGGGTTGTGCAGTGGTGTTCGGGCAGTGTAGGGGGTCATGCAGGGTGGTGTTTCAGGGTTTAGGGCAGTGCAGTGGAGTTCGGGCATTGTAGGGGGTAGTGCTGGGACTGGTGCTTTAGGGTTTAGGTCTGTGCAGTGGTGTTTGGGCAGTGTACTGGGTCATGCTGGGGCTGGTGTTTCAGTGTTTAAGGCAGTGCGGTGGTGTTCGGGCAGTGTAGTGGGTCGTGCTGGTGTTTTAGGATTCATGGCAGAGCAGTGGTGTTCGGGCAGTGTGGGGGTCGTGCTGGGGCTGGTGTTTCAGGGTTTAGGGCAGTGCAGTGGTATTCGGAAAATGTAGGGAGTCATGCTGGGGGTGGTGTTTCAGGGTTTATGGCAGTGCAGTATTGTTCGGGCAGTGTAGGGGGTCATGCAGGGGGTGGTGTTTCAGGGTTTAGGGCAGTGCAGTGGTGTTCGGGCACTGTAGGGAGTCGTACTGAGGCTGGTGTTTCAGGGTTCAGGGCAGTGCAGTGGTGTTTTGGCAGTGCAGGGGGTCGTGCTGGAGCAGGTGTTTCAGGGTTCAGGGCAGAGCAGTGGTGTTCGGGCAGTGTGGGGGTCGTGCTGGGGGTGGTGTTTCAGGGATTAGGGCAGTGCAGTGGTGTTCGGGCAGTGTAGGGGGTCGTGCTGGGGTTGGTGTTTCAGGGTTTAGGGCAGTGCTGTGGTGTTCGGAGAGTGTAGGCGGTCGTGCTGGGGCTGGTTTTTCAGGGTTCAGGGAAGTGCAGTGGTGTTCGGGCACTGTAGGGGTTGTGCTGGGGGTGGTGTTTTGGGGTTTAGGGCAGTGCAGTGGTGTTCGGGCAGTGTAGGGGGGCGTGCAGGGTGTGGTGTTTCAGGGTTTAGGGCAGTGCAGTGCTGTTCTGGCAGTGTAGGGGGTCGTGCAGGGGGTGGTGTTTCAGGGTTTAGGGCAGTGAAGTGGTGTTCGTTCAGTATAGGGGGTCGTGCAGGTGGTGGATTTTCAGGGTTTAGGGCAGTGCAGTTTTGTTCGGGCAGTGTATGGGGTCATGCTGGGGCTGGTGTTTCAGGGTTTAGGGCAGTGTTGTTGTGTTCGGGCAGTGTAGGGGGTCGTGCTGGGGGTGGTGTTTCAGGGTTTAGGGCAGTGCAGTGGTATTTGGGCAGTGTTGGGGTCGTGGTGGGGGTGGTGTTTCAGGGCTTAGGGCAGTGCAGTGGCGTTCAGGCAGTGTAGGGGTTCGTGCAGGGGGTGGTGTTTCAGGTTTTAGGGCAGTGCAGTGGTGTTTGGGCAGTGTTGAGGTTCTTGATGGGGGTGGTGTTTCAGGGTTTAGGGCAGTGGTGTTCAGGCAGTGTAAGGGGTCTTGCTGGGGTGGTGTTTGAGGGTTTAGGGCAGTTTAGTGGTGTTCAGGCAGTGTAGGGGGTCTTGCTGGGGGTGGTGTTTCAGGGTTTAGGGCAGTGGTGTTCGGGCAGTGTAGGGGGTCTTTCTGGGGGTGGTGTTTCAGGGTTTAGGGCAGTGCAGTGGTATTCGGGCAGTGTAGGGGGTCGTGTAGGGGGTTGGTGTTTCAGGGTTTAGGGCAGTGCATTGGTGTTTGGGCAGTGTAGGTGGTCGTGCTAGGGCTGGTGTTTTAGGGTTTAGGGCAGTGTATTGGTTTTTGGGCAGTGTAGGGGGTCTTGCTGGGGCTGGAGTTTAAGGGTTAAGGGTAGTGCAGTGGTGTTCAGGCAGTGTAGGGGGTCATGCTGGGGGTGGTGTTTTGTGGTACAGGGTTGTGCAGTGGTGTTTGGGCAGTGTAGGGGTCGCGCAGGGGGTGGCGTTTTAGTGTTTAGGGCAGTGTAGTAGTGTTTGGGAAGTGTAGGGGGTGATGCAGGGGGTGGCGTTTCAGGGTTTAGGGCAGTGCAGTGGTGTTCGGGCAGTGTAGGGGTTCATGCAGGGTGGTGTTTCAGGGTTTAGGGCAGTGCAGTGGTGATCGGGCAGTGTAGGGGGTCTTGCTGGGGATGATGTTTCAGGGTTTAGGGAAGTGCAGTGGTGTTCGGGCAGTGCAGGGGGTCGTGCAGGGGGATGGTGTTTCGGGGTTTAGGGCAGTGCAGTGGTGTTCAGGCAGTGCAGGGGGTCATGCAGGGGGGTGGTGTTTCTTGGTTTAGGGCAGTGCAGTGGTGTTCAGGCAGTGCAGGGGGTTGTGCTGGGAGTGGTTTTTCAGGGTATAGGGCAGTGCAGTGGTGTTCGGGCAGTGTAGGAGTTGTGCTGGGGGGAGTGTTTCGGGGTTTAGGGCAGTGCAGTGGTGTCCGGGCAGTGTAGTGGGTCATGCAGGGTGTGGTGTTTCAGGGTTTAGGGCAGTGCAGTGCTGTTCTGGCAGTGTAGGGGGTCGTGCACCTGGTGGTGTTTCAGGGTTTAGAGCAGTGTAGTGGAGTTCGGGCAGTGTAGGGGGTCTTGCAGGGGGTGGTGTTTCAGGGTTTAGGGCAGTGCAGTGGTGTTCGTTCAGTATAGGGGGTCGTGCAGGGGGTGGTGTTTCAAGGTTTAGGGCAGTGCAGTATTGTTCGGGCATTGTAGGGGGTCGTGCAGGGGGTGGTGTTTCAGGGTTTAGGGCAGTGCAGTGGTGGTCGGGCAGTGTAGGGGTTCGTGCTGAGGCTGGTGTTTCAGGGTTCAGGGCAGTGCAGTGATGTTTTGGCAGTGTAGGGGGTCGTGCTGGGGCTGGTGTTTCAGGGTTCAGGGCAGAGCAGTGGTGTTCGGGCAGTGTGGGGGTCGTGCTGGGGCTGGTATTTCAGGGTTTAGGGCAGTGTAGTGGTGTTCGGGGAGTGTAGGCGGTCGTGCTGGGGCTGGTGTTTCAGGGTTTAGGGCAGTGCAGTGGTGGTCTGTCAGTACAGTGGGTCTTGCTGGGGTGGTGTTTCAGGGTTTAGGGCAGTGCAGTGGTGTTCGGGCAGTGCAGGGGGTCTTCCTGGGGGTGATGTTTCAGGGTTTTGGGAAATGCAGTGGTGTTCGGGCAGTGTAGGGGGTCATGCAGGGAGATGGTGTTTCGGGGTTTATGGCAGTGCAGTGGTGTTCGGGCAGTGCAGGGGGTCATGCAGGGGGGTTGTGTTTCGGGGTTTAGGGCAGTGCAGTGGTGTTCGGGCAGTGCAGGCGGTCATGCAGAGGGTGGTGATTTGGGGTTTAGGGCAGTGCACTGGTGTTCGGGCAATGCAGGGGGTCATGCTGGGGCTGGTGTTTCAGGGTTTAGGGCAGTGCAGTGATGTTCAGGGAGTGTAGGGGGCAGTGATGGGGCTGGTATTTCACAGTTTAGGGCAGTGCAGTGGTGGTCAGCAAGTGCAGTGGGTCATGCTAGGGGTGGTGTTTCTGGGTTTAGGGCAGTGCAGTGGTGTTTTGGCAGTGTAGGGGGTCGTGCTGGGGCGGGTGTTTCAGGGTTCAGGGCAGAGCAGTTGTGTTCGGGCAGTGTGGGGGTGGTGCTGGGTGTGGTGTTTAAGGGATTAGGGCAGGGTAGTGGTGTTCGGGCAGTGTAGGGGGTCGTGCTGGGGCTGGTGTTTCAGGGTTTAGGGCAGTGCAGTGGTGTTTGGGGAGTATAGGGGGTCGTGCTGGGGCTGGTGTTTCAGGGTTTAGGGCAGTGTTGTTGTGTTCAAGCAGTGTTGGGGGTCGTGCTGGGGGTGGTGTTTCAGGGCTTAGGGCAGTGCAGTGGTGTACGGGCAGTGTAGAGGGTCGTGCTGGGGGTGGTGGTTCAGGGTTTAGAGCAGTGTAGTGGTGTTTGGGCAGTGTAAGGGGTTGTGCAGGGTGTGGTGTTTTAGGGTTTAGGGCAGTGCGGTGGTGTTCGGGCAGTGTAAGGGGTCGTGCAGGGGGTGGTGTTTCAGGGTTTAGGGCAGTGCAGTATTGTTCGAGCAGTGTAGGGGATCATGCAGGTGGTGGTGTTTAAGGGTTTAGGGCAGTGCAGTGGTGTTCGGGCAGTGTAGGGGGTCATTCTGGGGCTGGTGTTTCAGGGTTTAGGGCAGTGTTGTTGTGTTCGGGCAGTGAAGGGGGTCGTGCTGGGGGTGGTGTTTCAGGGTTTAGGGCAGTGCAGTGGTATTTGGGCAGTGTTGGAGGTCGTGCTGGGGGTGGTGGTTCAGGGTTTAGGGCAGTGCAGTGGTGTTCGGGCAGTGTAGAGCGTCGTGCTCGGGGTGGTGTTTCAGGGTTTAGGGCAATGCAGTGGTGTTTGGGCAGTGTAAGGGGCTGTGCAGGGGCTGGTGTTTTAGGGTTTAGGGCAGTGCAGTGGTGTTTTGGCAGTGTAGGGGGTCGTGCTGGGGCTGGTGTTTCAGTGTTTAAGGCAGTGCAGTGGTGTTCGGGCAGTGTAGGGGGTCATGTTGTGGCTGGTGTTTTAGGGTTTAGGTCAGAGCAGTGGTGTTCGGGCAGTGTTGGGGGATGTGCGAGGGTGGTGGTTTAGGGCAGTGCAGTGGTGTTCGGGCAGTGTAGTGGGTCGTGCTGGGGCTGGTGTTTTAGGGTTCAGGGCAGAGCAGTGGTGTTCGGGCAGTGTGGGGGTCGTGCTGGGGCTGGTGTTTTAGGGTTTATGGCAGTGCAGTGGTATTCAGGAAGTGTAGAGGGTCATGCTGGGGGTGGGGTTTCAGGGTTTATGGCAGTGCAGTTTTGTTCGGTCAGTATAGGGGGTTATGCAGGGGGTCGTGTTTCAGGGTTTAGGGCAGTGCAGTATTGTTCGGGCAGTGTAGGGTTTCATGCTGGGGTGGTGTTTCAGGGTTTAGGGAAGTGCAGTGGTGTTCAGGCAGTGTAGGGGTTCGTGCAGGGGTGGTATTTCAGGTTTTAGGGCAGTGCAGTGGTGTTTGGGCAGTGTTGAGGTTCTTGATGGGGGTGGTGTTTCAGGGTTTAGGGCAGTGGTGTTCAGGCAGTGTAAGGTTCTTGCTGGGGTGGTGTTTCAGGGTTTAGGGCAGTTTAGTGGTGTTCAGGCAGTATAGGGGGTCTTGCTGGGGGTGGTGTTTCAGGGTTTAGGGCAGTGCAGTGGTGTTTGGGCAGTGTAGGGGGACGTGCTGGGGGTGGTGTTTCAGGGTTTAGGGCAGCGCAGTGGAGTTCGGGCATTGTAGGGGGTAGTGCTGGGACTGGTGCTTTAGGGTTTAGGTCTGTGCAGCGGTGTTTGGGCAGTGTACTGGGTCATGCTGGGGCTGGTGTTTCAGTGTTTAAGGCAGTGCAGTGGTGTTCGGGCAGTGTAGTGGGTCGTGCTGGTGTTTTAGGATTCATGGCAGAGCAGTGGTGTTCGGGCAGTGTGGGGGTCGTGCTGGGGCTGGTGTTTCAGGGTTTAGGGCAGTGCAGTGGTATTCGGAAAGTGTAGGGAGTCATGCTGGGGGTGGTGTTTCAGGGTTTAAGGCAGTGCAGTGTTGTTCGCTCAGTATAGGGGGTTATGCAGGAGGTGGTGTTTCAGGGTTTAGGGCAGTGCAGTATTGTTCGGGCAGTGTAGGGGGTCATGCAGGGGGTGGTGTTTCAGGGTTTAGGGCAGTGCAGTGGTGTTCGGGCAGTGTAGGGAGTCGTACTGAGGCTGGTGTTTCAGGGTTCAGGGCAGTGCAGTGGTGTTTTGGCAGTGCAGGGGGTCGTGCTGGAGCAGGTGTTTCAGGGTTCAGGGCAGAGCAGTGGTGTTCGGGCAGTGTGGGGGTCGTGCTGGGGGTGGTGTTTCAGGGATTAGGGCAGTGCAGTGGTGTTCGGGCAGTGTAGGGGGTCGTGCTGGGGTTGGTGTTTCAGTAGTGTTTGGGAAGTGTAGGGGGTGATGCAGGGGGTGGCGTTTCAGGGTTTAGGGCAGTGCAGTGGTGTTCGGGCAGTGTAGGGGTTCATGCAGGGTGGTGTTTCAGGGTTTAGGGCAGTGCAGTGGTGATCGGGCAGTGTAGGGGGTCTTGCTGGGGGTGATGTTTCAGGGTTTAGGGAAGTGCAGTGGTGTTCGGGCAGTGCAGGGGGTCGTGCAGGGGGATGGTGTTTCGGGGTTTAGGGCAGTGCAGTGGTGTTCAGGCAGTGCAGGGGGTCATGCAGGGGGGTGGTGTTTCTTGGTTTAGGGCAGTGCAGTGGTGTTCAGGCAGTGCAGGGGGTTGTGCTGGGAGTGGTTTTTCAGGGTATAGGGCAGTGCAGTGGTGTTCGGGCAGTGTAGGAGTTGTGCTGGGGGGAGTGTTTCGGGGTTTAGGGCAGTGCAGTGGTGTCCGGGCAGTGTAGTGGGTCATGCAGGGTGTGGTGTTTCAGGGTTTAGGGCAGTGCAGTGCTGTTCTGGCAGTGTAGGGGGTCGTGCACCTGGTGGTGTTTCAGGGTGTAGAGCAGTGTAGTGGAGTTCGGGCAGTGTAGGGGGTCTTGCAGGGGGTGGTGTTTCAGGGTTTAGGGCAGTGCAGTGGTGTTCGTTCAGTATAGGGGGTCGTGCAGGGGGTGGTGTTTCAAGGTTTAGGGCAGTGCAGTATTGTTCGGGCATTGTAGGGGGTCGTGCAGGGGGTGGTGTTTCAGGGTTTAGGGCAGTGCAGTGGTGGTCGGGCAGTGTAGGGGTCGTGCTAGGGCTGGTGTTTTAGGGTTTAGGGCAGTGCAGTGATGTTTTGGCAGTGTGAGGGGTCGTGCTAGGGCTGGTGTTTTAGGGTTTAGGGCAGTGTATTCGTTTTCGGGCAGTGTAGGGGGTCTTGCTGGGGCTAGAGTTTAAGGGTTAAGGGTAGTGCAGTGGTGTTCGGGCAGTGTAGGGGGTCATGCTGGGGATGGTGTTTTATGGTGTAGGGTTGTGCAGTGGTGTTCGGGCAGTGTAGGGGGTCATGCAGGGTGGTGTTTCAGGGTTTAGGGCAGCGCAGTGGAGTTCGGGCATTGTAGGGGGTAGTGCTGGGACTGGTGCTTTAGGGTTTAGGGCAGTGTATTCGTTTTCGGGCAGTGTAGGGGGTCTTGCTGGGGCTAGAGTTTAAGGGTTAAGGGTAGTGCAGTGGTGTTCGGGCAGTGTAGGGGGTCATGCTGGGGGTGGTGTTTTATGGTGTAGGGTTGTGCAGTGGTGTTCGGGCAGTGTAGGGGGTAGTGCTGGGACTGGTGCTTTAGGGTTTAGGTCTGTGCAGCGGTGTTTGGGCAGTGTACTGGGTCATGCTGGGGCTGGTGTTTCAGTGTTTAAGGCAGTGCAGTGGTGTTCGGGCAGTGTAGTGGGTCGTGCTGGTGTTTTAGGATTCATGGCAGAGCAGTGGTGTTCGGGCAGTGTGGGGGTCGTGCTGGGGCTGGTGTTTCAGGGTTTAGGGCAGTGCAGTGGTATTCGGAAAGTGTAGGGAGTCATGCTGGGGGTGGTGTTTCAGGGTTTAAGGCAGTGCAGTGTTGTTCGCTCAGTATAGGGGGTTATGCAGGAGGTGGTGTTTCAGGGTTTAGGGCAGTGCAGTATTGTTCGGGCAGTGTAGGGGGTCATGCAGGGGGTGGTGTTTCAGGGTTTAGGGCAGTGCAGTGGTGTTCGGGCAGTGTAGGGAGTCGTACTGAGGCTGGTGTTTCAGGGTTCAGGGCAGTGCAGTGGTGTTTTGGCAGTGCAGGGGGTCGTGCTGGAGCAGGTGTTTCAGGGTTCAGGGCAGAGCAGTGGTGTTCGGGCAGTGTGGGGGTCGTGCTGGGGGTGGTGTTTCAGGGATTAGGGCAGTGCAGTGGTGTTCGGGCAGTGTAGGGGGTCGTGCTGGGGTTGGTGTTTCAGGGTTTAGGGCAGTGCTGTGGTGTTCGGAGAGTGTAGGCGGTCGTGCTGGGGCTGGTGTTTCAGGGTTTAGGGAAGTGCAGTGGTGTCCGGGCAGTGTAGGGGTTGTGCTGGGGGTGGTGTTTTGGGGTTTAGGGCAGTGCAGTGGTGTTCGGGCAGTGTAGGGGGGCGTGCAGGGTGTGGTGTTTCAGGGTTTAGGGCAGTGCAGTGTGGTTCTGGCAGTGTAGGGGGTTGTGCAGGGGGTGGTGTTTCAGGGTTTAGGGCAGTGAAGTGGTGTTCGTTCAGTATAGGGGGTCGTGCAGGTGGTGGATTTTCAGGGTTTAGGGCAGTGCTGTGGTGTTCGGGCAGTGTAGGGGGTCGTGCTGGGGTTGGTGTTTCAGGGTTTAGGGCAGTGCTGTGGTGTTTGGAGAGTGTAGGCGGTCGTGCTGGGGCTGGTGTTTCAGGGTTTAGGGAAGTGCAGTGGTGTCCGGGCAGTGTAGGGGGGCGTGCAGGGTGTGGTGTTTCAGGGTTTAGGGCAGTGCAGTTTTGTTCGGGCAGTGTAGGGGGTCATGCAGGGAGTGGTGTTTCAGGGTTTAGAGCAGTGTAGTCTTGTTCGGGCAGTGTAGGGGGTCGTGCAGGGGGTGGTGTTTCAGGGTTAAGGGCAGTGAAGTGGTGGTCGTTCAGTATAGGGGGTCGTGCAGGTGGTGGATTTTCAGGGTTTAGAGCAGTGCAGTTTTGTTCGGGCAGTGTATGGGGTCGTGCTGGGGCTGGTGTTTCAGGGTTTAGGGCAGTGTTGTTGTGTTCGGGCAGTGTAGGGGGTCGTGCTGGGGGTGGTGTTTCAGGGTTTAGGGCAGTGCAGTGGTATTTGGGCAGTGTTGGGGTTGTGCTGGGGGTGGTGTTTCAGGGCTTAGGGCAATGCAGTGGTGTACGGACAGTGTAGAGGGTCGTGCTGGGGGTGGTGGTTCAGGGTTTAGAGCAGTGTAGTGGTGTTTGGGCAGTGTAAGGGGTTGTGCAGGGGGTGGTGTCTTAGGGTTTAGGGTAGTGCGGTGGTGTTCGGGCAGTGTAAGGGGTCATGCAGGGGGTGGTGTTTCAGGGTTTAGGGTAGTGCAGTATTGTTCGGGCAGTGTAGGGGATCGTGCAGGTGGTGGTGTTTAAGGGTTTACGGCAGTGCAGTGGTGTTCGGGCAGTGTAGGGGGGTCATGCTGGGGCTGGTGTTTCAGGGTTTAGGGCAGTGTTGTTGTGTTCGGGCAGTGTAAGGGGTTGTGCAGGGGGTGGTGTTTTAGGGTTTAGGGCAGTGTAGTGGTTTTCGGGCAGTGTAGGGAGTCGTGCAGGGGATGTGTTTCAGGGTTTAGGGCAGTGCAGTGATGCTTGGGCAGTGTAGGGGGTCGTGCTGGGGGTGGTGTTTCAGGGTTTAGGGCAGTGCAGTGGTGTTCGGGCAGTGTGAGGGGTCGTGCTGGGGCTGGTGTTTTAGGGTTTAGCGCAGTGTATTGGTTTTTGGGCAGTGTAGGGGGTCGTGCTGGGGCTGGAGTTTTAGGGTTAAGCGTAGTGCAGTGGTGTTCGGGCAGGGTAGGGGGTCGTGTTGGGGGTGGTGTTTTATGGTTTAGGGTAGTGCAGTTGTGGTCGGGCAGTGTAGGGGGTTGTGCAGGGGTTGGCGTTTTAGGGTTTAGGGCAGTGGAGTGGTGTTTGGGCAGTGTAGGGGGTCGTGCAGGGGGTGGTGTTTCAGGTTTAGGGCAGTGCAGTGGTGATCAGGCAGTGTAGGGGGTCATGCAGGGGTGGTGTTTCAGGGTTTAGGGCTGTGCAGTGGTGATCGGGCAGTGTAGGGGGTCTTGCTGGTGTTTTAGGATTCATGGCAGAGCAGTGGTGTTCGGGCAGTGTGGGGGTCGTGCTGGGGCTGGTGTTTCAGGGTTTAGGGCAGTGCAGTGGTATTCGGAAAGTGTAGGGAGTCATGCTGGGGGTGGTGTTTCAGGGTTTAAGGCAGTGCAGTGTTGTTCGCTCAGTATAGGGGGTTATGCAGGAGGTGGTGTTTCAGGGTTTAGGGCAGTGCAGTATTGTTCGGGCAGTGTAGGGGGTCATGCAGGGGGTGGTGTTTCAGGGTTTAGGGCAGTGCAGTGGTGTTCGGGCAGTGTAGGGAGTCGTACTGAGGCTGGTGTTTCAGGGTTCAGGGCAGTGCAGTGGTGTTTTGGCAGTGCAGGGGGTCGTGCTGGAGCAGGTGTTTCAGGGTTCAGGGCAGAGCAGTGGTGTTCGGGCAGTGTGGGGGTCGTGCTGGGGGTGGTGTTTCAGGGATTAGGGCAGTGCAGTGGTGTTCGGGCAGTGTAGGGGGTCGTGCTGGGGTTGGTGTTTCAGGGTTTAGGGCAGTGCTGTGGTGTTCGGAGAGTGTAGGCGGTCGTGCTGGGGCTGGTGTTTCAGGGTTTAGGGAAGTGCAGTGGTGTCCGGGCAGTGTAGGGGTTGTGCTGGGGGTGGTGTTTTGGGGTTTAGGGCAGTGCAGTGGTGTTCGGGCAGTGTAGGGGGGCGTGCAGGGTGTGGTGTTTCAGGGTTTAGGGCAGTGCAGTGTGGTTCTGGCAGTGTAGGGGGTTGTGCAGGGGGTGGTGTTTCAGGGTTTAGGGCAGTGAAGTGGTGTTCGTTCAGTATAGGGGGTCGTGCAGGTGGTGGATTTTCAGGGTTTAGGGCAGTGCTGTGGTGTTCGGGCAGTGTAGGGGGTCGTGCTGGGGTTGGTGTTTCAGGGTTTAGGGCAGTGCTGTGGTGTTTGGAGAGTGTAGGCGGTCGTGCTGGGGCTGGTGTTTCAGGGTTTAGGGAAGTGCAGTGGTGTTCGGGCAGTGTAGGCGGTCGTGCGGGGGTGGTGTTTCAGGGTTTCGGGCAGTGCAGTGGTGTTCGGGCAGTGTAGGGGTTCATGCTGGGGTGGTGTTTCAGGGTTTAGGGCAGTGCAGTGGTTTTCAGGCAGTGTAGGGGTTTGTGCAGGGGGTGGTGTTTCAGGTTTTAGGGCAGTGCAGTGGTGTTTGGGCAGTGTTGAGGTTCTTGATGGGGGTGGTGTTTCAGGGTTTAGGGCAGTGGTGTTCAGGCAGTGTAAGGGGTCTTGCTGGGGGTGGTGTTTGACGGTTTAGGGTAGCTTAGTGGTGTTCTGGCAGTGTAGGGGGTCTTTCAGGGGGTGGTGTTTCAGGGTTTAGGGCAGTGGTGTTCGGGCAGTGTAGGGGGTCTTTCTGGGGGTGGTGTTTCAGGGTTTATGGCAGTGCAGTGTTGTTCGTTCAGTATGAGGGGTTATGCAGGATGTGGTGTTTCAGGGTTTAGGACAGTGCAGTATTGTTCGGGCAGTGTAGGGGGTCATGCAGGAGGTGGTGTTTCAGGGTTTAGGGCAGTGCAGTGGTGTTCGGGCAGTGTAGGGGGTCGTACTGGTGGTGGTGTTTCAGGGTTTAGGGCACTGCAGTGGTGTTCGGTCAGTGTAGGGGATCGTGCTGGGACTGGTGCTTTAGGGTTTAGGGCAGTGCAGTGGTGTTTGGGCAATGTACTGGGTCATGCTGGGGCAGGTGTTTCAGTGTTTAAGGCAGTGCAGTGGTGTTCGGGTAGTGTAGGGGGTCATGTTTTGGCTGGTGTTTTAGGGTTTAGGGCAGAGCAGTGCTGTTCGGACAGTGTTGGGGGATGTGTGGGGGTGGTGGTTTAGGGCAGTGCAATGGCGTTCGGGCAGTGTAGTGGGTCATGCTGGGGCTGGTGTTCTAGGGTTTAGGGCAGTGCAGTGGTGTTTGGGCAGTGTACTGGGTCATGCTAGGGCTGGTGTTTCAGGGGTTAGGGCAATGCAGTGGTATTCGGGAAGTATAGGGGTCATGCTGGGGGTGGTGTTTCAGGGTTTAGGTCAGTGCAGTGGTATTCAGGAAATGTAGGGGGTAGTGCAGGGGGTGGTGTTTCAGGGTTTAGGGCAGTGCAGTGGTGTTCGGGCAGTGTAGGGTGTAGTGCTGGGGGTGGTCTTTCAGGGTTTAGGGCAGTACAGTGGTGTTCGGGCAGTGTAGGGGCTTGTGCGGGCGGTGGTGTTTCAGGGTTTAGGGCAGTGCAGTGGTGTTCGGGCAGTGTAGGCGGTCGTGCGGGGGTTGTGTTTCAGGGTTTCGGGCAGTGCAGTGGTGTTCGGGCAGTGTAGGGGTTCGTGCTGGGGTGGTGTTTCAGGGTTTAGGGCAGTGCAGTGGTGTTCAGGCAGTGTAGGGGTTTGTGCAGGGGGTGGTGTTTCAGGTTTTAGGGCAGTGCAGTGGTGTTTGGGCAGTGTTGAGGTTCTTGATGGGGGTGGTGTTTCAGGGTTTAGGGCAGTGGTGTTCCGGCAGTGTAAGGGGTCTTGCTGGGGTGGTGTTTGAGGGTTTAGGGCAGTTTAGTGGTGTTCAGGCAGTGTAGGGGGTCTTGCTGGGGGTGGTGTTTCAGGGTTTAGGGCAGTGGTGTTAGGGCAGTGTAGGGGGTCTTTCTGGGGGTGGTGTTTCAGGGTTTAGGGCAGTGCAGTGGTATTCGGGCAGTGTAGGGGGTCGTGCAGGGGGTTGGTGTTTCAGGGTTTAGGGCAGTGCATTGGTGTTTGGGCAGTGTAGGGGGTCGTGCTAGGGCTGGTGTTTTAGGGTTTAGGGCAGTGTATTGATTTTCGGGCAGTGTAGGGGGTCTTGTTGTGGCTGGTGTTTTAGGGTTTAGGGCAGAGCAGTGCTGTTCGGACAGTGTTGGGGGATGTGTGGGGGTGGTGGTTTAGGGCAGTGCAGTGGCGTTCGAGCAGTGTAGTGGGTCATGCTGGGGCTGGTGTTCTAGGGTTTAGGGCCGTGCAGTGGTGTTTGGGCAGTGTACTGGGTCATGCTAGGGCTGGTGTTTCAGGGTTTAGGGCAATGCAGTGGTATTCGGGAAGTATAGGGGGTCATGCTGGGGGTGGTGTTTCAGGGTTTAGGGCAGTGCAG
Organism: Triturus cristatus; assembly: GCF_964204655.1. NCBI lineage: Eukaryota > Metazoa > Chordata > Amphibia > Caudata > Salamandridae > Triturus > Triturus cristatus. The sequence goes on along the minus strand of NC_140579.1, from coordinate 630,073,387 downwards.
TGGTATTCAGGAAATGTAGGGGGTAGTGCAGGGGGTGGTGTTTCAGGGTTTAGGGCAGTGCAGTGGTGTTCGGGCAGTGTAGGGGGTAGTGCTGGGGGTGGTCTTTCAGGGTTTAGGGCAGTACAGTGGTGTTCGGGCAGTGTAGGGGCTTGTGCGGGGGGTGGTGTTTCAGGGTTTAGGGCAGTGCAGTGGTGTTCGGGCAGTGTAGGCGGTTGTGCGGGGGTTGTGTTTCAGGGTTTCGGGCAGTGCAGTGGTGTTCGGGCAGTGTAGGGGTTCGTGCTGGGGTGGTGTTTCAGGGTTTAGGGCAGTGCAGTGGTGTTCAGGCAGTGTAGGGGTGCGTGCAGGGGTGGTGTTTCAGGTTTTAGGGCAGTGCAGTGGTGTTTGGGCAGTGTTGAGGTTCTTGATGGGGGTGGTGTTTCAGGGTTTAGGGCAGTGGTGTTCAGGCAGTGTAAGGGGTCTTGCTGGGAGTGTTGTTTGAGGGTTTAGGGCAGTTTAGTGGTGTTCAGGCTGAGTAGGGGGTCTTGCTGGGGGTGGTGTTTCAGGGTTTAGGGCAGTGGTGTTCGGGCAGTGTTTTGGGTCTTTCTGGGGGTGGTGTTTCAGGGTTTAGGGCAGTGCAGTGGTATTCGGGCAGTGTAGGGGGTCGTGCAGGGGGTTGGTGTTTCAGGGTTTAGGGCAGTGCATTGGTGTTTGGGCAGTGTAGGGGGTCGTGCTAGGGCTGGTGTTTTAGGGTTTAGGGCAGTGTATTGGTTTTCGGGCAGTGTAGGGGGTCTTGCTGGGGCTGGAGTTTAAGGGTTAAGGGTAGTGCAGTGGTGTTCAGGCAGTGTAGGGGGTCATGCTGGGGGTGGTGCTTTATTGTACAGGGTTGTGCAGTGGTGTTTGGGCAGTGTAGGGGTCACGCAGGGGGTGGCGTTTTAGTGTTTAGGGCAGTGCAGTAGTGTTTGGGAAGTGTAGGGGGTGATGCAGGGGGTGGCATTTCAGGGTTTAGGGCAGTGCAGTGGTGTTCGGGCAGTGTAGGGGGTCATGCAGGGTGGTGTTTCAGGGTTTAGGGCAGTGCAGTGGTGATCGGGCAGTGTAGGGGGTCTTGCTGGGGGTGATGTTTCAGGGTTTAGGGAAGTGCAGTGGTGTTCGGGCAGTGCAGGGGGTCGTGCATGGGGATGGTGTTTCGGGGTTTAGGGCAGTGCAGTGGTGTTCGGGCAGTGCAGGGGGTCATGCAGGGGGGTGGTGTTTCTTGGTTTAGGGCAGTGCAGTGGTGTTCAGGCAGTGCAGGGGGTTGTGCTGGGGGTGGTTTTTCAGGGTATAGGGCAGTGCAGTGGTGTTCGAGCAGTGTAGGGGTTGTGCTGGGGGGGTGTTTCGGGGTTTAGGGCAGTGCAGTGGTGTCCGGGCAGTGTAGTGGGTCATGCAGGGTGTGGTGTTTCAGGGTTTAGGGCAGTGCAGTGCTGTTCTGGCAGTGTAGGGGGTCGTGCACCTGGTGGTGTTTCAGGGTTTAGAGCAGTGTAGTGGAGTTCGGGCAGTGTAGGGGGTCTTGCAGGGGGTGGTGTTTCAGGGTTTAGGGCAGTGCAGTGGTGTTCGTTCAGTATAGGGGGTCATGCAGGGGGTGGTGTTTCAAGGTTTAGGGCAGTGCAGTATTGTTCGGGCATTGTAGGGGGTCGTGCAGGGGGTGGTGTTTCAGGGTTTAGGGCAGTGCAGTGGTGTTCGGGCAGGGTAGGGGGTCGTGCTGAGGCTGGTGTTTCAGGGTTCAGGGCAGTGCAGTGATGTTTTGGCAGTGTAGGGGGTCGTGCTGGGGCTGGTGTTTCAGGGTTCAGGGCAGAGCAGTGGTGCTCGGGCAGTGTGGGGGTCGTGCTGGGGCTGGTATTTCAGGGTTTAGGGCAGTGCAGTGGTGTTCGGGGAGTGTAGGCGGTCATGCTGGGGCTGGTGTTTCAGGGTTTAGGGCAGTGCAGTGGTGGTCGGTCAGTACAGTGGGTCTTGCTGGGGTGGTGTTTCAGGGTTTAGGGCAGTGCAGTGGTGTTCGGGCAGTGCAGGGGGTCTTCCTGGGGGTGATGTTTCAGGGTTTTGGGAAATGCAGTGGTGTTCGGGCAGTGCAGGGGGTCATGCAGGGGGATGGTGTTTCGGGGTTTAGGGCAGTGCAGTGGTGTTCGGGCAGTGCAGGGGGTCATGCAGGGGGGTTGTGTTTCGGGGTTTAGGGCAGTGCAGTGGTGTTCGGGCAGTGCAGGCGGTCATGCAGAGGGTGGTGATTTGGGGTTTAGGGCAGTGCACTGGTGTTCGGGCAATGCAGGGGGTCGTGCTGGGGCAGGTGTTTCAGGGTTTAGGGCAGTGCAGTGATGTTCAGGGAGTGTAGGGGGCAGTGATGGGGCTGGTATTTCACAGTTTAGGGCAGTGCAGTGGTGGTCGGCAAGTGCAGTGGGTCATGCTAGGGGTGGTGTTTCTGGGTTTAGGGCAGTGCAGTGGTGTTTTGGCAGTGTAGGGGGTCCTGCTGGGGCTGGTGTTTCAGGGTTCAGGGCAGAGCAGTTGTGTTCGGGCAGTGTGGGGGTGGTGCTGGGTGTGGTGTTTAAGGGATTAGGGCAGGGTAGTGGTGTTCGGGCAGTGTAGGGGGTCGTGCTGGGGCTGGTGTTTCAGGGTTTAGGGCAGTGCAGTGGTGTTTAGGGAGTATAGGGGGTCGTGCTGGGGCTGGTGTTTCAGGGTTTAGGGCAGTGTTGTTGTGTTCGGGCAGTGTTGGGGGTCGTGCTGGGGGTGGTGTTTCAGGGCTTAGGGCAGTGCAGTGGTGTACGGGCAGTGTAGAGGGTCGTGCTGGGGGTGGTGGTTCAGGGTTTAGAGCAGTGTAGTGGTGTTTGGGCAGTGTAAGGGGTTGTGCAGGAGGTGGTGTTTTAGGGTTTAGGGCAGTGCGGTGGTGTTCGGGCAGTGTAAGGGGTCGTGCAGGGGGTGGTGTTTCAGGGTTTAGGGCAGTGCAGTATTGTTCGAGCAGTGTAGGGGATCGTGCAGGTGGTTGTGTTTAAGGGTTTAGGGCAGTGCAGTGGTGTTCGGGCAGTGTAGGGGGTCATGCTGGGGCTGGTGTTTCAGGGTTTAGGGCAGTGTTGTTGTGTTCGGGCAGTGAAGGGGGTCGTGCTGGGGGTGGTGTTTCAGGGTTTAGGGCAGTGCAGTGGTATTTGGGCAGTGTTGGAGGTCGTGCTGGGGGTGGTGGTTCAGGGTTTAGGGCAGTGCAGTGGTGTTCGGGCAGTGTAGAGCGTCGTGCTCGGGGTGGTGTTTCAGGGTTTAGGGCAATGCAGTGGTGTTTGGGCAGTGTAAGGGGTTGTGCAGGGGGTGGTGTTTTAGGGTTTAGGGCAGTGTAGTGGTTTTCGGGCAGTGTAGGGAGTCGTGCAGGGGTGGTGTTTCAGGGTTTAGGGCAGTGCAGTGATGTTTGGGCAGTGTGAGGGGTTGTGCTTGGGCTGGTATTTCAGGGTTTAGCGCAGTGCAGTGGTGTTCGGGGAGTGTAGGCGGTCGTGCTGGGGCTGGTCTTTCAGGGTTTAGGGCAGTGCAGTGGTGGTCGGTCAGTGCAGTGTGTCTTGCTGGGGGTGGTGTTTCACGGTTTAGGGCAGTGCAGTGGTGTTCGGGCAGTGCAGGGGGTCTTGCTGGGGGTGATGTTTCAGGGTTTTGGGAAGTGCAGTGGTGTTCGGTCAGTGCAGGGGGCATGCAGGGGGATGGTGTTTCGGGGTTTAGGGCAGTGCAGTGGTGTTCGGGCAGTGCAGGGGGTCATGCAGGGGGGTGGTGTTTCGGGGTTTAGGGCAGTGCAGTGGTATTCGGGCAGTGTAGGGGATTGTGCAGGGGGTTGGTGTTTCAGGGTTTAGGGCAGTGCAGTGGTGTTTGGGCAGTGTAGGGGGTCGTGCTGGGGGTGGTGTTTCAGGTTTTAGGGCAGTGCAGTGGTGTTTGGGCAGTGTGAGGGGTCGTGCTAGGGCTGGTGTTTTAGGGTTTAGGGCAGTGTATTGGTTTTTGGGCAGTGTAGGGGGTCTTGCTGGGGCTGGAGTTTAAGGGTTAAGGGTAGTGCAGTGGTGTTCGAGCAGTGTAGGGGTTGCGCAGGGGGTGGCGTTTTAGGGTTTAGGGCAGTGTAGTAGTGTTCGGGAAGTGTAGGGGGTCATGCAGGGGGTGGCGTTTCAGGGTTTAGGGCAGTGCAGTGGTGTTCGGGCAGTGTAAGGGGTCATGCAGGGTGGTGTATCAGGGTTTAGGGAAGTGCAGTGGTGATCGGGCAGTGTAGGGGGTATTGCTGGGGGTGGTGTTTCAGGGTTTAGAGAAATGCGGTGGTGTTCGGGCATTGTAGGGTTCGTGCTGGGACTGGTGTTTTAGGGTTTAGGGCAGTGCAATGGTGTTTGGGCAGTGTCCTGGATCATGCTGGGGCTGGTGTTTCAGTAATAAGGCAGTGCAGTGGTGTTCGGGCAGTGTAGGGGGTCATGTTGTGGCTGGTGTTTTAGGGTTTAGGGCAGAGCAGTGGTGTTCGGGCAGTGTTGAGGGATGTGCCAGGGTGGTGGTTTAGGGCAGTGCAGTAGTGTTCGGGCATAGTAGGGGGTCATGCTGGGGCTGGGGTTTCAGGGTTTAGGACAGTGCAGTGGTGTTCGGGGACTGTAGGCGGTCGGGCTGGGGCTGGTGTTTCAGGGTTTAGGGCAGTGCAGTGGTGGTCGGTCAGTGCAGTGGGTCTTGCTGGGGGTGGTGTTTCAGGGTTTAGGGAAGTGCAGTGTTGTTCGGGCAGTGCAGGGGGTCGTGCAGGGGGAGGGTGTTTCGGGGTTTAGGGCAGTGCAGTGGAGTTTGGGCAGTAAAGGGGGTCATGCAGGGGGGTGGTGTTTCAGGGTTTAGGGCAGTGCAGTGGTGTTCGGGCAGTGCAGGGGGTCATGCTGGGGGTGGTTTTTCAGGGTATAGGGCAGTGCAGTGGTGTTCGGGCAGTGTAGGGGTTGTGCTGGGGGTGGTGTTTCGGGGTTTAGGGCAGTGCAGTGGTTTCTGGGCAGTGTAGGGGGTCGTGCAGGGTGTGGTGTTTCAGGGTTTAGGGCAGTGCAGTGCTGTTCTGGCAGTGTAGGGGGTCGTGCAGGGGGTGGTGTTTCAGGGTTTAGAGCAGTGTAGTGGTGTTCGGGCAGTGTAGAGGGTCATGCAGGGGGTGGTGTTTCAGGGTTTAGGGCAGTGCAGTATTGTTCGGGCAGTGTAGGGGGTCGTGCAGGGGGTGGTGTTTCAGGGTTTAGGGCAGTGCAGTGGTGTACGGGCAGTGTAGGGGATCGTGCAGGTGGTGGTGTTTAAGGGTTTAGGGCAGTGCAGTGGTGTTTGGGCAGTGTAGGGGGTCATGCTGGGGCTGGTGTTTCAGGGTTTAGGGCAGTGTTGTTGTGTTCGGGCAGTGTAGGGGGTCGTGCTGGGGGTGGTGTTTCAGGGTTTAGGGCAGTGCAGTGGTATTTGGGCAGTGTTGGGGGTCGTGCTGGGGGTGGTGGTTCAGGGTTTAGGGCAGTGCAGTGGTGTTCGGGCAGTGTAGAGGGTCGTGCTCGGGGTGGTGTTTCAGGGTTTATGGCAGTTTTGTGGTGTTCAGGCAGTGTAGGGGGTCTTGCTGGGGGTGGTGTTTCAGGGTTTAGGGCAGTGTATTCGTTTTCGGGCAGTGTAGGGGGTCTTTCTGGAGGTGGTGTTTCAGGGTTTAGGGCAGTGCAGTGTTATTCGGGCAGTGTAGGGGGTCGTGCTGGGGCTGAAGTTTAAGGGTTAAGGGTAGTGCAGTGGTGTTCGGGCAGTGTAGGGGTCGCGCAGGGGTTGGCGTTTTAGGGTTTAGGGCAGTGTAGTAGTGTTCGGGAAGTGTAGGGGGTCATGCAGGGGGTGGCGTTTCAGGGTTTAGGGCAGTGCAGTGGTGTTCGGGCAGTGTAGGGGGTCATGCAGGGGGTGGTGATTTGGGGTTTAGGGCAGTGCACTGGTGTTCGGGCAATGCAGGGGGTCGTGCTGGGGCTGGTATTTCAGGGTTTAGGGCAGTGCAGTGATGTTCAGGGAGTGTAGGGGGCAGTGATGGGGCTGGTATTTCACAGTTTAGGGCAGTGTAGTGGTGGTCAGCCAGTGCAGTGGGTCATGCTGGGGGTGGTGTTTCAGGTTTTAGGGCAGTGCAGTGGTGTTTTGGCAGTGTAGGGGTGCGTGCTGGGGCTGGTGTTTCAGGGTTCAGGGCAGAGCAGTTGTGTTTGGGCAGTGTGGGGGTCGTGCTGGGTGTGCTGTTTAAGGGATTAGGGCAGGGCAGTGGTGTTCGGGCAGTGTAGGGGGTCGTGCTGGGGCTGGTGTTTCAGGGTTTAGGGCAGTGCAGTGGTGTTCGGAGAGTATAGGGGGTCGTGCTGGGGCTGGTGTTTCAGGGTTTAGGGCAGTGTTGTGTTCGGGCAGTGTAGGTGGTCGTGCTGGGGGTGGTGTTTCAGGGTTTAGGGCAGTGCAGTGGTGTACGGGCAGTGTAAAGGGTCGTGCTGGGGGTGGTGTTTCAGGGTTTAGAGCAGTGTAGTGGTGTTTGGGCAGTGTAAGGGGTCGTGCAGGGGGTGGTGTTTCAGGGTTTCGGGCAGTGCAGTATTGTTGGGGCAGTGTAGGGGATCGTGCAGGTGGTGGTGTTTAAGGGTTTAGGGCAGTGCAGTGGTGTTCGGGCAGTGTAGGGGGTCATGCTGGGGCTGGTGTTTCGGGGTTTAGGGCAGTGTTGTTGTGTTCGGGCAGTGTAGGGGGTCGTGCTGGGGGTGGTGTTTCAGGGTTTAGGGCAGTGCAGTGGTATTTGGGCAGTGTTGGGGGTCGTGCTGGGGGTGGTGGTTCAGGGTTTAGGGCAGTGCAGTGGTGTTCGGGCAGTGTAGAGGGTCGTGCTCGGGGTGGTGTTTCAGGGTTTATGGCAGTTTTGTGGTGTTCAGGCAGTGTAGGGGGTCTTGCTGGGGGTGGTGTTTCAGGGTTTAGGGCAGTAGTGTTCGGGCAGTGTAGGGGGTCTTTCTGGGGGTGGTGTTTCAGGGTTTAGGGCAGTGCAGTGGTATTCGGGCAGTGTAGGGGGTCGTGCTGGGGCTGAAGTTTAAGGGTTAAGGGTAGTGCAGTGGTGTTCGGGCAGTGTAGGGGGTCATTCTGGGGGTGGTGTTTTATGGTGTAGGGTTGTGCAGTGGTGTTCGGGCAGTGTAGGGGTCGCGCAGGGGTTGGCGTTTTAGGGTTTAGGGCAGTGTAGTAGTGTTCGGGCAGTGTAGGGGGTCATGCAGGGTGGTGTTTCAGGGTTTAGGGCAGTGCAGTGGTGATCGGGCATTGTGGGGGGTCGTGCTGGGACTGGTGTTTTAGGGTTTAGGGCAGTGCAGTGGTGTTTGGGCAGCGTACTGGGTCATGCTGGGGCTGGTGTTTCAGTGTTTAAGGCAGTGCAGTGGTGTTCGGGCAGTGTAGGGGGTCATGTTGTGGCTGGTGTTTTAGGGTTTAGGGCAGAGCAGTGGTATTCGGGCAGTGTTGGGGGATGTGCGAGGGTGGTAGTTTAGGGCAGTGCAGTGGTGTTTGGGCAATGTAGTGGGTCGTGCTGGGGCTGGTGTTTTAGGGTTCAGGGCAGAGCAGTGGTGTTCGGGCAGTGTGGGGGTCGTGCTGGGGCTGGTGTTTCAGGGTTTATGGCAGTGCAGTGGTATTCGGGAAGTGTAGGGGGTCATGCTGGGGGTGGTGTTTCAGGGTTTATAGCAGTGCAGTTTTGTTCGTTCAGTATATGGGGTTATGCAGGGGGTCGTGTTTCAGGGTTTAGGGCAGTGCAGTATTGTTCGGGCAGTGTAGGGGTTTATGCTGGGGTGGTGTTTCAGGGCTTAGGGCAGTGCAGTGGTGTTCAGGCAGTGTAGCGGTTCGTGCAGGGGGTGGTGTTTCAGGTTTTAGGGCAGTGCAGTGGTGTTTGGGCAGTGTTGAGGTTCTTGATGGGGGTGGTGTTTCAGGGTTTAGGGCAGTTTAGTGGTGTTCAGGCAGTATAGGGGGTCTTGCTGGGGGTGGTGTTTCAGGGTTTAGGGCAGTGCAGTGGTGTTTGGGCAGTGTAGGGGGTTGTGCTGGGGGTGGTGTTTCAGGGTTTAGGGCAGTGCAGTGGTGTTCGGGCAGTGTAGGGGGTTTGCTGGGGGTGGTGTTTCAGGGTTTAGGGCAGTGCAGTGGTGTTTGGGCAGTGTAGGGGGTCTTTCTGGGGGTGGTGTTTTAGGGTTTAGGGCAGTGTATTAGTTTTTGGGCAGTGTAGGGGGTCTTGCTGGGGCTGGAGTGTAAGGGTTAAGGGTAGTGCAGTGGTGTTCGGGCAGTGTAGGGGGTCATGCTGGGGGTGGTGTTTTATGGTGTAGGGTTGTGCAGTGGTGTTCGGGCAGTGTAGGGGGTCATGCAGGGTGGTGTTTCAGGGTTTAGGGCAGTGCAGTGGTGATCGGGCAGTGTAGGGGGTTTGCTGGGGGTGGTGTTTCAGGGTTTAGGGCAGTGCAGTGGTGTTCGGGCATTGTAGGGGGTCGTGCTGGGACTGGTGTTTTAGGGTTTAGGGCTGTGCAGTGGTGTTTGGGCAGTGTACTGGGTCATGCTGGGGCTGGTGTTTCAGTGTTTAAGGCAGTGCAGTGGTGTTCAGGCAGTGTAGTGGGTCGTGCTGGAGCTGGTGTTTTAGGATTCAGGGCAGAGCAGTGGTGTTCGGGCAGTGTGGGGGTTGTGCTGGGGCTTTTGTTTCAGGGTTTAGGGCAGTGCAGTGGTATTCGGGATGTGTAGGGGGTCATGCTGGGGGTGGTGTTTCAGGGTTTATGGCAGTGCAGTGTTGTTCGCACAGTATAGGGGGTTAAGCAGGAGGTGGTGTTTCAGGGTTTAAGGCAGTGCAGTATTGTTCGGGCAGTGTAGGGGGTAATGCAGGGGGTGGTGTTTAGGGTTTAGGGCAGTGCAGTGGTGTTCGGGCAGTGTAGGGGGTCGTACTGAGGCTGGTGTTTCAGGGTTCAGGGCAGTGCAGTGGTGTTTTGGCAGTGCAGGGGGTCGTGCTGGGGCAGGTGTTTCAGGGTTCAGGGCAGAGCATTGGTGTTCGGGCAGTGTGGGGGTCATGCTGGGGGTGGTGTTTCAGGGATTAGGGCAGTGCAGTGGTGTTCGGGCAGTGTAGGGGTTCGTTCTGGGGCTGGTGTTTCAGGTTTTAGGGCAGTGCAGTGGTGTTCGGGGAGTGTAGGCGGTCGTGCTGGGGCTGGTGTTTCAGGGTTTAGGGCAGTGCAGTGGTGGCCGGTCAGTGCAGTGGGTCTTGCTGGGGGTGGTGTTTCAGGGTTTAGGGCAGTGCAGTGGTGTTCGGGCAGTGCAGGGGGTCTTGCTGGGGGTGATGTTTCAGGGTTTAGGGAAGTGCAGTGGTGTTCGGGCAGTGCAGGAGTTCGTGCAGGGGGATGGTGTTTCAGGGTTTATGGCAGTGCAGTGGTGTTCGGGCAGTGCAGGGGGTCATGCAGGGGGGTGGTGTTTCGGGGTTTAGGGCAGTGCAGTGGTGTTCAGGCAGTGCAGGGGGTCGTGCTGGGGGTGGTGTTTCAGGGCATAGGGCAGTGCAGTGGTGTACGGGCAGTGTAGGGGTTGTGCTGGGGGGGTGTTTTGGGGTTTAGGGCAGTGCAGTGGTGTCCGGGCAGTGTAGGGGGTCATGCAGGGTGTGATGTTTCATGGTTTAGGGCAGTGCAGTGCTGTTCTGGCAGTGTAGGGGGTCGTGCACGGGGTGGTGTTTCAGGGTTTAGAGCAGTGTAGTGGTGTTCGGGCAGTGTAGGGGGTCTTGCAGGGGGTGGTGTTTCAGGGTTTAGGGCAGTGCAGTGGTGTTCGTTCAGTATAGGGGGTCGTGCAGGGGGTGGTGTTTCAAGGTTTAGGGCAGTGCAGTATTGTTCGGGCATTGTAGGGGGTCGTGCAGGGGGTGGTGTTTCAGGGTTTAGGGCAGTGCAGTGGTGTTTTGGCAGTGTAGGGGGACGTGCTGGGGCTGGTGTTTCAGTGTTTAAGGCAGTGCAGTGGTGTTCGGGCAGTGTAGGGGGTCATGTTGTGGCTGGTGTTTTAGGGTTTAGGGCAGAGCAGTGGTGTTCGGGCAGTGTTGGGGGATGTGCGAGGGTGGTGGTTTAGGGCAGTGCAGTGGTGTTCGGGCAGTGTAGTGGGTCGTGCTGGGGCTTGTGTTTTAGGGTTCAGGGCAGAGCAGTGGTGTTCGGGCAGTGTGGGGGTCGTGCTGGGGCTGGTGTTTCAGGGTTTATGGCAGTGCAGTGGTATTCAGGAAGTGTAGGGGGTCATGCTGGGGGTGGTGTTTCAGGGTTTATGGCAGTGCAGTTTTGTTCGTTCAGTATAGGGGGTAATGCAGGGGTTCGTGTTTCAGGGTTTAGGGCAGTGCAGTATTGTTCGGGCAGTGTAGGGGTTCATGCTGGGGTGGTGTTTCAGGGTTTAGGGCAGTGCAGTGGTGTTCAGGCAGTGTAGGGGTTCGTGCAGGGGGTGGTGTTTCAGGTTTTAGGGCAGTGCAGTGGTGTTTGGGCAGTGTTGAGGTTCTTGATGGGGGTGGTGTTTCACGGTTTAGGGCAGTTTAGTGGTGTTCAGGCAGTATAGGGGGTCTTGCTGGGGGTGGTGTTTCAGGGTTTAGGGCAGTGCAGTGGTGTTTGGGCAGTGTAGGGGGTCGTGCTGGGGGTGGTGTTTCAGGGTTTAGTGCAGTGGTGTTCGGGCAGTGTGAGGGGTCGTGCTAGGGCTGGTGTTTTAGGGTTTAGGGCAGTGTATTAGTTTTCGGGCAGTGTAGGGTGTGTTGCTGGGGCTGGAGTTTAAGGGTTAAGGGTAGTGCAGTGGTGTTCGGGCAGTGTAGGGGGTCATGCTGGGGGTGGTGTTTTATGGTGTAGGGTTGTGCAGTGGTGTTCGGGCAGTGTAGGGGGTCATGCAGGGTGGTGTTTCAGGGTTTAGGGCAGTGCAGTGGTGATCGGGCAGTGTAGGGGGTCTTGCTGGGGGTGGTGTTTCAGGGTTTAGGGCAGTGCAGTGGTGTTCGGGCATTGTAGGGGGTCTTGCTGGGACTGGTGTTTTAGGGTTTAGGTCTGTGCAGTGGTGTTTGGGTAGTGTACTGGGTCATGCTGGGGCTGGTGTTTCAGTGTTTAAGGCAGTGCAGTGGTGTTCGGGCAGTGTAGTGGGTCGTGCTGGGGCTGGTGTTTCAGGGTTTAGGGCAGTGCAGTGGTATTCGGGAAGTGTAGGGGGTCATGCTGGGGGTGGTGTGTCAGGGTTTATGGCAGTGCAGTGTTGTTCGCTCAGTATAGGAGGTTATGCAGGAGGTGGTGTTTCAGGGTTTAGGGCAGTGCAGTATTGTTCGGGTAGTGTAGGGGGTCTTGCAGGGGGTGGTGTTTCAGGGTTTGGGGCAGTGCAGTGGTGTTCGGGCAGTGTAGGGGGTCGTACTGAGGCTGGTGTTTCAGGGTTCAGGGCAGTGCAGTGGTGTTTTGGCAGTGCAGGGGGTCGTGCTGGGGCAGGTGTTTCAGGGTTCAGGGCAGAGCAGTGGTGTTCCGGCAGTGTGGGGGTCGTGCTGGGGGTGGTGTTTCAGGGATTAGGGCAGTGCAGTGGTGTTCGGGCAGTGTAGGGGGTCGTGCTGGGGCTGGTGTTTCAGGGTTTAGGGCAGTGCAGTGGTGTTCGGGGAGTGTAGGCGGTCGTGCTGGGGCTGGTGTTTCAGGGTTTAGGGCAGTGCAGTGGTGGTCGGTCACTGCAGTGGGTCTTCCTGGGGGTGGTGTTTCAGGGTTTAGGGCAGTGCAGTGGTGTTCGGGCAGTGCAGGGGGTCTTGCTGGGGGTGATGTTTCAGGGTTTAGGGAAGTGTAGTGGTGTTCGGGCAGTGCAGGAGGTCGTGCAGGGGGATGGTGTTTCGGGGTTTATGGCAGTGCAGTGGTGTTTAGGCAGTGCAGGGGGTCATGCAGGGTGGTGGTGTTTCGGGGTTTAGGGCAGTGCAGTGGTGTTCAGGCAGTGCAGGGGGTCGTGCTGGGGGTGGTGTTTCAGGGCATAGGGCAGTGCAGTGGTGTTCGGGCAGTGTAGGGGTTGTGCTGGGGGGTGTTTTGGGGTTTAGGGCAGTGCAGTGGTGTCCGGGCAGTGTAGGGGGTCATGCAGGGTGTGGTGTTTAAGGGTTTAGGGCAGTGCAGTGCTGTTCTGGCAGTGTAGGGGGTCGTGCACGGGGTGGTGTTTCAGGGTTTAGAGCAGTGTAGTGGTGTTCGGGCAGTGTAGGGGGTCTTGCAGGGGGTGGTGTTTCAGGGTTTAGGGCAGTGCAGTGGTGTTCGTTCAGTATAGGGGTTCGTGCAGGGGGTGGTGTTTCAAGGTTTAGGGCAGTGCAGTATTGTTCGGGCATTGTAGGGGGTCGTGTTTCAGGGTTTAGGGCAGTGCAGTGGTGTTCGGGCAGTGTAGGGGGTCGTGCTGAGGCTGGTGTTTCAGGGTTCAGGGCAGTGCAGTGGTGTTTTGGCAGTGTAGGGGGTCGTGCTGGGGCTGGTGTTTCAGGGTTCAGGGTAGAGCAGTGGTGTTCGGGCAGTGTGGGGGTCGTGCTGGGTATGGTGTTTCAGGGATTAGGGCAGTGCAGTGGTGTTGGGGCAGTGTAGGGGGTTGTGCTGGGGCTGGTATTTCAGGGTTTAGGGCAGTGCAGTGGTGTTCGAGGAGTGTAGGCGGTCGTGCTGGGGCTGGTGTTTCAGGGTTTAGGGCAGTGCAGTGGTGGTCGGTCAGTACAGTGGGTCTTGCTGGCGTGGTGTTTCAGGGTTTAGGGCAGTGCAGTGGTGTTGGGGCAGTGCAGGGGGTCTTGCTGGGGGTGATGTTTCAGGGTTTTGGGAATTGCAGTGGTGTTCAGGCAGTGCAGGGGGTTGTGCAGGGGGATGGTGTTTCGGGGTTTAGGGCAGTGCAGTGGTGTTCGGGCAGTGCAGGCGGTCATGCAGGGGGTGGTGATTTGGGTTTTAGGGCAGTGCACTGGTGTTCGGGCAATGCAGGGGGTCGTGCTGGGGCTGGTGTTTCAGGGTTTAGGGCAGTGCAGTGATGTTCAGGGAGTGTAGGGGACAGGGATGGGGCTGGTATTTCACAGTTTAGGGCAGTATAGTGGTGGTCAGCCACTGCAGTGGGTCATGCTGGGGGTGGTGTTTCAGGTTTTAGGGCAGTGCAGTGGTGTTTTGGCAGTGTAGGGGGTCGTGCTGGGGCTGGTGTTTCAGGGTTCAGGGCAGAGCAGTTGTGTTCGGGCAGTGTGGGGGTCGTGCTGGGTGTGGTGTTTAAGGGATTAGGGCAGGGCAGTGGTGTTCGGGCAGTGTAGGGGGTCGTGCTGGGGCTGGTGTTTCAGGGTTTAGGGCAGTGCAGTGGTGTTCGGGGAGTATAGGGGGTCGTGCTGGGCTGGTGTTTCAGGGTTTAGGGCAGTGTTGTTGTGTTCGGGCAATGTAGGTGGTTGTGCTGGGGGTGGTGTTTCAGGGTTTAGGGCAGTGCAGTGGTATTTGTGCAGTGTTGGGGTCGTGCTGGGGGTGGTGTTTCAGGGCTTAGGGCAGTGCAGTGGTGTACGGGCAGTGTAAAGGGTCGTGCTGGGGGTGGTGGTTCAGGGTTTAGAGCAGTGCAGTGGTGTTGGGGCAGTGCAGGGGGTCTTGCTGGGGGTGATGTTTCAGGGTTTTGGGAATTGCAGTGGTGTTCAGGCAGTGCAGGGGGTTGTGCAGGGGGATGGTGTTTCGGGGTTTAGGGCAGTGCAGTGGTGTTCGGGCAGTGCAGGCGGTCATGCAGGGGGTGGTGATTTGGGTTTTAGGGCAGTGCACTGGTGTTCGGGCAATGCAGGGGGTCGTGCTGGGGCTGGTGTTTCAGGGTTTAGGGCAGTGCAGTGATGTTCAGGGAGTGTAGGGGACAGGGATGGGGCTGGTATTTCACAGTTTAGGGCAGTATAGTGGTGGTCAGCCACTGCAGTGGGTCATGCTGGGGGTGGTGTTTCAGGTTTTAGGGCAGTGCAGTGGTGTTTTGGCAGTGTAGGGGGTCGTGCTGGGGCTGGTGTTTCAGGGTTCAGGGCAGAGCAGTTGTGTTCGGGCAGTGTGGGGGTCGTGCTGGGTGTGGTGTTTAAGGGATTAGGGCAGGGCAGTGGTGTTCGGGCAGTGTAGGGGGTCGTGCTGGGGCTGGTGTTTCAGGGTTTAGGGCAGTGCAGTGGTGTTCGGGGAGTATAGGGGGTCGTGCTGGGCTGGTGTTTCAGGGTTTAGGGCAGTGTTGTTGTGTTCAGGCAATGTAGGTGGTTGTGCTGGGGGTGGTGTTTCAGGGTTTAGGGCAGTGCAGTGGTATTTGTGCAGTGTTGGGGTCGTGCTGGGGGTGGTGTTTCAGGGCTTAGGGCAGTGCAGTGGTGTACGGGCAGTGTAAAGGGTCGTGCTGGGGGTGGTGGTTCAGGGTTTAGAGCAGTGTAGTGGTGTTCGGGCAGTGTAAGGGGTCGTGCAGGGGGTGGTGTTGCAGGGTTTAGGGCAGTGCAGTAATGTTCGGGCAGTGTAGGGGATCGTGCAGGTGGTGGTGTTTAAGGGTTTAGGGCAGTGCAGTGGTGTTTGGGCAGTGTAGGGGGTCATGCTGGGGCTGGTGTTTCAGGGTTTAGGGCAGTGTTGTTGTGTTCGGGCAGTGTAGGGGGTCGTGCTGGGGGTGGTGTTTCAGGGTTTAGGGCAGTGCAGTGGTATTTGGGCAGTGTTGGGGGTCGTGCTGGGGGTGGTGGTTCAGGGTTTAGGGCAGTGCAGTGGTGTTCGGGCAGTGTAGAGGGTCGTACTCGTGGTGGTGTTTCAGGGTTTATGGCAATGCAGTGGTGTTTGGGCAGTGTAAGGGGTTGTGCAGGGGGTGGTGTTTTAGGGTTTAGGGCAGTGTAGTGGTTTTCGGGCAGTGTAGTGAGTCGTGCAGGGGTGGTGTTTCAGGGTTTAGGGCAGTGCAGTAATGTTTGGGCAGTGTAGGGGATCGTGCAGGTGGTGGTGTTTTAGGGTTTAGTGCAGTGCAGTGGTATTTGGGCAGTGTTGGGGGTCGTGCTGGGGGTGGTGGTTCAGGGTTTAGGGCAGTGCAGTGGTGTTCGGGCAGTGTAGAGGGTCGTACTCGTGGTGGTGTTTCAGGGTTTATGGCAATGCAGTGGTGTTTGGGCAGTGTAAGGGGTTGTGCAGGGGGTGGTGTTTTAGGGTTTAGGGCAGTGTAGTGGTTTTCGGGCAGTGTAGTGAGTCGTGCAGGGGTGGTGTTTCAGGGTTTAGGGCAGTGCAGTGGTGTTTGGGCAGTGTACTGGGTCATGCTGGGGCTGGTGTTTCAGGGTTTAGGACAGTGCAGTGGTATTCCGGAAATAAAAGGGGGTCGTGCAGGGGGTGGTGTTTCAGGGTTTAGGGCAGTGCAGTGGTGATCGGGCAGTGTAGGGGGTCTTGCTGGGGGTGGTGTTTCAGGGTTTAGGGCAGTGCAGTGGTATTCGGGCAGTGTGAGGGGTCATGCTGGGGCTGGTGTTTTAGGGTTTAGTGGAGTGTATTGGTTTTCGGGCAGTGTAGAGGGTCGTGCTGGGGCTGGATTTTTAGGGTTAAGCGTAGTGCAGTGGTGTTCGGGCAGTGTAGGGGGTTGTGCAGGGGGTGGTGTTTCAGGGTTTAGGGCAGTGCAGTGGTGTTCTGGCAGTGCAGGGGGTCTTGCTGGGGGTGGTGTTTCAGGGTTTTGGGAAGTGCAGTGGTGTTCGGGCAGTGCAGGGGGTCGTGCAGGGGGATGGTGTTTCGGGGTTTAGGGCAGTGCAGTGCAGTGGTGTTCGGGCAGTGCAGGGGGTCATGCAGGGGGTTGGTGTTTCGGGGTTTAGGGCAGTGCAGTGGTGTTCGGGCAGTGCAGGCGGTCATGCAGGGGGGTGGTGTTTCGGGGTTTAGGGCAGTGCAGTGGTGTTCGGGCAGTGCAGGCGGTCATGCAGGGGGTGGTGATTTGGGGTTTAGGACAGTGCACTGGTGTTCGGGCAATGCAGGGGGTCGTGCTGAGGCTGGTGTTTCAGGGTTTAGGGGAGTGCAGTGATGTTCAGGGAGTGTAGGGGGCAGTGATGGGGTGGTATTTCACAGTTTAGGGCAGTGCAGTGGTGGTCAGCCAGTGCAGTGGGTCATGCTGGGGGTGGTGTTTCAGGTTTTAGGGCAGTGCAGTGGTGTTTTGGCAGTGTAGGGGGTCGTGCTGTGGCTGGTGTTTCAGGGTTCAGGGCAGAGCAGTTGTGTTCGGGCAGTGTGGGGGTCGTGCTGGGTGTGGTGTATAAGGGATTAGGGCAGGGCAGTGGTGTTCGGGCAGTGTAGGGGGTCATTCAGGGGGTGGTGTTTCAGGGTTTAGGGCAGTGCAGTGGTATTCGCGCAGTGTAGGGGGTCGTACTGAGGCTGGTGTTTCAGGGTTCAGGGCAGTGCAGCGGTGTTTTGGCAGTGCAGGGGGTCGTGCTGGGGCTGGTGTTTCAGGGTTTAGGGCAGTGCAGTGGTGTTTGGGGAGTATAGGGGGTCGTGCTGGGGCTGGTGTTTCAGGGTTTAGGGCAGTGTTGTTGTGTTCGGGCAGTGTAGGTGGTCGTGCTGGGGGTGGTGTTTCAGGGTTTAGGGCAGTGCAGTGGTATTTGTACAGTGTTGGGGTCGTGCTGGGGGTGGTGTTTCAGGGCTTAGGGCAGTGCAGTGCTGTACAGGGAAGTGTAAAGGGTCATGCTGGGGGTGGTGGTTCAGGCTTTAGAGCAGTGTAGTGGTATTCGGGCAGTGTAAGGGGTTGTGCAGGGGGTGGTGTTTTAGGGTTTAGGGCAGTGCGGTGGTGTTCGGGCAGTGTAAGGGGTCGTGCTGGGGGTGGTGTTTCAGGGTTTAGGGCAGTGCAGTGGTATTTGGGCAGTGTTGGGGGTCGAGCTGGGGGTGGTGGTTCAGGGTTTAGGGCAGTGCAGTGGTGTTCGGGCAGTGTATAGGGTTGTGCTCGGGGTGGTGTTTCAGGTTTCAGGGCAATGGAGTGGTGTTTGGGCAGTGTAAGGGGTTGTGCAGGGGGAGGTGTTTTAGGGTTTAGGGCAGTGTAGTGATTTTCGGGCAGTGTAGGGAGTCGTGCAGGGGTGGTGTTTCAGGGTTTAGGGCAGTGCAGTGATGTTTGGGCAGTGTAGAGGGTCATGCTGGGGGTGGTGTTTCAGGGTTTAGGGCAGTGCAGTGGTATTCGGGCAGTGTGAGGGGTCATGCTGGGGCTGGTGTTTTAGGGTTTAGTGCAGTGTATTGGTTTTCGGGCAGTGTAGGGGGTTGTGCTGGGGCTGGAGTTTTAGGATTAAGCGTAGTGCAGTGGTGTTCGGGCAGTGTAGGGGTTTGTGCTGGGGGTGGTGTTTTATGGTTTAGGGTAGTGCAGTTGTGGTCGGGCAGAGTAGGGGGTTGTGCAGGGGTTGGCGTTTCAGGGTTTAGGGCAGTGCAGTGGTGATCGGGCAGTGTAGGGGGTCTTGCTGGGGGTGGTGTTTCAGGGTTTAGGGCAGTGCAGTGGTGTTCGGGCATTGTAGGGGGTCGTGCTGGGACTGGTGTTTTAGGGTTTAGGGCAGTGCAGTGGTGTTTGGGCAGTGTACTGGGTCATGCTGGGGCTGGTGTTTCAGTGTTTAAGGCAGTGCAGTGGTGTTCGGGCAGTGTAGGGGGTCATGTTGTGGCTGGTGTTTTAGGGTTTAGGGCAGAGCAGTGGTGTTCGGGCAGTGTTGGGGGATGTGCGAGGGTGGTGGTTTAGGGCAGTGCAGTGGTGTTCGGGCAGTGTAGTGGGTCGTGCTGGGGCTGGTGTTTTAGGGTTCAGGGCAGAGCAGTGGTGTTCGGGCAGTGTGGGGGTCGTGCTGGGGCTGGTGTTTCAGGGTTTAGGGCAGTGCAGTGGTATTCGGGAAGTGTAGGGGGTCATGCTGGGGGTGGTGTGTCAGGGTTTATGGCAGTGCAGTTTTGTTTGTTCAGTATAGGGGTTTGTGCTGGGGGTGGTGTTTTATGGTTTAGGGTAGTGCAGTTGTGGTCGGGCAGTGTAGGGGGTTGTGCAGGGGGGGGTGTTTCAGGGTTTAGGGCAGTGCAGTGGTGTTTGGGCAGTGTTGAGGTTCTTGATGGGGGTGGTGTTTCAGGGTTTAGGGCAGTGGTGTTCAGGCAGTGTAAGGGGTCTTGCTGGGGGTGGTGTTTCAGGGTTTAGGGCAGTTTAGTGGTGTTCAGGCAGTATAGGGGGTCTTGCTTGGGGTGGTGTTTTAGGGTTTAGGGCAGTGCAGTGGTGTTTGGGCAGTGTAGGGGGTCGTGCTGGGGGTGGTGTGTCAGGGTTTAGGGCAGTGTATTAGTTTTCGGGCAGTGTAGGGGGTCTTTCTGGGGCTGGAGTTTAAGGGTTAAGGATAGTGCAGTGGTGTTCGGGCAGTGTAGGGGGTCATGCTGGGGGTGGTGTTTTATGGTGTAGGGTTCTGCAGTGGTGTTTGGGCAGTGTAGGGGGTCATGCAGGGTGGTGTTTTAGGGTTTAGGGCAGTGCAGTGGTGATCGGGCAGTGTAGGGGGTCTTGCTGGGGGTGGTGTTTCAGGGTTTACGGCAGTGCAGTGGTGTTCGGGCATTGTAGGGGGTCGTGCTGGGACTGGTATTTTAGGGTTTAGGGCTGTGCAGTGGTGTTTGGGCAGTGTGGGGGTCGTGCTGGGGCTGGTGTTTCAGGGTTTAGGGCAGTGCAGTGGTATTCGGCAAGTGTAGGGGGTCATGCTGGGGGTGGTGTTTCAGGGTTTATGGCAGTGCGGTGTTGTTCGCTCAGTATAGGGGGTTATGCAGGAGGTGGTGTTTCAGGGTTTAGGGCAGTGCAGTATTGTTCGGGCAGTGTAGGGGGTCATGCAGGGGGTGGTGTTTCAGGGTTTAGGGCAGTGCTGTACAGGGAAGTGTAAAGGGTCGTGCTGGGGGTGGTGGTTCAGGCTTTAGAGCAGTGTAGTGGTATTCGGGCAGTGTAAGGGGTTGTGCAGGGGGTGGTGTTTTAGGGTTTAGGGCAGTGCGGTGGTGTTCGGGCAGTGTAAGGGGTCGTGCTGGGGGTGGTGTTTCAGGGTTTAGGGCAGTGCAGTGGTATTTGGGCAGTGTTGGGGGTCGAGCTGGGGGTGGTGGTTCAGGGTTTAGGGCAGTGCAGTGGTGTTCGGGCAGTGTATAGGGTCGTGCTCGGGGTGGTGTTTCAGGTTTCAGGGCAATGGAGTGGTGTTTGGGCAGTGTAAGGGGTTGTGCAGGGGGAGGTGTTTTAGGGTTTAGGGCAGTGTAGTGATTTTCGGGCAGTGTAGGGAGTCGTGCAGGGGTGGTGTTTCAGGGTTTAGGGCAGTGCAGTGATGTTTGGGCAGTGTAGGGGGTCATGCTGGGGGTGGTGTTTCAGGGTTTAGGGCAGTGCAGTGGTATTCGGGCAGTGTGAGGGGTCATGCTGGGGCTGGTGTTTTAGGGTTTAGTGCAGTGTATTGGTTTTCGGGCAGTGTAGGGGGTCGTGCTGGGGCTGGAGTTTTAGGGTTAAGCGTAGTGCAGTGGTGTTCGGGCAGTGTAGGGGTTTGTGCTGGGGGTGGTGTTTTATGGTTTAGGGTAGTGCAGTTGTGGTCGGGCAGAGTAGGGGGTTGTGCAGGGGTTGGCGTTTCAGGGTTTAGGGCAGTGCAGTGGTGATCGGGCAGTGTAGGGGGTCTTGCTCGGGGTGGTGTTTCAGGGTTTAGGGCAGTGCAGTGGTGTTCGGGCATTGTAGGGGGTCGTGCTGGGACTGGTGTTTTAGGGTTTAGGGCAGTGCAGTGGTGTTTGGGCAGTGTACTGGGTCATGCTGGGGCTGGTGTTTCAGGGTTTAGGGCAGTGCAGTGGTGTTCGGGCATTGTAGGGGGTCGTGCTGGGACTGGTGTTTTAGGGTTTAGGGCAGTGCAGTGGTGTTTGGGCAGTGTACTGGGTCATGCTGGGGCTGGTGTTTCAGTGTTTAAGGCAGTGCAGTGGTGTTCGGGCAGTGTTGGGGGATGTGCGAGGGTGGTGGTTTAGGGCAGTGCAGTGGTGTTCGGGCAGTGTAGTGGGTCGTGCTGGGGCTGGTGTTTTAGGGTTCAGGGCAGAGCAGTGGTGTTCGGGCAGTGTGGGGGTCGTGCTGGGGCTGGTGTTTCAGGGTTTAGGGCAGTGCAGTGGTATTCGGGAAGTGTAGGGGGTCATGCTGGGGGTGGTGTGTCAGGGTTTATGGCAGTGCAGTTTTGTTTGTTCAGTATAGGGGTTTGTGCTGGGGGTGGTGTTTTATGGTTTAGGGTAGTGCAGTTGTGGTCGGGCAGTGTAGGGGGTTGTGCAGTGGGTGGTGTTTCAGGGTTTAGGGCAGTGCAGTGGTGTTTGGGCAGTGTTGAGGTTCTTGATGGGGGTGGTGTTTCAGGGTTTAGGGAAGTGGTGTTCAGGCAGTGTAATGGGTCTTGCTGGGGGTGGTGTTTCAGGGTTTAGGGCAGTTTAGTGGTGTTCAGGCAGTATAGGGGGTCTTGCTTGGGGTGGTGTTTTAGGGTTTAGGGCAGTGCAGTGGTGTTTGGGCAGTGTAGGTGGTCGTGCTGGGGGTGGTGTGTCAGGGTTTAGGGCAGTGTATTAGTTTTCGGGCAGTGTAGGGGGTCTTTCTGGGGCTGGAGTTTAAGGGTTAAGGGTAGTGCAGTGGTGTTTGGGCAGTGTAGGGGGTCATGCTGGGGGTGGTGTTTTATGGTGTAGGGTTGTGCAGTGGTGTTCGGGCAGTGTAGGGGGTCATGCAGGGTGGTGTTTCAGGGTTTAGGGCAGTGCAGTGGTGATCGGGCAGTGTAGGGGGTCTTGCTGGGGGTGGTGTTTCAGGGTTTAGGGCAGTGCAGTGGTGTTTGGGCATTGTAGGGGGTCGTGCTGGGACTGGTGTTTTAGGGTTTAGGGCTGTGCAGTGGTGTTTGGGCAGTGTGGGGGTCGTGCTGGGGCTGGTGTTTCAGGGTTTAGGGCAGTGCAGTGGTATTCGGCAAGTGTAGGGGGTCATGCTGGGGGTGGTGTTTCAGGGTTTATGGCAGTGCGGTGTTGTTCGCTCAGTATAGGGGGTTATGCAGGAGGTGGTGTTTCAGGGTTTAGGGCAGTGCAGTATTGTTCGGGCAGTGTAGGGGGTCATGCAGGGGGTGGTGTTTCAGGGTTTAGGGCAGTGCAGTGGTGTTCGGGCAGTGTAGGGGGTCGTACTGAGGCTGGTGTTTCAGGGTTCAGGGCAGTGCAGCGGTGTTTTGGCAGTGCAGGGGGTCGTGCTGGGGCAGGCGTTTCAGGGTTCAGGGCAGAGCAGTGGTGTTCGGGCAGTGTGGGGGTCGTGCTGGGGGTGGTGTTTCAGGGATTAGGGCAGTGCAGTGGTGTTCGGGCAGTGTAGGGGGTCGTGCTGGGGCTGGTGTTTCAGGGTTTAGGGCAGTGCAGTGGTGTTCGGGGAGTATAGGCGGTCGTGCTGGGGCTGGTGTTTCAGGGTTTAGGGCAGTGCAGTGGTATTCGGCAAGTGTAGGGGGTCATGATGGGGGTGGTGTTTCAGGGTTTATGGCAGTGCAGTGTTGTTCGCTCAGTATAGGGGGTTATGCAGGAGGTGGTGTTTCAGGGTTTAGGGCAGTGCAGTATTGTTCGGGCAGTGTAGGGGGTCATGCAGGGGGTGGTGTTTCAGAGTTTAGGGCAGTGCAGTGGTGTTCGGGCAGTGTAGGGAGTCGTACTGAGGCTGGTGTTTCAGGGTTCAGGGCAGTGCAGCGGTGTTTTGGCAGTGCAGGGGGTCGTGCTGGGGCAGGCGTTTCAGGGTTCAGGGCAGAGCAGTGGTGTTCGGGCAGTGTGGGGGTCGTGCTGGGGGTGGTGTTTCAGGGATTAGGGCAGTGCAGTGGTGTTCGGGTAGTGTAGGGGGTCATGCTGGGGCTGGTGTTTCAGGGTTTAGGGCAGTGCAGTGGTGTTCAGGGAGTATAGGCGGTCGTGCTGGGGCTGGTGTTTCAGGGTTTAGGGCAGTGCAGTGGTGGTCGGTCAGTGCAGTGGGTCTTCCTGGGGGTAGTGTTTCAGGGTTTAGGGCAGTGCAATGGTGTTCGGGCAGTGCAGGGGGTCTTGCTGGGGGTGATGTTTCAGGGTTTAGGGAAGAGCAGTGGTGTTCGGGCAGTGCAGGAGGTCGTGCAGGGGGATGGTGTTTCGGGGTTTATGGCAGTGCAGTGGTGTTCGGTCAGTGCAGGGGGTCATGCAGGGGGGTGGTGTTTCGGGGTTTAGGGCAGTGCAGTGGTGTTCAGGCAGTACGGGGGGTCGTGCACGGGGTGGTGTTTCAGGGTTTAGAGCAGTGTAGTGGTGTTCGGGCAGTGTAGGGGGTCATGCTGGGGCTGGTGTTTCAGGGTTTAGGGTAGTGCAGTGGTATTCGGGAAGTGTAGGGGGTCATGCTGGGAGTGGTGTGTCAGGGTTTATGGCAGTGCAGTTTTGTTCGTTCAGTATAGGGGTTTGTGCTGGGGGTGGTGTTTTATGGTTTAGGGTAGTGCAGTTGTGGTCGGGCAGTTTAGGGGGTTGTGCAGGGGGTGGTGTTTCAGGGTTTAGGGCAGTGCAGTGGTGTTTAGGCAGTGCAGGGGGTCTTGCCGGGGGTGGTGTTTCAGGGTTTTGGGAAGTGCAGTGGTGTTCGGGCAGTGCAGGGGGTCGTGCAGGGGGATGGTGTTTCGGGGTTTAGGGCAGTGCAGTGGTGTTCGGGCAGTGCAGGGGGTCATGCAGGGTGGTGGTGTTTCGGGGTTTAGGGCAGTGCAGTGGTGTTCAGGCAGTGCAGGCAGTCATGCAGGGGGTGGTGATTTGGGGTTTAGGGCAGTGCACTGGTGTTCGGGCAATGCAGGGGGTTGTGCTGGGGCTGGTATTTCAGGGTTTAGGGCAGTGCAGTGATGTTCAGGGAGTGTAGGGGGCAGTGATGGGGCTGGTATTTCACAGTTTAGGGCAGTGCAGTGGTGGTCAGCCAGTGCAGTGGGTCATGCTGGGGGTGGTGTTTCAGGTTTTAGGGCAGTGCAGTGGTGTTTTGGCAGTGTAGGGGGTCGTGCTGGGGCTGGTGTTTCAGTGTTTAGGGCAGAGCAGTTGTGTTCGGGCAGTGTGGGGGTCGTGCTGGGTGTGGTGTTTAAGGGATTAGGGCAGGGAAGTGGTGTTCGGGCAGTGTAAGGGGTTGTGCTGGGGCTGGTGTTTCAGGGTTTAGGGCAGTGCAGTGGTGTTCGGGGAGTATAGGGGGTCGTGCTGGGGCTGGTGTTTCAGGGTTTATGGCAGTGTTGTTGTGTTCGGGCAGTGTAGGTGGTCGTGCTGGGGGTGTTGTTTCAGGGTTTAGGGCAGTGCAGTGGTATTTGTGCAGTGTTGGGGGTTGTGCTGGGGGTGGTGTTTCAGGGCTTAGGGCAGTGCAGTGGTGTACGGGCAGTGTAAAGGGTCGTGCTGGGGGTGGTGGTTCAGGATTTAGAGCTGTGTAGTGGTGTTTGGGCAGTGTAAGGGGTTGTGCAGGGGGTGGTGTGTTAGGGTTTAGGGCAGTGCGGTGGTGTTCGGGCAGTGTAAGGGGTCGTGCAGGGGGTGGTGTTTCAGGGTTTAGGGCAGTGCAGTATTGTTCGGGCAGTGTAGGGGTTCGTGCAGGTGGTGGTGTTTAAGGGTTTAGGGCAGTGCAGTGGTGTTCGGGCAGTGTAGGGGGTCATGCTGGGGCTGGTTTTTCAGGGTTTAGGGCAGTGCAGTGGTGTCCGGGCAGTGTAGGGGTTCATGCAGGGTGTGGTGTTTCAGGGTTTAGGGCAGTGCAGTGGTATTTGGGCAGTGTTGGGGGTCGTGCTGGGGGTGGTGGTTCAGGGTTTAGGGCAGTGCAGTGGTGTTCGGGCAGTGTATAGGGTCGTGCTGGGGGTGGTGTTTCAGGGTTCAGGGCAGAGCAGTTGTGTTCGGGCAGTATGGGGGTGATGCTGGGTGTGGTGTTTAAGGGATTAGGGCAAGCCAGTGGTGTTCGGGCAGTGTAGGGGGTCGTGCTGGGGCTGGTGCTTCAGGGTTTAGGGCAGTGCAGTGGTGTTCGGGGAGTATAGGGGGTCGTGCTGGGGCTGGTGTTTTAGGGTTTAGGGCAGTGTTGTTGTGTTCGGGTAGTGTAGGGGGTCGTGCTGGGGGTGGTGTTTCAGGGTTTAGGGCAGTGCAGTGGTATTTGTGCAGTGTTGGGGGTCGTGCTGGGGTGGTGTTTCAGGGCTTAGGGCAGTGCAGTGGTGTACGGGCAGTGTAAAGGGTCGTGCTGGGGGTTGTGGTTCAGGGTTTAGAGCAGTGTAGTGGTGTTTGGGCAGTGTAAGGGGTTGTGCAGGGGGTGGTGTTTTAGGGTTTAGGGCAGTGCGGTGGTGTTCGGGAAGTGTAAGGGGTCGTGCAGGGGGTGGTGTTTCAGGGTTTAGGGCAGTGCAGTATTGTTCGGGCAGTGTAGGGGTTCGTGCAGGTGGTGGTGTTTAAGGGTTTAGGGCAGTGCAGTGGTGTTCGGGCAGTGTAGGGGGTCATGCTGGGGCTGGAGTTTCAGGGTTTAGGGCAGTGTTGTTGTGTTCGGGCAGTGTAGGGGGTCATACTGGGGGTGGTGTTTCAGGGTTTAGGGCAGTGCATTGGTATTTGGGAAGTGTAGGGGGTCATGCTGGGGGTGGTGTTTCAGGGTTTATGGCAGTGCAGTTTTGTTCGTTCAGTATAGGGGGTTATGCAGGGGGTCGTGTTTCAGGGTTTAGGGCAGTGCAGTATTGTTCGGGCAGTGTAGGGGTTCATGCTGGGGTGGTGTTTCAGGGTTTAGGGCAGTGCAGTGGTGTTCAGGCAGTGTAGGGGTTCATGCAGGGGGTGGTGTTTCAGGTTTTAGGGCAGTGCAGTGGTGTTTGGGCAGTGTTGAGGTTCTTCATGGGGGTGGTGTTTCAGGGTTTAGGGCAGTGGTGTTCAGGGAGTGTAAGGGGTCTTGCTGGGGGTGGTGTTTCAGGGTTTAGGGCAGTTTAGTGGTGTTCAGGCAGTATAGGGGGTCTTGCTTGGGGTGGTGTTTTAGGGTTTAGGGCAGTGCAGTGGTGTTTGGGCAGTGTAGGGGGTCGTGCTCGGGGTGGTGTGTCAGGGTTTAGGGCAGTGTATTAGTTTTCAGGCAGTGTAGGGGGTCTTTCTGGGGCTGGAGTTTAAGGGTTAAGGGTAATGCAGTGGTGTTCGGGCAGTGTAGGGGGTCATGCTGGGGGTGGTGTTTTATGGTGTAGGGTTGTGCAGTGGTGTTCGGGCAGTGTAGGGGTCGCGCAGGGGGTGGCGTTTTAGGGTTTAGGGCAGAGTAGTAGTGTTTGGGAAGTGTAGGGGGTCATGCAGGGGGTGGCGTTTCAGAGATTAGGGCAGTGCAGTGGTGTTCGGCAGTGTAGCGGGTCATGCAGGGTGGTTTTTCAGGGTTTAGGGCAGTGCAGTGGTGATCGGGCAGTGTAGGGGGTCTTGCTGGGGGTGGTGTTTCAGGGTTTACGGCAGTGCAGTGGTGTTCGGGCATTGTAGGGGGTCGTGCTGGGACTGGTGTTTTGGGGTTTAGGGCTGTGCAGTGGTGTTTGGGCAGTGTACTGGGTCATGCTGGGGCTAGTGTTTCCGTGTTTAAGGCAGTGCAGTGGTGTTCGGGCAGTGTAGTGGGTCATGCTGGGGCTGGTGTTTTAGGATTCAGGGCAGAGCAGTGGTGTTCGGGCAGTGTGGGGGTCGTGCTGGGGCTGGTGTTTCAGGGTTGAGGGCAGTGCAGCGGTATTTGGGAAGTGTAGGGGGTCATGCTGTGGGTGGTGTTTCAGGGTTTATGGCAGTGCAGTGGTATTTGGGCAGTGTTGGGGGTCGTGCTGGGGGTGGTGGTTCAGGGTTTAGAGCAGTGTAGTGGTGTTCGGGCAGTGTAGGGGGTCTTGCAGGGGGTGGTGTTTCAGGGTTTAGGGCAGTGCAGTGGTGTTCGTTCAGTATAGGGGGTCGTGCAGGGGGTGGTGTTTCAAGGTTTAGGGCAGTGCAGTATTGTTCGGGCATTGTAGGGGGTCGTGCAGGGGGTGGTGTTTCAGGGTTTAGGGCAGTGCAGTGGTGTTCGGGCAGTGTAGGGGGTCGTGCTGAGGCTGGTGTTTCAGGGTTCAGGGCAGTGCAGTGGTGTTTTGGCAGTGTAGGGGGTCGTGCTGGGGCTGGTGTTTCAGGGTTCAGGGCAGAGCAGTGGTGTTCGAGTAGTGTGGGGGTCATGCTGGGGGTGGTGTTTCAGGGATTAGGGCAGTGCAGTGGTGTTTGGGCAGTGTAGGGGGTCGTGCTGGGGCTGGTATTTCAGGGTTTAGGGCAGTGCAGTGGTGTTCGGGCAGTGTAGGGGGTCATGCTGGGGCTGGTGTTTCAGGGTTTAGGGCAGTGTTGTTGTGTTCGGGCAGTGTAGGGGGTCGTGCTGGGGGTGGTTTTTCAGGGTTTAGGGCAGTGCAGTGGTATTTGGGCAGTGTTGGGGGTCGTGCTGGGGTGGTGGTTCAGGGTTTAGGGCAGTGCAGTGTGTTCGGGCAGTGTAGAGGGTCGTGCTGGGACTGGTGTTTTGGGGTTTAGGGCTGTGCACTTGTGTTTGGGCAGTGTACTGGGTCATGCTGGGGCTGGTGTTTCCGTGTTTAAGGCAGTGCAGTGGTGTTCGGGCAGTGTAGTGGGTCGTGCTGGGGCTGGTGTTTTAGGATTCAGGGCAGAGCAGTGGTGTTCGGGCAGTGTGGGGGTCGTGCTGGGGCTGGTGTTTCAGGGTTGAGGGCAGTGCAGCGGTATTTGGGAAGTGTAGGGGGTCATGCTGTGGGTGGTGTTTCAGGGTTTATGGCAGTGCAGTGGTATTTGGGCAGTGTTGGGGGTCGTGCTGGGGGTGGTGGTTCAGGGTTTAGAGCAGTGTAGTGGTGTTTGGGCAGTGTAGGGGGTCTTGCAGGGGGTGGTGTTTCAGGGTTTAGGGCAGTGCAGTGGTGTTCGTTCAGTATAGGGGGTCGTGCAGGGGGTGGTGTTTCAAGGTTTAGGGCAGTGCAGTATTGTTCGGGCATTGTAGGGGGTCGTGCAGGGGGTGGTGTTTCAGGGTTTAGGGCAGTGCAGTGGTGTTCGGGCAGTGTAGGGGGTCGTGCTGAGGCTGGTGTTTCAGGGTTCAGGGCAGTGCAGTGGTGTTTTGGCAGTGTAGGGGGTCATGCTGGGGCTGGTGTTTCAGGGTTCAGGGCAGAGCAGTGGTGTTCGGGTAGTGTGAGGGTCATGCTGGGGGTGGTGTTTCAGGGAGTAGGGCAGTGCAGTGGTGTTCGGGCAGTGTAGGGGGTCGTGCTGGGGCTGGTATTTCAGGGTTTAGGGCAGTGCAGTGGTGTTCGGGCAGTGTAGGGGGTCATGCTGGGGCTGGTGTTTCAGGGTTTAGGGCAGTGTTGTTGTGTTCGGGCAGTGTAGGGGGTCGTGCTGGGGGTGGTTTTTCAGGGTTTAGGGCAGTGCAGTGGTATTTGGGCAGTGTTGGGGGTCGTGCTGGGGTGGTGGTTCAGGGTTTAGGGCAGTGCAGTGGTGTTCGGGCAGTGTAGAGGGTCGTGCTCGGGGTGGTGTTTCAGGGTTTAGGGCAATGCAGTGGTGTTTGGGCAGTGTAAGGGGTTGTGCAGGGGGTGGTGTTTTAGGGTTTAGGGCAGTGTAGTGGTTTTTGGGCAGTGTAGGGAGTCGTGCAGGGGTGGTGTTTCAGGGTTTAGGGCAGTGTAGTGATGTTTGGGCAGTGTAGGGGGTCGTGCTGATGGTGGTGTTTCAGGGTTTAGGGCAGTGCAGTGGCATTCGACCAGTGTGAGGGGTCATGCTGGGGCTGGTGTTTTCAGGTTTAGTGCAGTGTATTAGTTTTCGGGCAGTGTAGGGGGTCGTGCTGGGGCTGGAGTTTTAGGGTTAAGCATAGTGCAGTGGTGTTCGGGCAGTGTAGGGGTTTGTGCTGGGGGTGGTGTTTTATGGTTTAGGGTAGTGCAGTTGTGGTCGGGCAGTGTAGGGGGTTGTGCAGGGGTTGGCGTTTTAGGGTTTAGGGCAGTCGAGTGGTGTTCGGGCAGTATAGGGGGTCATGCAGGGTGGTGTTTCAGGGTTTAGGGCAGTGCAGTGGTGATCGGGCAGTGTCGGGCGTCTTGCTGGGGGTGGTGTTTCAAGGTTTAGGGCAGTGCAGTGGTGTTCGGGCATTGTAGGGGGTCGTGCTGGGACTGGTGTTTTAGGGTTTAGGGCAGTGCAGTGGTGTTTGGGCAGTGTACTGGGTCATGCTGGGGCTGGTGTTTCAGGGTTTAAGGCAGTGCAGTGGTGTTCGGGCAGTGTAGGGGGTCATGTTGTGGCTGGTGTTTCAGGGTTTAGGGAAGAGCAGTGGTGTTCGGGCAGTGTTGGGGGATGTGCGAGGGTGGTGGTTTAGGGCATTGCAGTGGTGTTCGGGCAGTGTAGTGGGTCGTGCCGGGGCTGGTGTTTTAGGGTTTAGGGCAGTGCAGTGGTATTCGGGAAGTGTAGGGGGTCATGCTGGGGGTGGTGTTTCAGGGTTTATGGCAGTGCAGTTTTGTCAGTTCAGTATAGGGGGTTATGCAGGGGGTCGTGTTTCTGGGTTTAGGGCAGTGCAGTATTGTTCGGGCAGTGTAGGGGTTCATGCTGGGGTGGTGTTTCAGGGTTTAGGGCAGTGCAGTGGTGTTCAGGCAGTGTAGGGGTTCGTGCAGGGGGTGGTGTTTCAGGTTTTAGGGCAGTGCAGTGGTGTTTGGGCAGTGTTGAGGTTCTTCATGGGGTGGTGTTTCAGGGTTTAGGGCAGTGGTGTTCAGGCAGTGTAAGGGGTCTTGCTGGGGGTGGTGTTTCAGGGTTTAGGGCAGTTTAGTGGTGTTCAGGCAGTATAGGGGGTCTTGCTGGGGGTGGTGTTTCAGGGTTTAGGGCAGTGCAGTGGTGTTTGGGCAGTGTAGGGGGTCGTGCTGGGGATGGTGTTTCAGGGTTTAGGGCAGTGCAGTGGTGTTCGGGCAGTGTGAGGGGTCGTGCTCGGGCTGGTGTTTTAGGGTTTTAGGGCAGTGTATTGGTTTTCGGGCAGTGTAGGGGGTCTTGCTGGAGTTTAAGGGTTAAGAGTAGTGCAGTGGTGTTCGGGCAGTGTAGGGGGTCATGCTGGGGGTGGTGTTTTATGGTGTAGGGTTGTGCAGTGGTGTTCGGGCAGTGTAGGGGTCGCGCAGGGGGTGGCGTTTTAGGGTTTAGGGCAGTGTAGTAGTGTTTGGGAAGTGTAGGGGGTCATGCAGGGGGTGGCGTTTCAGAGATTAGGGCAGTGCAGTGGTGTTCGGCAGTGTAGCGGGTCATGCAGGGTGGTTTTCAGGGTTTAGGGCAGTGCAGTGGTGATCGGGCAGTGTAGGGGGTCTTGCTGGAGGTGGTGTTTCAGGGTTTACGGCAGTGCACTGGTGTTCGGGCATTGTTGGGGGTCGTGCTGGGACTGGTGTTTTGGGGTTTAGGGCTGTGCAGTGGTGTTTGGGCAGTGTACTGGGTCATGCTGGGGCTGGTGTGTCCGTGTTTAAGGCAGTGCAGTGGTGTTTGGGCAGTGTAGTGGGTCGTGCTGGGGCTGGTGTTTTAGGATTCAGGGCAGAGCAGTGGTGTTCGGGCAGTGTGGGGGTCGTGCTGGGGCTGGTGTTTCAGGGTTGAGGGCAGTGCAGCGGTATTTGGGAAGTGTAGGGGGTCATGCTGTGGGTGGTGTTTCAGGGTTTATGGCAGTGCAGTGTTGTTCGCTCAGTATAGGGGGTTATGCAGGAGGTGGTGTTTCAGGGTTTAGGGCAGTGCAGTATTGTTCGGGCAGTGTACGGGGTCGTACTGAGGCTGGTGTTTCAGGGTTCAGGGCAGTGCAGTGGTGTTTTGGCAGTGCAGGGGGTCGTGCTCGGGCAGGTGTTTTAGGGTTCAGGGCAGAGCAGTGGTGTTCGGGCAGTGTGGGGGTCGTGCTGGGGGTGGTGTTTCAGGGATGAGGGCAGTGCAGTGGTGTTCGGGCAGTGTAGGGGGTCGTGCTGGGGCTGGTGTTTCAGGGTTTAGGGCAGTGCAGTGGTGTTCGGGGAGTGTAGGCGGTCATGCTGGGGCTGGTGTTTCAGGGTTTAGGGCAGTGCAGTGGTGGTCGGTCAGTGCAGTGGGTCTTCCTGGGGGTGGTGTTTCAGGGTTTAGGGCAGTGCAGTGGTGTTCGGGCAGTGCAGGGGGTCTTGCTGGGGGTGATGTTTCAGGGTTTAGGCAAGTGCAGTGGTGTTCGGGCAGTGCAGGGGGTCGTGCAGGGGGATGGTGTTTCGGGGTTTAGGGAAGTGCAGTGGTGTTCGGGCAGTACAGGGGGTCATGCAGGGGGTGGGGTTTCGGGGTTTTAGGAAATGCAGTGGTGTTCGGGCAGTGCAGGGGGTCGTGCAGGGGGATGGTGTTTCAGGGTTCAGGGCAGAGCAGTGGTGTTCGGGCAGTGTGGGGGTCGTGCTGGGGGTGGTGTTTCAGGGATTAGGGCAGTGCAGTTGTGTTCGGGCAGTGTAAGGGGTCGTGCTGGGGCTGGTGTTTCAGGGTTTAGGGCAGTGCAGTGGTGTTCGGGGAGTGTAGGCGGTCATGCTGGGGCTGGTGTTTCAGGGTTTAGGTCAGTGCAGTGGTGGTCGGTCAGTGCATTGGGTCTTCCTGGGGGTGGTGTTTCAGGGTTTAGGCAGTGCAGTGGTGTTCGGGCAGTGCAGGGGGTCTTGCTGGGGGTGATGTTTCAGGGTTTAGGGAAGTGCAGTGGTGTTCAGGCAGTGCAGGGGGTCGTGCAGGGGGATGGTGTTTCGGGGTTTAGGGAAGTGCAGTGGTGTTCGGGCAGTGCAGGGGGTCATGCAGGGGGGTGGTGTTTCGGGGTTTAGGGCAGTGCAGTGGTGTTCAGGCAGTGCAGGGGGTCGTGCTGGGGATGGAGTTTCAGGGTATAGGGCAGTGCAGTGGTGTTCGGGCAGTGTAGGGGTTGTGCTGGGGGGTGTTTCAGGGTTTAGGGCACTGCAGTGGTGTCCAGGCAGTGTAGGAGGTCATGCAGGGCGTGGTGTTTCAGGGTTTAGGGCCATGCAGTGCTGTTCTGGCAGTGTAGGGGGTCATGCACGGGGTGGTGTTTCAGTGTTTAGAGCAGTGTAGTGGTGTTCGGGCAGTGTAGGGGGTCTTGCAGGGGGTGGTGTTTCAGGGTTTAGGGCAGTGCAGTGGTGTTCGTTCAGTATAGGGGGTCGTGCAGGGGGTGGTGTTTCAAGGTTTAGGGCAGTGCAGTATTGTTCGGGCATTGTAGGGGGTCGTGCAGGGGGTGGTGTTTCAGGGTTTAGGGCAGTGCAGTGGTGTTCGGGCAGTGTAGGGGGTCGTGCTGAGGCTGGTGTTTCAGGGTTCAGGGCAGTGCAGTGGTGTTTTGGCAGTGTAGGGGGTCGTGCTGGGGCTGGTGTTTCAGGGTTCAGGGCAGAGCAGTGGTGTTCGGGTAGTGTGGGGGTCATGCTGGGGGTGGTGTTTCAGGGATTAGGGCAGTGCAGTGGTGTTCGGGCAGTGTAGGGGGTCGTGCTGGGGCTGGTATTTCAGGGTTTAGGCCAGTGCAGTGGTGTTCGGGCAGTGTAGGGGGTCATGCTGGGGCTGGTGTTTCAGGGTTTAGGGCAGTGTTTTTGTGTTCGGGCAGTGTAGGGGGTCGTGCTGGGGGTGGTGTTTCAGGGTTTAGGGCAGTGCAGTGGTATTTGGGCAGTGTTGGGGGTCGTGCTGGGAGTGGTGGTTCAGGGTTTAGGGCAGTGCAGTGATGTTCGGGCAGTTTAGAGGGTCGTGCTCGGGGTGGTGTTTCAGGGTTTAGGGCAATGCAGTTGTGTTTGGGCAGTGTAAGGGGTTGTGCAGGGGGTGGTGTTTTAGGGTTTAGGGCAGTGTAATGGTTTTCGGGCAGTGTAGGGAGTCGTGCAGGGGTGGTGTTTCAGGGTTTAGGGCAGTGCAGTGATGTTTGGGCAGTGTAGGGGGTCGTGCTGATGGTGGTGTTTCAGGGTTTAGGGCAGTGCAGTGGTATTCGACCAGTGTGAGGGGTCATGCTGGGGCTGGTGTTTTAAGGTTTAGTGCAGTGTATTGGTTTTCGGGCAGTGTAGGGGGTCGTGCTGGGGCTGGAGTTTTAGGGTTAAGCATAGTGCAGTGGTGTTCGGGCAGTGTAGGGGTTTGTGCTGGGGGTGGTGTTTTATGGTTTAGGGTAGTGCAGTTGTGGTCGGGCAGTGTAGGGGGTTGTGACGGGGTTGGCGTTTTAGGGTTTAGGGCAGTGGAGTGGTGTTCGGGCAGTGTAGGGGGTCATGCAGGGTGGTGTTTCAGGGTTTAGGGCAGTGCAGTGGTGATCAGGCAGTGTAGGGGGTCTTGCTGGGGGTGGTGTTTCAAGGTTTAGGGCAGTGCAGTGGTGTTCGGGCATTGTAGGAGGTCGTGCTGGGACTGGTGTTTTAGGGTTTAGGGCAGTGCAGTGGTGTTTGGGCAGTGTACTGGGTCATGCTGGGGCTGGTGTTTCAGGGTTTAAGGCAGTGCACTGGTGTTCGGGCAGTGTAGGGGGTCATGTTGTGGCTGGTGTTTCAGGGTTTAGGGAAGAGCAGTGGTGTTCTGGCAGTGTTGGGGGATGTGCGAGGGTGGTGGTTTAGGGCAGTGCAGTGGTGTTCGGGCAGTGTAGTGGGTCGTGCCGGGGCTGGTGTTTTAGGGTTCAGGGCAGAGCAGTGGTGTTCAGGCAGTGTGGGGGTCGTGCTGGGGCTGGTGTTTCAGGGTTGAGGGCAGTGCAGCGGTATTTGGGAAGTGTAGGGGGTCATGCTGTGGGTGGTGTTTCAGGGTTTATGGCAGTGCAGTGTTGTTCGCTCAGTATAGGGGGTTATGCAGGAGGTGGTGTTTCAGGGTTTAGGGCAGTGCAGTATTGTTCGGGCAGTGTACGGGGTCGTACTGAGGCTGGTGTTTCAGGGTTCAGGGCAGTGCAGTGGTGTTTTGGCAGTGCAGGGAGTCGTGCTCGGGCAGGTGTTTCAGGGTTCAGGGCAGAGCAGTGGTGTTCGGGCAGTGTGGGGGTCGTGCTGGGGGTGGTGTTTCAGGGATGAGGGCAGTGCAGTGGTGTTCGGGCAGTGTAGGGGGTCGTGCTGGGGCTGGTGTTTCAGGGTTTAGGGCAGTGCAGTGGTGTTCGGGGAGTGTAGGCGGTCATGCTGGGGCTGGTGTTTCAGGGTTTAGGGCAGTGCAGTGGTGGTCGGTCAGTGCAGTGGGTCTTCCTGGGGGTGGTGTTTCAGGGTTTAGGGCAGTGCAGTGGTGTTCGGGCAGTGCAGGGGGTCTTGCTGGGGGTGATGTTTCAGGGTTTAGGGAAGTGCAGTGGTGTTCGGGCAGTACAGGGGGTCATGCAGGGCACCCCCAGTGCAGTGCATGGGAAATGGTTTTAGGAAATGCAGTGGTGTTCGGGCAGTGCAGGGGGTCGTGCAGGGGGATGGTGTTTCAGGGTTCAGGGCAGAGCAGTGGTGTTCGGGCAGTGTGGGGGTCGTGCTGGGGGTGGTGTTTCAGGGATTAGGGCAGTGCAGTTGTGTTCGGGCAGTGTAAGGGGTCGTGCTGGGGCTGGTGTTTCAGGGTTTAGGGCAGTGCAGTGGTGTTCGGGGAGTGTAGGCGGTCATGCTGGGGCTGGTGTTTCAGGGTTTAGGTCAGTGCAGTGGTGGTCGGTCAGTGCATTGGGTCTTCCTGGGGGTGGTGTTTCAGGGTTTAGGCAGTGCAGTGGTGTTCGGGCAGTGCAGGGGGTCTTGCTGGGGGTGATGTTTCAGGGTTTAGGGAAGTGCAGTGGTGTTCAGGCAGTGCAGGGGGTCGTGCAGGGGGATGGTGTTTCGGGGTTTAGGGAAGTGCAGTGGTGTTCGGGCAGTGCAGGGGGTCATGCAGGGGGGTGGTGTTTCGGGGTTTAGGGCAGTGCAGTGGTGTTCAGGCAGTGCAGGGGGTCGTGCTGGGGATGGAGTTTCAGGGTATAGGGCAGTGCAGTGGTGTTCGGGCAGTGTAGGGGTTGTGCTGGGGGGTGTTTCAGGGTTTAGGGCACTGCAGTGGTGTCCAGGCAGTGTAGGAGGTCATGCAGGGCGTGGTGTTTCAGGGTTTAGGGCCATGCAGTGCTGTTCTGGCAGTGTAGGGGGTCATGCACGGGGTGGTGTTTCAGTGTTTAGAGCAGTGTAGTGGTGTTCGGGCAGTGTAGGGGGTCTTGCAGGGGGTGGTGTTTCAGGGTTTAGGGCAGTGCAGTGGTGTTCGTTCAGTATAGGGGGTCGTGCAGGGGGTGGTGTTTCAAGGTTTAGGGCAGTGCAGTATTGTTCGGGCATTGTAGGGGGTCGTGCAGGGGGTGGTGTTTCAGGGTTTAGGGCAGTGCAGTGGTGTTCAGGCAGTGTAGGGGTTCGTGTAGGGGGTGGTGTTTCAGGTTTTAGGGCAGTGCAGTGGTGTTTGGGCAGTGTTGAGGTTCTTCATGGGGGTGGTGTTTCAGGGTTTAGGGCAGTGGTGTTTAGGCAGTGTAAGGGGTCTTGCTGGGGGTGGTGTTTCAGGGTTTAGGGCAGTTTAGTGGTGTTCAGGCAGTATAGGGGGTCTTGCTGGGGGTGGTGTTTCAGGGTTTAGGGCAGTGCAGTGGTGTTTGGGCAGTGTAGGGGGTCGTGCTGGGGGTGGTGTTTCAGGGTTTAGGGCAGTGCAGTGGTGTTCAGGCAGTGTGAGGGGTCGTGCTCGGGCTGGTGTTTTAGGGTTTAGGGCAGTGTATTGGTTTTCGGGCAGTGTAGGGGGTCTTGCTGGGGCTGGAGTTTAAGGGTTAAGAGTAGTGCAGTGGTGTTCGGGCAGTGTAGGGGGTCATGCTGGATGTGGTGTTTTATGGTGTAGGGTTGTGCAGTGGTGTTCGGGCAGTGTAGGGGTCGCGCAGGGGGTGGCGTTTTAGGGTTTAGGGCAGTGTAGTAGTGTTCGGGAAGTGTAGGGGGTCATGCAGGGGGTGGCGTTTCAGAGATTAGGGCAGTGCAGTGGTGTTCGGCAGTGTAGCGGGTCATGCAGGGTGGTGTTTCAGGGTTTAGGGCAGTGCAGTGGTGATCGGGCAGTGTAGGGGGTCTTGCTGGGGGTGGTGTTTCAGGGTTTACGGCAGTGCAGTGGTGTTCGGGCATTGTAGGGGGTCGTGCTGGGACTGGTGTTTTGGGGTTTAGGGCTGTGCAGTGGTGTTTGGGCAGTGTACTGGGTCATGCTGGGGCTGGTGTTTCCGTGTTTAAGGCAGTGCAGTGGTGTTCGGGCAGTGTAGTGGGTCGTGCTGGGGCTGGTGTTTTAGGATTCAGGGCAGAGCAGTGGTGTTCGGGCAGTGTGGGGGTCGTGCTGGGGCTGGTGTTTCAGGGTTGAGGGCAGTGCAGCGGTATTTGGGAAGTGTAGGGGGTCATGCTGTGGGTGGTGTTTCAGGGTTTATGGCAGTGCAGTGTTATTCGCTCAGTATAGGGGGTTATGCAGGAGGTGGTGTTTCAGGGTTTAGGGCAGTGCAGTATTGTTCGGGCAGTGTAGGGGGTCATGCAGGGGGTGGTGTTTCAGGGTTTAGGGCAGTGCAGTGGTGTTCGGGCAGTGTAGGGGGTCGTACTGAGGCTGGTGTTTCAGGGTTCAGGGCAGTGCAGTGGTGTTTTGGCAGTGCAGGGGGTCGTGCTGGGGCAGGTGTTTCAGGGTTCAGGGCAGAGCAGTGGTGTTCGGGCAGTGTGGGGGTTGTGCTGGGGGTGGTGTTTCAGGGATGAGGGCAGTGCAGTGGTGTTCGGGCAGTGTAGGGGGTCGTGCTGGGGCTGGTGTTTCAGGGTTTAGGGCAGTGCAGTGGTGTTCGGGGAGTGTAGGCGGTCGTGCTGGGGCTGGTGTTTCAGGGTTTAGGGCAGTGCAGTGGTGGTCGGTCAGTGCAGTGGGTCTTCCTGGGGGTGGTGTTTCAGGGTTTAGGGCAGTGCAGTGGTGTTCGGGCAGTGCAGGGGGTCTTGCTGGGGGTGATGTTTCAGGGTTTAGGCAAGTGCAGTGGTGTTCGGGCAGTGCAGGGGGTCGTGCAGGGGGATGGTGTTTCGGGGTTTAGGGAAGTGCAGTGGTGTTCGGGCAGTGCAGGTGGTCATGCAGGGGGGTGGGGTTTCGGGGTTTAGGGCAGTGCAGTGGTGTTCGGGCAGTGCAGGGGGTCATGCAGGGGGTGGTGATTTGGGGTTTAGGGCAGTGCACTGGTGTTCGGGCAATGCAGGGGGTCGTGCTGGTGTTTCAGGGTTTAGGGCAGTGCAGTGATGTTCGGGGAGTGTAGGGGGCCGTGATGGGGCTGGTGTTTCACAATTTAGGGCAGTGCAGTGGTGGTCGGCCAGTGCAGTGGGTCATGCTGGGGATGGTGTTTCAGGGTTTAGGGCAGTGTAGTGGTGTACGGGCACTGAAGGGGGTCATGCAGGGGGGTGGTGTTTCAGGGTTTGGGGCAGTGCACTGGTGTTCCGGCAGTGCAGGGGGTCATGCTGGGGGTGGTGTTTCAGGGTATAGGGAAGTGCAGTGGTGTTCGGGCAGTGTAGGGGTTGTGCTGGCGGTGGTGTTTTGGGGTTTAGGGCAGTGCAGTGGTATTCAGCAAGTGTGGGGGTCGTGCTGGCTGTGGTGTTTAAGGGATTAGGGCAGGGCAGTGGTGTTCGGGCAGTGTAGGGAAGCGTGCAGGGTGTGGTGTTTCAGGGTTTAGGGCAGTGCAGTGCTGTTCTGGCAGTGTAGGGGGTCATGCAGGGGGTGGTGTTTCAGGGTTTAGAGCAGTGTAGTCTTGTTCGGGCAGTGTAGGGGGTCGTGCTGGGGGTGGTGTTTTAGGGTTTAGGGCAGTGTAGTGGTTTTCGGGCAGTGTAGGGAGTCGTGCAGGGGATGTGTTTCAGGGTTTAGGGCAGTGCAGTGATGCTTGGGTAGTGTAGGGGGTCGTGCTGGGGGTGGTGTTTCAGGGTTTAGGGCAGTGCAGTGATGTTCGGGCAGTGTGAGGGGTAATGCTGGGGCTGGTGTTTTAGGGTTTAGCGCAGTGCAGTGGTGTTCGGGCAGGGTAGGGGGTCGTGTTGGGGGTGGTGTTTTATGGTTTAGGGTAGGGCAGTTGTGGTCGGGCAGTGTAGGGGGTTGTGCAGGGGTTGGCGTTTTAGGGTTTAGGGCAGTGGAGTGGTGTTTGGGCAGTGTAGGGGGTCGTGCAGGGGGTGGTGTTTCAGGTTTAGGGCAGTGCAGTGGTGATCAGGCAGTGTAGGGGGTCATGCAGGGGTGGTGTTTCAGGGTTTAGGGCTGTGCAGTGGTGGTCGGGCAGTGTAGGGGGTCTTGCTGGTGGTGGTGTTTCAGGGTTTAGGGCACTGCAGTGGTTTTTGGTCAGTGTAGGGGGTCGTGCTGGGACTGGTGCTTTAGGGTTTAGGGCAGTGCGGTGGTGTTTCGGCAGTGTACTGGGTCATGCTGGGGCTGGTGTTTCAGGGTTTAGGGCAGTGCAGTGGCATTCGGGCAGTGTAGGGGGTCATGCTGGGGCTGGTGTTTTAGGGTTTAGGGAAGTGCAGTGGTGTTTGGGCAGTGTACTGGGTCATGCTGGGGCTGGTGTTTCAGGGTTTAGGGCAGTGCAGTGGTATTCCGGAAATAAAAGGGGGTCGTGCAGGGGGTGGTGTTTCAGGGTTTAGGGCAGTGCAGTGGTGTTCAGGCAGTGTAGGGGGTAGTGCTGGGGGTGGTCTATCAGGGTTTAGGGCAGTACAGTGGTGTTCGGGCAGTGTAGGGGCTTGTGCGGGGGGTGGTGTTTCAGGGTTTAGGGCAGTGCAGTGGTGTTCGGGCAGTGTAGGCGGTCGTGCGGGGGTGGTGTTTCAGGGTTTCGGGCAGTGCAGTGGTGTTCGGGCAGTGTAGGGGTTCATGCTGGGGTGGTGTTTCAGGGTTTAGGGCAGTGCAGTGGTTTTCAGGCAGTGTAGGGGTTCGTGCAGGGGGTGGTGTTTCAGGTTTCAGGGCAGTGCAGTGGTGTTTGGGCAGTGTTGAGGTTCTTGATGGGGGTGGTGTTTCAGGGTTTAGGGCAGTGGTGTTCAGGCAGTGTAAGGGGTCTTGCTGGGGGTGGTGTTTCGGGGTTTAGGGCAGTGCAGTGGTGTTTGGGCAGTGCAGGGGGTCATGCTGGGGGGTGGTGTTTCTTGGTTTAGGGCAGTGCAGTGGTGTTCAGGCAGTGCAGGGGGTTGTGCTGGGGGTGGTTTTTCAGGGTATAGGGCAGTGCAGTGGTGTTCGGGCAGTGTAGGGGTTGTGCTGGGGGGGGGTGTTTCGGGGTTTAGGGCAGTGCAGTGGTGTCCGGGCAGTGTAGTGGGTCATGCAGGGTGTGGTGTTTCAGTGTTTAGGGCAGTGCAGTGCTGTTCTGGCAGTGTAGGGGGTCGTGCACCTGGTGGTGTTTCAGGGTTTAGAGCAGTGTAGTGGAGTTCGGGCAGTGTAGGGGGTCTTGCAGGGGGTGGTGTTTCAGGGTTTAGGGCAGTGCAGTGGTGTTCGTTCAGTATAGGGGGTCGTGCAGGGGGTGGTGTTTCAAGGTTTAGGGCAGTGCAGTATTGTTCGGGCATTGTAGGGGGTCGTGCAGGGGGTGGTGTTTCAGGGTTTAGGGCAGTGCAGTGGTGTTCGGGCAGTGTAGGGGTTCGTGCTGAGGCTGGTGTTTCAGGGTTCAGGGCAGTGCAGTGATGTTTTGGTATTGTAGGGGGTTGTGCTGGGGCTGGTGTTTCAGGGTTCAGGGCAGAGCAGTGGTGTTCGGGCAGTGTGGGGGTCGTGCTGGGGCTGGTATTTCAGGGTTTAGGGCAGT
This sequence comes from Triturus cristatus, assembly GCF_964204655.1. Lineage (NCBI taxonomy): Eukaryota > Metazoa > Chordata > Amphibia > Caudata > Salamandridae > Triturus > Triturus cristatus. The sequence goes on along the minus strand of NC_140579.1, from coordinate 630,035,041 downwards.
GCAGTGGTGTTCGGGGAGTGTAGGCGGTCGTGCTGGGGCTGGTGTTTCAGGGTTTAGGGCAGTGCAGTGGTGGTCTGTCAGTACAGTGGGTCTTGCTGGGGTGGTGTTTCAGGGTTTAGGGCAGTGCAGTGGTGTTCGGGCAGTGCAGGGGGTCTTCCTGGGGATGATGTTTCAGGGTTTTGGGAAATGCAGTGGTGTTCGGGCAGTGTAGGGGGTCATGCAGGGAGATGGTGTTTCGGGGTTTATGGCAGTGCAGTGGTGTTCGGGCAGTGCAGGGGGTCATGCAGGGGGGTTGTGTTTCGGGGTTTAGGGCAGTGCAGTGGTGTTCGGGCAGTGCAGGCGGTCATGCAGAGGGTGGTGATTTGGGGTTTAGGGCAGTGCACTGGTGTTCGGGCAATGCAGGGGGTCGTGCTGGGGCTGGTGTTTCAGGGTTTAGGGCAGTGCAGTGATGTTCAGGGAGTGTAGGGGGCAGTGATGGGGCTGGGATTTCACAGTTTAGGGCAGTGCAGTGGTGGTGGGCAAGTGCAGTGGGTCATGCTAGGGGTGGTGTTTCTGGGTTTAGGGCAGTGCAGTGGTGTTTTGGCAGTGTAGGGGGTCATGCTGGGGCTGGTGTTTCAGGGTTCAGGGCAGAGCAGTTGTGTTCGGGCAGTGTGGGGGTGGTGCTGGGTGTGGTGTTTAAGGGATTAGGGCAGGGTAGTGGTGTTCGGGCAGTGTAGGGGGTCGTGCTGGGGCTGGTGTTTCAGGGTTTAGGGCAGTGCAGTGGTGTTTGGGGAGTATAGGGGGTCGTGCTGGGGCTGGTGTTTCAGGGTTTAGGGCAGTGCAGTGGTGGTCGGTCAGTGCATTGGGTCTTCCTGGGGGTGGTGTTTCAGGGTTTAGGGCAGTGCAGTGGTGTTCGGGCAGTGCAGGGGGTCTTGCTGGGGGTGATGTTTCAGGGTTTAGGGAAGTGCAGTGCTGTTCTGGCAGTGTAGGGGGTCATGCACGGGGTGGTGTTTCAGGGTTTAGGGCAGTGCAGTGGTGTTCGTTCAGTATAGGGGGTCGTGCAGGGGGTGGTGTTTCGGGGTTTAGGGCAGTGCAGTGGTGTCCGGGCAGTGTAGTGGGTCATGCAGGGTGTGGTGTTTCAGTGTTTAGGGCAGTGCAGTGCTGTTCTGGCAGTGTAGGGGGTCGTGCACCTGGTGGTGTTTCAGGGTTTAGAGCAGTGTAGTGGAGCTCGGGCAGTGTAGGGGGTCTTGCAGGGGGTGGTGTTTCAGGGTTTAGGGCAGTGCAGTGGTGTTCGTTCAGTATAGGGGGTCGTGCAGGGGGTGGTGTTTCAAGGTTTAGGGCAGTGCAGTATTGTTCGGGCATTGTAGGGGGTCGTGCAGGGGGTGGTGTTTCAGGGTTTAGGGCAGTGCAGTGGTGTTCGGGCAGTGTAGGGGTTCGTGCAGAGGCTGGTGTTTCAGGGTTCAGGGCAGTGCAGTGATGTTTTGGTATTGTAGGGGGTTGTGCTGGGGCTGGTGTTTCAGGGTTCAGGGCAGAGCAGTGGTGTTCGGGCAGTGTGGGGGTCGTGCTGGGGCTGGTATTTCAGGGTTTAGGGCAGTGCAGTGGTGTTCGGGGAGTGTAGGCGGTCGTGCTGGGGCTGGTGTTTCAGGGTTTAGGGCAGTGCAGTGGTGGTCTGTCAGTACAGTGGGTCTTGCTGGGGTGGTGTTTCAGGGTTTAGGGCAGTGCAGTGGTGTTCGGGCAGTGCAGGGGGTCTTCCTGGGGGTGATGTTTCAGGGTTTTGGGAAATGCAGTGGTGTTCGGGCAGTGTAGGGGGTCATGCAGGGAGATGGTGTTTCGGGGTTTATGGCAGTGCAGTGGTGTTCGGGCAGTGCAGGGGGTCATGCAGGGGGGTTGTGTTTCGGGGTTTAGGGCAGTGCAGTGGTGTTCGGGCAGTGCAGGCGGTCATGCAGAGGGTGGTGATTTGGGGTTTAGGGCAGTGCACTGGTGTTCGGGCAATGCAGGGGGTCGTGCTGGGGCTGGTGTTTCAGGGTTTAGGGCAGTGCAGTGATGTTCAGGGAGTGTAGGGGGCAGTGATGGGGCTGGGATTTCACAGTTTAGGGCAGTGCAGTGGTGGTCGGCAAGTGCAGTGGGTCATGCTAGGGGTGGTGTTTCTGGGTTTAGGGCAGTGCAGTGGTGTTTTGGCAGTGTAGGGGGTCATGCTGGGGCTGGTGTTTCAGGGTTCAGGGCAGAGCAGTTGTGTTCGGGCAGTGTGGGGGTGGTGCTGGGTGTGGTGTTTAAGGGATTAGGGCAGGGTAGTGGTGTTCGGGCAGTGTAGGGGGTCGTGCTGGGGCTGGTGTTTCAGGGTTTAGGGCAGTGCAGTGGTGTTTGGGGAGTATAGGGGGTCGTGCTGGGGCTGGTGTTTCAGGGTTTAGGGCAGTGTTGTTGTGTTCAGGCAGTGTTGGGGGTCGTGCTGGGGGTGGTGTTTCAGGGCTTAGGGCAGTGCAGTGGTGTACGGGCAGTGTAGAGGGTCGTGCTGGGGGTGGTGGTTCAGGGTTTAGAGCAGTGTAGTGGTGTTTGGGCAGTGTAAGGGGTTGTGCAGGGGGTGGTGTTTTAGGGTTTAGGGCAGTGCGGTGGTGTTCGGGCAGTGTAAGGGGTCGTGCAGGGGGTGGTGTTTCAGGGTTTAGGGCAGTGCAGTATTGTTCGAGCAGTGTAGGGGATCATGCAGGTGGTGGTGTTTAAGGGTTTAGGGCAGTGCAGTGGTGTTCGGGCAGTGTAGGGGGTCATGCTGGGGCTGGTGTTTCAGGGTTTAGGGCAGTGTTGTTGTGTTCGGGCAGTGAAGGGGGTCGTGCTGGGGTGGTGTTTCAGGGTTTAGGGCAGTGCAGTGGTATTTGGACAGTGTTGGAGGTTGTGCTGGGGGTGGTGGTTCAGGGTTTAGGGCAGTGCAGTGGTGTTCGGGCAGTGTAGAGCGTCGTGCTTGGGTGGTGTTTCAGGGTTTAGGGCAATGCAGTGGTGTTTGGGCAGTGTAAGGGGTTGTGCAGGGGGTGGTGTTTTAGGGTTTAGGGCAGTGCAGTGGTGTTTTGGCAGTGTAGGGGGTCGTGCTGGGGCTGGTGTTTCAGTGTTTCAGGCAGTGCAGTGGTGTTCGGGCAGTGTTGGGGGATGTGCGAGGGTGGTGGTTTAGGGCAGTGCAGTGGTGTTCGGGCAGTGTAGTGGGTCGTGCTGGGGCTGGTGTTTTAGGGTTCAGGGCAGAGCAGTGGTGTTCGGGCAGTGTGGGGGTCATGCTGGGGCTGGTGTTTTAGGGTTTATGGCAGTGCAGTGGTATTCAGGAAGTGTAGAGGGTCATGCTGGGGGTGGGGTTTCAGGGTTTATGGCAGTGCAGTTTTGTTTGGTCAGTATAGGGGGTTATGCAGGGGGTCGTGTTTCAGGGTTTAGTGCAGTGCAGTATTGTTCGGGCAGTGTAGGGTTTCATGCTGGGGTGGTGTTTCAGGGTTTAGGGAAGTGCAGTGGTGTTCAGGCAGTGTAGGGGTTCGTGCAGGGGTGGTATTTCAGGTTTTAGGACAGTGCAGTGGTGTTTGGGCAGTGTTGAGGTTCTTGATGGGGGTGGTGTTTCAGGGTTTAGGGCAGTGGTGTTCAGGCAGTGTAAGGTTCTTGCTGGGGGTGGTGTTTCAGGGTTTAGGGCAGTTTAGTGGTGTTCAGGCAGTATAGGGGGTCTTGCTGGGGGTGGTGTTTCATGGTTTAGGGCAGTGCAGTGGTGTTTGGGCAGTGTAGGGGGACGTGCTGGGGGTGGTGTTTGAGGGTTTAGGGCAGTGCAGTGGTGTTCGGGCAGTGTGAGGGGTCGTGCAGAGGGTGGTGTTTCAGGGTTTAGGGCAGTGAAGTGGTGTTCGTTCAGTATAGGGGGTCATGCAGGTGGTGGATTTTCAGGGTTTAGGGCAGTGCAGTTTTGTTCGGGCAGTGTATGGGGTCATGCTGGGGCTGGTGTTTCAGGGTTTAGGGCAGTGTTGTTGTGTTCGGGCAGTGTAGGGGGTCGTGCTGGGGGTGGTGTTTCAGGGTTTAGGGCAGTGCAGTGGTATTTGGGCAGTGTTGGGGTCGTGCTGGGGGTGGTGTTTCAGGGCTTAGGGCAGTGCAGTGGTGTTCAGGCAGTGTAGGGGTTCGTGCAGGGGGTGGTGTTTCAGGTTTTAGGGCAGTGCAGTGGTGTTTGGGCAGTGTTGAGGTTCTTGATGGGGGTGGTGTTTCAGGGTTTAGGGCAGTGGTGTTCAGGCAGTGTAAGGGGTCTTGCTGCTGGGGTGGTGTTTGAGGGTTTAGGGCAGTTTAGTGGTGTTCAGGCAGTGTAGGGGGTCTTGCTGGGGGTGGTGTTTCAGGGTTTAGGGCAGTGCAGTGGTATTCGGGCAGTGTAGGGGGTCGTGTAGGGGGTTGGTGTTTCAGGGTTTAGGGCAGTGCATTGGTGTTTGGGCAGTGTAGGTGGTCGTGCTAGGGCTGGTGTTTTAGGGTTTAGGGCAGTGTATTGGTTTTCGGGCAGTGTAGGGGGTCTTGCTGGGGCTGGAGTTTAAGGGTTAAGGGTAGTGCAGTGGTGTTCAGGCAGTGTAGGGGGTCATGCTGGGGGTGGTGTTTTATGGTACAGGGTTGTGCAGTGGTGTTTGGGCAGTGTAGGGGTCGCGCAGGGGGTGGCGTTTTAGTGTTTAGGGCAGTGTAGTAGTGTTTGGGAAGTGTAGGGGGTGATGCAGGGGGTGGCGTTTCAGGGTTTAGGGCAGTGCAGTGGTGTTCGGGCAGTGTAGGGGTTCATGCAGGGTGGTGTTTCAGGGTTTAGGGCAGTGCAGTGGTGATCGGGCAGTGTAGGGGGTCTTGCTGGGGGTGATGTTTCAGGGTTTAGGGAAGTGCAGTGGTGTTCGGGCAGTGCAGGGGGTCGTGCAGGGGGATGGTGTTTCGGGGTTTAGGGCAGTGCAGTGGTGTTCGGGCAGTGCAGGGGGTCATGCAGGGGGGTGGTGTTTCTTGGTTTAGGGCAGTGCAGTGGTGTTCGGGCAGTGCAGGGGGTCATGCAGGGGGGTGGTGTTTCTTGGTTTAGGGCAGTGCAGTGGTGTTCAGGCAGTGCAGGGGGTTGTGCTGGGGGTGGTTTTTCAGGGTATAGGGCAGTGCAGTGGTGTTCGGGCAGTGTAGGGGTTGTGCTGGGGGGAGTGTTTCGGGGTTTAGGGCAGTGCAGTGGTGTCCGGGCAGTGTAGTGGGTCATGCAGGGTGTGGTGTTTCAGGGTTTAGGGCAGTGCAGTGCTGTTCTGGCAGTGTAGGGGGTCGTGCACCTGGTGGTGTTTCAGGGTTTAGAGCAGTGTAGTGGAGTTCGGGCAGTGTAGGGGGTCTTGCAGGGGGTGGTGTTTCAGGGTTTAGGGCAGTGCAGTGGTGTTCGTTCAGTATAGGGGGTCGTGCAGGGGGTGGTGTTTCAAGGTTTAGGGCAGTGCAGTATTGTTCGGGCATTGTAGGGGGTCGTGCAGGGGGTGGTGTTTCAGGGTTTAGGGCAGTGCAGTGGTGTTCGGGCAGTGTAGGGGTTCGTGCTGAGGCTAGTGTTTCAGGGTTCAGGGCAGTGCAGTGATGTTTTGGCAGTGTAGGGGGTCGTGCTGGGGCTGGTGTTTCAGGGTTCAGGGCAGAGCAGTGGTGTTCGGGCAATGCAGGGGGTCGTGCTGGGGCTGGTGTTTCAGGGTTTAGGGCAGTGCAGTGATGTTCAGGGAGTGTAGGGGGCAGTGATGGGGCTGGTATTTCACAGTTTAGGGCAGTGCAGTGGTGGTCAGCAAGTGCAGTGGGTCATGCTAGGGGTGGTGTTTCTGGGTTTAGGGCGGTGCAGTGGTGTTTTGGCAGTGTAGGGGGTCGTGCTGGGGCTGGTGTTTCAGGGTTCAGGGCAGAGCAGTTGTGTTCGGGCAGTGTGGGGGTGGTGCTGGGTGTGGTGTTTAAGGGATTAGGGCAGGGTAGTGGTGTTCGGGCAGTGTAGGGGGTCGTGCTGGGGCTGGTGTTTCAGGGTTTAGGGCAGTGCAGTGGTGTTTGGGGAGTATAGGGGGTCGTGCTGGGGCTGGTGTTTCAGGGTTTAGGGCAGTGTTGTTGTGTTCAGGCAGTGTTGGGGGTCGTGCTGGGGGTGGTGTTTCAGGGCTTAGGGCAGTGCAGTGGTGTACGGGCAGTGTAGAGGGTCGTGCTGGGGGTGGTGGTTCAGGGTTTAGAGCAGTGTAGTGGTGTTTGGGCAGTGTAAGGGGTTGTGCAGGGGGTGGTGTTTTAGGGTTTAGGGCAGTGCGGTGGTGTTCGGGCAGTGTAAGGGGTCGTGCAGGGGGTGGTGTTTCAGGGTTTAGGGCAGTGCAGTATTGTTCGAGCAGTGTAGGGGATCATGCAGGTGGTGGTGTTTAAGGGTTTAGGGCAGTGCAGTGGTGTTCGGGCAGTGTAGGGGGTCATGCTGGGGCTGGTGTTTCCGGGTTTAGGGCAGTGTTGTTGTGTTCGGGCAGTGAAGGGGGTCGTGCTGGGGGTGGTGTTTCAGGGTTTAGGGCAGTGCAGTGGTATTTGGGCAGTGTTGGAGGTCGTGCTGGGGGTGGTGGTTCAGGGTTTAGGGCAGTGCAGTGGTGTTCGGGCAGTGTAGAGCGTCGTGCTGGGGCTGGTGTTTCAGGGTTTAGGGCAGTGTTGTTGTGTTCGGGCAGTGTAGGGGGTCGTGCTGGGGGTGGTGTTTCAGGGTTTAGGGCAGTGCAGTGGTATTTGGGCAGTGTTGGGGTCGTGCTGGGGGTGGTGTTTCAGGGCTTAGGGCAGTGCAGTGGTGTTCAGGCAGTGTAGGGGTTCGTGCAGGGGGTGGTGTTTCAGGTTTTAGGGCAGTGCAGTGGTGTTTGGGCAGTGTTGAGGTTCTTGATGGGGGTGGTGTTTCAGGGTTTAGGGCAGTGGTGTTCAGGCAGTGTAAGGGGTCTTGCTGCTGGGGTGGTGTTTGAGGGTTTAGGGCAGTTTAGTGGTGTTCAGGCAGTGTAGGGGGTCTTGCTGGGGGTGGTGTTTCAGGGTTTAGGGCAGTGCAGTGGTATTCGGGCAGTGTAGGGGGTCGTGTAGGGGGTTGGTGTTTCAGGGTTTAGGGCAGTGCATTGGTGTTTGGGCAGTGTAGGTGGTCGTGCTAGGGCTGGTGTTTTAGGGTTTAGGGCAGTGTATTGGTTTTCGGGCAGTGTAGGGGGTCTTGCTGGGGCTGGAGTTTAAGGGTTAAGGGTAGTGCAGTGGTGTTCAGGCAGTGTAGGGGGTCATGCTGGGGGTGGTGTTTTATGGTACAGGGTTGTGCAGTGGTGTTTGGGCAGTGTAGGGGTCGCGCAGGGGGTGGCGTTTTAGTGTTTAGGGCAGTGTAGTAGTGTTTGGGAAGTGTAGGGGGTGATGCAGGGGGTGGCGTTTCAGGGTTTAGGGCAGTGCAGTGGTGTTCGGGCAGTGTAGGGGTTCATGCAGGGTGGTGTTTCAGGGTTTAGGGCAGTGCAGTGGTGATCGGGCAGTGTAGGGGGTCTTGCTGGGGGTGATGTTTCAGGGTTTAGGGAAGTGCAGTGGTGTTCGGGCAGTGCAGGGGGTCGTGCAGGGGGATGGTGTTTCGGGGTTTAGGGCAGTGCAGTGGTGTTCGGGCAGTGCAGGGGGTCATGCAGGGGGGTGGTGTTTCTTGGTTTAGGGCAGTGCAGTGGTGTTCGGGCAGTGCAGGGGGTCATGCAGGGGGGTGGTGTTTCTTGGTTTAGGGCAGTGCAGTGGTGTTCAGGCAGTGCAGGGGGTTGTGCTGGGGGTGGTTTTTCAGGGTATAGGGCAGTGCAGTGGTGTTCGGGCAGTGTAGGGGTTGTGCTGGGGGGAGTGTTTCGGGGTTTAGGGCAGTGCAGTGGTGTCCGGGCAGTGTAGTGGGTCATGCAGGGTGTGGTGTTTCAGGGTTTAGGGCAGTGCAGTGCTGTTCTGGCAGTGTAGGGGGTCGTGCACCTGGTGGTGTTTCAGGGTTTAGAGCAGTGTAGTGGAGTTCGGGCAGTGTAGGGGGTCTTGCAGGGGGTGGTGTTTCAGGGTTTAGGGCAGTGCAGTGGTGTTCGTTCAGTATAGGGGGTCGTGCAGGGGGTGGTGTTTCAAGGTTTAGGGCAGTGCAGTATTGTTCGGGCATTGTAGGGGGTCGTGCAGGGGGTGGTGTTTCAGGGTTTAGGGCAGTGCAGTGGTGTTCGGGCAGTGTAGGGGTTCGTGCTGAGGCTAGTGTTTCAGGGTTCAGGGCAGTGCAGTGATGTTTTGGCAGTGTAGGGGGTCGTGCTGGGGCTGGTGTTTCAGGGTTCAGGGCAGAGCAGTGGTGTTCGGGCAATGCAGGGGGTCGTGCTGGGGCTGGTGTTTCAGGGTTTAGGGCAGTGCAGTGATGTTCAGGGAGTGTAGGGGGCAGTGATGGGGCTGGTATTTCACAGTTTAGGGCAGTGCAGTGGTGGTCAGCAAGTGCAGTGGGTCATGCTAGGGGTGGTGTTTCTGGGTTTAGGGCGGTGCAGTGGTGTTTTGGCAGTGTAGGGGGTCGTGCTGGGGCTGGTGTTTCAGGGTTCAGGGCAGAGCAGTTGTGTTCGGGCAGTGTGGGGGTGGTGCTGGGTGTGGTGTTTAAGGGATTAGGGCAGGGTAGTGGTGTTCGGGCAGTGTAGGGGGTCGTGCTGGGGCTGGTGTTTCAGGGTTTAGGGCAGTGCAGTGGTGTTTGGGGAGTATAGGGGGTCGTGCTGGGGCTGGTGTTTCAGGGTTTAGGGCAGTGTTGTTGTGTTCAGGCAGTGTTGGGGGTCGTGCTGGGGGTGGTGTTTCAGGGCTTAGGGCAGTGCAGTGGTGTACGGGCAGTGTAGAGGGTCGTGCTGGGGGTGGTGGTTCAGGGTTTAGAGCAGTGTAGTGGTGTTTGGGCAGTGTAAGGGGTTGTGCAGGGGGTGGTGTTTTAGGGTTTAGGGCAGTGCGGTGGTGTTCGGGCAGTGTAAGGGGTCGTGCAGGGGGTGGTGTTTCAGGGTTTAGGGCAGTGCAGTATTGTTCGAGCAGTGTAGGGGATCATGCAGGTGGTGGTGTTTAAGGGTTTAGGGCAGTGCAGTGGTGTTCGGGCAGTGTAGGGGGTCATGCTGGGGCTGGTGTTTCCGGGTTTAGGGCAGTGTTGTTGTGTTCGGGCAGTGAAGGGGGTCGTGCTGGGGGTGGTGTTTCAGGGTTTAGGGCAGTGCAGTGGTATTTGGGCAGTGTTGGAGGTCGTGCTGGGGGTGGTGGTTCAGGGTTTAGGGCAGTGCAGTGGTGTTCGGGCAGTGTAGAGCGTCGTGCTCGGGGTGGTGTTTCAGGGTTTAGGGCAATGCAGTGGTGTTTGGGCAGTGTAAGGGGCTGTGCAGGGGCTGGTGTTTCAGGGTTTAGGGCAGTGCAGTGGTGTTTTGGCAGTGTAGGGGGTCGTGCTGGGGCTGGTGTTTCAGTGTTTAAGGCAGTGCAGTGGTGTTCGGGCAGTGTAGGGGGTCATGTTGTGGCTGGTGTTTTAGGGTTAAGGTCAGAGCAGTGGTGTTCGGGCAGTGTTGGGGGATGTGCGAGGGTGGTGGTTTAGGGCAGTGCAGTGGTGTTCGGGCAGTGTAGTGGGTCGTGCTGGGGCTGGTGTTTTAGGGTTCAGGGCAGAGCAGTGGTGTTCGGGCAGTGTGGGGGTCGTGCTGGGGCTGGTGTTTTAGGGTTTATGGCAGTGCAGTGGTATTCAGGAAGTGTAGAGGGTCATGCTGGGGGTGGGGTTTCAGGGTTTATAGCAGTGCAGTTTTGTTCGGTCAGTATAGGGGGTTATGCAGGGGGTCGTGTTTCAGGGTTTAGGGCAGTGCAGTATTGTTCGGGCAGTGTAGGGTTTCATGCTGGGGTGGTGTTTCAGGGTTTAGGGAAGTGCAGTGGTGTTCAGGCAGTGTAGGGGTTCGTGCAGGGGTGGTATTTCAGGTTTTAGGGCAGTGCAGTGGTGTTTGGGCAGTGTTGAGGTTCTTGATGGGGGTGGTGTTTCAGGGTTTAGGGCAGTGGTGTTCAGGCAGTGTAAGGTTCTTGCTGGGGGTGGTGTTTCAGGGTTTGAGGCAGTTTAGTGGTGTTCAGGCAGTATAGGGGGTCTTGCTGGGGGTGGTGTTTCAGGGTTTAGGGCAGTGCAGTGGTGTTTGGGCAGTGTAGGGGGACGTGCTGGGGGTGGTGTTTCAGGGTTTAGGGCAGTGCAGTGGTGTTCGGGCAGTGTGAGGGGTCGTGCTAGGGCTGGTGTTTTAGGGTTTAGGGCAGTGTATTCGTTTTCGGGCAGTGTAGGGGGTCTTGCTGGGGCTGGAGTTTAAGGGTTAAGGGTAGTGCAGTGGTGTTCGGGCAGTGTAGGGGGTCATGCTGGGGGTGGTGTTTTATGGTGTAGGGTTGTGCAGTGGTGTTCGGGCAGTGTAGGGGGTCATGCAGGGTGGTGTTTCAGGGTTTAGGGCAGTGCAGTGGAGTTCGGGCATTGTAGGGGGTAGTGCTGGGACTGGTGTTTTAGGGTTTAGGTCTGTGCAGTGGTGTTTGGGCAGTGTACTGGGTCATGCTGGGGCTGGTGTTTCAGTGTTTAAGGCAGTGCAGTGGTGTTCGGGCAGTGTAGTGGGTCGTGCTGGTGTTTTAGGATTCATGGCAGAGCAGTGGTGTTCGGGCAGTGTGGGGGTCGTGCTGGGGCTGGTGTTTCAGGGTTTAGGGCAGTGCAGTGGTATTCGGAAAGTGTAGGGAGTCATGCTGGGGGTGGTGTTTCAGGGTTTATAGCAGTGCAGTGTTGTTCGCTCAGTATAGGGGGTTATGCAGGAGGTGGTGTTTCAGGGTTTAGGGCAGTGCAGTATTGTTCGGGCAGTGTAGGGGGTCATGCAGGGGGTGGTGTTTCAGGGTTTAGGGCAGTGCAGTGGTGTTCGGGCAGTGTAGGGAGTCGTACTGAGGCTGGTGTTTCAGGGTTCAGGGCAGTGCAGTGGTGTTTTGGCAGTGCAGGGGGTCATGCTGGAGCAGGTGTTTCAGGGTTCAGGGCAGAGCAGTGTTGTTCGGGCAGTGTGGGGGTCGTGCTGGGGGTGGTGTTTCAGGGATTAGGGCAGTGCAGTGGTGTTCGGGCAGTGTAGGGGGTCGTGCTGGGGTTGGTGTTTCAGGGTTTAGGGCAGTGCTGTGGTGTTCGGAGAGTGTAGGCGGTCGTGCTGGGGCTGGTGTTTCAGGGTTTAGGGAAGTGCAGTGGTATCCGGGCAGTGTAGGGGTTGTGCTGGGGGTGGTGTTTTGGGGTTTAGGGCAGTGCAGTGGTGTTCGGGCAGTGTAGGGGGGCGTGCAGGGTGTGGTGTTTCAGGGTTTAGGGCAGTGCAGTGTGGTTCTGGCAGTGTAGGGGGTCGTGCAGGGGGTGGTGTTTCAGGGTTTAGGGCAGTGAAGTGGTGTTCGTTCAGTATAGGGGGTCGTGCAGGTGGTGGATTTTCAGGGTTTAGGGCAGTGCAGTTTTGTTCGGGCAGTGTAGGGGGTCATGCAGGGGGTGGTGTTTCAGGGTTTAGAGCAGTGTAGTCTTGTTCGGGCAGTGTAGGGGGTCGTGCAGGGGGTGGTGTTTCAGGGTTTAGGGCAGTGAAGTGGTGTTCGTTCAGTATAGGGGGTCGTGCAGGTGGTGGATTTTCAGGGTTTAGGGCAGTGCAGTTTTGTTCGGGCAGTGTATGGGGTCGTGCTGGGGCTGGTGTTTCAGGGTTTAGGGCAGTGTTGTTGTGTTCGGGCAGTGTAGGGGGGTCGTGCTGGGGGTGGTGTTTCAGGGTTTAAGGCAGTGCAGTGGTATTTGGGCAGTGTTGGGGTCATGCTGGGGGTGGTGTTTCAGGGCTTAGGGCAATGCAGTGGTGTACGGACAGTGTAGAGGGTCGTGATGGGGGTGGTGGTTCAGGGTTTAGAGCAGTGTAGTGGTGTTTGGGCAGTATAAGGGGTTGTGCAGGGGGTGGTGTCTTAGGGTTTAGGGCAGTGCGGTGGTGTTCGGGCAGTGTAAGGGGTCATGCAGGGGGTGGTGTTTCAGGGTTCAGGGCAGTGCAGTATTGTTCGGGCAGTGTAGGGGATCGTGCAGGTGGTGGTGTTTAAGGGTTTACGGCAGTGCAGTGGTGTTCGGGCAGTGTAGGGGGGTCATGCTGGGGCTGGTGTTTCAGGGTTTAGGGCAGTGTTGTTGTGTTCGGGCAGTGTAAGGGGTTGTGCAGGGGGTGGTGTTTTAGGGTTTAGGGCAGTGTAGTGGTTTTCGGGCAGTGAAGGGAGTCGTGCAGGGGATGTGTTTCAGGGTTTAGGGCAGTGCAGTGATGCTTGGGCAGTGTAGGGGGTCGTGCTGGGGGTGGTGTTTCAGGGTTTAGGGCAGTGCAGTGGTGTTCGGGCAGTGTGAGGGGTCGTGCTGGGGCTGGTGTTTTAGGGTTTAGCGCAGTGTATTGGTTTTTGGGCAGTGTAGGGGGTCGTGCTGGGGCTGGAGTTTTAGGGTTAAGCGTAGTGCAGTGGTGTTCGGGCATGGTAGGGGGTCGTGTTGGGGGTGGTGTTTTATGGTTTAGGGTAGTGCAGTTGTGGTCAGGCAGTGTAGGGGGTTGTGCAGGGGTTGGCGTTTTAGGGTTTAGGGCAGTGGAGTGGTGTTTGGGCAGTGTAGGGGGTCGTGCAGGGGGTGGTGTTTCAGGTTTAGGGCAGTGCAGTGGTGATCAGGCAGTGTAGGGGGTCATGCAGGGGTGGTGTTTCAGGGTTTAGGGCTGTGCAGTGGTGATCGGGCAGTGTAGGGGGTCTTGCTGGTGGTGGTGTTTCAGGGTTTAGGGCACTGCAGTGGTTTTTGGTCAGTGTAGGGGGTCGTGCTGGGACTGGTCCTTTAGGGTTTAGGGCAGTGCAGTGGTGTTTCGGCAGTGTACTGGGTCATGCTGGGGGTGGTGTTTCAGGGTTTAGGGCAGTGCAGTGGCATTCGGGCAGTGTAGTGGGTCATGCTGGGGCTGGTGTTTTAGGGTTTAGGGAAGTGCAGTGGTGTTTGGGCAGTGTACTGGGTCATGCTGGGGCTGGTGTTTCAGGGTTTAGGGCAGTGCAGTGGTATTCCGGAAATAAAAGGGGGTCGTGCAGGGGGTGGTGTTTCAGGGTTTAGGGCAGTGCAGTGGTGTTCAGGCAGTGTAGGGGGTAGTGCTGGGGGTGGTCTATCAGGGGTTAGGGCAGTACAGTGGTGTTCGGGCAGTGTAGGGGCTTGTGCGGGGGGTGGTCTTTCAGGGTTTAGGGCAGTGCAGTGGTGTTCGGGCAGTGTAGGCGGTCGTGCGGGGGTGGTGTTTCAGGGTTTCGGGCAGTGCAGTGGTGTTCGGGCAGTGTAGGGGTTCATGCTGGGGTGGTGTTTCAGGGTTTAGGGCAGTGCAGTGGTTTTCAGGCAGTGTAGGGGTTTGTGAAGGGGTGGTGTTTCAGGTTTTAGGGCAGTGCAGTGGCGTTTGGGCAGTGTTGAGGTTCTTGATGGGGGTGGTGTTTCAGGGTTTAGGGCAGTGGTGTTCAGGCAGTGTAAGGGGTCTTGCTGGGGGTGGTGTTTGACGGTTTAGGGTAGTTTAGTGGTGTTCTGGCAGTGTAGGGGGTCTTGCAGGGGGTGGTGTTTCAGGGTTTAGGGCAGTGGTGTTCGGGCAGTGTAGGGGGTCTTTCTGGGGGTGGTGTTTCAGGGTTTATGGCAGTGCAGTGTTGTTCGTTCAGTATAAGGGGTTATGCAGGATGTGGTGTTTCAGGGTTTAGGACAGTGCAGTATTGTTCGGGCAGTGTAGGGGGTCATGCAGGAGGTGGTGTTTCAGTGTTTAGGGCAGTGCAGTGGTGTTCGGGCAGTGTAGGGGGTCGTACTGGTGGTGGTGTTTCAGGGTTTAGAGCACTGCAGTGGTGTTCGGTCAGTGTAGGGGGTCGTGCTGGGACTGGTGCTTTAGGGTTTAGGGCAGTGCAGTGGTGTTTGGGCAATGTACTGGGTCATGCTGGGGCTGGTGTTTCAGTGTTTAAGGCAGTGCAGTGGTGTTCGGGTAGTGTAGGGGGTCATGTTTTGGCTGGTGTTTTAGGGTTTAGGGCAGAGCAGTGCTGTTCGGACAGTGTTGGGGGATGTGTGGGGGTGGTGGTTTAGGGCAGTGCAATGGCGTTCGGGCAGTGTAGTGGGTCATGCTGGGGCTGGTGTTCTAGGGTTTAGGGCAGTGCAGTGGTGTTTGGGCAGTGTACTGGGTCATGCTAGGGCTGGTGTTTCAGGGTTTAGGGCAATGCAGTGGTATTCGGGAAGTATAGGGGTCATGCTGGGGGTGGTGTTTCAGGGTTTAGGTCAGTGCAGTGGTATTCAGGAAATGTAGGGGGTAGTGCAGGGGGTGGTGTTTCAGGGTTTAGGGCAGTGCAGTGGTGTTCGGGCAGTGTAGGGTGTAGTGCTGGGGGTGGTCTTTCAGGGTTTAGGGCAGTACAGTGGTGTTCGGGCAGTGTAGGGGCTTGTGCGGGCGGTGGTGTTTCAGGGTTTAGGGCAGTGCAGTGGTGTTCGGGCAGTGTAGGCGGTCGTGCGGGGGTTGTGTTTCAGGGTTTCGGGCAGTGCAGTGGTGTTCGGGCAGTGTAGGGGTTCGTGCTGGGGTGGTGTTTCAGGGTTTAGGGCAGTGCAGTGGTGTTCAGGCAGTGTAGGGGTTCGTGCAGGGGGTGGTGTTTCAGGTTTTAGGGCAGTGCAGTGGTGTTTGGGCAGTGTTGAGGTTCTTGATGGGGTGGTGTTTCAGGGTTTAGGGCAGTGGTGTTCCGGCAGTGTAAGGGGTCTTGCTGGAGTAGTGTTTGCGGGTTTAGGGCAGTTTAGTGGTGTTCAGGCAGTGTAGGGGGTCTTGCTGGGGGTGGTGTTTCAGGGTTTAGGGCAGTGGTGTTAGGGCAGTGTAGGGGGTCTTTCTGGGGGTGGTGTTTCAGGGTTTAGGGCAGTGCATTGGTGTTTGGGCAGTGTAGGGGGTCGTGCTAGGGCTGGTGTTTTAGGGTTTAGGGCAGTGTATTGATTTTCGGGCAGTGTAGGGGGTCTTGTTGTGGCTGGTGTTTTAGGGTTTAGGGCAGAGCAGTGCTGTTCGGACAGTGTTGGGGGATGTGTGGGGGTGGTGGTTTAGGGCAGTGCAGTGGCGTTCGAGCAGTGTAGTGGGTCATGCTGGGGCTGGTGTTCTAGGGTTTAGGGCAGTGCAGTGGTGTTTGGGCAGTGTACTGGGTCATGCTAGGGCTGGTGTTTCAGGGTTTAGGGCAATGCAGTGGTATTCGGGAAGTATAGGGGGTCATGCTGGGGGTGGTGTTTCAGGGTTTAGGGCAGTGCAGTGGTATTCAGGAAATGTAGGGGGTAGTGCTGGGGGTGGTCTTTCAGGGTTTAGGGCAGTACAGTGGTGTTCGGGCAGTGTAGGCGCTTGTGCGGGGGGTGGTGTTTCAGGGTTTAGGGCAGTGCAGTGGTGTTCGGGCAGTGTAGGCGGTCGGGCGGGGGTTGTGTTTCAGGGTTTCGGGCAGTGCAGTGGTGTTCGGGCAGTGTAGGGGTTCGTGCTGGGGTGGTGTTTCAGGGTTTAGGGCAGTGCAGTGGTGTTCAGGCAGTGTAGGGGTTCGTGCAGGGGGTGGTGTTTCAGGTTTTAGGGCAGTGCAGTGGTGTTTGGGCAGTGTTGAGGTTCTTGATGGGGGTGGTGTTTCAGGGTTTAGGGCAGTGGTGTTCAGGCAGTGTAAGGGGTCTTGCTGGGGGTGTTGTTTGAGGGTTTAGGGCAGTTTAGTGGTATTCAGGCTGTGTAGGGGGTCTTGCTGGGGGTGGTGTTTCAGGGTTTAGGGCAGTGGTGTTCGGGCAGTGTTTGGGTCTTTCTGGGGGTGGTGTTTCAGGGTTTAGGGCAGTGCAGTGGTATTCGGGCAGTGTAGGGGGTCGTGCAGGGGGTTGGTGTTTCAGGGTTTAGGGCAGTGCATTGGTGTTTGGGCAGTGTAGGGGGTCGTGCTAGGGCTGGTGTTTTAGGGTTTAGGGCAGTGTATTGGTTTTCGGGCAGTGTAGGGGGTCTTGCTGGGGCTGGAGTTTAAGGGTTAAGGGTAGTGCAGTGGTGTTCAGGCAGTGTAGGGGGTCATGCTGGGGGTGGTGTTTTATTGTACAGGGTTGTGCAGTGGTGTTTGGGCAGTGTAGGGGTCGCGCAGGGGGTGGCGTTTTAGTGTTTAGGGCAGTGTAGTAGTGTTTGGGAAGTGTAGGGGGTGATGCAGGGGGTGGCATTTCAGGGTTTAGGGCAGTGCAGTGGTGTTCGGGCAGTGTAGGGGGTCATGCAGGGTGGTGTTTCAGGGTTTAGGGCAGTGCAGTGGTGATCGGGCAGTGTAGGGGGTCTTGCTGGGGGTGATGTTTCAGGGTTTATGGAAGTGCAGTGGTGTTCGGGCAGTGCAGGGGGTCGTGCAGAGGGGTGGTGTTTCGGGGTTTAGGGCAGTGCAGTGGTGTTCGGGCAGTGCAGGGGGTCATGCAGGGGGGTGGTGTTTCTTGGTTTAGGGCAGTGCAGTGGTGTTCAGGCAGTGCAGGGGGTTGTGCTGGGGGTGGTTTTTCAGGGTATAGGGCAGTGCAGTGGTGTTCGAGCAGTGTAGGGGTTGTGCTGGGGGGGTGTTTCGAGGTTTAGGGCAGTGCAGTGGTGTCCGGGCAGTGTAGTGGGTCATGCAGGGTGTGGTGTTTCAGGGTTTAGGGCAGTGCAGTGCTGTTCTGGCAGTGTAGGGGGTCGTGCACCTGGTGGTGTTTCAGGGTTTAGAGCAGTGTAGTGGAGTTCGGGCAGTGTAGGGGGTCTTGCAGGGGGTGGTGTTTCAGGGTTTAGGGCAGTGCAGTGGTGTTCGTTCAGTATAGGGGGTCATGCAGGGGGTGGTGTTTCAAGGTTTAGGGCAGTGCAGTATTGTTCGGGCATTGTAGGGGGTCGTGCAGGGGGTGGTGTTTCAGGGTTTAGGGCAGTGCAGTGGTGTTCGGGCAGGGTAGGGGGTCGTGCTGAGGCTGGTGTTTCAGGGTTCAGGGCAGTGCAGTGATGTTTTGGCAGTGTAGGGGGTCGTGCTGGGGCTGGTGTTTCAGGGTTCAGGGCAGAGCAGTGGTGCTCGGGCAGTGTGGGGGTCGTGCTGGGGCTGGTATTTCAGGGTTTAGGGCAGTGCAGTGGTGTTCGGGGAGTGTAGGCGGTCATGCTGGGGCTGGTGTTTCAGGGTTTAGGGCAGTGCAGTGGTGTTCGGGCAGTGCAGGGGGTCTTCTTGGGGGTGATGTTTCAGGGTTTTGGGAAATGCAGTGGTGTTCGGGCAGTGCAGGGGGTCATGCAGGGGGATGGTGTTTTGGGGTTTAGGGCAGTGCAGTGGTGTTCGGGCAGTGCAGGGGGTCATGCAGGGGGGATTTGTTTCGGGGTTTAGGGCAGTGCAGTGGTGTTCGGGCAGTGCAGGCGGTCAGTGTAGTGGGTCATGCAGGGTGTGGTGTTTCAGGGTTTAGGGCAGTGCAGTGCTGTTCTGGCAGTGTAGGGGGTCGTGCACCTGGTGGTGTTTCAGGGTTTAGAGCAGTGTAGTGGAGTTCGGGCAGTGTAGGGGGTCGTGCTGAGGCTGGTGTTTCAGGGTTCAGGGCAGTGCAGTGATGTTTTGGCAGTGTAGGGGGTCGTGCTGGGGCTGGTGTTTCAGGGTTCAGGGCAGAGCAGTGGTGTTCGTTCAGTATAGGGGGTCATGCAGGGGGTGGTGTTTCAAGGTTTAGGGCAGTGCAGTATTGTTCGGGCATTGTAGGGGGTCGTGCAGGGGGTGGTGTTTCAGGGTTTAGGGCAGTGCAGTGGTGTTCGGGCAGGGTAGGGGGTCGTGCTGAGGCTGGTGTTTCAGGGTTCAGGGCAGTGCAGTGATGTTTTGGCAGTGTAGGGGGTCGTGCTGGGGCTGGTGTTTCAGGGTTCAGGGCAGAGCAGTGGTGCTCGGGCAGTGTGGGGGTCGTGCTGGGGCTGGTATTTCAGGGTTTAGGGCAGTGCAGTGGTGTTCGGGGAGTGTAGGCGGTCATGCTGGGGCTGGTGTTTCAGGGTTTAGGGCAGTGCAGTGGTGTTCGGGCAGTGCAGGGGGTCTTCCTGGGGGTGATGTTTCAGGGTTTTGGGAAATGCAGTGGTGTTCGGGCAGTGCAGGGGGTCATGCAGGGGGATGGTGTTTCGGGGTTTAGGGCAGTGCAGTGGTGTTCGGGCAGTGCAGGGGGTCATGCAGGGGGGATTTGTTTCGGGGTTTAGGGCAGTGCAGTGGTGTTCGGGCAGTGCAGGCGGTCATGCAGAGGGTGGTGATTTGGGGTTTAGGGCAGTGCACTGGTGTTCGGGCAATGCAGGGGGTCGTGCTGGGGCAGGTGTTTCAGGGTTTAGGGCAGTGCAGTGATGTTCAGGGAGTGTAGGGGGCAGTGATGGGGCTGGTATTTCACAGTTTAGGGCAGTGCAGTGGTGGTCGGCAAGTGCAGTGGGTCATGCTAGGGGTGGTGTTTCTGGGTTTAGGGCAGTGCAGTGGTGTTTTGGCAGTGTAGGGGGTCCTGCTGGGGCTGGTGTTTCAGGGTTCAGGGCAGAGCAGTTGTGTTCGGGCAGTGTGGGGGTGGTGCTGGGTGTGGTGTTTAAGGGATTAGGGCAGGGTAGTGGTGTTCGGGCAGTGTAGGGGGTCGTGCTGGGGCTGGTGTTTCAGGGTTTAGGGCAGTGCAGTGGTGTTTGGGGAGTATAGGGGGTCGTGCTGGGGCTGGTGTTTCAGGGTTTAGGGCAGTGTTGTTGTGTTCGGGCAGTGTTGGGGGTCGTGCTGGGGGTGGTGTTTCAGGGCTTAGGGCAGTGCAGTGGTGTACGGGCAGTGTAGAGGGTCGTGCTGGGGGTGGTGGTTCAGGGTTTAGAGCAGTGTAGTGGTGTTTGGGCAGTGTAAGGGGTTGTGCAGGAGGTGGTGTTTTAGGGTTTAGGGCAGTGCGGTGGTGTTCAGGCAGTGTAAGGGGTCGTGCAGGGGGTGGTGTTTCAGGGTTTAGGGCAGTGCAGTATTGTTCGAGCAGTGTAGGGGATCGTGCAGGTGGTTGTGTTTAAGGGTTTAGGGCAGTGCAGTGGTGTTCGGGCAGTGTAGGGGGTCATGCTGGGGCTGGTGTTTCAGGGTTTAGGGCAGTGTTGTTGTGTTCGGGCAGTGAAGGTGGTCGTGCTGGGGGTGGTGTTTCAGGGTTTAGGGCAGTGCAGTGGTATTTGGGCAGTGTTGGAGGTCGTGCTGGGGGTGGTGGTTCAGGGTTTAGGGCAGTGCAGTGGTGTTCGGGCAGTGTAGAGCGTCGTGCTCGGGGTGGTGTTTCAGGGTTTAGGGCAATGCAGTGGTGTTTGGGCAGTGTAAGGGGTTGTGCAGGGGGTGGTGTTTTAGGGTTTAGGGCAGTGTAGTGGTTTTCGGGCAGTGTAGGGAGTCGTGCAGGGGTGGTGTTTCAGGGTTTAGGGCAGTGCAGTGATGTTTGGGCAGTGTGAGGGGTTGTGCTTGGGCTGGTATTTCAGGGTTTAGGGCAGTGCAGTGGTGTTCGGGGAGTGTAGGCGGTCGTGCTGGGGCTGGTGTTTCAGGGTTTAGGGCAGTGCAGTGGTGGTCGGTCAGTGCAGTGTGTCTTGCTGGGGGTGGTGTTTCACGGTTTAGGGCAGTGCAGTGGTGTTCGGGCAGTGCAGGGGGTCTTGCTGGGGGTGATGTTTCAGGGTTTTGGGAAGTGCAGTGGTGTTCGGTCAGTGCAGGGGGCATGCAGGGGGATGGTGTTTCGGGGTTTAGGGCAGTGCAGTGGTGTTCGGGCAGTGCAGGGGGTCATGCAGGGGGGTGGTGTTTCGGGGTTTAGGGCAGTGCAGTGGTATTCGGGCAGTGTAGGGGATTGTGCAGGGGGTTGGTGTTTCAGGGTTTAGGGCAGTGCAGTGGTGTTTGGGCAGTGTAGGGGGTCGTGCTGGGGGTGGTGTTTCAGGTTTTAGGGCAGTGCAGTGGTGTTTGGGCAGTGTGAGGCGTCGTGCTAGGGCTGGTGTTTTAGGGTTTAGGGCAGTGTATTGGTTTTTGGGCAGTGTAGGGGGTCTTGCTGGGGCTGGAGTTTAAGGGTTAAGGGTAGTGCAGTGGTGTTCGAGCAGTGTAGGGGTTGCGCAGGGGGATGGTGTTTCAGGGTTTAGGGCAGTGCAGTGGTGGTCGGTCAGTGCAGTGGGTCTTGCTGGGGGTGGTGTTTCAGGGTTTAGGGCAGTGCAGTGGAGTTTGGGCAGTAAAGGGGGTCATGCAGGGGGGTGGTGTTTCAGGGTTTAGGGCAGTGCAGTGGTGTTCGGGCAGTGCAGGGGGTCATGCTGGGGGTGGTGTTTCAGGGTATAGGGCAGTGCAGTGGTGTTCGGGCAGTGTAGGGGTTGTGCTGGGGGTGGTGTTTCGGGGTTTAGGGCAGTGCAGTGGTTTCTGGGCAGTGTAGGGGGTCGTGCAGGGTGTGGTGTTTCAGGGTTTAGGGCAGTGCAGTGCTGTTCTGGCAGTGTAGGGGGTCGTGCAGGGGGTGGTGTTTCAGGGTTTAGAGCAGTGTAGTGGTGTTCGGGCAGTGTAGAGGGTCATGCAGGGGGTGGTGTTTCAGGGTTTAGGGCAGTGCAGTATTGTTCGGGCAGTGTAGGGGGTCGTGCAGGGGGTGGTGTTTCAGGGTTTAGGGCAGTGCAGTGGTGTACGGGCAGTGTAGGGGGTCGTGCTGAGGATGGTGTTTCAGGGTTCAGGACAGTGCAGTGGTGTTTTGGCAGTGTAGGGGGTCATGCTGGGCCTGGTTTTTCAGGGTTCAGGGCAGAGCAGTGGTGTTCGGGCAGTGTGGGGGTCGTGCTGGTGGTGGTGTTTCAGGGATTAGGGCAGTGCAGTGGTGTTCGGGCAGTGTAGGGGGTCATGCTGGGGCTGGTATTTCAGGGTTTAGGGCAGTGCAGTGGTGTTCGGGGAGTGTAGGCGGTCGTGCTGGGGCTGGTGTTTCAGGGTTTAGGGCAGTGCAGTGGTGTTCGGGCAGTGCAGGGGGTCATGCAGGGGGGTGGTGTTTCAGGGTTTAGGGCAGTGCAGTGGTGTTCGGGCAGTGTAGGGGTCATGCAGGGGGTTGTGATTTGGGGTTTAGGGCAGTGCACTTGTGTTCGGGCAATGCAGGGGGTCGTGCTGGGGCTGGTGTTTCAGGGTTTAGGGCAGTGCAGTGATGTTCGGGGAGTGTAGGGGGCTGTGATGGGGCTGGTGTTTCACAGTTTAGGGCAGTGCAGTGGTGGTCGGCCAATGCAGTGGGTCATGCTGGGGGTGGTGTTTCAGGGTTTAGGGCAGTGTAGTGGTGTACGGGCACTGAAGGGGGTCGTGCAGGGGGGTGGTGTTTCAGGGTTTAGGGCAGTGCAGTGGTGTTTTGGCAGTGTAGGGGGTCATGTTGTGGCTGGTGTTTTAGGGTTTAGGGCAGAGCAGTGGTGTTCGGGCAGTGTTGGGGATCGTGCAGGTGGTTGTGTTTAAGGGTTTAGGGCAGTGCAGTGGTGTTTGGGCAGTGTAGGGGGTCATGCTGGGGCTGGTGTTTCAGGGTTTAGGGCAGTGCAGTGGTGTTCGGGCAGTGTAGAGCGTCGTGCTCGGGGTGGTGTTTCAGGGTTTAGGGCAATGCAGTGGTGTTTGGGCAGTGTAAGGGGTTGTGCAGGGGGTGGTGTTTTAGGGTTTAGGGCAGTGTAGTGGTTTTCGGGCAGTGTAGGGAGTCGTGCAGGGGTGGTGTTTCAGGGTTAAGGGCAGTGCAGTGATGTTTGGGCAGTGTGAGGGGTTGTGCTTGGGCTGGTATTTCAGGGTTTAGGGCAGTGCAGTGGTGTTCGGGGAGTGTAGGCGGTCGTGCTGGGGCTGGTGTTTCAGGGTTTAGGGCAGTGCAGTGGTGGTCGGTCAGTGCAGTGTGTCTTGCTGGGGGTGGTGTTTCACGGTTTAGGGCAGTGCAGTGGTGTTCGGGCAGTGCAGGGGGTCTTGCTGGGGGTGATGTTTCAGGGTTTTGGGAAGTGCAGTGGTGTTCGGTCTGTGCAGGGGGCATGCAGGGGGATGGTGTTTCGGGGTTTAGGGCAGTGCAGTGGTGTTCGGGCAGTGCAGGGGGTCATGCAGGGGGGTGGTGTTTCGGGGTTTAGGGCAGTGCAGTGGTATTCGGGCAGTGTAGGGGATTGTGCAGGGGGTTGGTGTTTCAGGGTTTAGGGCAGTGCAGTGGTGTTTGGGCAGTGTAGGGGGTCGTGCTGGGGGTGGTGTTTCAGGTTTTAGGGCAGTGCAGTGGTGTTTGGGCAGTGTGAGGGGTCGTGCTAGGGCTGGTGTTTTAGGGTTTAGGGCAGTGTATTGGTTTTTGGGCAGTGTAGGGGTCTTGCTGGGGCTGGAGTTTAAGGGTTAAGGGTAGTGCAGTGGAGTTCGAGCAGTGTAGGAGTTGCGCAGGGGGTGGCGTTTTAGGGTTTAGGGCAGTGTAGTAGTGTTCGGGAAGTGTAGGGGGTCATGCAGGGGGTGGCGTTTCAGGGTTTAGGGCAGTGCAGTGGTGTTCAGGCAGTGTAAGGGGTCATGCAGGGTAGTGTATCAGGGTTTAGGGAAGTGCAGTGGTGATCGGGCAGTGTAGGGGGTCTTGCTGGGGGTGGTGTTTCAGGGTTTAGAGCAGTGCAGTGGTGTTCGGGCATTGTAGGGTTCGTGCTGGGACTGGTGTTTTAGGGTTTAGGGCAGTGCAATGGTGTTTGGGCAGTGTCCTGGATCATGCTGGGGCTGGTGTTTCAGTAATAAGGCAGTGCAGTGGTGTTAGGGCAGTGTAGGGGGTCATGTTGTGGCTGGTGTTTTAGGGTTTAGGGCAGAGCAGTGGTGTTCGGGCAGTGTTGGGGGATGTGCGAGGGTGGTGGTTTAGGGCAGTGCAGTAGTGTTCGGGCATAGTAGGGGGTCATGCTGGGGCTGGGGTTTCAGGGTTTAGGACAGTGCAGTGGTGTTCGGGGAGTGTAGGTGGTCGTGCTGGGGCTGGTGTTTCAGGGTTTAGGGCAGTGCAGTGGTGGTTGGTCAGTGCAGTGGGTCTTGCTGGGGGTGATGTTTCAGGGTTTAGGGAAGTGCAGTGTTGTTCGGGCAGTGCAGGGGGTCGTGCAGGGGGAGGGTGTTTCGGGGTTTAGGGCAGTGCAGTGGAGTTTGGGCAGTGAAGGGGGTCATGCAGGGGGGTGGTGTTTCAGGGTTTAGGGCAGTGCAGTGGTATTCGGGCAGTGCAGGGGGTCATGCTGGGGGTGGTGTTTCAGGGTATAGGGCAGTGCAGTGGTGTTCGGGCAGTGTAGGGGTTGTGCTGGGGGTGGTGTTTCGGGGTTTAGGGCAGTGCAGTGGTTTCTGGGCAGTGTAGGGGGTCGTGCAGGGTGTGGTGTTTCAGGGTTTAGGGCAGTGCAGTGCTGTTCTGGCAGTGTAGGGGGTCGTGCAGGGGGTGGTGTTTCAGGGTTTAGAGCAGTGTAGTGGTGTTCGGGCAGTGTAGAGGGTCATGCAGGGGGTGGTGTTTCAGGGTTTAGGGCAGTGCAGTATTGTTCAGGCAGTGTAGGGGGTCGTGCAGGGGGTGGTGTTTCAGGGTTTAGGGCAGTGCAGTGGTGTACGGGCAGTGTAGGGGGTCGTGCTGAGGATGGTGTTTCAGGGTTCAGGGCAGAGCAGTGGTGTTCGGGCAGTGTGGGGGTCGTGCTGGTGGTGGTGTTTCAGAGATTAGGGCAGTGCAGTGGTGTTCGGGCAGTGTAGGGGGTCGTGCTGGGGCTGGTATTTCAGGGTTTAGGGCAGTGCAGTGGTGTTCGGGGAGTGTAGGCGGTCATGCTGGGGCTGGTGTTTCAGGGTTTAGGGCAGTGCAGTGGTGTTCGGGCAGTGCAGGGGGTCATGCAGGGGGGTGGTGTTTCAGGGTTTAGGGCAGTGCAGTGGTGTTCGGGCAGTGTAGGGGGTCATGCAGGGGGTTGTGATTTGGGGTTTAGGGCAGTGCACTTGTGTTCGGGCAATGCAGGGGGTCGTGCTGGGGCTGGTGTTTCAGGGTTTAGGGCAGTGCAGTGATGTTTGGGGAGTGTAGGGGGCTGTGATGGGGCTGGTGTTTCACAGTTTAGGGCAGTGCAGTGGTGGTCGGCCAGTGCAGTGGGTCATGCTGGGGGTGGTGTTTCAGGGTTTAGGGCAGTGTAGTGGTGTACGGGCACTGAAGGGGGTCGTGCAGGGGGGTGGTGTTTCAGGGTTTAGGGCAGTGCAGTGGTGTTTTGGCAGTGTAGGGGGTCATGTTGTGGCTGGTGTTTTAGGGTTTAGGGCAGAGCAGTGGTGTTCGGGCAGTGTTGGGGATCGTGCAGGTGGTTGTGTTTAAGGGTTTAGGGCAGTGCAGTGGTGTTCGGGCAGTGTAGGGGGTCATGCTGGGGCTGGTGTTTCAGGGTTTAGGGCAGTGTTGTTGTGTTCGGGCAGTGAAGGGGGTCGTGCTGGGGGTGGTGTTTCAGGGTTTAGGGCAGTGCAGTGGTATTTGGGCAGTGTTGGAGGTCGTGCTGGGGGTGGTGGTTCAGGGTTTAGGGCAGTGCAGTGGTGTTCGGGCAGTGTAGAGCGTCGTGCTCGGGGTGGTGTTTCAGGGTTTAGGGCAATGCAGTGGTGTTTGGGCAGTGTAAGGGGTTGTGCAGGGGGTGGTGTTTTAGGGTTTAGGGCAGTGTAGTGGTTTTCGGGCAGTGTAGGGAGTCGTGCAGGGGTGGTGTTTCAGGGTTTAGGGCAGTGCAGTGATGTTTGGGCAGTGTGAGGGGTTGTGCTTGGGCTGGTATTTCAGGGTTTAGGGCAGTGCAGTGGTGTTCGGGGAGTGTAGGCGGTCATGCTGGGGCTGGTGTTTCAGGGTTTAGGGCAGTGCAGTGGTGGTCGGTCAGTGCAGTGTGTCTTGCTGGGGGTGGTGTTTCACGGTTTAGGGCAGTGCAGTGGTGTTCGGGCAGTGCAGGGGGTCTTGCTGGGGGTGATGTTTCAGGGTTTTGGGAAGTGCAGTGGTGTTCGGTCAGTGCAGGGGGCATGCAGGGGGATGGTGTTTCGGGGTTTAGGGCAGTGCAGTGGTGTTCGGGCAGTGCAGGGGGTCATGCAGGGGGGTGGTGTTTCGGGGTTTAGGGCAGTGCAGTGGTATTCGGGCAGTGTAGGGGATTGTGCAGGGGGTTGGTGTTTCAGGGTTTAGGGCAGTGCAGTGGTGTTTGGGCAGTGTAGGGGGTCGTGCTGGGGGAGGTGTTTCAGGTTTTAGGGCAGTGCAGTGGTGTTTGGGCAGTGTGAGGGGTCGTGCTAGGGCTGGTGTTTTAGGGTTTAGGGCAGTGTATTGGTTTTTGGGCAGTGTAGGGGGTCTTGCTGGGGCTGGAGTTTAAGGGTTAAGGGTAGTGCAGTGGTGTTCGAGCAGTGTAGGGGTTGCGCAGGGGGTGGTGTTTTAGGGTTTAGGGCAGTGTAGTAGTGTTCGGGAAGTGTAGGGGGTCATGCAGGGGGTGGCGTTTCAGGGTTTAGGGCAGTGCAGTGGTGTTCGGGCAGTGTAAGGGGTCATGCAGGGTGGTGTATCAGGGTTTAGGGAAGTGCAGTGGTGATCGGGCAGTGTAGGGGGTCTTGCTGGGGGTGGTGTTTCAGGGTTTAGAGAAGTGCAGTGGTGTTCGGGCATTGTAGGGTTCGTGCTGGGACTGGTGTTTTAGGGTTTAGGGCAGTGCAATGGTGTTTGGGCAGTGTCCTGGATCATGCTGGGGCTGGTGTTTCAGTAATAAGGCAGTGCAGTGGTGTTCGGGCAGTGTAGGGGGTCATGTTGTGGCTGGTGTTTTAGGGTTTAGGGCAGAGCAGTGGTGTTCGGGCAGTGTTGGGGGATGTGCGAGGGTGGTGGTTTAGGGCAGTGCAGTAGTGTTCGGGCATAGTAGGGGGTCATGCTGGGGCTGCGGTTTCAGGGTTTAGGACAGTGCAGTGGTGTTCGGGGAGTGTAGGCGGTCGTGCTGGGGCTGGTGTTTCAGGGTTTAGGGCAGTGCAGTGGTGGTCGGTCAGTGCAGTGGGTCTTGCTGGGGGTGGTGTTTCAGGGTTTAGGGAAGTGCAGTGTTGTTCGGGCAGTGCAGGGGGTCGTGCAGGGGGAGGGTGTTTCGGGGTTTAGGGCAGTGCAGTGGAGTTTGGGCAGTAAAGGGGGTCATGCAGGGGGGTGGTGTTTCAGGGTTTAGGGCAGTGCAGTGGTGTTCGGGCAGTGCAGGGGGTTGTGCTGGGGGTGGTGTTTCAGGGTATAGGGCAGTGCAGTGGTGTTCGGGCAGTGTAGGGGTTGTGCTGGGGGTGGTGTTTCGGGGTTTAGGGCAGTGCAGTGGTTTCTGGGCAGTGTAGGGGGTCGTGCAGGGTGTGGTGTTTCAGGGTTTAGGGCAGTGCAGTGCTGTTCTGGCAGTGTAGGGGGTCGTGCAGGGGGTGGTGTTTCAGGGTTTAGAGCAGTGTAGTGGTGTTCGGGCAGTGTAGAGGGTCATGCAGGGGGTGGTGTTTCAGGATTTAGGGCAGTGCAGTATTGTTCGGGCAGTGTAGGGGGTCATGCAGGGGGTGGTGTTTCAGGGTTTAGGGCAGTGCAGTGGTGTACGGGC
Source organism: Triturus cristatus (assembly GCF_964204655.1). Lineage (NCBI taxonomy): Eukaryota > Metazoa > Chordata > Amphibia > Caudata > Salamandridae > Triturus > Triturus cristatus. Next base: position 630,008,753 of record NC_140579.1, on the reverse strand, counting down.
AGTGTAGGGGGTCGTGCTGAGGATGGTGTTTCAGGGTTCAGGGCAGAGCAGTGGTGTTCGGGCAGTGTGGGGGTCGTGCTGGTGGTGGTGTTTCAGGGATTAGGGCAGTGCAGTGGTGTTCGGGCAGTGTAGGGGGTCGTGCTGGGGCTGGTATTTCAGGGTTTAGGGCAGTGCAGTGGTGTTCGGGGAGTGTAGGCGGTCGTGCTGGGGCTGGTGTTTCAGGGTTTAGGGCAGTGCAGTGGTGTTCGGGCAGTGCAGGGGGTCATGCAGGGGGGTGGTGTTTCAGGGTTTAGGGCAGTGCAGTGGTGTTCGGGCAGTGTAGGGGGTCATGCAGGGGGTTGTTATTTGGGGTTTAGGGCAGTGCACTTGTGTTCGGGCAATGCAGGGGGTCGTGCTGGGGCTGGTGTTTCAGGGTTTAGGGCAGTGCAGTGATGTTCGGGGAGTATAGGGGGCTGTGATGGGGCTGGTGTTTCACAGTTTAGGGCAGTGCAGTGGTGGTCGGCCAGTGCAGTGGGTCATGCTGGGGGTGGTGTTTCAGGGTTTAGGGCAGTGTAGTGGTGTACGGACACTGAAGGGGGTCGTGCAGGGGGGTGGTGTTTCAGGGTTTAGGGCAGTGCAGTGGTGTTTTGGCAGTGTAGGGGGTCATGTTGTGGCTGGTGTTTTAGGGTTTAGGGCAGAGCAGTGGTGTTCGGGCAGTGTTGGGGATCGTGCAGGTGGTTGTGTTTAAGGGTTTAGGGCAGTGCAGTGGTGTTCGGGCAGTGTAGGGGGTCATGCTGGGGCTGGTGTTTCAGGGTTTAGGGCAGTGTTGTTGTGTTCGGGCAGTGAAGGGGGTCGTGCTGGGGGTGGTGTTTCAGGGTTTAGGGCAGTGCAGTGGTATTTGGGCAGTGTTGGAGGTCATGCTGGGGGTGGTGGTTCAGGGTTTAGGGCAGTGCAGTGGTGTTCGGGCAGTGTAGAGCGTCGTGCTCGGGGTGGTGTTTCAGGGTTTAGGGCAATGCAGTGGTGTTTGGGCAGTGTAAGGGGTTGTGCAGGGGGTGGTGTTTTAGGGTTTAGGGCAGTGTAGTGGTTTTCGGGCAGTGTAGGGAGTCGTGCAGGGATGGTGTTTCAGGGTTTAGGGCAGTGCAGTGATGTTTGGGCAGTGTGAGGGGTTGTGCTTGGGCTGGTATTTCAGGGTTTAGGGCAGAGCAGTGGTGTTCGGGGAGTGTAGGCGGTCGTGCTGGGGCTGGTGTTTCAGGGTTTAGGGCAGTGCAGTGGTGGTCGGTCAGTGCAGTGTGTCTTGCTGGGGGTGGTGTTTCACGGTTTAGGGCAGTGCAGTGGTGTTTGGGCAGTGTGAGGGGTCGTGCTAGGGCTGGTGTTTTAGGGTTTAGGGCAGTGTATTGGTTTTTGGGCAGTGTAGGGGGTCTTGCTGGGGCTGGAGTTTAAGGGTTAAGGGTAGTGCAGTGGTGTTCGAGCAGTGTAGGGGTTGCGCAGGGGGTTGCGTTTTAGGGTTTAGGGCAGTGTAGTAGTGTTCGGGAAGTGTAGGGGGTCATGCAGGGGGTGGCGTTTCAGGGTTTAGGGCAGTGCAGTGGTGTTCAGGCAGTGTAAGGGGTCATGCAGGGTGGTGTATCAGGGTTTAGGGAAGTGCAGTGGTGATCGGGCAGTGTAGGGGGTCTTGCTGGGGGTGGTGTTTCAGGGTTAAGAGCAGTGCAGTGGTGTTCGGGCATTGTAGGGTTCGTGCTGGGACTGGTGTTTTAGGGTTTAGGGCAGTGCAATGGTGTTTGGGCAGTGTCCTGGATCATGCTGGGGCTGGTGTTTCAGTAATAAGGCAGTGCAGTGGTGTTAGGGCAGTGTAGGGGGTCATGTTGTGGCTGGTGTTTTAGGGTTTAGGGCAGAGCAGTGGTGTTCGGGCAGTGTTGGGGGATGTGCGAGGGTGGTGGTTTAGGGCAGTGCAGTAGTGTTCGGGCATAGTAGGGGGTCATGCTGGGGCTGGGGTTTCAGGGTTTAGGACAGTGCAGTGGTGTTCGGGGAGTGTAGGTGGTCGTGCTGGGGCTGGTGTTTCAGGGTTTAGGGCAGTGCAGTGGTGGTTGGTCAGTGCAGTGGGTCTTGCTGGGGGTGGTGTTTCAGGGTTTAGGGAAGTGCAGTGTTGTTCGGGCAGTGCAGGGGGTCGTGCAGGGGGAGGGTGTTTCGGGGTTTAGGGCAGTGCAGTGGAGTTTGGGCAGTGAAGGGGGTCATGCAGGGGGGTGGTGTTTCAGGGTTTAGGGCAGTGCAGTGGTATTCGGGCAGTGCAGGGGGTCATGCTGGGGGTGGTGTTTCAGGGTATAGGGCAGTGCAGTGGTGTTCGGGCAGTGTAGGGGTTGTGCTGGGGGTGGTGTTTCGGGGTTTAGGGCAGTGTAGTGGTTTTCGGGCAGTGTAGGGAGTCGTGCAGGGATGGTGTTTCAGGGTTTAGGGCAGTGCAGTGATGTTTGGGCAGTGTGAGGGGTTGTGCTTGGGCTGGTATTTCAGGGTTTAGGGCAGAGCAGTGGTGTTCGGGGAGTGTAGGCGGTCGTGCTGGGGCTGGTGTTTCAGGGTTTAGGGCAGTGCAGTGGTGGTCGGTCAGTGCAGTGTGTCTTGCTGGGGGTGGTGTTTCACGGTTTAGGGCAGTGCAGTGGTGTTTGGGCAGTGTGAGGGGTCGTGCTAGGGCTGGTGTTTTAGGGTTTAGGGCAGTGTATTGGTTTTTGGGCAGTGTAGGGGGTCTTGCTGGGGCTGGAGTTTAAGGGTTAAGGGTAGTGCAGTGGTGTTCGAGCAGTGTAGGGGTTGCGCAGGGGGTTGCGTTTTAGGGTTTAGGGCAGTGTAGTAGTGTTCGGGAAGTGTAGGGGGTCATGCAGGGGGTGGCGTTTCAGGGTTTAGGGCAGTGCAGTGGTGTTCAGGCAGTGTAAGGGGTCATGCAGGGTGGTGTATCAGGGTTTAGGGAAGTGCAGTGGTGATCGGGCAGTGTAGGGGGTCTTGCTGGGGGTGGTGTTTCAGGGTTAAGAGCAGTGCAGTGGTGTTCGGGTATTGTAGGGTTCGTGCTGGGACTGGTGTTTTAGGGTTTAGGGCAGTGCAATGGTGTTTGGGCAGTGTCCTGGATCATGCTGGGGCTGGTGTTTCAGTAATAAGGCAGTGCAGTGGTGTTAGGGCAGTGTAGGGGGTCATGTTGTGGCTGGTGTTTTAGGGTTTAGGGCAGAGCAGTGGTGTTCGGGCAGTGTTGGGGGATGTGCGAGGGTGGTGGTTTAGGGCAGTGCAGTAGTGTTCGGGCATAGTAGGGGGTCATGCTGGGGCTGGGGTTTCAGGGTTTAGGACAGTGCAGTGGTGTTCGGGGAGTGTAGGTGGTCGTGCTGGGGCTGGTGTTTCAGGGTTTAGGGCAGTGCAGTGGTGGTTGGTCAGTGCAGTGGGTCTTGCTGGGGGTGGTGTTTCAGGGTTTAGGGAAGTGCAGTGTTGTTCGGGCAGTGCAGGGGGTCGTGCAGGGGGAGGGTGTTTCGGGGTTTAGGGCAGTGCAGTGGAGTTTGGGCAGTGAAGGGGGTCATGCAGGGGGGTGGTGTTTCAGGGTTTAGGGCAGTGCAGTGGTATTCGGGCAGTGCAGGGGGTCATGCTGGGGGTGGTGTTTCAGGGTATAGGGCAGTGCAGTGGTGTTCGGGCAGTGTAGGGGTTGTGCTGGGGGTGGTGTTTCGGGGTTTAGGGCAGTGCAGTGGTTTCTGGGCAGTGTAGGGGGTCGTGCAGGGTGTCGTGTTTCAGGGTTTAGGGCAGTGCAGTGCTGTTCTGGCAGTGTAGGGGGTCGTGCAGGGGGTGGTGTTTCAGGGTTTAGAGCAGTGTAGTGGTGTTCGGGCAGTGTAGAGGGTCATGCAGGGGGTGGTGTTTCAGGGTTTAGGGCAGTGCAGTATTGTTCGGGCAGTGTAGGGGGTCGTGCAGGGGGTGGTGTTTCAGGGTTTAGGGCAGTGCAGTGGTGTACGGGCAGTGTAGGGGGTCGTGCTGAGGATGGTGTTTCAGGGTTCAGGGCAGAGCAGTGGTGTTCGGGCAGTGTGGGGGTCGTGCTGGTGGTGGTGTTTCAGGGATTAGGGCAGTGCAGTGGTGTTCGGGCAGTGTAGGGGGTCGTGCTGGGGCTGGTATTTCAGGGTTTAGGGCAGTGCAGTGGTGTTCAGGGAGTGTAGGCGGTCATGCTGGGGCTGGTGTTTCAGGGTTTAGGGCAGTGCAGTGGTGTTCGGGCAGTGCAGGGGGTCATGCAGGGGGGTGGTGTTTCAGGGTTTAGGGCAGTGCAGTGGTGTTCGGGCAGTGTAGGGGGTCATGCAGGGGGTTGTGATTTGGGGTTTAGGGCAGTGCACTTGTGTTCGGGCAATGCAGGGGGTCGTGCTGGGGCTGGTGTTTCAGGGTTTAGGGCAGTGCAGTGATGTTTGGGGAGTGTAGGGGGCTGTGATGGGGCTGGTGTTTCACAGTTTAGGGCAGTGCAGTGGTGGTCGGCCAGTGCAGTGGGTCATGCTGGGGGTGGTGTTTCAGGGTTTAGGGCAGTGTAGTGGTGTACGGGCACTGAAGGGGGTCGTGCAGGGGGGTGGTGTTTCAGGGTTTAGGGCAGTGCAGTGGTGTTTTGGCAGTGTAGGGGGTCATGTTGTGGCTGGTGTTTTAGGGTTTAGGGCAGAGCAGTGGTGTTCGGGCAGTGTTGGGGATCGTGCAGGTGGTTGTGTTTAAGGGTTTAGGGCAGTGCAGTGGTGTTCGGGCAGTGTAGGGGGTCATGCTGGGGCTGGTGTTTCAGGGTTTAGGGCAGTGTTGTTGTGTTCGGGCAGTGAAGGGGGTCGTGCTGGGGGTGGTGTTTCAGGGTTTAGGGCAGTGCAGTGGTATTTGGGCAGTGTTGGAGGTCGTGCTGGGGGTGGTGGTTCAGGGTTTAGGGCAGTGCAGTGGTGTTCGGGCAGTGTAGAGCGTCGTGCTCGGGGTGGTGTTTCAGGGTTTAGGGCAATGCAGTGGTGTTTGGGCAGTGTAAGGGGTTGTGCAGGGGGTGGTGTTTTAGGGTTTAGGGCAGTGTAGTGGTTTTCGGGCAGTGTAGGGAGTCGTGCAGGGGTGGTGTTTCAGGGTTTAGGGCAGTGCAGTGATGTTTGGGCAGTGTGAGGGGTTGTGCTTGGGCTGGTATTTCAGGGTTTAGGGCAGTGCAGTGGTGTTCGGGGAGTGTAGGCGGTCATGCTGGGGCTGGTGTTTCAGGGTTTAGGGCAGTGCAGTGGTGGTCGGTCAGTGCAGTGTGTCTTGCTGGGGGTGGTGTTTCACGGTTTAGGGCAGTGCAGTGGTGTTCGGGCAGTGCAGGGGGTCTTGCTGGGGGTGATGTTTCAGGGTTTTGGGAAGTGCAGTGGTGTTCGGTCAGTGCAGGGGGCATGCAGGGGGATGGTGTTTCGGGGTTTAGGGCAGTGCAGTGGTGTTCGGGCAGTGCAGGGGGTCATGCAGGGGGGTGGTGTTTCGGGGTTTAGGGCAGTGCAGTGGTATTCGGGCAGTGTAGGGGATTGTGCAGGGGGTTGGTGTTTCAGGGTTTAGGGCAGTGCAGTGGTGTTTGGGCAGTGTAGGGGGTCGTGCTGGGGGAGGTGTTTCAGGTTTTAGGGCAGTGCAGTGGTGTTTGGGCAGTGTGAGGGGTCGTGCTAGGGCTGGTGTTTTAGGGTTTAGGGCAGTGTATTGGTTTTTGGGCAGTGTAGGGGGTCTTGCTGGGGCTGGAGTTTAAGGGTTAAGGGTAGTGCAGTGGTGTTCGAGCAGTGTAGGGGTTGCGCAGGGGGTGGCGTTTTAGGGTTTAGGGCAGTGTAGTAGTGTTCGGGAAGTGTAGGGGGTCATGCAGGGGGTGGCGTTTCAGGGTTTAGGGCAGTGCAGTGGTGTTCGGGCAGTGTAAGGGGTCATGCAGGGTGGTGTATCAGGGTTTAGGGAAGTGCAGTGGTGATCGGGCAGTGTAGGGGGTCTTGCTGGGGGTGGTGTTTCAGGGTTTAGAGAAGTGCAGTGGTGTTCGTGCATTGTAGGGTTCGTGCTGGGACTGGTGTTTTAGGGTTTAGGGCAGTGCAATGGTGTTTGGGCAGTGTCCTGGATCATGCTGGGGCTGGTGTTTCAGTAATAAGGCAGTGCAGTGGTGTTCGGGCAGTGTAGGGGGTCATGTTGTGGCTGGTGTTTTAGGGTTTAGGGCAGAGCAGTGGTGTTCGGGCAGTGTTGGGGGATGTGCGAGGGTGGTGGTTTAGGGCAGTGCAGTAGTGTTCGGGCATAGTAGGGGGTCATGCTGGGGCTGCGGTTTCAGGGTTTAGGACAGTGCAGTTTTGTTCGGGGAGTGTAGGCGGTCGTGCTGGGCTGGTGTTTCAGGGTTTAGGGCAGTGCAGTGGTGGTCGGTCAGTGCAGTGGGTCTTGCTGGGGGTGGTGTTTCAGGGTTTAGGGAAGTGCAGTGTTGTTCGGGCAGTGCAGGGGGTCGTGCAGGGGGAGGGTGTTTCGGGGTTTAGGGCAGTGCAGTGGAGTTTGGGCAGTAAAGGGGGTCATGCAGGGGGGTGGTGTTTCAGGGTTTAGGGCAGTGCAGTGGTGTTCGGGCAGTGCAGGGGGTCATGCTGGGGGTGGTGTTTCAGGGTATAGGGCAGTGCAGTGGTGTTCGGGCAGTGTAGGGGTTGTGCTGGGGGTGGTGTTTCGGGGTTTAGGGCAGTGCAGTGGTTTCTGGGCAGTGTAGGGGGTCGTGCAGGGTGTGGTGTTTCAGGGTTTAGGGCAGTGCAGTGCTGTTCTGGCAGTGTAGGGGGTCGTGCAGGGGGTGGTGTTTCAGGGTTTAGAGCAGTGTAGTGGTGTTCGGGCAGTGTAGAGGGTCATGCAGGGGGTGGTGTTTCAGGATTTAGGGCAGTGCAGTATTGTTCGGGCAGTGTAGGGGGTCATGCAGGGGGTGGTGTTTCAGGGTTTAGGGCAGTGCAGTGGTGTACGGGCAGTGTAGGGGGTCGTGCTGAGGATGGTGTTTCAGGGTTCAGGGCAGAGCAGTGGTGTTCGGGCAGTGTGGGGGTCGTGCTGGTGGTGGTGTTTCAGGGATTAGGGCAGTGCAGTGGTGTTCGGGCAGTGTAGGGGGTCGTGCTGGGGCTGGTATTTCAGGGTTTAGGGCAGTGCAGTGGTGTTCGGGGAGTGTAGGCGGTCGTGCTGGGGCTGGTGTTTCAGGGTTTAGGGCAGTGCAGTGGTGTTCGGGCAGTGCAGGGGGTCATGCAGGGGGGTGGTGTTTCAGGGTTTAGGGCAGTGCAGTGGTGTTCAGGCAGTGTAGGGGGTCATGCAGGGGGTTGTGATTTGGGGTTTAGGGCAGTGCACTTGTGTTCGGGCAATGCAGGGGGGCGTGCTGGGGCTGGTGTTTCAGGGTTTAGGGCAGTGCAGTGATGTTCGGGGAGTATAGGGGGCTGTGATGGGGCTGGTGTTTCACAGTTTAGGGCAGTGCAGTGGTGGTCGGCCAGTGCAGTGGGTCATGCTGGGGGTGGTGTTTCAGGGTTTAGGGCAGTGTAGTAGTGTACGGACACTGAAGGGGGTCGTGCAGGGGGGTGGTGTTTCAGGGTTTAGGGCAGTGCAGTGGTGTTTTGGCAGTGTAGGGGGTCATGTTGTGGCTGGTGTTTTAGGGTTTAGGGCAGAGCAGTGGTGTTCGGGCAGTGTTGGGGATCGTGCAGGTGGTTGTGTTTAAGGGTTTAGGGCAGTGCAGTGGTGTTCGGGCAGTGTAGGGGGTCATGCTGGGGCTGGTGTTTCAGGGTTTAGGGCAGTGTTGTTGTGTTCGGGCAGTGAAGGGGGTCGTGCTGGGGGTGGTGTTTCAGGGTTTAGGGCAGTGCAGTGGTATTTGGGCAGTGTTGGAGGTCATGCTGGGGGTGGTGGTTTCAGGGTTTAGGGCAGTGCAGTGGTGTTCGGGCAGTGTAGAGCGTCGTGCTCGGGGTGGTGTTTCAGGGTTTAGGGCAATGCAGTGGTGTTTGGGCAGTGTAAGGGGTTGTGCAGGGGGTGGTGTTTTAGGGTTTAGGGCAGTGTAGTGGTTTTCGGGCAGAGTAGGGAGTCGTGCAGGGATGGTGTTTCAGGGTTTAGGGCAGTGCAGTGATGTTTGGGCAGTGTGAGGGGTTGTGCTTGGGCTGGTATTTCAGGGTTTGGGCAGAGCAGTGGTGTTCGGGGAGTGTAGGTGGTCGTGCTGGGGCTGGTGTTTCAGGGTTTAGGGCAGTGCAGTGGTGGTCGGTCAGTGCAGTGTGTCTTGCTGGGGGTGGTGTTTCACGGTTTAGGGCAGAGCAGTGGTGTTCGGGCAGTGCAGGGGGTCTTGCTGGGGGTGATGTTTCAGGGTTTTGGGAAGTGCAGTGGTGTTCGGTCAGTGCAGGGGGCATGCAGGGGGATGGTGTTTCGGGGTTTAGGGCAGTGCAGTGGTGTTCGGGCAGTGCAGGGGGTCATGCAGGGGGGTGGTGTTTCGGGGTTTAGGGCAGTGCAGTGGTATTCGGGCAGTGTAGGGGATTGTGCAGGGGGTTGGTGTTTCAGGGTTTAGGGCAGTGCAGTGGTGTTTGGGCAGTGTAGGGGGTCGTGCTGGGGGTGGTGTTTCAGGTTTTAGGGCAGTGCAGTGGTGTTTGGGCAGTGTGAGGGGTCGTGCTAGGGCTGGTGTTTTAGGGTTTAGGGCAGTGTATTGGTTTTTGGGCAGTGTAGGGGGTCTTGCTGGGGCTGGAGTTTAAGGGTTAAGGGTAGTGCAGTGGTGTTCGAGCAGTGTAGGGGTTGCGCAGGGGGTGGCGTTTTAGGGTTTAGGGCAGTGTAGTAGTGTTCGGGAAGTGTAGGGGGTCATGCAGGGGGTGGCGTTTCAGGGTTTAGGGCAGTGCAGTGGTGTTCGGGCAGTGTAAGGGGTCATGCAGGGTGGTGTATCAGGGTTTAGGGAAGTGCAGTGGTGATCGGGCAGTGTAGGGGGTCTTGCTGGGGGTGGTGTTTCAGGGTTTAGAGAAGTGCAGTGGTGTTGGGGCATTGTAGGGTTCGTGCTGGGACTGGTGTTTTAGGGTTTAGGGCAGTGCAATGGTGTTTGGGCAGTGTCCTGGATCATGCTGGGGCTGGTGTTTCAGTAATAAGGCAGTGCAGTGGTGTTCGGGCAGTGTAGGGGGTCATGTTGTGGCTGGTGTTTTAGGGTTTAGGGCAGAGCAGTGGTGTTCGGGCAGTGTTGGGGGATGTGCGAGGGTGGTGGTTTAGGGCAGTGCAGTAGTGTTCGGGCATAGTAGGGGGTCATGCTGGGGCTGGGGTTTCAGGGTTTAGGACAGTGCAGTGGTGTTCGGGGAGTGTAGGCGGTCGTGCTGGGGCTGGTGTTTCAGGGTTTAGGGCAGTGCAGTGGTGGTCGGTCAGTGCAGTGGGTCTTGCTGGGGGTGGTGTTTCAGGGTTTAGGGAAGTGCAGTGTTGTTCGGGCAGTGCAGGGGGTCGTGCAGGGGGAGGGTGTTTCAGGGTTTAGGGCAGTGCAGTGGTGTTCGGGCAGTGCAGGGGGTCATGCTGGGGGTGGTGTTTCAGGGTATAGGGCAGTGCAGTGGTGTTCGGGCAGTGTAGGGGTTGTGCTGGGGGTGGTGTTTCGGGGTTTAGGGCAGTGCAGTGGTTTCTGGGCAGTGTAGGGGGTCGTGCAGGGTGTGGTGTTTCAGGGTTTAGGGCAGTGCAGTGCTGTTCTGGCAGTGTAGGGGGTCGTGCAGGGGGTGGTGTTTCAGGGTTTAGAGCAGTGTAGTGGTGTTCGGGCAGTGTAGAGGGTCATGCAGGGGGTGGTGTTTCAGGGTTTAGGGCAGTGCAGTATTGTTCGGGCAGTGTAGGGGGTCATGCAGGGGGTGGTGTTTCAGGGTTTAGGGCAGTGCAGTGGTGTACGGACAGTGTAGGGGGTCGTGCTGAGGATGGTGTTTCAGGGATTAGGGCAGTGCAGTGGTGTTCGGGCAGTGTAGGGGGTCGTGCTGGGGCTGGTATTTCAGGGTTTAGGGCAGTGCAGTGGTGTTCGGGGAGTGTAGGCGGTCGTGCTGGGGCTGGTGTTTCAGGGTTTAGGGCAGTGCAGTGGTGTTCGGGCAGTGCAGGGGGTCATGCAGGGGGGTGGTGTTTCAGGGTTTAGGGCAGTGCAGAGGTGTTCGGGCAGTGTAGGGGTCATGCAGGGGGTTGTGATTTGGGGTTTAGGGCAGTGCACTTGTGTTCGGGCAATGCAGGGGGTCGTGCTGGGGCTGGTGTTTCAGGGTTTAGGGCAATGCAGTGATGTTCGGGGAGTGTAGGGGGCTGTGATGGGGCTGGTGTTTCACAGTTTAGGGCAGTGCAGTGGTGGTCGGCCAGTGCAGTGGGTCATGCTGGGGGTGGTGTTTCAGGGTTTAGGGCAGTGTAGTGGTGTACGGGCACTGAAGGGGGTCATGCAGGGGGGTGGTGTTTCAGGGTTTAGGGCAGTGCACTGGTGTTCGGGCAGTGCAGGGGGTCATGCTGGGGGTGGTGTTTCAGGGTATAGGGAAGTGCAGTGGTGTTTGGGCAGTGTAGGGGTTGTGCTGGGGGTGGTGTTTCGGGGTTTAGGGCAGTGCAGTGGTGTCCGGACAGTGTAAGGGGTCGTGCAGGGTGTGGTGTTTCAGGGTTTAGGGCAGTGCAGTGATGTTCTGGCAGTGTAGGGGGTCATGCAGGGGGTGGTGTTTCAGGGTTTAGAGCAGTGTAGTGGTATTCGGGCAGTGTAGGGGGTCGTGCAGGGCGTGGTGTTTCAGGGTTTAGGGCAGTGAATTGGTGTTCGTTCAGTATAGGGGGTCGTGCAGGGGGTGGTGTTTCAGGGTGTAGGGCAGTGCAGTATTGTTCAGGCAGTGTAGGGGATCGTGCAGGTGGTAGTGTTTAAGGGTTTAGGGCAGTGCAGTTTTGTTTGGGCAGTTTATGGGGTCGTGCTGGGGCTGGTGTTTCAGGGTTTAGGGCAGTGTTGTGTTCGGGCAGTGTAGGGGGTCGTGCTGGGGGTGGTGTTTCAGGGTTTAGGGCAGTGCAGTGGTATTTGGGCAGTGTTGGGGGTCGTGCTGGGGGTGGTGTTTCAGGGCTCAGGGCAGTGCAGTGGTGTATGGGCAGTGTAGAGGGTCGTGCTGGGGGTGGTGGTTCAGGGTTTAGAGCAGTGTAGTGGTGTTTGGGTAGTGTAAGGGGTTGTGCAGGGGGTGGTGTTTTAGGGTTTTGGGCAGTACGGTGGTTTTCGGGCAGTGTAAGGGGTCATGCAGGGGGGGGTGTCTCAGGGTTTAGGGCAGTGCAGTATTGTTCGGGCAGTGTAGGGATCGTGCAGGTGGTGGTGTTTAAGGGTTTAGGGCAGGGCAGTGGTGTTCGGGCAGTGCAGGGGGTCATGCTGGGGCTGGTGTTTCAGGGTTTAGGGCAGTGCTGTTGTGTTCGGGCAGTGTAGGGGGTGGTGCTGGGGGTGGTGTTTCAGGGTTTAGGGCAGTGCAGTGGTGTTCGGGCAGTGCAGGGGGTCTTGCTGGGGGTGATGTTTCAGGGTTTTGGGAAGTGCAGTGGTGTTCGGGCAGTGCAGGGGGTCATGCAGGGGGATGGTGTTTCGGGGTTTAGGGCAGTGCAGTGGTGTTCGGGCAGTGCAGGGGGTCATGCAGGGGGTTGTGATTTGGGGTTTAGGGCAGGGCACTGGTGTTTGGGCAATGCAGGGGGTCGTGCTGGGGCTGGTGTTTCAGGGTTTAGGGCAGTGCAGTGATGTTCGGGGAATGTAGGGGGCCGTGATGGGGCTGGTGTTTCACAGTTTAGGGCAGTGCACTGGTGGTTGGCCAGTGCAGTGGGTCATGCTGGGGGTGGTGTTTCAGGGTTTAGGGCAGTGTAGTGGTGTACGGGCACTGAAGGGGGTCATGCAGGGGGGTGGTGTTTCAGGGTTTAGGCCAGTGCACTGGTGTTCGGGCAGTGCAGGGGGTCATGCTGGGGGTGGTGTTTCAGGGAATAGGGAAGTGCAGTGGTGTTTGGGCAGTGTAGGGGTTGTGCTGGGGGTGGTCTTTCGGGGTTTAGGGCAGTGCAGTGGTGTCCGGGCAGTGTAGGGGGTCATGCAGGGTGTGGTGTTTCAGGGTTTAGGGCAGTGAAGTGGTGTTCGTTCAGTATAGGGGGTTGTGCAGGGGGTGGTGTTTCAGGGTTTAGGGCAGTGCAGTATTGTTCGGCCAGTGTAGGGGATCGTGCAGGTGGTAGTGTTTAAGGGTTTAGGGCAGTGCAGTTTTGTTCGGGCAGTGTATGGGGTCATGCTGGGGCTGGTGTTTCAGGGTTTAGGGCAGTGTTGTGTTCGGGCAGTGTAGGGGGTCGTGCTGGGGGTGGTGTTTCAGGGTTTAGGGCAGTGCAGTGGTATTTGGGCAGTGTTGGGGGTCGTGCTGGGGGTGGTGTTTCAGGGCTTAGGGCAGTGCAGTGGTGTACGGGCAGTGTAGGGGGTCGTGCTGGGGGTGGTGGTTCAGGGTTTAGAGCAGTGTAGTGGTGTTTGGGCAGTGTAACGGGTTGTGCAGGCGGTGGTGTTTTAGGGTTTAGGGCAGTGCGGTGGTGTTCGGGCAGTGTAAGGGGTCATGCAGGGGGTGGTGTTTCAGGGTTTAGGGCAGTGCAGTATTGTTCGGGCAGTGTAGGGGATCGTGCAGGTGGTGGTGTTTAAGGGTTTAGGGCAGTGCAGTGGTGTTCGGGCAGTGTAGGGTGTCATGCTGGGGCTGGTGTTTCAGGGTTTAGGGCAGTGCAGTGGTGTCCGGTCAGTGTAGGGGGTCATGCAGGGTGTGGTGTTTCAGGGTTTAGGGCAGTGCAGTGGTATTTGGGCAGTGTTGGGGGTTGTGCTGGGGGTGGTGGTTCAGGGTTTAGGGCAGGGCAGTTGTGTTCGGGCAGTGTAGAGGGTCGTGCTGGGGGTCGTGTTTCAGGGTTTAGGGCAATGCAGTGGTGTTGGGGCAGTGTAAGGGGTTGTGCAGGGGGTGGTGTTTTAGGGTTTAGGGCAGTGCAGTGATGTTTGGGCAGTGTAGGGGGTCATGCTGGGGGTGGTGTTTCAGGGTTTAGGGCAGTGCAGTGGTGTTTGGGCAGTGTGAGGGGTCGTGCTGGGGCTGGTGTTTTAGGGCTTAGTGCAGTGTATTGGTTTTCGGGCTGTGTAGGGGGTCGTGCTGGGGTTGGAGATTTAGGGTTAAACGTAGTGCAGTGGTGGTCGGGCAGTGTAGGGGGTCGTGCTGGGAGTGGTGTTTTATGGTTTAGGGTAGTGCAGTTGTGGTCGGGCAGTGTAGGGGTTGTGCAGGGGTTGGCGTTTTAGGGTTTAGGGCAGTGGAGTGGTGTTCGGGCAGTGTAGGGGTCGTGCAGGGGGTGGCGTTTCAGGGTTTAGGGCAGTGCAGTGGTGATCAGGCAGTGTAGGGGGTCGTGCGGGGGTGGTGTTTCAGGGTTTAGGGCTGTGCAGTGGTAGTCGGGCAGTGTAGGGGGTCTTGCTGGTGGTGGTGTTTCACGGTTTAGGGCACTGCAGTGGTGTTCGGTCAGTGTAGGGGGTCGTGCTGGGACTGGTGCTTTAGAGTTTAGGGCAGTGCAGTGGTGTTTGGGCAGTGTACTGGGTCATGCTGGGGCTGGTGTTTCAGTGTTTAAGGCAGTGCAGTGGTGTTCGGGTAGTGTAGGTGGTCATGTTGGGGCTGGTGTTGTATGGTTTAGGGCAGAGCAGTGCTGTTCGGGCAGTGTTGGGGGATGTGTGGGGGTGGTGGTTTAGGGCAGTGCAGTGGCATACGGGCAGTGTAGTGGGTCATGCTGGGGCTGGTGTTTTAGGGTTTAGGGCAGTGCAGTGGTGTTTGGGCAGTGTACTGGGTCATGCTGGGGCTGGTGTTTCAGGGTTTAGGGCAGTGCAGTGGTGTTCGGGAAGTATAGGGGGTCGTGCTGGGGGTGGTGTTTCAGGGTTTAGGGCAGTGCAGTGGTGTTCGGGGAATGTAGGGGGTAGTGCAGGGGGTGGTGTTTCAGGGTTTAGGGCAGTGCAGTGGTGTTCGGGCAGTGTAGGGGGTAGTGCTTGGGGTGGTCTTTCAGGGTTTAGGGCAGTACAGTTGTGTTCGGGCAGTGTAGGGGCTTGTGCGTGGGTGGTGTTTCAGGGTTTAGTGCAGTGCAGTGGTGTTCGGGCAGTGTAGGCGATCGTGCGGGGGTGGTATTTCAGTGTTTCGGGCAGTGCAGTGGTGTTCGGGCAGTGTAGGGGTTCATGCTGGGGTGGTGTTTCAGGGTTTAGGGCAGTGCAGTGGTGTTCAGGCAGTGTAGGGGTTTGTGCAGGGGGTGGTGTTTCATTTTTTAAGGCAGTGCAGTGGTGTTTGGGCAGTGTTGAGGTTCTTGATGGGGGTGGTGTTTCAGGGTTTAGGGCAGTGGTGTTCAGGCAGTGTAAGGGGTCTTGCTGGGGCTGGTGTTTCAGGGTTTAGGGCAGTTTTGTGGTGTTCAGGCAGTGTAGGGGGTCTTGCTGGGGGTGGTGTTTCAGGGTTTAGGGCAGTGGTGTTCGGGCAGTGTAGGGGGTCTTTCTGGGGGTGGTGTTTCAGGGTTTAGGGCAGTGCAGTGGTATTCGGGCAGTGTAGGGGGTCGTGCAGGGGGTTGGTGTTTCAGGGTTTAAGGCAGTGCAGTTGCGTTTGGGCAGTGTAGGGGTCGTGCTGGGGCTGGTGTTTTAGGGTTTAGGGCAGTGTATTTGTTTTTGGGCAGTGTAGGGGGTCTTGCTGGGGCTGGAGTTTAAGGGTTAAGGGTAGTGCAGTGGTGTTCGGGCAGTGTAGGGGGTCATGCTGGGGGTGGTGTTTTATGGTGTAGGGTTGTGCAGTAGTGTTCGGGCAGTGTAGGGGTCACGCAGGGGGTGGCGTTTTAGGGTTTAGGGCAGTGTAGTAGTGTTTGGGAAGTGTAGGGGGTCATGCAGGAGGTGGCGTTTCAGGGTTTAGGGCAGTGCAGTGGTGTTCGGGCAGTGTAGGGGGTCATGCAGGGTGGTGTTTCAGGGTTTAGGGCAGTGCAGTGGTGTTCGGGCAGTGTAGGCGATCGTGCGGGGGTGGTATTTCAGTGTTTCGGGCAGTGAAGTGGTGTTCGGGCAGTGTAGGGGTTCATGCTGGGGTGGTGTTTCAGGGTTTAGGGCAGTGCAGTGGTGTTTGGGCAGTGTGAGGGGTCGTGCTGGGGCTGGTGTTTTAGGGCTTAGTGCAGTGTATTGGTTTTCGGGCTGTGTAGGGGGTCGTGCTGGGGTTGGAGATTTAGGGTTAAGCGTAGTGCAGTGGTGGTCGGGCAGTGTAGGGGGTCATGCTGGGAGTGGTGTTTTATGGTTTAGGGTAGTGCAGTTGTGGTCGGGCAGTGTAGGGGTTGTGCAGGGGTTGGCGTTTTAGGGTTTAGGGCAGTGGAGTGGTGTTCGGGCAGTGTAGGGGTCGTGCAGGGGGTGGCGTTTCAGGGTTTAGGGCAGTGCAGTGGTGATCAGGCAGTGTAGGGGGTCGTGCGGGGGTGGTGTTTCAGGGTTTAGGGCTGTGCAGTGGTAGTCGGGCAGTGTAGGGGGTCTTGCTGGTGGTGGTGTTTCACGGTTTAGGGCACTGCAGTGGTGTTCGGTCAGTGTAGGGGGTCGTGCTGGGACTGGTGCTTTAGAGTTTAGGGCAGTGCAGTGGTGTTTGGGCAGTGTACTGGGTCATGCTGGGGCTGGTGTTTCAGTGTTTAAGGCAGTGCAGTGGTGTTCGGGTAGTGTAGGTGGTCATGTTGGGGCTGGTGTTGTATGGTTTAGGGCAGAGCAGTGCTGTTCGGGCAGTGTTGGGGGATGTGTGGGGGTGGTGGTTTAGGGCAGTGCAGTGGCATACGGGCAGTGTAGTGGGTCATGCTGGGGCTGGTGTTTTAGGGTTTAGGGCAGTGCAGTGGTGTTTGGGCAGTGTACTGGGTCATGCTGGGGCTGGTGTTTCAGGGTTTAGGGCAGTGCAGTGGTGTTCGGGAAGTATAGGGGGTCGTGCTGGGGGTGGTGTTTCAGGGTTTAGGGCAGTGCAGTGGTGTTCGGGGAATGTAGGGGGTAGTGCAGGGGGTGGTGTTTCAGGGTTTAGGGCAGTGCAGTGGTGTTCGGGCAGTGTAGGGGGTAGTGCTTGGGGTGGTCTTTCAGGGTTTAGGGCAGTACAGTTGTGTTCGGGCAGTGTAGGGGCTTGTGCGTGGGTGGTGTTTCAGGGTTTAGTGCAGTGCAGTGGTGTTCGGGCAGTGTAGGCGATCGTGCGGGGGTGGTATTTCAGTGTTTCGGGCAGTGCAGTGGTGTTCGGGCAGTGTAGGGGTTCATGCTGGGGTGGTGTTTCAGGGTTTAGGGCAGTGCAGTGGTGTTCAGGCAGTGTAGGGGTTTGTGCAGGGGGTGGTGTTTCATTTTTTAAGGCAGTGCAGTGGTGTTTGGGCAGTGTTGAGGTTCTTGATGGGGGTGGTGTTTCAGGGTTTAGGGCAGTGGTGTTCAGGCAGTGTAAGGGGTCTTGCTGGGGCTGGTGTTTCAGGGTTTAGGGCAGTTTTGTGGTGTTCAGGCAGTGTAGGGGGTCTTGCTGGGGGTGGTGTTTCAGGGTTTAGGGCAGTGGTGTTCGGGCAGTGTAGGGGGTCTTTCTGGGGGTGGTGTTTCAGGGTTTAGGGCAGTGCAGTGGTATTCGGGCAGTGTAGGGGGTCGTGCAGGGGGTTGGTGTTTCAGGGTTTAAGGCAGTGCAGTTGCGTTTGGGCAGTGTAGGGGTCGTGCTGGGGCTGGTGTTTTAGGGTTTAGGGCAGTGTATTTGTTTTTGGGCAGTGTAGGGGGTCTTGCTGGGGCTGGAGTTTAAGGGTTAAGGGTAGTGCAGTGGTGTTCGGGCAGTGTAGGGGGTCATGCTGGGGGTGGTGTTTTATGGTGTAGGGTTGTGCAGTAGTGTTCGGGCAGTGTAGGGGTCACGCAGGGGGTGGCGTTTTAGGGTTTAGGGCAGTGTAGTAGTGTTTGGGAAGTGTAGGGGGTCATGCAGGAGGTGGCGTTTCAGGGTTTAGGGCAGTGCAGTGGTGTTCGGGCAGTGTAGGGGGTCATGCAGGGTGGTGTTTCAGGGTTTAGGGCAGTGCAGTGGTGTTCGGGCAGTGTAGGCGATCGTGCGGGGGTGGTATTTCAGTGTTTCGGGCAGTGAAGTGGTGTTCGGGCAGTGTAGGGGTTCATGCTGGGGTGGTGTTTCAGGGTTTAGGGCAGTGCAGTGGTGTTCAGGCAGTGTAGGGGTTTGTGCAGGGGGTGGTGTTTCATTTTTTAAGGCAGTGCAGTGGTGTTTGGGCAGTGTTGAGGTTCTTGATGGGGGTGGTGTTTCAGGGTTTAGGGCAGTGGTGTTCAGGCAGTGTAAGGGGTCTTGCTGGGGCTGGTGTTTCAGGGTTTAGGGCAGTTTTGTGGTGTTCAGGCAGTGTAGGGGGTCTTGCTGGGGGTGGTGTTTCAGGGTTTAGGGCAGTGGTGTTCGGGCAGTGTAGGGGGTCTTTCTGGGGGTGGTGTTTCAGGGTTTAGGGCAGTGCAGTGGTATTCGGGCAGTGTAGGGGGTCGTGCAGGGGGTTGGTGTTTCAGGGTTTAAGGCAGTGCAGTTGCGTTTGGGCAGTGTAGGGGGTCGTGCTGGGGCTGGTGTTTTAGGGTTTAGGGCAGTGTATTTGTTTTTGGGCAGTGTAGGGGGTCTTGCTGGGGCTGGAGTTTAAGGGTTAAGGGTAGTGCAGTGGTGTTCGGGCAGTGTAGGGGGTCATGCTGGGGGTGGTGTTTTATGGTGTAGGGTTGTGCAGTGGTGTTCGGGCAGTGTAGGGGTCACGCAGGGGGTGGCGTTTTAGGGTTTAGGGCAGTGTAGTAGTGTTTGGGAAGTGTAGGGGGTCATGCAGGAGGTGGCGTTTCAGGGTTTAGGGCAGTGCAGTGGTGTTCGGGCAGTGTAGGGGGTTATGCAGGGTAGTGTTTCAGGGTTTAGGGCAGTGCAGTGGTGATCGGGCAGTGTAGGGGGTCTTGCTGGGGGTGGTGTTTCAGGGTTTAGGGCAGTGCAGTGGTGTTCGTTCAGTATAGGGGGTCGTGCAGGGGGTGGTGTTTCAGGGTTTAGGGCAGTGCAGTATTGTTCGGGCAGTGTAGGGGATCGTGCAGGTGGTAGTGTTTAAGGGTTTAGGGCAGTGCAGTTTTGTTTGGGCAGTGTATGGGGTCGTGCTGGGGCTGGTGTTTCAGGGTTTAGGGCAGTGTTGTGTTCGGGCAGTGTAGGGGGTCGTGCTGGGGGTGGTGTTTCAGGGTTTAGGGCAGTGCAGTGGTATTTGGGCAGTGTTGGGGGTCGTGCTGGGGGTGGTGTTTCAGGGCTCAGGGCAGTGCAGTGGTGTATGGGCAGTGTAGAGGGTCGTGCTGGGGGTGGTGGTTCAGGGTTTAGAGCAGTGTAGTGGTGTTTGGGCAGTGTAAGGGGTTGTGCAGGGGGTGGTGTTTTAGGGTTTAGGGCAGTACGGTGGTGTTCGGGCAGTGTAAGGGGTCATGCAGGTGGTGATGTTTCAGGGTTTAGGGCAGTGTTGTTGTGTTCGGGCAGTGAAGGGGGTCGTGCTGGGGGTGGTGTTTCAGGGTTTAGGGCAGTGCTGTTGTGTTCGGGCAGTGTAGGGGGTGGTGCTGGGGGTGGTGTTTCAGGGTTTAGGGCAGTGCAGTGGTATTTGGGCAGTGTTGGGGGTCGTGCTGGGGGTGGTGTTTCAGGGTTTAGGGCAGTGCAGTGGTGTTCGGGCAGTGCAGGGGGTCTTGCTGGGGGTGATGTTTCAGGGTTTTGGGAAGTGCAGTGGTGTTCGGGCAGTGCAGGGGGTCATGCAGGGGGATGGTGTTTCGGGGTTTAGGGCAGTGCAGTGGTGTTCGGGCAGTGCAGGGGGTCATGCAGGGGGTTGTGATTTGGGGTTTAGGGCAGTGCACTGGTGTTTGGGCAATGCAGGGGGTCGTGCTGGGGCTGGTGTTTCAGGGTTTAGGGCAGTACAGTGATGTTCGGGGAATGTAGGGGGCCGTGATGGGGCTGGTGTTTCACAGTTTAGGGCAGTGCACTGGTGGTTGGCCAGTGCAGTGGGTCATGCTGGGGGTGGTGTTTCAGGGTTTAGGGCAGTGTAGTGGTGTACGGGCACTGAAGGGGGTCATGCAGGGGGGTGGTGTTTCAGGGTTTAGGCCAGTGCACTGGTGTTCGGGCAGTGCAGGGGGTCATGCTGGGGGTGGTGTTTCAGGGAATAGGGAAGTGCAGTGGTGTTTGGGCAGTGTAGGGGTTGTGCTGGGGGTGGTGTTTCGGGATTTAGGGCAGTGCAGTGGTGTCCGGGCAGTGTAGGGGGTCATGCAGGGTGTGGTGTTTCAGGGTTTAGGGCAGTGAAGTGGTGTTCGTTCAGTATAGGGGGTCGTGCAGGGGGTGGTGTTTCAGGGTTTAGGGCAGTGCAGTATGGTTTGGCCAGTGTAGGGGATCGTGCAGGTGGTAGTGTTTAAGGGTTTAGGGCAGTGCAGTTTTGTTCGGGCAGTGTATGGGGTCATGCTGGGGCTGGTGTTTCAGGGTTTAGGACAGTGTTGTGTTCGGGCAGTGTAGGGGGTCGTGCTGGGGGTGGTGTTTCAGGGTTTAGGGCAGTGCAGTGGTATTTGGGCAGTGTTGGGGGTCGTGCTGGGGGTGGTGTTTCAGGGCTTAGGGCAGTGCAGTGGTGTACGGGCAGTGTAGGGGGTCGTGCTGGGGGTGGTGGTTCAGGGTTTAGAGCAGTGTAGTGGTGTTTGGGCAGTGTAACGGGTTGTGCAGGCGGTGGTGTTTTAGGGTTTAGGGCAGTGCGGTGGTGTTCGGGCAGTGTAAGGGGTCATGCAGGGGGTGATGTTTCAGGGTTTAGGGCAGTGCAGTGGTGTCCGGGCAGTGTAGGGGGTCATGCAGGGTGTGGTGTTTCAGGGTTTAGGGCAGTGAAGTGGTGTTCGTTCAGTATAGGGGGTCGTGCAGGGGGTGGTGTTTCAGGGTTTAGGGCAGTGCAGTATTGTTTGGCCAGTGTAGGGGATCGTGCAGGTGGTAGTGTTTAAGGGTTTAGGGCAGTGCAGTTTTGTTCGGGCAGTGTATGGGGTCATGCTGGGGCTGGTGTTTCAGGGTTTAGGACAGTGTTGTGTTCGGGCAGTGTAGGGGGTCGTGCTGGGGGTGGTGTTTCAGGGTTTAGGGCAGTGCAGTGGTATTTGGGCAGTGTTGGGGGTCGTGCTGGGGGTGGTGTTTCAGGGCTTAGGGCAGTGCAGTGGTGTACGGGCAGTGTAGGGGGTCGTGCTGGGGGTGGTGGTTCAGGGTTTAGAGCAGTGTAGTGGTGTTTGGGCAGTGTAACGGGTTGTGCAGGCGGTGGTGTTTTAGGGTTTAGGGCAGTGCGGTGGTGTTCGGGCAGTGTAAGGGGTCATGCAGGGGGTGATGTTTCAGGGTTTAGGGCAGTGCAGTATTGTTCGGGCAGTGTAGGGGATCGTGCAGGTGGTGGTGTTTAAGGGTTTAGGGCAGTGCAGTGGTGTTCGGGCAGTGTAGGGTGTCATGCTGGGGCTAGTTTTTCAGGGTTTCGGGCAGTGCAGTGGTGTCCGGGCAGTGTAGGGGTTCATGCAGGGTGTGGTGTTTCAGGGTTTAGGGCAGTGCAGTGGTATTTGGGCAGTGTTGGGGGTTGTGCTGGGGGTGGTGGTTCAGGGTTTAGGGCAGGGCAGTGGTGTTCGGGCAGTGTAGAGGGTCGTGCTGGGGGTCGTGTTTCAGGGTTTAGGGCAATGCAGTGGTGTTGGGGCAGTGTAAGGGGTTGTGCAGGGGGTGGTGTTTTAGGGTTTAGGGCAGTGCAGTGATGTTTGGGCAGTGTAGGGGGTCATGCTGGGGGTGGTGTTTCAGGGTTTAGGGCAGTGCAGTGGTGTTTGGGCAGTGTGAGGGGTCGTGCTGGGGCTGGTGTTTTAGGGTTTAGTGCAGTGTATTGGTTTTCGGGCTGTGTAGGGGGTCGTGCTGGGGCTGGAGATTTAGGGTTAAGCGTAGTGTAGTGGTGGTCGGGCAGTGTAGGGGGTCGTGCTGGGAGTGGTGTTTTATGGTTTATGGTAGTGCAGTTGTGGTCGGGCAGTGTAGGGGTTGTGCAGGGGTTGGCGTTTTAGGGTTTAGGGCAGTGGAGTGGTGTTCGGGCAGAGTAGGGGTCGTGCAGGGGGTGGCATTTCAGGGTTTAGGGCAGTGCAGTGGTGATCAGGCAGTGTAGGGGGTCGTGCGGGGGTGGTGTTTCAGGGTTTAGGGCTGTGCAGTGGTGGTCGGGCAGTGTAGGGGGTCTTGCTGGTGGTGGTGTTTCACGGTTTAGGGCACTGCAGTGGTGTTTGGTCAGTGTAGGGGGTCGTGCTGGGAATGGTGCTTTAGAGTTTAGGGCAGTGCAGTGGTGTTTGGGCAGTGTACTGGGTCATGCTGGGGCTGGTGTTTCAGTGTTTAAGGCAGTGCAGTGGTGTTCGGGTAGTGTAGGGGGTCATGTTGGGGCTGGTGTTGTATGGTTTAGGGAAGAGCAGTGCTGTTTGGGCAGTGTTGGGGGATGTGTGGGGGTGGTGGTTTAGGGCAGTGCAGTGGCATACGGGCAGTGTAGTGGGTCATGCTGGGGCTGGTGTTTTAGGGTTTAGGTCAGTGCAGTGGTGTTTGGGCAGTGTACTGGGTCATGCTGGGGCTGGTGTTTCAGGGTTTAGGGCAGTGCAGTGGGATTTGGGAAATGTAGGGGGTAGTGCAGGGGGTGGTGTTTCAGGGTTTAGGGCAGTGCAGTGGTGTTCGGGCAGTGTAGGGGGTAGTGCAGGGGGTGGTGTTTCAGGGTTTAGGGCAGTGCAGTGGTGTTCGGGCAGTGTAGGGGGTAGTGCTTGGGGTGGTCTTTCAGGGTTTAGGGCAGTACAGTTGTGTTCGGGCAGTGTAGGGGCTTGTGCGTGGGTGGTGTTTCAGGGTTTAGTGCAGTGCAGTGGTGTTCGGGCAGTGTAGGCGATCGTGCGGGGGTGGTATTTCAGTGTTTCGGGCAGTGCAGTGGTGTTCGGGCAGTGTAGGGGTTCATGCTGGGGTGGTGTTTCAGGGTTTAGGGCAGTGCAGTGGTGTTCAGGCAGTGTAGGGGTTCGTGCAGGGGGTGGTGTTTCATTTTTTAAGGCAGTGCAGTGGTGTTTGGGCAGTGTTGAGGTTCTTGATGGGGGTGGTGTTTCAGGGTTTAGGGCAGTGGTGTTCAGGCAGTGTAAGGGGTCTTGCTGGGGCTGGTGTTTCAGGGTTTAGGGCAGTTTTGTGGTGTTCAGGCAGTGTAGGGGGTCTTGCTGGGGGTGGTGTTTCAGGGTTTAGGGCAGTGGTGTTCGGGCAGTGTAGGGGGTCTTTCTGGGGGTGGTGTTTCAGGGTTTAGGGCAGTGCAGTGGTATTCGGGCAGTGTAGGGGGTCGTGCAGGGGGTTGGTGTTTTAGGGTTTAGAGCAGTGTATTTGTTTTTGGGCAGTGCAGGGGGTCTTGCTGGGGCTGGATTTTAAGGGTTAAGGGTAGTGCAGTGGTGTTCGGGCAGTGTAGGGGGTCATGCTGGGGGTGGTGTTTTAGGGTTTAGAGCAGTGTATTTGTTTTTGGGCAGTGCAGGGGGTCTTGCTGGGGCTGGATTTTAAGGGTTAAGGGTAGTGCAGTGGTGTTCGGGCAGTGTAGGGGGTCATGCTGGGGGTGGTGTTTTATGGTGTAGGGTTGTGCAGTGGTGTTCGGGCAGTGTAGGGGTCACGCAGGGGGTGGCGTTTTAGGGTTTAGGGCAGTGTAGTAGTGTTTGGGAAGTGTAGGGGGTCATGCAGGGGGTGGCGTTTCAGGGTTTAGGGCAGTGCAGTGGTGTTCGGGCAGTGTAGGGGGTCATGCAGGGTGGTGTTTCAGGGTTTAGGGCAGTGCAGTGGTGATCGGGCAGTGTAGGGGGTCTTGCTGGGGGTGGTGTTTCAGGGTTTAGGGCAGTGCAGTGGTGTTCGGGCATTATAGGGGGTCGTGCTGGGACTGGTGTTTTAGGGTATAGGGCAGTGCAGTGGTGTTTGGGCAGTGTACTGGGTCATGCTGGGGCTGGTGTTTCAGTGTTTAAGGCAGTGCAGTGGTGTTCGGGCAGTGTAGGGGGTCATGTTGTGGCAGGTGTTTTAGGGTTTAGGGCAGAGCAGTGGTGTTCGGGCAGTGTTGGGGGATGTGCGAGGGTGGTGGTTTAGGGCAGTGCAGTGGTGTTCGGGCAGTGTAGTGGGTCGTGCTGGGGCTGGGGTCGTGCTGGGGCTGGTGTTTCAGGGTTTAGGGCAGTGCAGTGGTATTCGGGAAGTGTAGGGGGTCGTGCTGGGGGTGGTGTTTCAGGGTTTATGGCAGTGCAGTTTTGTTCGTTCAGAATAGGGGGTTATGCAGGGGGTCGTGTTTCAGGGTTTAGGGCAGTGCAGTATTGTTTGGGCAGTGTAGGGGTTCATGCTAGGGTGGTGTTTCAGGGTTTAGGGCAGTGCAGTGGTGTTCAGGCAGTGTAGGGGTTCGTGCAGGGGGTGGTGTTTCAGGTTTTAGGGCAGGGCAGTGGTGTTTGGGCAGTGTTTAGGTTCTTGATGGGGTGATGTTTCAGGGTTTAGGACAGTGGTGTTCAGGCAGTGTAAGGGGTCTTGCTGTGGTGGTATTTCAGTGTTTAGGGCAGTTTAGTGGTATTCAGGCAGTATAGGGGGTCTTGCTGGGGGTTGTGTTTCAGGGTTTAGGGCAGTGCAGTGGTGTTTGGGCAGTGTAGGGGGTCGTGCTGGGGGTGGTGTTTCAGGGTTCTGGGCAGTGCAGTGGTATTCGGGCAGTGTGAGGGGTTGTGCTAGGGCTGGTGTTTTAGGGTTTAGGGCAGTGTATTGATTTTCGGGTAGTGTAGGGGGTCTTGCTGGGGCTGGAGTTTAAGGGTTAAGGGTAGTGCAGTGGTGTTCAGGCAGTGTAGGGGTCATGCTGGGGGGTGGTGTTTTATGGTGTAGGGTTGTGCAGTGGTGTTCGGGCAGTGTAGGGGTCGCACAGGGGGTGGCGTTTTAGGGTTTAGGGCAGTGTAGTAGTATTTGGGAAGTGTAGGGGGTCATGCAGGGGGTGGCATTTCAGGGTTTAGGGCAGTGCAGTGGTGTTCGGCAGTGTAGGGGGTCATGCAGGGTGGTGTCTCAGGGTTTAGGGCAGTGCAGTGGTGATCGGGCAGTGTAGGGGGTCTTGCTGGGGGTGGTGTTTCAGGGTTTAGGGCAGTGCAGTGGTGTTCTGGCATTGTAGGGGGTCGTGCTGGGACTGGTGTTTTAGGGTTTAGGGCTGTGCAGTGGTGTTTGGGCAGTGTACTGGGTCATGCTGGGGCTGGTGTTTCAGTGTTTAAGGCAGTGCAGTGGTGTTCGGGCAGTGTAGGGGGGTCATGTTGGGGCTGGTGTTTTAGGGTTTAGGGTAGAGCAGTGGTGTTCGGGCAGTGTTGGGGGATGTGCGAGGGTGGTGGTTAAGGGCAGAGCAGTGGTGTTCGGGCAGTGTTGGGGGATGTGCGAGGGTGGTGGTTTAGGGCAGTGCAGTGGTGTTCGGGCAGTGTAGTGGTTCGTGCTGGGGCTGGTGTTTTAGGATTCAGGGCAGAGCAGTGGTGTTCGGGCAGTGTGGGGGTCGTGCTGTGGGTGGTGTTTCAGGGTTTATGGCAGTGCAGTGTTGTTCGATCAGTATAGGGGGTTATGCAGGAGGTTGTGTTTCAGGGTTTAGGGCAGTGCAGTATTGTTCGGGCAGTGTAGGGGATCGTGCAGGTGGTGGTGTTTAAGGGTTTAGGGCAGTGCAGTGGTGTTTGGGCAGTGTAGGGTGTCATGCTGGGGCTGGTTTTTCAGGGTTTAGGGCAGAGCAGTGGTGTCCGGGCAGTGTAGGGGTTCATGCAGGGTGTGGTGTTTCAGGGTTTAGGGCAGTGCAGTGGTATTTGGGCAGTGTTGGGGGTTGTGCTGGGGGTGGTGGTTCATGGTTTAGGGCAGGGCAGTGGTGTTCGGGCAGTGTAGAGGGTCGTGCTGGGGGTCGTGTTTCAGGGTTTAGGGCAATGCAGTGGTGTTGGGGCAGTGTAAGGGGTTGTGCAGGGGGTGGTGTTTTAGGGTTTAGGGCAGTGCAGTGATGTTTGGGCAGTGTAGGGGGTCATGCTGGGGGTGGTGTTTCAGGGTTTAGGGCAGTGCAGTGGTGTTTGGGCAGTGTGGGGGTCGTGCTGGGGCTGGTGTTTTAGGGTTTAGTGCAGTGTATTGGTTTTCGGGCTCTGTAGGGGGTCGTGCTGGGGCTGGAGATTTGGGGTTAAGCGTAGTGCAGTGGTGGTCGGGCAGTGTAGGGGGTCGTGCTGGGAGTGGTGTTTTATGGTTTAGGGTAGTGCAGTTGTGGTCGGGCAGTGTAGGGGTTGTGCAGGGGTTGGCGTTTTAGGGTTTAGGGCAGTGGAGTGGTGTTCGGGCAGTGTAGGGGTCGTGCAGGGGGTGGCATTTCAGGGTTTAGGGCAGTGCAGTGGTGATCAGGCAGTGTAGGGGGTCGTGCGGGGGTGGTGTTTCAGGGTTTAGGGCTGTGCAGTGGTGGTCGGGCAGTGTAGGGGGTCATGCAGGGTGGTGTTTCAGGGTTTAGGGCAGTGCAGTGGTGATCGGGCAGTGTAGGGGGTCTTGCTGGGGGTGGTGTTTCAGGGTTTAGGGCAGTGCAGTGGTGTTCGGGCATTATAGGGGGTCGTGCTGGGACTGGTGTTTTAGGGTATAGGGCAGTGCAGTGGTGTTTGGGCAGTGTACTGGGTCATGCTGGGGCTGGTGTTTCAGTGTTTAAGGCAGTGCAGTGGTGTTCGGGCAGTGTAGGGGGTCATGTTGTGGCAGGTGTTTTAGGGTTTAGGGCAGAGCAGTGGTGTTCGGGCAGTGTTGGGGGATGTGCGAGGGTGGTGGTTTAGGGCAGTGCAGTGGTGTTCGGGCAGTGTAGTGGGTCGCGCTGGGGCTGGGGTCGTGCTGGGGCTGGTTTTTCAGGGTTTAGGGCAGTGCAGTGGTATTCGGGAAGTGTAGGGGGTCGTGCTGGGGGTGGTGTTTCAGGGTTTATGGCAGTGCAGTTTTGTTCGTTCAGAATAGGGGGTTATGCAGGGGGTCGTGTGTCAGGGTTTAGGGCAGTGCAGTATTGTTTGGGCAGTGTAGGGGTTCATGCTGGGGTGGTGTTTCAGGGCTTAGGGCAGTGCAGTGGTGTTCAGGCAGTGTAGGGGTTCGTGCAGGGGGTGGTGATCAGGTTTTAGGGCAGTGCAGTGGTGTTTGGGCAGTGTTGAGGTTCTTGATGGGGTGATGTTTCAGGGTTTAGGACAGTGGTGTTCAGGCAGTGTAAGGGGTCTTGCTGTGGTGGTATTTCAGGGTTTAGGGCAGTTTAGTGGTATTCAGGCAGTATAGGGGGTCTTGCTGGGGGTTGTGTTTCAGGGTTTAGGGCAGTGCAGTGGTGTTTGGGCAGTGTAGGGGGTCGTGCTGGGGGTGGTGTTTCAGGGTTCTGGGCAGTGCAGTGGTATTCGGGCAGTGTGAGGGGTTGTGCTAGGGCTGGTGTTTTAGGGTTTAGGGCAGTGTATTGATTTTCGGGTAGTGTAGGGGGTCTTGCTGGGGCTGGAGTTTAAGGGTTAAGGGTAGTGCAGTGGTGTTCAGGCAGTGTAGGGGTCATGCTGGGGGGTGGTGTTTTATGGTGTAGGGTTGTGCAGTGGTGTTCGGGCAGTGTAGGGGTCACACAGGGGGTGGCGTTTTAGGGTTTAGGGCAGTGTAGTAGTATTTGGGAAGTGTAGGGGGTCATGCAGGGGGTGGCATTTCAGGGTTTAGGGCAGTGCAGTGGTGTTCGGCAGTGTAGGGGGTCATGCAGGGTGGTGTCTCAGGGTTTAGGGCAGTGCAGTGGTGATCGGGCAGTGTAGGGGGTCTTGCTGGGGGTGGTGTTTCAGGGTTTAGGGCAGTGCAGTTGTGTTCGGGCATTGTAGGGGGTCGTGCTGGGACTGGTGTTTTAGGGTTTAGGGCTGTGCAGTGGTGTTTGGGCAGTGTACTGGGTCATGCTGGGGCTGGTGTTTCAGTGTTTAAGGCAGTGCAGTGGTGTTCGGGCAGTGTAGGGGGGTCATGTTGGGGCTGGTGTTTTAGGGTTTAGGGTAGAGCAGTGGTGTTCGGGCAGTGTTGGGGGATGTGCGAGGGTGGTGGTTTAGGGCAGAGCAGTGGTGTTCGGGCAGTGTTGGGGGATGTGCGAGGGTGGTGGTTTAGGGCAGTGCAGTGGTGTTTGGGCAGTGTAGTGGTTCGTGCTGGGGCTGGTGTTTTAGGATTCAGGGCAGAGCAGTGGTGTTCGGGCAGTGTGGGGGTCGTGCTGTGGGTGGTGTTTCAGGGTTTATGGCAGTGCAGTGTTGTTCGATCAGTATAGGGGGTTATGCAGGAGGTTGTGTTTCAGGGTTTAGGGCAGTGCAGTATTGTTCGGGCAGTGTAGGGGATCGTGCAGGTGGTGGTGTTTAAGGGTTTAGGGCAGTGCAGTGGTGTTTGGGCAGTGTAGGGTGTCATGCTGGGGCTGGTTTTTCAGGGTTTAGGGCAGAGCAGTGGTGTCCGGGCAGTGTAGGGGTTCATGCAGGGTGTGGTGTTTCAGGGTTTAGGGCAGTGCAGTGGTATTTGGGCAGTGTTGGGGGTTGTGCTGGGGGTGGTGGTTCATGGTTTAGGGCAGGGCAGTGGTGTTCGGGCAGTGTAGAGGGTCGTGCTGGGGGTCGTGTTTCAGGGTTTAGGGCAATGCAGTGGTGTTGGGGCAGTGTAAGGGGTTGTGCAGGGGGTGGTGTTTTAGGGTTTAGGGCAGTGCAGTGATGTTTGGGCAGTGTAGGGGGTCATGCTGGGGGTGGTGTTTCAGGGTTTAGGGCAGTGCAGTGGTGTTTGGGCAGTGTGGGGGTCGTGCTGGGGCTGGTGTTTTAGGGTTTAGTGCAGTGTATTGGTTTTCGGGCTCTGTAGGGGGTCGTGCTGGGGCTGGAGATTTGGGGTTAAGCGTAGTGCAGTGGTGGTCGGGCAGTGTAGGGGGTCGTGCTGGGAGTGGTGTTTTATGGTTTAGGGTAGTGCAGTTGTGGTCGGGCAGTGTAGGGGTTGTGCAGGGGTTGGCGTTTTAGGGTTTAGGGCAGTGGAGTGGTGTTCGGGCAGTGTAGGGGTCGTGCAGGGGGTGGCGTTTCAGGGTTTAGGGCAGTGCAGTGGTGATCAGGCAGTGTAGGGGGTCGTGCGGGGGTGGTGTTTCAGGGTTTAGGGCTGTGCAGTGGTGGTCGGGCAGTGTAGGGGGTCTTGCTGGTGGTGGTGTTTCACGGTTTAGGGCACTGCAGTGGTGTTCGGTCAGTGTAGGGGGTCGTGCTGGGACTGGTGCTTTAGAGTTTAGGGCAGTGCAGTGGTGTTTGGGCATTGTACTGGGTCATGCTGGGGCTGGTGTTTCAGTGTTTAAGGCAGTGCAGTTGTGTTCGGGTAGTGTAGGGGGTCATGTTGGGGCTGGTGTTGTATGGTTTAGGGCAGAGCAGTGCTGTTCGGGCAGTGTTGGGGGATGTGTGGGGGTGGTGGTTTAGGGCAGAGCAGTGGCATACGGGCAGTGTAGTGGGTCATGCTGGGGCTGGTGTTTTAGGGTTTAGGGCAGTGCAGTGGTGTTTGGGCAGTGTACTGGGTCATGCTGGGGCTGGTGTTTCAGGGTTTAGGGCAGTGCAGTGGTGTTCGGGAAGTATAGGGGGTCGTGCTGGGGGTGGTGTTTCAGGGTTTAGGGCAGTGCAGTGGTGTTCGGGAAATGTAGGGGGTAGTGCAGGGGCTGGTGTTTCAGGGTTTAGGGCAGTGCAGTGGTGTTCGGGCAGTGTAGGGGGTAGTGCTTGGGGTGGTCTTTCAGGGTTTAGGGCAGTACAGTTGTGTTCGGGCAGTGTAGGGGCTTGTGCGTGGGTGGTGTTTCAGGGTTTAGTGCAGTGCAGTGGTGTTCGGGCAGTGTAGGCGATCGTGCGGGGGTGGTATTTCAGTGTTTCGGGCAGTGCAGTGGTGTTCGGGCAGTGTAGGGGTTCATGCAGGGGTGGTGTTTCAGGGTTTAGGGCAGTGCAGTGGTGTTCAGGTAGTGTAGGGGTTCGTGCAGGGGGTGGTGTTTCATTTTTTAAGGAAGTGCAGTGGTGTTTGGGCAGTGTTGAGGTTCTTGATGGGGGTGGTGTTTCAGGGTTTAGGGCAGTGGTGTTCAGGCAGTGTAAGGGGTCTTGCTGGGGCTGGTGTTTCAGGGTTTAGGGCAGTTTTGTGGTGTTCAGGCAGTGTAGGGGGTCTTGCTGGGGCTGGTGTTTTAGGGTTTAGGGCAGTGCAGTGATGTTTGGGCAGTGTAGGGGGTCATGCTGGGGGTGGTGTTTCAGGGTTTAGGGCAGTGCAGTGGTGTTTGGGTAGTGTGAGGGGTCGTGCTGGGGCTGTTGTTTTAGGGTTTAGTGCAATGTATTGGTTTTCGGGCTCTGTAGGGGGTCGTGCTGGGGCTGGAGATTTAGGGTTAGGCGTAGTGCAGTGGTGGTCGGGCAGTGTAGGGGGTCGTGCTGGGAGTGGTGTTTTATGGTTTAGGGTAGTGCAGTTGTGGTCGGGCAGTGTAGGGGTTGTGCAGCGGTTGGCGTTTTAGGGTTTAGGGCAGTGGAGTGGTGTTCGGGCAGTGTAGGGGTCGTGCAGGGGGTGGCGTTTCAGGGTTTAGGGCAGTGCAGTGGTGATCAGGCAGTGTAGGGGGTCGTGCGGGGGTGGTGTTTCAGGGTTTAGGGCTGTGCAGTGGTGGTCGGGCAGTGTAGGGGGTCTTGCTGGTGGTGGTGTTTCACGGTTTAGGGCACTGCAGTGGTGTTCGGTCAGTGTAGGGGGTCGTGCTGGGACTGGTGCTTTAGAGTTTAGGGCAGTGCAGTGGTGTTTGGGCATTGTACTGGGTCATGCTGGGGCTGGTGTTTCAGTGTTTAAGGCAGTGCAGTTGTGTTCGGGTAGTGTAGGGGGTCATGTTGGGGCTGGTGTTGTATGGTTTAGGGCAGAGCAGTGCTGTTCGGGCAGTGTTGGGGGATGTGTGGGGGTGGTGTTTCAGGGTTTAGGGCAGTGCAGTGGTGTTCGTTCAGTATAGGGGGTCGTGCAGGGGGTGGTGTTTCAAGGTTTAGGGCAGTGCAGTATTGTTCGGGCATTGTAGGGGGTCGTGCAGGGGGTAGTGTTTCAGGGTTTAGGGCAATGCAGTGGTGTTCGGGCAGTGTAGGGGGTCGTGCTGAGGCTGGTGTTTCAGGGTTCAAGGCAGTGCAGTGGTGTTTTGGCAGTGTAGGGGGTCAAGCTGGGGCTGGTGTTTCAGGGTTGAGGGCAGTGCAGTGGTGTTTTGGCAGTGCAGGGGGTCGTGCTGGGGCAGGTGTTTCAGGGTTCAGGGCAGTGCAGTGGTGTTCGGGCAGTGCAGGGGGTCTTGCTGGGGGTGATGTTTCAGGGTTTAGGGAAGTGCAGTGGTGTACGGGCAGTGCAGGGGGTCATGCAGGGGGGTGGTGTTTCGGGGTTTAGGGCAGTACAGTGGTGTTCATGCAGTGCAGGGGGTCGTGCTGGGGGTGGTGTTTCAGGCTATAGGGCAGTGCAGTGGTGTTCGGGCAGTGTAGGGGTTGTGCTGGGGGGGTGTTTCGGGGTTTATGGCAGTGCAGTGGTGTCCGGGCAGTGTCGGGGGTCATGCAGGGTGTGGTGTTTCAGGGTTTAGTGCAGTGCAGTGCTGTTCTGGCAGTGTAGGGGGTCGTGTACAGGGTGGTGTTTCAGGGTTTAGAGCAGTGTAGTGGTGTTCGGGCAGTGTAGGGGTCTTGCAGGGGGTGGTGTTTCAGGGTTTAGGGCAGTGCAGTGGTGTTCGTTCAGTATAGGGGGTCGTGCAGGGGGTGGTGTTTCAAGGTTTAGGGCAGTGCAGTATTGTTCGGGCATTGTAGGGGGTTGTGCAGGGGGTAGTGTTTCAGGGTTTAGGGCAGTGCAGTGGTGTTCGGGCAGTGTAGGGGGTCGTGCTGAGGCTGGTGTTTCAGGGTTCAAGGCAGTGCAGTGGTGTTTTGGCAGTGTAGGGGGTCAAGCTGGGGCTGGTGTTTCACGGTTGAGGGCAGAGCAGTGGTGTTCGGGCAGTGTGGGGGTCGTGCTGGGGGTGATGTTTCAGGGTTTTGGGAAGTGCAGTGGTGTTCGGGCAGTGCAGGGGGTCGTGCAGGGGGATGGTGTTTCGGGGTTTAGGGCAGTGCAGTGGTGTTCGGGCAGTGCAGGGGGTCATGCAGGGGGGTGGTTTTTCGGGGTTTAGGGCAGTGCAGTGGTGTTTGGGCAGTGCAGGTGGTCATGCAGGGGGTGGTGATTTGGGGTTTAGGGCAGTGCAGTGATGTTCAGGGAGTGTAGGGGGCAGTGATGGGGCTGGTATTTCATAGTTTAGGGCAGTGCAGTGGTGGTCGGCCAGTGCAGTGGGTCATGCTGGGGGTGGTGTTTCAGGGTTTAGGGCAGTGCAGTGGTGTTTTGGCAGTGTAGGGGGTCGTGCTGGGGCTGGTGTTTCAGGGTTCAGGGCAGAGCAGTTGTGTTCGGGAAGTGTGGGGGTCGTGCTGGGTGTGGTGTTTAAGGGATTAGGGCAGGGCAGTGGTGTTCAGGCAGTGTAGGGGGTCGTGCTGGGGCTGGTGTTTCAGGGTTTAGGGCAGTGCAGTGGTGTTCGGGGAGTATAGGGGGTCGTGCTGGGGCTGGTGTTTCAGGGTTTAGGGCAGTGTTGTTGTGTTCAGGCAGTGTAGGTGGTCGTGCTGTGGGTGGTGTTTCAGGGTTTAGGGAAGTGCAGTGGTATTTGGGCAGTGTTGGGGGTCACGCTGGGGGTGGTGTTTCAGGGTTTAGGGCAGTGCAGTATTGTTCGGGCAGTGTAGGGGACCGTGCAGGTGGTGGTGTTTAAGGGTTTAGGGCAGTGCAGTATTGTTCGGGCAGTGTAGGGGATCGTGCAGGTGGGGGTGTTTAAGGGTTTAGGGCAGTGCAGTGGTGTTCGGGCAGTGTAGGGGTTCGTGCTGGGGGTGGTGGTTCACGGTTTAGAGCAGTGTAGTGGTGTTTGGGCAGTGTAAGGGGTTTTGCAGGGGGTGGTGTTTTAGGGTATAGGGCAGTGCGGTGGTGTTCGGGCAGTGTAAGGGGTCGTGCAGAGGGTGGTGTTTCAGGGTTTAGGGCAGTACAGTATTGTTCGGGCAGTGTAGGGGATCTTGCAGGTGGTGGTGTTTAAGGGTTTAGGGCAGTGCAGTGGTATTTGGGCAGTGTTGGGGGTCGTGCTGGGGTGGTGGTTCAGGGTTTAGGGCAGTGCAGTGGTGTTCGGGCAGTGTAGAGGGTCGTGCTGGGGGTAGTGTTTCAGGGTTTAGGGCAAAGCAGGGGTGTTTGGGCAGTGTAAGGGGTTGTGCAGGGGGTGGTGTTTTAGGGTTTAGGGCAGTGTAGTGGTTTTCGGGCAGTTTAGGGAGTCGTGCAGGGGTGGTGTTTCAGGGTTTAGGGCAGTGCAGTGATGTTTGGGCAGTGTAGGGGGTCGTGCTGGGGGTGGTGTTTCAGGGTTTAGGGCAGTGCAGTGGTATTCGGGCAGTGTGAGGGGTCGTGCTGGGGCTGGTGTTTTAGGGTTTAATGCAGTGTATTGGTTTTCGGGCAGTGTAGGGGGATGTGCTGGGGCTGGAGTTTTAGGGTTAAACGTAGTGCAGTGGTGTTCGGGCAGTGTAGGGGGTCGTGCTGGGGGTGGTGTTTTATGGTTTAGGGTAGTGCAGTTGTGGTCCGGCAGTGTAGGGGGTTGCGCAGGGGTTGACGTTTTAGGGTTTAGGGCAGTGGAGTGGTGTTCGGGCAGTGTAGGGGATCGTGCAGGGGGTGGCGTTTCAGGTTTAGGGCAGTGCAGTGGTGATCAGGCAGTATAGGGGGTCGTGCAGGGGTGGTGTTTCAGAGTTTAGGGCTGTGCAGTGGTGGTCGGGCAGTGTTGGGGGTCTTGCTGGTGGTGGTGTTTCAGGGATTAGGGCACTGCAGTGGTGTTCAGTCAGTGTAGGGGGTCGTGCTGGAACTGGTGCTTTAGGGTTTAGGGCAGTGCAGTGGTGTTTGGGCAGTGTACTGGGTCATGCTGGGGCTGGTGTTTCAGTGTTTAAGGCAGTGCAGTGGTGTTCGGGTAGTGTAGGGGGTCATGTTGGGGCTGGTGTTTTAGGGTTTAGGGCAGAGCAGTGCTGTTCGGGCAGTGTTGGGGGATGTGTGGGGGTGGTGGTTTAGGGCAGTGCAGTGGCGTTCAGGCAGTGTAGTGGGTCATGCTGGGGCTGGTGTTTTAGGGTTTAGGGCAGTGCAGTGCAGTGGTGTTTGGGCAGTGTACTGGGTCATGCTGGGGCTGGTGTTTCAGGGTTTAGGGCAGTGCAGTGGTATTCGGGAAGTATAGGGGGTCGTGCTGGGGGTGGTGTTTCAGGGTTTAGGGCAGTGCAGTGGGATTTGGGAAATGTAGGGGGTAGTGCAGGGGGTGGTGTTTCAGGGTTTAGGGCAGTGCAGTGGTGTTCGGGCAGTGTAGGGGTTCATACTGGGGTGGTGTTTCAGGGTTTAGGGCAGTGCAGTGGTGTTCAGGCAGAGTAGGGGTTCGTGCAGGGGGTGGTGTTTCAGGTTTTAGGGCAGTGCAGTGGTGTTTGGGCAGTGTTGAGGTTCTTGATGGGGGTGGTGTTTCAGGGTTTAGGGCAGTGGTGTTCAGGCAGTGTAAGGGGTCTTGCTGGGGGTGGTGTTTCAGGGTTTAGGGCAGCTTAGTGGTGTTCAGGCAGTGTAGGGGGTCTTGCTGGGGGTGGTGTTTCAGGGTTTAGGGCATTGGTGTTCGGGCAGTGTAGGGGGTCTTTCTGGGGGTGGTGTTTCAGGGTTTAGGGCAGTGCAGTGGTGTTCTGGCTGTGTAGGGGGTCGTGCACGGGGTGGTGTTTCAAGGTTTAGAGCAGTGTAGTGGTGTTCGGGCAGTGTAGGGGGTCTTGCAGGGGGTGGTGTTTCAGGGTTTAGGGCAGTGCAGTGGTGTTCGTTCAGTATAGGGTGCCGTGCAGGGTGTGGTGTTTCAA
The DNA here is from genome assembly GCF_964204655.1 of Triturus cristatus. Lineage (NCBI taxonomy): Eukaryota > Metazoa > Chordata > Amphibia > Caudata > Salamandridae > Triturus > Triturus cristatus. The sequence goes on along the minus strand of NC_140579.1, from coordinate 629,975,071 downwards.
GGTTTAGGGCAGTGCAGTATTGTTCGGGAATTGTAGGGGGTCGTGCAGGGGGTGGTGTTTCAGGGTTTAGGGCAGTGCAGTGGTGTTCGGGCAGTGTAGGGGGTCGTGCTGAGGCTGGTGTTTCAGGGTTCAGGGCAGTGCAGTGGTGTTTTGGCAGTGTAGGGGGTCGTGCTGGGGCTGGTGTTTCAGGGTTCAGGGCAGAGCAGTGGTGTTTGGGCAGTGTGGGGGTCGTGCTGGGGGTGATGTTTCAGGGTTTTGGGAAGTGCAGTGGTGTTCGGGCAGTGCAGGGCATCGTGCAGGGGGATGGTGTTTTGGGGTTTAGGGCAGTGCAGTGGTGTTTGGGCAGTGCAGGCGGTCGTGCTGGGGCTGGTGTTTCAGGGTTTAGGGCAGTTCAGTGATGTTCAGGGAGTGTAGGGGGCAGTGATGGGGCTGGTATTTCACAGTTTAGGGCAGTGCAGCGGTGGTCGGCCAGTGCAGTGGGTCATGCTGGGGGTGGTGTTTCAGTGTTTAGGGCAGTGCAGTGGTGTTTTGGCAGTGTAGGGGGTCGTGCTGGGGCTGGTGTTTCAGGGTTCAGGGCAGGGCAGTAGTGTTCGGGCAGTGTAGGTGGCCGTGCTGGGGCTGGTGTTTCAGCGTTTAGGGCAGTGCAGTGGTGTTCGGGAGTATAGGGGGTCGTGCTGGGGCTGGTGTTTCAGGGTTTAGGGCAGTGTTGTTGTGTTCGGGCAGTGTAGGTGGTCGGCTGGGGGTGGTGTTTCAGGGTTTAGGGCAGTGCAGTGGTATTTGGGCAGTGTTGGGGGTCGCGCTGGGGGTGGTGTTTCAGGGTTTAGGGCAGTGCAGTATTGTTCGGGCAGTGTAGGGGATCGTGCAGGTGGTGGTGTTTAAGGGTTTACGGCAGTGCAGTGGTGTTTGGGCAGTGTAGGGGGTCGTGCTGGGGGTGGTGGTTCAGGGTTTAGAGCAGTGTAGTGGTGTTTGGGCAGTGTAATGGGTTGTGCAGGGGGTGGTGTTTTAGGGTTTAGGGCAGTGCAGTATTGTTCGGGCAGTGTAGGGGATCGTGCAGGTGGTGGTGTTTAAGGGTTTAGGGCAGTGCAGTGGTGTTCGGGCAGTGTAGGTGGTCATGCTGGGGCTGGTGTTTCAGGGTTTAGGGCAGTGTTGTTGTGTTCGGGCAGTGTAGAGGGTCGTGCTGGGGGTGGTGTTTCAGGGTTTAGGGCAGTGCAGTGGTATTTGGGCAGTGTTGGGGGTCGTGCTGGGGGTGGTGTTTCAGGGTTTAGGGCAATGCAGTTGTGTTTGGGCAGTGTAAGGGGTTGTGCAGGGGGTGGTGTTTTAGGGTTTAGGGCAGTGTAGTGGTTATCGGGCAGTGTAGGGAGTCGTGCAGGGGTGGTGTTTCAGGGTTTAGGGCAGTGCAGTGATGTTTGGGCAGTGTAGGGGGTCGTGCTGGGGTGGTGTTTCAGGGTTTAGGGCAGTGCAGTGGTGTTCGGGCAGTGTAGGGGGTCATGATGGGGGTGGTGTTTTATGGTGTAGGGTTGTGCTTTGGTGTTCGGGCAGTGTAGGGGTCACGCAGGGGGTGGCGTTTTAGGGTTTAGGGCAGTGTAGTAGTGTTTGGGAAGTGTAGGGGGTCATGCAGGGGGTGGCGTTTCAGGGTTTAGGGCAGTGCAGTGGTGTTCGGGCAGTGTAGGGGGTCATGCAGGGTGGTGTTTCAGGGTTTAGGGCAGTGCAGTGGTGATCGGGCATTGTAGGGGGTCGTGCTGGGACTGGTGTTTTAGGGTTTAGGGCAGTGCAGTGGTGTTTGGGCAGGGTACTGGGTCATGCTGGGGCTGGTGTTTCAGTGTTTAAGGCAGTGCAGTGGTGTTCGGGCAGTGTAGGGGGTCATGTTGTGGCAGGTGTTTTAGGGTTTAGGGCAGAGCAGTGGTGTTCGGGCAGTGTTGGGGGATGTGCGAGGATGGTGGTTTAGGGCAGTGCAGTGGTGTTCGGGCAGTGTAGTGGGTCGTGCTGGGGCTGGGGTCGTGCTGGGGCTGGTGTTTCAGGGTTTAGGGCAGTGCAGTGGTATTCGGGAAGTGTAGGGGGTTGTGCTGGGGGTGGTGTTTCAGGGTTTATGGCAGTTCAGTTTTGTTCGTTCAGAATAGGGGGTTATGCAGGGGGTCGTGTTTCAGGGTTTAGGTCAGTGCAGTATTGTTTGGGCAGTGTAGGGGTTCATTCTGGGGTGGTGTTTCAGGGTTTAGGGCAGTGCAGTGGTGTTCAGGCAGTGTAGGGGTTCGTGCAGGGGGTGGTGTTTCAGGTTTTAGGGCAGTGCAGTGGTTTTTGGGCAGTGTTGAGGTTCTTGATGGGGTGATGTTTCAGGGTTTAGGACAGTGGTGTTCAGGCAGTGTAAGGGGTCTTGCTGGGGGTGGTATTTCAGGGTTTAGGGCAGTTTAGTGGTATTCAGGCAGTATAGGGGGTCTTGCTGGGGGTTGTGTTTCAGGGTTTAGGGCAGTGCAGTGGTGTTTGGGCAGTGTAGGGGGTCGTGCTGGGGGTGGTGTTTCAGGGTTCTGGGCAGTACAGTGGTATTCGGGCAGTGTGAGGGGTCGTGCTAGGGCTGGTGTTTTAGGGTTTAGGGCAGTGTATTGATTTTCGGGTAGTGTAGGGGGTCTTGCTGGGGCTGGAGTTTAAGGGTTAAGGGTAGTGCAGTGGTGTTCGGGCAGTGCAGGGGGTCATGCTGGGGGTGGTGTTTTATGGTGTAGGGTTGTGCAGTGGTGTTCGGGCTGTGTAGGGGTCGCGCAGGGGGTGGCGTTTTAGGGATTAGGGCAGTGTAGTAGTGTTTGGGAAGTGTAGGGGGTCATGCAGGGGTGGCATTTCAGGGTTTAGGGCAGTGCAGTGGTGTTTGGCAGTGTAGGGGGTCATGCAGGGTGGTGTTTCAGGGTTTAGGGCAGTGCAGTGGTGATCGGGCAGTGTAGGGGGTCTTGCTGGGGGTGGTGTTTCAGGGTTTAGGGCAGTGCAGTGGTGTTCGGGCATTATAGGGGGTCGTGCTGGGACTGGTGTTTTAGGGTTTAGGGCTGTGCAGTGGTGTTTGGGCAGTGTACTGGGTCATGTTGGGGCTGGTGTTTTAGGGTTTAGGGCAGAGCAGTGGTGTTCGGGCAGTGTTGGGGGATGTGCGAGGGTGGTGGTTTAGGGCAGTGCAGTGGTGTTCGGGCAGTGTAGTGGTTCGTGCTGGGGCTGGTGTTTTAGGATTCAGGGCAGAGCAGTGGTGTTCGGGCAGTGTGGGGGTCGTGCTGTGGGTGGTGTTTCAGGGTTTATGGCAGTGCAGTGTTGTTCGATCAGTATAGGGGGTTATGCAGGAGGTTGTGTTTCAGGGTTTAGGGCGGTGCAGTATTGTTCGGGCAGTGAAGGGGGTCATGCAGGGGGTGGTGTTTCAGGGTTTAGGGCAGTGCAGTGGTGTTCGGGCAGTGTAGGGTGTCGTACTGAGGCTGGTGTTTCAGGGTTCAGGGCAGTGCAGTGGTGTTTTGGCAGTGCAGGGGGTCGTGCTGGGGCAGGTGTTTCAGGGTTCAGGGCAGTGCAGTGGTGTTCGGGCAGTGCAGGGGGTCTTGCTGGGGGTGATGTTTCAGGGTTTAGGGAAGTGCAGTGGTGTACGGGCAGTGCAGGGGGTCGTGCAGGGGGATGGTGTTTTGGGGTTTAGGGCAGTGCAGTGGTGTTCGGGCAGTGCAGGGGGTCATGCAGGGGGGTGGTGTTTCGGGGTTTAGGGCAGTACAGTGGTGTTCAGGCAGTGCAGGGGGTCGTGCTGGGGGTGGTGTTTCAGGCTATAGGGCAGTGCAGTGGTGTTCGGGCAGTGTAGGGGTTGTGCTGGGGGGGTGTTTCGGGGTTTATGGCAGTGCAGTGGTGTCCGGGCAGTGTCGGGGGTCATGCAGGGTGTGGTGTTTCAGGGTTTAGGGCAGTGCAGTGCTGTTCTGGCAGTGTAGGGGGTCGTGCACGGGGCGGTGTTTCAGGGTTTAGAGTAGTGTAGTGGTGTTCGGGCAGTGTAGGGGTCTTGCAGGAGGTGGTGTTTCAGGGTTTAGGGCAGTGCAGTGGTGTTCGTTCAGTATAGGGGGTCGTGCAGGGGGTGGTGTTTCAAGGTTTAGGGCAGTGCAGTATTGTTCGGGCATTGTAGGGGGTCGTGCAGGGGGTAGTGTTTCAGGGTTTAGGGCAGTGCAGTGGTGTTCGGGCAGTGTAGGGGGTCGTGCTGAGGCTGGTGTTTCAGGGTTCAAGGCAGTGCACTGGTGTTTTGGCAGTGTAGGGGGTCAAGCTGGGGCTGGTGTTTCAGGGTTGAGGGCAGAGCAGTGGTGTTCGGGCAGTGTGGGGGTCGTGCTGGGGGTGATGTTTCAGGGTTTTGGGAAGTGCAGTGGTGTTCGGGCAGTGCAGGGGGTCATGCAGGGGGATGGTGTTTCGGGGTTTAGGGCAGTGCAGTGGTGTTCGGGCAGTGCAGGGGGTCATGCAGGGGGGTGGTGTTTCGGGGTTTAGGGCAGTGCAGTGGTGTTTGGGCAGTGCAGGTGGTCATGCAGGGGGTGGTGATTTGGTGTTTAGGGCAGTGCAGTGATGTTCAGGGAGTGTAGGGGGCAGTGATGGGGCTGGTATTTCATAGTTTAGGGCAGTGCTGTGGTGGTCGGCCAGTGCAGTGGGTCATGCTGGGGGTGGTGTTTCAGGGTTTAGGGCAGTGCAGTGGTGTTTTGGCAGTGTAGGGGGTCGTGCTGGGGCTGGTGTTTCAGGGTTCAGGGCAGAGCAGTTGTGTTCGGGAAGTGTGGGGGTCGTGCTGAGTGTGGTGTTTAAGGAATTAGGGCAGGGCAGTGGTGTTCGGGCAGTGTAGGGGGTCGTGCTGGGGCTGGTGTTTCAGGGTTTAGGGCAGTGCAGTGGTGTTCGGGGAGTATAGGGGGTCGTGCTGGGGCTGGTGTTTCAGGGTTTAGGGCAGTGTTGTTGTGTTCAGGCAGTGTAGGTGGTCGTGCTGGGGGTGGTGTTTCAGGGTTTAGGGCAGTGCAGTGGTATTTGGGCAGTGTTGGGGGTCGCGCTGGGGGTGGTGTTTCAGGGTTTAGGGCAGTGCAGTATTGTTCGGGCAGTGTAGGGGATCGTGCAGGTGGTGGTGTTTAAGGGTTTAGGGCAGTGCAGTATTGTTCGGGCAGTGTAGGGGATCGTGCAGGTGGGGGTGTTTAAGGGTTTAGGGCAGTGCAGTGGTGTTCGGGCAGTGTAGGGGTTCGTGCTGGGGGTGGTGGTTCAGGGTTTAGAGCAGTGTAGTGGTGTTTGGGCAGTGTAAGGGGTTTTTCAGGGGGTGGTGTTTTAGGGTATAGGGCAGTGCGGTGGTGTTCGGGCAGTGTAAGGGGTCGTGCAGAGGGTGGTGTTTCAGGGTTTAGGGCAGTGCAGTATTGTTCGGGCAGTGTAGGGGATCTTGCAGGTGGTGGTGTTTAAGGGTTTAGGGCAGTGCAGTGGTATTTGGGCAGTGTTGAGGGTCGTGCTGGGGTGGTGGTTCAGGGTTTAGGGCAGTGCAGTGGTGTTCGGGCAGTGTAGAGGGTCGTGCTGGGGGTAGTGTTTCAGGGTTTAGGGCAAAGCAGTGGTGTTTGGGCAGTGTAAGGGGTTGTGCAGGGGGTGGTGTTTTAGGGTTTAGGGCAGTGTAGTGGTTTTCGGGCAGTTTAGGGAGTCGTGCAGGGGTGGTGTTTCATGGTTTAGGGCAGTGCAGTGATGTTTGGGCAGTGTAGGGGGTCGTGCTGGGGGTGGTGTTTCAGGGTTTAGGGCAGTGCAGTGGTATTCGGGCAGTGTGAGGGGTCGTGCTGGGGCTGGTGTTTTAGGGTTTAGTCCAGTGTATTGGTTTTCGGGCAGTGTAGGGGGACGTGCTGGTGCTGGAGTTTTAGGGTTAAACGTAGTGCAGTGGTGTTCGGGCAGTGTAGGGGGTCGTGCTGGGGGTGGTGTTTTATGGTTTAGGGTAGTGCAGTTGTGGTCGGGCAGTGTAGGGGGTTGCGCAGGGGTTGCCGTTTTAGGGTTTAGGTCAGTTGAGTGGTGTTCGGGCAGTGTAGGGGGTCATGCAGGGGGTGGCGTTTCAGGTTTAGGGCAGTGCAGTGGTGATCAGGCAGTATAGGGGGTCGTGCAGGGGTGGTGTTTCAGAGTTTAGGGCTGTGCAGTGGTGGTCGGGCAGTGTTGGGGGTCTTGCTGGTGGTGGTGTTTCAGGGATTAGGGCACTGCAGTGGTGTTCAGTCAGTGTAGGGGGTCGTGCTGGGACTGGTGCTTTAGGGTTTAGGGCAGTGCAGTGGTGTTTGGGCAGTGTACTGGGTCATGCTGGGGCTGGTGTTTCAGTGTTTAAGGCAGTGCAGTGGTGTTCGGGTAGTGTAGGGGGTCATGTTGGGGCTGGTGTTTTAGGGTTTAGGGCAGAGCAGTGCTGTTCGGGCAGTGTTGGGGGATGTGTGGGGGTGGTGGTTTAGGGCAGTGCAGTGGCGTTCGGGCAGTGTAGTGGGTCATGCTGGGGCTGGTGTTTTAGGGTTTAGGGCAGTGCAGTGCAGTGGTGTTTGGGCAGTGTACTGGGTCATGCTGGGGCTGGTGTTTCAGGGTTTAGGGCAGTGCAGTGGTATTCGGGAAGTATAGGGGGTCATGCTGGGGGTGGTGTTTCAGGGTTTAGGGCAGTGCAGTGGGATTTGGGAAATGTAGGGGGTAGTGCAGGGGGTGGTGTTTCAGGGTTTAGGGCAGTGCAGTGGTGTTCGGGCAGTGTAGGGGGTAGTGCTGGGGTGGTCTTTCAGGGTTTAGGGCAGTACAGTGGTGTTCGGGCAGTGTAGGGGCTTGTGCGGGGGGTGGTGTTTCAGGGTTTAGGGCAGTGCAGTGGTGTTCGGGCAGTGTAGGTGGTCGTGCGGGGGTGGTGTTTCAGGGTTTAGGGCAGTGCAGTGGTGTTCAGGCAGTGTAGGGGTTCGTGCAGGGGGTGGTGTTTCAGGTTTTAGGGCAGTGCAGTGGTGTTTGGGCAGTGTTGAGGTTCTTGATGGGGGTGGTGTTTCAGGGTTTAGGGCAGTGGTGTTCAGGCAGTGTAAGGGGTCTTGCTGGGGGTGGTGTTTCAGGGTTTAGGGCAGCTTAGTGGTGTTCAGGCAGTGTAGGGGGTCTTGCTGGGGGTGGTGTTTCAGGGTTTAGGGCATTGGTGTTCGGGCAGTGTAGGGGGTCTTTCTGGGGGTGGTGTTTCAGGGTTTAGGGCAGTGCAGTGGTGTTCTGGCAGTGTAGGGGGTCATGCACGGGGTGGTGTTTCAGGGTTTAGAGCAGTGTAGTGGTGTTCGGGCAGTGTAGGGGGTCTTGCAGGGGGTGGTGTTTCAAGATTTAGGGCAGTGCAGTATTGTTCGGGCATTGTAGGGGGTCGTGCAGGGGGTGGTGTTTCAGGGTTTAGGGCAGTGCAGTGGTGTTCGGGCAGTGTAGGGGGTCGTGCTGAGGCTGGTGTTTCAGGGTTCAGGGCAGTGCAGTGGTGTTTTGTCAGTGTAGGGGGTCGTGCTGGGGCTGGTGTTTCAGGGTTCAGGGCAGAGCAGTGGTGTTTGGGCAGTGTGGGGGTCGTGCTGGGGGTGATGTTTCAGGGTTTTGGGAAGTGCAGTGGTGTTCGGGCAGTGCAGGGCGTCGTGCAGGGGGATGGTGTTTCGGGGTTTAGGGCAGTGCAGTGGTGTTTGGGCAGTGCAGGCGGTCGTGCTGGGGCTGGTGTTTCAGGGTTTAGGGCAGTTCAGTGATGTTCAGGGAGTGTAGGGGGCAGTGATGGGGCTGGTATTTCACAGTTTAGGGCAGTGCAGCGGTGGTCGGCCAGTGCAGTGGGTCATGCTGGGGGTGGTGTTTCAGGGTTTAGGGCAGTGCAGTGGTGTTTTGGCAGTGTAGGGGGTCGTGCTGGGGCTGGTGTTTCAGGGTTCAGGGCAGGGCAGTAGTGTTCGGGCAGTGTAGGTGGTCGTGCTGGGGCTGGTGTTTCAGCGTTTAGGGCAGTGCAGTGGTGTTCGGGGAGTATAGGGGGTTGTGCTGGGGCTGGTGTTTCAGGGTTTAGGGCAGTGTTGTTGTGTTCGGGCAGTGTAGGTGTTCGTGCTGGGGGTGGTGTTTCAGGGTTTAGGGCAGTGCAGTGGTATTTGGGCAGTGTTGGGGGTCGCGCTGGGGGTGGTGTTTCAGGGTTTAGGGCAGTGCAGTATTGTTCGGGCAGTGTAGGGGATCGTGCAGGTGGTGGTGTTTAAGGGTTTACGGCAGTGCAGTGGTGTTCGGGCAGTGTAGGGGGTCGTGCTGGCGGTGGTGGTTCAGGGTTTAGTGCAGTGTAGTGGTGTTTGGGCAGTGTAATGGGTTGTGCAGGGGGTGGTGTTTTAGGGTTTAGGGCAGTGCAGTATTGTTCGGGCAGTGTAGGGGATCGTGCAGGTGGTGGTGTTTAAGGGTTTAGGGCAGTGCAGTGGTGTTCGGGCAGTGTAGGTGGTCATGCTGGGGCTGGTGTTTCAGGGTTTAGGGCAGTGTTGTTGTGTTCGGGCAGTGTAGGGGGTCGTGTTTTCGGGACCGCATAGGGGACAGGGCCCTACCCCTGTCTATCTTGGTATTAGCAAACCGCAAATGGTAAATACGGCATGTACGAGTGCTTTATATATCGTTCTAGCTATGAATGCACTGTGTACACGTTATTCTGCTTCACTACGCGGGTTCCGTTTTGGAAGCAGTGGCCATCTTGTCATTGCCCTCACATAGGCTATAATGGAGTAAATACGGGCCTCACAGTACATGGGCTTCTCCTCTGACTTCTCTGTGACCTGGGCAGCTGGCTCTGCTGCCCCAGGTCAAACCGGTCTCACGAGCTCCCCTTCCTCCGTCCACCTGTGATTAGCATCAGGGCTTGACCCATCATAAAACCCTTTCATTCTACACAATCCTCCGGCTAATCTCTTCCACACCTGCTTGTTCCTGCTTTATGACTTGTTTCCCAAAACAGGAGATGCTCATGTTTATTGGGGGGTCTATTGACATCAAATGTGGGATCTGAACCTTACTGTGTAAATCATTGTGGGCTGGCCGAACTGGAATGTGGGATGGTCATCATGACTCTGCTTTTTCGTTTGTAATGTATACTTGTAATGGCCATATCGTAAACCAAGGAATGTGTGCCTGGAGCATGATATTTTGTACTTAAGGAGAAGCCCGTTCCTATGATTTTCAGCAGTCTCCTGAGAACATACACGCTGTTCTACTTCTAGGATACCTGTAATTGGTCTGCAGCCAATAAACGAATCTTTGACTTCACCCAGAAGACTCTGTGTTTCTGTAGGTCCGGAACAGGGTGAAACTCAGAAGTCATAGGGTGTGTGCCCCTGCACCGCTGGGACTAAAATACCCAGTACTTCAGTTTGGCGCCCAACTCGGGACGATTTCAGCGGTACCAGTCCAAGCCAGAGGTTCGTGAGGAGCTTCGTGTGGAAATTCTGGAGGAAGGCCGCCACTTCATCGACCCCTGCATGTCGACGTGGTCCGAAAGTCTTTTCTGCGAGGTTCTCCGCGTCCCGACGGCTACGAAGGACTGCTGCCCTGATTAATCGACCTGTTTTGGACCCTTGACGAATTTGAGAGAGCGAAACAATCGAGAGAGTCTTCTGGTGACGCCATCGATCAGCAATATTCAGTTAAGTATAAGTGGAGCGTCTCCTATTTGTTTTTGGTATCCTTCGGGATCGTTTGATTTGGTAATTTGGTACTTTGGAGTTTGCAAACGCCAAAGCCAGAGGACTCGTGTATTCACGAGAATATCGTAATCGATAATCCTTTGACGTTTGGATCTAGACTAGTGAGCGAAGATGCCTGGTTCTGGACTATTTGGTAGATTATTCTGTTTGGGTTGTGGAAAAGATTTCCAGCTAGAGGAATCATGTCCGGTTCCTCCGGTTGGAACTCCAACTTATGAGCTTTATGTAAAACATGGTGTAGGCCCCATTGCATATAACGAAGTGTGGATCCACTACACCAGGAAAGATGGTGTTTTAAAATGGCCCCAAAATGGTAGTTTCGATACCGATATTTTAGATAATTTGGAAATTAAATTGTTTAAGAAGAAAGCCCGGCCGGCGATGTTTGACTCCTTCCGCTTATGGCGAAAGGAAGCCAAACAAAAGGAAATTAAGTTAGCGAAAAAGAATAAGAGAGAGAAAGGTATGACAGTAATGCAAGCAGCTGTACAATTTAAAGACAATGAGGAGGAGCAGATGAGTGAGCAATTGCATAGGCAGCGCAAGTTAGGGATTGACAAATGTTACCCAGCTTTACCACATTCTAAGCAGAATGAGTTAGAAGAAAAGGAGAAAGATCCCCTGATGTCACATTTGTTGAGTTCGCCACCCCCGTATGCTCAGAATGCCACGGCACCTCCCCAGCTTGTAAATATGCCACCTCCAGTGAATATACTGCAAGCCTTGCCGCAACCGCCAGTTGCTTTGCAGCCGGCTCTTATCCATGTAGCGCAGCCCTCTCAAGGACCGCCAGTTGTGCTTCCAACTGCCCCCGCACTTCCTGCGACTTTGCCTAAAACAGCAGCTGCCTCCCCTGACACTCTTCCTTCCACCACTCCAGTACCTGTCTCTACATCCTCTTTTCTTCCCTCTGTTTTGCCCCCTGTTCTTGCCTCAGCTTCTCCTTCAGCGCGACAGCGCTTAGCTAATGTGGTTACTACATTAATGTCGCCTCTCTTTGAGTCATCTGGTGCGACTCCTGGTTTACAGCGTAAGCAGTTGCGCAGCCAATTGCCTAACCCTGACGAGAAAAAGGTAATAGATAACATGGCGCGTAGATGGATTGTTTTCCCGTCACTGTATGATGTGGAATCAGTTGTCAACGTTTTCCATCAGTGGGATGCCCCAAAACAGAGATATGTGTTCGAGAAAATGTGCGAAATTCTCTGTGAAGAATTGGAGGATAGTGGTAAAAATCCGAACCCGCAGGAGTTGTGTAGAGTGAGGTTTGATTTTGGAACTGGTATAATTGTGGACCGCGGAGTAGATAAAGCAGTTGCGGTTGTATTGTCCTTTAGGAATGATGATTGCCAACAGTCATTGTTCGAACAAGATGTCCTTGTGGGGAAAAAGGTAAAAGCGCGACAATACCCTATGAGAGAAGTTCCCCCGGTATGGAAGGAAGCGGTTGCAGCTGCCGGTGGTAACCCCGCTATGGCAGCGCATTTCCAGCGTGTTTGGGTGCATGTTCCATGGAAGCGCTCTGAGGTGTTAGCGCTTAAGCAGTCATTGCCTGATCCCCGTAAAAACCCAGCAGGTTATTATAAAGAGTTGTCGCAGACGGCAGGGTCATGCGTTATGAATCTGGCCGACATAGACATGTTGTTTAGTAATGTTGTTCCACAGCCTCTATGGGGGTCAATTCGTAATGTAGATCACGATGCAGAACTAGGGGATACATGGGCTAACATTGTTGCTGCTGATGCTAGACAAACTGGTGGTGCGAAACCAGAACCTTTAGTAGCTGAACTGCCTGGTAGAATCATTAAGTATATGAAGACAATAATGCCTGCGATGCGCGTAAATTGGGACAAGTTATCTGCATGCAAGCAGAAGAAAGATGAGACAGTGTCAGACTTCTATACTAGGTTTGAAGAAACATTTATTGACCACAGTGGGCAGGATATGAGTACTGAGGGTGGCCAACGGTTATTTGTGGATAAGTTTGTGCAGAATTTACTTCCTGACCTGTGTAAAAAATTAAAGGATTCGGAAAGTTCTTGGGCTGTTTCTTCTTCAGCGCAAATACTGGCTACTGCACAGTATTATGAAAATAGAGATAAGGACGAGAAAGATAGAACGGAGAAGAAAACGAAGGAACTAAAGACAAAGGTCCTTTTACAGCAGGCCTATCCGCCACGTGGAGGTCAGAATAATTATAGGCAACCCCAAGGTGTCTATCACCAACCCCAACAGTTTCAGAACAACCAGCAAATGAACGGGTATTATCAACCACGTGTCCCTGTAGGTCCCAACCAATGTTCATACTGCAAAGAGGAAGGTCATTATAAATATAGTTGCCCTAAATTAATGCAGCGGAACGGTAATGCGTATGGCGCAAGAGGTAGGGGTGGTCAGCAAGCTCCTAGAGGCAGAGGGCGTGGAAATGCTCCCCAGAGTGCGCGTCCTCTGCCGCCTCAAAATACCATCAATAGCTTTGATCAGCAAGCTAACGCGACTAGTAATACGGCCCAGTATTATAATAATGATTATTATGCAGAGGACAGTGATGCAGAAAGTAATGATTACTGGGACAGCCATAGACAGAGAGAGGGAGTTGTTTCAGTGCCAGTGGATCAGAGCGGACCATATGTTGAGGTAACTACAGCAAATGTAACGGAGCCTTTCTGCTAGACACTGGTGCTGCAAAGAGTTCAATCATGCATTCAAAACTCCCTGGCGCACCTTTGTCTGGCGATATAAATGTTTCAGTAGGTTTTTCTGGCGCCCCAGTTAGGAACCCGATTTCTAGTCCCATGTCACTTTCTGTTGGACCTTGCGAGCTGAAAGCACCCCTGATTCTGACAACAGGTTGTGGTGAGAATTTGCTGGGATTAGATTTGTTGAAAAGATTGCACGCTACACTGTATTGTTCTCCTTCAGGAGTACAACTTACGTTAGGCAAGAAAGTGATTTCCCCAATGTATTTGTCTAAAAATACAATGCCACCTGAATTGTCATCCCTTCCGGATGCCCTTTGGGCTACTGGTCCCAATGATGTGGGCCTCTTGGAGATACCACCATATGTGGTGACTTTAAAGGCTAATGTCAGACTGCCACGTATTCCCCAGTACAAGATCTCTAACGAAGGCCAGAAAGCATTGTTAGACATTGTCAGCGACTTGATTCATAAGGGTGTGATTGAAGAGACAAGAGGCAACGTTTGCAATAGTCCGATTTTACCTGTCTTAAAACTAACGGATCCTTCACAGCCACCTGTTTACAGATTTGTGATTGATCTTAGAGAGGTTAATAAGATTGTTGTGCCACAGTTTCCGGTTGTCCCTGATATAACTGCCTTGTTAACGATGATTCCAGCCTCTGCTGCATGGTTTTCAGTGATTGATTTAAAGAATGCCTTCTTTAGTATCCCAATTGCAGAAGAGAGCAGGGACATTTTTGGTTTTAGTCTGGGAGGCCGAAGCTTCCGCTTCAAACGCGCTCCCCAGGGCTACTGTGAGAGTCCATCCATATACAGTCAGGCTTTGAAAGCGCAGCTTGATGCACTTGTTTTACCTAGTGGCGCTATCCTGATTCAGTACGTGGACGATTTACTGATCGCTGCGGATACTGAGAAGATTTGTAAAGAAGCCACATTGTCACTGTTGCGCCATTTATCCGCTTTCCATCACAAGGTGTCTCTCTCTAAGCTGCAATATTGTCGACAAGAAGTGACCTACTTAGGTCATCTCTTATCGAAGGAGGGAAGGAAACTGACCCCAGAAAGAATTCAAGCCATTGCACAGTTGAGTGTGCCAAAAACACAGAGAGAAGTGCGTGCTTTCTTGGGCATCACTTCATACTGTAGGCATTGGATCCCTAGTTTTTCTTTGTTGGCAAAACCTTTGTTAGCCTTAACATGCAAAGACACACCGAATCCTATCCCATGGTCTGAAGAATGCCAGAAAAGTTTTGTGGAATTGCGTAATGCATTATGTTCGGCTCCTGTGTTGGGTACCCCTGACTACAGTAAGCCTTTTACATTGTATGTTCACGAGAAAGATGGATGTGCGTTGTCAGTGTTAACACAGCCTTTTGGCGACAGACCGCGCCCATGCGCATATTTTTCATCAACCTTGGACCCTGTAGCGAGGGCATTGCCAAGCTGTCTGAGAGCGACAGCTGCTGCAGCGATGTCTATCCGACAATCTGCTGGTTTGGTAATGGACAATACATTGATTGTTATGGTTCCACACGCTGTAGACACATTATTAAATAGGACCAAGACACAACACTTGACTAGTGCGCGATTATCAGGCTCTGAGCTTACACTGTTAGCAAATCACATACACATAAAAAGATGCAATACGCTGAATCCAGCCACATTGTTGCCAATTCCAGCAGATTCAGATGAGATTGAGCAACATGATTGTCTGTTCAGAACAGAAGAAGAGACGAAAGGGAGAGTAGATCTAAAAGATACTCCCCTGACTGAGTGTGATGGCACTTTATGGGTGGATGGTTCCTGTTTCAAGCTCCCTAATGGTGACACGACTGCTGCATATGCTATCACGACTTTGCACACGGTCGTGGAAACTGCACGAGTGCCACATAATTCGGCCCAAGCAGCGGAATTAATCGCCCTCACGAGAGCATGTGTGTTGTCTGAAGGAATGAGAGTGAATATATACACAGATAGCCAGTACGCCTTTGGCGTGGCTCATAATTTTGGGCGTTTGTGGAAGGAGCGTGGGTTCCTGACGTCGCATGGAGCTAAAATTCAGAATGGCAAGTTGGTGAATGATCTCCTTGAGTCACTGACCCTACCGTTGCATGTTGCGATCATGAAATGCAGTGCGCACAGGAAAGTCACAGATGATGTTGGACGTGGGAATGCGTTTGCTGATGAGACCGCGAAAGAAACAGCACAGAATGTGAAGACTAGAATGTATGTTGCAGGCCCCGCAAGATGGGTTAATGATGTGGGAATGTGTGAGAACACAATAGAGAGTGTGAAGTCGCTTCAAGCTGAAGCCACAGAGGAAGAGTTAAGCAAGTGGAGAGAAAGTATGGGTAAGTTGGATGAGAATGGTTGTTGGATTGATCTGACAGAACATAGGCGATGGTTGTTGCCTGATGCATATGTGCTTCCAGTGGTTACAATGGCACATGGAATGGCACATATCAGTACGAAAGGTATATGCAAGTTGTTGGCTCCAGTATGGCAGAATGCTGGAATTCCCAAGTGTGCAGAGAATGTGGTCAAGAATTGCATAGTATGTTTGAAGTACAACCCTGGTAGGGGAACCCCAACTCCAGCTGGTCACTTTGCACCCCCATCATGTCCATTTGAAGTTTTGCAGCTGGACTTTATTCACATGGAAAGATGCAACAACCTGAAATATGTACTGGTGGTTGTTTGTGCTTTCTCAAAATGGATAGAGGCTTATCCTCTGAAAGATAACACTGCCCTATCCACAGCCAAAGCCCTTGTGAAGGAATTTTTCCCTAGGTTTGGGATGCCAAGAATGGTGTGGTGTGATAACGGAAGTGAGTTTGTGGGTAAGGTGATGAAGAATGTATGTGAAGGGCTAGGGATAAAGCAGAAGTTCCATGCTGCAAATCACCCCCAATCAGCTGGATTAGTAGAACGCTACAATGGAGCCTTAAAGCTCAAGCTGGCCAAAATCCAGGCGAGCACCGGCCTTAAATGGCCTGACGCTCTGCCTTTAGCACTCCTGTCCACCAGAATGACCGTACACTCACGAGTGGGACTTAGTCCTTACGAGGTAGTTTTTGGCTGTCCGGCCAACATATGGGGTGTACCGAGGCCTACGAAGTTCAGTGAGATAGAGCATCCAGTACTGCTCGATTACCTGTATGATTTGACTGTTAAACTGCGTGTTTTACACCAACAGGTACATGATACTCTTCCTCAAGCTTCTGAACCTCCTGGAAACCCTATCAACCCTGGTACGTGGGTGCTAGTCCGAAATTTCCAGCGCAAGAGCAACGACGAGCCTCGCTGGATCGGCCCTCATCTTGTTCTACTGTCGACAAGATCAGCAGTGCGAGTGAAAGGGAAGAAGCACTGGATCCATGGCACCCACTGCAAAGTAGTCCCCTTGCCTCTGCCATATGACCAGTGGGTCCAGGAGGGTATCGCCGACTCTGAGACGGACACTGTACCTCGTTTTGTACCATTCAGTGACGCACGCCTAAAAGACACAGTTTCAGACCAAGAGAGTGACAATATTCTGCAGGAAGCTGTGCCACCATCAAATCGATTGGACACCATTGAGCCTGAACTTTTGTTTCAAGACCAAACAGCACCTGGCCGTCTCCGCTATAATTTGAGACCTAGGCCCATGGACAAATAAAGATTTCCTCACTATTTCCTTTTTAACATTTTTGCTCTCCCATCTGAAGGACTTTCTTGATTTTTGTTTTTTGAACCACCATCCGGGTTCTGCCGCAGGGTCGCGGTGCCAAGACTTTGGGGTACAGGCCGAAGACGCTAGGTCAACGGTTCTGGTTGGTCTAGGGCGTTTCCCTGGACTGACAGGCGTACTCCTTAGCAGAAGAAACTCATCCGCCGCGAGCGGCCCGAGTAGAGGATGGAGTTTTTTAAGATGGAGAGACCGATTGAGGAAATGAACTTTAACGCAAGGATGTGTAGAATTGTAAAAAGTAAATGTTTTGTCTTTTTGTGCCTTTTTACACTGTGTAGTATCATGATGTTTATTGTAGGATTTGTGTTTTTCTCCGCTCAAAAGCCCATTACACCCTCTGAACAGCCTATACCTCTTTCTACTGCCTCCTCTCACTCTTTTCACCCTTTGCCTGAGCACGAACAGACCAGACGATCAGAGTTTGTAAATAACTCGTTTATCCAGCTCTTGCACCAGCACCAACTGGTAATGAATACGACCAATTGCTGGGTGTGTGGGTTAATGCCACATACCATTAACAAGGGTATTCCCTACCTGGTGCTGCCGTACAGTTACAATGGATCGTCATGGGCATTCCAGACCATGTTTCTCTATGCTCTAGATACATATTCCCCTCGCCAACCGCGTTCCATCAGACCTATCACCAATAATAAGGCTTTGATAAAAGGAGTTGCCGATATGAGTAGGGATATCGATGCATACTCATCCATTCCCAAAGAAGAGTTGAGACCTTACGTAGGATGGAACGCGACGGGGTATAGTATTAGTCTGGGTGAAAGACAGCGAAAAATCTCATCTCCAATCTGGGTTGTACCCCACATGGGTCGGTTCTGCTTACAGGGTAATGGTCAGAATCCTAGAGCTCAACTGGGAAGAAGTGACTGTACTGAAACGTACACCTTCCCGTCACAGTTTTCCCCTGCGTTTTTGACTGCCAAGGGCACATATTTCATCTGTAATGACCGAGCATATACATGGCTGCCCCCTGATTTCTCGGGCACATGTTATATTGCGAACTTGCTACCGCCGACATTTACTGCTGCCTCTGACTATCACAAGACCAGAGTTGTGAGAGGTGTGATTAGTAAGGAGGATACTGCCGGTCAGGAAGCGGGAGACTTCTTCTTGGGTTTCCTGCCGTTTTGGGGACCTATGGTCAATAGTAGGAACCTGAGACAGCTGACTCATGTGGTTGAATCCACTGTCAATGTAACGGCTGGTGCCCTTGGTAATCTGACGGCTGAGCTCCAAGCGGATCGCCTCATGACTTTGCAGAACCGCATGGTTCTAGACGTTATTCTTGCAGACCGCGGTGGGGTATGCAAGGTCATCCAATCCAGTTGCTGCATTTTCATACCAGATAATGCTCCAACAGTGTATCAAGCCATCTCCAAACTCCATAAAATATCTGAATCCATACACGTGGATAAGGGAGATTGGTCACTGGTGGGGTGGTTCTGGGAATTGATATCTGCCTGGGGTTGGAAAGTTCTGATGGTCATTGGAATGATCTTAGCCATTCTTTTCCTGTTCTGTCTGTGTATACAGTGTGCTCCTACGATATGTGGCCTCTGTGCTACCTTATGTATAAGGAAACCTGTATCGAGGGACGAGCTAAGTAATAGGATGATGCTACAGCAACATCTACATGACTTTGTGAACATTGACCTAGACTCGGATTAAGATGAGTATAGTGATTGCCTATGTAAGGGCAAAAGGAGGGTCTGTCGTACTTTAATATTCGGGACCTCGTAGGGGACAGGGCCCTACCCCTGTCTATCTTGGTATTAGCAAACCGCAAATGGTAAATACGGCATGTACGAGTGCTTTATATATCGTTCTAGCTATGAATGCACTGTGTACACGTTATTCTGCTTCACTACGCGGGTTCCATTTTGGAAGCAGTGGCCATCTTGTCATTGCCCTCACATAGGCTATAATGGAGTAAATACGGGCCTCACAGTACATGGGTTTCTCCTCTGACTTCTCTGTGACCTGGGCAGCTGGCTCTGCTGCCCCAGGTCAAACCGGTCTCACGAGCTCCCCTTCCTCCGTCCACCTGTGATTAGCATCAGGGCTTGACCCATCATAAAACCCTTTCATTCTACACAATCCTCCGGCTAATCTCTTCCACACCTGCTTGTTCCTGCTTTATGACTTGTTTCCCAAAACAGGAGATGCTCATGTTTATTGGGGGGTCTATTGACATCAAATGTGGGATCTGAACCTTACTGTGTAAATCATTGTGGGCTGGCCGAACTGGAATGTGGGATGGTCATCATGACTCTGCTTTTTCGTTTGTAATGTATACTTGTAATGGCCATATCGTAAACCAAGGAATGTGTGCCTGGAGCATGCTATTTTGTACTTAAGGAGAAGCCCGTTCCTATGATTTTCAGCAGTCTCCTGAGAACATACACGCTGTTGTACTTCTAGGATACCTGTAATTGGTCTGCAGCCAATAAACGAATCTTTGACTTCACCCAGAAGACTCTGTGTTTCTGTAGGTCCGGAACAGGGTGAAACCCAGAAGTCATAGGGTGTGTGCCCCTGCACCGCTGGGACTAAAATACCCAGTACTTCAGCTGGGGGTGGTGTTTCAGGGTTTAGGGCAGTGCAGTGGTATTTGGGCAGTGTTGGGGGTCGTGCTGGGGGTGGTGTTTCAGGGTTTAGGGCAATGCAGTTGTGTTTGGGCAGTGTAAGGGGTTGTGCAGGGGGTGGTGTTTTAGGGTTTAGGGCAGTGTAGTGGTTATCGGGCAGAGTAGGGAGTCGTGCAGGGGTGGTGTTTCAGGGTTTAGGGCAGTGCAGTGATGTTTGGGCAGTGTAGGGGGTCGGGCTGGGGTGGTGTTTCAGGGTTTAGGGCAGTGCAGTGATGTTTGGGCAGTGTAGGGGGTCGTGCTCGGGGTGGTGTTTCAGGGTTTAGGGCAGTGCAGTGGTATTCGGGCAGTGTGAGGGGTCGTGCTGGGGCTAGTGTTTTAGGGTTTAGTGCAGTGTATTGGTTTTCAGGCAGTGTAGGGGGTCGTGCTGGGGCTGGAGTTTTAGGGTTAAGCGTAGTGCAGTTGTGGTCGGGCAGTGTAGGGGGTTGTGCAGTGGTTGGCGTTTCAGGGTTTAGGGCAGTGCAGTGGTGATCAGGCAGTATAGGGGGACGTGCAGGGGTGGTGTTTCAGGGTTTAGGGCTGTGCAGTGGTGGTCGGGCAGTGTAGGGGGTCTTGCTGGTGGTGGTGTTTCAGGGATTAGGGCACTGCAGTGGTGTTCGGTCACTGTAGGGGGTCGTGCTGGGACTGGTGCTTTAGGGTTTAAGGCAGTGCAGTGGTGTTTGGGCAGTGTACTGGGTCATGCTGGGGCTGGTGTATGAGTGTTTAAGGCAGTGCAGTGGTGTTCTGGTAGTGTAGGGGGTCATGTTGGGGCTGGTGTTTTAGGGTTTAGGGCAGAGCAGTGCTGTTCGGGCAGTGTTGGGGGATGTGTGGGGGTGGTGGTTTAGGGCAGTGCAGTGGCGTTCGGGCAGTGTAGTGGGTCATGCTGGGGCTGGTGTTTTAGGGTTTAGGGCAGTGCAGTGGTGTTTGGGCAGTGTACTGGGTCATGCTGGGGCTGGTGTTTCAGGGTTTAGGGCAGTGCAGTGGTATTCGGGAAGTATAGGGGGTCGTGCTGGGGGTGGTGTTTCAGGGTTTAGGGCAGTGCAGTGGGATTTGGGAAATGTAGGGGGTAGTGCAGGGGGTGGTGTTTCAGGGTTTAGGGCAGTGCAGTGGTGTTCGGCAGTGTAGGGTGTAGTGCTGGGGGTGGTCTTTCAGGGTTTAGGGCAGTACAGTGGTGTTCGGGCAGTGTAAGGGCTTGTGCGGGGGTGGTGTTTCAGGGTTTAGGGCAGTGCAGTGGTGTTCGGGCAGTGTAGGCGGTCGTGCGGGGGTGGTGTTTCAGGGTTTCGGGCAGTGCAGTGGTGTTGGGGCAGTGTAGGGGTTCATGCTGGGGTGGTGTTTCAGGGTTTAGGGCAGTGCAGTGGTGTTCGGGCAGTGTAGGTGGTCGTGCGGGGGTGGTGTTTCAGGGTTTCGGGTAGTGCAGTGGTGTTCGGGCAGTGTAGGGGTTCATGCTGGGGTGGTGTTTCAGGGTTTAGGGCAGTGCAGTGGTGTTCAGGCAGTGTAGGGGTTCGTGCAGGGGGTGGTGTTAAAGGTTTTAGGGCAGTGCAGTGGTGTTTGGGCAGTGTTGAGGTTCTTGATGGGGGTGGTGTTTCAGGGTTTAGGGCAGTGGTGTTCAGGCAGTGTAAGGGGTCTTGCTGGGGGTGGTGTTTCAGGGTTTAGGGCAGCTTAGTGGTGTTCAGGCAGTGTAGGGGGTCTTGCTGGGGGTGGTGTTTCAGGGTTTAGGGCAGTGGTGTTCTGGCAGTGTAGGGGGTCTTTCTTGGGGTGGTGTTTCAGGGTTTAGGGCAGTGCAGTGCTGTTCTGGCAGTGTAGGGGGTCGTGCACGGGGTGGTGTTTCAGGGTTTAGAGCAGTGTAGTGGTGTTCGGGCAGTGTAGGGGGTCTTGCAGGGGGTGGTGTTTCAGGGTTTAGGGCAGTGCAGTGGTGTTCGTTCAGTATAGGGGGTCGTGCAGGGGGTGGTGTTTCAAGGTTTTGGGCAGTATTGTTCGGGCATTGTAGGGGGTCGTGCAGGGGGTGGTGTTTCAGGGTTTATTGCAGTGCAGTGGTGTTCGGGCAGTGTAGGGGGTCGTGCTGAGGCTGGTGTTTCAGGGTTCAGGGCAGTGCAGTGGTGTTTTGGCAGTGTAGGGGGTCGTGCTGGGGCTGGTGTTTCAGGGTTCAGGGCAGAGCAGTGGTGTTTGGGCAGTGTGGGGGTCGTGCTGGGGGTGATGTTTCAGGGTTTTGGGAAGTGCAGTGGTGTTCGGGCAGTGCAGGGCGTCGTGCAGGGGGATGGTGTTTCGGGGTTTAGGGCAGTGCAGTGGTGTTCGGGCAGTGCAGGGGGTCATGCAGGGTGGTGGTGTTTCGGGGTTTAGGGCAGTGCAGTGGTGTTTGGGCAGTGCAGGCGGTCGTGCTGGGGCTGGTGTTTCAGGGTTTAGGGCAGTTCAGTGATGTTCAGGGAGTGTAGGGGGCAGTGATGGGGCTGGTATTTCACAGTTTAGGGCAGTGCAGCGGTGGTCGGCCAGTGCAGTGGGTCATGCTGGGGGTGGTGTTTCAGGGTTTAGGGCAGTGCAGTGGTGTTTTGGCAGTGTAGGGGGTCGTGCTGGGGCTGGTGTTTCAGGGTTCAGGGCAGAGCAATTGTGTTCGGGAAGTGTGGGGGTCGTGCTGGGTGTGGTGTTTAAGGGATTAGGGCAGGGCAGTAGTGTTCGGGCAGTGTAGGGGTTCGTGCTGGGGCTGGTGTTTCAGCGTTTAGGGCAGTGCAGTGGTGTTCGGGGAGTATAGGGGGTCGTGCTGGGGCTGGTGTTTCAGGGTTTAGGGCAGTGTTGTTGTGTTCGGGCAGTGTAGGTGGTCGTGCTGGGGGTGGTGTTTCAGGGTTTAGGGCAGTGCAGTGGTATTTGGGCAGTGTTGGGGGTCGCGCTGGGGGTGGTGTTTCAGGGTTTAGGGCAGTGCAGTATTGTTCGGGCAGTGTAGGGGATCTTGCAGGTGGTGGTGTTTAAGGGTTTAGGGCAGTGCAGTATTGTTCGGGCAGTGTAGGGGATCGTGCAGGTGGTGGTGTTTAAGGGTTTAGGGCAGTGCAGTGGTGTTCGGGCAGTGTAGGGGGTCGTGCTGGGGGTGGTGGTTCAGGGTTTAGAGCAGTGTAGTGGTGTTTGGGCAGTGTAATGGGTTGTGCAGGGGGTGGTGTTTTAGGGTTTAGGGCAGTGCAGTATTGTTCGGGCAGTGTAGGGGATCGTGCAGGTGGTGGTGTTTAAGGGTTTAGGGCAGTGCAGTGGTGTTCGGGCAGTGTAGGGGGTCATGCTGGGGCTGGTGTTTCAGGGTTTAGGGCAGTGTTGTTGTGTTCGGGCAGTGTAGGGGGTCGTGCTGGGGGTGGTGTTTCAGAGTTTAGGGCAGTGCAGTGGTATTTGGGCAGTGCTGGGGGTCGTGCTGGGGGTGGTGTTTCAGGGTTTAGGGCAATGCAGTTGTGTTTGGGCAGTGTAAGGGGTTGTGCAGGGGGTGGGGTTTTAGGGTTTAGGGCAGTGTAGTGGTTTTCGGGCAGTGTAGGGAGTCGTGCAAGGGTGGTGTTTCAGGGTTTAGGGCAGTGCAGTGATGTTTGGGCAGTGTAGGGGGTCGTGCTGGGGTGGTGTTTCAGGGTTTAGGGCAGTGCAGTGATGTTTGGGCAGTGTAGGGGGTCGTGCTGGGGGTGGTATTTCAGGGTTTAGGGCAGTGCAGTGGTATTCGGGCAGTGTGAGGGGTCGTGCTGGGGCTGGTGTTTTAGGGTTTAGTGCAGTGTATTGGTTTTCAGGCAGTGTAGGGGGTCGTGCTGGGGCTGGAGTTTTAGGGTTAAGCGTAGTGCAGTTGTGGTCGGGCAGTGTAGGGGGTTGTGCGGTGGTTGGCGTTTTAGGGTTTAGGGCAGTGGAGTAGTGTTCGGGCAGTGTAGGGAGTCGTGCAGGGGCCGGCGTTTCAGGGTTTAGGGCAGTGCAGTGGTGATCAGGCAGTATAGGGGGACGTGCAGGGGTGGTGTTTCAGGGTTTAGGGCTGTGCAGTGGTGGTCGGGCAGTGTAGGGGGTCTTGCTGGTGGTGGTGTTTCAGGGATTAGGGCACTGCAGTGGTGTTCGGTCAGTGTAGGGGGTCGTGCTGGGACTGGTGCTTTAGGGTTTAGGGCAGTGCAGTGGTGTTTGGGCAGTGTACTGGGTCATGCTGGGGCTGGTGTATCAGTGTTTAAGGCAGTGCAGTGGTGTTCGGGTAGTGTAGGGGGTCGTGCTGGGGGTGGTGTTTCAGGGTTTAGGGCAGTGCAGTGGGATTTGGGAAATGTAGGGAGTAGTGCAGGGGGTGGTGTTTCAGGGTTTAGGGCAGTGCAGTGGTGTTCGGGCAGTGTAGGGTGTAGTGCTGGGGGTGGTCTTTCAGGGTTTAGGGCAGTACTGTGGTGTTCGGGCAGTGTAAGGGCTTGTGCGGGGTGGTGTTTCAGGGTTTCGGGCAGTGCAGTGGTGTTGGGGCAGTGTAGGGGTTCATGCTGGGGTGGTGTTTCAGGGTTTAGGGCAGTGCAGTGGTGTTCAGGCAGTGTAGGGGTTCGTGCAGGGGGTGGTGTTTCAGGTTTTAGGGCAGTGCAGTGGTGTTTGGGCAGTGTTGAGGTTCTTGATGGGGGTGGTGTTTCAGGGTTTAGGGCAGTGGTGTTCAGGCAGTGTAAGGGGTCTTGCTGGGGGTGGTGTTTCAGGGTTTAGGGCAGTTTAGTGGTGTTCAGGCAGTGTAGGGGGTCTTGCTGGGGGTGGTGTTCAGGGTATAGGGCAGTGGTGTTCGGGCAGGGTAGGGGGTCTTTCTGGGGGTGGTGTTTCAGGGTTTAGGGCAGTGCAGTGGTGTCCGTGCAGTGTAGGGGGTCATGCAGGGTGTGGTGTTTCATGGTTTAGGGCAGTGCAGTGCTGTTCTGGCAGTGTAGTGGGTCATGCACGGGGTCGTGTTTCAGGGTTTAGAGCAGTGTAGTGGTGTTCGGGCAGTGTAGGGGGTCTTGCAGGGGGTGGTGTTTCAGGGTTTAGGGCAGTGCAGTGTTGTTCGTTCAGTATAGGGGGTCGTGCAGGGGGTCGTGTTTCAAGGTTTAGGGCAGTGCAGTATTGTTCGGGCATTGTAGGGGGTCGTGCAGGGGGTGGGTTTTCAGGGTTTAGGGCAGTGCTGTGATGTTCAGGCAGTGTAGGGGTTCGTGCAGGGGGTGGTGTTTCAGGTTTTAGGGCAGTGCAGTGGTGTTTGGGCAGTGTTGAGGTTCTTGATGGGGGTGGTGTTTCAGGGTTTAGGGCAGTGGTGTTCAGGCAGTGTAAGGGGTCTTGCTGGGGGTGGTGTTTCAGGGTTTAGGGCAGCTTAGTGGTGTTCAGGCAGTGTAGGGGGTCTTGCTGGGGGTGGTGTTTCAGGGTTTAGGGCATTGGTGTTCGGGCAGTGTAGGGGGTCTTTCTGGGGGTGGTGTTTCAGGGTTTAGGGCAGTGCAGTGGTGTTCTGGCAGTGTAGGGGGTCGTGCACGGGGTGGTGTTTCAGGGTTTAGAGCAGTGTAGTGGTGTTCGGGCAGTGTAGGGGGTCTTGCAGGGGGTGGTGCTTGAGGGTTTAGGGCAGTGCAGTGGTGTTCGTTCAGTATAGGGGGTCGTGCAGGGGGTGGTGTTTCAAGGTTTAGGGCAGTGCAGTATTGTTCGGGCATTGTAGGGGGTCGTGCAGGGGGTGGTGTTTCAGGGTTTAGGGCAGTGCAGTGGTGTTCGGGCAGTGTAGGGGGTCGTGCTGAGGCTGGTGTTTCAGAGTTCAGGGCAGTGCAGTGGTGTTTTGGCAGTGTAGGGGGTCGTGCTGGGGCTGGTGTTTCAGGGTTCAGGGCAGAGCAGTGGTGTTTGGGCAGTGTGGGGGTCGTGCTGGGGGTGATGTTTCAGGGTTTTGGGAAGTGCAGTGGTGTTCGGGCAGTGCAGGGTGTCGTGCAGGGGGATAGTGTTTCGGGGTTTAGGGCAGTGCAGTGGTGTTTGGGCAGTGCAGGCGGTCGTGCTGGGGCTGGTGTTTCAGGGTTTAGGGCAGTTCAGTGATGTTCAGGGAGTGTAGGGGGCAGTGATGGGGCTGGTATTTCACAGTTTAGGGCAGTGCAGCGGTGGTCGGCCAGTGCAGTGGGTCATGCTGGGGGTGGTGTTTCAGGGTTTAGGGCAGTGCAGTGGTGTTTTGGCAGTGTAGGGGGTCGTGCTGGGGCTGGTGTTTCAGGGTTCAGGGCAGGGCAGTAGTGTTCGGGCAGTGTAGGTGGTCGTGCTGGGGCTGGTGTTTCAGCGTTTAGGGCAGTGCAGTGGTGTTCGGGGAGTATAGGGGGTCGTGCTGGGGCTGGTGTTTCAGGGTTTAGGGCAGTGTTGTTGTGTTCGGGCAGTGTAGGTGGTCGTGCTGGGGGTGGTGTTTCAGGGTTTAGGGCAGTGCAGTGGTATTTGGGCAGTGTTTGGGGTCGCGCTGGGGGTGGTGTTTCAGGGTTTAGGGCAGTGCAGTATTGTTCGGGCAGTGTAGGGGATCGTGCAGGTGGTGGTGTTTAAGGGTTTACGGCAGTGCAGTGGTGTTCGGGCAGTGTAGGGGGTCGTGCTGGGGGTGGTGGTTCAGGGTTTAGTGCAGTGTAGTGGTGTTTGGGCAGTGTAATGGGTTGTGCAGGGGGTGGTGTTTTAGGGTTTAGGGCAGTGCAGTATTGTTCGGGCAGTGTAGGGGATCGTGCAGGTGGTGGTGTTTAAGGGTTTAGGGCAGTGCAGTGGTGTTCGGGCAGTGTAGGTGGTCATGCTGGGGCTGGTGTTTCAGGGTTTAGGGCAGTGCAGTGGTATTTGGGCAGTGTTGGGGGTCGTGCTGGGGGTGGTGTTTCAGGGTTTAGGGCAATGCAGTTGTGTTTGGGCAGTGTAAGGGGTTGTGCAGGGGGTGGTGTTTTAGGGTTTAGGGCAGTGTAGTGGTTATCGGGCAGTGTAGGGAGTCGTGCAGGGGTGGTGTTTCAGGGTTTAGGGCAGTGCAGTGATGTTTGGGCAGTGTAGGGGGTCGGGCTGGGGTGGTGTTTCAGGGTTTAAGGCAGTGCAGTGATGTTTGGGCAGTGTAGGGGGTCGTGCTTGGGGTGGTGTTTCACGGTTTAGGGCAGTGCAGTGGTATTCGGGCAGTGTGAGGGGTCGTGCTGGGGCTAGTGTTTTAGGGTTTAGTGCAGTGTATTGGTTTTCAGGCAGTGTAGGGGGTCGTGCTGGGGCTGGAGTTTTAGGGTTAAGCGTAGTGCAGTTGTGGTCGGGCAGTGTAGGGGGTTGTGCAGTGGTTGGCGTTTCAGGGTTTAGGGCAGTGCAGTGGTGATCAGGCAGTATAGGGGGACGTGCAGGGGTGGTGTTTCAGGGTTTAGGGCTGTGCAGTGGTGGTCGGGCAGTGTAGGGGGTCTTGCTGGTGGTGGTGTTTCAGGGATTAGGGCACTGCAGTGGTGTTCGGTCACTGTAGGGGGTCGTGCTGGGACTGGTGCTTTAGGGTTTAGGGCAGTGCAGTGGTGTTTGGGCAGTGTACTGGGTCATGCTGGGGCTGGTGTATGAGTGTTTAAGGCAGTGCAGTGGTGTTCTGGTAGTGTAGGGGGTCATGTTGGGGCTGGTGTTTTAGGGTTTAGGGCAGAGCAGTGCTGTTCGGGCTGTGTTGGGGGATGTGTGGGGGTGGTGGTTTAGGGCAGTGCAGTGGCGTTCGGGCAGTGTAGTGGGTCATGCTGGGGCTGGTGTTTTAGGGTTTAGGGCAGTGCAGTGGTGTTTGGGCAGTGTACTGGGTCATGCTGGGGCTGGTGTTTCAGGGTTTAGGGCAGTGCAGTGGTATTCGGGAAGTATAGGGGGTCGTGCTGGGGGTGGTGTTTCAGGGTTTAGGGCAGTGCAGTGGGATTTGGGAAATGTAGGGGGTAGTGCAGGGGGTGGTGTTTCAGGGTTTAGGGCAGTGCAGTGGTGTTCGGCAGTGTAGGGTGTAGTGCTGGGGGTGGTCTTTCAGGGTTTAGGGCAGTACAGTGGTGTTCGGGCAGTGTAAGGGCTTGTGCAGGGGTGGTGTTTCAGGGTTTAGGGCAGTGCAGTGGTGTTCGGGCAGTGTAGGTGGTCGTGCGGGGGTGGTGTTTCAGGGTTTCGGGCAGTGCAGTGGTGTTGGGGCAGTGTAGGGGTTCATGCTGGGGTGGTGTTTCAGGGTTTAGGGCAGTGCAGTGGTGTTCGGGCAGGGTAGGTGGTCGTGCGGGGGTGGTGTTTCAGGGTTTCGGGTAGTGCAGTGGTGTTCGGGCAGTGTAGGGGTTCATGCTGGGGTGGTGTTTCAGGGTTTAGGGCAGTGCAGTGGTGTTCAGGCAGTGTAGGGGTTCGTGCAGGGGGTGGTGTTTCAGGTTTTAGGGCAGTGCAGTGGTGTTTGGGCAGTGTTGAGGTTCTTGATGGGGTTGGTGTTTCAGGGTTTAGGGCAGTGGTGTTCAGGCAGTGTAAGGGGTCTTGCTGGGGGTGGTGTTTCAGGGTTTAGGGCAGCTTAGTGGTGTTCAGGAAGTGTAGGGGGTCTTGCTGGGGGTGGTGTTTCAGGGTTTAGGGCAGTGGTGTTCGGGAAGTGTAGGGGGTCTTTCTTGGGGTGGTGTTTCAGGGTTTAGGGCATTGCAGTGCTGTTCTGGCAGTGTAGGGGGTCGTGCACGGGGTGGTGTTTCAGGGTTTAGAGCAGTGTAGTGGTGTTCGGGCAGTGTAGGGGGTCTTGCAGGGGGTGGTGTTTCAGGGTTTAGGGCAGTGCAGTGGTGTTCGTTCAGTATAGGGGGTCGTGCAGGGGGTGGTGTTTCAAGGTTTTGGGCAGTATTGTTCGGGCATTGTAGGGGGTCGTGCAGGGGGTGGTGTTTCAGGGTTTATTGCAGTGCAGTGGTGTTCGGGCAGTGTAGGGGGTCGTGCTGAGGCTGGTGTTTCAGGGTTCAGGGCAGTGCAGTGGTGTTTTGGCAGTGTAGGGGGTCGTGCTGGGGCTGGTGTTTCAGGGTTCAGGGCAGAGCAGTGGTGTTTGGGCAGTGTGGGGGTCGTGCTGGGGGTGATGTTTCAGGGTTTTGGGAAGTGCAGTGGTGTTCGGGCAGTGCAGGGCGTCGTGCAGGGGGATGGTGTTTCGGGGTTTAGGGCAGTGCAGTGGTGTTCGGGCAGTGCAGGGGGTCATGCAGGGGGGTGGTGTTTCGGGGTTTAGGGCAGTGCAGTTGTGTTTGGGCAGTGCAGGCGGTCGTGCTGGGGCTGGTGTTTCAGGGTTTAGGGCAGTTCAGTGATGTTCAGGGAGTGTAGGGGGCAGTGATGGGGCTGGTATTTCAAAGTTTAGGGCAGTGCAGCGGTGGTCGGCCAGTGCAGTGGGTCATGCTGGGGGTGGTGTTTCTGGGTTTAGGGCAGTGCAGTGGTGTTTTGGCAGTGTAGGGGGTCGTGCTGGGGCTGGTGTTTCAGGGTTCAGGGCAGAGCAATTGTGTTCGGGAAGTGTGGGGGTCGTGCTGGGTGTGGTGTTTAAGGGATTAGGGCAGGGCAGTAGTGTTCAGGCAGTGTAGGGGTTCGTGCTGGGGCTGGTGTTTCAGCGTTTAGGGCAGTGCAGTGGTGTTCGGGGAGTATAGGGGGTCGTGCTGGGGCTGGTGTTTCAGGGTTTAGGGCAGTGTTGTTGTGTTCGGGCAGTGTAGGTGGTCGTGCTGGGGGTGGTGTTTCAGGGTTTACGGCAGTGCAGTGGTATTTGGGCAGTGTTGGGGGTCGCGCTGGGGGTGGTG
Source organism: Triturus cristatus (assembly GCF_964204655.1). Classification (NCBI taxonomy): domain Eukaryota; kingdom Metazoa; phylum Chordata; class Amphibia; order Caudata; family Salamandridae; genus Triturus; species Triturus cristatus. The sequence goes on along the minus strand of NC_140579.1, from coordinate 629,946,740 downwards.
TTTCAGGGTTTAGGGCAGTGCAGTATTGTTCAGGCAGTGTAGGGGATCTTGCAGGTGGTGGTGTTTAAGGGTTTAGGGCAGTGCAGTATTGTTCGGGCAGTGTAGGGGATCGTGCAGGTGGTGGTGTTTAAGGGTTTAGGGCAGTGCAGTGGTGTTCGGGCAGTGTAGGGGGTCGTGCTGGGGGTGGTGGTTCAGGGTTTAGAGCAGTGTAGTGGTGTTTGGGCAGTGTAATGGGTTGTGCAGGGGTGGTGTTTTAGGGTTTAGGGCAGTGCAGTATTGTTCGGGCAGTGTAGGGGATCGTGCAGGTGGTGGCGTTTTAGGGTTTAGGGCAGTGCAGTGGTGTTCGGGCAGTGTAGGGGGTCATGCTGGGGCTGGTGTTTCAGGGTTTAGGGCAGTGTTGTTGTGTTCGGGCAGTGTAGGGGGTCGTGCTGGCGGTGGTGTTTCAGAGTTTTGGGCAGTGCAGTGGTATTTGGGCAGTGTTTGGGGTCGTGCTGGGGGTGGTGTTTCAGGGTTTAGGGCAATGCAGTTGTGTTTGGGCAGTGTAAGGGGTTGTGCAGGGGGTGGGGTTTTAGGGTTTAGGGCAGTGTAGTGGTTTTCGGGCAGTGTAGGGAGTCGTGCAGGGGTGGTGTTTCAGGGTTTAGGGCAGTGCAGTGATGTTTGGGCAGTGTAGGGGGTCGTGCTGGGGTGGTGTTTCAGGGTTTAGGGCAGTGCAGTGATGTTTGGGCAGTGTAGGGGGTCGTGCTGGGGGTGGTATTTCAGGGTTTAGGGCAGTGCAGTGGTATTCGGGCAGTGTGAGGGGTCGTGCTGGGGCTGGTGTTTTAGGGTTTAGTGCAGTGTATTGGTTTTCAGGCAGTGTAGGGGGTCGTGCTGGGGCTGGAGTTTTAGGGTTAAGCGTAGTGCAGTTGTGGTCGGGCAGTGTAGGGGGTTGTGCGGTGGTTGGCGTTTTAGGGTTTAGGGCAGTGGAGTAGTGTTCGGGCAGTGTAGGGAGTCGTGCAGGGGCCGGCGTTTCAGGGTTTAGGGCAGTGCAGTGGTTATCAGGCAGTATAGGGGGACGTGCAGGGGTGGTGTTTCAGGGTTTAGGGCTGTGCAGTGGTGGTCGGGCAGTGTAGGGGGTCTTGCTGGTGGTGGTGTTTCAGGGATTAAGGCACTGCAGTGGTGTTCGGTCAGTGTAGGGGGTCGTGCTGGGACTGGTGCTTTAGGGTTTAGGGCAGTGCAGTGGTGTTTGGGCAGTGTACTGGGTCATGCTGGGGCTGGTGTATCAGTGTTTAAGGCAGTGCAGTGGTGTTCGGGTAGTGTAGGGGGTCATGTTGGGGCTGGTGTTTTAGGGTTTAGGGCAGAGCAGTGCTGTTCGGGCAGTGTTGGGGTATGTGTGGGGGTGGTGGTTTAGGGCAGTACAATGGTGTTTGGGCAGTGTACTGGGTCATGCTGGGGCTGGTGTATCAGTGTTTAAGGCAGTGCAGTGGTGTTCGGGTAGTGTAGGGGGTCGTGCTGGGGGTGGTGTTTCAGGGTTTAGGGCAGTGCAGTGGGATTTGGGAAATGTAGGGGGTAGTGCAGGGGGTGGTGTTTCAGGGTTTAGGGCAGTGCAGTGGTGTTCGGGCAGTGTAGGGTGTAGTGCTGGGGGTGGTCTTTCAGGGTTTAGGGCAGTACTGTGGTGTTCGGGCAGTGGAAGGGCTTGTGCGGGGGTGGTGTTTCAGGGTTTCGGGCAGTGCAGTGGTGTTGGGGCAGTGTAGGGGTTCATGCTGGGGTGGTGTTTCAGGGTTTAGGGCAGTGCAGTGGTGTTCAGGCAGTGTAGGGGTTCGTGCAGGGGGTGGTGTTTCAGGTTTTAGGGCAGTGCAGTGGTGTTTGGGCAGTGTTGAGGTTCTTGATGGGGGTGGTGTTTCAGGGTTTAGGGCAGTGGTGTTCAGGCAGTGTAAGGGGTCTTGCTGGGGGTGGTGTTTCAGGGTTTAGGGCAGTTTAGTGGTGTTCAGGCAGTGTAGGGGGTCTTGCTGGGGGTGGTGTTCAGGGTTTAGGGCAGTGGTGTTCGGGCAGTGTAGGGGGTCTTTCTGGGGGTGGTGTTTCAGGGTTTAGGGCCGTGCAGTGGTGTCCGTGCAGTGTAGGGGGTCATGCAGGGTGTGGTGTTTCAGGGTTTAGGGCAGTGCAGTGCTGTTCTGGCAGTGTAGTGGGTCATGCACGGGGTGGTGTTTCAGGGTTTAGAGCAGTGTAGTGGTGTTCGGGCAGTGTAGGGGGTCTTGCAGGGGGTGGTGTTTCAGGGTTTAGGGCAGTGCAGTGTTGTTCGTTCAGTATAGGGGGTCGTGCAGGGGGTCGTGTTTCAAGGTTTAGGGCAGTGCAGTATTGTTCGGGCATTGTAGGGGGTCGTGCAGGGGGTGGGTTTTCAGGGTTTAGGGCAGTGCAGTGGTGTTCGGGCAGTGTAGGGGGTCGTGCTGGGGCTGGTGTTTCAGGGTTCAGGGCAGAGCAGTGGTGTTCGGGCAGTGTGGGGGTCGTGCTGGGGGTGATGTTTCAGGGTTTTGGGAAGTGCAGTGGTGTTCGGGCAGTGCAGGGGTTCGTGCAGGGGGATGGTGTTTCGGGGTTTAGGGCAATGCAGTGGTGTTCGGGCAGTGCAGGGGGTCATGCAGGGGGGTGGTGTTTTGGGGTTTAGGGCAGTGCAGTGGTGCTTGGGCAGTGCAGGCGGTCATGCAGGGGGTGGTGAATTGGGGTTTAGGGCAGTGCACTGGTGTTCGGGCAATGCAGAGGGTCGTGGTGGGGCTGGTGTTTCAGGGTTTAGGGCAGTGCAGTGATGTTCAGGGAGTGTAGGGGGCAGTGATGGGGCTGGTATTTCACAGTTTAGGGCAGTGCAGTGGTGGTCGGCCAGTGCAGTGGGCCATGCTGGGGGTGGTGTTTCAGGGTTTAGGGCAGTGCAGTGGTATTTGGGCAGTGTTGGGGGTCGCGCTGGGGGTGGTGTTTCAGGGTTCAGGGCAGAGCATTTGTATTCGGGAAGTGTGGGGGTCGTGCTGGGTGTGGTATTTAAGGGATTAGGGCAGGGCAGTGGTGTTCGGGCAGTGTAGGGGGTCGTGCTGGGGGTGGTGTTTCAGGGTTTAGGGCAGTGCAGTGGTATTTGGGCAGTGTTGGGGGTCGCGCTGGGGGTGGTGTTTCAGGGTTTAGGGCAGTGCAGTATTGTTCGGGCAGTGTAGGGGATTGTGCAGGTGGTGGTGTTTAAGGGTTTAGGGCAGTGCAGTATTGTTCGGGCAGTGTAGAGGATCGTGCAGGTGGTGGTATTTAAGGGTTTAGGGCAGTGCAGTGGTGTTCGGGCAGTGTAGGGGTTGTGCTGGGGTGGTGTTTCGGGGTTTAGTGCAGTGCAGTGGTGTCCGGGCAGTGTAGGGGGTCGTGCAGGGTGTGGTGTTTCAGGGTTTAGGGCAGTGCAGTGCTGTTCTGGCAGTGTAGGGGGTCGTGCAGGGGGTGGTGTTTCAGGGTTTAGAGCAGTGTAGTGGTGTTCGGGCAGTGTGGAGGGTCGTGCAGGTGGTGGTGTTTCAGGGTTTAGGACAGTGCAGTATTGTTCGGGCAGTGTAGGGCGTCGTGCAGGGGGTGGTGTTTAAGGGTTTAGGGCAGTGCAGTGGTGTTTGGGCAGTGTAGGGGGTCGTGCTGAGGCTGGTGTTTCAGGGTTCAGGGCAGTGTAGTGGTGTTTTGGCAGTGTAGGGGGTCGTGCTGGGGCTGGTTTTTCAGGGTTCAGGGCAGAGCAGTGGTGTTCGGGCAGTGTGGGGGTCGTGCTGGGTGTGGTGTTTCAGGGATTAGGGCAGTGCAGTGGTGTTCCGGCAGTGTAGGGAGTCGTGCTAGGGCTGGTATTTCAGGGTTTAGGGCAGTGCAGTGGTGTTCGGGGAGTACAGGGGGTCATGCAGGGGGTGGTGTTTCGGGGTTTAGGGCAGTGCAGTGGTGTTCCGGCAGTGCAGGGGGTCGTGCTGGTGGTGGTGTTTCAGTGTATAGGGCAGTGCAGTGGTGTCCGGGCAGTGTAGGGGTTGTGCTGGGGTGGTGTTTAGGGCAGTGCAGTGGTGTCCGGGCAGAGTAGGGGGTCGTGCAGGGTGTGGTGTTTCAGGGTTTAGGGCAGTGCAGTGCTGTTCTGGCAGTGTAGGGTGCCGTGCAGGGGGTGGTGTTTCAGGGTTTAGAGCAGTGTTGTGGTGTTCGGGCAGTGTAGAGGGTCGTGCAGGGGGTGGTGTTTCAGGGTTTAGGGCAGTGCAGTATTGTTCGGGCAGTGTAGAGGGTCGTGCAGGGGGTGGTGTTTCAGGGTTCAGGGCAGTGTAGTGGTGTTTTGGCAGTGTAGGGGGTCGTGCTGGGGCTGGTTTTTCAGGGTTCAGGGTAGAGCAGTGGTGTTCGGGAAGTGTGGGGGTCGTGCTGGGGGTGGTGTTTCAGGGTTTAGGGCAGTGCAGTGCAGTGGTGTTCGGGGAGTGTAGGCGGTCGTGCTGGGGCTGGTGTTTCAGGGTTTAGGGCAGTGCAGTGGTGGTCGGTCAGTGAAGTGTGTCTTGCTGGGGGTGGTGGTTCAGGGTTTAGGGCAGTGCAGTTGTGTTCGGGCAGTGCAGGGGGTCTTGCTGGGGGTGATGTTTCAGGGTTTTGGGAAGTGCAGTGGTGTTCGGGCAGTGCAGGGTGTCGTGCAGGGGGATGGTGTTTCGGGGTTTAGGGCAGTGCAGTGGTGTTCGGGCAGTGCAGGGGGTCATGCAGGGGGGTGGTGTTTCGGGGTTTAGGGCAGTACAGTGGTGTTCGGGCAGTGCAGGGGGTCATGCAGGGGTGGTGATTTGGGGTTTAGGGCAGTGCACTGGTGTTCGGGCAATGCAGGGGGTCGTGCTGGGGCTGGTGTTTCAGGGTTTAGGGCAGTGCAGTGATGTTTGGGGAGTGTAGGGGGCCGTGATGGGGCTGGTGTTTCACAGTTTAGGGCAGTGCAGTGGTGGTCGGCCAGTGCAGTGGGTCATGCTGGGGGTGGTGTTTCAGGGTTTAGGGCAGTGTAGTGGTGTACGGGCACTGAAGGGGGTCCTGCAGGGGGGTGGTGTTTCATGGTTTAGGGCAGTACACTGGTGTTCGGGCAGTGCAGGGGGTCATGCTGGGGTTGGTGTTTCAGGGTATAGGGAAGTGCAGTGGTGTTCGGGCAGTGTAGGGGTTGTGGTGGGGGTGCTGTTTCAGGGTTTAGGGCAGTGCAGTGGTGTCCGGGCAGTGTAGGGGTTGTGCAGGGTGTGGTGTTTCAGGGTTTAGGGCAGTGCAGTGCTGTTCTGGCAGTGTAGGGGTCATGCAGGGGGTGGTGTTTCAGGGTTTAGAGCAGTGTAGTGGTGTTCGGGCAGTGTAGGGGGTCGTGCAGTGGGTGGTGTTTCAGGGTTTAGGGCAGTGAAGTGGTGTTTGTTCAGTATAGGGGGTCGTGCAGGGGGTGGTGTTTCAGGGTTTAGGGCAGTGCAGTATTGTTCGGGCAGTGTAGGGGATCGTGCAGGTGGTAGTGTTTAAGGGTTTAGGGCAGTGCAGTTTTGTTCGGGCAGTGTATGGGGTCGTGCTGGGGCTGGTGTTTCAGGGTTTAGGGCAGTGTTGTTGTGTTCAGGCAGTGTAGGGGGTCGTGCTGGCGGTGGTGTTTCAGGGTTTAGGGCAGTGCAGTGGTATTTGGGCAGTGGTGGGGGTCATACTGGGGGTGGTGTTTCAGGGCTTAGTGCAGTGCAGTGGTGTACGGGCAATGTAGAGGGTTGTGCTGGGGGTGGTGGTTCAGGGTTTAGAGCAGTGTAGTGGTGTTTGGGCAGTGTAAGGGGTTTGCAGGGGGTGGTGTTTTAGGGTTTAGGGCAGTGCGGTGGTGTTCGGGCAGTGTAAGGGGTCGTGCAGGGGGTGGTGTTTCAGGGTTTAGGGCAGTGCAGTATTGTTCGGGCAGTGTAGGGGATCATGCAGGTGGTGGTGTTTAAGGGTTTAGGGCAGTGCAGTGGTGTTCGGGTAGTGTAGGGGGTCATGCTGGGGCTGGTGTTTCAGGGTTTAGGGCAGTGTTGTTGTGTTCAGGCAGTGTAGGGGGTCTTGCTGGGGGTGGTGTTTCAGGGTTTAGGGCAGTGGTGGTCGGGCAGTGTAGGGGGTCTTGCTGGTGGTGGTGTTTCAGGGTTTAGGGCACTGCAATGGTTTTTGGTCAGTGTAGGGGGTCGTGCTGGGACTGGTGCTTTAGGGTTTAGGGCAGTGCAGTGGTGTTTCGGCAGTGTACTGGGTCATGCTGGGGCTGGTGTTTCAGGGTTTAGGGCAGTGCAGTGGCATTCGGTCAGTGTAGTGGGTCATGCTGGGGCTGGTGTTTTAGGGTTTAGGGAAGTGCAGTGGTGTTTGGGCAGTGTACTGGGTCATGCTGGGGCTGGTGTTTCAGGGTTTAGGGCAGTGCAGTGGTATTCCGGAAATAAAAGGGGGTCGTGCTGGGGGTGGTGTTTCGGGGTTTAGGGCAGTACAGTGGTGTTCGGGCAGTGCAGGGGGTCATGCAGGGGGTGGTGAATTGGGGTTTAGGGCAGTGCACTGGTGTTCGGGCAATGCAGGGGGTCGTGCTGGGGCTGGTGTTTCAGGGTTTAGGGCAGTGCAGTGCTGTTCGGGGAGTGTAGGGGGCCGTGATGGGGCTGGTGTTTCACAGTTTAGGGCAGTGCAGTGGTGGTCGGCCAGTGCAGTGGGTCATGCTGGGGGTGGTGTTTCAGGGTTTAGGGCAGTGTAGTGGTGTACGGGCACTGAAGGGGGTCGTGCAGGGGGGTGGTGTTTCATGGTTTAGGGCAGTGCACTGGTGTTCGGGCAGTGCAGGGGGTCATGCTGGGGTTGGTGTTTCAGGGTATAGGGAAGTGCAGTGGTGTTCGGGCAGTGTAGGGGTTGTGGTGGGGGTGCTGTTTCAGGGTTTAGGGCAGTGCAGTGGTGTCCGGGCAGTGTAGGGGGTCATGCAGGGTGTGGTGTTTCAGGGTTTAGGGCAGTGCAGTGCTGTTCTGGCAGTGTAGGGGTCATGCAGGGGGTGGTGTTTCAGGGTTTAGAGCAGTGTAGTGGTGTTCGGGCAGTGTAGGGGGTTGTGCAGGGGGTGGTGTTTCAGGGTTTAGGGTAGTGAAGTGGTGTTTGTTCAGTATAGGGGGTCGTGCAGGGGGTGGTGTTTCAGGGTTTAGGGCAGTGCAGTATTGTTCGGGCAGTGTAAGGGATCGTGCAGGTGGTAGTGTTTAAGGGTTTAGGGCAGTGCAGTTTTGTTCGGGCAGTGTATGGGGTCGTGCTGGGGCTGGTGTTTCAGGATTTAGGGCAGTGTTGTTGTGTTTGGGCAGTGTAGGGGGTCGTGCTGGCGGTGGTGTTTCAAGGTTTAGGGCAGTGCAGTGGTATTTGGGCAGTGTTGGGGGACATACTGGGGGTGGTGTTTCAGGGCTTAGGGCAGTGCAGTGGTGTACGGGCAGTGTAGAGGGTTGTGCTGGGGGTGGTGGTTCAGGGTTTAGAGCAGTGTAGTGGTGTTTGGGCAGTGTAAGGGGTTTGCAGGGGGTGGTGTTTTAGGGTTTAGGGCAGTGCGGTGGTGTTTGGGCAGTGTAAGGGGTTGTGCAGGGGGTGGTGTTTTAGGGTTTAGGGCAGTGTAGTGGTTTTCGGGCAGTTTAGGGAGTCGTGCAGGGGTGGTGTTTCAGGGTTTAGGGCAGTGCAGTGATGTTTGGGCAGTGTAGGGGGTCGTGCTGGGGGTGGTGTTTCAGGGTTTAGGGCAGTGCAGTGGTATTCAGGCAGTGTGAGGAGTCGTGCTGGGGCTGGTGTTTTAGGGTTTAGTGCAGTGTATTGGTTTTCGGGCAGTGTAGGGGGTCGTGCTGGGGCTGGAGTTTTAGGGTTAAACGTAGTGCAGTGGTGTTCGGGCAGTGTAGGGGGTCATGCTGGGGGTGGTGTTTTATGGTTTAGGGTAGTGCAGTTGTGGTCGGGCAGTGTAGGGGGTTGTGCAGGGGTTGGCGTTTTAGGGTTTAGGGCAGTGGAGTGGTGTTCAGGCAGTGTAGGGGGTCGTGCAGGGGGTGGCGTTTCAGGTTTAGGGCAGTGCAGTGGTGATCAGGCAGTATAGGGGGTCGTGCAGGGGTGGTGTTTCAGAGTTTAGGGCTGTGCAGTGGTGGTTGGGCAGTGTTGGGGGTCTTGCTGGTGGTGGTGTTTCAGGGATTAGGGCACTGCAGTGGTGTTCGGTCAGTGTAGGGGGTCGTGCTGGGACTGGTGCTTTAGGGTTTAGGGCAGTGCAGTGGTGTTTGGGCAGTGTACTGGGTCATGCTGGGGCTGGTGTTTCAGTGTTTAAGGCAGTGCAGTGGTGTTCGGGTAGTGTAGGGGGTCATGTTGGGGCTGGTGTTTTAGGGTTTAGGGCAGAGCAGTGCTGTTCGGGCAGTGTTGGGGGATGTGTTGGGGTGGTGGTTTAGGGCAGTGCAGTGGCGTTCGGGCAGTGTAGTGGGTCATGCTGGGGCTGGTGTTTTAGGGTTTAGGGCAGTGCAGTGCATTGGTGTTTGGGCAGTGTACTGGGTCATGCTGGGGCTGGTGTTTCAGGGTTTAGGGCAGTGCAGTGGTATTCGGGAAGTATAGGGGGTCGTGCTGGGGGTGGTGTTTCAGGGTTTAGGGCAGTGCAGTGGGATTTGGGAAATGTAGGGGGTAGTGCAGGGGGTGGTGTTTCAGGGTTTAGGGCAGTGCAGTGGTGTTCGGGCAGTGTAGGGGGTAGTGCTGGGGGTGGTCTTTCAGGGTTTAGGGCAGTACAGTGGTGTTCGGGCAGTGTAGGGGCTTGTGCGGGGGTGGTGTTTCAGGGTTTCGGGTAGTGCAGTGGTGTTCGGGCAGTGTAGGGGTTCATGCTGGGGTGGTGTTTCAGGGTTTAGGGCAGTGCAGTGGTGTTCAGGCAGTGTAGGGGTTCGTGCAGGGGGTGGTGTTTCAGGTTTTAGGGCAGTGCAGTGGTGTTTGGGCAGTGTTGAGGTTCTTGATGGGGGTGGTGTTTCAGGGTTTAGGGCAGTGGTGTTCAGGCAGTGTAAGGGGTCTTGCTGGGGGTGGTGTTTCAGGGTTTAGGGCAGCTTAGTGGTGTTCAGGCAGTGTAGGGGGTCTTGCTGGGGGTGGTGTTTCAGGGTTTAGGGCATTGGTGTTCGGGCAGTGTAGGCGGTCTTTCTGGGGGTGGTGTTTCAGGGTTTAGGGCAGTGCAGTGCTGTTCTGGCAGTGTAGGGGGTCGTGCACGGGGTGGTGTTTCAGGGTTTAGAGCAGTGTAGTGGTGTTCGGGCAGTGTAGGGGGTCTTGCAGGGGGTGGTGTTTCAGGGTTTAGGGCAGTGCAGTGGTGTTCGTTCAGTATAGGGGTCGTGCAGGGGGTGGTGTTTCAAGGTTTAGGGCAGTGCAGTATTGTTCGGGCATTGTAGGGGGTCGTGCAGGGGGTGGTGTTTCAGGGTTTAGGGCAGTGCAGTGGTGTTCGGGCAGTGTAGGGGGTCGTGCTGAGGCTGGTGTTTCAGGGTTCAGGGCAGTGCAGTGGTGTTTTGGCAGTGTAGGGGGTTGTGCTGGGGCTGGTGTTTCAGGGTTCAGGGCAGAGCAGTGGTGTTTGGGCAGTGTGGGGGTCGTGCTGGGGGTGATGTTTCAGGATTTTGGGAAGTGCAGTGGTGTTCGGGCAGTGCAGGGCGTCGTGCAGGGGGATGGTGTTTCGGGGTTTAGGGCAGTGCAGTGGTGTTTGGGCAGTGCAGGCGGTCGTGCTGGGTCTGGTGTTTCAGGGTTTAGGGCAGTTCAGTGATGTTCAGGGAGTGTAGGGGGCAGTGATGGGGCTGGTATTTCACAGTTTAGGGCAGTGCAGCGGTGGTCGGCCAGTGCAGTGGGTCATGCTGGGGGTGGTGTTTCAGGGTTTAGGGCAGTGCAGTGGTGTTTTGGCAGTGTAGGGGGTCGTGCTGGGGCTGGTGTTTCAGGGTTCAGGGCAGAGCAATTGTGTTCGGGAAGTGTGGGGGTCGTGCTGGGTGTGGTGTTTGAGGGATTAGGGCAGGGCAGTAGTGTTCGGGCAGTGTAGGTGGTCGTGCTGGGGCTGGTGTTTCAGCGTTTAGGGCAGTGCAGTGGTGTTCGGGGAGTATAGGGGGTCGTACTGGGGCTGGTGTTTCAGGGTTTAGGGCAGTGTTGTTGTGTTCGGGCAGTGTAGGTGGTCGTGCTGGGGGTGGTGTTTCAGGGTTTAGGGCAGTGCAGTATTGTTCGGGCAGTGTAGGGGATCGTGCAGGTGGTGGTGTTTAAGGGTTTAGGGCAGTGCAGTGGTGTTCGGGCAGTGTAGGGGGTCGTGCTGGGGTGGTGGTTCAGGGTTTAGGGCATTGGTGTTCGGGCAGTGTAGGCGGTCTTTCTTGGGGTGGTGTTTCAGGGTTTAGGGCAGTGCAGTGCTGTTCTGGCAGTGTAGGGGGTCGTGCACGGGGTGGTGTTTCAGGGTTTAGAGCAGTGTAGTGGTGTTCGGGCAGTGTAGGGGGTCTTGCAGGGGGTGGTGTTTCAGGGTTTAGGGCAGTGCAGTGGTGTTCGGTCAGTGCAGGGGGTCTTGCAGGGGGTGGTGTTTCAGGGTTTAGGGCAGTGCAGTGGTGTTCGTTCAGTATAGGGGTCGTGCTGGGGGTGGTGTTTCAGGGTTTAGGGCATTGGTGTTCGGGCAGTGTAGGCGGTCTTTCTGGGGGTGGTGTTTCAGGGTTTAGGGCAGTGCAGTGCTGTTCTGGCAGTGTAGGGGGTCGTGCATGGGGTGGTGTTTCAGGGTTTAGAGCAGTGTAGTGGTGTTCGGGTAGTGTAGGGGGTCATTCTGGGGAGGTGTTTCAGGGTTTAGGGCAGTGCAGTGGTGTTCGTTCAGTATAGGGGTCGTGCAGGGGGTGGTGTTTCAAGGTTTAGGGCAGTGCAGTATTGTTTGGGCATTGTAGGGGGTCGTGCAGGGGGTGGTGTTTCAGGGTTTAGGGCAGTGCAGTGGTGTTCGGGCAGTGTAGGGGGTCGTGCTGAGGCTGGTGTTTCAGGGTTCAGGGCAGTGCAGTGGTGTTTTGGCAGTGTAGGGGGTCGTGCTGGGGCTGGTGTTTCAGGGTTCAGGGCAGAGCAGTGGTGTTTGGGCAGTGTGGGGGTCGTGCTGGGGGTGATGTTTCAGGGTTTTGGGAAGTGCAGTGGTGTTCGGGCAGTGCAGGGCGTCGTGCAGGGGGATGGTGTTTCGGGGTTTAGGGCAGTGCAGTAGTGTTTGGGCAGTGCAGGCGGTCGTGCTGGGGCTGGTGTTTCAGGGTTTAGGGCAGTTCAGTGATGTTCAGGGAGTGTAGGGGGCAGTGATGGGGCTGGTATTTCACAGTTTAGGGCAGTGCAGCGGTGGTCGGCCAGTGCAGTGGGTCATGCTGGGGGTGGTGTTTCAGGGTTTAGGGCAGTGCAGTGTTGTTTTGGCAGTGTAGGGGGTCATGCTGGGGCTGGTGTTTCAGGGTTCAGGGCAGAGCAATTGTGTTCGGGAAGTGTGGGGGTCGTGCTGAGTGTGGTGTTTAAGGGATTAGGGCAGGGCAGTAGTGTTCGGGCAGTGTAGGTGGTCGTGCTGGGGCTGGTGTTTCAGCGTTTAGGGCAGTGCAGTGGTGTTCGGGGAATATAGGGGGTCGTGCTGGGGCTGGTGTTTCAGGGTTTAGGGCAGTGTTGTTGTGTTCGGGCAGTGTAGGTGGTCGTGCTGGGGGTGGTGTTTCAGGGTTTAGGGCAGTGCAGTATTGTTCGGGCAGTGTAGGGGATCGTGCAGGTGGTGGTGTTTAAGGGATTAGGGCAGTGCAGTGGTGTTCGGGCAGTGTAGGGGGTCGTGCTGGGGTGGTGGTTCAGGGTTTAGAGCAGTGTAGTGGTGTTTGGGCAGTGTAATGGGTTGTGCAGGGGGTGGTGTGTTAGGGTTTAGGGCAGTGCAGTATTGTACGGGCAGTGTAGGAGATCGTGCAGGTGGTGGTGTTTAAGGTGTAGGGGGTCATGCTGGGGCTGGTGTTTCAGGGTTTAGGGCAGTGTTGTTGTGTTCGGGCAGTGTAGGGGGTCGTGCTGGGGGTGGTGTTTCAGGGTTTAGGGCAGTGCAGTGGTATTTGGGCAGTGTTGGGGGTTGTGCTGGGGGTGGTGTTTCAGGGTTTAGGGCAATGCAGTTGTGTTTGGGCAGTGTAAGGGGTTGTGCAGGGGGTGGTGTTTTAGGGTTTAGGGCAGTGTAGTGGTTATCGGGCAGTGTAGGGAGTCGTGCAGGGGTGGTGTTTCAGGGTTTAGGGCAGTGCAGTGATGTTTGGGCAGTGTAGGGGGTCGTGCTGGGGTGGTGTTTCAGGGTTTAGGGCAGTGCAGTGATGTTTGGGCAGTGTAGGGGGTCGTGCTGGGGGTGGTGTTTCAGGGTTTAGGGCAGTGCAGTGGTATTCGGGCAGTGTGAGGGGTCGTGCTGGGGCTGGTATTTTAGGGTTTAGTGCAGTGTATTGGTTTTCGGGCAGTGTAGGGGGTCGTGCTGGGGCTGGAGTTTTAGGGTTAAACGTAGTGCAGTGGTGTTCGGGCAGTGTAGGGGGTCATGCTGGGGGTGGTGTTTTATGGTTTAGGGTAGTGCAGTTGTGGTCGGGCAGTGTAGGGGGTTGTGCAGGGGTTGGCGTTTTAGGGTTTAGGGCAGTGGAGTGGTGTTCAGGCAGTGTAGGGGGTCGTGCAGGGGGTGGTGTTTCAGGTTTAGGGCAGTGCAGTGGTGATCAGGCAGTATAGGGGGTCGTGCAGGGGTGGTGTTTCAGAGTTTAGGGCTGTGCAGTGGTGGTTGGGCAGTGTTGGGGGTCTTGCTGGTGGTGGTGTTTCAGGGATTAGGGCACTGCAGTGGTGTTCGGTCAGTGTAGGGGGTCGTGCTGGGACTGGTGCTTTAGGGTTTAGGGCAGTGCAGTGGTGTTTGGGCAGTGTACTGGGTCATGCTGGGGCTGGTGTTTCAGTGTTTAAGGCAGTGCAGTGGTGTTCGGGTAGTGTAGGGGGTCATGTTGGGGCTGGTGTTTTAGGGTTTAGGGGAGAGCAGTGCTGTTCGGGCAGTGTTGGGGGATGTGTTGGGGTGGTGGTTTAGGGCAGTGCAGTGGCGTTCGGGCATTGTAGTGGGTCATGCTGGGGCTGGTGTTTTAGGGTTTAGGGCAGTGCAGTGCAGTGGTGTTTGGGCAGTGTACTGGGTCATGCTGGGGCTGGTGTTTCAGGGTTTAGGGCAGTGCAGTGGTATTCGGAAAGTATAGGGGGTCGTGCTGGGGTTGGTGTTTCAGGGTTTAGGGCAGTGCAGTGGGATTTGGGAAATGTAGGGGGTAGTGCAGGGGGTGGTGTTTCAGGGTTTAGGGCAGTGCAGTGGTGTTCGGGCAGTGTAGGGGGTAGACCTGGGGGTGGTCTTTCAGGGTTTAGGGCAGTACAGTGGTGTTCGGGCAGTGTAGGGGTCCTGCAGGGGGTGGTGTTTCAAGGTTTAGGGCAGTGCAGTGGGATTTGGGAAATGTAGGTGGTCGTGCGGGGGTGGTGTTTCAGGGTTTCGGGTAGTGCAGTGGTGTTCGGGCAGTGTAGGGGTTCATGCTGTGGTGGTGTTTCAGGGTTTAGGGCAGTGCAGTGGTGTTCAGGCAGTGTTGAGGTTCTTGATGGGGGTGGTGTTTCAGGGTTTAGGGCAGTGGTGTTCAGGCAGTGTAAGTGGTCTTGCTGGGGGTGGTGTTTCAGGGTTTAGGGCATTGGTGTTCGGGCAGTGTAGGCGGTCTTTCTGGGGGTGGTGTTTCAGGGTTTAGGGCAGTGCAGGGCTGTTCTGGCAATGTAGGGGGTCGTGCACAGGGTGGTGTTTCAGGGTTTAGAGCAGTGTAGTGGTGTTCGGGCAGTGTAGGGGGTCTTGCAGGGGGTGGTGTTTCAGGGTTTAGGGCAGTACAGTGGTGTTCGTTCAGTATAGGGGTCCTGCAGGGGGTGGTGTTTCAAGGTTTAGGGCAGTGCAGTATTGTTCGGGCATTGTAGGGGGTCGTGCAGGGGGTGGTGTTTCAGGGTTTAGGGCAGTGCAGTGGTGTTCGGGCAGTGTAGGGGGTCGTGCTGAGGCTGGTGTTTCAGGGTTCAGGGCAGTGCAGTGGTGTTTTGGCAGTGTAGGGGGTCGTGCTGGGGCTGGTGTTTCAGGGTTCAGGGCAGAGCAGTGGTGTTTGGGCAGTGTGGGGGTCGTGCTGGGGGTGATGTTTCAGGGTTTTGGGAAGTGCAGTGGTGTTCGGGCAGTGCAGGGCATCGTGCAGGGGGGTGGTGTTTCGGGGTTTAGGGCAGTGCAGTGGTGTTTGGGCAGTGCAGGCGGTCGTGCTGGGGCTGGTGTTTCAGGGTTTAGGGCAGTTCAGTGATGTTCAGGGAGTGTAGGGGGCAGTGATGGGGCTGGTATTTCACAGTTTAGGGCAGTGCAGCGGTGGTCGGCCAGTGCAGTGGGTCATGCTGGGGGTGGTGTTTCAGGGTTTAGGGCAGTGCAGTGGTGTTTTGGCAGTGTAGGGGTTCGTGCTGGGGCTGGTGTTTCAGGGTTCAGGGCAGAGCAATTGTGTTCGGGAAGTGTGGGGGTCGTGCTGGGTGTGGTGTTTGAGGGATTAGGGCAGGGCAGTAGTGTTCGGGCAGTGTAGGTGGTCGTGCTGGGGCTGGTGTTTCAGCGTTTAGGGCAGTGCAGTGGTGTTCGGGGAGTATAGGGGGTCGTGCTGGGGCTGGTGTTTCAGGGTTTAGGGCAGTGTTGTTGTGTTCGGGCAGTGTAGGTGGTCGTGCTGGGGGTGGTGTTTCAGGGTTTAGGGCAGTGCAGTATTGTTCGGGCAGTGTAGGGGATCATGCAGGTGGTGGTGTTTAAGGGTTTAGGGCAGTGCAGTGGTGTTCGGGCAGTGTAGGGGGTCGTGCTGGGGTGGTGGTTCAGGGTTTAGGGCATTGGTGTTCGGGCAGTGTAGGCGGTCTTTCTGGGGGTGGTGTTTCAGGGTTTAGGGCAGTGCAGTGCTGTTCTGGCAGTGTAGGGGGTCGTGCACGGGGTGGTGTTTCAGGGTTTAGAGCAGTGTAGTGGTGTTCGGGCAGTGTAGGGGGTCTTGCAGGGGGTGGTGTTTCAGGGTTTAGGGCAGTGCAGTGGTGTTCGGGCAGTGTAGGGGGTCTTGCAGGGGGTGGTGTTTCAGGGTTTAGGGCAGTGCAGTGGTGTTCGTTCAGTATAGGGGTCGTGCTGGGGGTGGTGTTTCAGGGTTTAGGGCATTGGTGTTCGGGCAGTGTAGGCGGTCTTTCTGGGGGTGGTGTTTCAGGGTTTAGGGCAGTGCAGTGCTGTTCTGGCAGTGTAGGGGGTCGTGCACGGGGTGGTGTTTCAGGGTTTAGAGCAGTGTAGTGGTGTTCGGGCAGTGTAGGGGGTCTTGCAGGGGGTGGTGTTTCAGGGTTTAGGGCAGTGCAGTGGTGTTCGTTCAGTATAGGGGTCGTGCAGGGGGTGGTGTTTCAAGGTTTAGGGCAGTGCAGTATTGTTCGGGCATTGTAGGGGGTCGTGCAGGGGGTGGTGTTTCAGGGTTTAGGGCAGTGCAGTGGTGTTCGGGCAGTGTAGGGGGTCGTGCTGAGGCTGGTGTTTCAGGGTTCAGGGCAGTGCAGTGGTGTTTTGGCAGTGTAGGGGGTCGTGCTGGGGCTGGTGTTTCAGGGTTCAGGGCAGAGCAGTGGTGTTTGGGCAGTGTGGGGGTCGTGCTGGGGGTGATGTTTCAGGGTTTTGGGAAGTGCAGTGGTGTTCGGGCAGTGCAGGGCGTCGTGCAGGGGGATGGTGTTTCGGGGTTTAGGGCAGTGCAGTGGTGTTTGGGCAGTGCAGGCGGTCATGCTGGGGCTGGTGTTTCAGGGTTTAGGGCAGTTCAGTGATGTTCAGGGAGTGTAGGGGGCAGTGATGGGGCTGGTATTTCACAGTTTAGGGCAGTGCAGCGGTGGTCGGCCAGTGCAGTGGGTCATGCTGGGGGTGGTGTTTCAGGGTTTAGGGCAGTGCAGTGGTGTTTTGGCAGTGTAGGGGGTCATGCTGGGGCTGGTGTTTCAGGGTTCAGGGCAGAGCAATTGTGTTCGGGAAGTATGGGGGTCGTGCTGGGTGTGGTGTTTAAGGGATTAGGGCAGGGCAGTAGTGTTCGGGCAGTGTAGGTGGTCGTGCTGGGGCTGGTGTTTCAGCGTTTAGGGCAGTGCAGTGGTGTTCGGGGAATATAGGGGGTCGTGCTGGGGCTGGTGTTTCAGGGTTTAGGGCAGTGTTGTTGTGTTCGGGCAGTGTAGGTGGTCGTGCTGGGGGTGGTGTTTCAGGGTTTAGGGCAATGCAGTATTGTTCGGGCAGTGTAGGGGATCGTGCAGGTGGTGGTGTTTAAGGGTTTAGGGCAGTGCAGTGGTGTTCGGGTAGTGTAGGGGGTCGTGCTGGGGTGGTGGTTCAGGGTTTAGAGCAGTGTAGTGGTGTTTGGGCAGTGTAATGGGTTGTGCAGGGGGTGGTGTTTTAGGGTTTAGGGCAGTGCAGTATTGTTCGGGCAGTGTAGGAGATCGTGCAGGTGGTGGTGTTTAAGGTGTAGGGGGTCATGCTGGGGCTGGTGTTTCAGGGTTTAGGGCAGTGTTGTTGTGTTCGGGCAGTGTACGGGGTCGTGCTGGGGGTGGTGTTTCAGGGTTTAGGGCAGTGCAGTGGTATTTGGGCAGTGTTGGGGGTCGTGCTGGGGGTGGTGTTTCAGGGTTTAGGGCAATGCAGTTGTGTTTGGGCAGTGTAAGGGGTTGTGCAGGGGGTGGTGTTTTAGGGTTTAGGGCAGTGTAGTGGTTATCGGGCAGTGTAGGGAGTCGTGCAGGGGTGGTGTTTCAGGGTTTAGGGCAGTGCAGTGATGTTTGGGCAGTGTAGGGGGTCGTGCTGGGGTGGTGTTTCAGGGTTTAGGGCAGTGCAGTGATGTTTGGGCAGTGTAGGGGGTCGTGCTGGGGGTGGTGTTTCAGGGTTTAGGGCAGTGCAGTGTTATTCGGGCAGTGTGAGGGGTCGTGCTGGGGCTGGTGTTTTAGGGTTTAGTGCAGTGTATTGGTTTTCAGGCAGTGTAGGGGGTCGTGCTGGGGCTGGAGTTTTAGGGTTAAGCGTAGTGCACTTGTGGTCCGGCAGTGTAGGGGGTTGTGCAGTGGTTGGCGTTTTAGGGTTTAGGGCAGTGGAGTGGTGTTCGGGCAGTGTAGGGGGTCGTGCAGGGGCCGGCGTTTCAGGGTTTAGGGCAGTGCAGTGGTGATCAGGCAGTATAGGGGGACGTGCAGGGGTGGTGTTTCAGGGTTTAGGGCTGTGCAGTGGTGGTCGGGCAGTGTAGGGGGTCTTGCTGGTGGTGGTGTTTCAGGGATTAGGGCACTGCAGTGGTGTTCGGTCACTGTAGGGGGTCGTGCTGGGACTGGTGCTTTAGGGTTTAGGGCAGTGCAGTGGTGTTTGGGCAGTGTACGGGGTCATGCTGGGGCTGGTGTATGAGTGTTTAAGGCAGTGCAGTGGTGTTCGGGTAGTGTAGGGGGTGATGTTGGGGCTGGTGTTTTAGGGTTTAGGGCAGAGCAGTGCTGTTCGGGCAGTGTTGGGGGATGTGTGGGGGTGGTGGTTTAGGGCAGTGCAGTGGCGTTCGGGCAGTGTAGTGGGTCATGCTGGGACTGGTGTTTTAGGGTTTAGGGCAGTGCAGTGGTGTTTGGGCAGTGTACTGGGTCATGCTGGGGCTGGTGTTTCAGGGTTTAGGGCAGTGCAGTGGTATTCGGGAAGTATAGGGGGTCGTGCTGGGGGTGGTGTTTCAGGGTTTAGGGCAGTGCAGTGGGATTTGGGAAATGTAGGGGGTAGTGCAGGGGGTGGTGTTTCAGGGTTTAGGGCAGTGCAGTGGTGTTCGGGCAGTGTAGGGTGTAGTGCTGGGGGTGGTCTTTCAGGGTTTAGGGCAGTACAGTGGTGTTCGGGCAGTGTAAGGGCTTGTGCGGGGGGTTGTGTTTCAGGGTTTAGGGCAGTGCAGTGGTGTTCGGGCAGTGTAGGCGGTCGTGCGGGGTGGTGTTTCAGGGTTTCGGGCAGTGCAGTGGTGTTGGGGCAGTGTAGGGGTTCATGCTGGGGTGGTGTTTCAGGGTTTAGGGCAGTGCAGTGGTGTTCGGGCAGTGTAGGTGGTCGTGCGGGGGTGGTATTTCAGGGTTTCGGGTAGTGCAGTGGTGTTCGGGCAGTGTAGGGGTTCATGCTGGGGTGGTGTTTCAGGGTTTAGGGCAGTGCAGTGGTGTTCAGGCAGTGTAGGGGTTCGTGCAGGGGGTGGTGTTTCAGGTTTTAGGGCAGTGCAGTGGTGTTTGGGCAGTGTTGAGGTTCTTGATGGGGGTGGTGTTTCAGGGTTTAGGGCAGTGGTGTTCAGGCAGTGTAAGGGGTCTTGCTGGGGGTGGTGTTTCAGGGTTTAGGGCAGCTTAGTGGTGTTCAGGCAGTGTAGGGGGTCTTGCTGGGGGTGGTGTTTCAGGGTTTAGGGCAGTGCAGTGGTGTTCGGGCAGTGTAGGGGGTCGTGCTGGGGCTGGTGTTTCAGGGTTCAGGGCAGAGCAATTGTGTTCGGAAAGTGTGGGGGTCATGCTGGGTGTGGTGTTTAAGGGATTAGGGCAGGGCAGTAGTGTTCGGGCAGTGTAGGGGGTCGTGCTGGGGCTGGTGTTTCAGCGTTTAGGGCAGTGCAGTGGTGTTCGGGGAGTATAGGGGGTCATGCTGGGGCTGGTGTTTCAGGGTTTAGGGCAGTGTTGTTGTGTTCGGCCAGTGTAGGTGGTCGTGATGGGGGTGGTGTTTCAGGGTTTAGGGCAGTGCAGTGGTATTTGGGCAGTGTTGGGTGTCGCGCTGGGGGTGGTGTTTCAGGGTTTAGGGCAGTGCAGTATTGTTCGGGCAGTGTAGGGGATCGTGCAGGTGGTGGTGTTTAAGGGTTTAGGGCAGTGCAGTATTGTTCGGGCAGTGTAGGGGATCGTGCAGGTGGTGGTGTTTAAGGGTTTAGGGCAGTGCAGTGGTGTTCGGGCAGTGTAGGGGGTAGTGCTGGGGGTGGTGGTTCAGGGTTTAGAGCAGTGTAGTGGTGTTTGGGCAGTGTAATGGGTTGTGCAGGGGGTGGTGTTTTAGGGTTTAGGGCAGTGCAGTATTGTTCGGGCAGTGTAGGGGATCGTGCAGGTGGTGGTGTTTAAGGGTTTAGGGCAGTGCAGTGGTGTTCGGGCAGTGTAGGGGGTCATGCTGGGGCTGGTGTTTCAGGGTTTAGGGCAGTGTTGTTGTGTTCGGGCAGTGTAGGGGGTCGTGCTGGGGGTGGTGTTTCAGGGTTTAGGGCAGTGCAGTGGTATTTGGGCAGTGTTGGGGGTCGTGCTGGGGGTGGTGTTTCAGGGTTTAGGGCAATGCAGTTGTGTTTGGGCAGTGTAAGGGGTTGTGCATGGGGTGGGGTTTTAGGGTTTAGGGCAGTGTAGTGGTTTTCGGGCAGTGTAGGGAGTCGTGCAGGGGTGGTGTTTCAGGGTTTAGGGCAGTGCAGTGATGTTTGGGCAGTGTAGGGGGTCGTGCTGGAGTGGTGTTTCAGGGTTTAGGGCAGTGCAGTGATGTTTGGGCAGTGTAGGGGGTCTTGCTGGGGGTGGTATTTCAGGGTTTAGGGCAGTGCAGTGGCATTCGGGCAGTGTGAGGGGTCGTGCTGGGGCTGGTGTTTTAGGGTTTAGTGCAGTGTATTGGTTTTCAGGCAGTGTAGGGGGTCGTGCTGGGGCTGGAGTTTTAGGGTTAAGCGTAGTGCAGTTGTGGTCGGGCAGTGTAGGGGGTTGTGCAGTGGTTGGCGTTTTAGGGTTTAGGGCAGTGGAGTGGTGTTCGGGCAGTGTAGAGGGTCGTGCAGGGGCCGGCGTTTCAGGGTTTAGGGCAGTGCAGTGGTGATCAGGCAGTATAGGGGGACGTGCAGGGGTGGTGTTTCAGGGTTTAGGGCTGTGCAGTGGTGGTCGGGCAGTGTAGGGGGTCTTGCTGGTGGTGGTGTTTCAGGGATTAGGGCACTGCAGTGGTGTTCGGTCAGTGTAGGGGGTCGTGCTGGGACTGGTGCTTTAGGGTTTAGGGCAGTGCAGTGGTGTTTGGGCAGTGTACTGGGTCATGCTGGGGCTGGTGTATCAGTGTTTAAGGCAGTGCAGTGGTGTTCGGGTAGTGTAGGGGGTCGTGCTGGGGGTGGTGTTTCAGGGTTTAGGGCAGTGCAGTGGGATTTGGGAAATGTAGGGGGTAGTGCAGGGGGTAGTGTTTCAGGGTTTAGGTCAGTGCAGTGGTGTTCGGGCAGTGTAGGGTGTAGTGCTGGGGGTGGTCTTTCAGGGTTTAGGGCAGTACTGTGGTGTTCGGGCAGTGTAAGGGCTTGTGCGGGGGTGGTGTTTCTGGGTTTCGGGCAGTGCAGTTGTGTTGGGGCAGTGTAGGGGTTCATGCTGGGGTGGTGTTTCAGGGTTTAGGGCAGTGCAGTGGTGTTCAGGCAGTGTAGGGGTTCGTGCAGGGGGTGGTGTTTCAGGTTTTAGGGCAGTGCAGTGGTGTTTGGGCAGTGTTGAGGTTCTTGATGGGGTGGTGTTTCAGGGTTTAGGGCAGTGGTGTTCAGGCAGTGTAAGGGGTCTTGCTGGGGGTGGTGTTTCAGGGTTTAGGGCAGTTTAGTGGTGTTCAGGCAGTGTAGGGGGTCTTGCTGGGGGTGGTGTTTCAGGGTTTGGGGCAGTGGTGTTCGGGCAGTGTAGGGGGTCTTTCTGGGGGTGGTGTTTCAGGGTTTAGGGCAGTGCAGTGGTGTCCGTGCAGTGTAGGGGGTCATGCAGGGTGTGGTGTTTCAGGGTTTAGGGCAGTGCAGTGCTGTTCTGGCAGTGTAGTGGGTCGTGCACGGGGTGGTGTTTCAGGGTTTAGAGCAGTGTAGTGGTGTTCGGGCAGTGTAGGGGGTCTTGCAGGGGGTGGTGTTTCAGGGTTTAGGGCAGTGCAGTGTTGTTCGTTCAGTATAGGGGGTCGTGCAGGGGGTCATGTTTCAAGGTTTAGGGCAGTGCAGTATTGTTCGGGCATTGTAGGGGGTCGTGCAGGGGGTGGGTTTTCAGGGTTTAGGGCAGTGCAGTGGTGTTCGGGCAGTGTAGGGGGTCGTGCTGGGGCTGGTGTTTCAGGGTTCAGGGCAGAGCAGTGGTGTTCGGGCAGTGTGGGGGTCGTGCTGGGGGTGATGTTTCAGGGTTTTGGGAAGTGCAGTGGTGTTCGGGCAGTGCAGGGGGTCGTGCAGGGGGATGATGTTTCGGGGTTTAGGGCAATGCAGTGGTGTTTGGGCAGTGCAGGGGGTCATGCAGGGGGGTGGTGTTTTGGGGTTTAGGGCAGTGCTGTGGTGTTTGGGCAGTGTAGGCGGTCATGCAGGGGGTGGTGATTTGGGGTTTAGGGCAGTGCACTGGTGTTCGGGCAATGCAGAGGGTCGTGCTGGGGCTGGTGTTTCAGGGTTTAGGGCAGTGCAGTGATGTTCAGGGAGTGTAGGGGGCAGTGATGGGGCTGGTGTTTCAGGGTTTAGGGCAGTGCAGTGGTATTTGGGCAGTGTTGGGGGTCGTGCTGGGGGTGGTGTTTCAGGGTTCAGGGCAGAGCATTTGTGTTCGGGAAGTGTGGGGGTCGTGCTGGGTGTGGTATTTAAGGGATTAGGGCAGGGCAGTGGTGTTTGGGCAGTGTAGGGGGTCGTGCTGGGGCTGGTGTTTCAGGGTTAAGGGCAGTGTTGTTGTGTTCGGGCAGTGTAGGTGGTCGTGCTGGGGGTGGTGTTTCAGGGTTTAGGGCAGTGCAGTGGTATTTGGGCAGTGTTGGGGGTCGCGCTGGGGGTGGTGTTTCAGGGTTTAGGGCAGTGCAGTATTGTTCGGGCAGTGTAGGGGATTGTGCAGGTGGTGGTGTTTAAGGGTTTAGGGCAGTGCAGTATTGTTCGGGCAGTGTAGGGGATCGTGCAGGTGGTGGTGTTTAAGGGTTTAGGGCAGTGCAGTGGTGTTTGGGCAGTGTAGGGGTTGTGCTGGGGTGGTGTTTCGGGGTTTAGTGCAGTGCAGTGGTGTCCGGGCAGTGTAGGGGGTCGTGCAGGGTGTGGTGTTTCAGGGTTTAGGGCAGTGCAGTGCTGTTCTGGCAGTGTAGGGGGTCGTGCAGGGGGTGGTGTTTCAGGGTTTAGAGCAGTGTAGTGGTGTTCGGGCAGTGTAGAGGGTCGTGCAGGGGGTGGTGTTTCAGGGTTTCGGGCAGTGCAGTATTGTTCGGGCAGTGTAGGGGGTCGTGCAGGGGGTGGTGTTTCAGGGTTTAGGGCAGTGCAGTGGTGTTTGGGCAGTGTGGGGGGTCGTGCTGAGGCTGGTGTTATAGGGTTCAGGGCAGTGTAGTGGTGTTTTGGCAGTGTAGGGGGTCGTGCTGGGGCTGGTTTTTCAGGGTTCAGGGCAGAGCAGTGGTGTTCGGGCAGTGTGGGGGTCGTGCTGGGTGTGGTGTTTCAGGGATTAGGGCAGTGCAGTGGTGTTCCGGCAGTGTAGGGGGTCGTGCTAGGGCTGGTATTTCAGGGTTTAGGGCAGTGCAGTGGTGTTCGGGGAGTACAGGGGGTCATGCAGGGGGTGGTGTTTCGGGGTTTAGGGCAGTGCAGTGGTGTTCCGGCAGTGCAGGGGGTCGTGCAGGTGGTGGTGTTTCAGTGTATAGGGCAGTGCAGTGGTGTTCGGGAAGTGTAGGGGTTGTGCGGGGGTGGTGTTTAGGGCAGTGCAGTGGTGTCAGGGCAGTGTAGGGGGTCGTGCAGGGTGTGGTGTTTCAGGGTTTAGGGCAGTGCAGTGCTGTTCTGGCAGTGTAGGGTGCCGTGCAGGGGGTGGTGTTTCAGGGTTTAGAGCAGTGTTGTGGTGTTCGGGCAGTGTAGAGGGTCGTGCAGGGGGTGGTGTTTCAGGGTTTAGGGCAGTGCAGTATTGTTCGGGCAGTGTAGAGGGTCGTGCAGGGGGTGGTGTTTCAGGGTTTAGGGCAGTGCAGTGGTGTTTGGGCAGTGTAGGGGGTCGTGCTGAGGCTGGTGTTTCAGGGTTCAGGGCAGTGTAGTGGTGTTTTGGCAGTATAGGGGGTCGTGCTGGGGCTGGTTTTTCAGGGTTCAGGGCAGAGCAGTGGTGTTCGGGCAGTGTGGGGGTCGTGCTGGGGGTGGTGTTTCAGGGTTTAGGGCAGTGCAGTGGTGTTCGGGGAGTGTAGGCGGTCGTGCTGGGGCTGGTGTTTCAGGGTTTAGGGCAGTGCAGTGGTGGTCGGTCAGTGAAGTGTGTCTTGCTGGGGGTGGTGTTTCAGGGTTTCGGGCAGTGCAGTTGTGTTTGGGCAGTGCAGGGGGTCTTGCTGGGGGTGATGTTTCAGGGTTTTGGGAAGTGCAGTGGTGTTCGGGCAGTGCAGGGGGTCGTGCAGGGGGATGGTGTTTCGGGGTTTAGGGCAGTGCAGTGGTGTTCGGGCAGTGCAGGGGGTCATGCAGGGGGGTGGTGTTTCAGGGTTTAGGGCAGTTTAGTGGTGTTCAGGCAGTGTAGGGGGTCTTGCTGGGGGTGGTGTTTCAGGGTTTGGGGCAGTGCAGTGCTGTTCTGGCAGTGTAGTGGGTCGTGCACGGGGTGGTGTTTCAGGGTTTAGAGCAGTGTAGTGGTGTTCGGGCAGTGTAGGGGGTCTTGCAGGGGGTGGTGTTTCAGGGTTTAGGGCAGTGCAGTGTTGTTCGTTCAGTATAGGGGGTCGTGCAGGGGGTCATGTTTCAAGGTTTAGGGCAGTGCAGTATTGTTCGGGCATTGTAGGGGGTCGTGCAGGGGGTGGGTTTTCAGGGTTTAGGGCAGTGCAGTGGTGTTCGGGCAGTGTAGGGGGTCGTGCTGGGGCTGGTGTTTCAGGGTTCAGGGCAGAGCAGTGGTGTTCGGGCAGTGTGGGGGTCGTGCTGGGGGTGATGTTTCAGGGTTTTGGGAAGTGCAGTGGTGTTCGGGCAGTGCAGGGGGTCGTGCAGGGGGATGGTGTTTCAGGGTTTAGGGCAATGCAGTGGTGTTCGGGCAGTGCAGGGGGTCATGCAGGGGGGTGGTGTTTTGGGGTTTAGGGCAGTGCTGTGGTGTTTGGGCAGTGCAGGCGGTCATGCAGGGGGTGGTGGTTTGGGGTTTAGGGCAGTGCACTGGTGTTCGGGCAATGCAGAGGGTCGTGCTGGGGCTGGTGTTTCAGGGTTTAGGGCAGTGCAGTGATGTTCAGGGAGTGTAGGGGGCAGTGATGGGGCTGGTGTTTCAGGGTTTAGGGCAGTGCAGTGGTATTTGGGCAGTGTTGGGGGTCGCGCTGGGGGTGGTGTTTCAGGGTTCAGGGCAGAGCATTTGTGTTTGGGAAGTGTGGGGGTCGTGCTGGGTGTGGTATTTAAGGGATTAGGGCAGGGCAGTGGTGTTCGGGCAGTGTAGGGGGTCGTGCTGGGGCTGGTGTTTCAGGGTTAAGGGCAGTGTTGTTGTGTTCGGGCAGTGTAGGTGGTCGTGCTGGGGGTGGTGTTTCAGGGTTTAGGGCAGTGCAGTGGTATTTGGGCAGTTTTGGGGGTCGCGCTGGGTGGGGGTGGTGTTTCAGGGTTTAGGGCAGTGCAGTATTGTTCGGGCAGTGTAGGGGATTGTGCAGGTGGTGGTGTTTAAGGGTTTAGGGCAGTGCAGTATTGTTCGGGCAGTGTAGGGGATCGTGCAGGTGGTGGTGTTTAAGGGTTTAGGGCAGTGCAGTGGTGTTCGGGCAGTGTAGGGGTTGTGCTGGGGTGGTGTTTCGGGGTTTAGTGCAGTGGTGTCCGGGCAGTGTAGGGGGTCGTGCAGGGTGTGGTGTTTCAGGGTTTAGGGCAGTGCAGTGCTGTTCTGGCAGTGTAGGGGGTCGTGCAGGGGGTGGTGTTTCAGGGTTTAGAGCAGTGTAGTGGTGTTCTGGCAGTGTAGAGGGTCGTGCAGGGGGTGGTGTTTCAGGGTTTAGGGCAGTGCAGTATTGTTCGAGCAGTGTAGGGGGTCGTGCAGGGGGTGGTGTTTCAGGGTTTAGGGCAGTGCAGTGGTGTTTGGGCAGTGTAGGGGGTCGTGCTGAGGCTGGTGTTTCAGGGTTCAGGGCAGTGTAGTGGTGTTTTGGCAGTGTAGGGGGTCGTGCTGGGGCTGGTTTTTCAGGGTTCAGGGCAGAGCAGTGGTGTTCGGGCAGTGTGGGGGTCGTGCTGGGTGTGGTGTTTCAGGGATTAGGGCAGTGCAATGGTGTTCCGGCAGTGTAGGGGGTCGTGCTATGATTGGTATTTCAGGGTTTAGGGCAGTGCAGTGGTGTTCGGGGAGTACAGGGGCTCATGCAGGGGGTGGTGTTTCGGGGTTTAGGGCAGTGCAGTGGTGTTCCGGCAGTGCAGGGGGTCGTGCTGGTGGTGGTGTTTCAGTGTATAGGGCAGTGCAGTGGTGTTCGGGCAGTGTAGGGGTTGTGCTGGGGTGGTGTTTAGGGCAGTGCAGTGGTGTCCGGGCAGTGTAGGGGGTCGTGCAGGGTGTGGTGTTTCAGGGTTTAGGGCAGTGCAGTGCTGTTCTGGCAGTGTAGGGTGCCGTGCAGGGGGTGGTGTTTCAGGGTTTAGAGCAGTGTTGTGGTGTTCGGGCAGTGTAGAGGGTCGTGCAGGGGGTGGTGTTTCAGGGTTTAGGGCAGTGCAGTATTGTTCGGGCAGTGTAGAGGGTCGTGCAGGGGGTGGTGTTTCAGGGTTTAGGGCAGTGCAGTGGTGTTTGGGCAGTGTAGGGGGTCGTGCTGAGGCTGGTGTTTCAGGGTTCAGGGCAGTGTAGTGGTGTTTTGGCAGTGTAGGGGGTCGTGCTGGGGCTGGTGTTTCAGGGTTCAGGGCAGAGCAGTGGTGTTCGGGCAGTGTGGGGGTCATGCTGGGGGTGGTGTTTCAGGGTTTATGGCAGTGCAGTGGTGTTCGGGGAGTGTAGGCGGTCATGCTGGGGCTGGTGTTTCAGGGTTTAGGGCAGTGCAGTGGTGGTCGGTCAGTGAAGTGTGTCTTGCTGGGGGTGGTGTTTCAGGGTTTAGGGCAGTGCAGTTGTGTTCGGGCAGTGCAGGGGGTCTTGCTGGGGGTGATGTTTCAGGGTTTTGGGAAGTGCAGTGGTGTTCGGGTAGTGCAGGGGGTCGTGCAGGGGGATGGTGTTTCGGGGTTTAGGGCAGTGCAGTGGTGTTCGGGCAGTGCAGGGGGTCATGCAGGGGGGTGGTGTTTCAGGGTTTAGGGCAGTACACTGGTGTTCGGGCAGTGCAGGGGGTCATGCAGGGGGTGGTGATTTGGGGTTTAGGGCAGTGCACTGGTGTTCGGGCAATGCAGGGGGTCATGCTGGGGCTGGTGTTTCAGGGTTTAGGGCAGTGCAGTGATGTTCGGGGAGTGTAGGGGGCCGTGATGGGGCTGGTGTTTCACAGTTTAGGGCAGTACAGTGGTGGTAGGCCAGTGCAGTGGGTCATGCTGGGGGTGGTGTTTCAGGGTTTAGGGCAGTGTAGTGGTGTACGGGCACTGAAGGGGGTCGTGCAGGGGGGTAGTGTTTAGGGCAGTGCACTGGTGTTCGGGCAGTGCAGGGGGTCATGCTGGGGTTGGTGTTTCAGGGTATAGGGAAGTGCAGTGGTGTTCGGGCAGTGTAGGGGTTGTGGTGGGGGTGCTGTTTCAGGGTTTAGGGCAGTGCAGTGGTGTCCGGGCAGTGTAGGGGGTCGAGCAGGGTGTGGTGTTTCAGGGTTTAGGCCAATGCAGTGCTGTTCTGGCAGTGTAGGGGTCATGCAGGGGGTGGTGTTTCAGGGTTTAGAGCAGTGTAGTGGTGCTCGGGCAGTGTAGGGGGTCGTGCAGGGGGTGGTGTTTCAGGGTTTTGGGCAGTGAAGTGGTGTTTGTTCAGTATAGGGGTCGTGCAGGGGGTGGTGTTTCAGGGTTTAGGGCAGTGCAGTATTGTTCGGGCAGTGTAGGGGATCGTGCAGGTGGTAGTGTTTAAGGGTTTAGGGCAGTGCAGTTTTGTTCGGGCAGTGAATGGGGTCATGCTGGGGCTGGTGTTTCGGGGTTTAGGGCAGTGTTGTTGTGTTCGGGCAGTGTAGGGGGTCGTGCTGGCGGTGGTGTTTCAGGGTTTAGGGCAGTGCAGTGGTATTTGGGCAGTGTTGGGGGTCATACTGGGGGTGGTGTTTCAGGGCTTAGGGCAGTGCAGTGGTGTACGGGCAGTGTAGAGGGTTGTGCTGGGGGTGGTGGTTCAGGGTTTAGAGCAGTGTAGTGGTGTTTGGGCAGTGTAAGGGGTTTGCAGGGGGTGGTGTTTTAGGGTTTAGGGCAGTGCGGTGGTGTTCGGGCAGTGTAAGGGGTCGTGCAGGGGGTGGTGTTTTAGGGTTTAGGGCAGTGCAGTATTGTTCGGGCAGTGTAGGGGATCGTGCAGGTGGTGGTGTTTAGGGGTTTAGGGCAGTGCAGTGGTGTTCGGGCAGTGTAGGGGGTCATGCTGGGGCTGGTGTTTCAGGGTTTAGGGCAGTGTTGTTGTGTTCGGGCAGTGTAGGGGGTCTTGCTGGGGGTGGTGTTTCAGGGTTTAGGGCAGTGCAGTGGTATTTGGGCAGTCTTGGGGGTCGTGCTGGGGGTGGTGGTTCAGCGTTAAGCGTAGTGCAGTGGTGTTCGGGCAGTATAGTGGGTCGTTCAGGGGGTGGTGTTTTATGGTTTAGGGTAGTGCAGTTGTGGTCGGGCAGTGTAGGGGGTTGTGCAGGGGTTGGCGTTTTAGGGTTTAGGGCAGTGGAGTGGTGTTCGGGCAGTGTAGGGGGTCGTGCAGGGGGGTGGCGTTTCAGGGTTTAGGGCAGTGCAGTGGTGATCAGGCAGTGTAGGGGGTCGTGCAGGGGTGGTGTTTCAGGGTATAGGGCTGTGCAGTGGTGGTCGGGCAGTGTAGGGGGTCTTGCTGGTGGTGGTGTTTCAGGGTTTAGGGCACTGCAGTGGTGTTCGGTCAGTGTAGGGGGTCGTGCTGGGACTGGTGCTTTAGGGTTTAGGGCAGTGCAGTGGTGTTTGGGCAGTGTACTGGGTCATGCTGGGGCTGATGTTTCAGAGTTTATGGCAGTGCAGTGGTGTTTGGGTAGTGTAGGGGGTCATGTTGGGGCTGGTGTTTTAGGGTTTAGGGCAGAGCAGTGCTGTTCGGGCAGTGTTGGGGGATGTGTGGGGTTGGTGGTTTAGGGCAGTGCAGTGGCATTCGGGCAGTGTAGTGGGTCATGCTGGGGCTGGTGTTTTAGGGTTTAGGGCAGTGGTGTTTGGGCAGTGTACTGGGTCATGCTGGGGCTGGTGTTTCAGGGTTTAGGGCAGTGCAGTGGTATTCGGGAAGTATAGGGGGTCGTGCTGGGGTGGTGTTTTAGGGTTTAGGGCAGTGCAGTGGTGTTCGGGAAATGTAGGGGGTAGTGCAGGGGGTGGTGTTTCAGGGTTTAGGGCAGTGCAGTGGTGTTCGGGCAGTGTAGGGGGTAGTGCTGGGGGTGGTCTTTCAGGGTTTAGGGCAGTACAGTGGTGTTCAGGCAATGTAGGGGCTTGTGCGGGGGATGGTGTTTCAGGGTTTCGGGCAGTGCAGTGGTGTTCGGGCAGTGTAGGGGTTCATGCTGGGGTGGTGTTTCAGGGTTTAGGGCAGTGCAGTGGTGTTCAGGCAGTGTAGGGGTTCGTGCAGGGGGTGGTGTTTCAGGTTTTAGGGCAGTGCAGTGGTGTTTGGGCAGTGTTGAGGTTCTTGATGGGGGTGGTGTTTCAGGGTTTAGGGCAGTGGTGTTCAGGCAGTGTAGGGGGTCTTTCTGGGGGTGGTGTTTCAGGGTTTAGGGCAGTTTTGTGGTGTGCAGGCAGTGTAGGGGGTCTTGCTGGGGGTGGTGTTTCAGGGTTTAGGGCAGTGGTGTTCGGGCAGTGTAGGGGGTCTTTCTGGGGGTGGTGTTTCAGGGTTTAGGGCAGTGCAGTGGTATTCGGGCAGTGTAGGGGGCCGTGCAGGGGGTTGGTGTTTCAGGGGTTAGGGCAGTGCAGTGGTGTTTGGGCAGTGTAGGGGGTCGTGCTGGGGGTGGTGTTTCAGGGTTTAGGGCAGAGCAGTGGTGTTCGGGCAGTGTGAGGGGTCTTGCTAGGGCTGGTGTTTTAGGGTTTAGGGCAGTGTATTGGTTTTCGGGCAGTGTAGGGGGTCTTGCTGGGGCTGGAGTTTAAGGGTTAAGGGTAGTGTAGTGGTGTTCAGGCAGTGTAGGGTGTCATGCTGGGGGTGGTGTTTTATGGTGTTGGGATGTACAGTGGTGTTCGGGCAGTGTAGGGGTCACGCAGGGTGTGGCGTTTTAGGGTTTAGGGCAGTGTAGTAGTGTTCGGGAAGTGTAGGGGGTCATGCAGGGGGTGGCGTTTCAGGGTTTAGGGCAGTGCAGTGGTGTTCGGGCAGTGTAGGGGGTCATGCAGGGTGGTGTTTCAGGGTTTAGGGCAGTGCAGTAGTGATCGGGCAGTGTAGGGGGTCTTGCTGGGGGTGGTGTTTCAGGGTTTAGGGCAGTGCAGTAGTGTTCGGGCATTGAAGTGGGTCATGCTGGGGCTGGTGTTTCAGGGTTTAGGGCAGTGCAGTGCTGTTCTGGCAGTGTAGGGGTCATGCAGGGGGTGGTGTTTCAGGGTTTAGAGCAGTGCAGTGGTGTTCGGGCAGTGTAGAGGGTCGTGCAGGGGGTGGTGTTTCAGGGTTTAGGGCAGTGCAGTATTGTTCGGGCAGTGTAGGGGGTCATGCAGGGGGTGGTGTTTCAGGGTTTAGGGCAGTGCAGTGGTGTTTGGGCAGTGTAGGGGGTCGTGCTGAGGCTGGTGTTTCAGGGTTCAGGGCAGTGTAGTGGTGTTTTGGCAGTGTAGGGGGTCGTGCTGGGGCTGGTTTTTCAGGGTTCAGGGCAGAGCAGTGGTGTTCGGGCAGTGTGGGGGTCGTGCTGGGTGTGGTGTTTCAGGGATTAGGGCAGTGCAGTGGTGTTCGGGCAGTGTAGGGGGTCGAGCTAGGGCTGGTATTTCAGGGTTTAGGGCAGTGCAGTGGTGTTCCGGCAGTGCAGGGGGTCGTGCTGGTGGTGGTGTTTCAGTGTATAGGGCAGTGCAGTGGTGTTCGGGCAGTGTAGGGGTTGTGCTGGGGTGGTGTTTAGGGCAGTGCAGTGGTGTCCGGGCAGTGTAGGGGGTCATGCAGGGTGTGGTGTTTCAGGGTTTAGGGCAGTGCAGTGCTGTTCTGGCAGTGTAGGGGGCCGTGCAGGGGGTGGTGTTTCAGGGTTTAGAGCAGTGTTGTGGTGTTCGGGCAGTGTAGAGTGTCGTGCAGGGGGTGGTGTTTCAGGGTTTAGGGCAGTGCAGTATTGTTCGGGCAGTGTAGAGGGTTGTGCAGGGGGTGGTGTTTCAGGGTTTAGGGAAGTGCAGTGGTGTTTGGGCAGTGTAGGGGGTCGTTGGAGGCTGGTGTTTCAGGGTTCAGGGCAGTGTAGTGGTGTTTTGGCAGAGTAGGGGGTCGTGCTGGGGCTGGTTTTTCAGGGTTCAGGGCAGAGCAGTGGTGTTCGGGCAGTGTGGGGGTCGTGCTGGGGGTGGTGTTTCAGGGTTTAGGGCAGTGCAGTGGTGTTCGGGGAGTGTAGGCGGTCGTGCTGGGGCTGGTGTTTCAGGGTTTAGGGCAGTGCAGTGGTGGTCAGTCAGTGAAGTGTGTCTTGCTGGGGGTGGTGTTTCAGGGTTTAGGGCAGTGCAGTTGTGTTCGGGCAGTGCAGGGGGTCTTGCTGGGGGTGATGTTTCAGGGTTTTGGGCAGTGCAGTGGTGTTCGGGCAGTGCAGGGGGTCGTGCAGGGGGATGGTGTTTCGGGGTTTAGGGCAGTGCAGTGGTGTTCGGGCAGTGCAGGGGGTCATGCAGGGGGGTGGTGTTTCGGGGTTTAGGGCAGTACAGTGGTGTTCGGGCAGTGCAGGGGGTCATGCAGGGGGTGGTGATTTGGGGTTTAGGGCAGTGCACTGGTGTTCGGGCAATGCTGGGGGTCGTGCTGGGGCTGGTGTTTCAGGGTTTAGGGCAGTGCAGTGATGTTCAGGGAGTGTAGGGGGCCGTGATGGGGCTGGTGTTTCACAGTTTAGGGCAGTGCAGTGGTGGTCGGCCAGTGCAGTGGGTCATGCTGGGGGTGGTGTTTCAGGGTTTAGGGCAGTGTAGTGGTGTACGGGCACTGAAGGGGGTCGTGCAGGGGGGTGGTGTTTCATGGTTTAGGGAAGTGCACTGGTGTTCGGGCAGTGCAGGGGGTCATGCTGGGGTTGGTGTTTCAGGGTATAGGGAAGTGCAGTGGTGTTCGGGCAGTATAGGGGTTGTGGTGGGGGTGCTGTTTCAGGGTTTAGGGCAGTGCAGTGGTGTCCGGGCAGTGTAGGGGGTCGTGCAGGGTGTGGTGTTTCATGGTTTAGGGCAGTGCAGTGCTGTTCTGGCAGTGTAGGGGTCATGTAGGGGGTGGTGTTTCAGGGTTTAGAGCAGTGTAGTGGTGTTCGGGCAGTGTAGGGGGTCGTGCAGGGGTGGTGTTTCAGGGTCTAGGGCAGTGAAGTGGTGTTTGTTCAGTATAGGGGGTTGTGCAGGGGGTGGTGTTTCAGGGATTAGGGCAGTGCAGTATTGTTCGGGCAGTGTAGGGGATCGTGCAGGTGGTAGTGTTTAAGGGTTTAGGGCAGTGCAGTTTTGTTTGGGCAGTGTATGGGGTCGTGCTGGGGCTGGTGTTTCAGGGTTTAGGGCAGTGTTGTTGTGTTCGGGCAGTGTAGGGGGTCGTGCTGACGGTGGTGTTTCAGGGTTTAGGGCAGTGCAGTGGTATTTGGGCAGTGTTGGGGGTCATACTGGGGGTGGTGTTTCAGGGCTTAGGGCAGTGCAGTGGTGTACGGGCAGTGTAGAGGGTTGTGCTAGGGGTGGTGGTTCAGGGTTTAGAGCAGTGTAGTGGTGTTTGGGCAGGGTAAGGGGTTTGCAGGGGGTGGTGTTTTAGGGTTTAGGGCAGTGCGGTGGTGTTCGGGCAGTGTAAGGGGTCGTGCAGGGGGTGGTGTTTCAGGGTTTAGGGCAGTGCAGTATTGTTCGGGCAGTGTAGGGGATCGTGCAGGTGGTGGTGTTTAGGGGTTTAGGGCAGTGCAGTGGTGTTCGGGCAGTGTAGGGGCTCATGCTGGGGCTGGTGTTTCAGGGTTTAGGGCAGTGTTGTTGTGTTCGGGCAGTGTAGGGGGTCTTGCTGGGGGTGGTGTTTCAGGGTTTAGGGCAGTGCAGTGGTATTTGGGCAGTCTTGGGGGTCGTGCTGGGGGTGGTGGTTCAGGGTTAAGCGTAGTGCAGTGGTGTTCGGGCAGTATAGTGGGTCGTTCAGGGGGTGGTGTTTTATGGTTTAGGGTAGTGCAGTTGTGGTCGGGCAGTGTAGGGGGTTGTGCAGGGGTTGGCGTTTTAGGGTTTAGGGCAGTGGAGTGGTGTTCTGGCAGTGTAGGGGGTCATGCAGGGGGTGGCGTTTCAGGGTTTAGGGCAGAGCAGTGGTGATCAGGCAGTGTAGGGGGTCGTGCAGGGGTGGTGTTTCAGGGTTTAGGGCTGTGCAGTGGTGGTCGGGCAGTGTAGGGGGTCTTGCTGGTGGTAGTGTTTCAGGGTTTAGGGCACTGCAGTGGTGTTCGGTCAGTGTAGGGGGTCGTGCTGGGACTGGTGCTTTAGGGTTTAGGGCAGTGCAGTGGTGTTTGGGCAGTGTACTGGGTCATGCTGGGGCTGATGTTTCAGAGTTTAAGGCAGTGCAGTGGTGTTCGGGTAGTGTAGGGGGTCATGTTGGGGCTGGTGTTTTAGGGTTTAGGGCAGAGCAGTGCTGTTCGGACAGTGTTGGGGGATGTGTGGGGGTGGTAGTTTAGGGCAGTGCAATGGCGTTCGGGCAGTGTAGTGGGTCATGCTGGGGCTGGTGTTCTAGGGTTTAGGGCAGTGCAGTGGTGTTTTGGCAGTGTACTGGGTCATGCTAGGGCTGGTGTTTCAGGGTTTAGGGCAATGCAGTGGTATTCGGGAAGTATAGGGGGTCATGCTGGGGGTGGTGTTTCAGGGTTTAGGGCAGTGCAGTGGTATTCAGGAAATGTAGGGGGTAGTGCAGGGGGTGGTGTTTCAGGGTTTAGGGCAGTGCAGTGGTGTTCGGGCAGTGTAGGGGGTAGTGCTGGGGGTGGTCTTTCAGGGTTTAGGGCAGTACAGTGGTGTTCGGGCAGTGTAGGGGGTAGTGCTGGGGGTGGTGTTTCAGGGTTTAGGGCAGTACAGTGGTGTTCAGGCAGTGTAGGGGCTTGTGCGGGGGGTGGTGTTTCAGGGTTTCGGGCAGTGCAGTGGTGTTCGGGCAGTGTAGGGGTTTATGCTGGGGTGGTGTTTCAGGGTTTAGGGCAGTGCAGTGGTGTTCAGGCAGTGTAGGGGTTCGTGCAGGGGGTGGTGTTTCAGGTTTTAGGGCAGTGCAGTGGTGTTTGGGCAGTGTTGAGGTTCTTGATGGGGGTGGTGTTTCAGGGTTTAGGGCAGTGGTGTTCAGGCAGTGTAGGGGGTCTTTCTGGGGGTGGTGTTTCAGGGTTTAGGGCAGTTTTGTGGTGTGCAGGCAGTGTAGGGGCTCTTGCTGGGGGTGGTGTTTCAGGGTTTAGGGCAGTGCAGTGGTATTCGGGCAGTGTAGGGGGTCTTTCTGGGGGTGGTGTTTCAGGGTTTATGGCAGTGCAGTGGTATTCGGGCAGTGTAGGGGGCCGTGCAGGGGGTTGGTGTTTCAGGGGTTAGGGCAGTGCAGTGGTGTTTGGGCAGTGTAGGGGGTCGTGCTTGGGGTGGTGTTTCAGGGTTTAGGGCAGAGCAGTGGTGTTCGGGCAGTGTGAGGGGTCGTGCTAGGGCTGGTGTTTTAGGGTTTAGGGCAGTGTATTGGTTTTTGGGCAGTGTAGGGGGTCTTGCTGGGGCTGGAGTTTAAGGGTTAAGGGTAGTGTAGTGGTGTTCAGGCAGTGTAGGGTGTCATGCTGGGGGTGGTGTTTTATGGTGTAGGGATGTGCAGTGGTGTTCGGGCAGTGTAGGGGTCACGCAGGGGGTGGCGTTTTAGGGTTTAGGGCAGTGTAGTAGTGTTCGGGAACTGTAGGGGGTCATGCAGGGGGTGGCGTTTCAGGGTTTAGGGCAGTACAGTGGTGTTCGGGCAGTGTAGGGGGTCATGCAGGGTGGTGTTTCAGGGTTTAGGGCAGTGCAGTGGTGATCGGGCAGTGTAGGGGGTCTTGCTGGGGGTGGTGTTTCAGGGTTTAGGGCAGTGCAGTAGTGTTCGGGCATTGTAGTGGGTCATGCTGGGGCTGGTGTTTTAGGGTTTAGGGCAGTGCAGTGGTGTTTGGGTAGTGTACTGGGTCATGCTGGGGCTGGTGTTTCAGTGTTTAAGGCAGTGTAGTGGTGTTCGGGCAGTGTAGGGGGTCATGTTGTGGCTGGTGTTTTAGGGTTTAGGGCAGAGCAGTAGTGTTCGGGCAGTGTAGGGGGATGTGCGAGGGTGGTGGTTTAGGGCAGTGTAGTGGTGTTCGGGCAGTGTAGTGGGTCGTGCTGGGGCTGGTGTTTTAGGGTTCAGGACAGAGCAGTGGTGTTCGGGCAGTGTGGGGGTCGTGCTGGGGCTGGTGTTTCAGGGTTTAGGGCAGTGCAGTGGTATTCGGGAAGTGTAGGGGGTCATGCTGGGGGTGGTGTTTCAGGGTTTATGGCAGTGCAGTTTTGTTTGTTCAGTATGGGGGGTTATGCAGGGGGTCGTGTTTCAGGGTTTAGGGCAGTGCAGTATTGTTCGGGCAGTGTAGGGGTTCATGCTGGGGTGGTGTTTCAGGGTTAAGGGCAGTGCAGCCGTATTCGGATAGTATAGGGGGTCGTGCTGGGGGTGGTGTTTCAGGGTTTAGGGCAGTGCAGTGGTGTTCGGGAAATGTAGGGGGTAGTGCTGGGGGTGGTCTTTCAGGGTTTAGGGCAGTACAGTGGTGTTCGGGCAGTGTAGGGGCTTGTGCGGGGGGTGGTGTTTCAGTGTTTAGGGCAGTGCAGTGGTGTTCGGGCAGTGTAGGGGGTCGTGCCTGGGCTGGTTTTTCAGGGTTCAGGGCAGAGCAGTGGTTTTCGGGCAGTGTGGGGGTCGTGCTGGGGGTAGTGTTTCAGGGATTAGGGCAGTGCAGTGGTGTTCGGGCAGTGTAGGGGGTCGAGCTGGGGCTGGTATTTCAGGGTTTAGGGCAGTGCAGTGGTGTTCGGGGAGTGTAGGCGGTCGTGCTGGGGCTGGTGTTTCAGGGTTTAGGGCAGTGCAGTGGTGGTCGGTCAGTGAAGTGTGTCTTGCTGGGGGTGGTGTTTCAGGGTTTAGGGCAGTGCAGTGGTGTTCGGGAAGTGCAGGGGGTCTTGCTGGGGGTGATGTTTCAGGGTTTTGGGAAGTGCAGTGGTGTTCGGGCAGTGCAGGGGGTCATGCAGGGGGTTGGTGTTTCGGGGTTTAGGGCAGTGCAGTGGTGTTCGGGCAGTGCAGGGGGTCATGCAGGGGGTTGGTGTTTCGGGGTTTAGGGCAGTGCAGTGGTGTTCAGGCAGTGCAGGGGGTCATGCGGGGGGTGGTGATTTGGGGTTTAGGGCAGTGCACTGGTGTTTGGGCAATGCAGGGGGTCGTGCTGGGGATGGTGTTTCAGGGTTTAGGGCAGTGCAGTGATGTTCGGGGAGTGTAGGGGGCCGTGATGGGGCTGGTGTTTCACAGTTTAGGGCAGTGCAGTGGTGGTCGGCCAGTGCAGTGGGTCATGCTGGGGGTGGTGTTTCAGGGTTTAGGGCAGTGTAGTGGTGTACGGGCACTGAAGGGGGTCGTGCAGGGGGGTGGTGTTTCAGGGTTTAGGGCAGTGCACTGGTGTACGGGCAGTGCAGGGTGTCATGCTGGGGGTGGTATTTCAGGGTATAGGGAAGTGCAGTGGTGTTCAGGCAGTGTAGGGGTTGTGCTGGGGGTGGTGTTTCAGTGTTTAGGGCAGTGCAGTGGTGTCCGGGCAGTGTAGGGGGTCGTGCAGGGTGTGGTGTTTCAGGGTTTAGGGCAGTGCAGTGCTGTTCTGGCAGTGTAGGGGGTCATGCAAGGGGTGGTGTTTCAGGGTTTAGAGCAGTGTAGTGGTGTTCGGGCAGTGTAGGGGGTCATGCAAGGGGTGGTGTTTCAGGGTTTAGAGCAGTTTAGTGGTGTTCGGGCAGTGTAGGGGGTCGTGCAGGGGGTGGTGTTTCAGGGTTTAGGGCAGTGAAGTGGTGTTCGTTCAGTATAGGGGGTCGTGCAGGGGGTGGTGTTTCAGTGTTTAGGGCAGTGCAGTATTGTTCGGGCAGTGTAGGGGATCGTGCAGGTGGTAGTGTTTAAGGGTTTAGGGCAGTGCAGTTTTGTTCGAGCAGTGTATGGGGTCGTGCTGGGGCTGGTGTTTCAGGGTTTAGGGCAGTGTTGTTCTTTTCGGGCAGTGTAGGGGGTCGCGCTGGGGGTGGTGTTTCAGGGTTTAGGGCAGTGCAGTGATATTTGGGCAGTGTTGGGGGTCGTGCAGGGGGTGGTATTTCAGGGTTTAGGGCAGTGCAGTATTGTTCGGGCAGTGTAGGGGATCGTGCAGGTGGTGGTGTTTAAGGGTTTAGGGCAGTGCAGTGGTGTTCGGGCAGTGTAGGGGGTCATGCTGGGGCTAGTGTTTCAGGGTTTAGAGCAGTGTTGTTGTGTACGGGCACTGAAGGGGGTCGTGCAGGGGGGTGGTGTTTCATGGTTTAGGGAAGTGCACTGGTGTTCGGGCAGTGCAGGGGGTCATGCTGGGGTTGGTGTTTCAGGGTATAGGGAAGTGCAGTGGTGTTTGGGCAGTATAGGGGTTGTGGTGGGGGTGCTGTTTCAGGGTTTAGGGCAGTGCAGTGGTGTCCGGGCAGTGTAGGGGGTCGTGCAGGGTGTGGTGTTTCAAGGTTTGGGCAGTGCAGTGCTGTTCTGGCAGTGTAGGGGTCATGCAGGGGGTAGTGTTTCAGGGTTTAGAGCAGTTTAGTGGTGTTCGGGCAGTGTAGGGGGTCGTGCAGGGGTGGTGTTTCAGGGTCTAGGGCAGTGAAGTGGTGTTTGTTCAGTATAGGGGGTCGTGCAGGGGGTGGTGTTTCAGGGTTTAGGGCAGTGCAGTATTGTTCGGGCAGTGTAGGGGATCGTGCAGGTGGTAGTGTTTAAGGGTTTAAGGCAGTGCAGTTTTGTTCAGGCAGTGTATGGGGTCGTGCTGGGGCTGGTGTTTCAGGGTTTAGGGCAGTGTTGTTGTGTTCGGGCAGTGTAGGGGGTCGTGCTGGCGGTGGTGTTTCAGGGTTTAGGGCAGTGCAGTGGTATTTGGGCAGTGTTGGGGGTCATACTGGGGGTGGTGTTTCAGGGCTTAGGGCAGTGCAGTGGTGTACGGGCAGTGTAGAGGGTTGTGCTTGGGGTGGTGGTTCAGGGTTTAGAGCAGTGTAGTGGTGTTTGGGCAGTGTTAGGGGTTTGCAGGGGGTGGTGTTTTAGGGTTTAGGGCAGTGCGGTGCGGTGGTGTTCGGGCAGTGTAAGGGGTCGTGCAGGGGGTGGTGTTTCAGGGTTTAGGGCAGTGCAGTATTGTTCGGGCAGTGTAGGGGATCGTGCAGGTGGTGGTGTTTAGGGGTTTAGGGCAGTGCAGTGGTGTTCGGGCAGTGTAGGGGGTCATGCTGGGGCTGGTGTTTCAGGGTTTAGGGCAGTGTTGTTGTGTTCGGGCAGTGTAGGGGGTCTTGCTGGGGGTGGTGTTTCAGGTTTTAGGGCAGTGCAGTGGTATTTGGGCAGTCTTGGGGGTCGTGCTGGGGGTGGTGGTTCAGGGTTAAGCGTAGTGCAGTGGTGTTCGGGCAGTATAGTGGGTCGTTCAGGGGGTGGTGTTTTATGGTTTAGGGTAGTGCAGGTGTGGTCGGGCAGTGTAGGGGGTTGTGCAGGGGTTGGCGTTTTAGGGTTTAGGGCAGTGGAGTGGTGTTCGGGCAGTGTAGGGGGTCGTGCAGGGGGTGGCGTTTCAGGGTTTAGGGCAGTGCAGTGGTGATCAGGCAGTGTAGGGGGTCGTGCAGGGGTGGTGTTTCAGGGTTTAGGGCTGTGCAGTGGTGGTCGGGCAGTGTAGGGGGTCTTGCTGGTGGTGGTGTTTCAGGGTTTAGGGCACTGCAGTGGTGTTCGGTCAGTGTAGGGGGTCGTGCTGGGACTGGTGCTTTAGGGTTTAGGGCAGTGCAGTGGTGTTTGGGCAGTGTACTGGGTCATGCTGGGGCTGATGTTTCAGAGTTTAAGGCAGTGCAGTGGTGTTCGGGTAGTGTAGGGGGTCATGTTGGGGCTGGTGTTTTAGGGTTTAGGGCAGAGCAGTGCTGTTCGGGCAGTGTTGGGGGATGTGTGGGGTTGGTGGTTTAGGGCAGTGCAGTAGCATTCGGGCAGTGTAGTGGGTCATGCTGGGGCTGGTGTTTTAGGGTTTAGGGCAGTGCAGTGGTGTTTGGGCAGTGCACTGGGTCATGCTGGGGCTGGTGTTTCAGGGTTTAGGGCAGTGCAGTGGTATTCGGGAAGTATAGGGGGTTGTGCTGGGGTGGTCTTTTAGGGTTTAGGGCAGTGCAGTGGTGTTCGGGAAATGTAGGGGGTAGTGCAGGGGGTGGTGTTTCAGGGTTTAGGGCAGTGCAGTGGTGTTCGGGCAGTGTAGGGCCTTGTGCGGGGGGTGGTGTTTCAGGGTTTCGGGCAGTGCAGTGGTGTTCGGGCAGTGTAGGGGTTCATGCTGGGGTGGTGTTTCAGGGTTTAGGGCAGTGCAGTGGTGTTCAGGCAGTGTAGGGGTTCGTGCAGGGGGTGGTGTTTCAGGTTTTAGGGCAGTGCAGTGGTGTTTGGGCAGTGTTGAGGTTCTTGATGGGGGTGGTGTTTCAGGGTTTAGGGCAGTGGTGTTCAGGCAGTGTAGGGGGTCTTTCTGGGGGTGGTGTTTCAGGGTTTAGGGCAGTTTTGTGGTGTGCAGGCAGTGTAGGGGGTCTTGCTGGGGGTGGTGTTTCAGGGTTTAGGGCAGTGGTGTTCGGGCAGTGTAGGGGGTCTTTCTGGGGGTGGTGTTTCAGGGTTTAGGGCAGTGCAGTGGTATTCGGGCAGTGTAGGGGGCCGTGCAGGGGGTTGGTGTTTCAGGGGTTAGGGCAGTGCAGTGGTGTTTGGGCAGTGTAGGGGGTTGTGCTGGGGGTGGTGTTTCAGGGTTTAGGGCAGAGCAGTGGTGTTCGGGCAGTGTGAGGGGTCGTGCTAGGGCTGGTGTTTTAGGGTTTAGGGCAGTGTATTGGTTTTCGGGCAGTGTAGGGGGTCTTGCTGGGGCTGGAGTTTAAGGGTTAAGGGTAGTGTAGTGGTGTTCAGGCAGTGTAGGGTGCCCTGCTGGGGGTGGTGTTTTATGATGTAGGGATGTGCAGTGGTGTTCGGGCAGTGTAGGGGTCACGCAGGAGGTGGCGTTTTAGGGTTTAGGGCAGTGTAGTAGTGTTCGGGAACTGTAGGGGGTCATGCAGGGGGTGGCGTTTCAGGGTTTAGGGCAGTGCAGTGGTGTTCGGGCAGTGTAGGGGGTCATGCAGGGTGGTGTTTCAGGGTTTAGGGCAGTGCAGTGGTGATAGGGCAGTGTAGGGGGTCTTGCTGGGGGTGGTGTTTCAGGGTTTAGGGCAGTGCAGTAGTGTTCGGGCATTGTAGTGGGTCATGCTGGGGCTGGTGTTTTAGGGTTTAGGGCAGTGCAGTGGTGTTTGGGCAGTGTACTGGGTCATGCTGGGGCTGGTGTTTCAGTGTTTAAGGCAGTGCAGTGGTGTTCGGGCAGTGTAGGGGGTCATGTTGTGGCTGGTGTTTTAGGGTTTAGGGCAGAGCAGTAGTGTTCGGGCAGTGTAGGGGGATGTGCGAGGGTGGTGGTTTAGGGCAGTGTAGTGGTGTTCGGGCAGTGTAGTGGGTCGTGCTGGGGCTGGTGTTTTAGGGTTCAGGGCAGAGCAGTGGTGTTCGGGCAGTGTGGGGGTCGTGCTGGGGCTGGTGTTTCAGGGTTTAGGGCAGTGCAGTGGTATTGGGGAAGTGTAGGGGGTCATGCTGGGGGTGGTGTTTCAGGGTTTATGGCAGTGCAGTTTTGTTTGTTCAGTATAGGGGGTTATGCAGGGGGTCGTGTTTCAGGGTTTAGGGCAGTGCAGTATTGTTCGGGCAGTGTAGGGGTTCATGCTGGGGTGGTGTTTCAGGGTTTAGGGCAGTGCAGCCGTATTCGGATAGTATAGGGTGTCGTGCTGGGGGTGGTGTTTCAGGGTTTAGGGCAGTGCAGTGGTGTTCGGGAAATGTAGGGGGTAGTTCTGGGGGTGGTCTTTCAGGGTTTAGGGCAGTACAGTGGTGTTCGGGCAGTGTAGGGGCTTGTGCGGGGGGTGGCGTTTCAGGGTTTAGGGCAGTGCAGTGGTGTTCGGGCAGTGTAGGGGGTCGTGCTGGGGCTGGTTTTTCAGGGTTCAGGGCAGAGCAGTGGTTTTCTGGCAGTGTGGGGGTCGTGCTGGGGGTAGTGTTTCAGGGATTAGGGCAGTGCAGTGGTGTTCGGGCAGTGTAGGGGGTCGAGCTGGGGCTGGTATTTCAGTGTTTAGGGCAGTGCAGTGGTGTTCGGGGAGTGTAGGCGGTCGTGCTGGGGCTGGTGTTTCAGGGTTTAGGGCAGTGCAGTGGTGGTCGCTCAGTGAAGTGTGTCTTGCTGGGGGTGGTGTTTCAGGGTTTAGGGCAGTGCAGTGGTGTTCGGGAAGTGCAGGGGGTCTTGCTGGGGGTGATGTTTCAGGGTTTTGGGAAGTGCAGTGGTGTTCGGGCAGTGCAGGGGGTCATGCAGGGGGTTGGTGTTTCGGGGTTTAGGGCAGTGCAGTGGTGTTCGGGCAGTGCAGGGGGTCATGCAGGGGGTTGGTGTTTTGGGGTTTAGGGCAGTGCAGTGGTGTTCAGGCAGTGCAGGGGGTCATGCGGGGTGTGGTGATTTGGGGTTTAGGGCAGTGCACTGGTGTTTGGGCAATGCAGGGGGTCGTGCTGGGGATGGTGTTTCAGGGTTTAGGGCAGTGCAGTGATGTTCGGGGAGTGTAGGGGGCCGTGATGGGGCTGGTGTTTCACAGTTTAGGGCAGTGCAGTGGTGGTCGGCCAGTGCAGGGTGTCATGCTGGGGGTGGTGTTTCAGGGTATAGGGAAGTGCAGTGGTGTTCAGGCAGTGTAGGGGTTGTGCTGGGGGTGGTGTTTCAGTGTTTAGGGCAGTGCAGTGGTGTCCGGGCAGTGTAGGGGGTCGTGCAGGGTGTGGTGTTTCAGGGTTTAGGGCAGTGCAGTGCTGTTCTGGCAGTGTAGGGGGTCATGCAAGGGGTGGTGTTTCAGGGTTTAGAGCAGTGTAGTGGTGTTCGGGCAGTGTAGGGGGTCATGCAAGGGGTGGTGTTTCAGGGTTTAGAGCAGTTTAGTGGTGTTCGGGCAGTGTAGGGGGTCGTGCAGGGGGTGGTGTTTCAGGGTTTAGGGCAGTGAAGTGGTGTTCGTTCAGTATAGGGGGTCGTGCAGGGGGTGGTGTTTCAGTGTTTAGGGCAGTGCAGTATTGTTCGGGCAGTGTAGGGGATCGTGCAGGTGGTAGTGTTTAAGGGTTTAGGGCAGTGCAGTTTTGTTCGAGCAGTGTATGGGGTCGTGCTGGGGCTGGTGTTTCAGGGTTTAGGGCAGTGTTGTTGTTTTCGGGCAGTGTAGGGGGTCGCGCTGGGGGTGGTGTTTCAGGGTTTAGGGCAGTGCAGTGGTATTTGGGCAGTGTTGGGGGTCGTGCAGGGGGTGGTATTTCAGGGTTTAGGGCAGTGCAGTATTGTTCGGGCAGTGTAGGGGATCGTGCAGGTGGTGGTGTTTAAGGGTTTAGGGCAGTGCAGTGGTGTTCGGGCAGTGTAGGGGGTCATGCTGGGGCTAGTGTTTCAGGGTTTAGAGCAGTGTTGTTGTGTACGGGCACTGAAGGGGGTCGTGCAGGGGGGTGGTGTTTCATGGTTTAGGGAAGTGCACTGGTGTTCGGGCAGTGCAGGGGGTCATGCTGGGGTTGGTGTTTCAGGGTATAGGGAAGTGCAGTGGTGTTTGGGCAGTATAGGGGTTGTGGTGGGGGTGATGTTTCAGGGTTTAGGGCAGTGCAGTGGTGTCCGGGCAGTGTAGGGGGTCGTGCAGGGTGTGGTGTTTCAGGGTTTGGGCAGTGCAGTGCTGTTCTGGCAGTGTAGGGGTCATGCAGGGGGTAGTGTTTCAGGGTTTAGAGCAGTTTAGTGGTGTTCGGGCAGTGTAGGGGGTCGTGCAGGGGTGGTGTTTCAGGGTCTAGGGCAGTGAAGTGGTGTTTGTTCAGTATAGGGGGTCGTGCAGGGGGTGGTGTTTCAGGGTTTAGGGCAGTGCAGTATTGTTCGGGCAGTGTAGGGGATCGTGCAGGTGGTAGTGTTTAAGGGTTTAGGGCAGTGCAGTTTTGTTCAGGCAGTGTATGGGGTCGTGCTGGGGCTGGTGTTTCAGGGTTTAGGGCAGTGTTGTTGTGTTCGGGCAGTGTAGGGGGTCGTGCTGGCGGTGGTGTTTCAGGGTTTAGGGCAGTGCAGTGGTATTTGGGCAGTGTTGGGGGTCATACTGGGGGTGGTGTTTCAGGGCTTAGGGCAGTGCAGTGGTGTACGGGCAGTGTAGAGGGTTGTGCTGGGGGTGGTGGTTCAGGGTTTAGAGCAGTGTAGTGGTGTTTGGGCAGTATTAGGGGTTTGCAGGGGGTGGTGTTTTAGGGTTTAGGGCAGTGCGGTGGTGTTCGGGCAGTGTAAGGGGTCGTGCAGGGGGTGGTGTTTCAGGGTTTAGGGCAGTGCAGTATTGTTCGGGCAGTGTAGGGGATCGTGCAGGTGGTGGTGTTTAGGGGTTTAGGGCAGTGCAGTGGTGTTCGGGCAGTGTAGGGGGTCATGCTGGGGCTGGTGTTTCAGGGTTTAGGGCAGTGCAGCCGTATTCGGATAGTATAGGGTGTCGTGCTGGGGGTGGTGTTTCAGGGTTTAGGGCAGTGCAGTGGTGTTCGGGAAATGTAGGGGGTAGTTCTGGGGGTGGTCTTTCAGGGTTTAGGGCAGTACAGTGGTGTTCGGGCAGTGTAGGGGGTTGTGCGGGGGGTGGCGTTTCAGGGTTTAGGGCAGTGCAGTGGTATTCGGGCAGTGTAGGGGGTCGTGCTGGGGCTGGTTTTTCAGGGTTCAGGGCAGAGCAGTGGTTTTCTGGCAGTGTGGGGGTCGTGCTGGGGGTAGT
Organism: Triturus cristatus; assembly: GCF_964204655.1. NCBI lineage: Eukaryota > Metazoa > Chordata > Amphibia > Caudata > Salamandridae > Triturus > Triturus cristatus. The sequence goes on along the minus strand of NC_140579.1, from coordinate 629,904,003 downwards.
GTTTCAGGGATTAGGGCAGTGCAGTGGTGTTCGGGCAGTGTAGGGGGTCGAGCTGGGGCTGGTATTTCAGGGTTTAGGGCAGTGCAGTGGTGTTCGGGGAGTGTAGGCGGTCGTGCTGGGGCTGGTGTTTCAGGGTTTAGGGCAGTGCCGTGGTGGTCGCTCAGTGAAGTGTGTCTTGCTGGGGGTGGTGTTTCAGGGTTTAGGGCAGTGCAGTGGTGTTCGGGAAGTGCAGGGGGTCTTGCTGGGGGTGATGTTTCAGGGTTTTGGGAAGTGCAGTGGTGTTCGGGCAGTGCAGGGGGTCATGCAGGGGGTTGGTGTTTCGGGGTTTAGGGCAGTGCAGTGGTGTTCGGGCAGTGCAGGGGGTCATGCAGGGGGTTGGTGTTTTGGGGTTTAGGGCAGTGCAGTGGTGTTCAGGCAGTGCAGGGGGTCATGCGGGGTGTGGTGATTTGGGGTTTAGGGCAGTGCACTGGTGTTTGGGCAATGCAGGGGGTCGTGCTGGGGATGGTGTTTCAGGGTTTAGGGCAGTGCAGTGATGTTCGGGGAGTGTAGGGGGCCGTGATGGGGCTGGTGTTTCACAGTTTAGGGCAGTGCAGTGGTGGTCGGCCAGTGCAGGGTGTCATGCTGGGGGTGGTGTTTCAGGGTATAGGGAAGTGCAGTGGTGTTCAGGCAGTGTAGGGGTTGTGCTGGGGGTGGTGTTTCAGTGTTTAGGGCAGTGCAGTGGTGTCCGGGCAGTGTAGGGGGTCGTGCAGGGTGTGGTGTTTCAGGGTTTAGGGCAGTGCAGTGCTGTTCTGGCAGTGTAGGGGGTCATGCAAGGGGTGGTGTTTCAGGGTTTAGAGCAGTGTAGTGGTGTTCGGGCAGTGTAGGGGGTCATGCAAGGGGTGGTGTTTCAGGGTTTAGAGCAGTTTAGTGGTGTTCGGGCAGTGTAGGGGGTCGTGCAGGGGGTGGTGTTTCAGGGTTTAGGGCAGTGAAGTGGTGTTCGTTCAGTATAGGGGGTCGTGCAGGGGGTGGTGTTTCAGTGTTTAGGGCAGTGCAGTATTGTTCGGGCAGTGTAGGGGATCGTGCAGGTGGTAGTGTTTAAGGGTTTAGGGCAGTGCAGTTTTGTTCGAGCAGTGTATGGGGTCGTGCTGGGGCTGGTGTTTCAGGGTTTAGGGCAGTGTTGTTGTTTTCGGGCAGTGTAGGGGGTCGCGCTGGGGGTGGTGTTTCAGGGTTTAGGGCAGTGCAGTGGTATTTGGGCAGTGTTGGGGGTCGTGCAGGGGGTGGTATTTCAGGGTTTAGGGCAGTGCAGTATTGTTCGGGCAGTGTAGGGGATCGTGCAGGTGGTGGTGTTTAAGGGTTTAGGGCAGTGCAGTGGTGTTCGGGCAGTGTAGGGGGTCATGCTGGGGTTGGTGTTTCAGGGTATAGGGAAGTGCAGTGGTGTTTGGGCAGTATAGGGGTTGTGGTGGGGGTGCTGTTTCAGGGTTTAGGGCAGTGCAGTGGTGTCCGGGCAGTGTAGGGGGTCGTGCAGGGTGTGGTGTTTCAGGGTTTGGGCAGTGCAGTGCTGTTCTGGCAGTGTAGGGGTCATGCAGGGGGTAGTGTTTCAGGGTTTAGAGCAGTTTAGTGGTGTTCGGGCAGTGTAGGGGGTCATGCAGGGGTGGTGTTTCAGGGTCTAGGGCAGTGAAGTGGTGTTTGTTCAGTATAGGGGGTCGTGCAGGGGGTGGTGTTTCAGGGTTTAGGGCAGTGCAGTATTGTTCGGGCAGTGTAGGGGATCGTGCAGGTGGTAGTGTTTAAGGGTTTAGGGCAGTGCAGTTTTGTTCAGGCAGTGTATGGGGTCGTGCTGGGGCTGGTGTTTCAGGGTTTAGGGCAGTGTTGTTGTGTTCGGGCAGTGTAGGGGGTCGTGCTGGCGGTGGTGTTTCAGGGTTTAGGGCAGTGCAGTGGTATTTGGGCAGTGTTGGGGGTCATACTGGGGGTGGTGTTTCAGGGCTTAGGGCAGTGCAGTGGTGTACGGGCAGTGTAGAGGGTTGTGCTGGGGGTGGTGGTTCAGGGTTTAGAGCAGTGTAGTGGTGTTTGGGCAGTGTTAGGGGTTTGCAGGGGGTGGTGTTTTAGGGTTTAGGGCAGTGCGGTGGTGTTCGGGCAGTGTAAGGGGTCGTGCAGGGGGTGGTGTTTCAGGGTTTAGGGCAGTGCAGTATTGTTCGGGCAGTGTAGGGGATCGTGCAGGTGGTGGTGTTTAGGGGTTTAGGGCAGTGCAGTGGTGTTCGGGCAGTGTAGGGGGTCATGCTGGGGCTGGTGTTTCAGGGTTTAGGGCAGTGTTGTTGTGTTCGGGCAGTGTAGGAGTCTTGCTGGGGGTGGTGTTTCAGGGTTTAGGGCAGTGCAGTGGTATTTGGGCAGTCTTGGGGGTCGTGCTGGGGGTGGTGGTTCAGGGTTAAGCGTAGTGCAGTGGTGTTCGGGCAGTATAGTGGGTCGTTCAGGGGGTGGTGTTTTATGGTTTAGGGTAGTGCAGGTGTGGTCGGGCAGTGTAGGGGGTTGTGCAGGGGTTGGCGTTTTAGGGTTTAGGGCAGTGGAGTGGTGTTCGGGCAGTGTAGGGGGTCGTGCAGGGGGTGGCGTTTCAGGGTTTAGGGCAGTGCAGTGGTGATCAGGCAGTGTAGGGGGTCGTGCAGGGGTGGTGTTTCAGGGTTTAGGGCTGTGCAGTGGTGGTCGGGCAGTGTAGGGGGTCTTGCTGGTGGTGGTGTTTCAGGGTTTAGGGCACTGCAGTGGTGTTCGGTCAGTGTAGGGGGTCGTGCTGGGACTGGTGCTTTAGGGTTTAGGGCAGTGCAGTGGTGTTTGGGCAGTGTACTGGGTCATGCTGGGGCTGATGTTTCAGAGTTTAAGGCAGTGCAGTGGTGTTCGGGTATTGTAGGGGGTCATGTTGGGGCTGGTGTTTTAGGGTTTAGGGCAGAGCAGTGCTGTTCGGGCAGTGTTGGGGGATGTGTGGGGTTGGTGGTTTAGGGCAGTGCAGTGGCATTCGGGCAGTGTAGTGGGTCATGCTGGGGCTGGTGTTTTAGGGTTTAGGGCAGTGCAGTGGTGTTTGGGCAGTGCACTGGGTCATGCTGGGGCTGGTGTTTCAGGGTTTAGGGCAGTGCAGTGGTATTCGGGAAGTATAGGGGGTTGTGCTGGGGTGGTCTTTTAGGGTTTAGGGCAGTGCAGTGGTGTTCGGGAAATGTAGGGGGTAGTGCAGGGGGTGGTGTTTCAGGGTTTAGGGCAGTGCAGTGGTGTTCGGGCAGTGTAGGGGGTAGTGCTGGGGGTGGTCTTTCAGGGTTTAGGGCAGTACAGTGGTGTTCAGGCAGTGTAGGGCCTTGTGCGGGGGGTGGTGTTTCAGGGTTTCGGGCAGTGCAGTGGTGTTCGGGCAGTGTAGGGGTTCATGCTGGGGTGGTGTTTCAGGGTTTAGGGCAGTGCAGTGGTGTTCAGGCAGTGTAGGGGTTCGTGCAGGGGGTGGTGTTTCAGGTTTTAGGGCAGTGCAGTGGTGTTTGGGCAGTGTTGAGGTTCTTGATGGGGGTGGTGTTTCAGGGTTTAGGGCAGTGGTGTTCAGGCAGTGTAGGGGGTCTTTCTGGGGGTGGTGTTTCAGGGTTTAGGGCAGTTTTGTGGTGTGCAGGCAGTGTAGGGGGTCTTGCTGGGGGTGGTGTTTCAGGGTTTAGGGCAGTGGTGTTCGGGCAGTGTAGGGGGTCTTTCTGGGGGTGGTGTTTCAGGGTTTAGGGCAGTGCAGGGGTATTTGGGCAGTGTAGGGGGCCGTGCAGGGGGTTGGTGTTTCAGGGGTTAGGGCAGTGCAGTGGTGTTTGGGCAGTGTAGGGGGTTGTGCTGGGGGTGGTGTTTCAGGGTTTAGGGCAGAGCAGTGGTGTTCGGGCAGTGTGAGGGGTCGTGCTAGGGCTGGTGTTTTAGGGTTTAGGGCAGTGTATTGGTTTTCGGGCAGTGTAGGGGGTCTTGCTGGGGCTGGAGTTTAAGGGTTAAGGGTAGTGTAGTGGTGTTCAGGCAGTGTAGGGTGCCCTGCTGGGGGTGGTGTTTTATGGTGTAGGGATGTGCAGTGGTGTTTGGGCAGTGTAGGGGTCACGCAGGAGGTGGCGTTTTAGGGTTTAGGGCAGTGTAGTAGTGTTCGGGAACTGTAGGGGGTCATGCAGGGGGTGGCGTTTCAGGGTTTAGGGCAGTGCAGTGGTGTTTGGGCAGTGTAGGGGGTCATGCAGGGTGGTGTTTCAGGGTTTAGGGCAGTGCAGTGGTGATAGGGCAGTGTAGGGGGTCTTGCTGGGGGTGGTGTTTCAGGGTTTAGGGCAGTGCAGTAGTGTTCGGGCATTGTAGTGGGTCATGCTGGGGCTGGTGTTTTAGGGTTTAGGGCAGTGCAGTGGTGTTTGGGCAGTGTACTGGGTCATGCTGGGGCTGGTGTTTCAGTGTTTAAGGCAGTGCAGTGGTGTTCGGGCAGTGTAGGGGGTCATGTTGTGGCTGGTGTTTTAGGGTTTAGGGCAGAGCAGTAGTGTTCGGGCAGTGTAGGGGGATGTGCGAGGGTGGTGGTTTAGGGCAGTGTAGTGGTGTTCGGGCAGTGTAGTGGGTCGTGCTGGGGCTGGTGTTTTAGGGTTCAGGGCAGAGCAGTGGTGTTCGGGCAGTGTGGGGGTCGTGCTGGGGCTGGTGTTTCAGGGTTTAGGGCAGTGCAGTGGTATTCGGGAAGTGTAGGGGGTCATGCTGGGGGTGGTGTTTCAGGGTTTATGGCAGTGCAGTTTTGTTTGTTCAGTATAGGGGGTTATGCAGGGGGTCGTGTTTCAGGGTTTAGGGCAGTGCAGTATTGTTCGGGCAGTGTAGGGGTTCATGCTGGGGTGGTGTTTCAGGGTTTAGGGCAGTGCAGCCGTATTCGGATAGTATAGGGTGTCGTGCTGGGGGTGGTGTTTCAGGGTTTAGGGCAGTGCAGTGGTGTTCGGGAAATGTAGGGGGTAGTTCTGGGGGTGGTCTTTCAGGGTTTAGGGCAGTACAGTGGTGTTCGGGCAGTGTAGGGGGTCGTGCTGGGGCTGGTTTTTCAGGGTTCAGGGCAGAGCAGTGGTTTTCGGGCAGTGTGGGGGTCGTGCTGGGGGTAGTGTTTCAGGGATTAGGGCAGTGCAGTGGTGTTCGGGCAGTGTAGGGGGTCGAGCTGGGGCTGGTATTTCAGGGTTTAGGGCAGTGCAGTGGTGTTCGGGGAGTGTAGGCGGTCGTGCTGGGGCTGGTGTTTCAGGGTTTAGGGCAGTGCAGTGGTGGTCGCTCAGTGAAGTGTGTCTTGCTGGGGGTGGTGTTTCAGGGTTTAGGGCAGTGCAGTGGTGTTCGGGAAGTGCAGGGGGTCTTGCTGGGGGTGATGTTTCAGGGTTTTGGGAAGTGCAGTGGTGTTCGGGCAGTGCAGGGGGTCATGCAGGGGGTTGGTGTTTCGGGGTTTAGGGCAGTGCAGTGGTGTTCGGGCAGTGCAGGGGGTCATGCAGGGGGTTGGTGTTTTGGGGTTTAGGGAAATGCAGTGGTGTTCAGGCAGTGCAGGGGGTCATGCGGGGTGTGGTGATTTGGGGTTTAGGGCAGTGCACTGGTGTTTGGGCAATGCAGGGGGTCGTGCTGGGGATGGTGTTTCAGGGTTTAGGGCAGTGCAGTGATGTTCGGGGAGTGTAGGGGGCCGTGATGGGGCTGGTGTTTCACAGTTTAGGGCAGTGCAGTGGTGGTCGGCCAGTGCAGTGGGTCATGCTGGGGGTGGTGTTTCAGGGTATAGGGAAGTGCAGTGGTGTTCAGGCAGTGTAGGTGTTGTGCTGGGGGTGGTGTTTCAGTGTTTAGGGCAGTGCAGTGGTGTCCGGGCAGTGTAGGGGGTCGTGCAGGGTGTGGTGTTTCAGGGTTTAGGGCAGTGCAGTGCTGTTCTGGCAGAGTAGGGGGTCATGCAAGGGGTGGTGTTTCAGGGTTTAGAGCAGTGTAGTGGTGTTCGGGCAGTGTAGGGGGTCATGCAAGGGGTGGTGTTTCAGGGTTTAGAGCAGTGTAGTGGTGTTCGGGCAGTGTAGGGGGTCGTGCAGGGGGTGGTGTTTCAGGGTTTAGGGCAGTGAAGTGGTGTTCGTTCAGTATAGGGGGTCGTGCAGGGGGTGGTGTTTCAGTGTTTAGGGCAGTGCAGTATTGTTCGGGCAGTGTAGGGGATCGTGCAGGTGGTAGTGTTTAAGGGTTTAGGGCAGTGCAGTTTTGTTCGAGCAGTGTATGGGGTCGTGCTGGGGCTGGTGTTTCAGGGTTTAGGGCAGTGTTGTTGTGTTCGGGCAGTGTAGGGGGTCGCGCTGGGGGTGTTGTTTCAGGGTTTAGGCCAGTGCAGTGGTATTTGGGCAGTGTTGGTGGTCGTGCAGGGGGTGGTATTTCAGGGTTTAGGGCAGTGCAGTATTGTTCGGGCAGTGTAGGGGATTGTGCAGGTGGTGGTGTTTAAGGATTTAGGGCAGTGCAGTGGTGTTCGGGCAGTGTAGGGGGTCATGCTGGGGCTGGTGTTTCAGGGTTTAGAGCAGTGTTGTTGTGTTCGGGCAGTGTAGGGGGTGGTGCTGGGGGTGGTGTTTTATTGTTTAGGGTAGTGCAGTTGTGGTCGGGCAGTGTAGGGGGTTGTGCAGGGGTTGGCGTTTTAGGGTTTAGGGCAGTGGAGTGGTGTTCGGGCAGTGTAGGGGGTCGTGCAGGGGGTGGCGTTTCAGGGTTTAGGGCAGTGCAGTGGTGATCAGGCAGTGTAGGGGGTCGTGCAGAGGTGGTGTTTCAGGGTATAGGGCTGTGCAGTGGTGGACGGGCAGTGTAGGGGGTCTTGCTGGTGGTGATGTTTCAGGGTTTAGGGCACTGCAGCGGTGTTCGGTCAGTGTAGGGGTCGTGCTGGGACTGGTGCTTTAGGGTTTAGGGCAGTGCAGTGGTGTTTGGGCAGTGTACTGGGTCATGCTGGGGCTGGTGTTTCAGTGTTTAAGGCAGTGCAGTGGTGTTCGGGTAGTGTAGTGGGTTATGTTGGGGCTGGTGTTTTAGGGTTTAGGGCAGAGCAGTGCTGTTTGGGCAGTGTTGGGGGATGTGTGGGGGTGGTGGTTTAGGGCAGTGCAGTGGCATTCGGGCAGTGTAGTGGGTCATGCTGGGGCTGGTGTTTTAGGGTTTAGGGCAGTGTAGTGGTGTTTGGGCAGTGTACTGGGTCATGCTGGGGCTGGTGTTTCAGGGTTTAGGGCAGTGCAGTGGTATTCGGGAAGTATAGGGGGTCGTGCTGGGGTGGTGTTTCAGGGCTTAGGGCAGTGCAGTGGTGTTCGGGAAATGTAGGGGGTAGTGCAGGGGGTGGTGTTTCAGGGTTTAGGACAGTGCAGTGATGTTCGGGCAGTGTAGGGGGTAGTGCTGGGGGTGGTCTTTCAGGGTTTAGGGCAGTACAGTGGTGTTCGGGCAGTGTAGGGGCTTGTGCGGGGGGTGGTGTTTCAGGGTTTAGGGCAGTGCAGTGGTGTTCGGGCAGTGTAGGAGGTTGTGCGGGGGTGGTGTTTCAGGGTTTCGGGCAGTGCAGTGGTGTTCGGGCAGTGTAGGGGTTCATGCTGGGGTGGTGTTTCAGGGTTTAGGGCAGTGCAGTGGTGTTCAGGCAGTGTAGGGGTTCGTGCAGGGGGTGGTGTTTCAGGTTTTAGGGCAGTGCAGTGGTGTTTGGGCAGTGTTGAGGTTCTTGATGGGGTGGTGTTTCAGGGTTTAGGGCAGTGGTGTTCAGGCAGTGTAGGGGGTCTTTCTGGGGGTGGTGTTTCAGGGTTTAGGGCAGTTTTGTGGTGTTCAGGCAGTGCAGGGGGTCTTGCTGGGGGTGGTGTTTCAGGGTTTAGGGCAGTGGTGTTTGGGCAGTGTAGGGGGTCTTTCTGGGGGTGGTGTTTCAGGGTTTAGGGCAGTGCAGTTGTATTCGGGCAGTGTAGGGGGTCGTGCAGGGGGTTTTCAGGGTTTAGGGCAGTGCAGTGGTTTTTGGGCAGTGTAGGGGGTCGTGCTGGGGGTGGTGTTTCAGGGTTTAGGGCAGTGCAGTGGTGTTCGGGCAGTGTGAGGGGTCGTGCTAGGGCTGGTGTTTTAGGGTTTAGGGCAGTGTATTGGTTTTCGGGCAGTGTAGGGGGTCTTGCTGGGGCTGGAGTTTAAGGGTTAAGGGTAGTGCAGTGGTGTTCGGGCAGTGTAGGGGTCAGGCAGGGGGTGGTGTTTTAGGGTTTAGGGCAGTGTAGTAGTGTTCGGGAAGTGTAGGGGGTCATGCAGGAGGTGGCGTTTCAGGGTTTAGGGCAGTGCAGTGGTGTTCGGGCAGTGTAGGGTGTCATGCAGGGTGGTGTTTCAGGGTTTAGGGCAGTGCAGTGGTGATCGGGCAGTGTAGGGGGTCATGCAGGGTGGTGTTTTAGGGTTTAGGGTAGTGCAGTGGTGTTTGGGCTGTGTACTGGGTCATGCTGGGGCTGGTGTTTCAGGTTTTAGGGCAGTGCAGTGGTGTTTGGGCAGTGTTGAGGTTCTTGATGGGGTGGTGTTTCAGGGTTTATGGCAGTGGTGTTCAGGCAGTGTAGGGGGTCTTTCTGGGGGTGGTGTTTCAGGGTTTAGGGCAGTGCAGTGGTGTTCGGGCAGTGTAGGGTGTCATGCAGGGTGGTGTTTCAGGGTTTAGGGCAGTGCAGTGGTGATCGGGCAGTGTAGGGGGTCATGCAGGGTGATGTTTTAGGGTTTAGGGTAGTGCAGTGGTGTTTGGGCAGTGTACTGGGTCATGCTGGGGCTGGTGTTTCAGTGTTTAAGGCAGTGCAGTGGTGTTCGGGCAGTGTAGGGGGTCATGTTGTGGCTGGTGTTTTAGGGTTTAGGGCAGAGCAGTGGTGTTCGGGCAGTGTTGGGGGATGTGCGAGGGTGGTGGTTTAGGGCAGTGCAGTGGTGTTCGGGCAGTGTAGTGGGTCATGCTGGGGCTGGTGTTTTAGGGTTCAGGGCAGAGCAGTGGTGTTCGGGCAGTGTGGGGGTCATGCTGGGGCTGGTGTTTCAGGGTTTAGGGCAGTGCAGTGGTATTTGGGAAGTGTAGGGGGTCATGCTGGGGGTGGTGTTTCAGGGTTTATGGCAGTGCAGTTTTGTTCGTTCAGTATAGGGGGTTATGCAGGGGGTCGTGTTTCAGGGTTTAGGGCAGAGCAGTTTTGTTCGGGCAGTGTAGGGGTTCATGCTGGGGTGGTGTTTCAGGGTTTAGGGCAGTACACTGGTGTACGGGAAATGTAGGGGTAGTGCAGGGGGTGGTGTTTCAGGGTTTAGGGCAGTGCAGTGGTGTTCGGGCAGTGTAGGGGGTAGTGCTGGGGGTGGTCTTTCAGGGTTTAGGGCAGTACAGTGGTGTTCGGGCAGTGTAGGGGCTTGTGCGGGGGGTGGTGTTTCAGGGTTTAGGGCAGTGCAGTGGTGTTCGGGCAGTGTAGGAGGTTGTGCGGGGGTGGTGTTTCAGGGTTTCGGGCAGTGCAGTGGTGTTCGGGCAGTGTAGGGGTTCGTGCAGGGGGTGGTGTTTCAGGTTTTAGGGCAGTGCAGTGGTGTTTGGGCAGTGTTGAGGTTCTTGATGGGGGTGGTGTTTCAGGGTTTATGGCAGTGGTGTTCAGGCAGTGTAGGGGGTCTTTCTGGAGGTGGTGTTTCAGGGTTTAGGGCAGTTTTGTGGTGTTCAGGCAGTGTAGGGGGTCTTGCTGGGGTGGTGTTCCAGGGTTTAGGGCAGTGGTGTTCGGGCATTGTAGGGGGTCTTTCTGGGGGTGGTGTTTCAGGTTTTAGGGCAGTGCAGTGGTATGCAGGCAGTGTAGGGGGTCGTGCAGGGGGTTGGTGTTTCAGGGTTTAGGGCAGTGCAGTGGTGTTTGGGCAGTGTAGGGGGTCGTGCTGGGGGTGGTGTTTCAGAGTTTAGGGCAGTGCAGTGGTATTTGGGCAGTGTGAGGGGTCGTGCTGGGGGTGGTGTTTCAGGGTTTATGGCAGTGCAGTTTTGTTTGTTCAGTATAGGGGGTTATGCAGGGGGTCGTGTTTCAGGATTTAGGGCAGTGGCGTTCAGGCAGTGTAGGGGGGTCTTTCTGGGGTGGTGTTTCAGGGTTTAGGGCAGTTTTGTGGTGTTCAGGCAGTGTAGGGGGTCTTGATGGGGGTGGTGTTTCAGGGTTTAGGGCAGTGGAGTTTGGGCAGTGTAGGGGGTCTTTCTGGGGGTGGTGTTTCAGGGTTTAGGGCAGTGCAGTGGTATTCGGACAGTGTAGGGGGTCGTGCTGGGGCTGGAGTTTAAGGGTTAAGGGTAGTGCAGTGGTGTTAGGGCAGTGTAGGGGGTCATTCTGGGGGTGGTGTTTTATGGTGTAGGGTTGTGCAGTGGTGTTCGGGCAGTGTATGGGTCGCGCAGGGGTTGGTGTTTTAGGGTTTACGGCAGTGTAGTAGTGTTCGGGAAGTGTAGGGGGTCATGCAGGGGGTGGCGTTTCAGGGTTTAGGGCAGTGCAGTGTTGTTCGGGCAGTGTAGGGGGTCATGCAGGGTGGCGTTTCAGGGTTTAGGGCAGTGCAGTGGTGATCTGGCATTGTAGGGGGTCGTGCTGGGACTTGTGTTTTAGGGTTTAGGGCAGTGCAGTGGTGTTTGGGCAGTGTACTGGGTCATGCTGAGGCTGGTGTTTCAGTGTTTAAGGCAGTGCAGTGGTGTTCGGGCAGTGTAGGGGGTCATGTTGTGGCTGGTGTTTTAGGGTTTAGGGCAGAGCAGTGAGGTTCGGGCAGAGTTGGGGGATGTGTGAGGGTGGTGGTTTAGAGCAGTGCAGTGGTGTTCGGGCAGTGTAGTGGGTCATGCTGGGGCTGGTGTTTTAGGGTTTAGGGCAGAGCAGTGGTGTTCGGGCAGTGTGGGGGTCGTGCTGGGGCTGGTGTTTCAGGGTTTAAGGCAGTGTAGTGGTATTCGGGAAGTGTAGGGGGTCATGCTGGGGGTGGTGTTTCAGGGTTTATGGCAGTGCAGTTTTGTTAGTTCAGTATAGGGGGTTATGCAGGGGGTCGTGTTTCAGGGTTTAGGGCAGTACAGTATTGTTCTGGCAGTGTAGGGGTTCATGCTGGGGTGGTGTTTCAGGGATAAGGGCAGTGCAGTGGTGTTCAGGCAGTGTAGCGGTTCGTGCAGGGGGTTGTGTTTCAGGTTTTAGGGCAGTGCAGTGGTGTTTGGGCAGTGTTGAGGTTCTTGATGGTTATGGTGTTTCAGGGTTTAGGGCAGTGGTGTTCAGGCAGTGTAAGGGGTCTTGCTGTGGGTGGTGTTTCAGGGTTTAGGGCAGTTTAGTGGTGTTCAGGCAGTATAGGGGGTCTTGCTGGGGGTGGTGTTTCAGGGTTTAGGGCAGTGCAGTGGTGTATGGGCAGTGTAGGGGGTCGTGCTGGGGGTAGTGTTTCAGGGTTTAGGGCAGTGCAGTGGTGATCGGGCAGTGTAAGGGGTTTGCTGGGGGTGGTGTTTCAGGGTTTATGGCAGTGCAGTGGTATTCAGGAAGTGTAGGGGGTCATGCTGGGGGTGGTGTTTCAGGGTTTAGGGCAGTGCAGTTTTGTTTGTTCAGTATAGGGGGTTATGCAGGGGGTCGTGTTTCAGGGTTTAGGGTAGTGCAGTATTGTTCGGGCAGTGTAGGGGTTCATGCTGGGGTGGTGTTTCAGGGTTTAGGGCAGTGCAGTGGTGTTCAGGCAGTGTAGGGGTTCGTGCAGAGGGTGGTGTTTCAGGTTTTAGGGCAGTGCAGTGGTGTTTGGGCAGTGTTGAGGTTCTTGATGGGGGTGGTGTTTCAGGGTTTAGGGCAGTGGTGTTCAGGCAATGTAAGGGGTCTTGCTGGGGGTGGTGTTTCAGGGTTTAGGGCAGTTTAGTGGTGTTCAGGCAGTAAAGGGGGTCTTGCTGGGGGTGGTGTTTCAGGGTTTAGGGCAGTGCAGTGGTGTTTGGGCAGTGTAGGGGTTGTGCTGGGGGTGGTGTTTCAGGGTTTAGGGCAGTGCAGTGGTGTTTGGGCAGTGTGAGGGGTCGTGCTAGGGCTGGTGTTTTAGGGTTTAGGGCAGTGTATTAGTTTTCGGGCAGTGTAGGGGGTCTTGCTGGGGCTGGAGTTTAAGGGTTAAGGGTAGTGCAGTGGTGTTCGGGCAGTGTAGGGGGTCGTGCTGGGACTGGTGTTTTAGGGTTTAGGGCAGTGCAGTGGTGTTTGGGCAGTGTAATGGGTCATGCTGGGGCTGGTGTTTCAGTGTTTAAGGCAGTGCAGTGGTGTTCGGGCAGTGTAGGGGGTCATGTTGTGGCTGTTGTTTTAGGGTTTAGGGCAGAGCAGTAGTGTTCGGGCAGTGTTGGGGGATGTGCGAGGGTGGTGGTTTAGGGCAGTGAAGTGGTGTTCGGGCAGTGTAGTGGTTCGTGCTGGGGCTGGTGTTTTAGGGTTCAGGGCAGAGCAGTGGTGTTCGGGCAGTGTGGGGGTCGTGCTGGGGCTGGTGTTTCAGGGTTTAGGGCAGTGCAGTGGTATTCAGGAAGTGTAGGGGGTCATGCTGGGGGTGGTGTTTCAGGGTTTATGGCAGTGCAGTTTTGTTTGTTCAGTATAGGAGGTTATGCAGGGGGTTGTGTTTCAGGGTTTAGGACAGTGCAGTATTGTTTGGGCAGTGTAGGGGTTCATGCTGGGGTGGTGTTTCAGGGTTTAGGGCAGTGCAGTGGTGTTCAGGAAATGTAGGGGGTAGTGCAGGGGGTGGTGTTTCAGGGTTTAGGGCAGTGCAGTGGTGTTCGGGCAGTGTAGGGGGTCATGCTGAGTCTGGTGTTTCAGGGTTCAGGGCAGTGCAGTGGTGTTTTGGCAGTGTAGGGGGTCGTGCTGGGGCTGGTTTTTCAGGGTTCAGGTCAGAGCAGTGGTGTTCGGGCAGTGTGGGGGTCGTGCTGGGGGTGGTGTTTCAGGGATTAGGGCAGTGCAGTGGTGTTCGGGCAGTGTAGGGGGTAGTGCTGGGGCTGGTATTTCAGGGTTTAGGGCAGTGCAGTGGTGGTCGGTCATTGTAGTGTGTCTTGCTGGGGGTGGTGTTTCAGGGTTTAGGGCAGTGCAGTGGTGTTCAGGCAGTGCAGGGGGTCATGCGGGGGGTGGTGATTTGGGGTTTAGGGCAGTGCACTGGTGTTTGGGCAATGCAGGGGGTCGTGCTGGGGATGGTGTTTTAGGGTTTAGGGCAGTGCAGTGATGTTCGGGGAGTGTAGGGGGCCGTGATGGGGCTGGCGTTTCACAGTTTAGGGCAGTGCAGTGGTGGTCGGCTAGTGCAGTGGGTCATGCTGGGGGTGGTGTTTCAGGGTTTAGGGCAGTGTAGTGGTGTACGGGCACTGAAGGGGGTCGTGCAGGGGGGTGGTGTTTCAGGGTTTAGGGCAGTGCACTGGTGTTCGGGCAGTGCAGGGGGTCATGCTGGGGGTGGTGTTTCAGGGTATAGGGAAGTGCAGTGGTGTTCAGGCAGTGTAGGGGTTGTGCTGGGGGTGGTGTTTCAGTGTTTAGGGCAGTGCAGTGGTGTCCGGGCAGTGTAGGGGGTCGTGCAGGGTGTGGTGTTTCAGGGTTTAGGGCAGTGCAGTGCTGTTCTGGCAGTGTAGGGGGTCATGCAAGGGGTGGTGTTTCAGGGTTTAGAGCAGTGTAGTGGTGTTCGGGCAGTGTAGGGGTCATGCAAGGGGTGGTGTTCAGGGTTTAGAGCAGTGTAGTGGTGTTCGGGCAGTGTAGGGGGTCGTGCAGGGGGTGGTGTTTCAGGGTTTAGGGCAGTGAAGTGGTGTTCGTTCAGTATAGGGGTCGTGCAGGGGGTGGTGTTTCAGTGTTCAGGGCAGTGCAGTATTGTTCGGGCAGTGTAGGGGATCGTGCAGGTGGTAGTGTTTAAGGGTTTAGGGCAGTGCAGTGGTGTTCAGGCAGTGCAGGGGGTCATGCGGGGGGTGGTGATTTGGGGTTTAGGGCAGTGCACTGGTGTTTGGGCAATGCAGGGGGTCGTGCTGGGGATGGTGTTTTAGGGTTTAGGGCAGTGCAGTGATGTTCGGGGAGTGTAGGGGGCCGTGATGGGGCTGGCGTTTCACAGTTTAGGGCAGTGCAGTGGTGGTCGGCTAGTGCAGTGGGTCATGCTGGGGGTGGTGTTTCAGGGTTTAGGGCAGTGTAGTGGTGTACGGGCACTGAAGGGGGTCGTGCAGGGGGGTGGTGTTTCAGGGTTTAGGGCAGTGCACTGGTGTTCGGGCAGTGCAGGGGGTCATGCTGGGGGTGGTGTTTCAGGGTATAGGGAAGTGCAGTGGTGTTCAGGCAGTGTAGGGGTTGTGCTGGGGGTGGTGTTTCAGTGTTTAGGGCAGTGCAGTGGTGTCCGGGCAGTGTAGGGGGTCGTGCAGGGTGTGGTGTTTCAGGGTTTAGGGCAGTGCAGTGCTGTTCTGGCAGTGTAGGGGGTCATGCAAGGGGTGGTGTTTCAGGGTTTAGAGCAGTGTAGTGGTGTTCGGGCAGTGTAGGGGTCATGCAAGGGGTGGTGTTCAGGGTTTAGAGCAGTGTAGTGGTGTTCGGGCAGTGTAGGGGGTCGTGCAGGGGGTGGTGTTTCAGGGTTTAGGGCAGTGAAGTGGTGTTCGTTCAGTATAGGGGTCGTGCAGGGGGTGGTGTTTCAGTGTTCAGGGCAGTGCAGTATTGTTCGGGCAGTGTAGGGGATCGTGCAGGTGGTAGTGTTTAAGGGTTTAGGGCAGTGCAGTTTTGTTCGGGCAGTGTATGGGGTCGTGCTGGGGCTGGTGTTTCAGGGTTTAGGGCAGTGTTGTTGTGTTTGGGCAGTGTAGGGGGTCGCGCTTGGGGTGGTGTTTCAGGGTTTAGGGCAGTGCAGTGGTATTTGGGCAGTGTTGGGGGTCGTGCTGGGGGTGGTGTTTCAGGGCTTAGGGCAGTGCAGTGGTGTACGGGCAGTGTAGAGGGTTGTGCAGGGGGTGGTGTTTTAGGGTTTAGGGCAGTGCGGTGGTGTTCGGGCAGTGTAAGGGGTTGTGCAGGGGGTGGTATTTCAGGGTTTAGGGCAGTGCAGTATTGTTCGGGCAGTGTAGGGGATCGTGCAGGTGGTGGTGTTTAAGGGTTTAGGGCAGTGCAGTGGTGTTCGGGCAGTGTAGGGGGTCATGCTGGGGCTGGTGTTTCAGGGTTTAGAGCAGTGTTGTTGTGTTCGGGCAGTGTAGGGGGTGGTGCTGGGGGTGGTGTTTTATGGTTTAGGGTAGTGCAGTTGTGGTCGGGCAGTGTAGGGGGTTGTGCAGGGGTTGGCGTTTTAGGGTTTAGGGCAGTGGAGTGGTGTTCGGGCAGTGTAGGGGGTCGTGCAGGGGGTGGCGTTTCAGGGTTTAGGGCAGTGCAGTGGTGATCAGGCAGTGTAGGGGGTCATGCAGGGGTGGTGTTTCAGGGTATAGGGCTGTGCAGTGGTGGTCGGGCAGTGTAGGGGGTCTTGCTGGTGGTGATGTTTCAGGGTTTAGGGCACTGCAGTGGTGTTCGGTCAGTGTAGGGGTCGTGCTGGGACTGGTGCTTTAGGGTTTAGGGCAGTGCAGTGGTGTTTGGGCAGTGTACTGGGTCATGCTGGGGCTGGTTTTTCAGTGTTTAAGGCAGTGCAGTGGTGTTCGGGTAGTGTAGTGGGTCATGTTGGGGCTGGTGTTTTAGGGTGTAGGGCAGAGCAGTGCTGTTTGGGCAGTGTTGGGGGATGTGTGGGGGTGGTGGTTTAGGGCAGTGCAGTGGCATTCGGGCAGTGTAGTGGGTCATGCTGGGGCTGGTGTTTTAGGGTTTAGGGCAGTGCAGTGGTGTTTGGGCAGTGTACTGGGTCATGCTGGGGCTGGTGTTTCGGGGTTTAGGGCAGTGCAGTGGTATTCGGGAAGTATAGGGGTCGTGCTGGGGTGGTGTTTCAGGGTTTAGGGCAGTGCAGTGGTGTTCGGGAAATGTAGGGGGTCATGCTGGGGCTGGTGTTTTAGGGTTTAGGGCAGTGCAGTGGTGTTTGGGCAGTGTAGGGGGTGGTCTTTCAGGGTTTAGGGCAGTGCAGTGGTGTTCGGGAAGTATAGGGGGTCGTGCTGGGGGTGGTGTTTCAGGGTTTAGGGCAGTGCAGTGGTGTTCGGGAAATGTAGGGGGTAGTGCAGGGGGTGGTGTTTCAGGGTTTAGGGCAGTGCAGTGGTGTTCGGGCAGTGTAGGGGGTAGTGCTTGGGGTGGTCTTTCAGGGTTTAGGGCAGTACAGTTGTGTTCGGGCAGTGTAGGGGCTTGTGCGTGGGTGGTGTTTCAGGGTTTAGTGCAGTGCAGTGGTGTTCGGGCAGTGTAGGCGATCGTGCGGGGGTGGTGTTTCAGGGTTTAGGGCAGTGCAGTGGTGTTCAGGCAGTGTAGGGGTTCGTGCAGGGGGTGGTGTTTCATTTTTTAAGGCAGTGCAGTGGTGTTTGGGCAGTGTTGAGGTTCTTGATGGGGGTGGTGTTTCAGGGTTTAGGGCAGTGGTGTTCAGGCAGTGTAAGGGGTCTTGCTGGGGCTGGTGTTTCAGGGTTTAGGGCAGTTTTGTGGTGTTCAGGCAGTGTAGGGGATCTTGCTGGGGGTGATGTTTCAGGTTTTAGGGCAGTGGTGTTCGGGCAGTGTAGGGGGTCTTTCTGGGGGTGGTGTTTCAGGGTTTAGGGCAGTGCAGTGGTATTCGGGCAGTGTAGGGGGTCGTGCAGGGGGTTGGTGTTTCAGGGTTTAAGGAAGTGCAGTTGCGTTTGGGCAGTGTAGGGGGTCGTGCTGGGGCTGGTGTTTTAGGGTTTAGGGCAGTGTATTTGTTTTTGGGCAGTGTAGGGGGTCTTGCTGGGGCTGGAGTTTAAGGGTTAAGGGTAGTGCAGTGGTGTTCGGGCAGTGTAGGGGGTCATGCTGGGGGTGGTGTTTTATGGTGTAGGGTTGTGCAGTGGTGTTCGGGCAGTGTAGGGGTCACACAGGGGGTGGCGTTTTAGGGTTTAGGGCAGTGTAGTAGTGTTTGGGAAGTCTAGGGGGTCATGCAGGGGGTGGCGTTTCAGGGTTTAGGGCAGTGCAGTGGTGTTCGGGCAGTGTAGGGGGTCATGCAGGGTGGTGTTTCAGGGTTTAGGGCAGTGCAGTGGTGATCGGGCAGTTTAGGGGGTCTTGCTGGGGGTGGTGTTTCAGGGTTTAGGGCAGTGCAGTGGTGTTCGGGCATTATAGGGGGTCGTGCTGGGACTGGTGTTTTAGGGTATAGGGCAGTGCAGTGGTGTTTGGGCAGTGTACTGGGTCATGCTGGGGCTGGTGTTTCAGTGTTTAAGGCAGTGCAGTGGTGTTCGGGCAGTGTAGGGGGTCATGTTGTGGCAGGTGTTTTAGGGTTTAGGGCAGAGCAGTGGTGTTCGGGCAGTGTTGGGGGATATGCGAGGGTGGTGGTTTAGGGCAGTGCAGTGATGTTCGGGCAGTGTAGTGGGTCGTGCTGGGGCTGGGGTCGTGCTGGGGCTGGTGTTTCAGGGTTTAGGGCAGTGCAGTGGTATTCGGGAAGTGTAGGGGGTCGTGCTGGGGGTGGTGTTTCAGGGTTTATGGCAGTGCAGTTTTGTTCGTTCAGAATAGGAGGTTATGCAGGGGGTCGTGTTCCAGGGTTTAGGGCAGTGCAGTATTTTTTGGGCAGTGTAGGGGTTCATGCTGGGGTGGTGTTTCAGGGTTTAGGGCAGTGCAGTGGTGTTCAGGCAGTGTAGGGGTTCGTGCAGGGGGTGGTGTTTCAGGTTTTAGGGCAGTGCAGTGGTGTTTGGGCAGTGTTGAGGTTCTTGATGGGGTGATGTTTCAGGGTTTAGGACAGTGGTGTTCAGGCAGTGTAAGGGGTCTTGCTGGGGGTGGTATTTCAGGGTTTAGGGCAGTTTAGTAGTATTCAGGCAGTATAGGGGATCTTGCTGGGCGTTGTGTTTCAGGGTTTAGGGCAGTGCAGTGGTGTTTGGGCAGTGTAGGGGGTCGTGCTGGGGGTGGTGTTTCAGGGTTCTGGGCAGTGCAGTGGTATTCGGGCAGTGTGAGGGGTCGTGCTAGGGCTGGTGTTTTAGGGTTTAGGGCAGTGTATTGATTTTCGGGTAGTGTAGGGGGTCTTGCTGGGGCTGGAGTTTAAGGTTAAGGGTAGTGCAGTGGTGTTCGGGCAGTGCAGGGGGTCATGCTGGGGGTGGTGTTTTATGGTGTAGGGTTGTGCAGTGGTGTTCGGGCAGTGTAGGGGTCGCGCAGGGGGTGGCGTTTTAGGGTTTAGGGCAGTGTAGTAGTGTTTGGGAAGTGTAGGGGGTCATGCAGGGGGTGGCATTTCAGGGTTTAGGGCAGTGCAGTGGTGTTTGGCAGTGTAGGGGGTCATGCAGGGTGGTGTTTCAGGGTTTAGGGCAGTGCAGTGGTGATCGGGCAGTGTAGGGGGTCTTGCTGGGGGTGGTGTTTCAGGGTTTAGGGCAGTGCAGTGGTGTTCGGGCAGTGTAGGGGGTCATGTTGGGGCTGGTGTTTTAGGGTTTAGGGCAGAGCAGTGGTGTTCGGGCAGTGTTGGGGGATGTGCGAGGGTGGTGGTTTAGGGCAGTGCAGTGGTGTTCGGGCAGTGTAGTGGTTCGTGCTGGGGCTGGTGTTTTAGGATTCAGGGCAGAGCAGTGGTGTTCGGGCAGTGTGGGGGTCGTGCTGTGGGTGGTGTTTCAGGGTTTATGGCAGTGCAGTGTTGTTCGATCAGTATAGGGGGTTATGCAGGAGGTTGTGTTTCAGGGTTTAGGGAGGTGCAGTATTGTTCGGGCAGTGAAGGGGGTCATGCAGGGGGTGGTGTTTCAGGGTTTAGGGCAGTGCAGTGGTGTTCGGGCAGTGTAGGGTGTCGTACTGAGGCTGGTGTTTCAGGGTTCAGGGCAGTGCAGTGGTGTTTTGGCAGTGCAGGGGGTCGTGCTGGGGCAGGTGTTTCAGGGTTCAGGGCAGTGCAGTGGTGTTCGGGCAGTGCAGAGGTCTTGCTGGGGGTGATGTTTCAGGGTTTAGGGAAGTGCAGTGGTGTACGGGCAGTGCAGGGGGTCGTGCAGGGGGATGGTGTTTTGGGGTTTAGGGCAGTGCAGTGGTGTTCGGGCAGTGCAGGGGGTCATGCAGGGGGGTGGTGTTTCGGGTTTAGGGCAGTACAGTGGTGTTCAGGCAGTGCAGGGGGTCGTGCTGGGGGTGGTGTTTCAGGCTATAGGGCAGTGCAGTGGTGTTCGGGCAGTGTAGGGGTTGTGCTGGGTGGGTGTTTTGGGGTTTATGGCAGTGCAGTGGTGTCCGGGCAGTGTCGGGGGTCATGCAGGGTGTGGTGTTTCAGGGTTTAGGGCAGTGCAGTGCTGTTCTGGCAGTGTAGGGGGTCGTGCACAGGGTGGTGTTTCAGGGTTTAGAGCAGTGTAGTGGTGTTCGGGCAGTGTAGGGGTCTTGCAGGGGGTGGTGTTGCAGGGTTTAGGGCAGTGCAGTGGTGTTCGTTCAGTATAGGGGGTCGTGCAGGGGGTGGTGTTTCAAGGTTTAGGGCAGTGCAGTATTGTTCAGGCATTGTAGGGGGTCGTGCAGGGGGTAGTGTTTCAGGGTTTAGGGCAGTGCAGTGGTGTTCGGGCAGTGTAGGGGGTCGTGCTGAGGCTGGTTTTTCAGGGTTCAAGGCAGTGCAGTGGTGTTTTGGCAGTGTAGGGGGTCAAGCTGGGGCTGGTGTTTCAGGGTTGAGGGCAGAGCAGTGGTGTTCGGGCAGTGTGGGGGTCGTGCTGGGGGTGATGTTTCAGGGTTTTGGGAAGTGCAGTGGTGTTCGGGCAGTGCAGGGGGTCGTGCAGGGGATGGTGTTTCGGGGTTTAGGGCAGTGCAGTGGTGTTCGGGCAGTGCAGGGGGTCATGCAGGGGGGTGGTGTTTCGGGGTTTAGGGCAGTGCAGTGGTGTTTGGGCAGTGCAGGTGGTCATGCAGGGGGTGGTGATTTGGGGTTTAGGGCAGTGCAGTGATGTTCAGGGAGTGTAGGGGGCAGTGATGGGGCTGGTATTTCATAGTTTAGGGCAGTGCAGTGGTGGTCGGCCAGTGCAGTGGGTCATGCTGGGGGTGGTGTTTCAGGGTTT
Organism: Triturus cristatus; assembly: GCF_964204655.1. Classification (NCBI taxonomy): domain Eukaryota; kingdom Metazoa; phylum Chordata; class Amphibia; order Caudata; family Salamandridae; genus Triturus; species Triturus cristatus. The sequence continues at coordinate 629,884,166 of NC_140579.1, read as the reverse complement.
AGGGCAGTGCAGTGGTGTTTTGGCAGTGTAGGGGGTCGTGCTGGGGCTGGTGTTTCAGGGTTCAGCGCAGAGCGGTTGTGTTCGGGAAGTGTGGGGGTCGTGCTGGGTGTGGTGTTTAAGGGATTAGGGCAGGGCAGTGGTGTTCAGGCAGTGTAGGGGGTCGTGCTGGGGCTGGTGTTTCAGGGTTTAGGGCAGTGCAGTGGTGTTCGGGGAGTATAGGGGGTCGTGCTGGGGCTGGTGTTTCAGGGTTTAGGGCAGTGTTGTTGTGTTCAGGCAGTGTAGGTGGTCGTGCTGTGGGTGGTGTTTCAGGGTTTAGGGCAGTGCAGTGGTATTTGGGCAGTGTTGGGGGTCGCGCTGGGGGTGGTGTTTCAGGGTTTAGGGCAGTATTGTTCGGGCAGTGTAGGGGATCGTGCAGGTGGTGGTGTTTAAGGGTTTCGGGCAGTGCAGTATTGTTCAGGCAGTGTAGGGGATCGTGCAGGTGGGGGTGTTTAAGGGTTTAGGGCAGTGCAGTGGTGTTCGGGCAGTGTAGGGGTTCGTGCTGGGGGTGGTGGTTCACGGTTTAGAGCAGTGTAGTGGTGTTTGGGCAGTGTAAGGGGTTTTGCAGGGGGTGGTGTTTTAGGGTATAGGGCAGTGCGGTGGTGCTCGGGCAGTGTAAGGGGTCGTGCAGAGGGTGGTGTTTCAGGGTTTAGGGCAGTGCAGTATTGTTCGGGCAGTGTAGGGGATCTTGCAGGTGGTGGTGTTTAAGGGTTTAGGGCAGTGCAGTGGTATTTGGGCAGTGTGGGGGTCGTGCTGGGGTGGTGGTTCAGGGTTTAGGGCAGTGCAGTGGTGTTCGGGCAGTGTAGAGGGTCGTGCTGGGGGTAGTGTTTCAGGGTTTAGGGCAAAGCAGTGGTGTTTGGGCAGTGTAAGGGGTTGTGCAGGGGGTGGTGTTTTAGGGTTTAGGGCAGTGTAGTGGTTTTCGGGCAGTTTAGGGAGTCGTGCAGGGGTGGTGTTTCAGGGTTTAGGGCAGTGCAGTGATGTTTGGGCAGTGTAGGGGGTCGTGCTGGGGGTGGTGTTTCAGGGTTTAGGGCAGTGCAGTGGTATTCGGGCAGTGTGAGGGGTCGTGCTGGGGCTGGTGTTTTAGGGTTTAGTGCAGTGTATTGGTTTTCGGGCAGTGTAGGGGGACATGCTGGGGCTGGAGTTTTAGGGTTAAACGTAGTGCAGTGGTGTTCGGGCAGTGTAGGGGGTCGTGCTGGGGGTGGTGTTTTATGGTTTAGGGTAGTGCAGTTGTGGTCCGGCAGTGTAGGGGGTTGCGCAGGGATTGCCGTTTTAGGGTTTAGGGCAGTGGAGTGGTGTTCGGGCAGTGTAGGGGGTCGTGCAGGGGGTGGCGTTTCAGGTTTAGGGCAGTGCAGTGGTGTTCGGGCAGTGTAGAGGGTCGTGCTGGGGGTAGTGTTTCAGGGTTTAGGGCAAAGCAGTGGTGTTTGGGCAGTGTAAGGGGTTGTGCAGGGGGTGGTGTTTTAGGGTTTAGGGCAGTGTAGTGGTTTTCGGGCAGTTTAGGGAGTCGTGCAGGGGTGGTGTTTCAGGGTTTAGGGCAGTGCAGTGATGTTTGGGCAGTGTAGGGGGTCGTGCTGGGGGTGGTGTTTCAGGGTTTAGGGCAGTGCAGTGGTATTTGGGCAGTGTGAGGGGTCGTGCTGGGGCTGGTGTTTTAGGGTTTAGTGCAGTGTATTGGTTTTCGGGCAGTGTAGGGGGACATGCTGGGGCTGGAGTTTTAGGGTTAAACGTAGTGCAGTGGTGTTCGGGCAGTGTAGGGGGTCGTGCTGGGGGTGGTGTTTTATGGTTTAGGGTAGTGCAGTTGTGGTCCGGCAGTGTAGGGGGTTGCGCAGGGATTGCCGTTTTAGGGTTTAGGGCAGTGGAGTGGTGTTCGGGCAGTGTAGGGGGTCGTGCAGGGGGTGGCGTTTCAGGTTCAGGGCAGTGCAGTGGTGATCAGGCAGTATAGGGGGTCGTGCAGGGGTGGTGTTTCAGAGTTTAGGGCTGTGCAGTGGTGGTCGGGCAGTGTTGGGGGTCTTGCTGGTGGTGGTGTTTCAGGGATTAGGGCACTGCAGTGGTGTTCAGTCAGTGTAGGGGGTCATGCTGGGACTGGTGCTTTAGGGTTTAGGGCAGTGCAGTGGTGTTTGGGCAGTGTACTGGGTCATGCTGGGGCTGGTGTTTCAGTGTTTAAGGCAGTGCAGTGGTGTTCGGGTAGTGTAGGGGTCATGTTGGGGCTGGTGTTTTAGGGTTTAGGGCAGAGCAGTGCTGTTCGGGCAGTGTTGGGGGATGTGTGGGGGTGGTGGTTTAATGCAGTGCAGTGGCGTTCGGGCAGTGTAGTGGGTCATGCTGGGGCTGGTGTTTTAGGGTTTAGGGCAGTGCAGTGCAGTGGTGTTTGGGCAGTGTACTGGGTCATGCTGGGGCTAGTGTTTCAGGGTTTAGGGCAGTGCAGTGGTATTCGGGAAGTATAGGGGGTCGTGCTGGGGGTGGTGTTTCAGGGTTTAGGGCAGTGCAGTGGGATTTGGGAAATGTAGGGGGTAGTGCAGGGGGTGGTGTTTCAGGGTTTAGGGCAGTGCAGTGGTGTTCGGGCAGTGTAGGGGGTAGTGCTGGGGGTGGTCTTTCAGGGTTTAGGGCAGTACAGTGGTGTTCGGGCAGTGTAGGGGCTTGTGCGGGTTGTGGTGTTTCAGGGTTTAGGGCAGTGCAGTGGTGTTCGGGCAGTGTAGGTGGTCGTGCGGGGGTGGTGTTTCAGGGTTTCGGGTAGTGCAGTGGTGTTCGGGCAGTGTAGGGGTTCATGCTGGGGTGGTGTTTCAGGGTTTAGGGCAGTGCAGTGGTGTTCAGGCAGTGTAGGGGGTCTTGCTGGGGGTGGTGTTTCAGGGTTTAGGGCATTGGTGTTCGGGCAGTGTAGGGGGTCTTTCTGGGGGTGGTGTTTCAGGGTTTAGGGCAGTGCAGTGGTGTTCTGGCAGTGTAGGGGGTCGTGCACGGGGTGGTGTTTCAAGGTTTAGAGCAGTGTAGTGGTGTTCGGGCAGTGTAGGGGGTCTTGCAGGGGGTGGTGTTTCAGGGTTTAGGGCAGTGCAGTGGTGTTCGTTCAGTATAGGGGGTCGTGCAGGGTGTGGTGTTTCAAGGTTTAGGGCAGTGCAGTATTGTTCGGGCATTGTAGGGGGTCGTGCAGGGGGTGGTGTTTCAGGGTTTAGGGCAGTGCAGTGGTGTTCGGGCAGTGTAGGGGGTCGCTCTGAGGCTGGTGTTTCAGGGTTCAGGGCAGTGCAGTGGTGTTTTGGCAGTGTAGGGGGTCGTGCTGGGGCTGGTGTTTCAGGGTTCAGGGCAGAGCAGTGGTGTTTGGGCAGTGTGGGGGTCGTGCTGGGGGTGATGTTTCAGGGTTTTGGGAAGTGCAGTGGTGTTCGGGCAGTGCAGGGCGTCGTGCAGGGGGATGGTGTTTCGGGGTTTAGGGCAGTGCAGTGGTGTTTGGGCAGTGCAGGCGGTCGTGCTGGGGCTGGTGTTTCAGGGTTTAGGGCAGTTCAGTGATGTTCAGGGAGTGTAGGGGGCAGTGATGGGGCTGGTATTTCACAGTTTAGGGCAGTGCAGCGGTGGTCGGCCAGTGCAGTGGGTCATGCTGGGGGTGGTGTTTCAGGGTTTAGGGCAGTGCAGTGGTGTTTTGGCAGTGTAGGGGGTCGTGCTGGGGCTGGTGTTTCAGGGTTCAGGGCAGGGCAGTAGTGTTCGGGCAGTGTAGGTGGTCGTGCTGGGGCTGGTGTTTCAGCGTTTAGGGCAGTGCAGTGGTGTTCGGGGAGTATAGGGGGTCGTGCTGGGGCTGGTGTTTCAGGGTTTAGGGCAGTGTTGTTGTGTTCGGGCAGTGTAGGTGGTCGTGCTGGGGTTGGTGTTTCAGGGTTTAGGGCAGTGCAGTGGTATTTGGGCAGTGTTGGGGGTCGCGCTGAGGGTGGTGTTTCAGGGTTTAGGGCAGTGCAGGATTGTTCGGGCAGTGTAGGGGATCGTGCAGGTGGTGGTGTTTAAGGGTTTACGGCAGTGCAGTGGTGTTCGGGCAGTGTAGGGGGTCGTGCTGGGGGTGGTGGTTCAGGGTTTAGAGCAGTGTAGTGGTGTTTGGGCAGTGTAATGGGTTGTGCAGGGGGTGGTGTTTTAGGGTTTAGGGCAGTGCAGTATTGTTCGGGCAGTGTAGGGGATCGTGCAGGTGGTGGTGTTTAAGGGTTTAGGGCAGTGCAGTGGTGTTCGGGAAGTGTAGGTGGTCATGCTGGGGCTGGTGTTTCAGGGTTTAGGGCAGTGTTGTTGTGTTCGGGCAGTGTAGGGCGTCGTGCTGGGGGTGGTGTTTCAGGGTTTAGGGCAGTGCAGTGGTATTTGGGCAGTGTTGGGGGTCGTGCTGGGGGTGGTGTTTCAGGGTTTAGGGCAATGCAGTTGTGTTTGGGCAGTGCAGGGGGTCATGCAGGGGGGTGGTGTTTCGGGGTTTAGGGCAGTGCAGTGGTGTTTGGGCAGTGTAGGTGGTCATGCAGGGGGTGGTGATTTGGGGTTTAGGGCAGTGCAGCGATGTTCAGGGAGTGTAGGGGGCAGTGATGGGGCTGGTATTTCATAGTTTAGGGCAGTGCAGTGGTGGTCGCCCAGTGCAGTGGGTCATGCTGGGGGTGGTGTTTCAGGGTTTAGGGCAGTGCAGTGGTGTTTTGGCAGTGTAGGGGGTCGTGCTGGGGCTGGTGTTTCAGGGTTCAGGGCAGAGCAGTTGTGTTCGGGAAGTGTGGGGGTCGTGCTGGGTGTGGTGTTTAAGGGATTAGGGCAGGGCAGTGGTGTTCAGGCAGTGTAGGGGGTCGTGCTGGGGCTGGTGTTTCAGGGTTTAGGGCAGTGCAGTGGTGTTCGGGGAGTATAGGGGGTCGTGCTGGGGCTGGTGTTTCAGGGTTTAGGGCAGTGTTGTTGTGTTCAGGCAGTGTAGGTGGTCGTGCTGTGGGTGGTGTTTCAGGGTTTAGGGCAGTGCAGTGGTATTTGGGCAGTGTTGGGGGTCGCGCTGGGGGTGGTGTTTCAGGGTTTAGGGCAGTGCAGTATTGTTCGGGCAGTGTAGGGGATCGTGCAGGTGGTGGTGTTTAAGGGTTTCGGGCAGTGCAGTATTGTTCAGGCAGTGTAGGGGATCGTGCAGGTGGGGGTGTTTAAGGGTTTAGGGCAGTGCAGTGGTGTTCGGGCAGTGTAGGGGTTCGTGCTGGGGGTGGTGGTTCACGGTTTAGAGCAGTGTAGTGGTGTTTGGGCAGTGTAAGGGGTTTTGCAGGGGGTGGTGTTTTAGGGTATAGGGCAGTGCGGTGGTGCTCGGGCAGTGTAAGGGGTCGTGCAGAGGGTGGTGTTTCAGGGTTTAGGGCAGTGCAGTATTGTTCGGGCAGTGTAGGGGATCTTGCAGGTGGTGGTGTTTAAGGGTTTAGGGCAGTGCAGTGGTATTTGGGCAGTGTTGGGGGTCGTGCTGGGGTGGTGGTTCAGGGTTTAGGGCAGTGCAGTGGTGTTCGGGCAGTGTAGAGGGTCGTGCTGGGGGTAGTGTTTCAGGGTTTAGGGCAAAGCAGTGGTGTTTGGGCAGTGTAAGGGGTTGTGCAGGGGGTGGTGTTTTAGGGTTTAGGGCAGTGTAGTGGTTTTCGGGCAGTTTAGGGAGTCGTGCAGGGGTGGTGTTTCAGGGTTTAGGGCAGTGCAGTGATGTTTGGGCAGTGTAGGGGGTCGTGCTGGGGGTGGTGTTTCAGGGTTTAGGGCAGTGCAGTGGTATTCGGGCAGTGTGAGGGGTCGTGCTGGGGCTGGTGTTTTAGGGTTTAGTGCAGTGTATTGGTTTTCGGGCAGTGTAGGGGGACATGCTGGGGCTGGAGTTTTAGGGTTAAACGTAGTGCAGTGGTGTTCGGGCAGTGTAGGGGGTCGTGCTGGGGGTGGTGTTTTATGGTTTAGGGTAGTGCAGTTGTGGTCCGGCAGTGTAGGGGGTTGCGCAGGGATTGCCGTTTTAGGGTTTAGGGCAGTGGAGTGGTGTTCGGGCAGTGTAGGGGGTCGTGCAGGGGGTGGCGTTTCAGGTTTAGGGCAGTGCAGTGGTGATCAGGCAGTATAGGGGGTCGTGCAGGGGTGGTGTTTCAGAGTTTAGGGCTGTGCAGTGGTGGTCGGGCAGTGTTGGGGGTCTTGCTGGTGGTGGTGTTTCAGGGATTAGGGCACTGCAGTGGTGTTCAGTCAGTGTAGGGGGTCATGCTGGGACTGGTGCTTTAGGGTTTAGGGCAGTGCAGTGGTGTTTGGGCAGTGTACTGGGTCATGCTGGGGCTGGTGTTTCAGTGTTTAAGGCAGTGCAGTGGTGTTCGGGTAGTGTAGGGGGTCATGTTGGGGCTGGTGTTTTAGGGTTTAGGGCAGAGCAGTGCTGTTCGGGCAGTGTTGGGGGATGTGTGGGGGTGGTGGTTTAAGGCAGTGCAGTGGCGTTCGGGCAGTGTAGTGGGTCATGCTGGGGCTGGTGTTTTAGGGTTTAGGGCAGTGCAGTGCAGTGGTGTTTGGGCAGTGTACTGGGTCATGCTGGGGCTAGTGTTTCAGGGTTTAGGGCAGTGCAGTGGTATTCGGGAAGTATAGGGGGTCGTGCTGGGGGTGGTGTTTCAGGGTTTAGGGCAGTGCAGTGGGATTTGGGAAATGTAGGGGGTAGTGCAGGGGGTGGTGTTTCAGGGTTTAGGGCAGTGCAGTGGTGTTCGGGCAGTGTAGGGGGTAGTGCTGGGGGTGGTCTTTCAGGGTTTAGGGCAGTACAGTGGTGTTCGGGCAGTGTAGGGGCTTGTGCGGGGGGTGGTGTTTCAGGGTTTAGGGCAGTGCAGTGGTGTTCGGGCAGTGTAGGTGGTCGTGCGGGGGTGGTGTTTCAGGGTTTCGGGTAGTGCAGTGGTGTTCGGGCAGTGTCGGGGTTCATGCTGGGGTGGTGTTTCAGGGTTTAGGGCAGTGCAGTGGTGTTCAGGCAGTGTAGGGGGTCTTGCTGGGGGTGGTGTTTCAGGGTTTAGGGCATTGGTGTTCGGGCAGTGTAGGGGGTCTTTCTGGGGGTGGTGTTTCAGGGTTTAGGGCAGTGCAGTGGTGTTCTGGCAGAATAGGGGGTCATGCACGGGGTGGTGTTTCAAGGTTTAGAGCAGTGTAGTGGTGTTCGGGCAGTGTAGGGGGTCTTGCAGGGGGTGGTGTTTCAGGGTTTAGGGCAGTGCAGTGGTGTTCGTTCAGTATAGGGGGTCGTGCAGGGTGTGGTGTTTCAAGGTTTAGGGCAGTGCAGTATTGTTCGGGCATTGTAGGGGGTCGTGCAGGGGGTGGTGTTTCAGGGTTTAGGGCAGTGCAGTGGTGTTCGGGCAGTGTAGGGGGTCGTTCTGAGGCTGGTGTTTCAGGGTTCAGGGCAGTGCAGTGGTGTTTTGGCAGTGTAGGGGGTCGTGCTGGGGCTGGTGTTTCAGGGTTCAGGGCAGAGCAGTGGTGTTTGGGCAGTGTGGGGGTCGTGCTGGGGGTGATGTTTCAGGGTTTTGGGAAGTGCAGTGGTGTTCGGGCAGTGCAGGGCGTCGTGCAGGGGGATGGTGTGTCGGGGTTTAGGGCAGTGCAGTGGTGTTTGGGCAGTGCAGGCGGTCGTGCTGGGGCTGGTGTTTCAGGGTTTAGGGCAGTTCAGTGATGTTCAGGGAGTGTAGGGGGCAGTGATGGGGCTGGTATTTCACAGTTTAGGGCAGTGCAGCGGTGGTCGGCCAGTGCAGTGGGTCATGCTGGGGGTGGTGTTTCAGGGTTTAGGGCAGTGCAGTGGTGTTTTGGCAGTGTAGGGGGTCGTGCTGGGGCTGGTGTTTCAGGGTTCAGGGCAGGGCAGTAGTGTTCGGGCAGTGTAGGTGGTCGTGCTGGGGCTGGTGTTTCAGCGTTTAGGGCAGTGCAGTGGTGTTCGGGGAGTATAGGGGGTCGTGCTGGGGCTGGTGTTTCAGGGTTTAGGGCAGTGTTGTTGTGTTCGGGCAGTGTAGGTGGTCGTGCTGGGGTTGGTGTTTCAGGGTTTAGGGCAGTGCAGTGGTATTTGGGCAGTGTTGGGGGTCGCGCTGGGGGTGGTGTTTCAGGGTTTAGGGCAGTGCAGGATTGTTCGGGCAGTGTAGGGGATCGTGCAGGTGGTGGTGTTTAAGGGTTTACGGCAGTGCAGTGGTGTTCGGGCAGTGTAGGGGGTCGTGCTGGGGGTGGTGGTTCAGGGTTTAGAGCAGTGTAGTGGTGTTTGGGCAGTGTAATGGGTTGTGCAGGGGGTGGTGTTTTAGGGTTTAGGGCAGTGCAGTATTGTTCGGGCAGTGTAGGGGATCGTGCAGGTGGTGGTGTTTAAGGGTTTAGGGCAGTGCAGTGGTGTTCGGGCAGTGTAGGTGGTCATGCTGGGGCTGGTGTTTCAGGGTTTAGGGCAGTGTTGTTGTGTTCGGGCAGTGTAGGGGGTCGTGCTGGGGGTGGTGTTTCAGGGTTTAGGGCAGTGCAGTGGTATTTGGGCAGTGTTGGGGGTCGTGCTGGGGGTGGTGTTTCAGGGTTTAGGGCAATGCAGTTGTGTTTGGGCAGTGTAAGGGGATGTGCAGGGGGTGGTGTTTTAGGGTTTAGGGCAGTGTAGTGGTTATCGGGCAGTGTAGGGAGTCGTGCAGGGGTGGTGTTTCAGGGTTTAGGGCAGTGCAGTGATGTTTGGGCAGTGTAGGGGGTCGTGCTGGGGTGGTGTTTCAGGGTTTAGGGCAGTGCAGTGGTGTTCGGGCAGTGTAGGGGGTCATGCTGGGGGTGGTGTTTTATGGTGTAGGGTTGTGCAGTGGTGTTCGGGCAGTGTAGGGGTCATGCAGGGGGTGGCGTTTTAGGGTTTAGGGCAGTGTAGTAGTGTTTGGGAAGTGTAGGGGGTCATGCAGGGGGTGGCGTTTCAGGGTTTAGGGCAGTGCAGTGGTGTTCGGGCAGTGTAGGGGGTCATGCAGGGTGGTGTTTCAGGGTTTAGGGCAGTGCAGTGGTGATCGGGCAGTGTAGGGGGTCTTGCTGGGGGTGGTGTTTCAGGGTTTAGGGCAGTGCAGTGGTGATCGGGCATTGTAGGGGGTCGTGCTGGGACTGGTGTTTTAGGGTTTAGGGCAGTGCAGTGGTGTTTGGGCAGGGTACTGGGTCATGCTGGGGCTGGTGTTTCAGTGTTTAAGGCAGTGCAGTGGTGTTCGGGCAGTGTAGGGGGTCATGTTGTGGCAGGTGTTTTAGGGTTTAGGGCAGAGCAGTGGTGTTCGGGCAGTGTTGGGGGATGTGCGAGGGTGGTGGTTTAGGGCAGTGCAGTGGTGTTCGGGCAGTGTAGTGGGTCGTGCTGGGGCTGGGGTCGTGCTGGGGCTGGTGTTTCAGGGTTTAGGGCAGTGCAGTGGTATTCAGGAAGTGTAGGGGGTCGTGCTGGGGGTGGTGTTTCAGGGTTTATGGCAGTGCAGTTTTGTTCGTTCAGAATAGGGGGTTATGCAGGGGGTCGTGTTTCAGGGTTTAGGGCAGTGCAGTATTGTTTGGGCAGTGTAGGGGTTCATGCTGGGGTGGTGTTTCAGGGTTAGGGCAGTGCAGTGGTGTTCAGGCAGTGTAGGGGTTCGTGCAGGGGGTGGTGTTTCAGGTTTTAGGGCAGTGCAGTGGTTTTTGGGCAGTGTTGAGGTTCTTGATGGGGTGATGTTTCAGGGTTTAGGACAGTGGTGTTCAGGCAGTGTAAGGGGTCTTGCTGGGGGTGGTATTTCAGGGTTTAGGGCAGTTTAGTGGTATTCAGGCAGTATAGGGGGTCTTGCTGGGGGTTGTGTTTCAGGGTTTAGGGCAGTGCAGTGGTGTTTGGGCAGTGTAGGGGGTCGTGCTGGGGGTGGTGTTTCAGGGTTCTGGGCAGTGCAGTGGTATTCGGGCAATGTGAGGGGTCGTGCTAGGGCTGGTGTTTTAGGGTTTAGGGCAGTGTATTGATTTTCGGGTAGTGTAGGGGGTCTTGCTGGGGCTGGAGTTTAAGGGTTAAGGGTAGTGCAGTGGTGTTCGGGCAGTGCAGGGGGTCATGCTGGGGGTGGTGTTTTATGGTGTAGGGATGTGCAGTGGTGTTCGGGCAGTGTAGGGGTCGCGCAGGGGGTGGCGTTTTAGGGTTTAGGGCAGTGTAGTAGTGTTTGGGAAGTGTAGGGGGTCATGCAGGGGTGGCATTTCAGGGTTTAGGGCAGTGCAGTGGTGTTCGGCAGTGTAGGGGGTCATGCAGGGTGGTGTTTCAGGGTTTAGGGCAGTGCAGTGGTGATCGGGCAGTGTAGGGGGTCTTGCTGGGGGTGGTGTTTCAGGGTTTAGGGCAGTGCAGTGGTGTTCGGGCATTGTAGGGGGTCGTGCTGGGACTGGTGTTTTAGGGTTTAGGGCTGTGCAGTGGTGTTTGGGCAGTGTACTGGATCATGCTGGGGCTGGTGTTTCAGTGTTTAAGGCAGTGCAGTGGTGTTCGGGCAGTGTAGGGGGTCATGTTGGAGCTGGTGTTTTAGGCTTTAGGGCAGAGCAGTGGTGTTCGGGCAGTGTTGGGGGATGTGCGAGGGTGGTGGTTTAGGGCAGTGCAGTGGTGTTCGGGCAGTGTAGTGGTTCGTGCTGGGGCTGGTGTTTTAGGATTCAGAGCAGTGGTGTTCGGGCAGTGTGGGGGTCGTGCTGTGGGTGGTGTTTCAGGGTTTATGGCAGTGCAGTGTTGTTCGATCAGTATAGGGGGTTATGCAGGAGGTTGTGTTTCAGGGTTTAGGGCGGTGCAGTATTGTTCGGGCAGTGAAGGGGGTCATGCAGGGGGTGGTGTTTCAGGGTTTAGGGCAGTGCAGTGGTGTTCGGGCAGTGTAGGGTGTCGTACTGAGGCTGGTGTTTCAGGGTTCAGGGCAGTGCAGTGGTGTTTTGGCAGTGCAGGGGGTCGTGCTGGGGCAGGCGTTTCAGGGTTCAGGGCAGTGCAGTGGTGTTCGGGCAGTGCAGGGGGTCTTGCTGGGGGTAATGTTTCAGGGTTTAGGGAAGTGCAGTGGTGTACAGGCAGTGCAGGGGGTCGTGCAGGGGGATGGTGTTTTGGGGTTTAGGGCAGTACAGTGGTGTTCAGGCAGTGCAGGGGGTCGTGCTGGGGGTGGTGTTTCAGGCTATAGGGCAGTGCAGTGGTGTTCGGGCAGTGTAGGGGTTGTGCTGGGGGGTGTTTCGGGGTTTATGGCAGTGCAGTGGTGTCCGGGCAGTGTCGGGGGTCATGCAGGGTGTGGTGTTTCAGGGTTTAGGGCAGTGCAGTGCTGTTCTGGCAGTGTAGGGGGTCGTGCACGGGGTGGTGTTTCAGGGTTTAGAGCAGTGTAGTGGTGTTCGGGCAGTGTAGGGGTCTTGCAGGGGGTGGTGTTTCAGGGTTTAGGGCAGTGCAGTGGTGTTCGTTCAGTATAGGGGGTCGTGCAGGGGGTGGTGTTTCAAGGTTTAGGGCAGTGCAGTATTGTTCGGGCATTGTAGGGGGTCGTGCAGGGGGTAGTGTTTCAGGGTTTAGGGAAGTGCAGTGGTGTTCGGGCAGTGTAGGGGGTCGTGCTGAGGCTGGTGTTTCAGGGTTCAAGGCAGTGCAGTGGTGTTTTGGCAGTGTAGGGGGTCAAGCTGGGGCTGGTGTTTCAGGGTTGAGGGCAGAGCAGTGGTGTTCGGGCAGTGTGGGAGTCGTGCTGGGGGTGATATTTCAGGGTTTTGGGAAGTGCAGTGGTGTTCGGGCAGTGCAGGGGGTCGTGCAGGGGGATGGTGTTTTGGGGTTTAGGGCAGTGCAGTGGTGTTCGGGGAGTATAGGGGGTCGTGCTGGGGCTGGTGTTTCAGGGTTTAGGGCAGTGTTGTTGTGTTCGGGCAGTGTAGGGGGTCGTGCTGGCGGTGGTGTTTCAGAGTTTAGGGCAGTGCAGTGGTATTTGGGCAGTGTTGGGGGTCGTGCTGGGGGTGGTGTTTCAGGGTTTAGGGCAATGCAGTTGTGTTTGGGCAGTGTAAGGGGTTGTGCAGGGGGTGGGGTTTTAGGGTTTAGGGCAGTGTAGTGGTTTTCGGGCAGTGTAGGGAGTCGTGCAGGGGTGGTGTTTCAGGGTTTAGGGCAGTGCAGTGATGTTTGGGCAGTGTAGGGGGTCGTGCTGGGGTGGTGTTTCAGGGTTTAGGGCAGTGCAGTGATGTTTGGGCAGTGTAGGGGGTCGTGCTGGGGGTGGTATTTCAGGGTTTAGGGCAGTGCAGTGGTATTCGGGCAGTGTGAGGGGTCGTGCTGGGGCTGGTGTTTTAGGGTTTAGTGCAGTGTATTGGTTTTCAGGCAGTGTAGGGGGTCGTGCTGGGGCTGGAGTTTTAGGGTTAAGCGTAGTGTAGTTGTGGTCGGGCAGTTTAGGGGGTTGTGCGGTGGTTGGCGTTTTAGGGTTTAGGGCAGTGGAGTAGTGTTCGGGCAGTGTAGGGAGTCGTGCAGGGGCCGGCGTTTCAGGGTTTAGGGCAGTGCAGTGGTTATCAGGCAGTATATGGGGACGTGCAGGGGTGGTGTTTCAGGGTTTAGGGCTGTGCAGTGGTGGTCGGGCAGTGTAGGGGGTCTTGCTGGTGGTGGTGTTTCAGGGATTAGGGCACTGCAGTGGTGTTCGGTCAGTGTAGGGGGTCGTGCTGGGACTGGTGCTTTAGGGTTTAGGGCAGTGCAGTGGTGTTTGGGCAGTGTACTGGGTCATGCTGGGGCTGGTGTATCAGTGTTTAAGGCAGTGCAGTGGTGTTCGGGTAGTGTAGGGGGTCATGTTGGGGCTGGTGTTTTAGGGTTTAGGGCAGAGCAGTGCTGTTCGGGCAGTGTTGGGGTATGTGTGGGGGTGGTGGTTTAGGGCAGTGCAATGGTGTTTGGGCAGTGTACTGGGTCATGCTGGGGCTGGTGTATCAGTGTTTAAGGCAGTGCAGTGGTGTTCGGGTAGTGTAGGGGGTCGTGCTGGGGGTGGTGTTTCAGGGTTTAGGGCAGTGCAGTGGGATTTGGGAAATGTAGGGGGTAGTGCAGGGGGTGGTGTTTCAGGGTTTAGGGCAGTGCAGTGGTGTTCGGGCAGTGTAGGGTGTAGTGCTGGGGGTGGTCTTTCAGGGTTTAGGGCAGTACTGTGGTGTTCGGGCAGTGGAAGGGCTTGTGCGGGGGTGGTGTTTCAGGGTTTCGGGCAGTGCAGTGGTGTTGGGGCAGTGTAGGGGTTCATGCTGGGGTGGTGTTTCAGGGTTTAGGGCAGTGCAGTGGTGTTCAGGCAGTGTAGGGGTTCGTGCAGGGGGTGGTGTTTCAGGTTTTAGGGCAGTGCAGTGGTGTTTGGGCAGTGTTGAGGTTCTTGATGGGGGTGGTGTTTCAGGGTTTAGGGCAGTGGTGTTCAGGCAGTGTAAGGGGTCTTGCTGGGGGTGGTGTTTCAGGGTTTAGGGCAGTTTAGTGGTGTTCAGGCAGTGTAGGGGGTCTTGCTGGGGGTGGTGTTCAGGGTTTAGGGCAGTGGTGTTCGGGCAGTGTAGGGGGTCTTTCTGGGGGTGGTGTTTCAGGGTTTAGGGCAGTGCAGTGGTGTCCGTGCAGTGTAGGGGGTCATGCAGGGTGTGGTGTTTCAGGGTTTAGGGCAGTGCAGTGCTGTTCTGGCAGTGTAGTGGGTCATGCACGGGGTGGTGTTTCAGGGTTTAGAGCAGTGTAGTGGTGTTCGGGCAGTGTAGGGGGTCTTGCAGGGGGTGGTGTTTCAGGGTTTAGGGCAGTGCAGTGTTGTTCGTTCAGTATAGGGGGTCGTGCAGGGGGTCGTGTTTCAAGGTTTAGGGCAGTGCAGTATTGTTCGGGCATTGTAGGGGGTCGTGCAGGGGGTGGGTTTTCAGGGTTTAGGGCAGTGCAGTGGTGTTCGGGCAGTGTAGGGGGTCGTGCTGGGGCTGGTGTTTCAGGGTTCAGGGCAGAGCAGTGGTGTTCGGGCAGTGTGGGGGTCGTGCTGGGGGTGATGTTTCAGGGTTTTGGGAAGTGCAGTGGTGTTCGGGCAGTGCAGGGGGTCGTGCAGGGGGATGGTGTTTCGGGGTTTAGGGCAATGCAGTGGTGTTCGGGCAGTGCAGGGGGTCATGCAGGGGGGTGGTGTTTTGGGGTTTAGGGCAGTGCAGTGGTGCTTGGGCAGTGCAGGCGGTCATGCAGGGGGTGGTGAATTGGGGTTTAGGGCAGTGCACTGGTGTTCGGGCAATGCAGAGGGTCGTGCTGGGGCTGGTGTTTCAGGGTTTAGGGCAGTGCAGTGATGTTCAGGGAGTGTAGGGGGCAGTGATGGGGCTGGTATTTCATAGTTTAGGGCAGTGCAGTGGTGGTCTGCCAGTGCAGTGGGCCATGCTGGGGGTGGTGTTTCAGGGTTTAGGGCAGTGCAGTGGTATTTGGGCAGTGTTGGGGGTCGCGCTGGGGGTGGTGTTTCAGGGTTCAGGGCAGAGCAGTGGTGTTCGGGCAGTGTAGGGGGTCGTGCTGGGGGTGGTGTTTCAGGGTTTAGGGCAGTGCAGTGGTATTTGGGCAGTGTTGGGGGTCGCGCTGGGGGTGGTGTTTCAGGGTTTAGGGCAGTGCAGTATTGTTCGGGCAGTTTAGGGGATTGTGCAGGTGGTGGTGTTTAAGGGTTTAGGGCAGTGCAGTATTGTTCGGGCAGTGTAGAGGATCGTGCAGGTGGTGGTATTTAAGGGTTTAGGGCAGTGCAGTGGTGTTCGGGCAGTGTAGGGGTTGTGCTGGGGTGGTGTTTCGGGGTTTAGTGCAGTGCAGTGGTGTCCGGGCAGTGTAGGGGGTCGTGCAGGGTGTGGTGTTTCAGGGTTTAGGGCAGTGCAGTGCTGTTCTGGCAGTGTAGGGGGTCGTGCAGGGGGTGGTGTTTCAGGGTTTAGAGCAGTGTAGTGGTGTTCGGGCAGTGTGGAGGGTCGTGCAGGGGGTGGTGTTTCAGGGTTTAGGACAGTGCAATATTGTTCGGGCAGTGTAGGGCGTCGTGCAGGGGGTGGTGTTTAAGGGTTTAGGGCAGTGCAGTGGTGTTTGGGCAGTGTAGGGGGTCGTGCTGAGGCTGGTGTTTCAGGGTTCAGGGCAGTGTAGTGGTGTTTTGGCAGTGTAGGGGGTCATGCTGGGGCTGGTTTTTCAGGGTTCAGGGCAGAGCAGTGGTGTTAGGGCAGTGTGGGGGTCGTGCTGGGTGTGGTGTTTCAGGGATTAGGGCAGTGCAGTGGTGTTCCGGCAGTGTAGGGAGTCGTGCTAGGGCTGGTATTTCAGGGTTTAGGGCAGTGCAGTGGTGTTCGGGGAGTACAGGGGGTCATGCAGGGGGTGGTGTTTCGGGGTTTAGGGCAGTGCAGTGGTGTTCCGGCAGTGCAGGGGGTCGTGCTGGTGGTGGTGTTTCAGTGTATAGGGCAGTGCAGTGGTGTCCGGGCAGTGTAGGGGTTGTGCTGGGGTGGTGTTTAGGGCAGTGCAGTGGTGTCCGGGCAGAGTAGGGGGTTGTGCAGGGTGTGGTGTTTCAGGGTTTAGGGCAGTGCAGTGCTGTTCTGGCAGTGTAGGGTGCCGTGCAGGGGGTGGTGTTTCAGGGTTTAGAGCAGTGTTGTGGTGTTCGGGCAGTGTAGAGGGTCGTGCAGGGGGTGGTGTTTCAGGGTTTAGGGCAGTGCAGTATTGTTCGGGCAGTGTAGAGGGTCATGCAGGGGGTGGTGTTTCAGGGTTTAGGGCAGTGCAGTGGTGTTTGGGCAGTGTAGGGGGTCGTGCTGAGGCTGGTGTTTCAGGGTTCAGGGCAGTGTAGTGGTGTTTTGGCAGTGTAGGGGGTCGTGCTGGGGCTGGTTTTTCAGGGTTCAGGGTAGAGCAGTGGTGTTCGGGCAGTGTGGGGGTCGTGCTGGGGGTGGTGTTTCAGGGTTTAGGGCAGTGCAGTGCAGTGGTGTTCGGGGAGTGTAGGCGGTCGTGCTGGGACTGGTGTTTCAGGGTTTAGGGCAGTGCAGTGGTGGTCGGTCAGTGAAGTGTGTCTTGCTGGGGGTGGTGTTTCAGGGTTTAGGGCAGTGCAGTTGTGTTCGGGCAGTGCAGGGGGTCTTGCTGGGGGTGATGTTTCAGGGTTTTGGGAAGTGCAGTGGTGTTCGGGCAGTGCAGGGGGTCGTGCAGGGGGATGGTGTTTCGGGGTTTAGGGCAGTGCAGTGGTGTTCGGGCAGTGCAGGGGGTCATGCAGGGGGGTGGTGTTTCGGGGTTTAGGGCAGTACAGTGGTGTTCGGGCAGTGCAGGGGGTCATGCAGGGGTGGTGATTTGGGGTTTAGGGCAGTGCACTGGTGTTCGGGCAATGCAGGGGGTCGTGCTGGGGCTGGTGTTTCAGGGTTTAGGGCAGTGCAGTGATGTTCGGGGAGTGTAGGGGGCCATGATGGGGCTGGTGTTTCACAGTTTAGGGCAGTGCAGTGGTGGTCGGCCAGTGCAGTGGGTCATGCTGGGGGTGGTGTTTCAGGGTTTAGGGCAGTGTAGTGGTGTACGGGCACTGAAGGGGGTCGTGCAGGGGGGTGGTGTTTCATGGTTTAGGGCTGTGCACTGGTGTTCGGGCAGTGCAGGGGGTCATGCTGGGGTTGGTGTTTCAGGGTATAGGGAAGTGCAGTGGTGTTCGGGCAGTGTAGGGGTTGTGGTGGGGGTGCTGTTTCAGGGTTTAGGGCAGTGCAGTGGTGTCCGGGCAGTGTAGGGGTCGTGCAGGGTGTGGTGTTTCAGGGTTTAGGGCAGTGCAGTGCTGTTCTGGCAGTGTAGGGGTCATGCAGGGGGTGGTGTTTCAGGGTTTAGAGCAGTGTAGTGGTGTTCGGGCAGTGTAGGGGGTCGTGCAGGGGTGGTGTTTCAGGGTTTAGGGCAGTGAAGTGGTGTTTGTTCAGTATAGGGGGTCGTGCAGGGGGTGGTGTTTCAGGGTTTAGGGCAGTGCAGTATTGTTCGGGCAGTGTAGGGGATCGTGCAGGTGGTAGTGTTTAAGGGTTTAGGGCAGTGCAGTTTTGTTCGGGCAGTGTATGGGGTCGTGCTGGGGCTGGTGTTTCAGGGTTTAGGGCAGTGTTGTTGTGTTCAGTCAGTGTAGGGGGTCATGCTGGCGGTGGTGTTTCAGGGTTTAGGGCAGTGCAGTGGTATTTGGGCAGTGTTGGGGGTCATACTGGGGGTGGTGTTTCAGGGCTTAGTGCAGTGCAGTGGTGTACGGGCAATGTAGAGGGTTGTGCTGGGGGTGGTGGTTCAGGGTTTAGAGCAGTGTAGTGGTGTTTGGGCAGTGTAAGGGGTTTGCAGGGGGTGGTGTTTTAGGGTTTAGGGCAGTGCGGTGGTGTTTGGGCAGTGTAAGGGGTCGTGCAGGGGGTGGTGTTTCAGGGTTTAGGGCAGTGCAGTATTGTTCGGGCAGTGTAGGGGATCGTGCAGGTGGTGGTGTTTAAGGGTTTAGGGCAGTGCAGTGGTGTTCGGGTAGTGTAGGGGGTCATGCTGGGGCTGGTGTTTCAGGGTTTAGGGCAGTGTTGTTGTGTTCAGGCAGTGTAGGGGGTCTTGCTGGGGGTGGTGTTTCAGGGTTTAGGGCAGTGGTGGTCGGGCAGTGTAGGGGGTCTTGCTGGTGGTGGTGTTTCAGGGTTTAGGGCACTGCAATGGTTTTTGGTCGGTGTAGGGGGTCGTGCTGGGACTGGTGCTTTAGGGTTTAGGGCAGTGCAGTGGTGTTTCGGCAGTGTACTGGGTCATGCTGGGGCTGGTGTTTCAGGGTTTAGGGCAGTGCAGTGGCATTCGGGCAGTGTAGTGGGTCATGCTGGGGCTGGTGTTTTAGGGTTTAGGCAAGTGCAGTGGTGTTTGGGCAGTGTACTGGGTAATGCTGGGGCTGGTGTTTCAGGGTTTAGGGCAGTGCAGTGGTATTCCGGAAATAAAAGGGGGTCGTGCTGGGGGTGGTGTTTCGGGGTTTAGGGCAGTACAGTGGTGTTCGGGCAGTGCAGGGGGTCATGCAGGGGGTGGTGATTTGGGGTTTAGGGCAGTGCACTGGTGTTCGGACAATGCAGGGGGTCGTGCTGGGGCTGGTGTTTCAGGGTTTAGGGCAGTGCAGTGCTGTTCGGGGAGTGTAGGGGGCCGTGATGGGGCTGGTGTTTCACAGTTTAGGGCAGTGCAGTGGTGGTCGGCCAGTGCAGTGGGTCATGCTGGGGGTGGTGTTTCAGGGTTTAGGGCAGTGTAGTGGTGTACGGGCACTGAAGGGGGTCGTGCAGGGGGGTGGTGTTTCATGGTTTAGGGCAGTGCACTGGTGTTCGGGCAGTGCAGGGGGTCATGCTGGGGTTGGTGTTTCAGGGTATAGGGAAGTGCAGTGGTGTTCGGGCAGTGTAGGGGTTGTGGTGGGGGTGCTGTTTCAGGGTTTAGGGCAGTGCAGTGGTGTCCGGGCAGTGTAGGGGGTCGTGCAGGGTGTGGTGTTTCAGGGTTTAGGGCAGTGCAGTGCTGTTCTGGCAGTGTAGGGGTCATGCAGGGGGTGGTGTTTCAGGGTTTAGAGCAGTGTAGTGGTGTTCGGGCAGTGTAGGGGGTCGTGCAGGGGGTGGTGTTTCAGGGTTTAGGGTAGTGAAGTGGTGTTTGTTCAGTATAGGGGGTCGTGCAGGGGGTGGTGTTTCAGGGTTTAGGGCAGTGCAGTATTGTTCGGGCAGTGTAAGGGATCGTGCAGGTGGTAGTGTTTAAGGGTTTAGGGCAGTGCAGTTTTGTTCGGGCAGTGTATGGGGTCGTGCTGGGGCTGGTGTTTCAGGGTTTAGGTCAGTGTTGTTGTGTTTGGGCAGTGTAGGGGGTCGTGCTGGCGGTGGTGTTTCAAGGTTTAGGGCAGTGCAGTGGTATTTGGGCAGTGTTGGGGGACATACTGGGGGTGGTGTTTCAGGGCTTAGGGCAGTGCAGTGGTGTACGGGCAGTGTAGAGGGTTGTGCTGGGGGTGGTGGTTCAGGGTTTAGAGCAGTGTAGTGGTGTTTGGGCAGTGTAAGGGGTTTGCAGGGGGTGGTGTTTTAGGGTTTAGGGCAGTGCGGTGGTGTTTGGGCAGTGTAAGGGGTTGTGCAGGGGGTGGTGTTTTAGGGTTTAGGGCAGTGTAGTGGTTTTCGGGCAGTTTAGGGAGTCGTGCAGGGGTGGTGTTTCAGGGTTTAGGGCAGTGCAGTGATGTTTGGGCAATGTAGGGGGTCGTGCTGGGGGCGGTGTTTCAGGGTTTAGGGCAGTGCAGTGGTATTCGGGCAGTGTGAGGGGTCGTGCTGGGGCTGGTGTTTTAGGGTTTAGTGCAGTGTATTGGTTTTCGGGCAGTGTAGGGGGTCGTGCTGGGGCTGGAGTTTTAGGGTTAAACGTAGTGCAGTGGTGTTCGGGCAGTGTAGGGGGTCATGCTGGGGGTGGTGTTTTATGGTTTAGGGTAGTGCAGTTGTGGTCGGGCAGTGTAGGGGGTTGTGCAGGGGTTGGCGTTTTAGGGTTTAGGGCAGTGGAGTGGTGTTCAGGCAGTGTAGGGGGTCGTGCAGGGGGTGGCGTTTCAGGTTTAGGGCAGTGCAGTGGTGATCAGGCAGTATAGGGGGTCGTGCAGGGGTGGTGTTTCAGAGTTTAGGGCTGTGCAGTGGTGGTTGGGCAGTGTTGGGGGTCTTGCTGGTGGTGGTGTTTCAGGGATTAGGGCACTGCAGTGGTGTTCGGTCAGTGTAGGGGGTCGTGCTGGGACTGGTGCTTTAGGGTTTAGGGCAGTGCAGTGGTGTTTGGGCAGTGTACTGGGTCATGCTGGGGCTGGTGTTTCAGTGTTTAAGGCAGTGCAGTGGTGTTCGGGTAGTGTAGGGGGTCATGTTGGGGCTGGTGTTTTAGGGTTTAGGGCAGAGCAGTGCTGTTCGGGCAGTGTTGGGGGATGTGTTGGGGTGGTGGTTTAGGGCAGTGCAGTGGCGTTCGGGCAGTGTAGTGGGTCATGCTGGGGCTGGTGTTTTAGGGTTTAGGGCAGTGCAGTGCAGTGGTGTTTGGGCAGTGTACTGGGTCATGCTGGGGCTGGTGTTTCAGGGTTTAGGGCAGTGCAGTGGTATTCGGGAAGTATAGGGGGTCGTGCTGGGGGTGGTGTTTCAGGGTTTAGGGCAGTGCAGTGGGATTTGGGAAATGTAGGGGGTAGTGCAGGGGGTGGTGTTTCAGGGTATAGGGCAGTGCAGTGGTGTTCGGGCAGTGTAGGGGGTAGTGCTGGGGGTGGTCTTTCAGGGTTTAGGGCAGTACAGTGGTGTTCGGGCAGTGTAGGGGCTTGTGCGGGGGGTGGTGTTTCAGGGTTTAGGGCAGTGCAGTGGTGTTCGGGCAGTGTAGGTGGTCATGCGGGGGTGGTGTTTCAGGGTTTCGGGTAGTGCAGTGGTGTTCGGGCAGTGTAGGGGTTCATGCTGGGGTGGTGTTTCAGGGTTTAGGGCAGTGCAGTGGTGTTCAGGCAGTGTAGGGGTTCGTGCAGGGGGTGGTGTTTCAGGTTTTAGGGCAGTGCAGTGGTGTTTGGGCAGTGTTGAGGTTCTTGATGGGGGTGGTGTTTCAGGGTTTAGGGCAGTGGTGTTCAGGCAGTGTAAGGGGTCTTGCTGGGGGTGGTGTTTCAGGGTTTAGGGCAGCTTAGTGGTGTTCAGGCAGTGTAGGGGGTCTTGCTGGGGGTGGTGTTTCAGGGTTTAGGGCATTGGTGTTTGGGCAGTGTAGGCGGTCTTTCTGGGGGTGGTGTTTCAGGGTTTAGGGCAGTGCAGTGCTGTTCTGGCAGTGTAGGGGGTCGTGCACGGGGTGGTGTTTCAGGGTTTAGAGCAGTGTAGTGGTGTTCGGGCAGTGTAGGGGGTCTTGCAGGGGGTGGTGTTTCAGGGTTTAGGGCAGTGCAGTGGTGTTCGTTCAGTATAGGGGTCGTGCAGGGGGTGGTGTTTCAAGGTTTAGGGCAGTGCAGTATTGTTCGGGCATTGTAGGGGGTCGTGCAGGGGGTGGTGTTTCAGGGTTTAGGGCAGTGCAGTGGTGTTCGGGCAGTGTAGGGGGTCGTGCTGAGGCTGGTGTTTCAGGGTTCAGGGCAGTGCAGTGGTGTTTTGGCAGTGTAGGGGGTCGTGCTGGGGCTGGTGTTTCAGGGTTCAGGGCAGAGCAGTGGTGTTTGGGCAGTGTGGGGGTCGTGCTGGGGGTGATGTTTCAGGGTTTTGGGAAGTGCAGTGGTGTTCGGGCAGTGCAGGGCGTCGTGCAGGGGGATGGTGTTTCGGGGTTTAGGGCAGTGTTGTTGTGTTCGGGCAGTGTAGGTGGTCGTGCTGGGGTGGTGTTTCAGGGTTTAGGGCAGTGCAGTATTGTTCGGGCAGTGTAGGGGATCGTGCAGGTGGTGGTGTTTAAGGGTTTAGGGCAGTGCAGTTGTGTTCGGGCAGTGTAGGGGGTCGTGCTGGGGTGGTGGTTCAGGGTTTAGGGCATTGGTGTTCGGGCAGTGTAGGCGGTCTTTCTTGGGGTGGTGTTTCAGGGTTTAGGGCAGTGCAGTCCTGTTCTGGCAGTGTAGGGGGTCGTGCACGGGGTGGTGTTTCAGGGTTTAGAGCAGTGTAGTGGTGTTCGGGCAGTGTAGGGGGTCTTGCAGGGGGTGGTGTTTCAGGGTTTAGGGCAGTGCAGTGGTGTTCGGGCAGTGCAGGGGGTCTTGCAGGGGGTGGTGTTTCAGGGTTTAGGGCAGTGCAGTGGTGTTCGTTCAGTATAGGGGTCGTGCTGGGGGTGGTGTTTCAGGGTTTAGGGCATTGGTGTTCGGGCAGTGTAGGCGGTCTTTCTGGGGGTGGTGTTTCAGGGTTTAGGGCAGTGCAGTGCTGTTCTGGCAGTGTAGGGGGTCATGCATGGGGTGGTGTTTCAGGGTTTAGAGCAGTGTAGTGGTGTTCGGGCAGTGTAGGGGGTCATTCTGGGGGAGGTGTTTCAGGGTTTAGGGCAGTGCAGTGGTGTTCGTTCAGTATAGGGGTCGTGCAGGGGGTGGTGTTTCAAGGTTTAGGGCAGTGCAGTATTGTTCGGGCATTGTAGGGGGTCGTGCAGGGGGTGGTGTTTCAGGGTTTAGGGCAGTGCAGTGGTGTTCGGGCAGTGTAGGGGGTCGTGCTGAGGCTGGTGTTTCAGGGTTCAGGGCATTGCAGTGGTGTTTTGGCAGTGTAGGGGGTCGTGCTGGGGCTGGTGTTTCAGGGTTCAGGGCAGAGCAGTGGTGTTTGGGCAGTGTGGGGGTCGTGCTGGGGGTGATGTTTCAGGGTTTTGGGAAGTGCAGTGGTGTTCGGGCAGTGCAGGGCGTCGTGCAGGGGGATGGTGTTTCGGGGTTTAGGGCAGTGCAGTGGTGTTTGGGCAGTGCAGGCGGTCGTGCTGGGGCTGGTGTTTCAGGGTTTAGGGCAGTTCAGTGATGTTCAGGGAGTGTAGGGGGCAGTGATGGGGCTGGTATTTCACAGTTTAGGGCAGTGCAGCGGTGGTCGGCCAGTGCAGTGGGTCATGCTGGGGGTGGTGTTTCAGGGTTTAGGGCAGTGCAGTGGTGTTTTGGCAGTGTAGGGGGTCATGCTGGGGCTGGTGTTTCAGGGTTCAGGGCAGAGCAATTGTGTTCGGGAAGTGTGGGGGTCGTGCTGGGTGTGGTGTTTAAGGGATTAGGGCAGGGCAGTAGTGTTCGGGCAGTGTAGGTGGTCGTGCTGGGGCTGGTGTTTCAGCGTTTAGGGCAGTGCAGTGGTGTTCGGGGAATATAGGGGGTCGTGCTGGGGCTGGTGTTTCAGGGTTTAGGGCAGTGTTGTTGTGTTCGGGCAGTGTAGGTGGTCGTGCTGGGGGTGGTGTTTCAGGGTTTAGGGCAGTGCAGTATTGTTCGGGCAGTGTAGGGGATCGTGCAGGTGGTGGTGTTTAAGGGATTAGGGCAGTGCAGTGGTGTTCGGGCAGTGTAGGGGGTCGTGCTGGGGTGGTGGTTCAGGGTTTAGAGCAGTGTAGTGGTGTTTGGGCAGTGTAATGGGTTGTGCAGGGGGTGGTGTTTTAGGGTTTAGGGCAGTGCAGTATTGTTCGAGCAGTGTAGGAGATCGTGCAGGTGGTGGTGTTTAAGGTGTAGGGGGTCATGCTGGGGCTGGTGTTTCAGGGTTTAGGGCAGTGTTGTTGTGTTCGGGCAGTGTAGGGGGTCGTGCTGGGGGTGGTGTTTCAGGGTTTAGGGCAGTGCAGTGGTATTTGGGCAGTGTTGGGGGTCGTGCTGGGGGTGGTGTTTCAGGGTTTAGGGCAATGCAGTTGTGTTTGGGCAGTGTAAGGGGTTGTGCAGGGGGTGGTGTTTTAGGGTTTAGGGCAGTGTAGTGGTTATCGGGCAGTGTAGGGAGTCGTGCAGGGGTGGTGTTTCAGGGTTTAGGGCAGTGCAGTGATGTTTGGGCAGTGTAGGGGGTCGTCCTGGGGTGGTGTTTCAGGGTTTAGGGCAGTGCAGTGATGTTTGGGCAGTGTAGGGGGTCGTAATGGGGGTGGTGTTTCAGGGTTTAGGGCAGTGCAGTGGTATTCGGGCAGTGTGAGGGGTCGTGCTGGGGCTGGTGTTTTAGGGTTTAGTGCAGTGTATTGGTTTTCAGGCAGTGTAGGGGGTCGTGCTGGGGCTGGAGTTTTAGGGTTAAGCGTAATGCAGTTGTGGTCCGGCAGTGTAGGGGGTTGTGCAGTGGTTGGCGTTTTAGGGTTTAGGGCAGTGGAGTGGTGTTCGGGCAGTGTAGGGGGTCGTGCAGGGGCCGGCGTTTCAGGGTTTAGGGCAGTGCAGTGGTGATCAGGCAGTATAGGGGGACGTGCAGGGGTGGTGTTTCAGGGTTTAGGGCTGTGCAGTGGTGGTCGGGCAGTGTAGGGGGTCTTGCTGGTGGTGGTGTTTCAGGGATTAGGGCACTGCAGTGGTGTTCGGTCACTGTAGGGGGTCGTGCTGGGACTGGTGCTTTAGGGTTTAGGGCAGTGCAGTGGTGTTTGGGCAGTGTACGGGGTCATGCTGGGGCTGGTGTATGAGTGTTTAAGGCAGTGCAGTGGTGTTCGGGTAGTGTAGGGGGTCATGTTGGGGCTGGTGTTTTAGGGTTTAGGGCAGAGCAGTGCTGTTCGGGCAGTGTTGGGGGTCATGCTGGGACTGGTGTTTTAGGGTTTAGGGCAGTGCAGTGGTGTTTGGGCAGTGTACTGGGTCATGCTGGGGCTGGTGTTTCAGGGTTTAGGGCAGTGCAGTGGTATTCGGGAAGTATAGGGGGTCGTGCTGGGGGTGGTGTTTCAGGGTTTAGGGCAGTGCAGTGGGATTTGGGAAATGTAGGGGGTAGTGCAGGGGGTGGTGTTTCAGGGTTTAGGGCAGTGCAGTGGTGTTCGGGCAGTGTAGGGTGTAGTGCTGGGGGTGGTCTTTCAGGGTTTAGGGCAGTACAGTGGTGTTCGGGCAGTGTAAGGGCTTGTGCGGGGGGTGGTGTTTCAGGGTTTAGGGCAGTGCAGTGGTGTTCGGGCAGTGTAGGCGGTCGTGCGGGGTGGTGTTTCAGGGTTTCGGGCAGTGCAGTGGTGTTGGGGCAGTGTAGGGGTTCATGCTGGGGTGGTGTTTCAGGGTTTAGGGCAGTGCAGTGGTGTTTTGGCAGTGTAGGGGGTCATGCTGGGGCTGGTGTTTCAGGGTTCAGGGCAGAGCAATTGTGTTCGGGAAGTGTGGGGGTCGTGCTGGGTGTGGTGTTTAAGGGATTAGGGCAGGGCAGTAGTGTTCGGGCAGTGTAGGTGGTCGTGCTGGGGCTGGTGTTTCAGCGTTTAGGGCAGTGCAGTGGTGTTCGGGGAATATAGGGGGTCGTGCTGGGGCTGGTGTTTCAGGGTTTAGGGCAGTGTTGTTGTGTTCGGGCAGTGTAGGTGGTCGTGCTGGGGGTGGTGTTTCAGGGTTTAGGGCAGTGCAGTATTGTTCGGGCAGTGTAGGGGATCGTGCAGGTGGTGGTGTTTAAGGGATTAGGGCAGTGCAGTGGTGTTCGGGCAGGGTAGGGGGTCGTGCTGGGGTGGTGGTTCAGGGTTTAGAGCAGTGTAGTGGTGTTTGGGCAGTGTAATGGGTTGTGCAGGGGGTGGTGTTTTAGGGTTTAGGGCAGTGCAGTATTGTTCGGGCAGTGTAGGAGATCGTGCAGGTGGTGGTGTTTAAGGTGTAGGGGGTCATGCTGGGGCTGGTGTTTCAGGGTTTAGGGCAGTGTTGTTGTGTTCGGGCAGTGTAGGGGGTCGTGCTGGGGGTGGTGTTTCAGGGTTTAGGGCAGTGCAGTGGTATTTGGGCAGTGTTGGTGGTCGTGCTGGGGGTGGTGTTTCAGGGTTTAGGGCAATGCAGTTGTGTTTGGGCAGTGTAAGGGGTTGTGCAGGGGGTGGTGTTTTAGGGTTTAGGGCAGTGTAGTGGTTATCGGGCAGTGTAGGGAGTCGTGCAGGGGTGGTGTTTCAGGGTTTAGGGCAGTGCAGTGATGTTTGGGCAGTGTAGGGGGTCGTGCTGGGGTGGTGTTTCAGGGTTTAGGGCAGTGCAGTGATGTTTGGGCAGTGTAGGGGGTCGTGCTGGGGGTGGTGTTTCAGGGTTTAGGGCAGTGCAGTGGTATTCGGGCAGTGTGAGGGGTCGTGCTGGGGCTGGTGTTTTAGGGTTTAGTGCAGAGTATTGGTTTTCAGGCAGTGTAGGGGGTCGTGCTGGGGCTGGAGTTTTAGGGTTAAGCGTAATGCAGTTGTGGTCCGGCAGTGTAGGGGGTTGTGCAGTGGTTGGCGTTTTAGGGTTTAGGGCAGTTGAGTGGTGTTCGGGCAGTGTAGGGGGTCGTGCAGGGGCCGGCGTTTCAGGGTTTAGGGCAGTGCAGTGGTGATCAGGCAGTATAGGGGGACGTGCAGGGGTGGTGTTTCAGGGTTTAGGGCTGTGCAGTGGTGGTCGGGCAGTGTAGGGGGTCTTGCTGGTGGTGGTGTTTCAGGGATTAGGGCACTGCAGTGGTGTTCGGTCACTGTAGGGGGTCGTGCTGGGACTGGTGCTTTAGGGTTTAGGGCAGTGCAGTGGTGTTTGGGCAGTGTATGGGGTCATGCTGGGGCTGGTGTATGAGTGTTTAAGGCAGTGCAGTGGTGTTCGGGTAGTGTAGGGGGTCATGTTGGGGCTGGTGTTTTAGGGTTTAGGGCAGAGCAGTGCTGTTCGGGCAGTGTTGGGGGATGTGTGGGGGTGGTGGTTTAGGGCAGTGCAGTGGCGTTCGGGCAGTGTAGTGGGTCATGCTGGGACTGGTGTTTTAGGGTTTAGGGCAGTGCAGTGGTGTTTGGGCAGTGTACTGGGTCATGCTGGGGCTGGTGTTTCAAGGTTTAGGGCAGTGCAGTGGTATTCGGGAAGTATAGGGGGTCGTGCTGGGGGTGGTGTTTCAGGGTTTAGGGCAGTGCAGTGGGATTTGGGAAATGTAGGGGGTAGTGCAGGGGGTGGTGTTTCAGGGTTTAGGGCAGTGCAGTGGTGTTCGGGCAGTGTAGGGTGTAGTGCTGGGGGTGGTCTTTCAGGGTTTAGGGCAGTACAGTGGTGTTCGGGCAGTGTAAGGGCTTGTGCGGGGGTGGTGTTTCAGGGTTTAGGGCAGTGCAGTGGTGTTCGGGCAGTGTAGGTGGTCGTGCGGGGTGGTGTTTCAGGGTTTCGGGCAGTGCAGTGGTGTTGGGGCAGTGTAGGGGTTCATGCTGGGGTGGTGTTTCAGGGTTTAGGGCAGTGCAGTGGTGTTCGGGCAGTGTAGGTGGTCGTGCGGTGGTGGTGTTTCAGGGTTTCGGGTAGTGCAGTGGTGTTCGGGCAGTGTAGGGGTTCATGCTGGGGTGGTGTTTCAGGGTTTAGGGCAGTGCAGTGGTGTTCAGGCAGTGTAGGGGTTCGTGCAGGGGGTGGTGTTTCAGGTTTTAGGGCAGTGCAGTGGTGTTTGGGCAGTGTTGAGGTTCTTGATGGGGGTGGTGTTTCAGGGTTTAGGGCAGTGGTGTTCAGGCAGTGTAAGGGGTCTTGCTGGGGGTGGTGTTTCAGGGTTTAGGGCAGCTTAGTGGTGTTCAGGCAGTGTAGGGGGTCTTGCTGGGGGTGGTGTTTCAGGGTTTAGGGCAGTGGTGTTCGGGCAGTGTAGGGGGTCTTTCTGGGGGTGGTGTTTCAGGGTTTAGGGCAGTGCAGTGCTGTTCTGGCAGTGTAGGGGGTCGTGCACGGGGTGGTGTTTCAGGGTTTAGAGCAGTGTAGTGGTGTTCGGGCAGTGTAGGGGGTCTTGGAGGGGGGTGGTGTTTCAGGGTTTAGGGCAGTGCAGTGGTGTTCGTTCAGTATAGGGGGTCGTGCAGGGGGTGGTGTTTCAAGGTTTAGAGCAGTATTGTTCGGGCATTGTAGGGGGTCGTGCAGGGGGTGGTGTTTCAGGGTTTAGGGCAGTGCAGTGGTGTTCGGGCAGTGTAGGGGGTCGTGCTGAGGCTGGTGTTTCAGGGTTCAGGGCAGTGCAGTGGTGTTTTGGCAGTGTAGGGGGTCGTGCTGGGGCTGGTGTTTCAGGGTTCAGGGCAGAGCAGTGGTGTTTGGGCAGTGTGGGGGTCGTGCTGGAGGTGATGTTTCAGGGTTTTGGGAAGTGCAGTGGTGTTCAGGCAGTGCAGGGCGTCGTGCAGGGGGATGGTGTTTCGGGGTTTAGGGCAGTGCAGTGGTGTTCGGGCAGTGCAGGGGGTCATGCAGGGGGGTGGTGTTTCGGGGTTTAGGGCAGTGCAGTGGTGTTTGGGCAGTGCAGGCGGTCGTGCTGGGGCTGGTGTTTCAGGGTATAGGGCAGTTCAGTGATGTTCAGGGAGTGTAGGGGGCAGTGATGGGGCTGGTATTTCACAGTTTAGGGCAGTGCAGCGGTGGTCGGCCAGTGCAGTGGGTCATGCTGGGGGTGGTGTTTCAGGGTTTAGGGCAGTGCAGTGGTGTTCGGGCAGTGTAGGGGGTCGTGCAGGTGGTGGTGTTTAAGGGATTAGGGCAGTGCAGTGGTGTTCGGGCAGTGTAGGGGGTCGTGCTGGGGTGGTGGTTCAGGGTTTAGAGCAGTGTAGTGGTGTTTGGGCAGTGTAATGGGTTGTGCAGGGGGTGGTGTTTTAGGGTTTAGGGCAGTGCAGTATTGTTCGGGCAGTGTAGGAGATCGTGCAGGTGGTGGTGTTTAAGGTGTAGGGGGTCATGCTGGGGCTGGTGTTTCAGGGTTTAGGGCAGTGTTGTTGTGTTCGGGCAGTGTAGGGGGTCGTGCTGGGGGTGGTGTTTCAGGGTTTAGGGCAGTGCAGTGGTATTTGGGCAGTGTTGGGGGTCGTGCTGGGGGTGGTGTTTCAGGGTTTAGGGCAATGCAGTTGTGTTTGGGCAGTGTAAGGGGTTGTGCAGGGGGTGGTGTTTTAGGGTTTAGGGCAGTGTAGTGGTTATCGGGCAGTGTAGGGAGTCGTGCAGGGGTGGTGTTTCAGGGTTTAGGGCAGTGCAGTGATGTTTGGGCAGTGTAGGGGGTCGTGCTGGGGTGGTGTTTCAGGGTTTAGGGCAGTGCAGTGATGTTTGGGCAGTGTAGGGGGTCGTGCTGGGGGTGGTGTTTCAGGGTTTAGGGCAGTGCAGTGGTATTCGGGCAGTGTGAGGGGTCGTGCTGGGGCTGGTGTTTTAGGGTTTAGTGCAGTGTATTGGTTTTCAGGCAGTGTAGGGGGTCGTGCTGGGGCTGGAGTTTTAGGGTTAAGCGTAATGCAGTTGTGGTCCGGCAGTGTAGGGGGTTGTGCAGTGGTTGGCGTTTTAGGGTTTAGGGCAGTTGAGTGGTGTTCGGGCAGTGTAGGGGGTCGTGCAGGGGCCGGCGTTTCAGGGTTTAGGGCAGTGCAGTGGTGATCAGGCAGTATAGGGGGACGTGCAGGGGTGGTGTTTCAGGGTTTAGGGCTGTGCAGTGGTGGTCGGGCAGTGTAGGGGGTCTTGCTGGTGGTGGTGTTTCAGGGATTAGGGCACTGCAGTGGTGTTCGGTCACTGTAGGGGGTCGTGCTGGGACTGGTGCTTTAGGGTTTAGGGCAGTGCAGTGGTGTTTGGGCAGTGTATGGGGTCATGCTGGGGCTGGTGTATGAGTGTTTAAGGCAGTGCAGTGGTGTTCGGGTAGTGTAGGGGGTCATGTTGGGGCTGGTGTTTTAGGGTTTAGGGCAGAGCAGTGCTGTTCGGGCAGTGTTGGGGGATGTGTGGGGGTGGTGGTTTAGGGCAGTGCAGTGGCGTTCGGGCAGTGTAGTGGGTCATGCTGGGACTGGTGTTTTAGGGTTTAGGGCAGTGCAGTGGTGTTTGGGCAGTGTACTGGGTCATGCTGGGGCTGGTGTTTCAAGGTTTAGGGCAGTGCAGTGGTATTCGGGAAGTATAGGGGGTCGTGCTGGGGGTGGTGTTTCAGGGTTTAGGGCAGTGCAGTGGGATTTGGGAAATGTAGGGGGTAGTGCAGGGGGTGGTGTTTCAGGGTTTAGGGCAGTGCAGTGGTGTTCGGGCAGTGTAGGGTGTAGTGCTGGGGGTGGTCTTTCAGGGTTTAGGGCAGTACAGTGGTGTTCGGGCAGTGTAAGGGCTTGTGCGGGGGGTGGTGTTTCAGGGTTTAGGGCAGTGCAGTGGTGTTCGGGCAGTGTAGGTGGTCGTGCGGGGTGGTGTTTCAGGGTTTCGGGCAGTGCAGTGGTGTTGGGGCAGTGTAGGGGTTCATGCTGGGGTGGTGTTTCAGGGTTTAGGGCAGTGCAGTGGTGTTCGGGCAGTGTAGGTGGTCGTGCGGTGGTGGTGTTTCAGGGTTTCGGGTAGTGCAGTGGTGTTCGGGCAGTGTAGGGGTTCATGCTGGGGTGGTTTTTCAGGGTTTAGGGCAGTGCAGTGGTGTTCAGGCAGTGTAGGGGTTCGTGCAGGGGGTGGTGTTTCAGGTTTTAGGGCAGTGCAGTGGTGTTTGGGCAGTGTTGAGGTTCTTGATGGGGGTGGTGTTTCAGGGTTTAGGGCAGTGGTGTTCAGGCAGTGTAAGGGGTCTTGCTGGGGGTGGTGTTTCAGGGTTTAGGGCAGCTTAGTGGTGTTCAGGCAGTGTAGGGGGTCTTGCTGGGGGTGGTGTTTCAGGGTTTAGGGCAGTGGTGTTCGGGCAGTGTAGGGGGTCTTTCTGGGGGTGGTGTTTCAGGGTTTAGGGCAGTGCAGTGCTGTTCTGGCAGTGTAGGGGGTCGTGCACGGGGTGGTGTTTCAGGGTTTAGAGCAGTGTAGTGGTGTTCGGGCAGTGTAGGGGGTCTTGGAGGGGGGTGGTGTTTCAGGGTTTAGGGCAGTGCAGTGGTGTTCGTTCAGTATAGGGGGTCGTGCAGGGGGTGGTGTTTCAAGGTTTAGGGCAGTATTGTTCGGGCATTGTAGGGGGTCGTGCAGGGGGTGGTGTTTCAGGGTTTAGGGCAGTGCAGTGGTGTTCGGGCAGTGTAGGGGGTCGTGCTGAGGCTGGTGTTTCAGGGTTCAGGGCAGTGCAGTGGTGTTTTGGCAGTGTAGGGGGTCGTGCTGGGGCTGGTGTTTCAGGGTTCAGGGCAGAGCAGTGGTGTTTGGGCAGTGTGGGGGTCGTGCTGGAGGTGATGTTTCAGGGTTTTGGGAAGTGCAGTGGTGTTCGGGCAGTGCAGGGCGTCGTGCAGGGGGATGGTGTTTCGGGGTTTAGGGCAGTGCAGTGGTGTTCGGGCAGTGCAGGGGGTCATGCAGGGGGGTGGTGTTTCGGGGTTTAGGGCAGTGCAGTGGTGTTTGGGCAGTGCAGGCGGTCGTGCTGGGGCTGGTGTTTCAGGGTATAGGGCAGTTCAGTGATGTTCAGGGAGTGTAGGGGGCAGTGATGGGGCTGGTATTTCACAGTTTAGGGCAGTGCAGCGGTGGTCGGCCAGTGCAGTGGGTCATGCTGGGGGTGGTGTTTCAGGGTTTAGGGCAGTGCAGTGGAGTTCGGGCAGTGTAGGGGGTCGTGCTGGGGCTGGTGTTTCAGGGTTCAGGGCAGTGCAATTGTGTTCGAAAAGTGTGGGGGTCATGCTGGGTGTGGTGTTTAAGGGATTAGGGCAGGGCAGTAGTGTTCGGGCAGTGTAGGGGGTCGTGCTGGGGCTGGTGTTTCAGCGTTTAGGGCAGTGCAGCGGTTTTCGGGGAGTATAGGGGGTCGTGCTGGGGCTGGTGTTTCAGGGTTTAGGGCAGTGTTGTTGTGTTCGGCCAGTGTAGGTGGTCGTGATGGGGTAGTGTTTCAGGGTTTAGGGCAGTGCAGTGGTATTTGGGCAGTGTTGGGTGTCGCGCTGGGGGTGGTGTTTCAGGGTTTAGGGCAGTGCAGTATTGTTCGGGCAGTGTAGGGGATCGTGCAGGTGGTGGTGTTTAAGGGTTTAGGGCAGTGCAGTATTGTTCGGGCAGTGTAGGGGATCGTGCAGGTGGTGGTGTTTAAGGGTTTAGGGCAGTGCAGTGGTGTTCGGGCAGTGTAGGGGGTCGTGCTGGGGGTGGTGGTTCAGGGTTTAGAGCAGTGTAGTGGTGTTTGGGCAGTGTAATGGGTTGTGCAGGGGGTGGTGTTTTAGGGTTTAGGGCAGTGCAGTATTGTTCGGGCAGTGTATGGGATCGTGCAGGTGGTGGTGTTTAAGGGTTTAGGGCAGTGCAGTGGTGTTCCGGCAGTGTAGGGGGTCATGCTGGGGCTGGTGTTTCAGGGTTTAGGGCAGTGTTGTTGTGTTCGGGCAGTGTAGGGGGTCGTGCTGGGGGTGGTGTTTTAGGGTTTAGTGCAGTGTATTGGTTTTCAGGCAGTGTAGGGGGTCGTGCTGGGGCTGGAGTTTTAGGGTTAAGCGTAGTGCAGTTGTGGTCGGGCAGTGTAGGGGGTTGTGCAGTGGTTGGCGTTTTAGGGTTTAGGGCAGTGGAGTGGTGTTCGGGCAGTGTAGAGGGTCGTGTAGGGGCCGGTGTTTCAGGGTTTAGGGCAGTGCAGTGGTGATCAGGCAGTATAGGGGGACGTGCAGGGGTGGTGTTTCAGGGTTTAGGGCTGTGCAGTGGTGGTCGGGCAGTGTAGGGGGTCTTGCTGGTGGTGGTGTTTCAGGGATTAGGGCACTGCAGTGGTGTTTGGTCAGTGTAGGGGGTCGTGCTGGGACTGGTGCTTTAGGGTTTAGGGCAGTGCAGTGGTGTTTGGGCAGTGTACTGGGTCATGCTGGGGCTGGTGAATCAGTGTTTAAGGCAGTGCAGTGGTGTTCGGGTAGTGTAGGGGGTCGTGCTGGGGGTGGTGTTTCAGGGTTTAGGGCAGTGCAGTGGGATTTGGGAAATGTAGGGGGTAGTGCAGGGGGTGGTGTTTCAGGGTTTAGGGCAGTGCAGTGGTGTTCGGGCAGTGTAGGGTGTAGTGCTGGGGGTGGTCTTTCAGGGTTTAGGGCAGTACTGTGGTGTTCGGGCAGTGTAAGGGCTTGTGCGGGGGTGGTGTTTCAGGGTTTCGGGCAGTGCAGTGGTGTTGGGGCAGTGTAGGGGTTCATGCTGGGGTGGTGTTTCAGGGTTTAGGGCAGTGCAGTGGTGTTCAGGCAGTATAGGGGTTCGTGCAGGGGGTGGTGTTTCAGGTTTTAGGGCAGTGCAGTGGTGTTTGGGCAGTGTTGAGGTTCTTGATGGGGTGGTGTTTCAGGGTTTAGGGCAGAGGTGTTCAGGCAGTGTAAGGGGTCTTGCTGGGGGTGGTGTTTCAGGGTTTAGGGCAGTTTAGTGGTGTTCAGGCAGTGTAGGGGGTCTTGCTGGGGGTGGTGTTTCAGGGTTTGGGGCAGTGGTGTTCGGGCAGTGTAGGGGGTCTTTCTGGGGGTGGTGTTTCAGGGTTTAGAGCAGTGTAGTGGTGTTCGGGCAGTGTAGGGGATCTTGCAGGGGGTGGTGTTTCAGGGTTTAGGGCAGTGCAGTGTTGTTCGTTCAGTATAGGGGGTCGTGCAGGGGGTCGTGTTTCAAGGTTTAGGGCAGTGCAGTATTGTTCGGGCATTGTAGGGGGTCGTGCAGGGGGTGGGTTTTCAGGGTTTAGGGCAGTGCAGTGGTGTTCGGGCAGTGTAGGGGGTCGTGCTGGGGCTGGTGTTTCAGGGTTCAGGGCAGAGCAGTGGTGTTCGGGCAGTGTGGGGGTCGTGCTGGGGTTGATGTTTCAGGGTTTTGGGAAGTGCAGTGGTGTTCGGGCAGTGCAGGGGGTCGTGCAGGGGGATGGTGTTTCGGGGTTTAGGGCAATGCAGTGGTGTTTGGGCAGTGCAGGGGGTCATGCAGGGGGGTGGTGTTTTGGGGTTTAGGGCAGTGCTGTGGTGTTTGGGCAGTGCAGGCGGTCATGCAGGGGGTGGTGATTTGGGGTTTAGGGCAGTGCACTGGTGTTCGGGCAATGCAGAGGGTCTTGCTGGGGCTGGTGTTTCAGGGTTTAGGGCAGTGCAGTGATGTTCAGGGAGTGTAGGGGGCAGTGATGGGGCTGGTGTTTCAGGGTTTAGGGCAGTGCAGTGGTATTTGGGCAGTGTTGGGGGTCGTGCTGGGGGTGGTGTTTCAGGGTTCAGGGCAGAGCTTTTGTGTTCGGGAAGTGTGGGGGTCGTGCTGGGTGTGGTATTTAAGGGATAGGGCAGGGCAGTGGTGTTCGGGCAGTGTAGGGGGTCGTGCTGGGGCTGGTGTTTCAGGGTTAAGGGCAGTGTTGTTGTGTTCGGGCAGTGTAGGTGGTCGTGCTGGGGGTGGTGTTTCAGGGTTTAGCGCAGTGCAGTGGTATTTGGGCAGTGTTGGGGGTCGCGCTGGGGGTGGTGTTTCAGGGTTTAGGGCAGTGCAGTATTGTTCGGGCAGTGTAGGGGATTGTGCAGGTGGTGGTGTTTAAGGGTTTAGGGCAGTGCAGTATTGTTCGGGCAGTGTAGGGGATCGTGCAGGTGGTGGTGTTTAAGGGTTTAGGGCAGTGCAGTGGTGTTCTGGCAGTGTAGGGGTTGTGCTGGGGTGGTGTTTTGGGGTTTAGTGCAGTGCAGTGCAGTGGTGTCCGGGCAGTGTAGGGGGTCGTGCAGGGTGTGGTGTTTCAGGGTTTAGGGCAGTGCAGTGCTGTTCTGGCAGTGTAGGGGGTCATGCAGGGGGTGGTGTTTCAGGGTTTAGAGCAGTGTAGTGGTGTTCAGGCAGTGTAGAGGGTCATGCTGGGGGTGGTGTTTCAGGGTTTAGGGCAGTGCAGTATTGTTCGGGCAGTGTAGGGGGTCGTGCAGGGGGTGGTGTTTCAGAGTTTAGGGCAGTGCAGTGGTGTTTGGGCAGTGTGGGGGGTCGTGCTGAGGCTGGTGTTTCAGGGATTAGGGCAGTGCAGTGGTGTTCCGGCAGTGTAGGGGGTCGTGCTAGGGCTGGTATTTCAGGGTTTAGGGCAGTGCAGTGGTGTTCGGGGAGTACAGGGGGTCATGCAGGGGGTGGTGTTTCGGGGTTTAGGGCAGTGCAGTGGTGTTCCGGCAGTGCAGGGGGTCGTGCAGGTGGTGGTGTTTCAGTGTATAGGGCAGTGCAGTGGTGTTCGGGAAGTGTAGGGGTTGTGCTGGGGTGGTGTTTAGGGCAGTGCAGTGGTGTCTGGGCAGTGTAGGGGGTCGTGCAGGGTGTGGTGTTTCAGGGTTTAGGGCAGTGCAGTATTGTTCGGGCAGTGTAGAGGGTCGTGCAGGGGGTGGTGTTTCAGGGTTTAGGGCAGTGCAGTGGTGTTTGGGCAGTGTAGGGGGTCGTGCTGAGGCTGGTGTTTCAGGGTTCAGGGCAGTGTAGTGGTGTTTTGGCAGTGTAGGGGGTCGTGCTGGGGCTGGTTTTTCAGGGTTCAGGGCAGAGCAGTGGTGTTCGGGCAGTGTGGGGGTCGTGCTGGGGGTGGTGTTTCAGGGTTTAGGGCAGTGCAGTGGTGTTCGGGGAGTGTAGGCGGTCGTGCTGGGGCTGGTGTTTCAGGGTTTAGGGCAGTGCAGTGGTGGTCGGTCAGTGAAGTGTGTCTTGCTGGGGGTGGTGTTTCAGGGTTTAGGGCAGTGCAGTTGTGTTCGGGCAGTGCAGGGGGTCTTGCTGGGGGTGAAGTTTCAGGGTTTTGGGAAGTGCAGTGGTGTTCGGGCAGTGCAGGGGGTCGTGCAGGGGGATGGTGTTTCGGGGTTTAGGGCAGTGCAGTGGTGTTCGGGCAGTGCAGGGGGTCATGCAGGGGGGTGGTGTTTCAGGGTTTAGGGCAGTTTAGTGGTGTTCAGGCAGTGTAGGGGGTCTTGCTGGGGGTGGTGTTTCAGGGTTTGGGGCAGTGGTGTTCGGGCAGTGTAGGGGGTCTTTCTGGGGGTGGTGTTTCAGGGTTTAGGGCAGTGCAGTGGTGTCCGTGCAGTGTAGGGGGTCATGCAGGGTGTGGTGTTTCAGGGTTTAGGGCAGTGCAGTGCTGTTCTGGCAGTGTAGTGGGTCATGCACGGGGTGGTGTTTCAGGGTTTAGAGCAGTGTAGTAGTGTTCGGGCAGTGTAGGGGGTCTTGCAGGGGGTGGTGTTTCAGGGTTTAGGGCAGTGCAGTGTTGTTCGTTCAGTATAGGGGGTCGTGCAGGGGGTCGTGTTTCAAGGTTTAGGGCAGTGCAGTATTGTTCGGGCATTGTAGGGGGTCGTGCAGGGGGTGGGTTTTCAGGGTTTAGGGCAGTGCAGTGGTGTTCGGGCAGTGTAGGGGGTTGTGCTGGGGCTGGTGTTTCAGGGTTCAGGGCAGAGCAGTGGTGTTCGGGCAGTGTGGGGGTCGTGCTGGGGGTGATGTTTCAGGGTTTTGGGAAGTGCAGTGGTGTTCGGGCAGTGCAGGGGGTCGTGCAGGGGGATGGTGTTTCAGGGTTTAGGGCAGTGCAGTGCTGTTCTGGCAGTGTAGGGGATCGTGCAGGGGGTGGTGTTTCAGGGTTTAGAGCAGTGTAGTGGTGTTCAGGCAGTGTAGAGGGTCATGCAGGGGGTGGTGTTTCAGGGTTTAGGGCAGTGCAGTATTGTTCGGGCAGTGTAGGGGGTCGTGCAGGGGGTGGTGTTTCAGAGTTTAGGGCAGTGCAGTGGTGTTTGGGCAGTGTGGGGGGTCGTGCTGAGGCTGGTGTTTCAGGGATTAGGGCAGTGCAGTGGTGTTCCGGCAGTGTAGGGGGTCGTGCTAGGGCTGGTATTTCAGGGTTTAGGGCAGTGCAGTGGTGTTCGGGGAGTACAGGGGGTCATGCAGGGGGTGGTGTTTCGGGGTTTAGGGCAGTGCAGTGGTGTTCCGGCAGTGCAGGGGGTCGTGCAGGTGGTGGTGTTTCAGTGTATAGGGCAGTGCAGTGGTGTTCGGGAAGTGTAGGGGTTGTGCTGGGGTGGTGTTTAGGGCAGTGCAGTGGTGTCTGGGCAGTGTAGGGGGTCGTGCAGGGTGTGGTGTTTCAGGGTTTAGGGCAGTGCAGTATTGTTCGGGCAGTGTAGAGGGTCGTGCAGGGGGTGGTGTTTCAGGGTTTAGGGCAGTGCAGTGGTGTTTGGGCAGTGTAGGGGGTCGTGCTGAGGCTGGTGTTTCAGGGTTCAGGGCAGTGTAGTGGTGTTTTGGCAGTGTAGGGGGTCGTGCTGGGGCTGGTTTTTCAGGGTTCAGGGCAGAGCAGTGGTGTTCGGGCAGTGTGGGGGTCGTGCTGGGGGTGGTGTTTCAGGGTTTAGGGCAGTGCAGTGGTGTTCGGGGAGTGTAGGCGGTCGTGCTGGGGCTGGTGTTTCAGGGTTTAGGGCAGTGCAGTGGTGGTCGGTCAGTGAAGTGTGTCTTGCTGGGGGTGGTGTTTCAGGGTTTAGGGCAGTGCAGTTGTGTTCGGGCAGTGCAGGGGGTCTTGCTGGGGGTGAAGTTTCAGGGTTTTGGGAAGTGCATTGGTGTTCGGGCAGTGCAGGGGGTCGTGCAGGGGGATGGTGTTTCGGGGTTTAGGGCAGTGCAGTGGTGTTCGGGCAGTGCAGGGGGTCATGCAGGGGGGTGGTGTTTCAGGGTTTAGGGCAGTTTAGTGGTGTTCAGGCAGTGTAGGGGGTCTTGCTGGGGGTGGTGTTTCAGGGTTTGGGGCAGTGGTGTTCGGGCAGTGTAGGGGGTCTTTCTGGGGGTGGTGTTTCAGGGTTTAGGGCAGTGCAGTGGTGTCCGTGCAGTGTAGGGGGTCATGCAGGGTGTGGTGTTTCAGGGTTTAGGGCAGTGCAGTGCTGTTCTGGCAGTGTAGTGGGTCATGCACGGGGTGGTGTTTCAGGGTTTAGAGCAGTGTAGTAGTGTTCGGGCAGTGTAGGGGGTCTTGCAGGGGGTGGTGTTTCAGGGTTTAGGGCAGTGCAGTGTTGTTCGTTCAGTATAGGGGGTCGTGCAGGGGGTCGTGTTTCAAGGTTTAGGGCAGTGCAGTATTGTTCGGGCATTGTAGGGGGTCGTGCAGGGGGTGGGTTTTCAGGGTTTAGGGCAGTGCAGTGGTGTTCGGGCAGTGTAGGGGGTCGTGCTGGGGCTGGTGTTTCAGGGTTCAGGGCAGAGCAGTGGTGTTCGGGCAGTGTGGGGGTCGTGCTGGGGGTGATGTTTCAGGGTTTTGGGAAGTGCAGTGGTGTTCGGGCAGTGCAGGGGGTCGTGCAGGGGGATGGTGTTTCGGGGTTTAGGGCAATGCAGTGGTGTTTGGGCAGTGCAGGGGGTCATGCAGGGGGGTGGTGTTTTGGGGTTTAGGGCAGTGCTGTGGTGTTTGGGCAGTGCAGGCGGTCATGCAGGGGGTGGTGATTTGGGGTTTAGGGCAGTGCACTGGTGTTCGGGCAATGCAGAGGGTCGTGCTGGGGCTGGTGTTTCAGGGTTTAGGGCAGTGCAGTGATGTTCAGGGAGTGTAGGGGGCAGTGATGGGGCTGGTGTTTCAGGGCTTAGGGCAGTGCAGTGGTATTTGGGCAGTGTTGGGGGTCGTGCTGGGGGTGGTGTTTCAGGGTTCAGGGCAGAGCATTTGTGTTCGGGAAGTGTGGGGGTCGTGCTGGGTGTGGTATTTAAGGGATTAGGGCAGGGCAGTGGTGTTCGGGCAGTGTAGGGGGTCGTGCTGGGGCTGGTGTTTCAGGGTTAAGGGCAGTGTTGTTGTGTTCGGGCAGTGTAGGTGGTCGTGCTGGGGGTGGTGTTTCAGGGTTTAGGGCAGTGCAGTGGTATTTGGGCAGTGTTGGGGGTCGCGCTGGGGGTGGTGTTTCAGGGTTTAGGGCAGTGCAGTATTGTTCGGGCAGTGTAGGGGATTGTGCAGGTGGTGGTGTTTAAGGGTTTAGGGCAGTGCAGTATTGTTCGGGCAGTGTAGGGGATCGTGCAGGTGGTGGTGTTTAAGGGTTTAGGGCAGTGCAGTGGTGTTCGGGCAGTGTAGGGGTTGTGCTGGGGTGGTGTTTCGGGGTTTAGTGCAGTGCACTGGTGTCCGGGCAGTGTAGGGGGTCGTGCAGGGTGTGGTGTTTCAGGGATTAGGGCAGTGTAGTGGTGTTCGGGCAGTGTAGAGGGTCGTGCAGGGGGTGGTGTTTCAGGGTTTAGGGCAGTGCAGTATTGTTCGGGCAGTGTAGGGGGTCGTGCAGGGGGTGGTGTTTCAGGGTTTAGGGCAGTGCAGTGGTGTTTGGGCAGTGTGGGGGGTCGTGCTGAGGCTGGTGTTTCAGGGTTCAGGGCAGTGTAGTGGTGTTTTGGCAGTGTAGGGGGTCGTGCTGGGGCTGGTTTTTCAGGGTTCAGGGCAGAGCAGTGGTGTTCGGGCAGTGTGGGGGTCGTGCTGGGTGTGGTGTTTCAGGGATTAGGGCAGTGCAGTGGTGTTCCGGCAGTGTAGGGGGTCGTGCTAGGGCTGGTATTTCAGGGTTTAGGGCAGTGCAGTGGTGTTCGGGGAGTACAGGGGGTCATGCAGGGGGTGGTGTTTCGGGGTGTAGGGCAGTGCAGTGGTGTTCCTGCAGTGCAGGGGGTCGTGCAGGTGGTGGTGTTTCAGTGTATAGGGCAGTGCAGTGGTGTTCGGGAAGTGTAGGGGTTGTGCTGGGGTGGTGTTTAGGGCAGTGCAGTGGTGTCCGGGCAGTGTAGGGGGTCGTGCAGGGTGTGGTGTTTCAGGGTTTAGGGCAGTGCAGTGCTGTTCTGGCAGTGTAGGGTGCCGTGCAGGGGGTGGTGTTTCAGGGTTTAGAGCAGTGTTGTGGTGTTCGGGCAGTGTAGAGGGTCGTGCAGGGGGTGGTGTTTCAGGGTTTAGGGCAGTGCAGTATTGTTCGGGCAGTGTAGAGGGTCGTGCAGGGGGTGGTGTTTCAGGGTTAAGGGCAGTGTTGTTGTGTTCGGGCAGTGTAGGTGGTCGTGCTGGGGGTGGTGTTTCAGGGTTTAGGGCAGTGCAGTGGTATTTGGGCAGTGTTGGGGGTCACGCTGGGGGTGGTGTTTCAGGGTTTAGGGCAGTGCAGTATTGTTCGGGCAGTGTAGGGGATTGTGCAGGTGGTGGTGTTTAAGGGTTTAGGGCAGTGCAGTATTGTTCGGGCAGTGTAGGGGATCGTGCAGGTGGTGGTGTTTAAGGGTTTAGGGCAGTGCAGTGGTGTTCGGGCAGTGTAGGGGTTGTGCTGGGGTGGTGTTTCGGGGTTTAGTGCAGTGGTGTCCGGGCAGTGTAGGGGGTCGTGCAGGGTGTGGTGTTTCAGGGTTTAGGGCAGTGCAGTGCTGTTCGGGCAGTGCAGGGGGTCTTGCTGGGGGTGATGTTTCAGGGTTTTGGGAAGTGCAGTGGTGTTCGGGCAGTGCAGGGGGTCGTGCAGGGGGATGGTGTTTCGGGGTTTAGGGCAGTGCAGTGGTGTTCGGGCAGTGCAGGGGGTCATGCAGGGGGGTGGTGTTTCAGGGTTTAGGGCAGTTTAGTGGTGTTCAGGCAGTGTAGGGGGTCTTGCTGGGGGTGGTGTTTCAGGGTTTGGGGCAGTGGTGTTCTGGCAGTGTAGGGGGTCTTTCTGGGGGTGGTGTTTCAGGGTTTAGGGCAGTGCAGTGGTGTCCGTGCAGTGTAGGGGGTCATGCAGGGTGTGGTGTTTCAGGGTTTAGGGCAGTGCAGTGCTGTTCTGGCAGTGTAGTGGGTCGTGCACGGGGTGGTGTTTCAGGGTTTAGAGCAGTGTAGTGGTGTTCGGGCAGTGTAGGGGGTCTTGCAGGGGGTGGTGTTTCAGGGTTTAGGGCAGTGCAGTGTTGTTCGTTCAGTATAGGGGGTCGTGCAGGGGGTCGTGTTTCAAGGTTTAGGGCAGTGCAGTATTGTTCGGGCATTGTAGGGGTCGTGCAGGGGGTGGGTTTTCAGGGTTTAGGGCAGTGCAGTGGTGTTTGGGCAGTGTAGGGGGTCGTGCTGGGGCTGGTGTTTCAGGGTTCAGGGCAGAGCAGTGGTGTTCGGGCAGTGTGGGGGTCGTGCTGGGGGTGATGTTTCAGGGTTTTGGGAAGTGCAGTGGTGTTCGGGCAGTGCAGGGGGTCGTGCAGGGGGATGGTGTTTCGGGGTTTAGGGCAATGCAGTGGTGTTCGGGCAGTGTAGGGGATTGTGCAGGTGGTGGTGTTTAAGGGTTTAGGGCAGTGCAGTATTGTTCGGGCAGTGTAGGGGATCGTGCAGGTGGTGGTGTTTAAGGGTTTAGGGCAGTGCAGTGGTGTTCGGGCAGTGTAGGGGTTGTGCTGGGGTGGTGTTTCGGGGTTTAGTGCAGTGCAGTGGTGTCCGGGCAGTGTAGGGGGTCGTGCAGGGTGTGGTGTTTCAGGGATTAGGGCAGTGTAGTGGTGTTCGGGCAGTGTAGAGGGTCGTGCAGGGGGTGGTGTTTCAGGGTTTAGGGCAGTGCAGTATTGTTCGGGCAGTGTAGGGGGTCGTGCAGGGGGTGGTGTTTCAGGGTTTAGGGCAGTGCAGTGGTGTTTGGGCAGTGTGGGGGGTCGTGCTGAGGCTGGTGTTTCAGGGTTCAGGGCAGTGTAGTGGTGTTTTGGCAGTGTAGGGGGTCGTGCTGGGGCTGGTTTTTCAGGGTTCAGGGCAGAGCAGTGGTGTTCGGGCAGTGTGGGGGTCGTGCTGGGTGTGGTGTTTCAGGGATTAGGGCAGTGCAGTGGTGTTCCGGCAGTGTAGGGGGTCGTGCTAGGGCTGGTATTTCAGGGTTTAGGGCAGTGCAGTGGTGTTCGGGGAGTACAGGGGGTCATGCAGGGGGTGGTGTTTCGGGGTGTAGGGCAGTGCAGTGGTGTTCCTGCAGTGCAGGGGGTCGTGCAGGTGGTGGTGTTTCAGTGTATAGGGCAGTGCAGTGGTGTTCGGGAAGTGTAGGGGTTGTGCTGGGGTGGTGTTTAGGGCAGTGCAGTGGTGTCCGGGCAGTGTAGGGGGTCGTGCAGGGTGTGGTGTTTCAGGGTTTAGGGCAGTGCAGTGCTGTTCTGGCAGTGTAGGGTGCCGTGCAGGGGGTGGTGTTTCAGGGTTTAGAGCAGTGTTGTGGTGTTCGGGCAGTGTAGAGGGTCGTGCAGGGGGTGGTGTTTCAGGGTTTAGGGCAGTGCAGTATTGTTCGGGCAGTGTAGAGGGTCGTGCAGGGGGTGGTGTTTCAGGGTTAAGGGCAGTGTTGTTGTGTTCGGGCAGTGTAGGTGGTCGTGCTGGGGGTGGTGTTTCAGGGTTTAGGGCAGTGCAGTGGTATTTGGGCAGTGTTGGGGGTCACGCTGGGGGTGGTGTTTCAGGGTTTAGGGCAGTGCAGTATTGTTCGGGCAGTGTAGGGGATTGTGCAGGTGGTGGTGTTTAAGGGTTTAGGGCAGTGCAGTATTGTTCGGGCAGTGTAGGGGATCGTGCAGGTGGTGGTGTTTAAGGGTTTAGGGCAGTGCAGTGGTGTTCGGGCAGTGTAGGGGTTGTGCTGGGGTGGTGTTTCGGGGTTTAGTGCAGTGGTGTCCGGGCAGTGTAGGGGGTCGTGCAGGGTGTGGTGTTTCAGGGTTTAGGGCAGTGCAGTGCTGTTCGGGCAGTGCAGGGGGTCTTGCTGGGGGTGATGTTTCAGGGTTTTGGGAAGTGCAGTGGTGTTCGGGCAGTGCAGGGGGTCGTGCAGGGGGATGGTGTTTCGGGGTTTAGGGCAGTGCAGTGGTGTTCGGGCAGTGCAGGGGGTCATGCAGGGGGGTGGTGTTTCAGGGTTTAGGGCAGTTTAGTGGTGTTCAGGCAGTGTAGGGGGTCTTGCTGGGGGTGGTGTTTCAGGGTTTGGGGCAGTGGTGTTCGGGCAGTGTAGGGGGTCTTTCTGGGGGTGGTGTTTCAGGGTTTAGGGCAGTGCAGTGGTGTCCGTGCAGTGTAGGGGGTCATGCAGGGTGTGGTGTTTCAGGGTTTAGGGCAGTGCAGTGCTGTTCTGGCAGTGTAGTGGGTCGTGCACGGGGTGGTGTTTCAGGGTTTAGAGCAGTGTAGTGGTGTTCGGGCAGTGTAGGGGGTCTTGCAGGGGGTGGTGTTTCAGGGTTTAGGGCAGTGCAGTGTTGTTCGTTCAGTATAGGGGGTCGTGCAGGGGGTCGTGTTTCAAGGTTTAGGGCAGTGCAGTATTGTTCGGGCATTGTAGGGGTCGTGCAGGGGGTGGGTTTTCAGGGTTTAGGGCAGTGCAGTGGTGTTTGGGCAGTGTAGGGGGTCGTGCTGGGGCTGGTGTTTCAGGGTTCAGGGCAGAGCAGTGGTGTTCGGGCAGTGTGGGGGTCGTGCTGGGGGTGATGTTTCAGGGTTTTGGGAAGTGCAGTGGTGTTCGGGCAGTGCAGGGGGTCGTGCAGGGGGATGGTGTTTCGGGGTTTAGGGCAATGCAGTGGTGTTCGGGCAGTGCAGGGGGTCATGCAGGGGGGTGGTGTTTTGGGGTTTAGGGCAGTGCTGTGGTGTTTGGGCAGTGCAGGCGGTCATGCAGGGGATGGTGGTTTGGGGTTTAGGGCAGTGCACTGGTGTTCGGGCAATGCAGAGGGTCGTGCTGGGGCTGGTGTTTCAGGGTTTAGGGCAGTGCAGTGATGTTCAGGGAGTGTAGGGGGCAGTGATGGGGCTGGTGTTTCAGGGTTTAGGGCAGTGCAGTGGTATTTGGGCAGTGTTGGGGGTCGCGCTGGGGGTGGTGTTTCAGGGTTCAGGGCAGAGCATTTGTGTTCGGGCAGTGTAGGGGTTGTGCTGGGGTGGTGTTTCGGGGTTTAGTGCAGTGGTGTCCGGGCAGTGTAGGGGGTCGTGCAGGGTGTGGTGTTTCAGGGTTTAGGGCAGTGCAGTGCTGTTCTGGCAGTGTAGGGGGTCGTGCAGGGGGTGGTGTTTCAGGGTTTAGAGCAGTGTAGTGGTGTTCTGGCAGTGTAGAGGGTCGTGCAGGGGGTGGTGTTTCAGGGTTTAGGGCAGTGCAGTATTGTTCGGGCAGTGTAGGGGGTCATGCAGGGGGTGGTGTTTCAGGGTTTAGGGCAGTGCAGTGGTGTTTGGGCAGTGTAGGGGGTCGTGCTGAGGCTGGTGTTTCAGGGTTCAGGGCAGTGTAGTGGTGTTTTGGCAGTGTAGGGGGTCGTGCTGGGGCTGGTTTTTCAGGGTTCAGGGCAGAGCAGTGGTGTTCGGGCAGTGTGGGGTCGTGCTGGGGGTGGTGTTTCAGGGTTTAGGGCAGTGCAGTGGTGTTCCGGCAGTGTAGGGGGTCGTGCTATGGCTGGTATTTCAGGGTTTAGGGCAGTGCAGTGGTGTTCGGGGAGTACAGGGGGTCATGCAGGGGGTGGTGTTTCGGGGTTTAGGGCAGTGCAGTGGTGTTCCGGCAGTGTAGGGGGTCGTGCTATGGCTGGTATTTCAGGGTTTAGGGCAGTGCAGTGGTGTTCGGGGAGTACAGGGGGTCATGCAGGGGGTGGTGTTTCGGGGTTTAGGGCAGTGCAGTGGTGTTCCGGCAGTGCAGGGGGTCGTGCTGGTGGTGGTGTTTCAGTGTATAGGGCAGTGCAGTGGTGTTCGGGCAGTGTAGGGGTTGTGCTGGGGTGGTGTTTAGGGCAGTGCAGTGGTGTCCGGGCAGTGTAGGGGGTCGTGCAGGGTGTGGTGTTTCAGGGTTTAGGGCAGTGCAGTGCTGTTCTGGCAGTGTAGGGTGCCGTGCAGGGGGTGGTGTTTCAGGGTTTAGAGCAGTGTTGTGGTGTTCGGGCAGTGTAGAGGGTCGTGCAGGGGGTGGTGTTTCAGGGTTTAGGGCAGTGCAGTATTGTTCGGGCAGTGTAGAGGGTCGTGCAGGGGGTGGTGTTTCAGGGTTTAGGGCAGTGCAGTGGTGTTTGGGCAGTGTAGGGGGTCGTGCTGAGGCTGGTGATTCAGGGTTCAGGGCAGTGTAGTGGTGTTTTGGCAGTGTAGGGGGTCGTGCTGGGGCTGGTTTTTCAGGGTTCAGGGCAGAGCAGTGGTGTTCGGGCAGTGTGGGGGTCGTGCTGGGGGTGGTGTTTCAGGGTTTAGGGCAGTGCAGTGGTGTTCGGGGAGTGTAGGCGGTCATGCTGGGGCTGGTGTTTCAGGGTTTAGCGCAGTGCAGTGGTGGTCGGTCAGTGAAGTGTGTCTTGCTGGGGGTGGTGTTTCAGGGTTTAGGGCAGTGCAGTTGTGTTCGGGCAGTGCAGGGGGTCTTGCTGGGGGTGATGTTTCAGGGTTTTGGGAAGTGCAGTGGTGTTCGGGCAGTGC
Source organism: Triturus cristatus (assembly GCF_964204655.1). NCBI lineage: Eukaryota > Metazoa > Chordata > Amphibia > Caudata > Salamandridae > Triturus > Triturus cristatus. The sequence goes on along the minus strand of NC_140579.1, from coordinate 629,840,192 downwards.
AGGGGGTCGTGCAGGGGGATGGTGTTTCGGGGTTCAGGGCAGCGCAGTGGTGTTCGGGCAGTGCAGGGAGTCATGCAGGGGGGTGGTGTTTCGGGGTTTAGGGCAGTACACTGGTGTTCGGGCAGTGCAGGGGGTCATGCAGGGGGTGGTGATTTGGGGTTTAGGGCAGTGCACTGGTGTTCGGGCAATGCAGGGGGTCGTGCTGGGGCTGGTGTTTCAGGGTTTAGGGCAGTGCAGTGATGTTCGGGGAGTGTAGGGGGCCGTGATGGGGCTGGTGTTTCACAGTTTAGGGCAGTGCAGTGGTGGTCGGCCAGTGCAGTGGGTCATGCTGGGGGTGGTGTTTCAGGGTTTAGGGCAGTGTAGTGGTGTACGGGCACTGAAGGGGGTCGTGCAGGGGGGTAGTGTTTCATGGTTTAGGGCAGTGCACTGGTGTTCGGGCAGTGCAGGGGGTCATGCTGGGGTTGGTGTTTCAGGGTATAGGGAAGTGCAGTGGTGTTCGGGCAGTGTAGGGGTTGTGGTGGGGGTGCTGTTTCAGGGTTTAGGGCAGTGCAGTGGTGTCCGGGCAGTGTAGGGGGTCGTGCAGGGTGTGGTGTTTCAGGGTTTAGGGCAGTGCAGTGCTGTTCTGGCAGTGTAGGGGTCATGCAGGGGGTGGTGTTTCAGGGTTTAGAGCAGTGTAGTGGTGTTCGGGCAGTGTATGGGGTCGTGCTGGGGCTGGTGTTTCAGGGTTTAGGGCAGTGTTGTTGTGTTCGGGCAGTGTAGGGGGTCGTGCTGGCTGTGGTGTTTCAGGGTTTAGGGCAGTGCAGTGGTATTTGGGCAGTGTTGGGGGTCATACTGGGGGTGGTGTTTCAGGGCTTAGGGCAGTGCAGTGGTGTACGGGCAGTGTAGAGGGTTGTGCTGGGGGTGGTGGTTCAGGGTTTAGAGCAGTGTAGTGGTGTTTGGGCATTGTAAGGGGTTTGCAGGGGGTGGTGTTTTAGGGTTTAGGGCAGTGCGGTGGTGTTCGGGCACTGTAAGGGGTCGTGCAGGGGGTGGTGTTTTAGGGTTTAGGGCAGTGCAGTATTGTTCGGGCAGTGTAGGGGATCGTGCAGGTGGTGGTGTTTAGGGGTTTAGGGCAGTGCAGTGGTGTTCGGGCAGTGTAGGGGGTCATGCTGGGGCTGGTGTTTCAGGGTTTAGGGCAGTGTTGTTGTGTTCGGGCAGTGTAGGGGGTCTTGCTGGGGGTGGTGTTTCAGGGTTTAGGGCAGTGCAGTGGTATTTGGGCAGTCTTGGGGGTCGTGCTGGGGGTGGTGGTTCAGGGTTAAGCGTAGTGCAGTGGTGTTCGGGCAGTATAGTGGGTCGTTCAGGGGGTGGTGTTTTATGGTTTAGGGTAGTGCAGTTGTGGTCTGTCAGTGTAGGGGGTTGTGCAGGGGTTGGCGTTTTAGGGTTTAGGGCAGTGGAGTGGTGTTCGGGCAGTGTAGGGGGTCGTGCAGGGGGGTGGCGTTTCAGGGTTTAGGGCAGTGCAGTGGTGATCAGGCTGCGTAGGGGGTCGTGCAGGGGTGGTGTTTCAGGGTATAGGGCTGTGCAGTGGTGGTCGGGCAGTGTAGGGGGTCTTGCTGGTGGTGGTGTTTCAGGGTTTAGGGCACTGCAGTGGTGTTCGGTCAGTGTAGGGGGTCGTGCTGGGACTGGTGCTTTAGGGTTTAGGGCAGTGCAGTGGTGTTTGGGCAGTGTACTGGGTCATGCTGGGGCTGATGTTTCAGAGTTTATGGCAGTGCAGTGGTGTTTGGGTAGTGTAGGGGGTCATGTTGGGGCTGGTGTTTTAGGGTTTAGGGCAGAGCAGTGCTGTTCGGGCAGTGTTGGGGGATGTGTGGGGTTGGTGGTTTAGGGCAGTGCAGTGGAATTCGGGCAGTGTAGTGGGTCATGCTGGGGCTGGTGTTTTAGGGTTTAGGGCAGTGCAGTGGTGTTTGGGCAGTGTACTGGGTCATGCTGGGGCTGGTGTTTCAGGGTTTAGGGCAGTGCAGTGGTATTCGGGAAGTATAGGGGGTCGTGCTGGGGTGGTGTTTTAGGGTTTAGGGCAGTGCAGTGGTGTTCAGGAAATGTAGGGGTAGTGCAGGGGGTGGTGTTTCAGGGTTTAGGGCAGTGCAGTGGTGTTCGGGCAGTGTAGGGGGTAGTGCTGGGTGGTCTTTCAGGGTTTAGGGCAGTACAGTGGTGTTCAGGCAGTGTAGAGGCTTGTGCGGGGGATGGTGTTTAAGGGTTAAGGGTAGTGTAGTGGTGTTCAGGCAGTGTAGGGTGTCATGCTGGGGGTGGTGTTTTATGGTGTTGGGATGTGCAGTGGTGTTCGGGCAGTGTAGGGGTCACGCAGGGGGTGGCGTTTTAGGGTTTAGGGCAGTGTAGTAGTGTTCGGGAAGTGTAGGGGGTCATGCAGGGGGTGGCGTTTCAGGGTTTAGGGCAGTGCAGTGGTGTTCGGGCAGTGTAGGGGGTCATGCAGGGTGGTGTTTCAGGGTTTAGGGCAGTGCAGTGGTGATCGGGCAGTGTAGGGGGTCTTGCTGGGGGTGGTGTTTCAGGGTTTAGGGCAGTGCAGTAGTGTTCGGGCATTGTAGTGGGTCATGCTGGGGCTGGTGTTTTAGGGTTTAGGGCAGTGCAGTGCTGTTCTGGCAGTGTAGGGGTCATGCAGGGGGTGGTGTTTCAGGGTTTAGAGCAGTGTAGTGGTGTTCGGGCAGTGTAGAGGGTCGTGCAGGGGGTGGTGTTTCAGGGTTTAGGGCAGTGCAGTATTGTTCGGGCAGTGTAGGGGGTCATGCAGGGGGTTGTGTTTCAGGGTTTAGGGCACTGCAATCGTGTTTGGCCAGTGTAGGGGGTCGTGCTGAGGCTGGTGTTTCAGGGTTCAGGGCAGTGTAGTGGTGTTTTGGCAGTGTAGGGGGTCGTGCTGGGGCTGGTTTTTCAGGGTTCAGGGCAGAGCAGTGGTGTTTGGGCAGTGTGGGGGTCGTGCTGGGTGTGGTGTTTCAGGGATTAGGGCAGTGCAGTGGTGTTCAGGCAGTGTAGGGGTTCGTGCAGGGGGTGGTGTTTCAGGTTTTAGGGCAGTGCAGTGGTGTTTGGGCAGTGTTGAGGTTCTTGATGGGGGTGGTGTTTCAGGGTTTAGGGCAGTGGTGTTCAGGCAGTGTAGGGGGTCTTTCTGGGGGTGGTGTTTCAGGGTTTAGGGCAGTTTTGTGGTGTGCAGGCAGTGTAGGGGGTCTTGCTGGGGGTGGTGTTTCAGGGTTTAGGGCAGTGGTGTTCGGGCAGTGTAGGGGGTCTTTCTGGGGGTGGTGTTTCAGGGTTTAGGGCAGTGCAGTGGTATTCGGGCAGTGTAGGGGGCCGTGCAGGGGGTTGGTGTTTCACTGGTTAGGGCAGTGCAGTGGTGTTTGGGCAGTGTAGGGGGTCGTGCTGGGGGTGGTGTTTTAGGGTTTAGGGTAGAGCAGTGGTGTTCGGGCAGTGTGAGGGGTCGTGCTAGGGCTGGTGTTTTAGGGTTTAGGGCAGTGTATTGGTTTTCGGGCAGTGTAGGGGGTCTTGCTGGGGCTGGAGTTTAAGGGTTAAGGGTAGTGTAGTGGTGTTCAGGCAGTGTAGGGTGTCATGCTGGGGGTGGTGTTTTATGGTGTTGGGATGTGCAGTGGTGTTCGGGCAGTGTAGGGGTCACGCAGGGGGTGGCGTTTTAGGGTTTAGGGCAGTGTAGTAGTGTTCGGGAAGTGTAGGGGGTCATGCAGGGGGTGGCGTTTCAGGGTTTAGGGCAGTGCAGTGGTGTTCGGGCAGTGTAGGGGGTCATGCAGGGTGGTGTTTCAGGGTTTAGGGCAGTGCAGTGGTGATCGGGCAGTGTAGGGGGTCTTGCTGGGGGTGGTGTTTCAGGGTTTAGGGCAGTGCAGTAGTGTTCGGGCATTGTAGTGGGTCATGCTGGGGCTGGTGTTTCAGGGTTTAGGGCAGTGCAGTGCTGTTCTGGCAGTGTAGGGGTCATGCAGGGGGTGGTGTTTCAGGGTTTAGAGCAGTGTAGTGGTGTTCGGGCAGTGTAGAGGGTCGTGCAGGGGGTGGTGTTTCAGGGTTTAGGGCAGTGCAGTATTGTTCGGGCAGTGTAGGGGGTCATGCAGGGGGTGGTGTTTCAGGGATTAGGGCAGTGCAATGGTGTTTGGGCAGTGTAGGGGGTCGTGCTGAGGCTGGTGTTTCAGGGTTCAGGGCAGTGTAGTGGTGTTTTGGCAGTGTAGGGGGTCGTGCTGGGGCTGGTTTTTCAGGGTTCAGGGCAGAGCAGTGGTGTTTGGGCAGTGTGGGGGTCGTGCTGGGTGTGGTGTTTCAGGGATTAGGGCAGTGCAGTGGTGTTCGGGCAGTGTAGGGGGTCGTGCTAGGGCTGGTATTTCAGGGTTTAGGGCAGTGCAGTGGTGTTCGGGGAGTACAGGGGGTCATTCAGGGGGTGGTGTTTCGGGGTTTAGGGCAGTGCAGTGGTGTTCCGGCAGTGCAGGGGGTCGTGCTGGTGGTGGTGTTTCAGTGTATAGGGCAGTGCAGTGGTGTTCGGGCAGTGTAGGGGTTGTGCTGGGGTGGTGTTTAGGGCAGTGCAGTGGTGTCCGGGCAGTGTAGGGGGTCATGCAGGGTGTGGTGTTTCAGGGTTTAGGGCAGTGCAGTGCTGTTCTGGCAGTGTAGGGGGCCGTGCAGGGGGTGGTGTTTCAGGGTTTAGAGCAGTGTTGTGGTGTTCGGGCAGTGTAGAGGGTCGTGCAGGGGGTGGTGTTTCAGGGTTTAGGGCAGTGCAGTATTGTTCGGGCAGTGTAGAGGGTCGTGCAGGGGGTGGTGTTTCAGGGTTTAGGGCAGTGCAGTGGTGTTTGGGCAGTGTAGGGGGTCGTTGGAGGCTGGTGTTTCAGGGTTCAGGGCAGTGTAGTGGTGTTTTGGCAGAGTAGGGGGTCGTGCTGGGGCTGGTTTTTCAGGGTTCAGGGCAGAGCAGTGGTGTTCGGGCAGTGTGGGGGTCGTGCTGGGGGTGGTGTTTCAGGGTTTAGGGCAGTGCAGTGGTGTTCGGGGAGTGTAGGCGGTCGTGCTGGGGCTGGTGTTTCAGGGTTTAGGGCAGTGCAGTGGTGGTCGGTCAGTGAAGTGTGTCTTGCTGGGGGTGGTGTTTCAGGGTTTAGGGCAGTGCAGTTGTGTTCGGGCAGTGCAGGGGGTCTTGCTGGGGGTGATGTTTCAGGGTTTTGGGAAGTGCAGTGGTGTTCGGGCAGTGCAGGGGGTCGTGCAGGGGGATGGTGTTTCGGGGTTTAGGGCAGTGCAGTGGTGTTCGGGCAGTGCAGGGGGTCATGCAGGGGGGTGGTGTTTCAGGGTTTAGGGCAGTACAGTGGTGTTCGGGCAGTGCAGGGGGTCATGCAGGGGGTGGTGATTTGGGGTTTAGGGCAGTGCACTGGTGTTCGGGCAATGCAGGGGGTCGAGCTGGGGCTGGTGTTTCAGGGTTTAGGGCAGTGCAGTGATGTTCGGGGAGTGTAGGGGGCCGTGATGGGGCTGGTGTTTCACAGTTTAGGGCAGTGCAGTGGTGGTCGGCCAGTGCAGTGGGTCATTCTGGGGGTGGTGTTTCAGGGTTTAGGGCAGTGTAGTGGTGTACGGGCACTGAAGGGGGTCGTGCAGGGGGGTTGTGTTTCATGGTTTAGGGAAGTGCACTGGTGTTCGGGCAGTGCAGGGGGTCATGCTGGGGTTGGTGTTTCAGGGTATAGGGAAGTGCAGTGGTGTTCGGGCAGTATAGGGGTTGTGGTGGGGGTGCTGTTTCAGGGTTTAGGGCAGTGCAGTGGTGTCCGGGCAGTGTAGGGGGTCGTGCAGGGTGTGGTGTTTCATGGTTTAGGGCAGTGCAGTGCTGTTCTGGCAGTGTAGGGGTCATGCAGGGGGTGGTGTTTCAGGGTTTAGAGCAGTGTAGTGGTGTTCGGGCAGTGTAGGGGGTCATGCAGGGGTGGTGTTTCAGGGTCTAGGGCAGTGAAGTGGTGTTTGTTCAGTATAGGGGGTTGTGCAGGGGGTGGTGTTTCAGGGTTTAGGGCAGTGCAGTATTGTTCGGGCAGTGTAGGGGATCGTGCAGGTGGTAGTGTTTAAGGGTTTAGGGCAGTGCAGTTTTGTTTGGGCAGTGTATGGGGTCGTGCTGGGGCTGGTGTTTCAGGGTTTAGGGCAGTGTTGTTGTGTTCGGGCAGTGTAGGGGGTCGTGCTGGCGGTGGTGTTTCAGGGTTTAGGGCAGTGCAGTGGTATTTGGGCAGTGTTGGGGGTCATACTGGGGGTGGTGTTTCAGGGCTTAGGGCAGTGCAGTGGTGTACGGGCAGTGTAGAGGGTTGTGCTGGGGGTGGTGGTTCAGGGTTTAGAGCAGTGTAGTGGTGTTTGGGCAGTGTAAGGGGTTTGCAGGGGGTGGTGTTTTAGGGTTTAGGGCAGTGCGGTGGTGTTCGGGCAGTGTAAGGGGTCGTGCAGGGGGTGGTGTTTCAGGGTTTAGGGCAGTGCAGTATTGTTCGGGCAGTGTAGGGGATCGTGCAGGTGGTGGTGTTTAGGGGTTTAGGGCAGTGCAGTGGTGTTCGGGCAGTGTAGGGGCTCACGCTGGGGCTGGTGTTTCAGGGTTTAGGGCAGTGTTGTTGTGTTCGGGCAGTGTAGGGGGTCTTGCTGGGGGTGGTGTTTCAGGGTTTAGGGCAGTGCAGTGGTATTTGGGCAGTCTTGTGGGTCGTGCTGGGGGTGGTGGTTCAGGGTTTAGCGTAGTGCAGTGGTGTTCGGGCAGTATAGTGGGTCGTTCAGGGGGTGGTGTTTTATGGTTTAGGGTAGTGCAGTTGTGGTCGGGCAGTGTAGGGGGTTGTGCAGGGGTTGGCGTTTTAGGGTTTAGGGCAGTGGAGTGGTGTTCGGGCAGTGTAGGGGGTCGTGCAGGGGGTGGCGTTTCAGGGTTTAGGGCAGTGCAGTGGTGATCAGGCAGTGTAGTGGGTCGTGCAGGGGTGGTGTTTCAGGGTTTAGGGCTGTGCAGTGGTGGTCGGGCAGTGTAGGGGGTCTTGCTGGTGGTGGTGTTTCAGGGTTTAGGGCACTGCAGTGGTGTTCGGTCAGTGTAGGGGGTTGTGCTGGGACTGGTGCTTTAGGGTTTAGGGCAGTGCAGTGGTGTTTGGGCAGTGTACTGGGTCATGCTGGGGCTGATGTTTCAGAGTTTAAGGCAGTGCAGTGGTGTTCGGGTAGTGTAGGGGGTCATGTTGGGGCTGGTGTTTTAGGGTTTAGGGCAGAGCAGTGCTGTTCGGACAGTGTTGGGGGATGTGTGGGGGTGGTGGTTTAGGGCAGTGCATTGGCGTTCGGGCAGTGTAGTGGGTCATGCTGGGGCTGGTGTTCTAGGGTTTAGGGCAGTGCAGTGGTGTTTGGGCAGTGTACTGGGTCATGCTAGGGCTGGTGTTTCAGGGTTTAGGGCAATGCAGTGGTATTCGGGAAGTATAGGGGGTCATGCTGGGGGTGGTGTTTCAGGGTTTAGGGCAGTGCAGTGGTATTCAGGAAATGTAGGGGGTAGTGCAGGGGGTGGTGTTTCAGGGTTTAGGGCAGTGCAGTGGTGTTCGGGCAGTGTAGGGGGTAGTGCTGGGGGTGGTCTTTCAGGGTTTAGGGCAGTACAGTGGTGTTCGGGCAGTGTAGGGGGTAGTGCTGGGGGTGGTGTTTCAGGGTTTAGGGCAGTACAGTGGTGTTCAGGCAGTGTAGGGGCTTGTGCGGGGGGTGGTGTTTCAGGGTTTCGGGCAGTGCAGTGGTGTTCGGGCAGTGTAGGGGTTCATGCTGGGGTGGTGTTTCAGGGTTTAGGGCAGTGCAGTGGTGTTCAGGCAGTGTAGGGGTTCGTGCAGGGGGTGGTGTTTCAGGTTTTAGGGCAGTGCAGTGGTGTTTGGGCAGTGTTGAGGTTCTTGATGGGGGTGGTGTTTCAGGGTTTAGGGCGGTGGTGTTCAGGCAGTGTAGGGGGTCTTTCTGGGGGTGGTGTTTCAGGGTTTAGGGCAGTTTTGTGGTGTGCAGGCAGTGTAGGGGGTCTTGCTGGGGGTGGTGTTTCAGGGTTTAGGGCAGTGGTGTTCGGGCAGTGTAGGGGGTCTTTCTGGGGGTGGTGTTTCAGGGTTTAGGGCAGTGCAGTGGTATTCGGGCAGTGTAGGGGGCCGTGCAGGGGGTTGGTGTTTCAGGGGTTAGGGCAGTGCAGTGGTGTTTGGGCAGTGTCGGGGGTCGTGCTTGGGGTGGTGTTTCAGGGTTTAGGGCAGAGCAGTGGTGTTCGGGCAGTGTGAGGGGTCGTGCTAGGGCTGGTGTTTTAGGGTTTAGGGCAGTGTATTGGTTTTTGGGCAGTGTAGGGGGTCTTGCTGGGGCTGGAGTTTAAGGGTTAAGGGTAGTGTAGTGGTGTTCAGGCAGTGTAGGGTGTCATGCTGGGGGTGGTGTTTTATGGTGTAGGGATGTGCAGTGGTGTTCGGGCAGTGTAGGGGTCACGCAGGGGGTGGCGTTTTAGGGTTTAGGGCAGTGTAGTAGTGTTCGGGAACTGTAGGGGGTCATGCAGGGGGTGGCGTTTCAGGGTTTAGGGCAGTGCAGTGGTGTTCGGGCAGTGTAGTGGGTCATGCAGGGTGGTGTTTCAGGGTTTAGGGCAGTGCAGTGGTGATCGGGCAGTGTAGGGTGTCTTGCTGGGGGTGGTGTTTCAGGGTTTAGGGCAGTGCAGTAGTGTTCGGGCATTGTAGTGGGTCATGCTGGGGCTGGTGTTTTAGGGTTTAGGGCAGTGCAGTGGTGTTTGGGCAGTGTACTGGGTCATGCTGGGGCTGGTGTTTCAGTGTTTAAGGCAGTGCTGTGGTGTTCGGGCAGTGTAGGGGGTCATGTTGTGGCTGGTGTTTTAGGGTTTAGGGCAGAGCAGTAGTGTTCGGGCAGAGTAGGGGGATGTGCGAGGGTGGTGGTTTAGGGCAGTGTAGTGGTGTTCGGGCAGTGTAGTGGGTCGTGCTTGGGCTGGTGTTTTAGGGTTCAGGATAGAGCAGTGGTGTTCGGGCAGTGTGGGGGTCGTGCTGGGGCTGGTGTTTCAGGGTTTAGGGCAGTGCAGTGGTATTCGGGAAGTGTAGGGGGTCATGCTGGGGGTGGTGTTTCAGGGTTTATGGCAGTGCAGTTTTGTTTGTTCAGTATAGGGGGTTATGCAGGGGGTCGTGTTTCAGGGTTTAGGGCAGTGCAGTATTGTTCGGGCAGTGTAGGGGTTCATGCTGGGGTGGTGTTTCAGGGTTTAGGGCAGTGCAGCCGTATTCGGATAGTATAGGGGGTCGTGCTGGGGGTGGTGTTTCAGGGTTTAGGGCAGTGCAGTGGTGTTCGGGAAATGTAGGGGGTAGTGCTGGGGGTGGTCTTTCAGGGTTTAGGGCAGTACAGTGGTGTTCGGGCAGTGTAGGGGCATGTGCGGGGGGTGGTGTTTCAGTGTTTAGGGCAGTGCAGTGGTGTTCGGGCAGTGTAGGGGGTCGTGCCTTGGCTGGTTTTTCAGGGTTCAGGGCAGAGCAGTGGTTTTCGGGCAGTGTGGGGGTCGTGCTGGGGGTAGTGTTTCAGGGATTAGGGCAGTGCAGTGGTGTTCGGGCAGTGTAGGGGGTCGAGCTGGGGCTGGTATTTCAGGGTTTAGGGCAGTGCAGTGGTGTTCGGGGAGTGTAGGCGGTCGTGCTGGGGCTGGTGTTTCAGGGTTTAGGGCAGTGCAGTGGTGGTCGGTCAGTGAAGTGTGTCTTGCTGGGGGTGGTGTTTCAGGGTTTAGGGCAGTGCAGTGGTGTTCGGGAAGTGCAGGGGGTCTTGCTGGGGGTGATGTTTCAGGGTTTTGGGAAGTGCAGTGGTGTTCGGGCAGTGCAGGGGGTCATGCAGGGGGTTGGTGTTTCGGGGTTTAGGGCAGTGCAGTGGTGTTCGGGCAGTGCAGGGGGTCATGCAGGGGGTTGGTGTTTCGGGGTTTAGGGCAGTGCAGTGGTGTTCAGGCAGTGCAGGGGGTCATGCGGGGGGTGGTGATTTGGGGTTTAGGGCAGTGCACTGGTGTTTGGGCAATGCAGGGGGTCGTGCTGGGGATGGTGTTTCAGGGTTTAGGGCAGTGCAGTGATGTTCGGGGAGTGTAGGGGGCCGTGATGGGGCTGGTGTTTCACAGTTTAGGGCAGTGCAGTGGTGGTCGGCCAGTGCAGTGGGTCATGCTGGGGGTGGTGTTTCAGGGTTTAGGGCAGTGTAGTGGTGTACGGGCACTGAAGGGGGTCGTGCAGGGGGGTGGTGTTTCAGGGTTTAGGGCAGTGCACTGGTGTACGGGCAGTGCAGGGGGTCATGCTGGGGGTGGTGTTTCAGGGTATAGGGAAGTGCAGTGGTGTTCAGGCAGTGTAGGGGTTGTGCTGGGGGTGGTGTTTCAGTGTTTAGGGCAGTGCAGTGGTGTCCGGGCAGTGTAGGGGGTCGTGCAGATTGTGGTGTTTCAGGGTTTAGGGCAGTGCAGTGCTGTTCTGGCAGTGTAGGGGGTCATGCAAGGGGTGGTGTTTCAGGGTTTAGAGCAGTGTAGTGGTGTTCGGGCAGTGTAGGGGGTCATGCAAGGGGTGGTGTTTCAGGGTTTAGAGCAGTGTAGTGGTGTTCGGGCAGTGTAGGGGGTCGTGCAGGGGGTGGTGTTTCAGGGTTTAGGGCAGTGAAGTGGTGTTCGTTCAGTATAGGGGGTCGTGCAGGAGGTGGTGTTTCAGTGTTTAGGGCAGTGCAGTATTGTTCGGGCAGTGTAGGGGATCGTGCAGGTGGTAGTGTTTAAGGGTTTAGGGCAGTGCAGTTTTGTTCGAGCAGTGTATGGGGTCGTACTGGGGCTGGTGTTTCAGGGTTTAGGGCAGTGTTGTTGTTTTCGGGCAGTGTAGGGGGTCGCGCTGTGGGTGGTGTTTCAGGGTTTAGGGCAGTGCAGTGGTATTTGGGCAGTGTTGGGGGTCGTGCAGGGGGTGGTATTTCAGGGTTTAGGGCAGTGCAGTATTGTTCGGGCAGTGTAGGGGATCGTGCAGGTGGTGGTGTTTAAGGGTTTAGGGCAGTGCAGTGGTGTTCGGGCAGTGTAGGGGGTCATGCTGGGGCTGGTGTTTCAGGGTTTAGAGCAGTGTTGTTGTGTACGGGCACTGAAGGGGGTCGTGCAGGGGGGTGGTGTTTCATGGTTTAGGGAAGTGCACTGGTGTTCGGGCAGTGCAGGGGGTCATGCTGGGGTTGGTGTTTCAGGGTATAGAGAAGTGCAGTGGTGTTCGGGCAGTATAGGGGTTGTGGTGGGGGTGCTGTTTCAGGGTTTAGGGCAGTGCAGTGGTGTCCGGGCAGTGTAGGGGGTCGTGCAGGGTGTGGTGTTTCAGGGTTTAGGGCAGTGCAGTGCTGTTCTGGCAGTGTAGGGGTCATGCAGGGGGTGGTGTTTCAGGGTTTAGAGCAGTGTAGTGGTGTTCGGGCAGTGTAGGGGGTCGTGCAGGGGTGGTGTTTCAGGGTCTAGGGCAGTGAAGTGGTGTTTGTTCAGTATAGGGGGTCGTGCAGGGGGTGGTGTTTCAGGGTTTAGGGCAGTGCAGTATTGTTCGGGCAGTGTAGGAGATCGTGCAGGTGGTAGTGTTTAAGGGTTTAGGGCAGTGCAGTTTTGTTCAGGCAGTGTATGGGGTCGTGCTGGGGCTGGTGTTTCAGGGTTTAGGGCAGTGTTGTTGTGTTCGGGCAGTGTAGGCGGTCATGCTGGCGGTGGTGTTTCAGGGTTTAGGGCAGTGCAGTGGAATTTGGGCAGTGTTGGGGGTCATACTGGGGGTGGTGTTTCAGGGCTTAGGGCAGTGCAGTGGTGTACGGGCAGTGTAGAGGGTTGTGCTGGGGGTGGTGGTTCAGGGTTTAGAGCAGTGTAGTGGTGTTTGGGCAGTGTAAGGGGTTTGCAGGGGGTGGTGTTTTAGGGTTTAGGGCAGTGCGGTGGTGTTCGGGCAGTGTAAGGGGTCGTGCAGGGGGTGGTGTTTCAGGGTTTAGGGCAGTGCAGTATTGTTCGGGCAGTGTAGGGGATAGTGCAGGTGGTGGTGTTTAGGGGTTTAGGGCAGTGCAGTGGTGTTCGGGCAGTGTAGGGGGTCATGCTGGGGCTGGTGTTTCAGGGTTTAGGGCAGTGTTGTTGTGTTCGGGCAGTGTAGGGGGTCTTGCTGGGGGTGGTGTTTCAGGGTTTAGGGCAGTGCAGTGGTATTTGGGCAGTCTTGGGGGTCGTGCTGGGGGTGGTGGTTCAGGGTTAAGCGTAGTGCAGTGGTGTTCGGGCAGTATAGTTGGTCGTTCAGGGGGTGGTGTTTTATGGTTTAGGGTAGTGCAGGTGTGGTCGGGCAGTGTAGGGGGTTGTGCAGGGGTTGGCATTTTAGGGTTTAGGGCAGTGGAGTGGTGTTCGGGCAGTGTAGGGGGTCGTGCAGGGGGTGGCGTTTCAGGGTTTAGGGCAGTGCAGTGGTGATCAGGCAGTGTAGGGGGTCGTGCAGGGGTGGTGTTTCAGGGTTTAGGGCTGTGCAGTGGTGGTCGGGCAGTGTAGGGGGTCTTGCTGGTGGTGGTGTTTCAGGGTTTAGGGCACTGCAGTGGTGTTCGGTCAGTGTAGGGGGTCGTGCTGGGACTGGTGCTTTAGGGTTTAGGGCAGTGCAGTGGTGTTTGGGCAGTGTACTGGGTCATGCTGGGGCTGATGTTTCAGAGTTTAAGGCAGTGCAGTGGTGTTCGGGTAGTGTAGGGGGTCATGTTGGGGCTGGTGTTTTAGGGTTTAGGGCAGAGCAGTGCTGTTCGGGCAGTGTTGGGGGATGTGTGGGGTTGGTGGTTTAGGGCAGTGCAGTGGCATTCGGGCAGTGTAGTGGGTCATGCTGGGGCTGGTGTTTTAGGGTTTAGGGCAGTGCAGTGGTGTTTGGGCAGTGTACTGGGTCATGCTGGGGCTGGTGTTTCAGGGTTTAGGGCAGTGCAGTGGTATTCGGGAAGTATAGGGGGTCGTGCTGGGGTGGTCTTTTAGGGTTTAGGGCAGTGCAGTGGTATTCGGGAAATGTAGGGGGTAGTGCAGGGGGTGGTGTTTCAGGGTTTAGGGCAGTGCAGTGGTGTTCGGGCAGTGTAGGGGGCAGTGCTGGGGGTGGTCTTTCAGGGTTTAGGGCAGTACAGTGGTGTTCAGGCAGTGTAGGGGCTTGTGCGGGGGGTGGTGTTTCAGGGTTTCGGGCAGTGCAGTGGTGTTCGGGCAGTGTAGGGGTTCATGCTGGGGTGGTGTTTCAGGGTTTAGGGCAGTGCAGTGGTGTTCAGGCAGTGTAGGGGTTCGTGCAGGGGGTGGTGTTTCAGGTTTTAGGGCAGTGCAGTGGTGTTTGGGCAGTGTTGAGGTTCTTGATGGGGGTGGTGTTTCAGGGTTTAGGGCAGTGGTGTTCAGGCAGTGTAGGGGGTCTTTCTGGGGGTGGTGTTTCAGGGTTTAGGGCAGTTTTGTGGTGTGCAGGCAGTGTAGGGGGTCTTGCTGGGGGTGGTGTTTCAGGGTTTAGGGCAGTGGTGTTTGGGCAGTGTAGGGGGTCTTTCTGGGGGTGGTGTTTCAGGGTTTAGGGCAGTGCAGTGGTATTCGGGCAGTGTAGGGGGCCGTGCAGGGGGTTGGTGTTTCAGGGGTTAGGGCAGTGCAGTGGTGTTTGGGCAGTGTAGGGGGTCTTGCTGGGGGTGGTGTTTCAGGGTTTAGGGCAGAGCAGTGGTGTTCGGGCAGTGTGAGGGGTCGTGCTAGGGCTGGTGTTTTAGGGTTTAGGGCAGTGTATTGGTTTTCGGGCAGTGTAGGGGGTCTTGCTGGGGCTGGAGTTTAAGGGTTAAGGGTAGTGTAGTGGTGTTCAGGCAGTGTAGGGTGTCCTGCTGGGGGTGGTGTTTTATGGTGTAGGGATGTGCAGTGGTGTTCGGGCAGTGTAGGGGTCACGCAGGGGGTGGCGTTTTAGGGTTTAGGGCAGTGTAGTAGTGTTCGGGAACTGTAGGGGGTCATGCAAGGGGTGGCGTTTCAGGGTTTAGGGCAGTGCAGTGGTGTTCGGGCAGTGTAGGGGGTCATGCAGGGTGGTGTTTCAGGGTTTAGGGCAGTGCAGTGGTGATCGGGCAGTGTAGGGGGTCTTGCTGGGGGTGGTGTTTCAGGGTTTAGGGCAGTGCAGTAGTGTTCGGGCATTGTAGTGGGTCATGCTGGGGCTGGTGTTTTAGGGTTTAGGGCAGTGCAGTGGTGTTTGGGCAGTGTACTGGGTCATGCTGGGGCTGGTGTTTCAGTGTTTAAGGCAGTGCAGTGGTGTTCGGGCAGTGTAGGGGGTCATGTTGTGGCAGGTGTTTTAGGGTTTAGGGCAGAGCAGTAGTGTTCGGGCAGTGTAGGGGGATGTGCGAGGGTGGTGGTTTAGGGCAGTGTAGTGGTGTTCGGGCAGTGTAGTGGGTCGTGCTGGGGCTGGTGTTTTAGGGTTCAGGGCAGAGCAGTGGTGTTCGGGCAGTGTGGGGGTCGTGCTGGGGCTGGTGTTTCAGGGTTTAGGGCAGTGCAGTGGTATTCGGGAAGTGTAGGGGGTCATGCTGGGGGTGGTGTTTCAGGGTTTATGGCAGTGCAGTTTTGTTTGTTCAGTATAGGGGGTTATGCAGGGGGTCGTGTTTCAGGGTTTAGGGCAGTGCAGCCGTATTCGGATAGTATAGGGGTTCGTGCTGGGGCTGGTGTTTCAGGGTTTAGGGCAGTGCAGTGGTATTCGGGAAGTGTAGGGGGTCATGCTGGGGGTGGTGTTTCAGGGTTTATGGCAGTGCAATTTTGTTTGTTCAGTATAGGGGGTTATGCAGGGGGTCGTGTCTCAGGGTTTAGGGCAGTGCAGCCGTATTCGGATAGTATAGGGGGTCGTGCTGGGGGTGGTGTTTCAGGGTTTAGGGCAGTGCAGTGGTGTTCGGGAAATGTAGGGGGTAGTGCTGGGTGTGGTCTTTCAGGGTTTAGGGCAGTACAGTGGTGTTCGGGCAGTGTAGGGGCTTGTGCGGGGGGTGGTGTTTCAGGGTTTAGGGCAGTGCAGTGGTGTTCGGGCAGTGTAGGGGGTCGTGCTGGGGCTGGTTTTTCAGGGTTCAGGGCAGAGCAGTGGTTTTCGGGCAGTGTGGGGGTCGTGCTGGGGGTAGTGTTTCAGGGATTAGGGCAGTGCAGTGGTGTTCGGGCAGTGTAGGGGGTCGAGCTGGGGCTGGTATTTCAGGGTTTAGGGCAGTGCAGTGGTGTTCGGGGAGTGTAGGCGGTCGTGCTGGGGCTGGTGTTTCAGGGTTTAGGGCAGTGCAGTGGTGGTCGGTCAGTGAAGTGTGTCTTGCTGGGGGTGGTGTTTCAGGGTTTAGGGCAGTGCAGTGGTGTTCGGGAATTGCAGGGGGTCTTGCTGGGGGTGATGTTTCAGGGTTTTGGGAAGTGCAGTGGTGTTCGGGCAGTGCAGGGGGTCATGCAGGGGGTTGGTGTTTCGGGGTTTAGGGCAGTGCAGTGGTGTTCGGGCAGTGCAGGGGGTCATGCAGGGGGTTGGTGTTTCGGGGTTTAGGGCAGTGCAGTGGTGTTCAGGCAGTGCAGGGGGTCATGCGGGGGGTGGTGATTTGGGGTTTAGGGCAGTGCACTGGTGTTTGGGCAATGCAGGGGGTCGTGCTGGGGATGGTGTTTCAGGGTTTAGGGCAGTGCAGTGATGTTCGGGGAGTGTAGGGGGCCGTGATGGGGCTGGTGTTTCACAGTTTAGGGCAGTGCAGTGGTGGTCGGCCAGTGCAGTGGGTCATGCTGGGGGTGGTGTTTCAGGGTATAGGGAAGTGCAGTGGTGTTCAGGCAGTGTAGGTGTTGTGCTGGGGGTGGTGTTTCAGTGTTTAGGGCAGTGCAGTGGTGTCCGGGCAGTGTAGGGGGTCGTGCAGGGTGTGGTGTTTCAGGGTTTAGGGCAGTGCAGTGCTGTTCTGGCAGTGTAGGGGGTCATGCAAGGGGTGGTGATTCAGGGTTTATAGCAGTGTAGTGGTGTTCGGGCAGTGTAGGGGGTCATGCAAGGGGTGGTGTTTCAGGGTTTAGAGCAGTGTAGTGGTGTTCGGGCAGTGTAGGGGGTCGTGCAGGGGGTGGTGTTTCAGGGTTTAGGGCAGTGAAGTGGTGTTCATTCAGTATAGGGGGTCGTGCAGGGGGTGGTGTTTCAGTGTTTAGGGCAGTGCAGTATTGTTCGGGCAGTGTAGGGGATCATGCAGGTGGTAGTGTTTAAGGGTTTAGGGCAGTGCAGTTTTGTTCGAGCAGTGTATGGGGTCGTGCTGGGGCTGGTGTTTCAGGGTTTAGGGCAGTGTTGTTGTGTTCGGGCAGTGTAGGGGGTCGCGCTGGGGGTGTTGTTTCAGGGTTTAGGGCAGTGCAGTGGTATTTGGGCAGTGTTGGGGGTCGTGCAGGGGGTGGTATTTCAGGGTTTAGGGCAGTGCAGTATTGTTCGGGCAGTGTAGGGGATTGTGCAGGTGGTGGTGTTTAAGGGTTTAGGGCAGTGCAGTGGTGTTCGGGCAGTGTAGGGGGTCATGCTGGGGCTGGTGTTTCAGGGTTTAGAGCAGTGTTGTTGTGTTCGGGCAGTGTAGGGGGTGGTGCTGGGGGTGGTGTTTTATGGTTTAGGGTAGTGCAGTTGTGGTCGGGCAGTGTAGGGGGTTGTGCAGGGGTTGGCGTTTTAGGGTTTAGGGCAGTGGAGTGGTGTTCGGGCAGTGTTGGGGGTCGTGCAGGGGGTGGCGTTTCAGGGTTTAGGGCAGTGCAGTGGTGATCATGCAGTGTAGGGGGTCATGCAGGGGTGGTGTTTCAGGGTATAGGGCTGTGCAGTGGTGGTCGGGCAGTGTAGGGGGTCTTGCTGGTGGTGATGTTTCAGGGTTTAGGGCACTGCAGTGGTGTTCGGTCAGTGTAGGGGTCGTGCTGGGACTGGTGCTTTAGGGTTTAGGGCAGTGCAGTGGTGTTTGGGCAGTGTACTGGGTCATGCTGGGGCTGGTGTTTCAGTGTTTAAGGCAGTGCAGTGGTGTTCGGGTAGTGTAGTGGGTCATGTTGGGGCTGGTGTTTTAGGGTTTAGGGCAGAGCAGTGCTGTTCGGGCAGTGTTGGGGGATGTGTGGGGGAGGTGGTTTAGGGCAGTGTAGTGGTGTTCGGGCAGTGTAGTGGGTCGTGCTGGGGCTGGTGTTCTAGGGTTCAGGGCAGAGCAGTGGTGTTCGGGCAGTGTGGGGGTCGTGCTGGGGCTGGTGTTTCAGGGTTTAGGGCAGTGCAGTGGTATTCGGGAAGTGTAGGGGGTCATGCTGGGGGTGGTGGTTCAGGGTTTATGGCAGTGCAGTTTTGTTTGTTCAGTATAGGGGGTTATGCAGGGGGTCGTGTTTCAGGGTTTAGGGCAGTGCAGCCGTATTCGGATAGTATAGGGGGTCGTGCTGGGGCTGGTGTTTCAGGGTTTAGGGCAGTGCAGTGGTATTCGGGAAGTGTAGGGGGTCATGCTGGGGGTGGTGTTTCAGGGTTTATGGCAGTGCAGTTTTGTTTGTTCAGTATAGGGGGTTATGCAGGGGGTCGTGTTTCAGGGTTTAGGGCAGTGCAGCCGTATTTGGATAGTATAGGGGGTCGTGCTGGGGGTGGTGTTTCAGGGTTTAGGGCAGTGCAGTGGTGTTCAGGAAATGTAGGGGGTAGTGCTGGGGGTGGTCTTTCAGGGTTTAGGGCAGTACAGTGGTGTTCGGGCAGTGTAGGGGCTTGTGCGGGGGGTGGTGTTTCAGGGTTTAGGGCAGTGCAGTGGTGTTCGGGCAGTGTAGGGGGTCGTGCTGGGGCTGGTTTTTCAGGGTTCAGGGCAGAGCAGTGGTTTTTGGGCAGTGTGGGGGTCGTGCTGGGGGTAGTGTTTCAGGGATTAGGGCAGTGCAGTGGTGTTCGGGCAGTGTAGGGGGTCGAGCTGGGGCTGGTATTTCAGGGTTTAGGGCAGTGCAGTGGTGTTCGGGGAGTGTAGGCGGTCGTGCTGGGGCTGGTGTTTCAGGGTTTAGGGCAGTGCAGTGGTGGTCGGTCAATGAAGTGTGTCTTGCTGGGGGTGGTGTTTCAGGGTTTAGGGCAGTGCAGTGGTGTTCGGGAAGTGCAGGGGGTCTTGCTGGGGGTGATGTTTCAGGGTTTTGGGAAGTGCAGTGGTGTTCGGGCAGTGCAGGGGGTCATGCAGGGGGTTGGTGTTTCGGGGTTTAGGGCAGTGCAGTGGTGTTCGGGCAGTGCAGGGGGTCATGCAGGGGGTTGGTGTTTCGGGGTTTAGGGCAGTGCAGTGGTGTTCAGGCAGTGCAGGGGGTCATGCGGGGGGTGGTGATTTTGGGGTTTAGGGCAGTGCACTGGTGTTTGGGCAATGCAGGGGGTCGTGCTGGGGATGGTGTTTCAGGGTTTAGGGCAGTGCAGTGATGTTCGGGGAGTGTAGGGGGCCGTGATGGGGCTGGTGTTTCACAGTTTAGGGCAGTGCAGTGGTGGTCGGCCAGTGCAGTGGGTCATGCTGGGGGTGGTGTTTCAGGGTATAGGGAAGTGCAGTGGTGTTCAGGCAGTGTAGGTGTTGTGCTGGGGGTGGTGTTTCAGTGTTTAGGGCAGTGCAGTGGTGTCCGGGCAGTGTAGGGGGTCGTGCAGGGTGTGGTGTTTCAGGGTTTAGGGCAGTGCAGTGCTGTTCTGGCAGTGTAGGGGGTCATGCAAGGGGTGGTGTTTCAGGGTTTAGAGCAGTGTAGTGGTGTTCGGGCAGTGTAGGGGGTCATGCAAGGGGTGGTGTTTCAGGGTTTAGAGCAGTGTAGTGGTGTTCGGGCAGTGTAGGGGGTCGTGCAGGGGGTGGTGTTTCAGGGTTTAGGGCAGTGAAGTGGTGTTCGTTCAGTTTAGGGGGTCGTGCAGGGGGTGGTGTTTCAGTGTTTAGGGCAGTGCAGTATTGTTCGGGCAGTGTAGGGGATCGTGCAGGTGGTAGTGTTTAAGGGTTTAGGGCAGTGCAGTTTTGTTCGAGCAGTGTATGGGGTCGTGCTGGGGCTGGTGTTTCAGGGTTTAGGGCAGTGTTGTTGTGTTCGGGCAGTGTAGGGGGTCGCGCTGGGGGTGTTGTTTCAGGGTTTAGGGCAGTGCAGTGGTATTTGGGCAGTGTAGGGGATTGTGCAGGTGGTGGTGTTTAAGGGTTTAGGGCAGTGCAGTGGTGTTCGGGCAGTGTAGGGGGTCATGCTGGGGCTGGTGTTTCAGGGTTTAGAGCAGTGTTGTTGTGTTCGGGCAGTGTAGGGGGTGGTGCTGGGGGTGGTGTTTTATGGTTTAGGGTAGTGCAGTTGTGGTCGGGCAGTGTAGGGGGTTGTGCAGGGGTTGGCGTTTTAGGGTTTAGGGCAGTGGAGTGGTGTTCGGGCAGTGTAGGGGGTCGTGCAGGGGGTGGCGTTTTAGGGTTTAGGGCAGTGCAGTGGTGATCAGGCAGTGTAGGGGGTCGTGCAGGGGTGGTGTTTCAGGGTATAGGGCTGTGCAGTGGTGGTCGGGCAGTGTAGGGGGTCTTGCTGGTGGTGATGTTT
This sequence comes from Triturus cristatus, assembly GCF_964204655.1. Classification (NCBI taxonomy): domain Eukaryota; kingdom Metazoa; phylum Chordata; class Amphibia; order Caudata; family Salamandridae; genus Triturus; species Triturus cristatus. The sequence continues at coordinate 629,820,883 of NC_140579.1, read as the reverse complement.
CAGGGTTTAGGGCACTGCAGTGGTGTTCGGTCAGTGTAGGGGTCGTGCTGGGACTGGTGCTTTAGGGTTTAGGGCAGTGCAGTGGTGTTTGGGCAGTGTACTGGGTCATGCTGGGGCTGGTGTTTCAGTGTTTAAGGCAGTGCAGTGGTGTTCGGGTAGTGTAGTGGGTCATGTTGGGGCTGGTGTTTTAGGGTTTAGGGCAGAGCAGTGCTGTTCGGGCAGTGTTGGGGGATGTGTGGGGGTGGTGGTTTAGGGCAGTGCAGTGGCATTCGGGCAGTGTAGTGGGTCATGCTGGGGCTGGTGTTTTAGGGTTTAGGGCAGTGTAGTGGTGTTTGGGCAGTGTACTGGGTCATGCTGGGGCTGGTGTTTCAGGGTTTAGGGCAGTGCAGTGGTATTCGGGAAGTATAGGGGGTCGTGCTGGGGTGGTGTTTCAGGGTTTAGGGCAGTGCAGTGGTGTTCGGGAAATGTAGGGGGTAGTGCAGGGGGTGGTGTTTCAGGGTTTAGGACAGTGCAGTGGTGTTCGGGCAGTGTAGGGGCTTGTGCGGGGGGTGGTGTTTCAGGGTTTAGGGCAGTGCAGTGGTGTTCGGGCAGTGTAGGAGGTTGTGCGGGGGTGGTGTTTCAGGGTTTCGGGCAGTGCAGTGGTGTTCTGGCAGTGTAGGGGTTCATGCTGGGGTGGTGTTTCAGGGTTTAGGGCAGTGCAGTGGTGTTCAGGCAGTGTAGGGGTTCGTGCAGGGGGTGGTGTTTCAGGTTTTAGGGCAGTGCAGTGGTGTTTTTTTTGCAGTGTTGAGGTTCTTGATGGGGTGGTGTTTCAGGGTTTAGGGCAGTGGTGTTCAGGCAGTGTAGGGGGTCTTTCTGGGGGTGGTGTTTCAGGGTTTAGGGCAGTTTTGTGGTGTTCAGGCAGTGCAGGGGGTCTTGCTGGGGGTGGTGTTTCAGGGTTTAGGGCAGTGGTGTTTGGGCAGTGTAGGGGGTCTTTCTGGGGGTGGTGTTTCAGGGTTTAGGGCAGTGCAGTTGTATTCGGGCAGTGTAGGGGGTCGTGCAGGGGGTTGGTGTTTCAGGGTTTAGGGCAGTGCAGTGGATTTTGGACAGTGTAGGGGGTCGTGCTGGGGGTGGTGTTTCAGGGTTTAGGGCAGTGCAGTGGTGTTCGGGCAGTGTGAGGGGTCATGCTAGGGCTGGTGTTTTAGGGTTTAGGGCAGTGTATTGGTTTTCGGGCAGTGTAGGGGGTCTTGCTGGGGCTGGAGTTTAAGGGTTAAGGGTAGTGCAGTGGTGTTCGGGCAGTGTAGGGGTCAGGCAGGGGGTGGTGTTTTAGGGTTTAGGGCAGTGTAGTAGTGTTCGGGAAGTGTAGGGGGTCATGCAGGAGGTGGCGTTTCAGGGTTTAGGGCAGTGCAGTGGTGTTCGGGCAGTGTAGGGTGTCATGCAGGGTGGTGTTTCAGGGTTTAGGGCAGTGCAGTGGTGATCGGGCAGTGTAGGGGGTCATGCAGGGTAGTGTTTTAGGGTTTAGGGTAGTGCAGTGGTGTTTGGGCTGTGTAATGGGTCATGCTGGGGCTGGTGTTTCAGGTTTTAGGGCAGTGCAGTGGTGTTTGGGCAGTGTTGAGGTTCTTGATGGGGGTGGTGTTTCAGGGTTTATGGCAGTGGTGTTCAGGCAGTGTAGGGGGTCTTTCTGGGGGTGGTGTTTCAGGGTTTAGGGCAGTGCAGTGGTGTTCGGGCAGTGTAGGGTGTCATGCAGGGTGGTGTTTCAGGGTTTAGGGCAGTGCAGTGGTGATCGGGCAGTGTAGGGGGTCATGCAGGGTGGTGTTTTAGGGTTTAGGGTAGTGCAGTGGTGTTTGGGCAGTGTACTGGGTCATGCTGGGGCTGGTGTTTCAGTGTTTAAGGCAGTGCAGTGGTGTTCGGGCAGTGTAGGGGGTCATGTTGTGGCTGGTGTTTTAGGGTTTAGGGCAGAGCAGTGGTGTTCGGGCAGTGTTGGGGGATGTGCGAGGGTGGTGGTTTAGGGCAGTGCAGTGGTGTTCGGGCAGTGTAGTGGGTCATGCTGGGGCTGGTGTTTTAGGGTTCAGGGCAGAGCAGTGGTGTTCGGGCAGTGTGGGGGTCATGCTGGGGCTGGTGTTTCAGGGTTTAGGGCAGTGCAGTGGTATTTGGGAAGTGTAGGGGGTCATGCTGGGGGTGGTGTTTCAGGGTTTATGGCAGTGCAGTTTTGTTCGTTCAGTATAGGGGGTTATGCAGGGGGTTGTGTTTCAGGGTTTAGGGCAGAGCAGTTTTGTTCGGGCAGTGTAGGGGTTCATGCTGGGGTGGTGTTTCAGGGTTTAGGGCAGTACACTGGTGTACGGGAAATGTAGGGGGTAGTGCAGGGGGTGGTGTTTCAGGGTTTAGGGCAGTGCAGTGGTGTTCGGGCAGTGTAGGGGGTAGTGCTGGGGGTAGTCTTTCAGGGTTTAGGGCAGTACAGTGGTGTTCGGGCAGTGTAGGGGCTTGTGCGGGGGGTGGTGTTTCAGGGTTTAGGGCAGTGCAGTGGTGTTCGGGCAGTGTAGGAGGTTGTGCGGGGGTGGTGTTTCAGGGTTTCGGGCAGTGCAGTGGTGTTCGGGCAGTGTAGGGGTTCATGCAGGGGGTGGTGTTTCAGGTTTTAGGGCAGTGCAGTGGTGTTTGGGCAGTGTTGAGGTTCTTGATGGGGGTGGTGTTTCAGGGTTTATGGCAGTGGTGTTCAGGCCGTGTAGGGGGACTTTCTGGGGGTGGTGTTTCAGGGTTTAGGGCAGTTTTGTGTTGTTCAGGCAGTGTAGGGGGTCTTGCTGGGGGTGGTGTTTCAGGGTTTAGGGCAGTGGTGTTCGGGCAGTGTAGGGGGTCTTTCTGGGGGTGGTGTTTCAGGGTTTAGGGCAGTGCAGTGGTATGCGGGCAGTGTAGGGGGTCGTGCAGGGGGTTGGTGTTTCAGGGTTTAGGGCAGTGCAGTGGTGTTTGGGCAGTGTAGGGGGTCGTGCTGGGGGTGGTGTTTCAGAGTTTAGGGCAGTGCAGTGGTATTCGGGCAGTGTGAGGGGTCGTGCTGGGGGTGGTGTTTCAGGGTTTATGGCAGTGCAGTTTTGTTCGTTCAGTATAGGGGGTTATGCAGGGGGTCGTGTTTCAGGATTTAGGGCAGTGGTGTTCAGGCAGTGTAGGGGGGTCTTTCTGGGGTGGTGTTTCAGGGTTTAGGGCAGTTTAGTGGTGTTCAGGCAGTGTAGGGGGTCTTGATGGGGGTGGTGTTTCAGGGTTTAGGGCAGTGGAGTTTGGGCAGTGTAGGGGGTCTTTCTGGGGGTGGTGTTTCAGGGTTTAGGGCAGTGCAGTGGTATTCGGACAGTGTAGGGGGTCGTGCTGGGGCTGGAGTTTAAGGGTTAAGGGTAGTGCAGTGGTGTTAGGGCAGTGTAGGGGGTCATTCTGGGGGTGGTGTTTTATGGTGTAGGGTTGTGCAGTGGTGTTCGGGCAGTGTATGGGTCGCGCAGGGGTTGGTGTTTTAGGGTTTACGGCAGTGTAGTAGTGTTCGGGAAGTGTAGGGGGTCATGCAGGGGGTGGCGTTTCAGGGTTTAGGGCAGTGCAGTGTTGTTCGGGCAGTGTAGGGGGTCATGCAGGGTGGCGTTTCAGGGTTTAGGGCAGTGCAGTGGTGATCTGGCATTGTAGGGGGTCGTGCTGGGACTGGTGTTTTAGGGTTTAGGGCAGTGCAGTGGTGTTTTGGCAATGTACTGGGTCATGCTGGGGCTGGTGTTTCAGTGTTTAAGGCAGTGCAGTGGTGTTCGGGCAGTGTAGGGGGTCATGTTGTGGCTGGTGTTTTAGGGTTTAGGGCAGAGCAGTGATGTTCGGGCAGTGTTGGGGGATGTGTGAGGGTGGTGGTTTAGGGCAGTGCAGTGGTGTTCGGGCAGTGTAGTGGGTCATGCTGGGGCTGGTGTTTTAGGGTTTAGGGCAGAGCAGTGGTGTTCGGGCAGTGTGGGGGTCGTGCTGGGGCTGGTGTTTCAGGGTTTAGGGCAGTGCAGTGGTATTCGGCCAGTGTAGGGGGTCATGCTGGGGGTGGTGTTTCAGGGTTTATGGCAGTGCAGTTTTGTTCGTTCAGTATAGGGGGTTATGCAGGGGGTCGTGTTTCAGGGTTTAGGGCAGTACAGTATTGTTCGGGCAGTGTAGGGGTTCATGCTGGGGTGGTGTTTCAGGGTTTAGGGCAGTGCAGTGGTGTTCAGGCAGTGTAGCGGTTCGTGCAGGGGGTTGTGTTTCAGGTTTTAGGGCAGTGCAGTGGTGTTTGGGCAGTGTTGAGGTTCTTGATGGGGGTGGTGTTTCAGGGTTTAGGGCAATGGTGTTCAGGCAGTGTAAGGGGTCTTGCTGTGGGTGGTGTTTCAGGGTTTAGGGCAGCTTAGTGGTGTTCAGGCAGTATAGGGGGTCTTGCTGGGGGTGGTGTTTCAGGGTTTAGGGCAGTGCAGTGGTGTATGGGCAGTGTAGGGGGTCGTGCTGGGGGTGGTGTTTCAGGGTTTAGGGCAGTGCAGTGGTGTTCGGGCAGTGTGAGGGGTCGTGCTAGGGCTGGTGTTTTAGGGTTTAGGGCAGTGCAGTGGTGATCGGGCAGTGTAGGGGGTTTGCTGGGGGTGGTGTTTCAGGGTTTATGGCAGTGCAGTGGTATTCAGGAAGTGTAGGGGGTCATGCTGGGGGTGGTGTTTCAGGGTTTATGGCAGTGCAGTTTTGTTTGTTCAGTATAGGGGGTTATGCAGGGGGTCGTGTTTCAGGGTTTAGGGCAGTGCAGTATTGTTCGGGCAGTGTAGGGGTTCATGCTGGGGTGGTGTTTCAGGGTTTAGGGCAGTGCAGTGATGTTCAGGCAGTGTAGGGGTTCGTGCAGAGGGTGGTGTTTCAGGTTTTAGGGCAGTGCAGTGGTGTTTGGGCAGTGTTGAGGTTCTTGATGGGGGTGGTGTTTCAGGGTTTAGGGCAGTGGTGTTCAGGCAATGTAAGGGGTCTTGCTGGGGGTGGTGTTTCAGGGTTTAGGGCAGTTTAGTGGTGTTCAGGCAGTAAAGGGGGTCTTGCTGGGGGTGGTGTTTCAGGGTTTAGGGCAGTGCAGTGGTGTTTGGGCAGTGTAGGGGTTATGCTGGGGGTGGTGTTTCAGGGTTTAGGGCAGTGCAGTGGTGTTTGGGCAGTGTGAGGGGTCGTGCTAGGGCTGGTGTTTTAGGGTTTAGGGCAGTGTATTCGTTTTTGGGCAGTGTAGGGGGTCTTGCTGGGGCTGGAGTTTAAGGGTTAAGGGTAGTGCAGTGGTGTTCGGGCAGTGTAGGGGGTCGTGCTGGGACTGGTTTTTTAGGGTTTAGGGCAGTGCAGTGGTATTTGGGCAGTGTAATGGGTCATGCTGGGGCTGGTGTTTCAGTGTTTAAGGCAGTGCAGTGGTGTTCGGACAGTGTAGGGGGTCATGTTGTGGCTGGTGTTTTAGGGTTTAGGGCAGAGCAGTAGTGTTCGGGCAGTGTTGGGGGATGTGCGAGGGTGGTGGTTTAGGGCAGTGCAGTGGTGTTCGGGCAGTGTAGTGGGTCGTGCTGGGGCTGGTGTTTTAGGGTTCAGGGCAGAGCAGTGGTGTTCGGGCAGTGTGGGGGTCGTGCTGGGGCTGGTGTTTCAGGGTTTAGGGCAGTGCAGTGGTATTCGGGAAGTGTAGGGGGTCATGCTGGGGGTGGTGTTTCAGGGTTTATGGCAGTGCAGTTTTGTTTGTTCAGTATAGGAGGTTATGCAGGGGGTCGTGTTTCAGGGTTTAGGACAGTGCAGTATTGTTTGGGCAGTGTAGGGGTTCATGCTGGGGTGGTGTTTCAGGGTTTAGGGCAGTGCAGTGGTGTTCAGGAAATGTAGGGGGTAGTGCAGGGGGTGGTGTTTCAGGGTTTAGGGCAGTGCAGTGGTGTTCGGGCAGTGTAGGGGGTCATGCTGAGGCTGGTGTTTCAGGGTTCAGGGCAGTGCAGTGGTGTTTTGGCAGTGTAGGGGGTCATGCTGGGGCTGGTTTTTCAGGGTTCAGGTCAGAGCAGTGGTGTTCGGGCAGTGTGGGGGTCGTGCTGGGGGTGGTGTTTCAGGGATTAGGGCAGTGCAGTGGTGTTCGGGCAGTGTAGGGGGTAGTGCTGGGGCTGGTATTTCAGGGTTTAGGGCAGTGCAGTGGTGGTCGGTCATTGCAGTGTGTCTTGCTGGGGGTGGTGTTTCAGGGTTTAGGGCAGTGCAGTGGTGTTCAGGCAGTGCAGGGGGTCATGCGGGGGGTGGTGATTTGGGGTTTAGGGCAGTGCACTGGTGTTTGGGCAATGCAGGGGGTCGTGCTGGGGATGGTGTTTCAGGGTTTAGGGCAGTGCAGTGATGTTCGGGGAGTGTAGGGGGCCATGATGGGGCTGGTGTTTCACAGTTTAGGGCAGTGCAGTGGTGGTCGGCCAGTGCAGTGGGTCATGCTGGGGGTGGTGTTTCAGGGTTTAGGGCAGTGTAGTGGTGTACGGGCACTGAAGGGGGTCGTGCAGGGGGGTGGTGTTTCAGGGTTTAGGGCAGTGCACTGGTGTTCGGGCAGTGCAGGGGGTCATGCTGGGGGTGGTGTTTCAGTGTATAGGGAAGTGCAGTGGTGTTCAGGCAATGTAGGGGTTGTGCTGGGGGTGGTGTTTCAGTGTTTAGGGCAGTGCAGTGGTGTCCGGGCAGTGTAGGGGGTCGTGCAGGGTGTGGTGTTTCAGGGTTTAGGGCAGTGCAGTGCTGTTCTGGCAGTGTAGGGGGTCATGCAAGGGGTGGTGTTTCAGGGTTTAGAGCAGTGTAGTGGTGTTCGGGCAGTGTAGGGGGTCATGCAAGGGGTGGTGTTTCAGGGTTTAGAGCAGTGTAGTGGTGTTCGGGCAGTGTAGGGGGTCGTGCAGGGGGTGGTGTTTCAGGGTTTAGGCCAGTGAAGTGGTGTTCGTTCAGTATAGGGGGTCGTGCAGGGGGTGGTGTTTCAGTGTTTAGGGCAGTGCAGTATTGTTCGGGCAGTGTAGGGGATCGTGCAGGTGGTAGTGTTTAAGGGTTTAGGGCAGTGCAGTTTTGTTCGGGCAGTGTATGGGGTCGTGCTGGGGCTGGTGTTTCAGGGTTTAGGGCAGTGTTGTTGTGTTCGGGCAGTGTAGGGGGTCGCGCTGGGGGTGGTGTTTCAGGGTTTAGGGCAGTGCAGTGGTATTTGGGCAGTGTTGGGGGTCGTGCTGGGGGTGGTATTTCAGGGCTTAGGGCAGTGCAGTGGTGTACGGGCAGTGTAGAGGGTTGTGCAGGGGGTGGTGTTTTAGGGTTTAGGGCAGTGCGGTGGTGTTCGGGCAGTGTAAGGGGTCGTGCAGGGGGTGGTATTTCAGGGTTTAGGGCAGTGCAGTATTGTTCGGGCAGTGTAGGGGATCGTGCAGGTGGTGGTGTTTAAGGGTTTAGGGCAGTGCAGTGGTGTTCGGGCAGTGTAGGGCGTCATGCTGGGGCTGGTGTTTTAGGGTTTAGAGCAGTGTTGCTGTGTTCGGGCAGTGTAGAGGGTGGTGCTGGGGGTGGTGTTTTATGGTTTAGGGTAGTGCAGTTGTGGTCGGGCAGTGTAGGGGGTTGTGCAGCGGTTGGCGTTTTAGGGTTTAGGGCAGTGGAGTGGTGTTCGGGTAGTGTAGGTGGTCGTGCAGGGGGTGGCGTTTCAGGGTTTAGGGCAGTGCAGTGGTGATCAGGCAGTGTAGGGGGTCGTGCAGGGGTGGTGTTTCAGGGTATAGGGCTGTGCAGTGGTGGTCGGGCAGTGTAGGGGGTCTTGCTGGTGGTGATGTTTCAGGGTTTAGGGCACTGCAGTGGTGTTCGGTCAGTGTAGGGGTCGTGCTGGGACTGGTGCTTTAGGGTTTAGGGCAGTGCAGTGGTGTTTGGGCAGTGTACTGGGTCATGCTGGGGCTGGTTTTTCAGTGTTTAAGGCAGTGCAGTGGTGTTCGGGTAGTGTAGTGGGTCATGTTGGGGCTGGTGTTTTAGGGTGTAGGGCAGAGCAGTGCTGTTTGGGCATTGTTGGGGATGTGTGGGGGTGGTGGTTTAGGGCAGTGCAGTGGCATTCGGGCAGTGTAGTGGGTCATGCTGGGGCTGGTGTTTTAGGGTTTAGGGCAGTGCAGTGGTGTTTGGGCAGTGTACTGGGTCATGCTGGGGCTGGTGTTTCAGGGTTTAGGGCAGTGCAGTGGTATTCGGGAAGTATAGGGGTCATGCTGGGGTGGTGTGTCAGGGTTTAGGGCAGTGCAGTGGTGTTCGGGAAATGTAGGGGGTAGTGCAGGGGGTGGTGTTTCAGGGTTTAGGACAGTGCAGTGGTGTTAGGGCAGTGTAGGGGGTAGTGCTGGGGGTGGTCTTTCAGGGTTTAGGGCAGTACAGTGGTGTTCGGGCAGTGTAGGGGCTTTTGCGGGGGGTGGTGTTTCAGGGTTTAGGGCAGTGCAGTGGTGTTCGGGCAGTGTAGGAGGTTGTGCAGGGGTGGTGTTTCAGGGTTTCGGGCAGTGCAGTGGTGTTCGGGCAGTGTAGAGGTTCATGCTGGGGTGGTGTTTCAGGGTTTAGGGCAGTGCAGTGGTGTTCAGGCAGTGTAGGGGTTCGTGCAGGGGGTGGTGTTTCAGGTTTTAGGGCAGTGCAGTGGTGTTTGGGCAGTGTTGAGGTTCTTGATGGGGTGGTGTTTCAGGGTTTAGGGCAGTGGTGTTCAGGCAGTGTAGGGGGTCTTTCTGGGGGTGGTGTTTCAGGGTTTAGGGCAGTTTTGTGGTGTTCAGGCAGTGCAGGGGGTCTTGCTGGGGGTGGTGTTTCAGGGTTTAGGGCAGTGGTGTTCAGGCAGTGTAGGGGGTCTTTCTGGGGGTGGTGTTTCAGAGTTTAGGGCAGTGCAGTTGTATTCGGGCAGTGTAGGGGGTCGTGCAGGGGGTTGGTGTTTCAGGGTTTAGGGCAGTGCAGTGGTTTTTGGGCAGTGTAGGGGATCGTGCTGGGGGTGGTGTTTCAGGGTTTAGGGCAGTGCAGTGGTGTTCGGGCAGTGTGAGGGGTTGTGCTAGGGCTGGTGTTTTAGGGTTTAGGGCAGTGTATTGGTTTTCGGGCAGTGTAGGGGGTCTTGCTGGGGCTGGAGTTTAAGGGTTAAGGGTAGTGCAGTGGTGTTCGGGCAGTGTAGGGGGTCATGCTGGGGGTGGTGTTTTATGGTGTAGGGTTGTGCAGTGGTGTTCGGGCAGTGTAGGGGTCAGGCAGGGGGTGGCGTTTTAGGGTTTAGGGCAGTGTAGTAGTGTTCGGGAAGTGTAGGGGGTCATGCAGGAGGTGGCGTTTCAGGGTTTAGGGCAGTGCAGTGGTGTTCGGGCAGTGTAGGGTGTCATGCAGGGTGGTGTTTCAGGGTTTAGGGCAGTGCAGTGGTGATCGGGCAGTGTAGGGGGTCATGCAGGGTGATGTTTTAGGGTTTAGGGTAGTGCAGTGGTGTTTGGGCAGTGTACTGGGTCATGCTGGGGCTGGTGTTTTAGGGTTTAGGGCAGAGCAGTGGTGTTCGGGCAGTGTTGGGGGATGTGCGAGGGTGGTGGTTTAGGGCAGTGCAGTGGTGTTCGGGCAGTGTGGTGGGTCGTGCTGGGGCTGGTGTTTTAGGGTTCAGGGCAGAGCAGTGGTGTTCGGGCAGTGTGGGGGTCGTGCTGGGGCTGGTGTTTCAGGGTTTAGGGCAGTGCAGTGGTATTTGGGAAGTGTAGGGGGTCATGCTGGGGGTGGTGTTTCAGGGTTTATGGCAGTGCAGTTTTGTTCGTTCAGTATAGGGGGTTATGCAGGGGGTCGTGTTTCAGGGTTTAGGGCAGAGCAGTATTGTTCGGGCAGTGTAGGGGTTCATGCTGGGGTGGTGTTTCAGGGTTTAGGGCAGTGCACTGGTGTACGGGAAATGTAGGGGGTAGTGCAGGGGGTGGTGTTTCAGGGTTTAGGGCAGTGCAGTGGTGTTCGGGCAGTGTAGGGGGTAGTGCTGGGGGTGGTCTTTCAGGGTTTAGGGCAGTACAGTGGTGTTCGGGCAGTGTAGGGGCTTGTGCGGGGGTGGTGTTTCAGGGTTTAGGGCAGTGCAGTGGTGTTCGGGCAGTGTAGGAGGTTGTGCGGGGATGGTGTTTCAGGGTTTCGGGCAGTGCAGTGGTGTTCGGGCAGTGTAGGGGTTCGTGCAGGGGGTGATGTTTCAGGTTTTAGGGCAGTGCAGTGGTGTTTGGGCAGTGTTGAGGTTCTTGATGGGGGTGGTGTTTCAGGGTTTATGGCAGTGGTGTTCAGGCAGTGTAGGGGGTCTTTCTGGGGGTGGTGTTTCAGGGTTTAGGGCAGTTTTGTGGTGTTCAGGCAGTGTAGGGGGTCTTGCTGGGGGTGGTGTTCCAGGGTTTAGGGCAGTGGTGTTCGGGCAGTGTAGGGGGTCTTTCTGGGGGTGGTGTTTCAGGGTTTAGGGCAGTACAGTGGTATTCGGGCAGTGTAGGGGGTCGTGCAGGGGGTTGGTGTTTCAGGGTTTAGGGCAGTGCAGTGGTATTCTGGCAGTGTATGGGTCGCGAAGGGGTTGGTGTTTTAGGGTTTAGGGCAGTGTAGTAGTGTTCGGGAAGTGTAGGGGGTCATGCAGGGGGTGGCGTTTCAGGGTTTAGGGCAGTGCAGTGTTGTTCGGGCAGTGTAGGGGGTCATGCAGGGTGGCGTTTCAGGGTTTAGGGCAGTGCAGTGGTGATCTGGCATTGTAGGGGGTCGTGCTGGGACTGGTGTTTTAGGGTTTAGGGCAGTGCAGTGGTGTTTGGGCAGTGTACTGGGTCATGCTGGGGCTGGTGTTTCAGTGTTTAAGGCAGTGCAGTGGTGTTCGGGCAGTGTAGGGGGTCATGTTGTGGCTGGTGTTTTAGGGTTTAGGGCAGAGCAGTGATTTTCGGGCAGTGTTGGAGGATGTGTGAGGCTGGTGGTTTAGGGCAGTGCAGTGGTGTTCAAGCAGTGTAGTGGGTCATGCTGGGGCTGGTGTTTTAGGGTTCAGGGCAGAGCAGTGGTGTTCGGGCAGTGTGGGGGTCGTGCTGGGGCTGGTGTTTCAGGGTTTAAGGCAGTGCAGTGGTATTCGGGAAGTGTAGGGGGTCATGCTGGGGGTGGTGTTTTAGGGTTTATGGCAGTGCAGTTTTTTTCGTTCAGTATAGGGGGTTATGCAGGGGGTCGTGTTTCAGGGTTTAGGGCAGTGCAGTATTGTTCGGGCAGTGTAGGGGTTCATGCTGGGGTGGTGTTTCAGGGTTTAGGGCAGTGCAGTGGTGTTCAGGCAGTGTAGCGGTTCGTGCAGGGGGTTGTGTTTCAGGTTTTAGGGCAGTGCAGTGGTGTTTGGGCAGTGTTGAGGTTCTTGATGGGGGTGGTGTTTCAGGGTTTAGGGCAGTGGTGTTCAGGCAGTGTAAGGGGTCTTGCTGTGGGTGGTGTTTCAGGGTTTAGGGCAGTTTAGTGGTGTTCAGGCAGTATAGGGGGTCTTGCTGGGGGTGGTGTTTCAGGGTTTAGGGCAGTGCAGTGGTGTATGGGCAGTGTAGGGGGTCGTGCTGGGGGTGGTGTTTCAGGGTTTAGGGCAGTGCAGTGGTGTTTGGGCAGTGTGAGGGGTCTTGCTAGGGCTGGTGTTTTAGGGTTTAGGGCAGTGCAGTGGTGATCGGGCAGTGTAGGGGGTTTGCTGGGGGTGGTGTTTCAGGGTTTATGGCAGTGCAGTGGTATTCAGGAAGTGTAGGGGGTCATGCTGGGGGTGGTGTTTCAGGGTTTATGGCAGTGCAGTTTTGTTTGTTCAGTATAGGGGGTTATGTAGGGGGTCGTGTTTCAGGGTTTAAGGCAGTGCAGTATTGTTCGGGCAGTGTAGGGGTTCATGCTGGGGTGGTGTTTCAGGGTTTAGGGCAGTGCAGTGGTGTTTGGGCAGTGTTGAGGTTCTTGATGGGGGTGGTGTTTCAGGGTTTAGGGCAGTGGTGTTCAGGCAATGTAAGGGGTCTTGCTGGGGGTGGTGTTTCAGGGTTTAGGGCAGTTTAGTGGTGTTCAGGCAGTAAAGGGGGTCTTGCTGGGGGTGGTGTTTCAGGGTTTAGGGCAGTGCAGTGGTGTTTGGGCAGTGTAGGGGTTGTGCTGGGGGTGGTGTTTCAGGGTTTAGGGCAGTGCAGTGGTGTTTGGGCAGTGTGAGGGGTCGTGCTCGGGCTGGTGTTTTAGGGTTTAGGGCAGTGTATTAGTTTTCGGGCAGTGTAGGGGGTCTTGCTGGGGCTGGAGTTTAAGGGTTAAGGGTAGTGCAGTGGTGTTCGGGCAGTGTAGGGGGTCGTGCTGGGACTGGTGTTTTAGGGTTTAGGGCAGTGCAGTGGTGTTTGGGCAGTGTAACGGGTCATGCTGGGGCTGGTGTTTCAGTGTTTAAGGCAGTGCAGTGGTGTTCGGGCAGTGTAGGGGGTCATGTTGTGGCTGGTGTTTTAGGGTTTAGGGCAGAGCAGTAGTGTTCGGGCAGTGTTGGGGGATGTGCGAGGGTGGTGGTTTAGGGCAGTGCAGTGGTGTTCGGGCAGTGTAGTGGGTCGTGCTGGGGCTGGTGTTTTAGGGTTCAGGGCAGAGCAGTGGTGTTCGGGCAGTGTGGGGGTCGTGCTGGGGCTGGTGTTTCAGGGTTTAGGGCATTGCAGTGGTATTCGGGAAGTGTAGGGGGTCATGCTGGGGGTGGTGTTTCAGGGTTTATGGCAGTGCAGTTTTGTTTGTTCAGTATAGGAGGTTATGCAGGGGGTCGTGTTTCAGGGTTTAGGACAGTGCAGTATTGTTTGGGCAGTGTAGGGGTTCATGCTGGGGTGGTGTTTCAGGGTTTAGGGCAGTGCAGTGGTGTAGGAGAGTAGGGTCTGCTATCCTATGGTCACCCCAAATTTTTGCTTTTTGCTTCACTGGTTTTTGACATATTGAGGCTGTGGGCCTGCCAATCAGACCCCCAGCCTGCTGTTCTCTCTACTAAATTAGGGGCAGTGTAGGGGTTTGTGCAGGGGGTGGTGTTTCAGGTTTTAGGGCAGTGGTGTTCAGGCAGTGTAAGGGGTCTTGCTGGGGGTGGTGTTTCAGGGTTTAGGGCAGTTTAGTGGTGTTCAGGCAGTATAGGGGGTCTTGCTGGGGGTGGTGTTTCATGGTTTAGGGCAGTGCAGTGGTGTATGGGCAGTGTAGGGGGTCGTGCTGGGGGTGGTGTTTCAGGGTTTAGGGCAGTGCAGTGGTGTTCGGGCAGTGTGAGGGGTCTTGCTAGGGCTGGTGTTTTAGGGTTTAGGGCAGTGCAGTGGTGATCGGGCAGTGTAGGGGGTTTGCTGGGGGTGGTGTTTCAGGGTTTATGGCAGTGCAGTGGTATTCAGGAAGTGTAGGGGGTCATGCTGGGGGTGGTGTTTCAGGGTTTAGGGCAGTGCAGTTTTGTTTGTTCAGTATAGGGGGTTATGTAGGGGGTCGTGTTTCAGGGTTTAGGGCAGTGCAGTATTGTTCGGGCAGTGTAGGGGTTCATGCTGGGGTGGTGTTTCAGGGTTTAGGGCAGTGCAGTGGTGTTCAGGCAGTGTAGGGGTTCGTGCAGAGGGTGGTGTTTCAGGTTTTAGGGCAGTGCAGTGGTGTTTGGGCAGTGTTGAGGTTCTTGATGGGGGTGGTGTTTCAGGGTTTAGGGCAGTGGTGTTCAGGCAATGTAAGGGGTCTTGCTGGGGGTGGTGTTTCAGGGTTTAGGGCAGTTTAGTGGTGTTCAGGCAGTAAAGGGGGTCTTGCTGGGGGTGGTGTTTCAGGGTTTAGGGTAGTGCAATGGTGTTTGGGCAGTGTAGGGGTTGTGCTGGGGGTGGTGTTTCAGGGTTTAGGGCAGTGCAGTGGTGTTTGGGCAGTGTGAGGGGTCATGCTAGGGCTGGTGTTTTAGGGTTTAGGGCAGTGTATTTGTTTTCGGGCAGTGTAGGGGTCTTGCTGGGGCTGGAGTTTAAGGGTTAAGGGTAGTGCAGTGGTGTTCGGGCAGTGTAGGGGGTCGTGCTGGGACTGGTGTTTTAGGGTTTAGGGCAGTGCAGTGGTGTTTGGGCAGTGTAATGGGTCATGCTGGGGCTGGTGTTTCAGTGTTTAAGGCAGTGCAGTGGTGTTCGGGCAGTGTAGGGGGTCATGTTGTGGCTGGTGTTTTAGGGTTTAGGGCAGAGCAGTAGTGTTTGGGCAGTGTTGGGGGATGTGCGAGGGTGGTGGTTTAGGGCAGTGCAGTGGTGTTCGGGCAGTGTAGTGGGTCGTGCTGGGGCTGGTGTTTTAGGGTTCAGGGCAGAGCAGTGGTGTTCGGGCAGTGTGGGGGTCGTGCTGGGGCTGGTGTTTCAGGGTTTTGGGCAGTGCAGTGGTATTCGGGAAGTGTAGGGGGTCATGCTGGGGGTGGTGTTTCAGGGTTTATGGCAGTGCAGTTTTGTTTGTTCAGTATAGGAGGTTATGCAGGGGGTCGTGTTTCAGGGTTTAGGACAGTGCAGTATTGTTTGGGCAGTGTAGGGGTTCATGCTGGGGTGGTGTTTCAGGGTTTAGGGCAGTGCAGTGGTGTAGGAGAGTAGGGTCTGCTATCCTATGGTCACCCCAAATTTTTGCTTTTTGCTTCACTGGTTTTTGACATATTGAGGCTGTGGGCCTGCCAATCAGACCCCCAGCCTGCTGTTCTCTCTACTAAATTAAAACTATGCACCCTAGGTGCATAACCAATTGGAAGTGGATCACCCTGTCAGCCCCTGTACCAGTGTACACTAGGTACCCAGGGCATTGGTGTACCCAAGGCCTGCCAGGGGCTGAAGCATGTATTATGCCACCCCAGGCTTGGCCTAACAATCTGACACAACTGGCTGATCACTCAGCTGGGGTAAGTTGGTGTAATCACCTCTTACTTAGGTGTAGTATACCTATACCTAACCTTAAATGGTACACATGGTAACCTATAAGTCACTCCTATGGCAGGCCTTAACAATCCTGAAGGCAGAGTGCTTGGTTCCATGTGAGATGGTGCTCTGGCATGAGCTGAGCCTGTCTGCAGTGGTCGGAACAACTTCCTTCTACTGTTTCCAGATATCGTCATACCATATACTCTTAAGTGCATTATGAACCTCGCGGTTAAATGCTAACTTTGGTTTGGCTTTATCAAAACATGTCGAGTAAGGTGTCATACGAATTGGAATACTAACCCCTCGCCAATTCTGGCGACGGGGTTAGCATTCCACCCTTCTAGAGGGACACGACATGTACAGTACCTGAAACCCGGGTAAAATCAGACATAGCCTCAGCTCCACAAAATGGATGCTGCCACCACAGACACAAGTCTGCCCTCCTGCTGCTGGGAGTCCTTCCAGCTTGGGAGGTGTGGACAAAGGGTTTCCTGCCAGGGGAGGTGCATGCACCACCCCAGACAGGATTTTGTGTATTGGTCAGGTAGGGCTTGAAAGAAACCAGACATGCCTGTGGCTCACAAGGAGCCTCGGTGCATATGCCAGTTCAAACCGGTCCTGGGGCACACCAGTCCCGGGCCTGGGGCGAGCTGGACAAAGGATTGGGGGTGTAACCACCCCCCTTCCTGGTCCCACCCATAGGGAGGGACCTAGCAGGTAGTCCGGCCCCTAGAATCCGCTTAAAGGTAGGAGCTGTGTCCTAAGACTTCAGACATCCTGGAATCAACTTGAAACTAAGAAGAAGACGGGAACTTCGACATTCTGCTGCACAGAAGACTGAAGGAAATCTCCCCTGTGGTCAGGGAGTGACCACCTTGCTAACGCAAGCACCATCCAGCGAATCAACGTCTGCTTTGCCGCCGCCTCCCGCCGGAGCCCGAGCCCAGAGACTGACAAGACCTGGACCTCCAGACCTCTCACCGCCCGATCCACAGTCCCTGAAAAGAGGAGACCCATGGAGGCACCGAGACACGTGGAGCCAGCCATCTTGAAACGACCATGACAAGCTGACAAGTGCAACAACCGAGGCTCCCTCCAAGTTGTGCTTTGGGATCTGAGAAGCCCAACCCTCGAGCAGCATCTGCACCAAAGGTGAGCCCTCCAGCATCTCCACGATCTGCGTGGGGCCCTTCTGCATTTTGCCACTTGACGCGCCTACCCGGTTGCTGGCCCGCTGGCTAGTAGCCATCTTGGCGACGAACTTTACAAAATACACTGCTGGTCTGGTTGCTCCAGACTGGCCCTTGCTCCCCTCCAAAGGAGCAGTCCTTCTGACCTTGCTGGTCAGAACCATCAGCTTATTTCATCTCCTACAACAATTGCTTTTGCCAAGGCTTGTTTGCTTCGATCAAGTCGCCGACACCGCCGACAGCGAGAGCCTGCATGGGACAGGTCGTGAACCGACTCCTGGACGTCGTCGACCTCCAGGGACAACGTGGCTGCAGAGACAAGCTACACCTTTCTTCCTGTTTGCACCCGACATTGCCTGGTACCCACCTGGTGCCACGCTGGTCACTGGCTAGTGACTGTGAACACTGTCCCCTCTGCTTACAGGTCTTCAACATCTCCGATCCACTCTTGGATCCACTGCATCTCTCCCGGACCGACCGCCTGCAGCATCTTTGTCTTCAAGCTCCACGGAACAGATAGAAGAAACCCGACGCACTTCGAGGCCTATGCACCCGCTTCCTGTGGGTGAGGTAAAGCTGGCACACCTGTGCCCAAGTGTAGTATTACATCTCTAGTGCCTGTGTTCCAAATCTTGAGTTCCTAGTCCATCCGGAAGATCCTCTTTGCAGTAACTTTGTACTTTTTACGCACCCATTGAAACCTATGGGAGCACGCGTGTGACTATTTGCTCTGCACACGCCACCCGTGGACCTCCTGGTCACTAACTGAAGTTAGCTCCTTGTAGGCCCAGCGATTCTAGAGGCCCTAGGCCTTTTCCCTTTTCTGTTCGTGGTACTTATACCACTATTTTAGTACATGGTTTGAGCGGCCACCAGGGCCTATCCATATAAAGTGCAACTTCTGTGTATTCTACTGTAATCTTGTTTGACGATTTGTGCTCCTGTGCTCATAAAGAGACTAGGGGTTACTTTGAGAAATAAATACATATATATTTTGAATATATATCTGTGTGGTGTCCTTTCATTGGTATAAAAGGGGGTTGCATTTGGTAAAACAGCTGGCTTAACACGCTTCACGAGTTTAGCCTCAAAGACTGCTTAGCCTACGCTACCACTAGGGCAGCTAGTCCGAAAAGGTTGACTTACAACCACACCATAAGGGTTGCTTGGCATGGTACAAGGTGATCACTTTAACTAGTGAGCATCATATACCAGGCCAACTTCTCACATTGGTGAGCAGCGGTTGGATTTGAGCTTGCTGTGTTTTACCATTGTAATCTCTTGGTTACCAATTGAAAGATCACATAGGTACCTGTAGGTACATATAAAACAAGATTAGATATACATAAGTTCTACTGAACTTAGTTGTTGTAGAGCAAAGGGAGTAGCACACCCTGACTACAACTACTAGATAGGTTTAGTAGGTAAACCCAAGTGTAGGTAGATTGCAACACATCCACCCACACTTAAGAGCAATGGCTGGGGCAGAGGGGTCCACTGTACCCATCTCTGTTGAGAGTGACCCCCAGAGGGCACCATCCATCTTTGCTACCCTTAATCAGAATGAGCTCAGGCATTTGGCAACTCTTAGAGGCCTTAAACAGCCCAAGAACCCTACCTCTGCTGAGCTCAGAGAACTCTTGCAAAATGATGAAAATCAGAGAGAGCTCAAGAAAGCTTCCCAGTTAGCCCCCTTAGGGACAGGAACAGGAGGCCCCCCTTCTGAAGATGCTACAGAGGTACCCAGTTCCAATAGTCACCCCTTAGATGGCAATAATACCACAGAGGATGAGAGTGATAAAGGTGCTGATACAGAAAGTAGTGATGATGAAGGGAGAACTAGCCCAGTGCCAAGTGTTATACTTGGCCCAGCTAAACTAAGGCTATTGGGGACTGACAGTGAGTTTACCCCACTGGATCTCCCCAGTGGACTTAACACAGGGCTTGGGAGGCAAAGGAATCGCTCAGGTGACTCCAATGCTTCTCATGGCTCTAGAGGCTCTCAAGGTCACTCCAGGAAAAGGATGACCACCCCTCAGAGGAGGGAACATGAGGCCAGAATGCAGGAAGCCCAGCTGAGGATCAGGAAGCAGGAGCTAGAAGTAGCCCTGATGGAAGAAAAACTGAACAAGGCTAGGCAACCTAGAGAGAGTGGGTCTATACCCACTGGTGGCAGCATTGTCCCTAAGGACAAAGATAGGGTCTTTGATAATAGGAACCTGTCTAAGGTTGTGCCCCCCTACAAAAGTGGGGATGACATCCACAAGTGGATAACTGCTCTTGAGAGAGCCTGCAAAGTACAGCAGGTTCCTGAAGACCAGTGGGCAGCAATCCTCTGGCTCTCCTTTGAAGGAAGAGTCAGAGACAGACTCCTCACTGTTAGAGAAGAGGATGTCAGAAATTACAGAGTCCTGAAGAGTGTTCTGGTAGATGGGTTAGGCTTAACCACTGAACAGTACAGGTTAATGTTCAGAGACACCCAAAAGACACAGACTCAGGACTGGTCTGAATATGTTGAATGTGCCACTAAGGCTTTGGAGGGTTGGTTGCTGGGAAGTAAGGTATCTGATTTTACAGGATTGTATAATTTGAGATGAGAGAACAGATTTTAAATAACTGTCAAAACCAGCAACTGCATCAACACTTGGTTGACTCTGATCTGACCTCTCCCCAAGAATTGGGAAAGAAGGCAGACAAATGGGTCAGAACCAGGGTTAAGCAAAAGAACCAGAACCAGGGCCAAGGGGGTGATCAGAAGAAAACAGACCAAAAGGGTGGAGATCAGAAATCTAAAGACCAGAAGTCTTCAACAGGGCCCCAAACTACTGCTAAGGAGGGTGGGTCCCAACAACAATCCAAGGGAAAGAAGAAAGAAGGTCAAAAGAAACCCTGGTGCAATCATTGCAAGAATACAACTCACTGGACTAGTGATTGTAAGAAGGGTGGAGCCCCCAACACTGTTGCCCCTAAGGCACCTGCTCCCAGTACTACTGTTAGCAGTGTTGGTCCCCAGACAAAGGGTGTAGTGGGAATCACTATGGGAACTGAAGGAGATTCTGACTTAGACAGAACCCTGACACAGGCAGTCTTGATCTGTGATGGGGACATTGATTTGTCCCTGACTGTGAGCCCCAGTAACCTGGGCAAGTACAGACAGACTCCTTTAATAAATGAAAAAGTGGCTCAAGCCTACAGGGACACATGTGCCAGTGTCACTATGTTGACACCAGGCTTTGTGGACCCTGGACAGTACATACCAGGTGAGAACTACCTGGTGACCAATGCCAGCAATGCCACTACTTCACATAGTGTGGCAGTTGTTAACTTCTCATGGGGAGGGGTAACTGGCCTCAAAAGGGTTGTGGTTAGTGCAGACCTCCCAGTAGAATGTTTGTTGGGCAATGACCTAGAGAGTTCTCTATGGTCAGAAGTGGAGTACAGGACTCATGCAGAGATGTTAGGTATATCATCACATGTCCTTGCTGTGACCAGGTCACAGGCCAAAAAGTGCCTCACTGAACCTCAGGTCTTGGATCCTGGAACAATGGACCAAGCACCTACCAAGAAGAAGAACAGGAGGGTCAAGGCTGTGCCTTCCCCCCTGCCTCAGAGTGATGATCAGCCTTCCCAGGAAGCTGATCTAGAGGACCCTGAAGGAACTGTCCCTGAAGAGCTTGAACCTGATCAGGTTGAGTTTCTGGGGACAGGGGGACCTTCAAGGGCTGACTTGAGGCAGGCTCAGTTATCCTGTCCCTCTCTTGAACCCCTCAGACAGCTGGCTGCTGCTGAGGCTGCTGGGAATGCTCAAGGTACCCATAAAGTGTATTGGGATGAAGGGCTCCTTTATTCAGAGGCTAGAGACCCCAAGCCTGGTGCTACCAGGAGGTTGGTTATACCTCTGCAATTTAGGGGCTTCCTTCTTACCTTGGCCCATGATATTCCTTTAGCAGGACACTTAGGCCAGAATAAGACTTGGGACAGGCTTGTCCCTCACTTTCACTGGCCTCATATGAATGAAGATACAAAGGAGTTTTGTCGCTCCTGTGTGACCTGCCAAGCCAGTGGCAAATCAGGTGGCACAACAAAGGCCCCCCTAATACCACTACCTGTGGTGGGGGTCCCCTTTGAAAGAGTGGGAATAGACATAGTGGGTCCCATGGATCCTCCCACTGCATCTGGGCACAGATTTATACTGGTGGTAGTGGATCATGCCACCAGGTATCCAGAGGCAATTCCCCTTAGGACCACTACAGCTCCTGTTGTGGCCAGGGCCCTGTTGGGAGTATTCTCCAGAGTGGGGTTTCCTAAGGAGGTAGTATCTGACAGAGGTACCAACTTTATGTCAGGATACTTGACAGCTATGTGGAAGGAATGTGGTGTCAACTACAAGTTCACCACCCCTTATCACCCACAATGCAATGGGCTTGTTGAGAGATTCAACAAGACCCTAAAGGGTATGATCAAAGGATTACCTGAAAAGCTCAGGCGAAGATGGGACATCCTTCTACCCTGCCTTCTGTTTGCTTACAGAGAGGTCCCACAAAAAGGAGTTGGCTACAGCCCCTTTGAATTGTTGTTTAGGCACCCTGTAAGAGGCCCACTGTGTTTGGTGAAGGAAGGATGGGAGTTACCTCTCAAAAAGCCTAAGCAAGACATAGTGGACTATGTACTTGGTCTCCGCTCCAGGATGGCTGAGTATATGGAGAAGGCATCCAAAAACCTTGAGGCAAGCCAGGCCTTACAGAAAGCTTGGCATGACCAAAAGGCTGTCTTGGTTGAGTTTCAGCCAGGACAGAAGGTATGGGTGTTGGAGCCAGTGGCCCCAGCAGCACTCCAAGACAAATGGTCTGGACCCCATACAATCCTGGAAAAGAAGGGAGAGGTCACCTACTTGGTCGACCTAGGAACTCCCAGGAGTCCCCACAGGGTACTCCATGTTAACAGGCTTAAAGCATATGTTGACAGGGCAGACATGGGCTTGCTCATGGCTACAGATGAGGAACAGGAGGAAGAGAGTGACCCTCTCCCAGACCTGTTGTGTCAGAACCCTGAAGATGGCTCAGTTGAAGGAGTGACCCTTGGAGGCAACCTCACTGCCCATCAGCAGACTGAATGTAGACAGGTTCTACAATCATTTTCACATATGTTTTCCTTGATACCTAGTCAAACTGACTGGTGTACCCATGTGGTGGACACTGGTGACAGTCTGCCTGTAAAGAACAAGCCTTACAGACAACCTGACCACGTCAGGGACTGTATAAAGGCTGAGGTACATAAAATGCTGGAATTAGGTGTCATTGAACCCTCAGAGAGCCCCTGGGCTAGCCCAGTGGTTCTGGTCCCCAAACCTCACACCAAAGATGGCAAGAGAGAGATGAGGTTATGTGTGGATTACAGAGGACTCAAATTCTGTCACCAGGACAGATGCACACCCTATTCCAAGGGCAGATGAGGTCATAGACAAACTAGCTTCTGCAAAGTTTTTGAGCACATTTGACTTAACAGCTGGCTATTGGCAAATCAGATTAGCTGAGGAGTCTAAGGCCAAAAAGGCATTCTCAACCCCAGGTGGGCACTTACAGTTTGTGGTGATGCCCTTTGGTCTGAAGAATGCACCTGCCACCTTCCAAAGGCTGGTGAACCAAGTCCTTACTGGGTTGGATGACTTTTGCGCAGCATATCTTGATGACATTGCTGTTTTTAGCTCCACCTGGGAGGATCACCTGATCCACCTGAAGAAGGCTCTTGAGGCTCTGCAAAGGGCAGGCCTCACTATCAAGGCTACTAAGTGCCAGATAGGGCAGAGTAAGGTTGTATATTTGGGCCACCTTGTAGGTGGAGGCCAAGTTCAACCACTGGAGAGTAAGATACAATCCATCAAGGACTGGTCTCCTCCAACCACCCAGACTCAAGTTCGAGCTTTCTTGGGCTTGACTGGGTACTACAGGAAGTTTGTTAAGAACTATGGGTCCATTGTGACTCCTCTTAATGATCTGACATCCAAGAAGATGCCCAAAAAGGTTCAGTGGACAGTAAGCTGTCAAAAGGCATTTGATGACCTGAAGGAGGCCATGTGCTCTGCACCTATCCTGAAAAGTCCTGACTACTCCAAAGAGTTTATTGTCCAAACAGATGCTTCTGAGTTGGGTGTGGGAGCTGTGCTGTCACAACTTAATGTAGATGGTCAAGACCAACCCATTGCTTTTATTAGCAGAAGGTTGACCCCCAGAGAGAAGAATTGGTCAGCTATTGAGAGGGAGGCCTTTGCTGTGGTGTGGGCCCTGAAGAAGCTGAGGCCATACTTGTTTGGCACTCACTTCAAGATTCAGACCGACCATAAGCCCCTCTTGTGGCTAAATCAGATGAAGGGTGAAAACCCCAAACTGCTTAGGTGGTCCATTTCCCTACAGGGGATGGACTTTACAGTGGAGCACCGGCCAGGTACTGACCATGGGAATGCAGATGGTCTCTCCAGGTACTTCCACTTAGGACATGAAGACGAGACTGGTCAAGGCTAGTTTAATGTCCCAGCGTTTGGGGGGGGGGTTGTGTAGGAGAGTAGGGTCTGCTATCCTATGGTCACCCCAAATTTTTGCTTTTTGCTTCACTGGTTTTTGACATATTGAGGCTGTGGGCCTGCCAATCAGACCCCCAGCCTGCTGTTCTCTCTACTAAATTAAAACTATGCACCCTAGGTGCATAACCAATTGGAAGTGGATCACCCTGTCAGCCCCTGTACCAGTGTACACTAGGTACCCAGGGCATTGGTGTACCCAAGGCCTGCCAGGGGCTGAAGCATGTATTATGCCACCCCGGGCTTGGCCTAACAATCTGACACAACTGGCTGATCACTCAGCTGGGGTAAGTTGGTGTAATCACCTCTTACTTAGGTGTAGTATACCTATACCTAACCTTAAATGGTACACATGGTAACCTATAAGTCACTCCTATGGCAGGCCTTAACAATCCTGAAGGCAGAGTGCTTGGTTCCATGTGAGATGGTGCTCTGGCATGAGCTGAGCCTGTCTGCAGTGGTCGGAACAACTTCCTTCTACTGTTTCCAGATATCGTCATACCATATACTCTTAAGTGCATTATGAACCTCGCGGTTAAATGCTAACTTTGGTTTGGCTTTATCAAAACATGTCGAGTAAGGTGTCATACGAATTGGAATACTAACCCCTCGCCAATTCTGGCGACGGGGTTAGCATTCCACCCTTCTAGAGGGACACGACATGTACAGTACCTGAAACCCGGGTAAAATCAGACATAGCCTCAGCTCCACAAAATGGATGCTGCCACCACAGACACAAGTCTGCCCTCCTGCTGCTGGGAGTCCTTCCAGCTTGGGAGGTGTGGACAAAGGGTTTCCTGCCAGGGGAGGTGCATGCACCACCCCAGACAGGATTTTGTGTATTGGTCAGGTAGGGCTTGAAAGAAACCAGACATGCCTGTGGCTCACAAGGAGCCTCGGTGCATATGCCAGTTCAAACCGGTCCTGGGGCACACCAGTCCCGGGCCTGGGGCGAGCTGGACAAAGGATTGGGGGTGTAACCACCCCCCTTCCTCGTCCCACCCAATTGCTTTTGCCAAGGCTTGTTTGCTTTGATCAAGTCGCCGACACCGCCGACAGCGAGAGCCTGCGTGGGACAGCTCGTGAACCGACTCCTGGACGTCGTCGACCTCCAGGGACAACGTGGCTGCAGAGACAAGCTACACCTTTCTTCCTGTTTGCACCCGACATTGCCTGGTACCCATCTGGTGCCACGCTGGTCACTGGCTAGTGACTGTGAACACTGTCCCCTCTGCTTACAGGTCTTCAACATCTCCGATCCACTCTTGGATCCACTGCATCTCTCCCGGACCGACCGCCTGCAGCATCTTTGTCTTCAAGCTCCACGGAACAGATAGAAGAAACCCGACGCACTTCGAGGCCTATGCACCCGCTTACTGTGGGTGAGGTAAAGCTGGCACACCTGTGCCCAAGTGTAGTATTACATCTCTAGTGCCTGTGTTCCAAATCTTGAGTTCCTAGTCCATCCGGAAGATCCTCTTTGCAGTAACTTTGTACTTTTTACGCACCCATTGAAACCTATGGGAGCACGCGTGTGACTATTTGCTCTGCACACGCCACCCGTGGACCTCCTGGTCACTAACTGAAGTTAGCTCCTTGTAGGCCCAGCGATTCTAGAGGCCCTA
The DNA here is from genome assembly GCF_964204655.1 of Triturus cristatus. Taxonomy (NCBI): domain Eukaryota; kingdom Metazoa; phylum Chordata; class Amphibia; order Caudata; family Salamandridae; genus Triturus; species Triturus cristatus. The sequence goes on along the minus strand of NC_140579.1, from coordinate 629,796,798 downwards.
GGCCTTTTCCCTTTTCTGTTCGTGGTACTTATACCACTATTTTAGTATATGGTTTGAGCGGCCACCAGGGCCTATCCATATAAAGTGCAACTTCTGTGTATTCTACTGTAATCTTGTTTGACGATTTGTGCTCCTGTGCTCATAAAGAGACTAGGGGTTACTTTGAGAAATAAATACATATATATTTTGAATATATATCTGTGTGGTGTCCTTTCATTGGTATAAAAGGGGGTTGCATTTGGTAAAACAGCTGGCTTAACACGCTTCACGAGTTTAGCCTCAAAGACTGCTTAGCCTACGCTACCACTAGGGCAGCTAGTCCGAAAAGGTTGACTTACAACCACACCATAAGGGTTGCTTGGCATGGTACAAGGTGATCACTTTAACTAGTGAGCATCATATACCAGGCCAACTTCTCACATTGGTGAGCGGCGGTTGGATTTGAGCTTGCTGTGTTTTACCATTGTAATCTCTTGGTTACCAATTGAAAGATCACATAGGTACCTGTAGGTACATATAAAACAAGATTAGATATAGATAAGTTCTACTGAACTTAGTTGTTGTAGAGCAAAGGGAGTAGCACACCCTGACTACAACTACTAGATAGGTTTAGTAGGTAAACCCAAGTGTAGGTAGATTGCAACACATCCACCCACACTTAAGAGCAATGGCTGGGGCAGAGGGGTCCACTGTACCCATCTCTGTTGAGAGTGACCCCCAGAGGGCACCATCCATCTTTGCTACCCTTAATCAGAATGAGCTCAGGCATTTGGCAACTCTTAGAGGCCTTAAACAGCCCAAGAACCCTACCTCTGCTGAGCTCAGAGAACTCTTGCAAAATGATGAAAATCAGAGAGAGCTCAAGAAAGCTTCCCAGTTAGCCCCCTTAGGGACAGGAACAGGAGGCCCCCCTTCTGAAGATGCTACAGAGGTACCCAGTTCCAATAGTCACCCCTTAGATGGCAATAATACCACAGAGGATGAGAGTGATAAAGGTGCTGATACAGAAAGTAGTGATGATGAAGGGAGAACTAGCCCAGTGCCAAGTGTTATACTTGGCCCAGCTAAACTAAGGCTATTGGAGACTGACAGGGGGTTTACCCCACTGGATCTCCCCAGTGGACTTAACACAAGGCTTGGGAGGCAAAGGAATCGCTCAGGTGACTCCAATGCTTCTCATGGCTCTAGAGGCTCTCAAGGTCACTCCAGGAAAAGGATGACCACCCCTCAGAGGAGGGAACATGAGGCCAGAATGCAGGAAGCTCAGCTGAGGATCAGGAAGCAGGAGCTAGAAGTAGCCCTGATGGAAGAAAAACTGAACAAGGCTAGGCAACCTAGAGAGAGTGGGTCTATACCCACTGGTGGCAGCATTGTCCCTAAGGACAAAGATAGGGTCTTTGATAATAGGAACCTGTCTAAGGTTGTGCCCCCCTACAAAAGTGGGGATGACATCCACAAGTGGATAACTGCTCTTGAAAGAGCCTGCAAAGTACAGCAGGTTCCTGAAGACCAGTGGGCAGCAACCCTCTGGCTCTCCTTTGAAGGAAGAGGCAGAGACAGACTCCTCACTGTTAGAGAAGAGGATGTCAGAAATTACAGAGTCCTGAAGAGTGTTCTGGTAGATGGGTTAGGCTTAACCACTGAACAGTACAGGTTAATGTTCAGAGACACCCAAAAGACACAGACTCAGGACTGGTCTGAATATGTTGAATGTGCCACTAAGGCTTTGGAGGGTTGGTTGCTGGGAAGTAAGGTATCTGATTTTACAGGATTGTATAATTTGATGATAAGAGAACAGATTTTAAATAACTGTCAAAACCAGCAACTGCATCAACACTTGGTTGACTCTGATCTGACCTCTCCCCAAGAATTGGGAAAGAAGGCAGACAAATGGGTCAGAACCAGGGTTAAGCAAAAGAACCAGAACCAGGGCCAAGGGGGTGATCAGAAGAAAACAGACCAAAAGGGTGGAGATCAGAAATCTAAAGACCAGAAGTCTTCAACAGGGCCCCAAACTACTGCTAAGGAGGGTGGGTCCCAACAACAATCCAAGGGAAAGAAGAAAGAAGGTCAAAAGAAACCCTGGTGCAATCATTGCAAGAATACAACTCACTGGACTAGTGATTGTAAGAAGGGTGGAGCCCCCAACACTGTTGCCCCTAAGGCACCTGCTCCCAGTACTACTGTTAGCAGTGTTGGTCCCCAGACAAAGGGTGTAGTGGGAATCACTATGGGAACTGAAGGAGATTCTGACTTAGACAGAACCCTGACACAGGCAGTCTTGATCTGTGATGGGGACATTGATTTGTCCCTGACTGTGAGCCCCAGTAACCTGGGCAAGTACAGACAGACTCCTTTAATAAATGAAAAAGTGGCTCAAGCCTACAGGGACACATGTGCCAGTGTCACTATGGTGACACCAGGCTTTGTGGACCCTGGACAGTACATACCAGGTGAGAACTACCTGGTGACCAATGCCAGCAATGCCACTACTTCACATAGTGTGGCAGTTGTTAACTTCTCATGGGGAGGGGTAACTGGCCTCAAAAGGGTTGTGGTTAGTGCAGACCTCCCAGTAGAATGTTTGTTGGGCAATGACCTAGAGAGTTCTCTATGGTCAGAAGTGGAGTACAGGACTCATGCAGAGATGTTAGGTATATCATCACATGTCCTTGCTGTGACCAGGTCACAGGCCAAAAAGTGCCTCACTGAACCTCAGGTCTTGGATCCTGGAACAATGGACCAAGCACCTACCAAGAAGAAGAACAGGAGGGTCAAGGCTGTGCCTTCCCCCCTGCCTCAGAGTGATGATCAGCCTTCCCAGGAAGCTGATCTAGAGGACCCTGAAGGAACTGTCCCTGAAGAGCTTGAACCTGATCAGGTTGAGTTTCTGGGGACAGGGGGACCTTCAAGGGCTGACTTGAGGCAGGCTCAGTTATCCTGTCCCTCTCTTGAACCCCTCAGACAGCTGGCTGCTGCTGAGGCTGCTGGGAATGCTCAAGGTACCCATAAAGTGTATTGGGATGAAGGGCTCCTTTATTCAGAGGCTAGAGACCCCAAGCCTGGTGCTACCAGGAGGTTGGTTATACCTCTGCAATTTAGGGGCTTCCTTCTTACCTTGGCCCATGATATTCCTTTAGCAGGACACTTAGGCCAGAATAAGACTTGGGACAGGCTTGTCCCTCACTTTCACTGGCCTCATATGAATGAAGATACAAAGGAGTTTTGTCGCTCCTGTGTGACCTGCCAAGCCAGTGGCAAATCAGGTGGCACAACAAAGGCCCCCCTAATACCACTACCTGTGGTGGGGGTCCCCTTTGAAAGAGTGGGAATAGACATAGTGGGTCCCATGGATCCTCCCACTGCATCTGGGCACAGATTTATACTGGTGGTAGTGGATCATGCCACCAGGTATCCAGAGGCAATTCCCCTTAGGACCACTACAGCTCCTGTTGTGGCCAGGGCCCTGTTGGGAGTATTCTCCAGAGTGGGGTTTCCTAAGGAGGTAGTATCTGACAGAGGTACCAACTTTATGTCAGGATACTTGACAGCTATGTGGAAGGAATGTGGTGTCAACTACAAGTTCACCACCCCTTATCACCCACAATGCAATGGGCTTGTTGAGAGATTCAACAAGACCCTAAAGGGTATGATCAAAGGATTACCTGAAAAGCTCAGGCGAAGATGGGACATCCTTCTACCCTGCCTTCTGTTTGCTTACAGAGAGGTCCCACAAAAAGGAGTTGGCTACAGCCCCTTTGAATTGTTGTTTAGGCACCCTGTAAGAGGCCCACTGTGTTTGGTGAAGGAAGGATGGGAGTTACCTCTCAAAAAGCCTAAGCAAGACATAGTGGACTATGTACTTGGTCTCCGCTCCAGGATGGCTGAGTATATGGAGAAGGCATCCAAAAACCTTGAGGCAAGCCAGGCCTTACAGAAAGCTTGGCATGACCAAAAGGCTGTCTTGGTTGAGTTTCAGCCAGGACAGAAGGTATGGGTGTTGGAGCCAGTGGCCCCAGCAGCACTCCAAGACAAATGGTCTGGACCCCATACAATCCTGGAAAAGAAGGGAGAGGTCACCTACTTGGTCGACCTAGGAACTCCCAGGAGTCCCCACAGGGTACTCCATGTTAACAGGCTTAAAGCATATGTTGACAGGGCAGACATGGGCTTGCTCATGGCTACAGATGAGGAACAGGAGGAAGAGAGTGACCCTCTCCCAGACCTGTTGTGTCAGAACCCTGAAGATGGCTCAGTTGAAGGAGTGACCCTTGGAGGCAACCTCACTGCCCATCAGCAGACTGAATGTAGACAGGTTCTACAATCATTTTCACATATGTTTTCCTTGATACCTAGTCAAACTGACTGGTGTACCCATGTGGTGGACACTGGTGACAGTCTGCCTGTAAAGAACAAGCTTTACAGACAACCTGACCACGTCAGGGACTGTATAAAGGCTGAGGTACATAAAATGCTGGAATTAGGTGTCATTGAACCCTCAGAGAGCCCCTGGGCTAGCCCAGTGGTTCTGGTCCCCAAACCTCACACCAAAGATGGCAAGAGAGAGATGAGGTTCTGTGTGGATTACAGAGGACTCAATGCTGTCACCAGGACAGATGCACACCCTATTCCAAGGGCAGATGAGCTCATAGACAAACTAGCTTCTGCAAAGTTTTTGAGCACATTTGACTTAACAGCTGGCTATTGGCAAATCAGATTAGCTGAGGAGTCTAAGGCCAAAACAGCATTCTCAACCCCAGGTGGGCACTACCAGTTTGTGGTGATGCCCTTTGGTCTGAAGAATGCACCTGCCACCTTCCAAAGGCTGGTGAACCAAGTCCTTACTGGGTTGGATGACTTTTGCGCAGCATATCTTGATGACATTGCTGTTTTTAGCTCCACCTGAGAGGATCACCTGATCCACCTGAAGAAGGCTCTTGAGGCTCTGCAAAGGGCAGGCCTCACTATCAAGGCTACTAAGTGCCAGATAGGGCAGAGTAAGGTTGTATATTTGGGCCACCTTGTAGGTGGAGGCCAAGTTCAACCACTGGAGAGTAAGATACAATCCATCAAGGACTGGTCTCCTCCAACCACCCAGACTCAAGTTCGAGCTTTCTTGGGCTTGACTGGGTACTACAGGAAGTTTGTTAAGAACTATGGGTCCATTGTGACTCCTCTTAATGATCTGACATCCAAGAAGATGCCCAAAAAGGTTCAGTGGACAGTAAGCTGTCAAAAGGCATTTGATGACCTGAAGGAGGCCATGTGCTCTGCACCTATCCTGAAAAGTCCTGACTACTCCAAAGAGTTTATTGTCCAAACAGATGCTTCTGAGTTGGGTGTGGGAGCTGTGCTGTCACAACTTAATGTAGATGGTCAAGACCAACCCATTGCTTTTATTAGCAGAAGGTTGACCCCCAGAGAGAAGAATTGGTCAGCTATTGAGAGGGAGGCCTTTGCTGTGGTGTGGGCCCTGAAGAAGCTGAGGCCATACTTGTTTGGCACTCACTTCAAGATTCAGACCGACCATAAGCCCCTCTTGTGGCTAAATCAGATGAAGGGTGAAAACCCCAAACTGCTTAGGTGGTCCATTTCCCTACAGGGGATGGACTTTACAGTGGAGCACCGGCCAGGTACTGACCATGGGAATGCAGATGGTCTCTCCAGGTACTTCCACTTAGGACATGAAGACGAGACTGGTCAAGGCTAGTTTAATGTCCCAGCGTTTGGGGGGGGGGTTGTGTAGGAGAGTAGGGTCTGCTATCCTATGGTCACCCCAAATTTTTGCTTTTTGCTTCACTGGTTTTTGACATATTGAGGCTGTGGGCCTGCCAATCAGACCCCCAGCCTGCTGTTCTCTCTACTAAATTAAAACTATGCACCCTAGGTGCATAACCAATTGGAAGTGGATCACCCTGTCAGCCCCTGTACCAGTGTACACTAGGTACCCAGGGCATTAGTGTACCCAAGGCCTGCCAGGGGCTGAAGCATGTATTATGCCACCCCAGGCTTGGCCTAACAATCTGACACAACTGGCTGATCACTCAGCTGGGGTAAGTTGGTGTAATCACCTCTTACTTAGGTGTAGTATACCTATACCTAACCTTAAATGGTACACATGGTAACCTATAAGTCACTCCTATGGCAGGCCTTAACAATCCTGAAGGCAGAGTGCTTGGTTCCATGTGAGATGGTGCTCTGGCATGAGCTGAGCCTGTCTGCAGTGGTCGGAACAACTTCTTTCTACTGTTTCCAGATATCGTCATACCATATACTCTTAAGTGCATTATGAACCTCGCGGTTAAATGCTAACTTTGGTTTGGCTTTATCAAAACATGTCGAGTAAGGTGTCATACGAATTGGAATACTAACCCCTCGCCAATTCTGGCGACGGGGTTAGCATTCCACCCTTCCAGAGGGACACGACATGTACAGTACCTGAAACCCGGGTAAAATCAGACATAGCCTCAGCTCCACAAAATGGATGCTGCCACCACAGACACAAGTCTGCCCTCCTGCTGCTGGGAGTCCTTCCAGCTTGGGAGGTGTGGACAAAGGGTTTCCTGCCAGGGGAGGTGCATGCACCACCCCAGACAGGATTTTGTGTATTGGTCAGGTAGGGCTTGAAAGAAACCAGACATGCCTGTGGCTCACAAGGAGCCTCGGTGCATATGCCAGTTCAAACCGGTCCTGGGGCACACCAGTCCCGGGCCTGGGGCGAGCTGGACAAAGGATTGGGGGTGTAACCACCCCCCTTCCTGGTCCCACCCATAGGGAGGGACCTAGCAGGTAGTCCGGCCCCTAGAATCCGCTTAAAGGTAGGAGCTGTGTCCTAAGACTTCAGACATCCTGGAATCAACTTGAAACTAAGAAGAAGACGGGAACTTCGACATTCTGCTGCACAGAAGACTGAAGGAAATCTCCCCTGTGGTCAGGGAGTGACCACCTTGCTAACGCAAGCAACATCCAGCGAATCAACGTCTGCTTTGCCGCCGCCTCCCGCTGGAGCCCGAGCCCAGAGACTGACAAGACCTGGACCTCCAGACCTCTCACCGCCCGATCCACAGTCCCTGAAAAGAGGAGACCCGTGGAGGCACCGAGACACGTGGAGCCAGCCATCTTGAAACGACCACGACAAGCTGACAAGTGCAACAACCGAGGCTCCCTCCAAGTTGTGCTTTGGGATCTGAGAAGCCCAACCCTCGAGCAGCATCTGCACCAAAGCTGAGCCCTCCAGCATCTCCACGATCTGCGTGGGGCCCTTCTGCATTTTGCCACTCGACGCGCCTACCCGGTTGCTGGTCCGCTGGCTAGTAGCCATCTTGGCGACGAACTTTACAAAATACACCGCTGGTCTGGTTGCTCCAGACTGGCCCTTGCTCCCCTCCAAAGGAGCAGTCCTTCTGACCTTGCTGGTCAGAACCATCAGCTTATGTCATCTCCTACAACAATTGCTTTTGCCAAGGCTTGTTTGCTTCGATCAAGTCGCCGACACAGCCGACAGCGAGAGCCTGCGTGGGACAGCTCGTGAACCGACTCCTGGACGTCGTCGACCTCCAGGGACAACGTGGCTGCAGAGACAAGCTACACCTTTCTTCCTGTTTGCACCCGACATTGCCTGGTACCCACCTGGTGCCACGCTGGTCACTGGCTAGTGACTGTGAACACTGTCCCCTCTGCTTACAGGTCTTCAACATCTCCGATCCACTCTTGGATCCACTGCATCTCTCCCGGACCGACCGCCTGCAGCATCTTTGTCTTCAAGCTCCACGGAACAGATAGAAGAAACCCGACGCACTTCGAGGCCTATGCACCCGCTTCCTGTGGGTGAGGTAAAGCTGGCACACCTGTGCCCAAGTGTAGTATTACATCTCTAGTGCCTGTGTTCCAAATCTTGAGTTCCTAGTCCATCCGGAAGATCCTCTTTGCAGTAACTTTGTACTTTTTACGCACCCATTGAAACCTAAGGGAGCACGCGTGTGACTATTTGCTCTGCACACGCCACCCGTGGACCTCCTGGTCACTAACTGAAGTTAGCTCCTTGTAGGCCCAGCGATTCTAGAGGCCCTAGGCCTTTTCCCTTTTCTGTTCGTGGTACTTATACCACTATTTTAGTATATGGTTTGAGCGGCCACCAGGGCCTATCCATATAAAGTGCAACTTCTGTGTATTCTACTGTAATCTTGTTTGACGATTTGTGCTCCTGTGCTCATAAAGAGACTAGGGGTTACTTTGAGAAATAAATACATATATATTTTGAATATATATCTGTGTGGTGTCCTTTCATTGGTATAAAAGGGGGTTGCATTTGGTAAAACAGCTGGCTTAACACGCTTCACGAGTTATCCTCAAAGACTGCTTAGCCTACGCTACCACTAGGGCAGCTAGTCCGAAAAGGTTGACTTACAACCACACCATAAGGGTTGCTTGGCATGGTACAAGGTGATCACTTTAACTAGTGAGCATCATATACCAGGCCAACTTCTCACAAGTGGTGTTCAGGAAATGTAGGGGGTAGTGCAGGGGGTGGTGTTTCAGGGTTTAGGGCAGTGCAGTGGTGTTCGGGCAGTGTAGGGGGTCGTGCTGAGGCTGGTGTTTCAGGGTTCAGGGCAGTGGTGTTTTGGCAGTGTAGGGGGTCGTGCTGGGGCTGGTTTTTCAGGGTTCAGGGCAGAGCAGTGGTGTTCGGGCAGTGTGGGGGTCGTGCTGGGGGTGGTGTTTCAGGGATTAGGGCAGTGCAGTGGTGTTCGGGCAGTGTAGGGGGTAGTGCTGGGGCTGGTATTTCAGGGTTTAGGGCAGTGCAGTGGTGTTCGGGGAGTGTAGGCGGTCGTGCTGGGGGTGGTGTTTCAGGGTTTAGGGCAGTGCAGTGGTGTTCGGGCAGTGCAGGGGGTCTTGCTGGGGGTGATGTTTCAGGGTTTTGGGAAGTGCAGTGGTGTTCGGGCAGTGCAGGGGGTCGTGCAGGGGGATGGTGTTGCGGGGTTTAGGGCAGTGCAGTGGTGTTCGGGCAGTGCAGGGGGTCATGCAGGGGGGTGGTGTTTCGGGGTTTAGGGCAGTGCAGTGGTGTTTGGGCAGTGCAGGGGGTCATGCAGGGGGTGGTGATTTGGGGTTTAGGGCAGTGCACTGGTGTTCGGGGAGTGTAGGGGGCCGTGACGGGGCTGGTGTTTCACAGTTTAGGGCAGTGCAGTGGTGGTCGGCCAGTGCAGTGGGTCATGCTGGGGGTGGTGTTTCAGGGTTTAGGGCAGTGTAGTGGTGTACGGGCACTGAAGGGGGTCGTGCAGGGGGGTGGTGTTTCAGGGTTTAGGGCAGTGCACTTGTGTTCGGGCAGTACAGGGGGTCATGCTGGGGGTGGTGTTTCAGGGTATAGGGAAGTGCAGTGATGTTCGGGCAGTGTAGGGGTTGTGCTGGGGGTGGTATTTCAGGGTTTAGGGCAGTGCAGTGGTGTCCGGGCAGTGTAGGGGGTCATGCAGGGTGTGGTGTTTCAGGGTTTAGGGCAGTGCAGTGCTGTTCTGGCAGTGTAGGGGGTCATGCAGGGGGTGGTGTTTCAGGGTTTAGAGCAGTGTAGTGGTGTTCGGGCAGTGTAGGGGGTCGTGCAGCGGGTGGTGTTTCAGGGTTTAGGGCAGTGAAGTGGTGTTCATTCAGTATAGGGGGTTGTGCAGGGGGTGGTGTTTCAGTGTTTAGGGCAGTGCAGTATTGTTCGACCAGTGTAGGGGATCGTGCAGGTGGTAGCGTTTAAGGGTTTAGGGCAGTGCAGTTTTGTTCGAGCAGTGTATGGGGTCGTGCTGGGGCTGGTGTTTCAGGGTTTAGGGCAGTGTTGTTGTGTTTGGGCAGTGTAGGGGGTCGCGCTGGGGGTGGTGTTTCAGGGTTTAGGGCAGTGCAGTGGTATTCGGGCAGTGTTGGGGTTCGTGCTGGGGGTGGTGTTTCAGGGCTTAGGGCAGTGCAGTGGTGTACGGGCAGTGTAGAGGGTTGTGCTTGGGGTGGTGGTTCAGGGTTTAGAGCAGTGTAGTGGTGTTTAGGCAGTGTAAGGGGATGTGCAGGGGGTGGTGTTTTAGGGTTTAGGGCAGTGCGGTGGTGTTCGGGCAGAGTAAGGGGTCGTGCAGGGGGTGGTGTTTCAGGGTTTAGGGCAGTGCAGTATTGTTCGGGCAGTGTAGGGGATCGTGCAGGTGGTGGTGTTTAAGGGTTTAGGGCAGTGCAGTGGTGTTCGGGCAGTGTAGGGGGTTATGCTGGGGCTGGTGTTTCAGGGTTTAGGGCAGTGTTGTTGTGTTCGGGCAGTGTAGTGGGTCGTGCTGGGGGTGGTGTTTTATGGTTTAGGGTAGTGCAGTTGTGGTCGGGCAGTGTAGGGGGTTGTGCAGGGGTTGGCGTTTTAGGGTTTAGGGCAGTGGAGTGGTGTTCGGGCAGTGTAGGGGTCGTGCAGGGGGTGGCATTTCAGGGTTTAGGGCAGTGCAGTGGTGATCAGGCAGTGTTGGGGGTCGTGCAGGGGTGGTGTTTCAGGGTTTAGGGCTGTGCAGTGGTGGTCGGACAGTGTAGGGGGTCTTGCTGGTGGTGGTGATTCAGGGTTTAGGGCACTGCAGTGGTTTTCGGTCAGTGTAGGGGGTCGTGCTGGGACTGGTGCTTTAGGGTTTAGGGCAGTGCAGTGGTGTTTGGGCAGTGTACTGGGTCATGCTGGGGCTGGTGTTTCAGTGTTTAAGGCAGTGCAGTGGTGTTCGGGTAGTGTAGGGGGTCATGTTGGGGCTGGTGTTTTAGGGTCTAGGGCAGAGCAGTGCTGTTCGGGCAGTGTTGGGGGATGTGTGGGGGTGGTGGTTTAGGGCAGTGCAGTGGCATTCGGGCAGTGTAGTGGGTCATGCTGGGGCTGGTGTTTTAGGGTTTAGGGCAGTGCAGTGGTGTTTGGGCAGTGTACTGGGTCATGCTGGGGCTGGTGTTTCAGGGTTTAGGGCAGTACAGTGGTATTCGGGAAGTATAGGGGCTTGTGCGGGGGGTGGTGTTTCAGGGTTTCGGGCAGTGCAGTGGTGTTCGGGCAGTGTAGGAGTTTGTGCGGGGGTGGTGTTTCAGGGTTTCGGGCAGTGCAGTGGTGTTCGGGCAGTGTAGGGGTTTGTGCAGGGGGTGGTGTTTCAGGTTTTAGGGCAGTGCAGTGGTGTTTGGGCAGTGTTGAGGTTCTTGATGGGGGTGGTGTTTCAGGGTTTAGGGCAGTGGTTTTCAGGCAGTGTAGGGGGTCTTTCTGGGGGTGGTGTTTCAGGGTTTAGGGCAGTTTTGTGGTGTTCAGGCAGTGTAGGGGGTCTTGCTGGGGGTGGTGTTTCAGGGTTTAGGGCAGTGGTGTTCGGGCAGTGTAGGGGGTCATTCTGGGGCTGGTGTTTCAGGGTTTAGGGCAGTGCAGTGGTATTCGGGCAGTGTAGGGGGTCATGCAGGGAGTTTGTGTTTCAGGGTTTAGGGCAGTGCAGTGGTGTTTGGGCAGTGTAGGGGGTCGTGCTGGGGGTGGTGTTTCAGGGTTTAGGGCAGTGCAGTGGTGTTCGGGCAGTGTGAGGGGTCGTGCTGGGGGTGGTGTTTCAGGGTTTATGGCAGTGCAGTTTTGTTCGTTCAGTATAGGGGGTTATGCAGGGGGTCGTGTTTCAGGGTTTAGGGCAGTGGTGTTCAGGCAGTGTAGGGGGTCTTTCTGGGGGTGGTGTTTCAGGGTTTAGGGCAGTTTTGTGGTGTTCAGGCAGTGTAGGGGGTCTTGCTGGGGGTGGTGTTTCAGGGTTTGGGGCAGTGGTGTTCGGGCAGTGTAGGGGGTCTTTCTGGGTCTGGTGTTTCAGGGTTTAGGGCAGTGCAGTGGTATTCGGGCAGTGTAGGGGGTCGTGCTGGGGCTGGAGTTTAAGGGTTAAGGGTAGTGCAGTGGTGTTCGGGCAGTGTAGGGGGTCTTTCTGGGGGTGGTGTTTCAGGGTTTAGGGCAGTTTTGTGGTGTTCAGGCAGTGTAGGTGGTCTTGCTGGGGGTGGTGTTTCAGGGTTTAGGGCAGTGGTGTTCGGGCAGTGTAGCGGGTCTTTCTGGGGGTGGTGTTTCAGGGTTTAGGGCAGTGCAGTGGTATTCGGGCAGTGTAGGGGGTCGTGCTGGGGCTGGAGTTTAAGGGTTAAGGGTAGTGCAGTGGTGTTCGGGCAGTGTAGGGGGTCATTCTGGGGGTGGTGTTTTATGGTGTAGGGTTGTGCAGTGGTGTTCGGACAGTGTAGGGGTCGCGCAGGGGTTGGCGTTTTAGGGATTAGGGCAGTGTAGTAGTGTTCGCGAAGTGTAGGGGGTCATGCAGGGGGTGGCGTTTCAGGGTTTAGGGCAGTGCAGTGGTGTTCGGGCAGTGTAGGGGGTCATGCAGGGTGGTGTTTCAGGGTTTAGGGCAGTGCAGTGGTGATCGGGCATTGTAGGGGGTCGTGCTGGGACTGGTGTTTTAGGGTTTAGGGCAGTGCAGTGGTGTTTGGGCAGTGTACTGGGTCATGCTGGGGCTGGTGTTTCAGTGTTTAAGGCAGTGCAGTGGTGTTCGGGCAGTGTAGGGGGTCATGTTGTGGCTGGTGTTTTAGGGTTTAGGGCAGAGCAGTGGTATTCGGGCAGTGTTGGCGGATGTGCGAGGGTGGTGGTTTAGGGCAGTGCTGTGGTGTTCGGGCAGTGTGTTGGGTCGTGCTGGGGCTGGTGTTTTAGGGTTCAGGGCAGAGCAGTGGTGTTCGGGCAGTGTGGGGGTCGTGCTGGGGCTGGTGTTTCAGGGTTTATGGCAGTGCAGTGGTATTCGGGAAGTGTAGGGGGTCATGCTGGAGCTGGTGTTTCAGGGTTTATGGCAGTGCAGTTTTGTTCGTTCAGTATAGGGGGTTATGCAGGGGGTCGTGTTTCAGGGTTTAGGGCAGTGCAGTATTGTTCGGGCAGTGTAGGGGTTTATGCTGGGGTGCTGTTTCAGGGTTTAGGGCAGTGCAGTGGTGTTCAGGCAGTGTAGCGGTTTGTGCAGGGGGTGGTGTTTCAGGTTTTAGGGCAGTGCAGTGGTGTTTGGGCAGTGTTGAGGTTCTTGATGGGGGTGGTGTTTCAGGGTTTAGGGCAGTGGTGTTCAGGCAGTGTAAGTGGTCTTGCTGTGGGTGGTGTTTCAGGGTTTAGGGCAGTTTAGTGGTGTTCAGGCAGTATAGGGGGTCTTGCTGGGGGTGGTGTTTCAGGGTTTAGGGCAGTGCAGTGCAGTGGTGTTTGGGCAGTGTAGGGGGTCATGCTGGGGGTGGTGTTTCAGGGTTTAGGGCAGTGCAGTGGTGTTCGGGCAGTGTGAGGGGTCGTGCTAGGGCTGGTGTTTTAGGGTTTAGGGCAGTGTATTAGTTTTCGGGCAGTGTAGGGGGTCTTGCTGAGGCTGGAGTTTAAGGGTTAAGGGTAGTGCAGTGGTGTTCCGGCAGTGTAGGGGGTCATGCTGGGGGTGGTGTTTTATGGTGTAGGGTTGTGCAGTGGTGTTCGGGCAGTGTAGGGGGTCATGCAGGGTGGTGTTTCAGGGTTTAGGGCAGTGCAGTGGTGATCGGGCAGTGTAGGGGGTTTGCTGGGGGTGGTGTTTCAGGGTTTAGGGCAGTGCAGTGGTGTTCGGGCATTGTAGGGGGTCGTGCTGGGACTGGTGTTTTAGGGTTTAGGGCTGTGCAGTGGTGTTTGGGCAGTGTACTGGGTCATGCTGGGGCTGGTGTTTCAGTGTTTAAGGCAGTGCAGTGGTGTTCGGGCAGTGTAGTGGGTCGTGCTGGGGCTGGTGTTTTAGGATTCAGGGCAGAGCAGTGGTGTTTGGGCACTGTGGGGGTCGTGCTGGGGCTGGTGTTTCAGGGTTTAGGGCAGTGCAGTGGTATTCGGGAAGTGTAGGGGGTCATGCTGGGGGTGGTGTTTCAGGGTTTATGGCAGTGCAGTGTTGTTCGCTCAGTATAGGGGGTTATGCAGGAGGTGGTGTTTCAGGGTTTAGGGCAGTGCAGTATTGTTCGGGCAGTGTAGGGGGTCATGCAGGGGGTGGTGTTTCAGGGTTTAGGGCAGTGCAGTGGTGTTCGGGCAGTGTAGGGGGTCGTACTGAGGCTGGTGTTTCAGGGTTTAGGGCAGTGCAGTGGTGATCGGGCATTGTAGGGGGTCGTGCTGGGACTGGTGTTTTAGGGTTTAGGGCAGTGCAGTGGTGTTTGGGCAGTGTACTGGGTCATGCTGGGGCTGGTGTTTTAGTGTTTAAGGCAGTGCAGTGGTGTTCGGGCAGTGTAGGGGGTCATGTTGTGGCTGGTGTTTTAGGGTTTAGGGCAGAGCAGTGGTATTCGGGCAGTGTTGGCGGATGTTCGAGGGTGATGGTTTAGGGCAGTGCAGTGGTGTTCGGGCAGTGTAGTGGGTCGTGCTGAGGCTGGTGTTTTAGGGTTCAGGACAGACCAGTGGTGTTCGGGCAGTGTGGGGGTCATGCTGGAGGTGGTGTTTCAGGGTTTATGGCAGTGCAGTTTTGTTCGTTCAGTATAGGGGGTTATGCAGGGTGTCGTGTTTCAGGGTTTAGGGCAGTGCAGTATTGTTCGGGCAGTGTAGGGGTTTATGCTGGGGTGCTGTTTCAGGGTTTAGGGCAGTGCAGTGGTGTTCAGGCAGTGTAGCGGTTCGTGCAGGGGGTGGTGTTTCAGGTTTTAGGGCAGTGCAGTGGTGTTTGGGCAGTGTTGAGGTTCTTGATGGGGTGGTGTTTCAGGGTTTAGGGCAGTGGTGTTCAGGCAGTGTAAGGGGTCTTGCTGTGGGTGGTGTTTCAGGGTTTAGGGCAGTTTAGTGGTGTTCAGGCAGTATAGGGGGTCTTGCTGGGGGTGGTGTTTCAGGGTTTAGGGCAGTGCAGTGGTGTTTGGGCAGTGTAGGGGGTCGTGCTGGGGGTGGTGTTTCAGGGTTTAGGGCAGTGCAATGGTGTTCGGGCAGTGTGAGGGGTCGTGCTAGGGCTGGTGTTTTAGGGTTTAGGGCAGTGTATTAGTTTTCAGGCAGTGTAGGGGGTCTTGCTGGGGCTGGAGTTTAAGGGTTAAGGGTAGTGCAGTGGTGTTCGGGCAGTGTAGGGGGTCATGCATGGTGGTGTTTCAGGGTTTAGGGCAGTGCAGTGGTGATCGAGCAGTGGAGGGGGTTTGCTGGGGGTGGTGTTTCAGGGTTTAGGGCAGTGCAGTGGTGTTCGGGCATTGTAGGGGGTCGTGCTGGGACTGATGTTTTAGGGTTTAGGGCTGTGCAGTGGTGTTTGGGCAGTGTACTGGGTCATGCTGGGGCTGGTGTTTCAGTGTTGAAGGCAGTGCAGTGGTGTTCGAGCAGTGTAGTGGGTCGTGCTGGGGCTGGTGTTTTTGGATTCAGGGCAGAGCAGTGGTGTTCAGGCACTGTGGGGGTCGTGCTGGGGCTGGTGTTTCAGGGTTTAGGGCAGTGCAGTGGTATTCGGGAAGTGTAGGGGGTCATGCTGGGGGTGGTGTTTCAGGGTTTATGGCAGTGCAGTGTTGTTCGCTCAGTATAGGGGGTTATGCAGGAGGTGGTGTTTCAGGGTTTAGGGCAGTGCAGTATTGTTTGGGCAGTGTAGGGGGTCATGCAGGGGGTGGTGTTTCAGGGTTTAGGGCAGTGCAGTGGTGTTCGGGCAGTGTAGGGGGACGTACTGAGGCTGGTGTCTCAGGGTTCAGGGCAGTGCAGTGGTGTTTTGGCAGTGCAGGGGGTCGTGCTGGGGCAGGTGTTTCAGGGTTCAGGGCAGAGCAGTGGTGTTTGGGCAGTGTGGGGGTCATGCTGGGGGTGGTGTTTCAGGGTTTAGGGCAGTGCAGTGGTGGTCGGTCAGTGCAGAGGGTCTTGCTGGGGGTGGTGTTTCAGGGTTTAGGGCAGTGCAGTGGTGTTCGGGCAGTGCAGGGGGTCTTGCTGGGGATGATGTTTCAGGGTTTAGGGAATTGCAGTGGTGTTCGGGCAGTGCAGGAGGTCGTGCAGGGGGATGGTGTTTCGGGGTTTATGGCAGTGCAGTGGTGTTCGGGCAGTGCAGGGGGTCATGCAGGGGGGTGGTGTTTCGGGGTTTAGGGCAGTGCAGTGGTGTTCAGGCAGTGCAGGGGGTTGTGCTGGGGTGGTGTTTCAGGGCATAGGGCAGTGCAGTGGTGTTCGGGCAGTGTAGGGGTTGTGCTGGGGGGGTGTTTTGGGGTTTAGGGCAGTGCAGTGGTGTCCTGGCAGTGTAGGGGGTCATGCAGGGTGTGGTGTTTCAGGGTTTAGAGCAGTGCAGTGCTGTTCTGGCAGTGTAGTGGGACGTGCAAGGGGTGGTGTTTCAGGGTTTAGAGCAGTGTAGTGGTGTTCGGGCAGTGTAGGGGGTCTTGCAGGGGGTGGTGTTTCAGGGTTTAGGGCAGTGCAGTGGTGTTCGTTCAGTATAGGGGGTCGTGCAGGGGGTGGTGTTTCAAGGTTTAGGGCAGTGCAGTATTGTTCGGGCATTGTAGGGGGTCGTGCAGGTGGTGGTGTTTCAGGGTTTAGGGCAGTGCAGTGGTGTTCGGGCAGTGTAGGGGGTCGTGCTGAGGCTGGTGTTTCAGGGTTCAGGGCAGTGCAGTGGTGTTTTGGCAGTGTAGGGGGTCGTGCTGGGGCTGGTGTTTCAGTGTTTAAGGCAGTGCAGTGGTGTTCGGGCAGTGTAGGGGATCATGTTGTGGCTGGTGTTTTAGGGTTTAGGGCAGAGCAGTGGTGTTCGGGCAGTGTTGGGAGATGTGCGAGGGTGGTGGTTTAGGGCAGTGCAGTGGTGTTCAGGCAGTGTAGTGGGTCATGCTGGGGCTGGTGTTTTAGGGTTCAGGGCGGAGCAGTGGTGTTCGGGCAGTGTGGGGGTCATGCTGGGGCTGGTGTTTCAGGGTTTATGGCAGTACAGTGGTATTCAGGAAGTGTAGAGGGTCATGCTGGGGGTGGTGTTTTAGGGTTTATGGCAGTGCAGTTTTGTTCGTTCAGTATAGGGGGTTCTGCAGGGGGTCGTGTTTCAGGGTTTAGGGCAGTGCAGTATTGTTCGGGCAGTGTAGGGGTTTATGCTGGGGTGGTGTTTCAGGGTTTAGGGCAGTGCAGTGGTGTTCAGGCAGTGTAGGGGTTCGTGCAGGGGGTGGTGTTTCAGGTTTTAGGGCAGTGCAGTGGTGTTTGGGCAGTGTTGAGGTTCTTGATGGGGGTGGTGTTTCAGGGTTTAGGGCAGTGGTGTTCAGGCAGTGTAAGGGGTCTTGCTGGGGGTGGTGTTTCAGGGTTTAGGGCAGTTTAGTGGTGTTCAGGCAGTATAGGGGGTCTTGCTGGGGGTGGTGTTTCAGGGTTTAGGGCAGTGCAGTGGTGTTTGGGCAGTGTAGGGGGTCGTGCTGGGGGTGGTGTTTCAGGGTTTAGGGCAGTGCAGTGGTGTTCGGGCAGTGTGAGGGGTCGTGGTAGGGCTGGTGTTTTAGGGTTTAGGGCAGTGTATTAGTTTTCGGGCAGTGTAGGGGGTCTTGCTGGGGCTGGAGTTTAAGGGTTAAGGGTAGTGCAGTGGTGTTCGGGCAGTGTAGGGGGTCATGCTGGGGGTGGTGTTTTATGGTTTAGGGTTGTGCAGTGGTGTTCGGGCAGTGTAGGGGGTCATGCAGGGTGGTGTTTCAGGGTTTAGGGCAGTGCAGTGGTGATCGGGCAGTGTAGGGGGTCTTGCTGGGGGTGGTGTTTCAGGGTTTAGGGCAGTGCAGTGGTGTTCGGGCATTGTAGGGGGTAGTGCTGGGACTGGTGTTTTAGGGTTTAGGTCTGTGCAGTGGTGTTTGGGCAGTGTACTGGGTCATGCTGGGGCTGGTGTTTCAGTGTTTAAGGCAGTGCAGTGGTGTTCGGGCAGTGTAGTGGGTCGTGCTGGTGTTTTAGGATTCAGGGCAGAGCAGTGGTGTTCGGGCACTGTGGGGGTCGTGCTGGGGCTGGGGTTTCAGGGTTTAGGGCAGTGCAGTGGTATTCGGGAAGTGTAGGGGGTCATGCTGGGGGTGGTGTTTCAGGGTTTATGGCAGTGCAGTGTTGTTCGCTCAGTATAGGGGGTTATGCAGGAGGTGGTGTTTCAGGGTTTAGGGCAGTGCAGTGCAGTATTGTTCGGGCAGTGTAGGGGGTCATGCACGGGGTGGTGTTTCAGGGTTTAGGGCAGTGCAGTGGTGTTCGGGCAGTGCAGGGGGTCGTACTGAGGCTGGTGTTTCAGGGTTCAGGGCAGTGCAGTGGTGTTTTGGCAGTGCAGGGGGTCGTGCTGGGGCAGGTGTTTCAGGGTTCAGGGCAGAGCAGTGGTGTTCAGGCAGTGTGGGTGGGATCATGCTGGGGGTGGTGTTTCAGGGATTAGGGCAGTGCAGTGGTGTTCGGGCAGTGTAGGGGGTCGTGCTGGGGCTGGTGTTTCAGGGTTTAGGGCAGTGCAGTGGTGTTCGGGGAGTGTAGGCGGTCGTGCTGGGGCTGGTGTTTCAGGGTTTAGGGCAGTGCAGTGGTGGTCGGTCAGTGCAGTTGGTCTTGCTGGGGATGGTGTTTCAGGGTTTAGGGCAGTGCAGTGGTGTTCGGGCAGTGCAGGGGGTCTTGCTGGGGGTGATGTTTCAGGGTTTAGGGAAGTGCAGTGGTGTTCGGGCAGTGCAGGAGGTCGTGCAGGGGGATGGTGTTTCGGGGTTTATGGCAGTGCAGTGGTGTTCAGGCAGTGCAGGCGGTCATGCAGGGGGGTGGTGTTTCGGGGTTTAGGGCAGTGCAGTGGTGTTCAGGCAGTGCAGGGGGTTGTGCTGGGGGTGGTGTTTCAGGGCATAGGGCAGTGCAGTGGTGTTCGGGCAGTGTAGGGGTTGTGCTGGGGGGGGTGTTTTGGGGTTTAGGGCAGTGCAGTGGTGTCCGGGCAGTGTAGGGGGTCATGCAGGGTGTGGTGTTTCAGGGTTTAGGGTAGTGCAGTGCTGTTCTTGCAGTGTAGGGGGTCGTGCACGGGGTGGTGTTTCAGGGTTTAGAGCAGTGTAGTGGTGTTCGGGCAGTGTAGGGGGTCTTGCAGGGGGTGGTGTTTCAGGGATTAGGGCAGTGCAGTGGTGTTCGTTCAGTATAGGGGGTCATGCAGGGGGTGGTGTTTCAAGGTTTAGGGCAGTGCAGTATTGTTCGGGCATTGTAGGGGGTCGTGCAGGGGGTGGTGTTTCAGGGTTTAGGGCAGTGCAGTGGTGTTTGGGCAGTGTAGGGGGTCGTGCTGAGGCTGGTGTTTCAGGGTTCAGGGCAGTGCAGTGGTGTTTTGGCAGTGTAGGGGGTCGTGCTGGGGCTGGTGTTTCAGTGTTTAAGGCAGTGCCGTGGTGTTCGGGCAGTGTAGGGGGTCATGTTGTGGCTGGTGTTTTAGGGTTTAGGTCAGAGCAGTGGTGTTCGGGCAGTGTTGGGGGATGTGCGAGGGTGGTGGTTTAGGGCAGTGCAGTAGTGTTCGGGCAGTGTAGTGGGTCGTGCTGGGGCTGGTGTTTTAGGGTTCAGGGCAGAGCAGTGGTGTTCGGGCAGTGTGGGGGTCGTGCTGGGGCTGGTGTATTAGGGTTTATGGCAGTGCAGTGGTATTCAGGAAGTGTAGAGGGTCATGCTGGGGGTGGTGTTTCAGGGTTTATGGCAGTGCAGTTTTGTTCGTTCAGTATAGGGGGTTATGCAGGGGGTCGTGTTTCAGGGTTTAGGGCAGTGCAGTATTGTTCGGGCAGTGTAGGGGTTCATGCTGGGGTGGTGTTTCAGGGTTTATGGCAGTGCAGTGGTATTCAGGAAGTGTAGAGGGTCATGCTGGGGGTGGTGTGTCAGGGTTTATGGCAGTGCAGTTTTGTTCGTTCAGTATAGGGGGTTATGCAGGGGGTCGTGTTTCAGGGTTTAGGGCAGTGCAGTATTGTTCGGGCAGTGTAGGGGTTCATGCTGGGGTGGTGTTTCAGGTTTTAGGGCAGTGCAGTGGTGTTTGGGCAGTGTTGAGGTTCTTGATGGGGGTGGTGTTTCAGGGTTTAGGGCAGTGGTGTTCAGGCAGTGTAAGGTTCTTGCTGGGGGTGGTGTTTCAGGGTTTAGGGCAGTTTAGTGGTGTTCAGGCAGTATAGGGGTCGTGCTGGGGGTGGTGTTTCAGGGTTTAGGGCAGTGCAGTGGTGTTTGGGCAGTGTAGGGGGTCATGCTGGGGGTGGTGTTTCAGGGTTTAGGGCAGTGCAGTGGTGTTCGGGCAATGTGAGGGGTCGTGCTAGGGCTGGTGTTTTAGGGTTTAGGGCAGTGTATTCGTTTTCAGGCAGTGTAGGGGGTCTTGCTGGGGCTGGAGTTTAAGGGTTAAGGGTAGTGCAGTGGTGTTCGGGCAGTGTAGGGGGTCATGCTGGGGGTGGTGTTTTATGGTGTAGGGTTGTGCAGTGGTGTTCGGGCAGTGTAGGGGGTCATGCAGGGTGGTGTTTCAGGTTTTAGGGCAGTGCAGTGGTGATCGGGCAGTGTAGGGGGTCTTGCTGGGGGTGGTGTTTCAGGGTTTAGGGCAGCGCAGTGGAGTTCGGGCATTGTAGGGGGTAGTACTGGGACTGGTGTTTAAGGGTTTAGGTCTGTGCAGTGGTGTTTGGGCAGTGTACTGGGTCATGCTGGGGCTGGTGTTTCAGTGTTTAAGGCAGTGCAGTGGTGTTCGGGCAGTGTAGTGGGTCGTGCTGGTGTTTTAGGATTCAGGGCAGAGCAGTGGTGTTCGGGCAGTGTGGGGGTCGTGCTGGGGCTGGTGTTTCAGGGTTTAGGGCAGTGCAGTGGTATTCGGGAAGTGTAGGGAGTCATGCTGGGGGTGGTGTTTCAGGGTTTATGGCAGTGCAGTGTTGTTCGCTCAGTATAGGGGGTTATGCAGGAGGTGGTGTTTCAGGGTTTAGGGCAGTGCAGTATTGTTCGGGCAGTGTAGGGGGTCATGCAGGGGGTGGTGTTTCAGGGTTTAGGGCAGTGCAGTGGTGTTCGGGCAGTGTAGGGAGTCGTACTGAGGCTGGTGTTTCAGGGTTCAGGGCAGTGCAGTGGTGTTTTGGCAGTGCAGGGGGTCGTGCTGGAGCAGGTGTTTCAGGGTTCAGGGCAGAGCAGTGGTGTTCGGGCAGTGTGGGGGTCGTGCTGGGGGTGGTGTTTCAGGGATTAGGGCAGTGCAGTGGTGTTCGGGCAGTGTAGGGGGTCGTGCTGGGGTTGGTGTTTCAGGGTTTAGGGCAGTGCTGTGGTGTTCGGAGAGTGTAGGCGGTCGTGCTGGGGCTGGTGTTTCAGGGTTTAGGGCAGTGCAGTGGTGGTCGGTCAGTGCAGTGGGTCTTTCTGGGGGTGGTGTTTCAGAGTTTAGGGCAGTGCAGTGGTGTTCGGGCAGTGCAGGGGGTCTTGCTGGGGGTGATGTTTCAGGGTTTAGGGAAGTGAAGTGGTGTTCGGGCAGTGCAGGAGGTCGTGCAGGGGGATGGTGTTTCGGGGTTTATGGCAGTGCAGTGGTGTTCGGGCAGTGCAGGGGGTCATGCAGGGGGGTGGTGTTTCGAGGTTTAGGGCAGTGCAGTGGTGTTCAGGCAGTGCTGGGGGTCCTGCTGGTGTTTCAGGGCATAGGGCAGTGCAGTGGTGTTTGGGCAGTGTAGGGGTTGTGCTGGGGGGGGTGTTTTGGGGTTTCGGGCAGTGCAGTGGTGTTCGGGCAGTGTAGGGGGTCATACTGAGGCTGGTGTTTCAGGGTTCAGGGCAGTGCAGTGGGGTTTTGGCAGTGCAGGGGGTCGTGCTGGGGTGGTGTTTCAGGATTTAGGGCAGTGCAGTGGTGTTCGGGCAGTGTAGGGGTTGTGCTGGGGCTGGTGTTTCAGGGTGTAGGGCAGTGCAGTGATGTTCGGGTAGTGTAGGGGTAGTGCTGGTGCTGATGTTTCAGGGTTTAGGGCAGTGCAGTGGTGTTCGGCAGTGTAGGGGGTCATGCTAGGGGTGGTGTTTCAGGGTTAAGGGCTGTGCAGTGGTGTTCGGGCAGTGTAGGGGATCGTGCTGGGATTGATGTTTCAGAGTGTAGGGCAGTAAGTGGTGTTTGGGCAGTGTAGGGGGTCGTGCAGGGGGTGGTGTTTCAGGGTTTAGGGCAGTGCAGTGGTGTTCGGGCAGTGTAAGGGTCGTGCTGGGGGTAGTGGTTCAGGGTTTAGAGCAGTGTAGTGGTGTTTGGGCATTGTAAGGGGTTGTGCAGGGGGTGGTGTTTTAGGGTTTTGGGCAGTGCGGTGGTGTCCGGGCAGTGTAAGGGGTCGTGCAGGGGGTGGTGTTTCAGGGTTTAGGGCAGTGCAGTGGTGTTCGGGCAGTGTAGGGGGTCATGCTGGGGCTGGTGTTTCAGGGTTTAGGGCAGTGTTGTTGTGTTCGGGCTGTGTAGGGGGTCGTGCTGGGGGTGGTGTTTCAGGGTTTAGGGCAGTGCAGTGGTATTTGGGCAGTGTTAAGGTTCTTGATGGGGGTGGTGTTTCAGGGTTTAGGGCAGTGGTGTTCAGGCAGTGTAAGGTTCTTGCTGGGGGTGGTGTTTCAGGGTTTAGGGCAGTTTAGTGGTGTTCAGGCAGTATAGGGGTCGTGCTGGGGGTGGTGTTTCAGGGTTTAGGGCAGTGCAGTGGTGTTTGGGCAGTGTAGGGGGTCATGCTGGGGGTGGTGTTTCAGGGTTTAGGGCAGTGCAGTGGTGTTCGGGCAATGTGATGGGTCGTGCTAGGGCTGGTGTTTTAGGGTTAAGGGTAGTGCAGTGGTGTTCGGGCAGTGTAGGGGGTCATGCTGGGGGTGGTGTTTTATGGTGTAGGGTTGTGCAGTGGTGTTCGGGCAGTGTAGGGGGTCATGCAGGGTGGTGTTTCAGGTTTTAGGGCAGTGCAGTGGTGATCGGGCAGTGTAGGGGGTCTTGCTGGGGGTGGTGTTTCAGGGTTTAGGGCAGCGCAGTGGAGTTCGGGCATTGTAGGGGGTAGTACTGGGACTGGTGTTTTAGGGTTTAGGTCTGTGCAGTGGTGTTTGGGCAGTGTACTGGGTCATGCTGGGGCTGGTGTTTCAGTGTTTAAGGCAGTGCAGTGGTGTTCGGGCAGTGTAGTGGGTCGTGCTGGTGTTTTAGGATTCAGGGCAGAGCAGTGGTGTTCGGGCAGTGTGGGGGTCGTGCTGGGGCTGGTGTTTCAGGGTTTAGGGCAGTGCCGTGGTATTCGGGAAGTGTAGGGAGTCATGCTGGGGGTGGTGTTTCAGGGTTTATGGCAGTGCAGTGTTGTTCGCTCAGTATAGGGGGTTATGCAGGAGGTGGTGTTTCAGGGTTTAGGGCAGTGCAGTATTGTTCGGGCAGTGTAGGGGGTCATGCAGGGGGTGGTGTTTCAGGGTTTAGGGCAGTGCAGTGGTGTTCGGGCAGTGTAGGGAGTCGTACTGAGGCTGGTGTTTCAGGGTTCAGGGCAGTGCAGTGGTGTTTTGGCAGTGCAGGGGGTCGTGCTGGAGCAGGTGTTTCAGGGTTCAGGGCAGAGCAGTGGTGTTCGGGCAGTGTGGGGGTCGTGCTGGGGGTGGTGTTTCAGGGATTAGGGCAGTGCAGTGGTGTTCGGGCAGTGTAGGGGGTCGTGCTGGGGTTGGTGTTTCAGGGTTTAGGGCAGTGCTGTGGTGTTCGGAGAGTGTAGGCGGTCGTGCTGGGGCTGGTGTTTCAGGGTTTAGGGCAGTGCAGTGGTGGTCGGTCAGTGCAGTGGGTCTTTCTGGGGGTGGTGTTTCAGAGTTTAGGGCAGTGCAGTGGTGTTCGGGCAGTGCAGGGGGTCTTGCTGGGGGTGATGTTTCAGGGTTTAGGGAAGTGAAGTGGTGTTCGGGCAGTGCAGGAGGTCGTGCAGGGGGATGGTGTTTCGGGGTTTATGGCAGTGCAGTGGTGTTCGGGCAGTGCAGGGGGTCATGCAGGGGGGTGGTGTTTCGAGGTTTAGGGCAGTGCAGTGGTGTTCAGGCAGTGCTGGGGGTCCTGCTGGTGTTTCAGGGCATAGGGCAGTGCAGTGGTGTTTGGGCAGTGTAGGGGTTGTGCTGGGGGGGTGTTTTGGGGTTTCGGGCAGTGCAGTGGTGTTCGGGCAGTGTAGGGGGTCATACTGAGGCTGGTGTTTCAGGGTTCAGGGCAGTGCAGTGGGGTTTTGGCAGTGCAGGGGTTCGTGCTGGGGTGGTGTTTCAGGATTTAGGGCAGTGCAGTGGTGTTCGGGCAGTGTAGGGGTTGTGCTGGGGCTGGTGTTTCAGGGTGTAGGGCAGTGCAGTGATGTTCGGGTAGTGTAGGGGTAGTGCTGGTGCTGATGTTTCAGGGTTTAGGGCAGTGCAGTGGTGTTCGGCAGTGTAGGGGGTCATGCTAGGGGTGGTGTTTCAGGGTTAAGGGCTGTGCAGTGGTGTTCGGGCAGTGTAGGGGATCGTGCTGGGATTGATGTTTCAGAGTGTAGGGCAGTAAGTGGTGTTTGGGCAGTGTAGGGGGTCGTGCAGGGGGTCGTGTTTCAGGGTTTAGGGCAGTGCAGTGGTGTTCGGGCAGTGTAAGGGTCGTGCTGGGGGTGGTGGTTCAGGGTTTAGAGCAGTGTAGTGGTGTTTGGGCATTGTAAGGGGTTGTGCAGGGGGTGGTGTTTTAGGGTTTTGGGCAGTGCGGTGGTGTCCGGGCAGTGTAAGGGGTCGTGCAGGGGGTGGTGTTTCAGGGTTTAGGGCAGTGCAGTGGTGTTCGGGCAGTGTAGGGGGTCATGCTGGGGCTGGTGTTTCAGGGTTTAGGGCAGTGTTGTTGTGTTCGGGCTGTTTAGGGGGTCGTGCTGGGGGTGGTGTTTCAGGGTTTAGGGCAGTGCAGTGGTATTTGGGCAGTGTTGGGGGTCGTGCTGGGGGTGGTGGATCAGGGTTTAGGGCAGTGCAGTGGTGTTCGGGCAGTGTAGAGGGTCGTGCTCGGGGTGGTGTTTCAGGGTTTATGGCAGTTTTGTGGTGTTCAGGCAGTGTAGGGGGTCTTGCTGGGGGTGGTGTTTCAGGGTTTAGGGCAGTAGTGTTCGGGCAGTGTAGGGGGTCTTTCTGGGGGTGGTGTTTCAGGGTTTAGGGCAGTGCAGTGGTATTCGGGCAGTGTAGGGGGTCGTGCTGGGGCTGAAGTTTAAGGGTTAAGGGTAGTGCAGTGGTGTTCGGGCAGTGTAGGGGGTCATTCTGGGGGTGGTGTTTTATGGTGTAGGGTTGTGCAGTGGTGTTCGGGCAGTGTAGGGGTCGCGCAGGGGTTGGCGTTTTAGGGTTTAGGGCAGTGTAGTAGTGTTCGGGAAGTGTAGGGGGTCATGCAGGGGGTGGCGTTTCAGGGTTTAGGGCAGTGCAGTGGTGTTCGGGCAGTGTAGGGGGTCATGCAGGGTGGTTTTTCAGGGTTGAGGGCAGTGCAGTGGTGATCGGGCATTGTAGGGGGTCGTGCTGGGACTGGTGTTTTAGGGTTTAGGGCAGTGCAGTGGTGTTTGGGCAGGGTACTGGGTCATGCTGGGGCTGGTGTTTCAGTGTTTAAGGCAGTGCAGTGGTGTTCGGGCAGTGTAGGGGGTCATGTTGTGGCTGGTGTTTTAGGGTTTAGGGCAGAGCAGTGGTATTCGGGCAGTGTTGGGGATGTGTGAGGGTGGTAGTTTAGGGCAGTGCAGTGGTGTTCGGGCAATGTAGTGGGTCGTGCTGGGGCTGGTGTTTTAGGGTTCAGGGCAGAGCAGTGGTGTTCGGGCAGTGTGGGGGTCGTGCTGGGGCTGGTGTTTCAGGGTTTATGGCAGTGCAGTGGTATTCGGGAAGTGTAGGGGGTCATGCTGGGGGTGGTGTTTCAGGGTTTATGGCAGTGCAGTTTTGTTCGTTCAGTATATGGGGTTATGCAGGGGGTCGTGTTTCAGGGTTTAGGGCAGTGCAGTATTGTTCGGGCAGTGTAGGGGTTTATGCTGGGGTGGTGTTTCAGGGCTTAGGGCAGTGCAGTGGTGTTCAGTCAGTGTAGCGGTTCGTGCAGGGGGTGGTGTTTCAGGGTTTAGGGCAGTGGTGTTCAGGCAGTGTAAGGGGTCTTGCTGTGGGTGGTGTTTCAGGGTTTAGGGCAGTTTAGTGGTGTTCAGGCAGTATAGGGGGTCTTGCTGGGGGTGGTGTTTCAGGGTTTAGAGCAGTGCAGTGGTGTTTGGGCAGTGTAGGGGGTTGTGCTGGGGGTGGTGTTTCAGGGTTTAGGGCAGTGCAGTGGTGTTCGGGCAGTGTGAGGGGTCGTGCTAGGGCTGGTGTTTTAGGGTTTAGGGCAGTGTATTAGTTTTTAGGCAGTGTAGGGGGTCTTGCTGGGGCTGGAGTTTAAGGGTTAAGGGTAGTGCAGTGGTGTTCGGGCAGTGTAGGGGGTCATGCTGGGGGTGGTGTTTTATGGTGTAGGGTTGTGCAGTGGTGTTCGGGCAGTGTAGGGGGTCATGCAGGGTGGTGTTTCAGGGTTTAGGGCAGTGCAGTGGTGATCGGGCAGTGTAGGGGGTTTGCTGGGGGTGGTGTTTCAGGCTTTAGGGCAGTGCAGTGGTGTTTGGGCAGTGTAGGGGTTCTTGCTGGGGGTGGTGTTTTAGGGTTTAGGGCAGTGTATTAGTTTTTGGGCAGTGTAGGGGGTCTTGCTGGGGCTGGAGTTTAAGGGTTAAGGGTAGTGCAGTGGTGTTCGGGCAGTGTAGGGGGTCATGCTGGGGGTGGTGTTTTATGGTGTAGGGTTGTGCAGTGGTGTTCGGGCAGTGTAGGGGGTCATGCAGGGTGGCGTTTCAGGGTTTAGGGCAGTGCAGTGGTGATCGGGCAGTGTAGGGGGTTTGCTGGGGGTGGTGTTTCAGGGTTTAGGGCAGTGCAGTGGTGTTCGGGCATTGTAGGGGGTCGTGCTGGGACTGGTGTTTTAGGGTTTAGGGCCGTGCAGTGGTGTTCAGGCAGTGTAGTGGGTCGTGCTGGAGCTGGTGTTTTAGGATTCAGGGCAGAGCAGTGGTGTTCGGGCAGTGTGGGGGTCGTGCTGGGGCTTTTGTTTCAGGGTTTAGGGCAGTGCAGTGGTATTCGGGATGTGTAGGGGGTCATGCTGGGGGTGGTGTTTCAGGGTTTATGGCAGTGCAGTGTTGTTCGCACAGTATAGGGGGTTATGCAGGAGGTGGTGTTTCAGGGTTTAAGGCAGTGCAGTATTGTTCGGGCAGTGTAGGGGGTAATGCAGGGGGTGGTGTTTAGGGTTTAGGGCAGTGCAGTGGTGTTCGAGCAGTGTAGGGGGGTCGTACTGAGGCTGGTGTTTCAGGGTTCAGGGCAGTGCAGTGGTGTTTTGGCAGTGCAGGGGGTCGTGCTGGGGCAGGTGTTTCAGGGTTCAGGGTTCAGGGCAGAGCATTGGTGTTCGGGCAGTGTGGGGGTCATGCTGGGGGTGGTGTTTCAGGGATTAGGGCAGTGCAGTGGTGTTCGGGCAGTGTAGGCGGTCGTGCTGGGGCTGGTGTTTCAGGGTTTAGGGCAGTGCAGTGGTGGTTGGTCAGTGCAGTGGGTCTTGCTGGGGGTGGTGTTTCAGGGTTTAGGGCAGTGCAGTGGTGTTCGGGCAGTGCAGGGGGTCTTGCTGGGGGTGATGTTTCAGGGTTTAGGGAAGTGCAGTGGTGTTCGGCCAGTGCAGGAGGTCATGCAGGGGGATGGTGTTTCAGGGTTTATGGCAGTGCAGTGGTGTTCGGGCAGTGCATGGGGTCATGCAGGGGGGTGGTGTTTCGGGGTTTAGGGCAGTACAGTGGTGTTCAGGCAGTGCAGGGGGTCGTGCTGGGGGTGGTGTTTCAGGGCATAGGGCAGTGCAGTGGTGTACGGGCAGTGTAGGGGTTGTGCTGGGGGGTATTTTGGGGTTTAGGGCAGTGCAGTGGTGTCCGGGCAGTGTAGGGGGTCATGCAGGGTGTGGTGTTTCACGGTTTAGGGCAGTGCAGTGCTGTTCTGGCAGTGTAGGGTGTCGTGCACGGGGTGGTGTTTCAGGGTTTCGAGCAGTGTAGTGGTGTTCGGGCAGTGTAGGGGGTCTTGCAGGGGGTGGTGTTTCAGGGTTTAGGGCAGTGCAGTGGTGTTCAATCAGTATAGGGGGTCGTGCAGGGGGTGGTGTTTCAAGGTTTAGGGCAGTGCAGTATTGTTCGGGCATTGTAGGGGGTCGTGCAGGGGGTGGTGTTTCAGGGTTTAGGGCAGTGCAGTGGTGTTTTGGCAGTGTAGGGGGTCGTGCTGGGGCTGGTGTTTCAGTGTTTAAGGCAGTGCAGTGGTGTTCGGGCAGTGTAGGGGGTCATGTTGTGGCTGGTGTTTTAGGGTTTAGGGCAGAGCAGTGGTGTTCGGGCAGTGTTGGGGGATGTGCGAGGGTGGTGGTTTAGGGCAGTGCAGTGGTGTTCGGGCAGTGTAGTGGGTCATGCTGGGGCTTGTGTTTTAGGGTTCAGGGCAGAGCAGTGGTGTTCAGGCAGTGTGGGGTTCGTGCTGGGGCTGGTGTTTCAGGGTTTATGGCAGTGCAGTGGTATTCAGGAAGTGTAGGGGGTCATGCTGGGGGTGGTGTTTCAGGGTTTATGGCAGTGCAGTTTTGTTCGTTCAGTATAGGGGGTTATGCAGGGGGTCGTGTTTCAGGGTTTAGGGCAGTGCAGTATTGTTCGGGCAGTGTAGGGGTTCATGCTGGGGTGGTGTTTCAGGGTTTAGGGCAGTGCTGTGATGTTCAGGCAGTGTAGGGGTTCGTGCAGGGGGTGGTGTTTCAGGTTTTAGGGCAGTGCAGTGGTGTTTGGGCAGTGTTGAGGTTCTTGATGGGGGTGGTGTTTCAGGGTTTAGGGCAGTGGTGTTCAGGCAGTGTAAGGGGTCTTGCTGGGGTGGTGTTTCAGGGTTTAGGGCAGTTTAGTGGTGTTCAGGCAGTATAGGGGGTCTTGCTGGGGGTGGTGTTTCAGGGTTTAGGGCAGTGCAGTGGTGTTTGGGCAGTGTAGGGGGTTGTGCTGGGGGTGGTGTTTCAGGGTTTAGGGCAGTGCAGTGGTGTTCGGGCAGTGTGAGGGGTCGTGCTAGGGCTGGTGTTTTAGGGTTTAGGGCAGTGTATTAGTTTTCGGGCAGTGTAGGGTGTGTTGCTGGGGCTGGAGTTTAAGGGTTAAGGGTAGTGCAGTGGTGTTCGGGCAGTGTAGGGGGTCATGCTGGGGGTGGTGTTTTATGGTGTAGGGTTGTGCAGTGGTGTTCGGGCAGTGTAGGGGGTCATGCAGGGTGGTGTTTCAGGGTTTAGGGCAGTGCAGTGGTGATCGGGCAGTGTAGGGGGTCTTGCTGGGGGTGGTGTTTCAGGGTTTAGGGCAGTGCAGTGGTGTTCGGGCATTGTAGGGGGTCGTGCTGGGACTGGTGTTTTAGGGTTTAGGTCTGTGCAGTGGTGTTTGGGCAGTGTACTGGGTCATGCTGGGGCTGGTGTTTCAGTGTTTAAGGCAGTGCAGTGGTGTTCGGGCAGTGTAGTGGGTCGTGCTGGGGCCTGTGTTTTAGGATTCAGGGCAGAGCAGTGGTGTTCGGGCAGTGTGGGGGTCGTGCTGGGGCTGGTGTTTCAGGGTTTAGGGCAGTGCAGTGGTATTCGGGAAGTGTAGGGGGTCATGCTGGGGGTGGTGTTTCAGGGTTTATGGCAGTGCAGTGTTGTTCGCTCAGTATAGGAGGTTATGCAGGAGGTGGTGTTTCAGGGTTTAGGGCAGTGCAGTATTGTTCGGGTAGTTTAGGGGGTCATGCAGGGGGTGGTGTTTCAGGGATTAGGGCAGTGCAGTGGTGTTCGGGCAGTGTAGGGGGTCGTACTGAGGCTGGTGTTTCAGGGTTCAGGGCAGTGCAGTGGTGTTTTGGCAGTGCAGGGGGTCGTGCTGGGGCAGGTGTTTCAGGGTTCAGGGCAGAGCAGTGGTGTTCGGGCAGTGTGGGGGTCGTGCTGGGGCTGGTGTTTCAGGGATTAGGGCAGTGCAGTGGTGTTCGGGCAGTGTAGGGGGTCGTGCTGGGGCTGGTGTTTCAGGGTTTAGGGCAGTGCAGTGGTGTTCGGGGAGTGTAGGCGGTCGTGCTGGGGCTGGTGTTTCAGGGGTTAGGGCAGTGCAGTGGTGGTCGGTCACTGCAGTGGGTCTTGCTGGGGGTGGTGTTTCAGGGTTTAGGGCAGTGCAGTGGTGTTCGGGCAGTGCAGGGGGTCTTGCTGGGGGTGATATTTCAGAGTTTAGGAAAGTGCAGTGGTGTTCGGGCAGTGCAGGAGGTCGTGTAGGGGGATGGTGTTTCAGGGTTTATGGCAGTGCAGTGGTGTTCGGGCAGTGCAGGGGGTCATGCACGGGGGTGGTGTTTCGGGGTTTAGGGCAGTGCAGTGGTGTTCAGGCAGTGCAGGGGGTCGTGCTGGGGGTGGTGTTTCAGTGCATAGGGCAGTGCAGTGGTGAACGGGCAGTGTAGGGGTTGTGCTGGGGGGTGTTTTGGGGTTTAGGGCAGTGCAGTGGTGTCCGGGCAGTGTAGGGGGTCATGCAGGGTGTGGTGTTTCAGGGTTTAGGGCAGTGCAGTGCTGTTCTGGCAGTGTAGGGTGTCGTGCACGGGGTGGTGTATCAGGGTTTAGAGCAGTGTAGTGGTGTTCGGGCAGTGTAGGGGGTCTTGCAGGGGGTGGTGTTTCAGGGTTTAGGGCAGTGCAGTGGTGTTCGTTCAGTATAGGGGGTCGTGCAGGGGGTGGTGTTTCAAGGTTTAGGGCAGTGCAGTATTGTTCGGGCATTGTAGGGGGTCGTGCAGGGGGTGGTGTTTCAGGGTTTAGGGCAGTGCAGTGGTGTTTTGGCAGTGTAGGGGGTCGTGCTGGGGCTGGTGTTTCAGTGTTTAAGGCAGTGCAGTGGTGTTCGGGCAGTGTAGGGGGTCATGTTGTGGCTGGTGTTTTAGGGTTTAGGGCAGAGCAGTGGTGTTCGGGCAGTGTTGGGGGATGTGTGAGGGTGGTGATTTAGGGCAGTGCAGTGGTGTTCGGGCAGTGTAGTGGGTCGTGCTGGGGCTTGTGTTTTAGGGTTCAGGGCAGAGCAGTGGTGTTCGGGCAGTGTGGGGGTCGTGCTGGGGCTGGTGTTTCAGGGTTTATGGCAGTGCAGTGGTATTCGGGAAGTGTAGGGGGTCATGCTGGGGGTGGTGTTTCAGGGTTTATGGCAGTGCAGTTTTGTTCGTTCAGTATAGGGGGTTATGCAGGGGGTCGTGTTTCAGGGTTTAGGGCAGTGCAGTATTGTTCGGGCAGTGTAGGGGTTCATGCTGGGGTGGTGTTTCAGGGTTTAGGGCAGTGCAGTGGTGTTCAGGCAGTGTAGGGGTTCGTGCAGGGGGTGATGTTTCAGGTTTTAGGGCAGTGCAGTGGTGTTTGGGCAGTGTTGAGGTTCTTGATGGGGGTGGTGTTTCAGGGTTTAGGGCAGTGGTGTTCAGGCAGTGTAAGGGGTCTTGCTGGGCTGGTGTTTCAGGGTTTAGGGCAGTTTAGTGGTGTTCAGGCAGTATAGGGGGTCTTGCTGGGGGTGGTGTTTCAGGGTTTAGGGCAGTGCAGTGGTGTTTGGGCAGTGTAGGGGGTCGTGCTGGGGGTGGTGTTTCAGGGTTTAGGGCAGTGCAGTGGTGTTCGGGCAGTGTGAGGGGTCGTGCTAGGGCTGGTGTTTTAGGGTTTAGTGCAGTGTATTAGTTTTCGGGCAGTGTAGGGTGTGTGGCTGGGGCTGGAGTTTAAGGGTTAAGGGTAGTGCAGTGGTGTTCGGGCAGTGTAGGGGGTCATGCTGGGGGTGGTGTTTTATGGTGTAGGGTTGTGCAGTGGTGTTCGGGCAGTGTAGGGGGTCATGCAGGGTGGTGTTTCAGGGTTTAGGGCAGTGCAGTGGTGTTCGGGCATTGTAGGGGGTCGTGCTGGGACTGGTGTTTTAGGGTTTAGGTCTGTGCAGTGGTGTTTGGGCAGTGTACTGGGTCATGCTGGGGCTGGTGTTTCAGTGTTTAAGGCAGTGCAGTGGTGTTCGGGCAGTGTAGTGGGTCGTGCTGGGGCCTGTGTTTTAGGATTCAGGGCAGAGCAGTGGTGTTCGGGCAGTGTGGGGGTCGTGCTGGGGCTGGTGTTTCAGGGTTTAGGGCAGTGCAGTGGTATTCGGGAAGTGTAGGAGGTCATGCTGGGGGTGGTGTTTCAGGGTTTATGGCAGTGCAGTGTTGTTCGCTCAGTATAGGAGGTTATGCAGGAGGTGGTGTTTCAGGGTTTAGGGCAGTGCAGTATTGTTCGGGTAGTGTAGGGGGTCATGCAGGGGGTGGTGTTTCAGGGTTTAGGGCAGTGCAGTGGTGTTCGGGCAGTGTAGGGGGTCGTACTGAGGCTGGTGTTTCAGGGTTCAGGGCAGTGCAGTGGTGTTTTGGCAGTGCAGGGGGTCGTGCTGGGGCAGGTGTTTCAGGGTTCAGGGCAGAGCAGTGGTACTCGGGCAGTGTGGGGGTCGTGCTGGGGGTGGTGTTTCAGGGATTAGGG
The DNA here is from genome assembly GCF_964204655.1 of Triturus cristatus. Lineage (NCBI taxonomy): Eukaryota > Metazoa > Chordata > Amphibia > Caudata > Salamandridae > Triturus > Triturus cristatus. The sequence goes on along the minus strand of NC_140579.1, from coordinate 629,764,666 downwards.
CAGTGCAGAGGTGTTCGGGCATTGTAGGGGGTCGTGCTGGGGCTGGTGTTTCAGGGTTTAGGGCAGTGCAGTGGTGTTCGGGGATTGTAGGCGGTCGTGCTGGGGCTGGTGTTTCAGGGTTTAGGGCAGTGCAGTGGTGGTCGGTCACTGCAGTGGGTCTTGCTGGGGTGGTGTTTCAGGGTTTAGGGCAGTGCAGTGGTGTTCGGGCAGTGCAGGGGGTCTTGCTGGGGGTGATGTTTCAGGGTTTAGGGAAGTGCAGTGGTGTTCGGGCAGTGCAGGAGGTCGTGCAGGGGGATGGTGTTTCGGGGTTTATGGCAGTGCAGTGGTGTTCAGGCAGTGCAGGGGGTCATGCAGGGTGGTGGTGTTTCGGGGTTTAGGGCAGTGCAGTGGTGTTCAGGCAGTGCAGGGGGTCGTGCTGGGGGTGGTGTTTCAGGGCATAGGGCAGTGCAGTGGTGTTCGGGCAGTGTAGGGGTTGTTCTGGGGGGGTGTTTTGGGGTTTAGGGCAGTGCAGTGGTGTCCGGGCAGTGTAGGGGGTCATGCAGGGTGTGGTGTTTAAGGGTTTAGGGCAGTGCAGTGCTGTTCTGGCTGTGTAGGGGGTCGTGCACGGGGTGGTGTTTCAGGGTTTAGAGCAGTGTAGTGGTGTTCGGGCAGTGTAGGGGGTCTTGCAGGGGGTGGGGTTTCAGGGTTTAGGGCAGTGCAGTGGTGTTCGTTCAGTATAGGGGTTCGTGCAGGGGGTGGTGTTTCAAGGTTTAGGGCAGTGCAGTATTGTTCGGGCATTGTAGGGGGTCGTGCAGGGGGTGGTGTTTCAGGGTTTAGGGCAGTGCAGTGGTTTTCGGGCAGTGTAGGGGGTCGTGCTGAGGCTGGTGTTTCAGGGTTCAGGGCAGTGCAGTGGTGTTTTGGCAGTGTAGGGGGTCGTGCTGGGGCTGGTGTTTCAGGGTTCAGGGTAGAGCAGTGGTGTTCGGGCAGTGTGGGGGTCGTGCTGGGGATGGTGTTTCAGGGATTAGGGCAGTGCAGTGGTGTTCGGGCAGTGTAGGGGGTCGTGCTGGGGCTGGTATTTCAGGGTTTAGGGCAGTGCAGTGGTGTTCGAGGAGTGTAGGCGGTCGTGCTGGGGCTGGTGTTTCAGGGTTTAGGGCAGTGCAGTGGTGGTCGGTCAGTACAGTGGGTCTTGCTGGGGTGGTGTTTCAGGGTTTAGGGCAGTGCAGTGGTGTTGGGCCAGTGCAGGGGTCTTGCTGGGGGTGATGTTTCAGGGTTTTGGGAAGTGCAGTGGTGTTCGGGCAGTGCAGGGGGTCGTGCAGGGGGATGGTGTTTCGGGGTTTAGGGCAGTGCAGTGGTGTTCGGGCAGTGCAGGCGGTCATGCAGGGGGTGGTGATTTGGGTTTTAGGGCAGTGCACTGGTGTTCGGGCAATGCAGGGGGTCGTGCTGGGGCTGGTGTTTCAGGGTTTAGGGCAGTGCAGTGATTTTCAGGGAGTGTAGGGGACAGTGATGGGACTGGTATTTCACAGTTTAGGGCAGTATAGTGGTGGTCAGCCAGTGCAGTGGGTCATGCTGGGGGTGGTGTTTCAGGTTTTAGGGCAGTGCAGTGGTGTTTTGGCAGTGTAGGGGGTCGTGCTGGGGCTGGTGTTCAGGGTTCAGGGCAGAGCAGTTGTGTTCGGGCAGTGTGGGGGTCATGCTGGGTGTGGTGTTTAAGGGATTAGGGCAGGGCAGTGGTGTTCGGGCAGTGTAGGGGGTCGTGCTGGGGCTGGTGTTTCAGGGTTTAGGGCAGTGCAGTGGTGTTCGGGGAGTATAGGGGGTCGTGCTGGGCTGGTGTTTCAGGGTTTAGGGCAGTGTTGTTGTGTTCGGGCAATGTAGGTGGTCGTGCTGGGGGTGGTGTTTCAGGGTTTAGGGCAGTGCAGTGGTATTTGTGCAGTGTTGGGGTCGTGCTGGGGGTGGTGTTTCAGGACTTAGGGCAGTGCAGTGGTGTACGGGCAGTGTAAAGGGTCGTGCTGGGGGTGGTGGTTCAGGGTTTAGAGCAGTGTAGTTGTGTTCGGGCAGTGTAAGGGGTCGTGCAGGGGGTGGTGTTGCAGGGTTTAGGGCAGTGCAGTATTGTTCGGGCAGTGTAGGGGATCGTCAGGTGGTGGTGTTTAAGGGTTTAGGGCAGTGCAGTGGTGTTTGGGCAGTGTAGGGGGTCATGCTGGGGTTGGTGTTTCAGGGTTTAGGGCAGTGTTGTTGTGTTCGGGCAGTGTAGGGGGTCGTGCTGGGGGTGGTGTTTCAGGGTTTAGGGCAGTGCAGTGGTATTTGGGCAGTGTTGGGGGTCGTGCTGGGGGTGGTGGTTCAGGGTTTAGGGCAGTGCATTGGTGTTCGGGCAGTGTAGAGGGTCGTACTTGTGGTGGTGTTTCAGGGTTTATGGCAATGCAGTGGTGTTTGGGCAGTGTAAGGGGTTGTGCAGGGGGTGGTGTTTTAGGGTTTAGGGCAGTGCGGTGGTGTTCGGGCAGTGTAAGGGGTCGTGCAGGGGGTGGTGTTTCAGGGTTTAGGGCAGTGCAGTGGTATTTGGGCAGTGTATAGGGTCGTGCTCGGGGTGGTGTTTCAGGTTTTAGGGCAATGGAGTGGTGTTTGGGCAGTGTAAGGGGTTGTGCAGGTGGAGGTGTTTTAGGGTTTAGGGCAGTGTAGTGATTTTCGGGCAGTGTAGGGAGTCGTGCAGGGGTGGTGTTTCAGGGTTTAGGGCAGTGCAGTGATGTTTGGGCAGTGTAGGAGGTCATGCTGGGGGTGGTGTTTCAGGGTTTAGGGCAGTGCAGTGGTATTCGGGTAGTGTGAGGGGTCATGCTGGGGCTGGTGTTTTAGGGTTTAGTGCAGTGTATTGGTTTTCGGGCAGTGTAGGGGGTCGTGCTGGGGCTGGAGTTTTAGGGTTAAGCATAGTGCAGTGGTGTTCGGGCAGTGTAGGGGTTTGTGCTGGGGTGGTGTTTTATGGTTTAGGGTAGTGCAGTTGTGGTCGGGCAGAGTAGGGGGTTGTGCAGGGGTTGGCGTTTTAGGGTTTAGGGCAGTGGAGTGGTGTTCGGGCAGTGTAGGGGGTCATGCAGGGTGGTGTTTCAGGGTTTAGGGCAGTGCAGTGGTGATCGGGCAGTGTAGAGGGTCTTGCTGGGGGTGGTGTTTCAGGGTTTAGGGCAGTGCAGTGGTGTTCGGGCATTGTAGGGGGTCGTGCTGGGACTGGTGTTTTAGGGTTTAGGGCAGAGCAGTGGTGTTCGGGCAGTGTTGGGGGATGTGCGAGGGTGGTGGTTTAGGGCAGTGCAGTGGTGTTCGGGCAGTGTAGTGGGTCGTGCTGGGGCTGGTGTTTTAGGGTTCAGGGCAGAGCAGTGGTGTTCGGGCAGTGTGGGGGTCGTGCTGGGGCTGGTGTTTCAGGGTTTAGGGCAGTGCAGTGGTATTCGGGAAGTGTAGGGGGTCATGCTGGGGGTGGTGTGTCAGGGTTTATGGCAGTGCAGTTTTGTTTGTTCAGTATAGGGGTTTGTGCTGGGGGCGGTGTTTTATGGTTTAGGGTAGTGCAGTTGTGGTCGGGCAGTGTTGGGGGTTGTGCAGGGAGTGGTGTTTCAGGGTTTAGGGCAGTGCAGTGGTGTTTGGGCAGTGTTGAGGTTCTTGATGGGGGTGGTGTTTCAGGGTTTAGGGCAGTGGTGTTCAGGCAGTGTAAGGGGTCTTGCTGGGGGTGGTGTTTCAGGGTTTAGGGCAGTTTAGTGGTGTTCAGGCAGTATAGGGGGTCTTGCTTGGGGTGGTGTTTTAGCGTTTAGGGCAGTGCAGTGTCTGGGCAGTGTAGGGGGTCGTGCTGGGGGTGGTGTGTCAGGGTTTAGGGCAGTGTATTAGTTTTCGGGCAGTGTAGGGGGTCTTTCTGGGGCTGGAGTTTAAGGGTTAGGGTAGTGCAGTGGTGTTCGGGCAGTGTAGGGGGTCATGCTGGGGGTGGTGTTTTATGGTGTAGGGTTGTGCAGTGGTGTTCGGGCAGTGTAGGGGGTCATGCAGGGTGGTGTTTCAGGGTTTAGGGCAGTGCAGTGGTGATCGGGCAGAGTAGGGGGTCTTGCTGGGGGTGGTGTTTCAGGGTTTAGTGCAGTGCAGTGGTGTTCGGGCATTGTAGGGGGTCGTGCTGGGACTGGTGTTTTAGGGTTTAGGGCTGTGCAGTGGTGTTTGGGCAGTGTACTGGGTCATGCTGGGGCTGGTGTTTCAGTGTTTAAGGCAGTGCAGTGGTGTTCGGGCAGTGTAGTGGGTCGTGCTGGGCCTGGTGTTTTAGGATTCAGGGCAGAGCAGTGGTGTTCGGGCAGTGTGGGGGTCGTGCTGGGGCTGGTGTTTCAGGGTTTAGGGCAGTGCAGTGGTATTCGGCCAGTGTAGGGGGTCATGCTGGGGGTGGTGTTTCAGGGTTTATGGCAGTGCAGTGTTGTTCGCTCAGTATAGGGGGTTATGCAGGAGGTGGTGTTTCAGGGTTTAGGGCAGTGCAGTATTGTTCGGGCAGTGTAGGGGGTCATGCAGGGGGTGGTGTTTCAGGGTTTAGGGCAGTGCAGTGGTATTCGGGCAGTGTAGGGGGTCGTACTGAGGCTGGTGTTTCAGGGTTCAGGGCAGTGCAGGGGTGTTTTGGCAGTGCAGGGGGTCGTGCTGGGGCAGGCGTTTCAGGGTTCAGAGCAGAGCAGTGGTGTTCGGGCAGTGTGGGGGTCGTGCTGGGGGTGGTGTTTCAGGGATTAGGGCAGTGCAGTGGTGTTCGGGCAGTGTAGGGGGTCGTGCTGGGGCTGGTGTTTCAGGGTTTAGGGCAGTGCAGTGGTGTTCGGGGAGTATAGGCGGTCGTGCTGGGGCTGGTGTTTCAGGGTTTAGGGCAGTGCAGTGGTGGTCGGTCAGTGCAGTGGGTCTTCCTGGGGGTAGTGTTTCAGGGTTTAGGGCAGTGCAATGGTGTTCGGGCAGTGCAGGGGGTCTTGCTGGGGGTGATGTTTCAGGGTTTAGGGAAGAGCAGTGGTGTTCGGGCAGTGCAGGGGGTCATGCAGGGGGATGGTGTTTCGGGGTTTATGGCAGTGCAGTGGTGTTCGGTCAGTGCAGGGGGTCATGCAGGGTGGTGGTGTTTCGGGGTTTAGGGCAGTGCAGTGGTGTTCAGGCAGTGCAGGCAGTCATGCAGGGGGTGGTGATTTGGGGTTTAGGGCAGTGCACTGGTGTTCGGGCAATGCAGGGGGTCGTGCTGGGGCTGGTGTTTCAGGGTTTAGGGCAGTGCAGTGATGTTCAGGGAGTGTAGGGGGCAGTGATGGGGCTGGTATTTCACAGTTTAGGGCAGTGCAGTGGTGGTCAGCCAGTGCAGTGGGTCATGCTGGGGGTGGTGTTTCAGGTTTTAGGGCAGTGCAGTGGTGTTTTGGCAGTGTAGGGGGTCGTGCTGGGGCTGGTGTTTCAGGGTGTAGGGCAGTGCAGTGGTGTTCGGGCAGTGTAGGGGGTCATGCTGGGGGTGGTGTTTCAGGGTTTATGGCAGTGCAGTGTTGTTCGCTCAGTATAGGGGGTTATGCAGGAGGTGGTGTTTCAGGGTTTAGGGCAGTGCAGTATTGTTCGGGCAGTGTAGGGGGTCATGCAGGGGGTGGTGTTTCAGGGTTTAGGGCAGTGCACTGGTGTTCGGGCAATGCAGGGGGTCGTGCTGGGGCTGGTGTTTCAGGGTTTAGGGCAGTGCAGTGATGTTCAGGGAGTGTAGGGGGCAGTGATGGGGCTGGTATTTCACAGTTTAGGGCAGTGCAGTGGTGGTCAGCCAGTGCAGTGGGTCATGCTGGGGGTGGTGTTTCAGGTTTTAGGGCAGTGCAGTGGTGTTTTGGCAGTGTAGGGGGTCGTGCTGGGGCTGGTGTTTCAGGGTGTAGGGCAGTGCAGTGGTGTTCGGGCAGTGTAGAGGGTCGTGCTGGGGGTGGTGTTTCAGGGTTCAGGGCAGAGCAGTTGTGTTCGGGCAGTATGGGGGTCGTGCTGGGTGTGGTGTTTAAGGGATTAGGGCAGGCCAGTGGTGTTCGGGCAGTGTAGGGGGTCGTGCTGGGGGTGGTGTTTCAGGGTTTAGGGCAGTGCAGTGGTATTTGGGCAGTGTTGGGGGTCGTGCTGGGGGTGGTGGTTCAGGGTTTAGGGCAGTGCAGTGGTGTTCGGGCAGTGTAGAGGGTCGTGCTGGGGGTGGTGTTTCAGGGTTCAGGGCAGAGCAGTTGTTTTCGGGCAGTATGGGGGTCGTGCTGGGTGTGGTGTTTAAGGGATTAGGGCAGGCCAGTGGTGTTCGGGCAGTGTAGGGGGTCGTGCTGGGGCTGGTACTTCAGGGTTTAGAGCAGTGCAGTGGTGTTCGGGGAGTATAGGGGGTCGTGCTGGGGCTGGTGTTTTAGGGTTTAGGGCAGTGTTGTTGTGTTCGGGCAGTGTAGGGGGTCGTGCTGGGGGTGGTGTTTCAGGGTTTAGGGCAGTGCAGTGGTATTTGTGCAGTGTTGGGGATCGTGCTGGGGTGGTGTTTCAGGGCTTAGGGCAGTGCAGTGGTGTACGGGCAGTGTAAAGGGTCGTGCTGGGGGTTGTGGTTCAGGGTTTAGAGCAGTGTAGTGGTGTTTGGGCAGTGTAAGGGGTTGTGCAGGGGGTGGTGTTTTAGGGTTTAGGGCAGTGCGGTGGTGTTCGGGAAGTGTAAGGGGTCGTGCAGGGGGTGGTGTTTCAGGGTTTAGGGCAGTGCAGTATTGTTCGGGCAGTGTAGGGGTTCGTGCAGGTGGTGGTGTTTAAGGGTTTAGGGCAGTGCAGTGGTGTTCGGGCAGTGTAGGGGGTCATGCTGGGACTGGTGTTTCAGGGTTTAGGGCAGTGTTGTTGTGTTCGGGCAGTGTAGGGGGTCGTACTGGGGGTGGTGTTTCAGGGTTTAGGGCAGTGCAGTGGTATTCGGGAAGTGTAGGGGGTCATGCTGGGGGGGGTGTTTCAGGGTTTATGGCAGTGCAGTTTTGTTCGTTCAGTATAGGGGGTTATGCAGGGTGTCGTGTTTCAGGGTTTAGGGCAGTGCAGTATTGTTCGGACAGTGTAGGGGTTCATGCTGGGGTGGTGTTTCAGGGTTTAGGGCAGTGCAATGGTGTTCAGGCAGTGTAGGGGTTCGTGCAGGGGGTGGTGTTTCAGGTTTTAGGGCAGTGCAGTGGTGTTTGGGCAGTGTTGAGTTTCTTCATGGGGGTGGTGTTTCAGAGTTTAGGGCAGTGGTGTTCAGGCAGTGTAAGGGGTCTTGCTGGGGGTGGTGTTTCAGGGTTTAGGGCAGTTTAGTGGTGTTCAGGCAGTATAGGGGGTCTTGCTGGGGGTGGTGTTTCAGGGTTAAGCGTAGTGCAGTGGTGTTCGGGCAGTGTAGGGGGTCATGCTGGGGGTGGTGTTTTATGGTGTAGGGTTGTGCAGTGGTGTTCGGGCAGTGTAGGGGTCGCGCAGGGGGTGGCGTTTTAGGGTTTAGGGCAGTGTAGTAGTGTTCGGGAAGTGTAGGGGGTCATGCAGGGGGTGGTGTTTCAGAGATTAGGGCAGTGCAGTGGTGTTCGGCAGTGTAGCAGGTATTGAAGGGTTGTGTTTCAGGGTTTAGGGCAGTGCAGTGGTGATCGGGCAGTGTAGGGGGTCTTGCTGGGGGTGGTGTTTCAGGGTTTAGGGCAGTGCAGTGGTGTTCGGGCATTGTAGGGGGTCGTGCTGGGACTGGTGTTTTGAGGTTTAGGGCTGTGCAGTGGAGCTTGGGCAGTGTACTGGGTCATGCTGGGGCTGGTGTTTCAGTGTTTAAGGCAGTGCAGTGGTGTTCGGGCAGTGTAGTGGGTCGTGCTGGGGCTGGTGTTTTTGGATTCAGGGCAGAGCAGTGGTGTTCGGGCAGTGTGGGGGTCGTGCGGGGGCTGGTGTTTCAGGGTTTAGGGCAGTGCAGTGGTATTTGGGAAGTGTAGGGGGTCATGCTGGGGGTGGTGTTTCAGGGTTTATGGCAGTGCAGTGTTGTTCGCTCAGTATAGGGGGTTATGCAGGAGGTGGTGTTTCAGGGTTTAGGGCAGTGCAGTATTGTTCGGGCAGTGTAGGGGGTCATGCAGGGGGTGGTGTTTCAGGGTTTAGGGCAGTGCAGTGGTGTTCGGGCAGTGTAGGGGGTCGTACTGAGGCTGGTGTTTCAGGGTTTAGGGCAGTGCAGTATTGTTCGGGCAGTGTAGGGGGTCATGCAGGGGGTGGTGTTTCAGGGTTTAGGGCAGTGCAGTGGTGTTCGGGCAGTGTAGGGGGTCATGCTGGGGCAGGTGTTTCAGGGTTCAGGGCAGAGCAGTGGTGTTCGGGCAGTGTGGGGTCGTGCTGGGGGTGGTGTTTCAGGGATTAGGGCAGTGCAGTGGTGTTCAGGCAGTGTAGGGGTTCGTGCAGGGGGTGGTGTTTCAGGTTTTAGGGCAGTGCAGTGGTGTTTGGGCAGTGTTGAGTTTCTTCATGGGGGTGGTGTTTCAGAGTTTAGGGCAGTGGTGTTCAGGCAGTGTAAGGGGTCTTGCTGGGGGTGGTGTTTCAGGGTTTAGGGCAGTTTAGTGGTGTTCAGGCAGTATAGGGGGTCATGCTGGGGGGGGTGTTTCAGGGTTTATGGCAGTGCAGTTTTGTTCGTTCAGTATAGGGGGTTATGCAGGGTGTCGTGTTTCAGGGTTTAGGGCAGTGCAGTATTGTTCGGACAGTGTAGGGGTTCATGCTGGGGTGGTGTTTCAGGGTTTAGGGCAGTGCAATGGTGTTCAGGCAGTGTAGGGGTTCGTGCAGGGGGTGGTGTTTCAGGTTTTAGGGCAGTGCAGTGGTGTTTGGGCAGTGTTGAGTTTCTTCATGGGGGTGGTGTTTCAGAGTTTAGGGCAGTGGTGTTCAGGCAGTGTAAGGGGTCTTGCTGGGGGTGGTGTTTCAGGGTTTAGGGCAGTTTAGTGGTGTTCAGGCAGTATAGGGGGTCTTGCTGGGGGTGGTGTTTCAGGGTTAAGCGTAGTGCAGTGGTGTTCGGGCAGTGTAGGGGGTCATGCTGGGGGTGGTGTTTTATGGTGTAGGGTTGTGCAGTGGTGTTCGGGCAGTGTAGGGGTCGCGCAGGGGGTGGCGTTTTAGGGTTTAGGGCAGTGTAGTAGTGTTCGGGAAGTGTAGGGGGTCATGCAGGGGGTGGTGTTTCAGAGATTAGGGCAGTGCAGTGGTGTTCGGCAGTGTAGCAGGTATTGAAGGGTTGTGTTTCAGGGTTTAGGGCAGTGCAGTGGTGATCGGGCAGTGTAGGGGGTCTTGCTGGGGGTGGTGTTTCAGGGTTTAGGGCAGTGCAGTGGTGTTCGGGCATTGTAGGGGGTCGTGCTGGGACTGGTGTTTTGAGGTTTAGGGCTGTGCAGTGGAGCTTGGGCAGTGTACTGGGTCATGCTGGGGCTGGTGTTTCAGTGTTTAAGGCAGTGCAGTGGTGTTCGGGCAGTGTAGTGGGTCGTGCTGGGGCTGGTGTTTTTGGATTCAGGGCAGAGCAGTGGTGTTCGGGCAGTGTGGGGGTCGTGCGGGGGCTGGTGTTTCAGGGTTTAGGGCAGTGCAGTGGTATTTGGGAAGTGTAGGGGGTCATGCTGGGGGTGGTGTTTCAGGGTTTATGGCAGTGCAGTGTTGTTCGCTCAGTATAGGGGGTTATGCAGGAGGTGGTGTTTCAGGGTTTAGGGCAGTGCAGTATTGTTCGGGCAGTGTAGGGGGTCATGCAGGGGGTGGTGTTTCAGGGTTTAGGGCAGTGCAGTGGTGTTCGGGCAGTGTAGGGGGTCATGCTGGGGCAGGTGTTTCAGGGTTCAGGGCAGAGCAGTGGTGTTCGGGCAGTGTGGGGTCGTGCTGGGGGTGGTGTTTCAGGGATTAGGGCAGTGCAGTGGTGTTCGGGCAGTGTAGGGGGTCGTGCTGGGGCTGGTGTTTCAGGGTTTAGGGCGGTGCAGTGGTGTTCGGGGAGTGTAGGCGGTCGTGCTGGGGCTGGTGTTTCAGGGTTTAGGACAGTGCAGTGGTGGTCGGTCAGTGCAGTGGGTCTTCCTGGGGGTGGTGTTTCAGGGTTTAGGGCAGTGCAGTGGTGTTCGGGCAGTGCAGGGGGTCTTGCTGGGGGTGATGTTTCAGGGTTTAGGGAAGTGCAGTGGTGTTCGGGCAGTGCAGGGGGTCGTGCAGGGGGATGGTGTTTCGGGGTTTAGGGAAGTGCAGTGGTGTTCGGGCAGTGCAGGGGGTCATGCAGGGGGGTGGTGTTTCGGGGTTTAGGGCAGTGCAGTGGTGTTCAGGCAGTGCAGGGGGTCGTTCTGGGGATGGAGTTTCAGGGTATAGGGCAGTGCAGTGGTGTTCGGGCAGTGTAGGGGTTGTGCTGGGGGGTGTTTCAGGGTTTAGGGCAGTGCAGTGGTGTCCGGGCAGTGTAGGGGGTCATGCAGGGTGTGGTGTTTCAGGGTTTAGGGCCGTGCAGTGCTGTTCTGGCAGTGTAGGGGGTCATGCACGGGGTGGTGTTTCAGTGTTTAGAGCAGTGTAGTGGTGTTCGGGCAGTGTAGGGGGTCTTGCAGGAGGTGGTGTTTCAGGGTTTAGGGCAGTGCAGTGGTGTTCGTTCAGTATAGGGGGTCGTGCAGGGGGTGGTGTTTCAAGGTTTAGGGCAGTGCAGTATTGTTCGGGAATTGTAGGGGGTCGTGCAGGGGGTGGTGTTTCAGGGTTTAGGGCAGTGCAGTGGTGTTCGGGCAGTGTAGGGGGTCGTGCTGAGGCTGGTGTTTCAGGGTTCAGGGCAGTGCAGTGGTGTTTTGGCAGTGTAGGGGGTCGTGCTGAGTCTGGTGTTTCAGGGTTCAGGGCAGAGCAGTGGTGTTCGGGCAGTGTGGGGGTCATGCTGGGGGTGGTGTTTCAGGGATTAGGGCAGTGCAGTGGTGTTCGGGCAGTGTTGGGGGTCGTGCTGGGGCTGGTATTTCAGGGTTAAGGGCAGTGCAGTGGTGTTCGGGCAGTGTAGGGGGTCATGCTGGGGCTGGTGTTTCAGGGTTTAGGGCAGTGCAGTGGTATTTGGGCAGTGTTGGGGGTCGTGCTGGGGGTGGTGGTTCAGGGTTTAGGGCAGTGCAGTGGTGTTCGGGCAGTGTAGAGGGTCGTGCTCGGGGTGGTGTTTCAGGGTTTAGGGCAATGCAGTGGTGTTTGGGCAGTGTAGGGGGTCGTGCTGATGGTGGTGTTTCAGGGTTTAGGGCAGTGCAGTGGTATTCGACCAGTGTGAGGGGTCATGCTGGGGCTAGGGTTTTAGGGTTTAGTGCAGTGTATTGGTTTTCGGGCAGTGTAGGGGGTCGTGCTGGGGCTGGAGTTTTAGGGTTAAGCATAGTGCAGTGGTGTTCGGGCAGTGTAGGGGTTTGTGCTGGGGGTGGTGTTTTATGGTTTAGGGTAGTGCAGTTGTGGTCGGGCAGTGTAGGGGGTTGTGCAGGGGTTGGAGTTTTAGGGTTTAGGGCAGTGGAGTGGTGTTCGGGCAGTGTAGGGGGTCATGCAGGGTGGTGTTTCAGGGTTTAGGGCAGTGCAGTGGTGATCGGGCAGTGTAGGGGGTCTTGCTGGGGGTGGTGTTTCAGGGTTTAGGGCAGTGCAGTGGTGTTCGGGCATTGTAGGGGGTCATGCTGGGACTGGTGTTTTAGGGTTTAGGGCAGTGGAGTGGTGTTTGGGCAGTGTACTGGGTCATGCTGGGGCTGGTGTTTCAGGGTTTAAGGCAGTGCAGTGGTGTTCGGGCAGTGTAGGGGTTTGTGCTGGGGGTGGTGTTTTATGGTTTAGGGTAGTGCAGTTGTGGTCGGGCAGTGTAGGGGGTTGTGCAGGGGTTGGAGTTTTAGGGTTTAGGGCAGTGGAGTGGTGTTCGGGCAGTGTAGGGGGTCATGCAGGGTGGTGTTTCAGGGTTTAGGGCAGTGCAGTGGTGATCGGGCAGTGTAGGGGGTCTTGCTGGGGGTGGTGTTTCAGGGTTTAGGGCAGTGCAGTGGTGTTCGGGCATTGTAGGGGGTCGTGCTGGGACTGGTGTTTTAGGGTTTAGGGCAGTGCAGTGGTGTTTGGGCAGTGTACTGGGTCATGCTGGGGCTGGTGTTTCAGGGTTTAAGGCAGTGCAGTGGTGTTCGGGCAGTGTAGGGGGTCATGTTGTGGCTGGTGTTTCAGGGTTTAGGGCAGAGCAGTGGTGTTCGGGCAGTGTTGGGGGATGTGCGAGGGTGGTGGTTTAGGGCAGTGCAGTGGTGTTCGGGCAGTGTAGTGGGTCGTGCCGGGGCTGGTGTTTTAGGGTTCAAGGCAGAGCAGTGGTGTTCAAGCAGTGTGGGGGTCGTGCTGGGGCTGGTGTTTCTGGGTTTAGGGCAGTGCAGTGGTATTCGGGAAGTGTAGGGGGTCATGCTGGGGGTGGTGTTTCAGGATTTATGGCAGTGCAGTTTTGTTCGTTCAGTATAGGGGTTTATGCAGGGGGTCGTGTTTTAGGGTTTAGGGCAGTGCAGTATTGTTCGGGCCGTGTAGGGGTTCATGCTGGGGTGGTGTTTCAGGGTTTAGGGCAGTGCAGTGGTGTTCAGGCAGTGTAGGGGTTCGTGCAGGGGGTGGTGTTTCAGGTTTTAGGGCAGTGCAGTGGTGTTCGGGCAGTGTTGAGGTTCTTCATGGGGGTGGTGTTTCAGGGTTTAGGGCAGTGGTGTTCAGGCAGTGTAAGGGGTCTTGCTGGGGGTGGTGTTTCAGGGTTTAGGGCAGTTTAGTGGTGTTCAGGCAGTATAGGGGGTCTTGCTGGGGGTGGTGTTTCAGGGTTTAGGGCAGTGCAGTGGTGTTTGGGCAGTGTAGGGGGTCGTGCTGGGGGTGGTGTTTCAGGGTTTAGGGCAGTGCAGTGGTGTTCGGGCAGTGTGAGGGGTCGTGCTCGGGCTGGTGTTTTAGGGTTTAGGGCAGTGTATTGGTTTTCGGGCAGTGTAGGGGGTCTTGCTGGGGCTGGAGTTTAAGGGTTAAGAGTAGTGCAGTGGTGTTCGGGCAGTGTAGGGGGTCATGCTGGGGGTGGTGTTTTATGGTGTAGGGTTGTGCAGTGGTGTTCGGGCAGTGTAGGGGTCGCGCATGGGGTGGCGTTTTAGGGTTTAGGGCAGTGTAGTAGTGTTCGGGAAGTGTAGGGGGTCATGCAGGGGGTGGCGTTTCAGAGATTAGGGCAGTGCAGTGGTGTTCGGCAGTGTAGCGGGTCATGCAGGGTGGTGTTTCCGGGTTTAGGGCAGTGCGGTGGTGATCGGGCAGTGTAGGGGGTCTTGCTGGGGGTGGTGTTTCAGGGTTTAGGGCAGTGCAGTGGTGTTCGGGCATTGTAGGGGGTCGTGCTGGGACTGGTGTTTTGGGGTTTAGGGCTGTGCAGTGGTGTTTGGGCAGTGTACTGGGTCATGCTGGGGCTGGTGTTTCAGTGTTTAAGGCAGTGCAGTGGTGTTCGGGCAGTGTAGTGGGTCGTGCTGGGGCTTGTGTTTTAGGATTCAGGGCAGAGCAGTGGTGTTCGGGCAGTGTGGGGGTCGTGCTGGGGCTGGTGTTTCAGGGTTTAGGGCAGTGCAGCGGTATTTGGGAAGTGTAGGGGGTCATGCTGGGGGTGGTGTTTCAGGGTTTATGGCAGTGCAGTGTTGTTCGCTCAGTATAGGGGGTTATGCAGGAGGTGGTGTTTCAGGGTTTAGGGCAGTGCAGTATTGTTCGGGCAGTGTAGGGGGTCATGCAGGGGGTGGTGTTTCAGGGTTTAGGGAAGTACAGTGGTGTTCGGGCAGTGTAGGGGGTCGTACTGAGGCTGGTGTTTCAGGGTTCAGGGCAGTGCAGTGGTGTTTTGGCAGTGCAGGGGGTCGTGCTGGGGCAGGCGTTTCAGGGTTCAGGGCAGAGCAGTGGTGTTCGGGCAGTGTGGGGGTCGTGCTGGGGGTGGTGTTTCAGGGATTAGGGCAGTGCAGTGGTGTTCGGGCAGTGTAGGGGGTCGTGCTGGGGCTGGTGTTTCAGGGTTTAGGGCAGTGCAGTGGTGTTCGGGGAGTGTAGGCGGTCGTGCTGGGGCTGGTGTTTCAGGGTTTAGGGCAGTGCAGTGGCGGTCGGTCAGTGCAGTGGGTCTTCCTGGGGGTGGTGTTTAAGGGTTTAGGTCAGTGCAGTGGTGTTCGGGTAGTGCAGGGGGTCTTGCTGGGGGTGATGTTTCAGGGTTTAGGCAAGTGCAGTGGTGTTCGGGCAGTGCAGGGGGTCGTGCAGGGGGATGGTGTTTCGGGGTTTAGGGAAGTGCAGTGGTGTTCCGGCAGTGCAGGGGGTCATGCAGGGGGGTGGGGTTTCGGGGTTTAGGGCAGTGCAGGGGTGTTCAGGCAGTGCAGGGGGTCGTGCTAGGGATGGAGTTTCAGGGTATAGGGCAGTGCAGTGGTGTTCGGGCAGTGTAGGGGTTGTGCTGGGGGGTGTTTCAGGGTTTAGGGCAGTGCAGTGGTGTCCGGGAAGTGTAGGGGGTCATGCAGGGTGTGGTGTTTCAGGGTTTAGGGCCGTGCAGTGCTGTTCTGGCAGTGTAGGGGGTCATGCACGGGGTGGTGTTTCAGTGTTTAGAGCAGTGTAGTGGTGTTCGGGCAGTGTAGGGGGTCTTGCAGGGGGTGGTGTTTCAGGGTTTAGGGCAGTGCAGTGGTGTTCGTTCAGTATAGGGGGTCGTGCAGGGGGTGGTGTTTCAGGGTTTAGGGCAGTGCAGTGGTGTTCGGGCAGTGTAGGGGGTCGTGCTGAGGCTGGTGTTTCAGGGTACAGGGCAGTGCAGTGGTGTTTTGGCAGTGTAGGGGGTCATGCTGGGGCTGGTGTTTCAGGGTTCAGGGCAGAGCAGTGGTGTTCGGACAGTGTGGGGGTCGTGCTGGGGGTGGTGTTTCAGGGATTAGGGCAGTGCAGTGGTGTTCGGGCAGTGTAGGGGGTCGTGCTGGGGCTGGTATTTCAGGGTTTAGGGCAGTGCAGTGGTGTTCGGGGAGTGAAGGCGGTCATGCTGGGGCTGGTGTTTCAGGGTTTAGGGCAGTGCAGTGGTGGTCGGTCAGTACAATGGGTCTTGGTGGGGTGGTGTTTCAGGGTTTAGGGCAGTGCAGTTGTGTTCGGGCAGTGCAGGGGGTCTTGCTGGGGGTGATGTTTCAGGGTTTTAGGAAATGCAGTGGTGTTCGGGCAGTGCAGGGGGATGGTGTTTCGGGGTTTAGGGCAGTGCAGTGGTGTTCAGGCAGTGCAGCTGGTCGTGCTGGGGATGGAGTTTCAGGGTATAGGGCAGTGCAGTGGTGTTCGGGCAGTGTAGGGGTTGTGCTCGGGGGGGGTGTTTCGGGGTTTAGGGCAGTGAGTTGTGTCCGGGCAGTGTAGGGGGTCATGTTGTGGCTGGTGTTTCAGGGTTTAGGGCAGAGCAGTGGTGTTCGGGCAGTGTTGGGGGATGTGCGAGGGTGGTGGTTTAGGGCAGTGCAGTGGTGTTCGGGCAGTGTAGTGGGTCGTGCCGGGGCTGGTGTTTTAGGGTTCAGGGCAGAGCAGTGGTGTTCGGGCAGTGTGGGGGTTGTGCTGGGGCTGGTGTTTCAGGGTTTAGGGCAGTGCAGTGGTATTCGGGAAGTGTAGGGGGTCATTCTGGGGGTGGTGTTTCAGGGTTTATGGCAGTGCAGTTTTGTTCGTTCAGTATAGGGGGTTATGCAGGGGGTCATGTTTCAGGGTTTAGGGCAGTGCAGTATTGTTCGGGCAGTGTAGGGGTTCATGCTGGGGTGGTGTTTCAGGGTTTAGGGCAGTGCAGTGGTGTTCAGGCAGTGTAGGGGTTCGTGCAGGGGGTGGTGTTTCAGGTTTTAGGGCTGTGCAGTGGTGTTTGGGCAGTGTACTGGGTCATGCTGGGGCTGGTGTTTCAGTGTTTAAGGCAGTGCAGTGGTGTTCGGGCAGTGTAGTGGGTCGTGCTGGGGCTGGTGTTTTAGGATTCAGGGCAGAGCAGTGGTGTTCTGGCAGTGTGGGGGTCGTGCTGGGGCTGGTGTTTCAGGGTTTAGGGCAGTGCAGTGGTATTTGGGAAGTGTAGGGGGTCATGCTGGGGGTGGTGTTTCAGGGTTTATGGCAGTGCAGTGTTGTTCGCTCAGTATAGGGGGTTATGCAGGAGGTGGTGTTTCAGGGTTTAGGGCAGTGCAGTATTGTTCGGGCAGTGTAGGGGGTCATGCAGGGGGTGGTGTTTCAGGGTTTAGGGCAGTGCAGTGGTGTTCGGGCAGTGTAGGGGGTCGTACTGAGGCTGGTGTTTCAGGGTTCAGGGCAGTGCAGTGGTGTTTTGGCAGTGCAGGGGGTCGTGCAGGGGCAGGTCTTTCAGGGTTCAGGGCAGAGCAGTGGTGTTCGGGCAGTGTGGGGGTCGTGCTGGGGGTGGTGTTTCAGGGATTAGGGCAGTGCAGTGGTGTTCGGGCAGTGTAGGGGGTCGTGCTGGGGCTGGTGTTTCAGGGTTTAGGGCAGTGCAGTGGTGTTCGGGGAGTGTAGGCGGTCGTGCTGGGGCTGGTGTTTCAGGGTTTAGGGCAGTGCAGTGGTGGTCGGTCAGTGCAGTGGGTCTTCCTGGGGGTGGTGTTTCAGGGTTTAGGGCAGTGCAGTGGTGTTCGGGCAGTGCAGGGGGTCTTGCTGGAGGTGATGTTTCAGGGTTTAGGGAAGTGCAGTGGTGTTCGGGCAGTAAAGGGGGTCGTGCAGGGGGATGGTGTTTCGGGGTTTAGGGAAGTGCAGTGGTGTTCGGGCAGTGCAGGGGGTCATGCAGGGGGGTGGTGTTTCGGGGTTTAGGGCAGTGCAGTGGTGTTCAGGCAGTGCAGGGGGTCGTGCTGGGGATGGAGTTTCAGGGTATAGGGCAGTGCAGTGGTGTTTGGGCAGTGTAGGGGTTGTGCTGGGGGGTGTTTCAGGGTTTAGGGCAGTGCAGTGGTGTCCAGGCAGTGTAGGGGGTCATGCAGGGTGTGGTGTTTCAGGGTTTAGGGCCGTGCAGTGCTGTTCTGGCAGTGTAGGGGGTCATGCACGGGGTGGTGTTTCAGTGTTTAGAGCAGTGTAGTGGTGTTCGGGCAGTGTAGGGGGTCTTACAGGGGGTGGTGTTTCAGGGTTTAGGGCAGTGCAGTGGTGTTCGTTCAGTATAGGGGGTCGTGCAGGGGGTGGTGTTTCAAGGTTTAGGGCAGTGCAGTATTGTTCGGGCATTGTAGGGGGTCGTGCTGAGGTTGGTGTTTCAGGGTTCAGGGCAGTGCAGTGGTGTTTTGGCAGTGTAGGGGGTCATGCTGGGTCTGGTGTTTCAGGGTTCAGGGCAGAGCAGTGGTGTTCGGGCAGTGTGGGGGTCATGCTGGGGGTGGTGTTTCAGGGATTAGGGCAGTGCAGTGGTGTTCGGGCAGTGTAGGGGGGCGGTGCTGGGGCTGGTATTTCAGGGTTCAGGGCAGTGTTGTTGTGCTCGGGCAGTGTAGGGGGTCGTGCTGGGGTCGGTGTTTCAGGGTTTAGAGCAGTGCAGTGGTATTTGGGCAGTGTTGGGGGTCGTGCTGGGGGTGGTGGTTCAGGGTTTAGGGCAGTGCAGTGGTGTTCGGGCAGTGTAGGGGTTGTGCTCGGGGGGGTGTTTCGGGGTTTAGGGCAGTGCAGTGGTGTCCGGGCAGTGTAGGGGGTCATGTTGTGGCTGGTGTTTCAGGGTTTAGGGCAGAGCAGTGGTGTTCGGGCAGTGTTGGGGGATGTGCGAGGGTGGTGGTTTAGGGCAGTGCAGTGGTGTTCGGGCAGTGTAGTGGGTCGTGCCGGGGCTGGTGTTTTAGGGTTCAGGGCAGAGCAGTGGTGTTCGGGCAGTGTGGGGGTTGTGCTGGGGCTGGTGTTTCAGGGTTTAGGGCAGTGCAGTGGTATTCGGGAAGTGCAGGGGGTCATTCTGGGGGTGGTGTTTCAGGGTTTATGGCAGTGCAGTTTTGTTCGTTCAGTATAGGGGGTTATGCAGGGGGTCATGTTTCAGGGTTTAGGGCAGTGCAGTATTGTTCGGGCAGTGTAGGGGTTCATGCTGGGGTGGTGTTTCAGGGTTTAGGGCAGTGCAGTGGGGTTCAGGCAGTGTAGGGGTTCGTGCAGGGGGTGGTGTTTCAGGTTTTAGGGCTGTGCAGTGGTGTTTGGGCAGTGTACTGGGTCATGCTGGGGCTGGTGTTTCAGTGTTTAAGGCAGTGCAGTGGTGTTCGGGCAGTGTAGTGGGTCGTGCTGGGGCTGGTGTTTTAGGATTCAGGGCAGAGCAGTGGTGTTCTGGCAGTGTGGGGGTCGTGCTGGGGCTGGTGTTTCAGGGTTTAGGGCAGTGCAGTGGTATTTGGGAAGTGTAGGGGGTCATGCTGGGGGTGGTGTTTCAGGGTTTATGGCAGTGCAGTGTTGTTCGCTCAGTATAGGGGGTTATGCAGGAGGTGGTGTTTCAGGGTTTAGGGCAGTGCAGTATTGTTCGGGCAGTGTAGGGGGTCATGCAGGGGGTGGTTTTTCAGGGTTTAGGGCAGTGCAGTGGTGTTCGGGCAGTGTAGGGGGTCATACTGAGGCTGGTGTTTCAGGGTTCAGGGCAGTGCAGTGGTGTTTTGGCAGTGCAGGGGGTCGTGCTGGGGCAGGTCTTTCAGGGTTCAGGGCAGAGCAGTGGTGTTCGGGCAGTGTGGGGGTCGTGCTGGGGGTGGTGTTTCAGGGATTAGGGCAGTGCAGTGGTGTTCGGGCAGTGTAGGGGGTCGTGCTGGGGCTGGTGTTTCAGGGTTTAGGGCAGTGAAGTGGTGTTCGGGGAGTGTAGGCGGTCGTGCTGGGGCTGGTGTTTCAGGGTTTAGGGCAGTGCAGTGGTGTTCGGTCAGTGCAGTGGGTCTTCCTGGGGGTGGTGTTTCAGGGTTTAGGGCAGTGCAGTGGTGTTCGGGCAGTGTAGGGGTTCATGCTGGGGTGGTGTTTCAGGGTTTAGGGCAGTGCAGTGGTTTTCAGGCAGTGTAGGGGTTTGTGCAGGGGGTGGTGTATCAGGTTTTAGGGCAGTGCAGTGGTGTTTGGGCAGTGTTGAGGTTCTTGATGGGGGTGGTGTTTCAGGGTTTAGGGCAGTGGTGTCCAGGCGGTGTAAGGGGTCTTGCTGGGGGTGGTGTTTGACGGTTTAGGGTAGTTTAGTGGTGTTCAGGCAGTGTAGGGGGTCTTGCAGGGGGTGGTGTTTCAGGGTTTAGGGCAGTGGTGTTCGGGCAGTGTAGGGGGTCTATCTGGGGGTGGTGTTTCAGGGTTTATGGCAGTGCAGTGTTGTTCGTTCAGTATAGGGGGTTACGCAGGATGTGGTGTTTCAGGGTTTAGGGCAGTGCAGTATTGTTCGGGCAGTGTAGGGGGTCATGCAGGAGGTGGTGTTTCAGGGTTTAGGGCAGTGCAGTTGTGTTCGGGCAGTGTAGGGGGTCGTACTGGTGGTGGTGTTTCAGGGTTTAGGGCACTGCAGTGGTGTCCGGTCAGTGTAGGGGGTCGTGCTGGGACTGGTGCTTTAGGGTTTAGGGCAGTGCAGTGGTGTTTGGGCAATGTACTGGGTCATGCTGGGGCTGGTGTTTCAGTGTTTAAGGCAGTGCAGTGGTGTTCGGGTAGTGTAGGGGGTCATGTTGTGGCTGGTGTTTTAGGGTTTAGGGCAGAGCAGTGCTGTTCGGACAGTGTTGGGGGATGTGTGGGGGTGGTGGTTTAGGGCAGTGCAATGGCGTTCGGGCAGTGTAGTGGGTCATGCTGGGGCTGGTGTTCTAGGGTTTAGGGCAGTGCAGTGGTGTTTGGGCAGTGTACTGGGTCATGCTAGGGCTGGTGTTTCAGGGTTTAGGGCAATGCAGTGGTATTCGGGAAGTATAGGGGGTGGTGTTTCAGGGTTTAGGGCAGTGCAGTGGTATTCAGGAAATGTAGGGGGTAGTGCAGGGGGTGGTGTTTCAGGGTTTAGGGCAGTGCAGTGGTTTTCGGGCAGTGTAGGGGGTAGTGCTGGGGCTGGTCTTTCAGGGTTTAGGGCAGTACAGTGGTGTTCGGGCAGTGTAGGGGCTTGTGCGGGGGGTGGTGTTTCAGGGTTTAGGGCAGTGCAGTGGTGTTCGGGCAGTGTAGGCGGTCGTGCGGGGGTTGTGTTTCAGGGTTTCGGGCAGTGCAGTGGTGTTCGGGCAGTGTAGGGGTTCGTGCTGGGGTGGTGTTTCAGGGTTTAGGGCAGTGCAGTGGTGTTCAGGCAGTGTAGGGGTTCGTGCAGGGGGTGGTGTTTCAGGTTTTAGGGCAGTGCAGTGGTGTTTGGGCAGTGTTGAGGTTCTTGATGGGGGTGGTGTTTCAGGGTTTAGGGCAGTGGTGTTCAGGCAGTGTAAGGTGTCTTGCTGGGGTGGTGTTTGAGGGTTTAGGGCAGTTTAGTGGTGTTCAGGCAGTGTAGGGGTCTTGCTGGGGGTGGTGTTTCAGGGTTTAGGGCAGTGGTGTTCGGGCAGTGTAGGGGGTCTTTCTGGGGGTGGTGTTTCAGGGTTTAGGGCAGTGCAGTGGTATTCGGGCAGTGTAGGGGGTCGTGCAGGGGGTTGGTGTTTCAGGGTTTAGGGCAGTGCATTGGTGTTTGGGCAGTGTAGGGGGTCGTGCTAGGGCTGGTGTTTTAGGGTTTAGGGCAGTGTATTGGTTTTCGGGCAGTGTTGGGGGATGTGTGGGAGTGGTGGTTTAGGGCAGTGCAGTGGCGTTCGGGCAGTGTAGTGGGTCATGCTGGGGCTGGTGTTCTAGGGTTTAGGGCAGTGCAGTGGTGTTTGGGCAGTGTACTGGGTCATGCTAGGGCTGGTGTTTCAGGGTTTAGGGCAATGCAGTGGTATTCGGGAAGTATAGGGGGTCATGCTGGGGGTGGTGTTTCAGGGTTTAGGGCAGTGCAGTGGTATTCAGGAAATGTAGGGGGTAGTGCAGGGGGTGGTGTTTCAGGGTTTTGGGCAGTGCAGTGGTGTTCGGGCAGTGTAGGGGGTAGTGCTGGGGGTGGTCTTTCAGGGTTTAGGGCAGTACAGTGGTGTTCGGGCAGTGTAGGGGCTTGTGCGGGGGATGGTGTTTCAAGGTTTAGGGCAGTGCAGTGGTGTTCGGGCATTGTAGGGGGTCGTGCTGGGACAGGTGTTTTAGGGTTTAGGGCAGTGCAGTGGTGTTTGGACAGTGTACTGGGTCATGCTGGGGCTGGTGTTTCAGGGTTTAAGGCAGTGCAGTGGTGTTCGGGCAGTGTAGGGGGTCATGTTGTGGCTGGTGTTTCAGGGTTTAGGGAAGAGCAGTGGTGTTCGGGCAGTGTTGGGGGATGTGCGAGGGTGGTGGTTTAGGGCAGTGCAGTGGTGTTCGGGCAGTGTAGTGGGTCGTGCCGGGGCTGGTGTTTTAGGGTTCAGGGCAGAGCAGTGGTGTTCGGGCAGTGTGGGGGTCGTGCTGGGGCTGGTGTTTCAGGGTTTAGGGCAGTGCAGTGGTATTCAGGAAGTGTAGGAGGTCATGCTGGGGGTGGTGTTTCAGGGTTTATGGCAGTGCAGTTTTGTCCGTTCAGTATAGCGGGTTATGCAGGGGGTCGTGTTTCAGGGTTTAGGGCAGTGCAGTATTGTTCGGGCAGTGTAGGGGTTCATGCTGGGGTGGTGTTTCAGGGTTTAGGGCAGTGCAGTGGTGTTCAGGCAGTTTAGGGGTTCGTGCAGGGGGTGGTGTTTCAGGTTTTAGGGCAGTGCAGTGGTGTTTGGGCAGTGTTGAGGTTCTTGATGGGGTGGTGTTTCAGGGTTTAGGGCAGTGGTGTTCAGGCAGTGTAAGGGGTCTTGCTGGTGGTGGTGTTTGAGGGTTTAGGGCAGTTTAGTGGTGTTCAGGCAGTGTAGGGGGTCTTGCTGGGGGTGGTGTTTCAGGGTTTCGGGCAGTGGTGTTCGGGCAGTGTAGGGGGTCTTTCTGGGGGTGGTGTTTCAGGGTTTAGGGCAGTGCAGTGGTATTCGGGTAGTGTAGGGGGTCGTGCAGGGGGTTGGTGTTTCAGGGTTTAGGGCAGTGCATTGGTGTTTGGGCAGTGTAGGGGGTCGTGCTAGGGCTGGTGTTTTAGGGTTTAGGGCAGTGTATTGGTTTTCGGGCAGTGTAGGGGGTCTTGCTGGGGCTGGAGTTTAAGGGTTAAGGGTAGTGCAGTGGTGTTCAGGCAGTGTAGGGGGTCATGCTGGGGGTGGTGTTTTATGGTACAGGGTTGTGCAGTGGTGTTTGGGCAGTGTAGGGGTCGCGCAGGGGGTGGCGTTTTAGTGTTTAGGGCAGTGTAGTAGTGTTTGGGAAGTGTAGGGGGTGATGCAGGGGGTGGCGTTTCAGGGTTTAGGGCAGTGCAGTGGTGTTCGGGCAGTGTAGGGGGTCATGTTGGGGCTGGTGTTTCAGGGTTTAGGGCAGTGTTGTTGTGTTCGGGCAGTGTAAGGGGTTGTGCAGGGGGGGTGTTTTAGGGTTTAGGGCATTGTAGTGGTTTTCGGGCAGTGTAGGGAGTCGTGCAGGGGATGTGTTTCAGGGTTTAGGGCAGTGCAGTGATGCTTGGGCAGTGTAGGGGGTCGTGCTGGGGGTGGTGTTTCAGGGTTTAGGGCAGTGCAGTGGTGTTCGGGCAGTGTGAGGGGTCGTGCTGGGGCTGGTGTTTTAGGGTTTAGCGCAGTGTATTGGTTTTTGGGCAGTGTAGGGGGTCATGCTGGGGCTGGAGTTTTAGGGTTAAGCGTAGTGCAGTGGTGTTCGGGCAGGGTAGGGGGTCGTGTTGGGGGTGGTGTTTTATGGTTTAGGGTAGTGCAGTTGTGGTCGGGCAGTGTAGGGGGTTGTGCAGGGGTTGGCGTTTTAGGGTTTAGGGCAGTGGAGTGGTGTTTGGGCAGTGTAGGGGGTCGTGCAGGGGGTGGTGTTTCAGGTTTAGGGCAGTGCAGTGGTGATCAGGCAGTGTAGGGGGTCATGCAGGGGTGGTGTTTCAGGGTTTAGGGCTGTGCAGAGGTGGTCGGGCAGTGTAGGGGGTCTTGCTGGTGGTGGTGTTTCAGGGTTTAGGGCACTGCAGTGGTTTTTGGTCAGTGTAGGGGGTCGTGCTGGGACTGGTGCTTTAGGGTTTAGGGCAGTGCATTGGTGTTTCGGCAGTGTACTGGGTCATGCTGGGGGTGGTGTTTCAGTGTTTAGGGCAGTGCAGTGGCATTCGGGCAGTGTAGTGGGTCATGCTGGGGCTGGTGTTTTAGGGTTTAGGGAAGTGCAGTGGTGTTTGGGCAGTGTACTGGGTCATGCTGGGGCTGGTGTTTCAGGGTTTAGGGCAGTGCAGTGGTATTCCGGAAATAAAAGGGGGTCGTGCAGGGGGTGGTGTTTCAGGGTTTAGGGCAGTGCAGTGGTGTTCAGGCAGTGTAGGGGGTAGTTCTGGGGGTGGTGTATCAGGGTTTAGGGCAGTACAGTGGTGTTCGGGCAGTGTAGGGGCTTGTGCGGGGGGTGGTGTTTCAGGGTTTAGGGCAGTGCAGTGGTGTTCAGGCAGAGTAGGCGGTCGTGCGGGGGTGGTGTTTCAGGGTTTCGGGCAGTGCAGTAGTGTTCGGCCAGTGTAGGGGTTCATGCTGGGGTGGTGTTTCAGGGTTTAGGGCAGTGCAGTGGTTTTCAGGCAGTGTAGGGGTTTGTGCAGGGGGTGGTGTTTCAGGTTTTAGGGCAGTGCAGTGGTGTTTGGGCAGTGTTGAGGTTCTTGATGGGGGTGGTGTTTCAGGGTTTAGGGCAGTGGTGTTCAGGCAGTGTAGGGGGTCTTGCAGGGGGTGGTGTTTCAGGGTTTAGGGCAGTGGTGTTCGGGCAGTGTAGGGGGTCTATCTGGGGGTGGTGTTTCAGGGTTTATGGCAGTGCAGTGTTGTTCGTTCAGTATAGGGGGTTATGCAGGATGTGGTGTTTCAGGGTTTAGGGCAGTGCAGTATTGTTCGGGCAGTGTAGGGGGTCATGCAGGAGGTGGTGTTTCAGGGTTTAGGGCAGTGCAGTGGTGTTCGGGCAGTGTAGGGGGTCGTACTGGTGGTGGTGTTTCAGGGTTTAGGGCACTGCAGTGGTGTCCGGTCAGTGTAGGGGGTCGTGCTGGGACTGGTGCTTTAGGGTTTAGGGCAGTGCAGTGGTGTTTGGGCAATGTACTGGGTCATGCTGGGGCTGGTGTTTCAGTGTTTAAGGCAGTGCAGTGGTGTTCGGGTAGTGTAGGGGGTCATGTTGTGGCTGGTGTTTTAGGGTTTAGGGCAGAGCAGTGCTGTTCGGACAGTGTTGGGGGATGTGTGGGGGTGGTGGTTTAGGGCAGTGCAATGGCGTTCGGGCAGTGTAGTGGGTCATGCTGGGGCTGGTGTTCTAGGGTTTAGGGCAGTGCAGTGGTGTTTGGGCAGTGTACTGGGTCATGCTAGGGCTGGTGTTTCAGGGTTTAGGGCAATGCAGTGGTATTCGGGAAGTATAGGGCGTCATGCTGGGGATGGTGTTTCAAGGTTTAGGGCAGTGCAGTATTGTTCGGGCATTGTAGGGGGTCGTGCTGGGACAGGTGTTTTAGGGTTTAGGGCAGTGCAGTGGTGTTTGGGCAGTGTACTGGGTCATGCTGGGGCTGGTGTTTCAGGGTTTAAGGCAGTGCAGTGGTGTTCGGGCAGTGTAGGGGGTCATGTTGTGGCTGGTGTTACAGGGTTTAGGGAAGAGCAGTGGTGTTCGGGCAGTGTTGGGGGATGTGCGAGGGTGGTGGTTTAGGGCAGTGCAGTGGTGTTCGGGCAGTGTAGTGGGTCGTGCCGGGGCTGGTGTTTTAGGGTTTAGGGCAGTGCAGTGGTATTCGGGAAGTGTAGGGGGTCATGCTGGGGGTGGTGTTTCAGGGTTTATGGCCGTGCAGTTTTGTCCGTTCAGTATAGGGGGTTATGCAGGGGGTGGTGTTTCAGGGTTTAGGGCAGTGCAGTATTGTTCGGGCAGTGTAGGGGTTCATGCTGGGGTGGTGTTTCAGGGTTTAGGGCAGTGCAGTGGTGTTCAGGCAGTGTAGGGGTTCGTGCAGGGGGTGGTATTTCAGGTTTTAGGGCAGTGCAGTGGTGTTTGGGCAGTGTTGAGGTTCTTGATGGGGGTGGTGTTTCAGGGTTTAGGGCAGTGGTGTTCAGGCAGTGTAAGGGGTCTTGCTGGTGGTGGTGTTTGAGGGTTTAGGGCAGTTTAGTGGTGTTCAGGCAGTGTAGGGGGTCTTGCTGGGGGTGGTGTTTCAGGGTTTTGGGCAGTGGTGTTCGGGCAGTGTAGGGGGTCTTTCTGGGGGTGGTGTTTCAGGGTTTAGGGCAGTGCAGTGGTATTCGGGCAGTGTAGGGGGTCGTGCAGGGGGTTGGTGTTTCAGGGTTTAGGGCAGTGCATTGGTGTTTGGGCAGTGTAGGGGGTCGTGCTAGGGCTGGTGTTTTAGGGTTTAGGGCAGTCTATTGGTTTTCGGGCAGTGTAGGGGGTCTTGCTGGGGCTGCAGTTTAAGGGTTAAGGGTAGTGCAGTGGTGTTCAGGCAGTGTAGGGGGTCATGCTGGGGGTGGTGTTTTATGGTACAGGGTTGTGCAGTGGTGTTTGGGCAGTGTAGGGGTCGCGCAGGGGGTGGCGTTTTAGTGTTTAGGGCAGTGTAGTAGTGTTTGGGAAGTGTAGGGGGTGATGCATGGCGTGGCGTTTCGGGGTTTAGGGCAGTGCAGTGGTGTTCGGGCAGTGTAGGGGGTCATGCAGGGTGGTGTTTCAGGGTTTAGGGCAGTGCAGTGGTGATCGGGCAGTGTAGGGGGTCTTGCTGGGGGTGATGTTTCAGGGTTTAGGGAAGTGCAGTGGTGTTCGGGCAGTGCAGGGGGTCGTGCAGGGGGATGGTGTTTCGGGGTTTAGGGCAGTGCAGTGGTGTTCGGGCAGTGCATGGGGTCATGCAGGGGGGTGGTGTTTCTTGGTTTAGGGCAGTGCAGTGGTGTTCAGGCAGTGCAGGGGGTTGTGCTGGGGGTGGTTTTTCAGGGTATAGGGCAGTGCAGTGGTGTTCGGGCAGTGTAGGGGTTGTGCTGGGGGGGGTGTTTCGGGGTTTAGGGCAGTGCAGTGGTGTCCGGGCAGTGTAGTGGGTCATGCAGGGTGTGTTGTTTCAGGGTTTAGGGCAGTGCAGTGCTGTTCTGGCAGTGTAGGGGGTCGTGCACCTGGTGGTGTTTCAGGGTTTAGAGCACTGTAGTGGAGTTCGGGCAGTGTAGGGGGTCTTGCAGGGGGTGGTGTTTCAGGGTTTAGGGCAGTGCAGTGGTGTTCGTTCAGTATAGGGGGTCGTGCAGGGGGTGGTGTTTCAAGGTTTAGGGCAGTGCAGTATTGTTCTGGCATTGTAGGGGGTCGTGCAGGGGGTGGTGTTTCAGGGTTTAGGGCAGTGCAGTGGTGTTCGGGGAGTGTAGGCGGTCGTGCTGGGGCTGGTGTTTCAGGGTTTAGGGCAGTGCAGTGGTGGTCGGTCAGTACATTGGGTCTTGCTGGGGTGGTGTTTCAGGGTTTAGGGCAGTGCAGTGGTGTTCGGGCAGTGCAGGGGGTCTTCCTGGGGGTGATGTTTCAGGGTTTTGGGAAATGCAGTGGTGTTCGGGCAGTGCAGGGGGTCATGCAGGGGGAAGGTGTTTCGGGGTTTAGGGCAGTGCAGTGGTGTTCGGGCAGTGCAGGGGGTCATGCAGGGGGGTTGTGTTTCGGGGTTTAGGGCAGTGCAGTGGTGTTCGGGCAGTGCAGGCGGTCATGCAGAGGGTGGTGATTTGGGGTTTATGGCAGTGCACTGGTGTTCGGGCAATGCAGGGGGTCGTGCTGGGGCTGGTGTTTCAGGGTTTAGGTCAGTGCAGTGATGTTCAGGGAGTGTAGGGGGCAGTGATGGGGCTGGTATTTCACAGTTTAGGGCAGTGCACTGGTGGTCGGCAAGTGCAGTGGGTCATGCTAGGGGTGGTGTTTTAGGGTTTAGGGCAGTGAAGTGGTGTTTTGGCAGTGTAGGGGGTCGTGCTGGGGCTGGTGTTTCAGGGTTCAGGGCAGAGCAGTTGTGTTCGGGCAGTGTGGGGGTGGTGCTGGGTGTGGTGTTTAAGGGATTAGGGCAGGGTAGTGGTGTTCGGGCAGTGTAGGGGGTCGTGCTGGGGCTGGTGTTTCAGGGTTTAGGGCAGTGCAGTGGTGTTTGGGGAGTATAGGGGGTCGTGCTGGGGCTGGTGTTTCAGGGTTTAGGGCAGTGTTGTTGTGTTCTCGCAGTGTTGGGGGTCGTGCTGGGGGTGGTGTTTCAGGGCTTAGGGCAGTGCAGTGGTGTACGGGCAGTGTAGGGTGTCATGCTGGGGCTGGTGTTTCAGGGTTTCAGGCAGTGTTGTTGTGTTCGGGCAGTGAAGGGGGTCGTGCTGGGGGTGGTGTTTCAGGGTTTAGGGCAGTGCAGTGGTATTTGGGCAGTGTTGGAGGTCGTGCTGGGGGTGGTGGTTCACGGTTTAGGGCAGTACAGTGGTGTTCGGGCAGTGTAGAGGGTCGTGCTCGGGGTGGTGTTTCAGGGTTTAGGGCAATGCAGTGGTGTTTGGGCAACGTAAGGGGTTGTGCAGGGGGGGTGTTTTAGGGTTTAGAGCAGTGTAGTGGTTTTCGGGCAGTGTAGGGAGTCGTGCAGGGGTGGTGTTTCAGGGTTTAGGGCAGTGCAGTGATGTTTGGGCAGTGTGAGGGGTCGTGCTGGGGCTGGTGTTTTAGGGTTTAGTGCAGTGTATTGGTTTTTGGGCAGTGTAGGGGGTCGTGCTGGGGCTGGAGTTTTAGGGTTAAGCGTAGTGCAGTGGTGTTCGGGCAGTGTAGGGGGTCGTGCAGGGGTGGTGTTTCAGGGTTCAGGGCAGTGCAGTGGTGTTATGGCAGTGTATGGGGTCGTGCTGGGGCTGGTGTTTCAGGGTTCAGGGCAGAGCAGTGGTGTTCGGGCAGTGTGGGGGTCGTGCTGGGGGTGGTGTTTCAGGAATTAGGGCAGTGCAGTGGTGTTCTGGCAGTGTAGGGGTAGTGCTGGGGCTGGTATTTCAGGGTTTAGGGCAGTGCAGTGGTGTTTGGGGAGTGTAGGCGGTCGTGCTGGGGCTGGTGTTTCAGGGTTTAGGGCAGTGCAGTGGTGTACGGGCAGTGTAGAGGGTCGTGCTGGGGTGGTGGTTCAGGGTTTAGAGCAGTGTAGTGGTGTTTGGGCAGTGTAAGGGGTTGTGCAGGGGTGGTGTTTTAGGGTTTAGGGCAGTGCGGTGGTGTTCGGGCAGTGTAAGGGGTCGTGCAGGGGGTGGTGTTTCAGGGTTTAGGGCAGTGCAGTATTGTTCGAGCAGTGTAGGGGATCGTGCAGGTGGTGGTGTTTAAGGGTTTAGGGCAGTGCAGTGGTGTTCGGGCAGTGTAGGGGGTCATGCTGGGGCTGGTGTTTCAGGGTTTAGGGCAGTGTTGTTGTGTTCGGGCAGTGAAGGGGGTCGTGCTGGGGGTGGTGTTTCAGGGTTTAGGGCAGTGCAGTGGTATTTGGGCAGTGTTGGAGGTCGTTCTGGGGTGGTGGTTCAGGGTTTAGGGCAGTGCAGTGGTGTTCAGGCAGTGTAGAGCGTCGTGCTCGGGGTGGTGTTTCAGGGTTTAGGGCAATGCAGTGGTGTTTGGGCAGTGTAAGGGGTTGTGCAGGGGGTGGTGTTTTAGGGTTTAGGGCAGTATAGTGGTTTTCGGGCAGTGTAGGGAGTCGTGCAGGGGTGGTGTTTCAGGGTTTAGGGCAGTGCAGTGATGTTTGGGCGAGTGTGAAGGGTTGTGCTTGGGCTGGTGTTTTAGGGTTTAGTGCAGTGTATTGGTTTTTGGGCAGTGTAGGGGGTCGTGCTGGGGCTGCAGTTTTAGGGTTAAGCGTAGTGCAGTGGTGTTCGGGCAGTGTAGGGGGTCGTGCAGGAGGTGGTGTTTCAGGGTTTAGGGCAGTGCAGTGGTATTTGGGCAGTGTTGGGGGTCGTGCTGGGGGTGGTGGTTCAGGGTTTAGGGCAGTGCAGTGGTGTTCGGGCAGTGTAGATGGTCGTGCTTGGGGTGGTGTTTCAGGGTTTAGGGCAATGCAGTGGTGTTTGGGCAGTGTAAGGGGTTGTGCAGGGGGTGGTGTTTTAGGGTTTATGGCAGTGTAGTGGTTTTCAGGCAGTGTAGGGAGTCGTGCAGGGGTGGTGTTTCAGGGTTTAGGGCAGTGCAGTGATGTTTGGGCAGTGTAGGGGGTCGTGCTGATGGTGGTGTTTCAGGGTTTAGGGCAGTGCAGTGGTATTCGACCAGTGTGAGGGGTCATGCTGGGGCTGGTGTTTTAAGGTTTAGTGCAGTGTATTGGTTTTCGGGCAGTGTAGGGGGTCGTGCTGGGGCTGGGGTTTTAGGGTTAAGCATAGTGCAGTGGTGTTCGGGCAGTGTAGGGGTTTGTGCTGGGGGTGGTGTTTTATGGTTTAGGGTAGTGCAGTTGTGGTCGGGCAGTGTAGGGGGTTGTGCAGGGGTTGGCGTTTTAGGGTTTAGGGCAGTGGAGTGGTGTTCGGGCAGTGTAGGGGGTCATGCAGGGTGGTGTTTCAGGGTTTAGGGCAGTGCAGTGGTGATCGGGCAGTGTAGGGGGTCTTGCTGGGGGTGGTGTTTTAGGGTTTAGGGCAGTGCAGTGGTGTTCGGGCAGTGTACTGGGTCATGTTGTGGCTGGTGTTTCAGGGTTTAGGGAAGAGCAGTGGTGTTCGGGCAGTGTTGGGGGATGTGCGAGGGTGGTGGTTTAGGGCAGTGCAGTGGTGTTCAGGCAGTGTAGTGGGTCGTGCCGGGGCTGGTGTTTTAGGGTTCAGGGCAGAGCAGTGGTGGTCGGGCAGTGTGGGGGTCATGCTGGGGCTGGTGTTTCAGGGTTTAGGGCAGTACAGTGGTATTAGGGAAGTGTAGGGGGTCATGCTGGGGGTGGTGTTTCAGGGTTTATGGCAGTGCAGTTTTGTCCGTTCAGTATAGGGGGTTATGCAGGGGGTCGTGTTTCAGGGTTTAGGGCAGTGCAGTATTGTTCGGGCAGTGTAGGGGTTCATGCTGGGGTGGTGTTTCAGGGTTTAGGGCAGTGCAGTGGTGTTCAGGCAGTGTAGGGGTTCATGCAGGGGGTGGTGTTTCAGGTTTTAGGGCAGTGCAGTGGTGTTTGGGCAGTGTTGAGGTTCTTCATGGGGGTGGTGTTTCAGGGTTTAGGGCAGTGGTGTTCAGGCAGTGTAAGGGGTCTTGCTGGGGGTGGTGTTTCAGGGTTTAGGGCAGTTTAGTGGTGTTCAGGCAGTATAGGGGGTCTTGCTGGGGGTGGTGTTTCAGAGTTTAGGGCAGTGCAGTGGTGTTTGGGCAGTGTAGGGGGTCGTGCTGGGGGTGGTGTTTCAGGGTTGAGGGCAGTGCAGTGGTGTTCGGGCAGTGTGAGGGGTCGTGCTCGGGCTGGTGTTTTAGGGTTTAGGGCAGTGTATTGGTTTTCGGGCAGTGTAGGGGGTCTTGCTGGGGCTGGAGTTTAAGGGTTAAGAGTAGTGCAGTGGTGTTCGGGCAGTGTAGGGGGTCATGCTGGGGGTGGTGTTTTATGGTGTAGGGTTGTGCAGTGGTGTTCGGGCAGTGTAGGGGGTCATGCTGGGGGTGGTGTTTCAGGGTTGAGGGCAGTGCAGTGGTGTTCGGGCAGTGTGAGGGGTCGTGCTCGGGCTGGTGTTTTAGGGTTTAGGGCAGTGTATTGGTTTTCGGGCAGTGTAGGGGGTCTTGCTGGGGCTGGAGTTTAAGGGTTAAGAGTAGTGCAGTGGTGTTCGGGCAGTGTAGGGGGTCATGCTGGGGGTGGTGTTTTATGGTGTAGGGTTGTGCAGTGGTGTTCGGGCAGTGAAGGGGTCGCGCAGGGGGTGGCGTTTTAGGGTTTAGGGCAGTGTAGTAGTGTTCGGGAAGTGTAGGGGGTCATGCAGGGGGTGGCGTTTCAGAGATTAGGGCAGTGCAGTGGTGTTCGGCAGTGTAGTGGGTCATGCAGGGTGGTGTTTCAGGGTTTAGGGCAGTGCAGTGGTGATCGGGCAGTGTAGGGGGTCTTGCTGGGGGTGGTGTTTCAGGGTTTAGGGCAGTGCAGTGGTGTTCGGGCATTGTAGGGGGTCGTGCTGGGACTGGTGTTTTGGGGTTTAGGGCTGTGCAGTGGTGTTTGGGCAGTGTACTGGGTCATGCTGGGGCTGGTGTTTCCGTGTTTAAGGCAGTGCAGTGGTGTTCGGGCAGTGTAGTGGGTCTTGCTGGGGCTGGTGTTTTAGGATTCAGGACAGAGCAGTGGTGTTCGGGCAGTGTGGGGGTCGTGCTGGGGCTGGTGTTTCAGGGTTGAGGGCAGTGCAGCGGTATTTGGGAAGTGTAGGGGGTCATGCTGGGGGTGGTGTTTCAGGGTTTATGGCAGTGCAGTGTTGTTCGCTCAGTATAGGGGGTTATGCAGGAGGTGGTGTTTCAGGGTTTAGGGCAGTGCAGTATTGTTCGGGCAGTGTAGGGGGTCATGCAGGGGGGTGGTGTTTCAGGGTTTAGGGCAGTGTAGTGGTGTTCGGGCAGTGTAGGGGGTCGTACTGAGGCTGGTGTTTCAGGGTTCAGGGCAGTGCAGTGGTGTTTTGGCAGTGCAGGGGGTCGTGCTGGGGCAGGTGTTTCAGTGTTCAGGGCAGAGCAGTGGTGTTCGGGCAGTGTGGGGGTCGTGCTGG
The DNA here is from genome assembly GCF_964204655.1 of Triturus cristatus. Classification (NCBI taxonomy): domain Eukaryota; kingdom Metazoa; phylum Chordata; class Amphibia; order Caudata; family Salamandridae; genus Triturus; species Triturus cristatus. Next base: position 629,733,407 of record NC_140579.1, on the reverse strand, counting down.
GGGTGGTGTTTCAGGGATTAGGGCAGTGCAGTGGTGTTCGGGCAGTGTAGGGGGTCGTGCTGGGGCTGGTGTTTCAGGGTTTAGGGCAGTGCAGTGGTGTTCGGGGAGTGTAGGCGGTCGTGCTGGGGCTGGTGTTTCAGGGTTTAGGGCAGTGCAGTGGTGGTCGGTCAGTGCAGTGGGTCTTCCTGGGGGTGGTGTTTCAGGGTTTAGGGCAGAGCAGTGGTGTTCGGGCAGTGCAGGGGGTCTTGCTGGGGGTGATGTTTCAGGGTTTAGGCAAGTGCAGTGGTGTTCGGGCAGTGCAGGGGGTCATGCAGGGGGATGGTGTTTCGGGGTTTAGGGAAGTGCAGTGGTGTTCAGGCAGTGCAGGGGGTTATGCAGGGGGGTGGGGTTTCGGGGTTTAGGGCAGTGCAGTGGTGTTCGGGCAGTGCAGGGGGTCATGCAGGGGGTGATGATTTGGGGTTTAGGGCAGTGCACTGGTGTTCGGGCAATGCAGGGGGTCGTGCTGGGGCTGGTGTTTCAGGGTTTAGGGCAGTGCAGTGATGTTCGGGGAGTGTAGGGGGCCGTGATGGGGCTGGTGTTTCACAATTTAGGGCAGTGCAGTGGTGGTCGGCCAGTGCAGGGGGTCATGCAGGGGGGTGGTGTTTCAGGGTATAGGGAAGTGCAGTGGTGTTCGGGCAGTGTAGGGGTTGTGCTGGGGGTGGTGTTTTGGGGTTTAGGGCAGTGCAGTGGTGTTCGGGCAGTGTAGGGGGGCGTGCAGGGTGTGGTGTTTCAGGGTTTAGGGCAGTGCAGTGCTGTTCTGGCAGTGTAGGGGGTCATGCAGGGGGTGGTGTTTCAGGGTTTAGAGCAGTGTAGTCTTGTTCGGGCAGTGTAGGGGGTCGTGCAGGGGGTGGTGTTTCAGGGTTTAGGGCAGTGAAGTGGTGTTCGTTCAGTATAGGGGGTCGTGCAGGTGGTGGATTTTCAGGGTTTAGGGCAGTGCAGTTTTGTTCGGGCAGTGTATGGGGTCGTGCTGGGGCTGGTGTTTCAGGGTTTGGGGCAGTGTTGTTGTGTTCGGGCAGTGTAGGGGGTCGTGCTGGGGGTGGTGTTTCAGGGTTTAGGGCAGTGCAGTGGTATTTGGGCAGTGTTGGGGTCGTGCTGGGGGTGGTGTTTCAGGGCTTAGGGCAATGCAGTGGTGTACGGACAGTGTAGAGGGGCGTGCTGGGGGTGGTGGTTCAGGGTTTAGAGCAGTGTAGTGGTGTTTGGGCAGTGTAAGGGGTTGTGCAGGGGGTGGTGTTTTAGGGTTTAGGGCAGTGCGGTGGTGTTCGGGCAGTGTAAGGGGTCGTCCAGGGGAGGTGGTGTTTCAGGGTTTAGGGCAGTGCAGTATTGTTCGGGCAGTGTAGGGGATCGTGCAGGTGGTGGTGTTTAAGGGTTTACGGCAGTGCAGTGGTGTTCGGGCAGTGTAGGGGGTCATGCTGGGGCTGGTGTTTCAGGGTTTAGGGCAGTGTTGTTGTGTTCGGGCAGTGTAAGGGGTTGTGCAGGGGGTGGTGTTTTAGGGTTTAGGGCAGTGTAGTGGTTTTCGGGCAGTGTAGGGAGTCGTGCAGGGGATGTGTTTCAGGGTTTAGGGCAGTGCAGTGATGCTTGGGCAGTGTAGGGGGTCGTGCTGGGGGTGGTGTTTCAGGGTTTAGGGCAGTGCAGTGGTGTTCGGGCAGTGTGAGGGGTCGTGCTGGGGCTGGAGTTTTAGGGTTTAGCGCAGTGTATTGGTTTTTGGGCAGTGTAGGGGGTCGTGCTGGGGCTGGAGTTTTAGGGTTAAGCGTAGTGCAGTGGTGTTCGGGCAGGGTAGGGGGTCGTGTTGGGGGTGGTGTCTTATGGTTTAGGGTAGTGCAGTTGTGGTCGGGCAGTGTAGGGGGTTGTGCAGGGGTTGGCGTTTTAGGGTTTAGGGCAGTGGAGTGGTGTTTGGGCAGTGTAGGGGGTTGTGCAGGGGGTGGTGTTTCAGGTTTAGGGCAGTGCAGTGGTGATCAGGCAGTGTAGGGGGTCATGCAGGAGTGGTGTTTCAGGGTTTAGGGCTGTGCAGTGGTGGTCGGGCAGTGTAGGGGGTCTTGCTGGTGGTGGTGTTTCAGGGTTTAGGGCACTGCAGTGGTTTTTGGTCAGTGTAGGGGGTCGTGCTGGAACTGGTGCTTTAGGGTTTAGGGCAGTGCAGTGGTGTTCCGGCAGTGTACTGGGTCATGCTGGGGGTGGTGTTTCAGTGTTTAGGGCAGTGCAGTGGCATTCGGGCAGTGTAGTGGGTCATGCTGGGGCTGGTGTTTTAGGGTTTAGGGAAGTGCAGTGGTGTTTGGGCAGTGTACTGGGTCATGCTGGGGCTGGTGTTTCAGGGTTTAGGGCAGTGCAGTGGTATTCCGGAAATAAAAGGGGGTCGTGCAGGGGGTGGTGTTTCAGGGTTTAGGGCAGTGCAGTGGTGTTTGGGCAGTGTACTGGGTCATGCTGGGGCTGGTGTTTCAGGGTTTAGGGCAGTGCAGTGGTATTCCGGAAATAAAAGGGGGTCGTGCAGGGGGTGGTGTTTCAGGGTTTAGGGCAGTGCAGTGGTGTTCAGGCAGTGTAGGGGGTAGTGCTGGGGGTGGTCTATCAGGGTTTAGGGCAGTACAGTGGTGTTCGGGCAGTGTAGGGGCTTGTGCGGGGGGTGGTGTTTCAGGGTTTAGGGCAGTGCAGTGGTGTTCGGGCAGTGTAGGTGGTCGTGCGGGGGTGGTGTTTCAGGGTTTCGGGCAGTGCAGTGGTGTTCGGGCAGTGTAGGGGTTCATGCTGGGGTGGTGTTTCAGGGTTTAGGGCAGTGCAGTGGTTTTCAGGCAGTGTAGGGGTTTGTACAGGGGGTGGTGTTTCAGGTTTTAGGGCAGTGCAGTGGTGTTTGGGCAGTGTTGAGGTTCTTGATGGGGGTGGTGTTTCAGGGTTTAGGGCAGTGGTGTTCAGGCAGTGTAAGGGGTCTTGCTGGGGGTGGTGTTTGACGGTTTAGGGCAGTTTAGTGGTGTTCAGGCAGTGTAGGGGGTCTTGCAGGGGGTGGTGTTTCAGGGTTTAGGGCAGTGGTGTTCGGGCAGTGTAGGGGGTCTTTCTGGGGGTGGTGTTTCAGGGTTTATGGCAGTGCAGTGTTGTTCGTTCAGTATAGGGGGTTATGCAGGATGTGGTGTTTCAGGGTTTAGGGCAGTGCAGTATTGTTCGGGCAGTGTAGGGGGTCATGCAGGAGATGGTGTTTCAGGGTTTAGGGCAGTGCAGTGGTGTTCGGGCAGTGTAGGGGGTCGTACTGGTGGTCGTGTTTCAGGGTTTAGGGCACTGCAGTGGTGTTCGGTCAGTGTAGGGGGTCGTGCTGGGACTGGTGCTTTAGGGTTTAGGGCAGTGCAGTGGTGTTTGGGCAATGTACTGGGTCATGCTGGGGCCGGTGTTTCAGTGTTTAAGGCAGTGCAGTGGTGTTCGGGTAGTGTAGGGGGTCATGTTGTGGCTGGTGTTTTAGGGTTTAGGGCAGAGCAGTGCTGTTCGGACAGTGTTGGGGGATGTGTGGGGGTGGTGGTTTAGGGCAGTGCAATGGCGTTCGGGCAGTGTAGTGGGTCATGCTAGGGCTGGTGTTCTAGGGTTTAGTGCAGTGCAGTGGTGTTTGGGCAGTGTACTGGGTCATGCTAGGGCTGGTGTTTCAGGGTTTAAGGCAATGCAGTGGTATTCGGGAAGTATAGGGGGTCATGCTGGGGGTGGTGTTTCAGGGTTTAGGGCAGTGCAGTGGTATTCAGGAAATGTAGGGGGTAGTGCAGGGGGTGGTGTTTCAGGGTTTAGGGCAGTGCAGTGGTGTTCGGGCAGTGTAGGGGGTAGTGCTGGGGGTGGTCTTTCAGGGTTTAGGGCAGTACAGTGGTGTTCGGGCAGTGTAGGGGCTTGTGCGGGGGGTGGTGTTTCAGGGTTTAGGGCAGTGCAGTGGTGTTCGGGCAGTGTAGGCGGTCGTGCGGGGGTTGTGTTTTAGGGTTTCGGGCAGTGCAGTGGTGTTCGGGCAGTGTAGGGGTTCGTGCTGGGGTGGTGTTTCAGGGTTTAGGGCAGTGCAGTGGTGTTCAGGCAGTGTAGGGGTTCGTGCAGAGGGTGGTGTTTCAGGTTTTAGGGCAGTGCAGTGGTGTTTGGGCAGTGTTGAGGTTCTTGATGGGGGTGGTGTTTCAGGGTTTAGGGCAGTGGTGTTCAGGCAGTGTAAGGGGTCTTGCTGGGGTGGTGTTTGAGGGTTTAGGGCAGTTTAGTGGTGTTCAGGCAGTGTAGGGGGTCTTGCTGGGGGTGGTGTTTCAGGGTTTAGGGCAGTGGTGTTCGGGCAGTGTAGGGGGTCTTTCTGGGGGTGGTGTTTCAGGGTTTAGGGCAGTGCAGTGGTATTCGGGCAGTGTAGGGGGTCGTGCAGGGGGTTGGTGTTTCAGGGTTTAGGGCAGTGCATTGGTGTTTGGGCAGTGTAGGGGGTCGTGCTAGGGCTGGTGTTTTAGGGTTTAGGGCAGAGCAGTGCTGTTAGGACAGTGTTGGGGGATGTGTGGGGGTGGTGGTTTAGGGCAGTGCAGTGGCGTTCGGGCAGTGTAGTGGGTCATGCTGGAGCTGGTGTTCTAGGGTTTAGGGCAGTGCAGTGGTATTCGGGAAGTATAGGGGGTCATGCTGGGGGTGGTGTTTCAGGGTTTAGGGCAGTGCAGTGGTGTTCAGGCAGTGTAGGGGGTAGTGCTGGGGGTGGTCTATCAGGGTTTAGGGCAGTACAGTGGTGTTCGGGCAGTGTAGGGGCTTGTGCGGGGGTGGTGTTTCAGGGTTTAGGGCAGTGCAGTGGTGTTCGGGCAGTGTAGGCGGTCGTGCGGGGGTGGTGTTTCAGGGTTTCGGGCAGTGCAGTGGTGTTCGGGCAGTGTAGGGGTTCATGCTGGGGTGGTGTTTCAGGGTTTAGGGCAGTGCAGTGGTTTTCAGGCAGTGTAGGGGTTTGTGCAGGGGGTGGTGTTTCAGGTTTTAGGGCAGTGCAGTGGTGTTTCGGCAGTGTTGAGGTTCTTGATGGGGGTGGTGTTTCAGGGTTTAGGGCAGTGGTGTTCAGGCAGTGTAAGGGGTCTTGCTGGGGGTGGTGTTTGACGGTTTAGGGCAGTTTAGTGGTGTTCAGGCAGTGTAGGGGGTCTTGCAGGGGGTGGTGTCTCAGGGTTTAGGGCAGTGGTGTTCGGGCAGTGTAGGGGGTCTTTCTGGGGGTGGTGTTTCAGGGTTTATGGCAGTGCAGTGTTGTTCGTTCAGTATAGGGGGTTATGCAGGATGTGGTGTTTCAGGGTTTAGGGCAGTGCAGTATTGTTCGGGCAGTGTAGGGGGTCATGCAGGAGGTGGTGTTTCAGGGTTTAGGGCAGTGCAGTGGTGTTTGGGCAGTGTAGGGGGTCGTACTGGTGGTGGTGTTTCAGGGTTTAGGGCACTGCAGTGGTGTTCGGTCAGTGTAGGGGGTCGTGCTGGGACTGGTGCTTTAGGGTTTAGGGCAGTGCAGTGGTGTTTGGGCAATGTACTGGGTCATGCTGGGGCTGGTGTTTCAGTGTTTAAGGCAGTGCAGTGGTGTTCGGGTAGTGTAGGGGGTCATGTTGTGGCTGGTGTTTTAGGGTTTAGGGCAGAGCAGTGCTGTTAGGACAGTGTTGGGGGATGTGTGGGGGTGGTGGTTTAGGCCAGTGCAATGGCGTTCGGGCAGTGTAGTGGGTCATGCTGGGGCTGGTGTTCTAGGGTTTAGGGCAGTGCAGTGGTGTTTGGGCAGTGTACTGGGTCATGCTAGGGCTGGTGTTTCAGGGTTTAGGGCAATGCAGTGGTATTCAGGAAATGTAGGGGGTAGTGCAGGGGGTGGTGTTTCAGGGTTTAGGGCAGTGCAGTGGTGTTCGGGCAGTGTAGGGGGTAGTGCTGGGGGTGGTCTTTCAGGGTTTAGGGCAGTACAGTGGTGTTCGGGCAGTGTAGGGGCTTGTGCGGGGGTGGTGTTTCAGGGTTTAGGGCAGTGCAGTGGTGTTCGGGCAGTGTAGGCGGTCGTGCGGGGGTTGTGTTTCAGGGTTTCGGGCAGTGCAGTGGTGTTCGGGCAGTGTAAGGGGTCTTGCTGGGGTGGTGTTTGAGGGTTTAGGGCAGTTTAGTGGTGTTCAGGCAGTGTAGGGGGTCTTGCTGGGGGTGGTGTTTCAGGGTTTAGGGCAGTGGTGTTCGGGCAGTGTAGGGGGTCTTTCTGGGGGTGGTGTTTCAGGGTTTAGGGCAGTGCAGTGGTATTCGGGCAGTGTAGGGGGTCGTGCAGGGGGTTGGTGTTTCAGGGTTTAGGGCAGTGCATTGGTGTTTGGGCAGTGTAGGGGGTCGTGCTAGGGCTGGTGTTTTAGGGTTTAGGGTAGGGCTGGGCGGAATTTGCGGAATGCCTCTTCGCGGAATTTTGAAAAAAAAAATTGTTGAAAACGAGCGCACAACCTGAGGGACCGTGTGCCCGGGACTGGGGTCCCTCGTGCTTGGGCAGGCTCCCCTATCTCCCCGGCCTGGCTGCGTTGAGAAGCAGGGACCGGCCCCGGGCCTCCTGATGTTTGGTCAGGGCCTGGGATCCCACGTCCTGCGGCCTGCCAAGTGTCCATCTGCCCGGGACAAGGGACCCTGGTGCAGAGCCCCGGAGCCCTGCAAGGGCAGGCAGGAGCCCTCCTGCTATGGCTCGGTGTGGGCAGCTGGGAGTCCTTTCGGTCCCGGCCATCTGGTCGCACCTTTCCCTTTGGCCATCTGGTCGCGCACAATGCTTTCCAATAGGGCGACCAGATGGCCGGGCCAGCCTGGAAGTCCCGATGAGGGTCCATCCGCCTCGCGGATCCCAGCCAGGGCTCCAGGAGGCCGGGCGCATCCGCTCCTAGGGTCCCCTCCGTCACTCGGAGCGCGAGGGTTACAAGAAAGGTGGGTAGACTTCCTCCGGATTAGTAGGGGCAGGGTATGCCGGGACACCCCTCCTGGGGATTGCGGTTCTCAGGCGGGGACCAGATGGGCCAAGCCCGGACGTCACTTCCCCGGGGCGTCGGGTGCTTCCTCCTCCAGCCCGCGGCGAGGCAAAGTGCCCAGGACGGGCTCCATGGGTCCCCCGGGCGTCCACCGAGGCCTGCAGCCCCAAAGCCCTGCAGCCCTTCAGCCCGGAGCCCTGGAGCCCTGCAGGCCCGGAGCCCTGCAGGCCCGGAGCCCTGCAGGCCCGGAGCCCTGCAGCCCCGGAGCCCTGCAGGCCCGGAGCCCTGCAGGCCCGGAGCCCTGCAGGCGGCCCGGAGCCCTGCAGCCCCGGAGCCCTGCAGGCCCGGAGCCCTGCAGCCCCGGAGCCCTGCAGCCACCGAGGCCTGCAGCCCCAAAGCACTGCAGCCCTGGAGCCCTTCAGCCCGGAGCCATGGAGCCCTGCAGGCCCGGAGCCCTGCAGGCCCGGAGCCCTGCAGCCCCGGAGCCCTGCAGGACCGGAGCCCTGCAGGCCCGGAGCCCTGCAGGCCCGGAGCCCTGCAGGCCCGGAGCCCTGCAGGCCCGGAGCCCTGCAGGCCCGGAGCCCTGCAGGCCCGGAGCCCTGCAGGCCCGGAGCCCTGCAGGCCCAGAGCCCTGCAGCCCTGGAGCCCTGCAGCCCCGGAGCCTCGGGGTTGGACAGATGGGAGTCCTGTCAGTCCCGTCCATCTGGTTGCACCTCTCCCCTCGGCCATCTGGTCGCGCGCAATGCTTTCCAATAGGGCGACCAGATGGCCGGGCAAGCCTGGAAGTCCCGATGAGGGTCCATCCGCCTCGCGGATCCCATCCAGGGCTCCAGGAGGCCGGGCGCATCCGCGCCTAGGGTCCCCTCTGTCACTCGGAGCGCGAGGGTTACAAGAAAGGTGGGTAGCCTTCCTCCGGATTAGTAGGGGCAGGGTATGCCGGGACACCCCTCCTGGGGATTGCGGTTCTCAGGCGGGGACCAGATGGGCCAAGCCCGGACGTCACTTCCCCGGGGCGTCGGGTGCTTCCTCCTCCAGCCCGCGGCGAGGCAAAGTGCCCAGGACGGGCTCCATGGGTCCCCCGGGCGTCCACCGAGGCCTGCAGTCCCAAAGCCCTGCAGCCCTGGAGCCCTTCAGCCCGGAGCCCTGGAGCCCTGCAGGCCCGGAGCCCTGCAGGCCCGGAGCCCTGCAGCCCCGGAGCCCTGCAGGCCCGGAGCCCTGCAGGCGGCCCGGAGCCCTGCAGGCGGCCCGGAGCCCTGCAGCCCCGGAGCCCTGCAGGCCCGGAGCCCTGCAGCCCCGGAGCCCTGCAGCCCCGGAGCCCTGCAGCCACCGAGGCCTGCAGCCCCAAAGCCCTGCAGCCCTGGAGCCCTTCAGCCCGGAGCCCCGGAGCCCTGCAGGCCCGGAGCCCTGCAGGCCCGGAGCCCTGCAGCCCCGGAGCCCTGCAGGCCCGGAGCCCTGCAGGCCCCGAGCCCTGCAGGCCCGGAGCCCTGCAGGCCCCGAGCCCTGCAGGCCCGGAGCCCTGCAGGCCCGGAGCCCTGCAGGCCCGGAGCCCTGCAGGCCCGGAGCCCTGCAGGCCCAGAGCCCTGCAGCCCTGGAGCCCTGCAGCCCCGGAGCCTCGGGGTTGGACAGATGGGAGTCCTGTCAGTCCCGTCCATCTGGTTGCACCTCTCCCCTCGGCCATCTGGTCGCGCGCAATGCTTTCCAATAGGGTGACCAGATGGCCGGGCAAGCCTGGAAGTCCCGATGAGGGTCCATCCGCCTCGCGGATCCCATCCAGGGCTCCAGGAGGCCGGGCGCATCCGCGCCTAGGGTCCCCTCTGTCACTCGGAGCGCGAGGGTTACAAGAAAGGTGGGTAGCCTTCCTCCGGATTAGTAGGGGCAGGGTATGCCGGGACACCCCTCCTGGGGATTGCGGTTCTCAGGCGGGGACCAGATGGGCCAAGCCCGGACGTCACTTCCCCGGGGCGTCGGGTGCTTCCTCCTCCAGCCCGCGGCGAGGCAAAGTGCCCAGGACGGGCTCCATGGGTCCCCCGGGCGTCCACCGAGGCCTGCAGCCCCAAAGCCCTGCAGCCCTGGAGCCCTTCAGCCCGGAGCCCTGGAGCCCTGCAGGCCCAGAGCCCTGCAGGCCCGGAGCCCTGCAGGCCCGGAGCCCTGCAGCCCCGGAGCCCTGCAGGCCCGGAGCCCTGCAGGCCCGGAGCCCTGCAGGCGGCCCGGAGCCCTGCAGCCCCGGAGCCCTGCAGGCCCGGAGCCCTGCAGCCCCGGAGCCCTGCAGCCACCGAGGCCTGCAGCCCCAAAGCCCTGCAGCCCTGGAGCCCTTCAGCCCGGAGCCCCGGAGCCCTGCAGGCCCGGAGCCCTGCAGGCCCGGAGCCCTGCAGCCCTGGAGCCCTGCAGGCCCGGAGCCCTGCAGGCCCCGAGCCCTGCAGGCCCGGAGCCCTGCAGGCCCGGAGCCCTGCAGGCCCGGAGCCCTGCAGCCCCAGAGCCCTGCAGGCCCGGAGCCCTGCAGGCCCGGAGCCCTGCAGCCCCGGAGCCCTGCAGCCCTGGAGCCCTGCAGCCCCGGAGCCCTGCAGCCACGGAGCCCTGCGTGGGCAGGCGGGAACCCTCGGGGTTGGACAGATGGGAGTCCTGTCAGTCCCGTCCATCTGGTTGCGCGCAATGCTTTCCAATAGGGCGACCAGATGGCCGGGCCAGCCTGGAAGTCCCGATGAGGGTCCATCCGCCTCGCGGATCCCAGCCAGGGCTCCAGGAGGCCGGGCGCATCCGCGCCTAGGGTCCCCTCCGTCACTCGGAGCGCGAGGGTTACAAGAAAGGTGGGTAGCCTTCCTCCGGATTAGTAGGGGCAGGGTATGCCGGGACACCCCTCCTGGGGTTTGCGGTTCTCAGGCGGGGACCAGATGGGCCAAGCCCGGACGTCACTTCCCCGGGGCGTCGGGTGCTTCCTCCTCCAGCCCGCGGTGAGGCAAAGTGCCCAGGACGGGCTCCATGGGTCCCCCGGGCGTCCACCGAGGCCTGCAGCCCCAAAGCCCTGCAGCCCTGGAGCCCTTCAGCCCGGAGCCCTGGAGCCCTGCAGGCCCGGAGCCCTGCAGGCCCGGAGCCCTGCAGCCCCGGAGCCCTGCAGCCCCGGAGCCCTGCAGGCCCGGAGCCCTGCAGGCCCGGAGCCCTGCAGGCGGCCCGGAGCCCTGCAGCCCCGGAGCCCTGCAGGCCCGGAGCCCTGCAGCCCTGGAGCCCTGCAGCCACCGAGGCCTGCAGCCCCAAAGCCCTGCAGCCCTGGAGCCCTTCAGTCCGGAGCCCCGGAGCCCTGCAGGCCCGGAGCCCTGCAGCCCTGGAGCCCTGCAGGCCCGGAGCCCTGCAGGCCCGGGCCCTGCAGGCCCGGAGCCCTGCAGGCCCAGAGCCCTGCAGGCCCGGAGCCCTGCAGCCCCAGAGCCCTGCAGCCCTGGAGCCCTGCAGCCCCGGAGCCCTGCAGCCCCGGAGCCCTGCGTGGGCAGGCGGGAACCCTAGCGCGAAGGCTCGGGGTTGGACAGATGGGAGTCCTGTCAGTCCCGTCCATCTGGTTGCACCTCTCCCCTCGGCCATCTGGTCGCGCGCAATGCTTTCCAATAGGGCGACCAGATGGCCGGGCCAGCCTGGAAGTCCCGATGAGGGTCCATCCGCCTCGCGGATCCCAGCCAGGGCTCCAGGAGGCCGGGCGCATCCGCGCCTAGGGTCCCCTCCGTCACTCGGAGCGCGAGGGTTACAAGAAAGGTGGGTAGCCTTCCTCCGAATTAGTAGGGGCAGGGTATGCCGGGACACCCCTCCTGGGGTTTGCGGTTCTCAGGCGGGGACCACATGGGCCAAGCCCGGACGTCACTTCCCCGGAGCGTCGGGTGCTTCCTCCTCCAGCCCGCGGCGAGGCAAAGTGCCCAGGACGGGCTCCATGGGTCCCCCGGGCGTCCACCGAGGCCTGCAGCCCCAAAGCCCTGCAGCCCTGGAGCCCTTCAGCCCGGAGCCCTGGAGCCCTGCAGGCCCGGAGCCCTGCAGGCCCGGAGCCCTGCAGCCCCGGAGCCCTGCAGGCCCGGAGCCCTGCAGGCGGCCCGGAGCCCTGCAGCCCCGGAGCCCTGCAGGCCCGGAGCCCTGCAGCCCCGGAGCCCTGCAGCCACCGAGGCCTGCAGCCCCAAAGCCCTGCAGCCCTGGAGCCCTTCAGCCCGGAGCCCTGGAGCCCTGCAGGCCCGGAGCCCTGCAGGCCCGGAGCCCTGCAGCCCCGGAGCCCTGCAGGCCCGGAGCCCTGCAGGCCCGGAGCCCTGCAGCCCCGGAGCCCTGCAGGCCCAGAGCCCTGCAGCCCTGGAGCCCTGCAGCCCTGGAGCCCTGCAGCCCCGGAGCCCTGCGTGGGCAGGCGGGAACCCTAGCGCGAAGGCTCGGGTTGGACAGATGGGAGTCCTGTCAGTCCCGTCCATCTGGTTGCACCTCTCCCCTCGGCCATCTGGTCGCGCGCAATGCTTTCCAATAGGGCGACCAGATGGCCGGGCCAGCCTGGAAGTCCCGATGAGGGTCCATCCGCCTCGCGGATCCCAGCCAGGGCTCCAGGAGGCCGGGCGCATCCGCGCCTAGGGTCCCCTCCGTCACTCGGAGCGCGAGGGTTACAAGAAAGGTGGGTAGCCTTCCTCCGGATTAGTAGGGGCAGGGTATGCCGGGACACCCCTCCTGGGGATTGCGGTTCTCAGCCGGGGACCAGATGGGCCAAGCCCGGACGTCACTTCCCCGGGGCGTCGGGTGCTTCCTCCTCCAGCCCGCGGCGAGGCAAAGTGCCCAGGACGGGCTCCATGGGTCCCCCGGGCGTCCCCCGAGGCCTGCAGCCCCAAAGCCCTGCAGCCCTGAAGCCCTTCAGCCCTTCAGCCCGGAGCCCTGGAGCCCTGCAGGACCAGAGCCCTGCAGCCCTGGAGCCCTGGAGCCCTGCAGCCCCTGAGCCCTGCAGCCACGGAGCCCTGCGTGGGCAGGCAGGAACCCTAGCGCGAAGGCTCGGGGTTGGACAGATGGGAGTTCTTTCAGTCCCGTCCATCTGGTTGCACCTCTCCCCTCGGCCATCTGGTCACGCGCAATGCTTCCCAATGGGGCGACCAGATGGCCGGGCCGGCCTGGAAGTCCCGATGAGGGTCTATTTGCCTCCCGGATCCCAGCCAGGGCTCCAGGAGGACGGGCGCGTCCGGGCCTAGAGTCCCCTCCGTCACTCGGAGCGCGTGGGTTACAAGAAAGGGGGGTAGCCTTCCTCCGGATTAGTATGGGCAGGGTATGCCGGAAGACCCCTCCGGGGCTGGCGGTTCTTTGCCGGGGACCAGATGGGCTACGCCCGGGCAACATCCTCCCAGGCTTCACTCCTCCGGCCCGCGGCGTGGCAAAGTGCCCAGGGTCGGGCTCCACGGGTCCCGGGCAGTCCTACCCCCGGGGCGCCCGGGCCCGAGAGCTCCGTCGGTGTTCCCCGTGCCTG